>NC_142063.1:221134131-222539131 GCF_059756535.1 Pantherophis guttatus | reverse complement strand
TGCAAAATTTTGTGCCCACTTAATCATACAATCTTTAACCAATTCAGTTTCTGAATCCCTTTCTAACAAAACATTATAAAGCCTTTTAATATGCATTGGACCTTTTTCTTTTATATGTCTAACCAATTCTTCCTCATGCAACATAATACCAATTTTTTGGTCCTCTTTCCATCTCAGTTGAAGTTGATTATACTGTAACCAAGTTAGATTAATCCCTTCATCCAACAGTGTCTCTAATGTCTTCAGTTGCCATCTGCCCGCATCTGTAAAAAGAACTTCTTTATATAAAAACCCCCCGAGTGACATTATATTTGTATTCCACATAATATGACCAAGATCCAGCCATAGCGGTATTTTGTAATCCCATTTGAATCGGTGCTTCTTCCAAACTCTTATCAAGGAGTCTCTAAGTATATGGCTTTTAAATACTTTATCCACTTTGTTTTCATAAAATAAGTAAGCATGCCAACCAAATTCAAGATCAAAGCTTTCTATATTCAATATTCCAGTCTTTTTCCTTCCAAACCAATCACTTGCTTGAGTCAGAGCTGCTGCTTCATAATATAATTGTAGGTTTGGAAGTTTAAGACCTCCCCTTTCTGGAACATCTTGCATAATTTTCAATTTCACTCTCGGTTTTTTCTCGTTCCAGACAAACTTATTCAGTCCACTTTGCCATTCTTTCAATTATTTATCACTTTTAAGCACCGGAATCATTTGAAACAAAAAAAGAAATCTTGGCAAAATATTCATCTTAACTGCTGCTATTCTTCCAAGTAAAGACAGCTGCAGTTTTTTCCAAGACTCCATATCTTTCTGTACATCTCGCCACAACACCTCATAATTATTTTGAAACAATTTCATATTTGATTCTGCAACCTGAACTCCTAGATATTTAACCTTTGGTACAATCTCAAAACCTGCCCTCCTTTCAAGTTCGTGTTTTTGATCTTGTGTCATATTTTTAACTATCATCTTAGTTTTTTTCTGGTTCAGTCTAAATCCTGATACTGTACCATAGTCTTTTATAATGTCTTTCATCTGGATTGTTGATTCCATCGGCTGTGTTAGGGTAACAACCAGATCATCTGCAAATGCCCTTATTCTATAGTCCTCTTGCCTTATCACTATACCTTTCAAAGTACTCGAATCCCGTATTGTATTCAACAAGACCTCTAGTGTTAAAATAAATAACAATGGGGATAACGGACAACCTTGTCTTGTTCCTTTCTCAATATTAAAATCTGTTGTCAAACTTCCATTAATAATAATCTGTGCCTTTTGTTCTTGATAAATTGCTGAAACCGCTTGTATAAATTGATCCCCAAAGTACATCTTTTTTAAAGTCTTTAATAGAAAATTCCAGTCCACTCTATCAAAGGCCTTCTCCGCATCCAAGAAAACCAGCACTGCAGGGATCTGTTTATTCTTCTCAAGATATTCCAATAAATCTATAACTTGCCTTACATTGTCCTTCATATATCTGCCCTCTATAAATCCCGCTTGATCATCATGAATCACCTCTTGAATAATTGGCATCAATCTGTTGGCTAATACTTTTGCATATATTTTATAATCATTATTCAGAAGAGATATAGGTCTATAATTCTCAGGTTTTTTAGGACCTGCTTGCTCTTTTGATATCAAAGAGATGTAAGCTGTTTTCCATGATGGGGGTATTTTACCCCCTTGTTGTATGTTACAAAATAAGTCTCTAAGATGTTCAACCATTTCTGCTTGCAAAGTTTTATAATACACTGCAGTTAAACCATCCGTTCCAGGAGCTTTAGCTGTTTTCAATTGTTTAATTGCTGCGATAATCTCCTCAACTGTTATAGGATAATTCATTCTCTCCTTTTGTTGGTTGGTAATTTTTGTAACTCTTTTATTTTCTAAATATTTTTCTATAAGTCCATTCTGTATATCATCTTTAGCATATAGTTTAGTGTAATAATCTACAAAGACTTCTTTAATTAATTTTTGTTGAAAGATTTCTTTCCCTCCAATATCAATGCTATCAATAGTCCGTATACTCTGCTTCTTCCTTAATGTATAAACCAACCATCTGCCCGGTTTATTAGCATTACAAAATGTATTATGCTTCGCATATTGTAAATTTGTTGCAGTTTGTTCCGCCATAAGCATTTGAAATTGATCTTTCAGAAGTTTTATAGCACCACGTATTCTTTCATCTGTTGGATTTTTAATAAGCTTGATGAATTCTTATAGTATATATGTTGCTTGTTTTTTTCACTTTGGGTTCGGTATGGCAAGCATGGCTTCAGTTCCAGTGAGTTCTCACTGATTATTTTATAGTTATTTCAGTTAAAATTAATGACAAAGTTTCAGCACACATTATGCTCTGAAAACATATTCACATTGAAAAGCCCATTTGTTCTTTGTGCACTAATGATTCAAAGCAATTACAATAGGAAGGTTCACTAGCTTCTTCATCAAGCTAGAATCTCAGGGCCCGAGCCTTAGGCTGATGTATGCAACGTCAGGTCTGTGGCTAACAAAGCCCCCCTCATTTGTGAACTAATTCAGGAGGGGAAAGCGGACCTGGCGGGTATTACAGAGACCTGGTTGGGCCATGAAGGGGGGTCCCCCTTGTAGAGATGTGCCCACCAGGTTTCCGTGCATTCCATCAGTCAAGGGCACAGGGTAGGGGTGGAGGGGTGGCAGTTATTATAAAGGAGAGTCTTGATCCTAGGGAGACCACTGTTCCTCAGACAGCCGGATGTGAGTCCCTCCTCGTGAAATGGGGTCATGGGTTACAGATGGGCCTGCTGATCACGTACCTGGCTCCCTGCCACGTAGCAGCAGCCCTGCCTGAGCTCCTCAACGTAATAGCTGGGGTGGCGGTTGAGACTCCTAGGCTTCTGGTCATGGGAGATTTCAACCTGCCGTCCATCGGTGAAAAGTCTGAGGTAGCTCGGGAGTTCTTGGCTTCCATGATGGCCATGGACCTGACCCAGTTAGTTCATGGCCCTACTCACATGGGGACACACACTCTGGACTTGGTTTTTGTATCTGATCAGTGGTTGAATGGTCTAGATATAGGGGATATAGTCATTGAACCCTTGTCATGGTCAGACCATTCTCTCCTTAGGCTTGACTTTCTGTCCGCTACACCCCATTGCAGGGAGGCAGAACCGATTAAGTAGTTCCCCCCCCAGGCACCTGATGGATCCTGATAGATTCCAGATGGAACTTGGGCCATTTCCTGAGACTCTAGCTCACAACTCGATTGAAGACCTGGCGGCAGACTGGGATAGGATGGCTGCTGGTGCTTTGGATCGGGTTGTGCCTTTGCGGCCTCTGACCCAGCGTCGAAGTCGCCCGGCTCCTTGGTTTTCCAAGGAGCTGAGGGAAATGAAGTGCCGGAAAAGACGCCTGGAGAGTAGTTGGAGAGCCAGTCGTTCCGAATCTGACCGAACACTGGTGAGGTCCTATATTAAGACCTACTTAGTGGCGATAGCAGCGGCAAAATATAACTATTTTTCCGCTATTATTGCATCGGCAGATAATTGCCCAGCCGCCTTGTTTAGGGTGACTCGCTCCCTTCTCCACCTGGGAGCATAGGAAGACCCCTTACAAGGTCGAGCTGAGGATTTTGCACAATATCTGCACGATATAATCGCTCAAATTCAGGAAGGCTTGGACTCTGACTGGGTAGGTTCAGACGGAGTGATGGAGGCGGATCTTGAGGATATTATTTGGGATGAATTTGACCCTGTGATCCCTGAAGATGTGGACAGATTACTGGGGAAGTTGAACATGACCACATGTTTATTGGACCCGTGTCCTCCTGGTTGATACTGGCTTCCCAAGAGGTTACACGAGGCTGGCTCCAGAGGATTATAAACGCTTCTCTGAGTGAGGGTTTCTTGCCTTCCACCTTGAAAGAGGCAGTGGTGAGGCCTCTCCTCAAGAAGCCCTCTCTGGACCCAGCTGTTCTAGCAAAATACCGTCCTGTCTCCAACCTTCGCTTTGTGGCTAAGGTTGTTGAGAGTGTGGTGGCACAGCAACTCCCGCAGTACCTGGATGAAACTGTCTATCTAGATCCGTTCCAGTCCGGCTTCAGGCCTGGTTACAGCACTGAAACGGCATTGGTCGCATTGGTTGATGATCTCTGGAGTGCTCGAGATAGGGGCTGCTCCTCTATCCTGGTTCTATTAGATCTCTCAACGGCTTTTGACACTATCGACCATGGTATCTTGCTGCGCCGACTGGAAGGGCTGGGAGTGAGAGGCACTGTTCTACGGTGGTTCTCCTCCTATCTCTCCGACCGGTCGCAGTCTGTGTTGGCAGGAGGGCAGAGGTCAACTTCAAGACACCTTACTTGTGAGGTACCACAGGGGTCGATCCTTTCACCTCTTCTGTTCAACATTTATGTGAAGCCGCTGGGTGAGATCATCTGTGGTTTTGGGGTGCAGTGCCATCTTTACGCTGATGATACTCAGCTGTACATCTCCACCCCAGACCACCCCAATGATGCCCTTGCAGTGATGTCCCAGTGCCTCGAGGCCGTGCAGACTTGGATGGGAAGAAGCAGGCTCCAACTCAACCCTTCCAAGACCGAGTGGCTGTAGCTGCCGGCATCCCGATATAGCCAGCTGATACTATCATTGACTATTGGGGGTGAGACATTGGCCCTCATGGAGAGGGCTCGCAACTTGGGTGTCCTCCTGGACATGCGGCTGTCTTTATCAGGTTCGCCTGATTTGCCAGTTGTGACCCTTTCTAGATCGGGACTCCTTATGCACAGTCACTCATGCCCTCGTCACTTCTCGACTGGACTACTGTAATGTTCTCTACATGGGGCTCCCCTTGAGGTGCACGCGGAGGCCCCAACTGGTCCAGAATGCGGCTGTGCAGGTGATATTGGGAGCGACATGGCGCTACATGTAACACCTCTCCTACGTGAGCTGCACTGGCTCCCAGTGGCCTTCCGAGTGCGCTTCAAGGTGTTGGTTCTTACCTTTAAAGAGCTCCATGGCTTAGGACCTAGGTACCTACGAGACCACCTTCTGCAACCGATAACCTCCCACCAACCAGTACGCTCCCACAGAGTGGGCCTTCTCAGGGTGCCGTCACTTAAGCAATGTCGACTGGTGGTTTCCAGGGGGAGAGCCTTCTCTATGGGGGCACCTACCCTTTGGAACAGGATACCCCCAGGGATACGAATGATCCCAGATCTCCGTACTTTCCGTCGTGCACTTAAGACCTTTCTGTTTCACCAAACCGGGCTGGCATAAATTTTTCTAATTGTCTAAATTTTATGCTAGAAGATCTTAACTTAACTGATGAGCCAAATTGGCTTAATTATTTTAAATTGCTTCTATTTCACATTTTTATATATATGTTTATTTTGACTGTTCACCACCCTGAGTCCTTCGGGAGAAGGGCGGTATAAAAATTAATTAATTAATTAATTAATTAATTAATTAATAGTTAAATAAATAAATAAATAAATAAATAAATAAATAAATAAATAAATAAAATAAGCAAGGAATCTTCCCTTAGGCTTTCAATGACTAATCAGCACTTTGCATTGGTCTGAAAGCATGCTGGCAGTTGATGCTATGACTTCACAACTGATGCTATTTTGGGCTGGCAGGATATGTCCACTAGTAGCTAGTTTAGTTGTTGCACCCTGCACCAGCTGGAGCTTCTTGGTCATTTCCTGAAGCAGCCCCATATGACAGTGGTCCATGTGGGTTGCAGTCAGGACATGAGTTTATTGTCAACCAGTAACTGTTTAGTGCCTGTATATTTTGGTTAAATTATTAATTGAATTAATAATTCCATTTTATTTGTTTGACTTGTTACTTACATTTCCATGCCGTTTCGCTCCAACATTTCTCGGGTATTGTTTACCCAGTGGAAATACAAGTGTGACTTGTACAAAGTCACGACAAACACAAGTCAAATGTGACCCTTATTGGGAGATGTAAAAATCAGAAGAATTGGTGCTGGCTGGCTTTGGCATCATTAGGCTGATCTGGTTGGAAATGGAAATGGTTGTGTGTATACACACACACAAACACATGCACACACCCCTACCTACCTCCTGGTAGAAAGCAAAGAAGAGAAAGGAAACTGGATGGAAGAAGAAAGGATAGCTATATTGGGAAGGAAAGAAAAGGGAAAGGAGAGAATGAAACCAGATGGTGATGGGGCAAAAGAAAAAAGTAAGTCGGGAGCAAGAAAGAAAAAGAGATGTATCTAGATTAGGAGATGACCACGTTGTGACCCAAAGGATGGGTCAAATGCCTCATCAGTCTCGAGTACTTTTGCACTCACAAGAGTGAGTCCAGCCCACCTGGAATTCCATTGACTCCTTTTAGATCAGTAGTTCTCAACCTTCCTAATGCCGCGACCCTTTAATACAGTTCCTCGTGTTGTGGTGACCCCATAAAATTATTCCTAAAACCATTGAAAATATATGTTTTCCGATGGTCTTAGGCGGCCCCTGTGAAAGGGTCGTTCGACTCCCAAAGGGGTTGCGACCCACAGGTTGAGAACCACTGTTTTAGATGAAAGCTATTCTCCTCAGCCACAGCCATGGCCACAGCCTGATCTGTCTTGGTGAAAGTTGGTAAGGAGGAAGAAACTTACGAAGGCAGCCATAGAATCAAGAGAAAAACATACATTATATAGCCAAAGAAAACGTAAGTGTCTTATAAATTCTGCTTGAACCTGAAAAAAAAAAAGACAACTTAAAGCAATCCTGTATCTAGTTCTGGGCTGTTTAGTTAGGACTAACTGCTCTTACATATTTGATAATTTATATAATGTAACAAAGAGGAAATTGTAGCTGTGAAAGCTGAAAAAAAAGAATGGCAAACTGCCACATGCAGCGCCTCACTTGGATGTGTCTGGAGTCTTGGAAGCTTGACTACCCTACGTTCTCCTACAAATGGACCTTGAGCTTGTTTGGAGGTTCTAGCAGGGGAGCGCAGCTATCGTATACCCTTGACCGAAGATCGGTACACTCCTTCTATCTGGGATGGTCGTCCTCTTCCACCGAGCGCGCAGCTTCGGGAGGGACGCACATGGAGCGGTGAGGGAGGAAGGGGACACCCGCCTAGCCAGCCAGATCAGCCGAATCAACCCTGGCGATCAATGGGGTGACAGATGTCGCAGCCAGATCGCCCTCACATCCAAAGAAAGAAGGAGGCCTCGTACTTATATGAAGAATAAAATACTCCTACCTTCGAGGTTATGGTGGTACTAACTTGGCAGGTTTTAAAAATAAAATATATAGTTATTCGTGCGTTGGCAAAAAGACACCGCGAACAAACAGCGATGACTGTGACTTGCAAAATCCGTTTCAGCCGTCCTTAAACGCGTTCCCAAAAGGCTTTGAGAAAAATGCAAAGTAACCGTCTTAAGCACCTCCTCCTGGAGGCTCATCCCCCGCCCCCGGCTCCAATCTGCTGCGGCGGAGGCGGGAGCCGGCTCGGAATAAATCGGATCTGCGGCGGCTCCCGAAAGTTGAGCAGAAGCGCGAAGTAGAGGCGGCTCTTGCGGCTCCGTTCTAAGACTGGTCGGAAGCAGAGGCTGGGAAGGCTTGGGAAGGGACCCTCGAGGTGCTCTTCTGCTTGGAGAGGTATTTGATCCTATGGAGAAATCAAGCACTATGAATGGGCTTGAGAAGGATGATGGCTTGCTTGCGATCGCTAGCTGCGATCGCTTGCTACCCAGTTGCTTGATTTGATCGTGGGAAGTGTTTTGTTTGAGCGAAGGTAATTCTTTTTTTGGGGGGGGCGGTGAGAGGGAGCTGCAAAAAACAGAACTTAGCCGGGGGGCTTCATCCCTTTGGGCGTCCCAACAGGGCGGAGGGTTTCTGAATTAGGCTTTGCAATCCGAAGTGATCATGGGACGGATCTCTGTGTGTAAAAGTGAAGGGGGCGGAACACGGTACAGACACCAGAGTGCCTTCGCGACAATCGGCAGGAGTTTTGAAAACTTTTTTGCTTAGAGTCATCCTTTGGCTGATTTCTCCCCGTCTCCCACTTCTTTCTTAAGAATTCCCTGGGCACCGAATCGGTTCAAAAGAAGTGAAATTTCGTTTCTGAAAGAGAAGAGAGGAACTAGGCTGGGTTTTTAGTGGAAACACAGCACTGTATAATTGGTTTTATCAGTTTCCCCAAAGCAAGCACCGCCTGTGTTTTATAATATTCTTTTTTTTTAAATGAAGTGAGCGATGACCTTTGTTTGCAATGCTCAGTTTAGCATTCCATTTAGAACGGAATTTACCCTTCTGTTCCCTCTGACTGCCCACATAATTTCAGTTGAAGTTCGTAAAAGACCCTGAGATGCGTCAAGACTTTTTGTTCCTGTGTTCTCTCTCCTCGTAAAGAATACAGTAGTTAAGATCTTATCTGGAGCTTTGTAGATACCACACTGGCTATGCTCAGCCCTGCAGTCAAATTACCGTAGAGGTTACACACAGAATCATCTTTAGTTGCTCCCCATAAAACAGCTAATAGGGCTTCAAACAGTTCAATACTTTGGCCTTTCTAGTTTGGCATAAGAAGATATTTGCATATTTCTACAGCCTGGCAACCAATTCTAAAAATAAATGCAATTTCATGAGTTAGTTCTTTCCATTGCCCTCACTCTTGTCCATGAAGATGATAGGAGCAAAGCAAACATCGGCAGGCCAAGTGAGAGACTTCAGATCTCCTTTTCAGAACTTCCTTTCTGCTTGTGAATCCTCCTGCATCTGATCTTTAGCTTTCTTTTTTTTTAAAGCTTCAATAGCCACCCCTTCCACTCAGATGGGAATGGAAGTAGTTTGTCTCACAGAACCCTGGCACTCCTGTTTCCAATCTTAAAATAACCTTTTCCCCATCAAGAGAAAATTGTACTTTTAAAAATGAGTCATTTTTTTCCAGTGACTGGATCTTAAGAGGATTTTCTGAGGCTCCCCTGGACCTTAGTAGTGGCAGACCACTGATTACTGCCTTAAAGTTTCTGCTGCTTTGCCACCTCGTTGTCATAAGTATCACAATTGTAATACTTGTTCATTGTTCTTCAGAAATTATGTAACTGGATTGATTGATTGATTCAGAGCCTCCCATCTTACATATGTAACTCTGGGCAGCTGATACAATTGAAAACCAAAAAGGAATAAAGAATTATAACTCAATAATTAAAAACTATTAAGGAAAAAAATTAAAGCAATTCAAAATGTAATTTTCCAGAGCGGATAATCTGTATAATATCTAACAATACAACTAGCAAACTGGTGCCATAAAAACATTTTCCCCACCCTCAGGCCTGAAGACCAAATCATGCCTTAAAGAGTCTTTCAAAAGGCCAATAAGGTGGAGGCCTGCAGCAGAACAGGTTCTCCTCCTGGATCCTATCAGATGACATTCCTTTGTTAATGGGACCTGTAGAATGCCTTTCCTGCTAACCCTGATAGGAAGGGTAGATGTAATTGAGGAGAGATGGTTTCGCAGATAACCTGGCCCTATGCTAGGGGATTACCGGCTTCTTGAATTGAGCCTGGAAGCAAACTGGCAACCAGTGCAACTTGTAGAACAAAGGTGTTATCAGGCACTGATCAAGGAGTACATATAACTATCCCCTACTACTGCATTTTGCACCAGATTGTCGGGAGAGATTGGGTGAGCCAGGGGCAAGAGTCAAGCGGGTAATGAGTCTGAGAAGATGAATGTTAGATGTGAACAACAAGATTTTCCACACATGAAGAGTTTGATTAGCTATTTTATTGCTCATGCCTTTTACACAGAAATCTTCCCAGATTGGTAATTTGCATCTGGGTCAGACTAGATATGGTTCATTCAAGAGGGGGAAAGGGGGTCAGACTTTGCCCTCTTGTACCTACATAAGGATTCCAGACTAATTCCCTGCTTGACTTCTCCCCCTGGCTTGCCGGTCTCTCTCTGAGACAGTTATAGCTTGCAGATGTTCTTCAAGGGCAGCCCTATGAACAGCATGTTAGAGTAATCCATTCTGGAGAGGACCAAGGCATGAGTGACTCCGAATAGAAGTTCTCAATCCAGGAACAGGTGCAACTGTGCACAACCTGAAATTGTGCAAAGCCCTTCCTAGCAATGTTTGCCACTTGCTCTTCAGACAGGAGTTATGAATTCAGAAAGACCCACAGATTGTGCAGCAGATCTGTTTGGGACAGTACAAACCTATTCAGCGCCATGGACCCCAAACCCAAAGCCATTCAGTCTTGCCAGGATTGAGCTGAAGCTTATTGTTCCCCATCCAAATCCACACAGATACTAGGACAGGATATCAACAACATCCCTTAGTTTGCCAGGTTGGTGATGTACAACTGGGTATCATCGGCATACTCACCCAGTGGTTTTACGTAGAAGTTCAAGAGGAATGGAGAGAATACTGAGCTTCGCATCACCCCACAGAGTAGGGATCGAGGGACCTCTCATTCTGATCAACACTGACTGAAACTAGCCCTGAGAGAAAGAAGAGAACTAGCACAATACATTGCCTCTCACCCCCAACCCTGGTCCAGAAGGATACCATCATTTCAGCAATACTGAAAGCCATCAAGAAGTCAAGAAGAGCAAGGATGAATGCAGTATTCCCATTCTGCTCTCAATAGAGGTTATCCAAAAATACAACTAATGTCTTTTCAGTCTCTGAAAAGGAAAGGTTGGATACAGGATGAAAATTGTCCAGTATGGTGGGATCCAGTGATAGCTTCTTGAGGACACAATAAGGGTGGAGATGTATTTATGTTTTACCACCTTTACCTCTGCAAGGTAAGCCTTAATAGTGGCTTGGTCACATTTACCCCTTGTTGACTTCCAGAGGCACACTAGATGTCTCTTAGCTTATTTCATTACCTTCTGTAAACCACGGGGAATGGCAGGATCTGTGAGAAAGGAGAGGCCACATAGGCATGACCTGATCCACGTCCTCAGCTAGGTTATGCAGCACACCATCAGGAACAACCCCCTTACTACTTACCTTTACTACCAGTTCGTAATGGGTATCAATTATGATGTCCGGTTGGGTGGGTGAGGCCTCCTGCTGCTTTTACTACTGGTTTGCAAGAACCGGACAGAACCGGGAGCAACCCACCACTGCCCTGTTCCCTTTGGGACTTGTCAGGGTCTATCAGTTGTCAGGGCATATAAATAAAAAATGTCTAACTTCCCACTTGGGGAGGGCAGCACCAGAGAATCTCTTGATTTTTAGGGAGTAATCAAACCATAGATAGGAGCTATGGTTTGATCACTTTTGAGTAACATAAAGATAGGAGCTATCCCCCCAATTCTGGATCCATTGCAAGAAGAAGAAAACCAGTTCAAGTGTGCATCCAGCCCTTTAGAACAGGGATCTCCAAACTTGGCAACTTTAAGACCCGTGGGCTGAGGAATTCTGGGAGTTGAAGTCCTTAAGTCTTAAAGTTGCCAAGTTTGAAGACCCCTGCTGTAGAAAAGTAGATTAAAATCCTTTCCTTTTTTTTTCTTATACTTGTTTCAAAGGGAGTTTCTGCTTTTCCTGCAAAATCTGTAAGGAAAAAGAACTGGAGGAAGTATTTACCTGGCTTAGCTAGAAATTTACTAGAATTTCTAGCTAAGCTTTCCAAGTTAAGTTCATACATTTTTATGCATTCTCCCTTCCTTGTTATCTAGGTACGTCTCTGCCAAGCTTTGTAAATCAGTGGGCTGTTGTCATACCTTTCTTATCAGAGAGCTCTAGGGGAATGAATTTGCTTTCCAGTCATTCAGTCTAGATGGGGCTTTAGAAAATGGCGGGCGGGTTGTCTTTTTTGTGACATTTATGCTAGATTGATTAGATGATCAATCAAATTATCTGTAATAATTTGGTTATAATTTGAGATCGGCTGGCTGATGAACATTGCTGTGAGTTGCAGGAGAGGGAAATGTATTTTTCCCTTTCCTGAATCATTCCTATTCATTCCGGATTCGGAAAGACAGGGAATTTCAAGGACTTTCAGGAGGGCAGCCGTAATTCATCTGGACATATGCCAGTTCTCAACATCATGGTAATGGGTCAGGGTGGATAAAAATCAATGATTTTTTTAAAAAAATCAAAAAAATCAGATTTTTTTTATTTAAATCGGATTTTTTTGATTTTTATCGAATTTATTTTAATAAAATACTTTTGGGGTAAAAATCTATCGTAAGATAGTTTTCTATTTAAGATACATAAATAATTTAGTTTATTCAGCATGAAATGGAGCTTAGTTATGTAGCATGAGGCTGTATATTCTGCAACACTGGGACTATCGGTGAGTCAACAGTGGGTCAAAGGAGTAGCAGAGATGACAGTTGCTCTTTAAAAATTATGATTTAAATCGAGTTGATTTAAATCAAGCCTTTTTACTAATGATTTAAATCATGATTTAAATTGTGATTTAAATCAACTCGATTTAAATCAAATCCACTCTGTAATGGGTTGAGTCTCCGACTTGAACACATGCAAAAAGCCTCGGTTTGCATTGCTTAAGTATTACAACACATTTGAAGAACATACATTTCACCCACTAAAAACCAGAGGTTCAGATTCCTATGCTCAGTTTAGAAAAGGCTACTAAAAAGTAGGTGTTTGACCGTGTGGAGATTTAATCAAGTCTTGCAAAAGATCGCTTTGAGATGGGTCAGCCCTAAATCCAGATCAGAACAATTATAGTTGGGTTAAATGAAGTTCACACAGAATATTATGTCATATGTTGACCCAGAGGCCTGGATCAAGTGAGAAGTAAATTACTTGGACATTACTTCTGAATTAGCAGTTGATTTATTGAGACCCAATTCTGGGTTAGCACAATGTTGCATTAACTGCTGTTTTCTACCAGGTTTCTCTGAATATGGAAATATGTAAACTGTTTTGTATGCTAGCATTGTGGTTATGTTAGTAAGAGTGTACTTATTGAACTGCCCTGCATTCTGTTAATGTAAATGAAGCGGGCTCTGATAGATGACCACTGGATAACTTTCTATTCACTCTATTCTAAAAAGCAATGCACCCGGTTGGAAAAAGTACAAACTCAGCCAAAATCCTTTTGGTTCCTCTAGGAGGCCTCTAAGTTGTCAGAAGAAAGGAACATTCTAATGACATACAGCTTAAAGGTTGGTTAGGTCAAGGGGATCCACATGAGTTAAAAGTTGTCTATCATCAGAAGATGATTTGAGTCTATGCTTCAGTAATCTACAAAAAGAATTATAATTGTTGGCAAAGAATAAAATGAAACAGTAATTAGGAAGTGTCAATTAAAAATGGCAAATGTATATGATCACATAAACTGCTGAGTTAACAGAATCCTTTGTCTAGAAGGGTATAAAACCATTGTACCTAATTTCTGTCTTTGTTCAACGCTTCATGTACAGAGCTTTGAACCTATTGCGCAATATACAAATTGTCTCTCATTAACCCAAAAGTTGTGTTGGTCTTATTAAATCCACAACACTGTCAAACCACAGATTTTCCTGTACTGGGAGCTATGGGACTGGGACTTATGCCTCCTGCATAAACAAATCAAAGATTATGTTAAGTGGTATCAGTATATCTTTTTTTTTTTTTTTTTAAATTTGATTTATATGCCGCCCTTCTCCGGAGACTCAGGGCGGCTTACAGTGCGCTAAGCAATATCTATTAATAAAACTATATTTCAGACGTGTGTCTGATGAAATATCTTGACCTGATCAATTAGCTTTACTCTGCCCTGCCTTTCCTGTGTTCATGCAACAGAATGGTCTCTTCATTACTTTTTGTTCTTTGTTTTGTGCCCTCCTCAGGCCCCCATCCCAGGAGATTAAGAAACGATGGCCGAGAAACCTAAATTGTATTATTTTAATGGACGAGGCCGAATGGAACAGATACGGTGGTTGTTAGCAGCTGCTGGCGTAGAGGTCTGTGTTTCCTTATTTATAGACGCAGAAGGCTGTTGGAATATTTTTGCCAATTTTTTTTTCTCCGAAAAAAAACTTTCTGAGCAATTTGGCGAACTGGTTGTTGAAGAAATCATTAGGGTAGAGAACTGGTTGTTAAATTATTTGAATCCCACCACTGGATGGAGGTAACATCGTGGGGATGCGACAGGGGGAAAAATGGTGTTACAAGGGCATGTCTGTGCCATGGAGAAAGATCAAAAGTCATGATTTGAAGTTCTAATCTTGGGGGATGGATGGCAAAGCCTTCAAAATTGCTCAAAATTTAAGCCAAGATTTCTCACACTAGAGAGCTTTGTTGTAGAGAGTGAGAGGGTAGCTACAACATTTCCAAGCTTTGGGGTGGGAGCTGAGAACATGTATTGGCTACACTTGCAATATCACTGCTGAAAAGCAGTTGCTCATTACCAAAATGGTAGCCAAGGCAACATATATATATATATATATATGTTTACACACACACACACACACACACACACACATATATATATATATATATATGACACAATGTCCTGATTGTCTTTTTTCTCTCTTTACCAATATGTGCCCAAGTAACCAGCATAGTTAATGATTCTAACTATGTTTCTGCCGGATCCCAAAGCTTTCCCTTCATTTTCTCTCGTAGTCCTGTATGAGTGGCTTTTAAAGCTCAAGTGATATTTTCTGTCCTCAGTTTGTTGAAATTTCAAGTTTATACCTAAAGTGTTAGAAATATTTTGTAAAGTCCCCAATACAAGTAATGCTCTACTTACGACATAATTGAGCCAAAAATTTTATGTACAGTAGCTAAGCGAGACAGTTGTTAAGTGAGTTTTGCCCCATTTTATGACCTTTCTTACCACAGTTGTTAAGGGAATCACTTAAGTGGTTAAGTGAGTAACATGGCTGTTAAGTGAATCTGGCTTCTCCAATGACATTGCTTGTCAGAAGGTTGCAAAAGGGGATCGCATGACTCCGTACACTGCAACCGTCATAAACATGAGTCACTTGCCAAGCACCTGAATTTTAATCATGTGACCATGGGAATGCTGCAATGGTCATAAGTGTGAAAAACGGTCATAGGTCACTTTTTAAAGTGCCGTTGTAACGTCGAATGGTCACTAAATGAACTGTTGTAAGTCGAGGACTACCTGTACATTAGGATTTTCCTGAAGGTTTATGAGCTATACAAAAGACTTGAGAGTGGAGTGAAATGGGCCATGATATGTGCAGTCTTTCTTCTATTATTCAGTAATGCGTTTAACAGTGGCAATTTTGAGGATCGTGTAAGAGGCTGAAAAGTAGGATATGCATTTTGAACTCCACAGTACATGATTTACAAAATTAATCACGCACAATTGCATCTTTTTGTCTTGTAATGCGTGTACTTTATTACTGTAGCTTTTTCTAGCTAATTGTGTGGATCTGACTTGCATAATCCAAAAAGTGAATATCAGAACTCTTGGTTGTACTGCAGAGGAAAGAGTCAGATTTCAAGGCACTTGAATTACCGTATTTTTCGGAGTATAAGACGCACCGGACTATAAGACGCACCTACCTTTTTTGGTGAGGAAAACAAGAAAAAGAAATCTGCCTCCCAGCAATTTTGCCTCATTTCAGCAAACAGCCTGCTTTACTTTCATGTTCATTTTCAGCATAGTTTGATTAGCACAAGGGGAAAAAAAAAATCGGCTCCAGCAATTTACCTCATAGCAGCAAGCAGCAGAGGCCGCGCAAAACAGCTGAGATCAAAACAGCTGAGAGTCAGGAGGCCGATCCAATCAACTTGTGCTAATTAGGCTGTCTTAAAGCTGAAATGAGCTGTTTCTTCTTGCTGTTTGCTGCAAGGTGGTAACTGCTGGGAGGCAGAGGCCAAAGGGTTACAGTGGGTGGCCAGTGGGTGGGCAGGGCTACATTCAGTGTATAAGACGCACCTAAATTTTCACCCCCTTTTAGGGGGAAAAAGGTGTGTTTTATATTCCGAAAAATATGGTACTACATGAAACTTTGTTTTTTTTTTAAAAAAAAATTCTATTAGCTAGTCTTGCCTAATTTCAAGTATAATTCAGATAAAAATTGGCTTGCACAAACCCGGCTTACTAAAAGTTACTTTTTTCAAATATACAATACTCAGTATAAATATACAAGCTTCCCTAAGAGATAATTCAGTTCTGTTCTGAGGTATTTGATATTCAGATACGGTTATTTGTAGGCAAAAGTTCAGTGATTCTTCTCAGTGGATTGCTGAGTTGAGTGGATTGCTATGTGGATTGCTACTGTATGAACTGAGTTCTAGAATTCTGAAAACAATTCCCTTTGCATCTTTTTTTCTGTCTTTTTAGTTTGAAGAGGAATTTTTGGAGACCCGAGAACAATATGAGAAGCTGCTTCAAGGTTATTTGTGATGAAACTGCAAATATTTGGTTGTACCAATGGCACTAAATTTCTACTTGGATGCAAACAAACAGATGTTGTAATTCTTGAGTGATGGAGTAGAGCTACAATATGGCCTTGTTCCTGAAGAACAATGCATAATAAAAAATGGTTACCTTTTTACTCAGGCAAAATCCATCATGACCCAGTGCTGGGTCGGGTTGGGAAGCTGTTGGGAAGGTTGGGAAGCTGTGACTGCCTAAGGTTGGGAAGCTGTGACTGCCTAAGCCAAGGATTGTCCAACCTTTTTAGACCGCAAAACCTGTTAATTTAAAAAAAAATTCCCAATGTCCCTGATTAAGGGGAAAAACGCTGGTGATGGGAAATTTGCTCCATTTGAGTGAACTTTTTGGGGGCTTTACTCTCTCACAGAACCCCTTCAAGTTTTGGTGCAACACAGGGTATATCCATGGATCATGGCCTGATAAACCCTGTTCTCAACATTACTAATGTATGAATCCCATCAGCATGGAAAAATTGTAGTTATTCTAAATATAAAACCTTGCAAATTCTTAACATCTGTTGATGGAAGCTTCAGATAGTACCATCATAAATCTAAGAAATATAGATTTGATATGGATTTTCAAGGGCAGGGATCCTGTGTCCTTCCAGATGTTGAGTTACACTACACTACATCTTTGAGTAAGGGTGTCCTGCCGGCCGCCTTGAAAGAGGCGGTGGTGAGGCCCCTCCTCAAGAAGCCCTCTCTGGATCTGGCTGTTTTGGCTAACTATCGTCCAGTCTCCAACCTTCGTTTTATTGTGAAGGTTGTTGAGAGTGTGGTGGCGTGGCAGCTTCCCCAATACCTGGATGAAGCTGTCTATTTAGACCCGCTCCAGTCCGGTTTCAGGCCTGGGTACAGCACGGAAACGGCATTGGTCATGTTGGTGCATGATCTCTGGAGGGCTTATTCCTCTATCCTGGTCCTGTTAGATCTCTCAGCGGCTTTTGATACCATCGACCATGGTATCATGTTGTGCCAGTTGGAGGGATTCGGGGTGGGGGGGCACCGTTTTGCGGTGGTTCTCCTATCTCTCCAACCGGTCGCAATCTGTGTTGACGGGGGCAGTGGTCGACCCCGAGGTGCCTTGTTTGTGGGGTGCCACAAGGGTCGGTCCTCTCGCCCCTCCTGTTCAACATTTATGTGAAGCCGCTGGGTGGGATCATCCGTGGTTTTGGGGTGGAGTTCCATCAGTACGCTGATGACACTCAGCTGTACATCTCCACCCCAGACCATCCCAACGATGCCTTGGAAGTGATGTCCCAGTGCCTGGAGGCTGTGTGGGTCTGGATGGGGAAAAACAGGCTTCGACTCAACCCTTCCAAGACCGAGTGGCTGTGGCTGCCGGAGTCCCAGTATAGCCAGCTGGTGCCATCGCTGGTTATTGGGGGTGAATCATTGGCCCCCACGGAAAGGGCCCGCAATTTGGGTGTCCTCTTGGACGCACGTCTGTCTTTAGAAGAGCATACGACGGCCGTGGCCAGGGGGCTTTCTATCAGGTTCACCTGATATGCCAGTTGCGCCCCTTTCTAGATCGGGACTCCTTACGCACGGTCACTCAAGCACTCGTCACTTCCTGTCTTGACTATTGTAATGCTCTCTACATGGGGCTCCCTTTGGGGTGCACCCGGAGGCTCCAACTGGTGCAAAATGCGGTTGCGCAGGGGATTATGGGAGCGACGGGGCGCTCCCACATGACACCTCTCCTGTGCAAGCTGCATTGGCTTCCGGTGGACTTCCGGGTGCACTTCAAGGTGTTGGTGACCACCTTTAAAGCGCTCCATGGCTTAGGGCCGGGGTACTTACAGGACCGCCTTCTGCCACCAATTGCCTCCCACCGGCCGGTTCGCTCCCACAGAGAGGGCCTCCTCAGGGTGCCGTCAGCCAGACAATGTCGGCTGGCAATCCCCAGGGGGAGAGCCTTCTCTGTGGTGGCACCTACCCTCTGGAACCGTCTACCCCCAGAGATACGAGTGATCCCAGACCTCCGGACTTTTCGTTGGGCCCTAAAAACTTACTTTTTTCAGTTAGCCGGGCTGGCCTAATTCCATGTTGGTTTTAAAGTTTGATACTGATTTTTAGTTGAAATGTTTTAAATTATGGGCCAAATTTCATTTAATTGTTTTTAAAATTATTTTAACTTTTGTGTACAAATGTTTTTATTTTGGCTGTTCACCGCACTGAGTCCGAAAGGAGAAGGGTGGTATACAAATCTAATAAAAGATACACCCTGGCCAGTGGTGAAAAATGCTGGGAGCTGTAGCTCAACATCTGGAAGGGCATAGGATCCCTGCCCTTGAAAATGTACATTATCCTACATTTGTTGGGAGAAAAGGATCGATTTCTGCAGGTCGAATCTATGTTTCTTAGATTTATGAAGGTACTATCTGAAGCCTCCATCAACTGATGTTAAGAATCTGCAAGATTTCGGGGACTTCTGGTGGCACCTCAGGCGCCGAGGATGCTCTTTTCTTGAGCGCCAGCCCCGAGATCTTGTAAAGCTGCTAGAACAGCGCAAATCAGCTGTCTAGGAGCTTGAAAACTTTCTCCCCAGGAAAAGGGGAGGAAGAGAGCAGGCGGGCATAGGTAGAGCTCCCCAAGGAGCCCCAGGAACAATTCTGGGGCTTGAAGGGTGAGAACTCCCTGGAAGCCCAACAGAGCTCCGGATCCGGAACGTTTCTGCTTCAAGCAGAAGAAGACGCCGCGACCACCCCTGCAAACAACACTTGAATAAACATCATTCGGAAGCAGGCTGAGCAAACTCAGGAGAGATGAGATCTGCAAGTACTGAACTTTAACTCCAAATATGTATTACTTCCTTCTGACTTATTAAGGGGAGAAAGTGAAACCAAGATGGCGATTGTGCTTTAATGGGGCGTGAAAACGAAAGTTAAAAAGGAAAGTTTCTTTTAGTGTTGGCAGCCCCTGTTCAAAATTAGAGATTTGTGTTTTTTAAAAAAAGGAGAAGATTAGAGATTACAGCAGTGATCCTTAAAAAAAGGATTGATATTATTTAAAGACTGATTTCTGGATTTGGTGGATCGACTGTTCTGGCAGCTGACTAAATTTAAATTGGAAGCTAAAAATGGCTTCAAAACAAATTAAGGCTATTGTCCCCAAAAGTGCTGGGACTTCGCCAGCTCAAAGGTCCAGATTGCAATCTCTCTCTGTTCCAACAGAACCAACAATATTAACATTTTAAATGATGCAGGAAGCCCTCAAAACACAAGCCTTTGTTACAGAAAAAAAAATTGCTTCAATGTTTCAGGAGCAAACTCGAGAAGTAGCTGAAGAAATAGCTCAGATCAACGAGACTATTCAAAAATGAAACCAAGAAATTAGAGAAGATATTATTATGGCAGTACAAGGATTGGCAGGACACGTTGAAGCAATAGATGAAAAAGTGGAAGAAATTAAGCAGTCTAATGAGAACTTGGAAAATAAAATGGGGGAGGTCCAGGACAAGATGGAAAGAGCAGAGGCGGATGTGATAATGATACTATATAGAGACATGGAATTTGCTCTGAGAATAAGAGGCCTCAAGGAAAATAAGCAAGAGAATTTGAGAGAGATCTTTTGAGAAGCATTTGCACAGATAATGGAAGATCAAAAAGCAAATTTTGAATGGCAAATTGACAAAATTTATCGTGTCAATTCATGGGTGGCCAGACAGAAACATCTACCAAGAGACATTGTAGTTTATGTTACAACAAGGAGATTACACAATGAAAACCTAGAAGTCACTTTTAAAAACAAACTTCAAGTGCAGGGGCAGGAGGTTTTAACACTGAAAGAAATTCCCCCCAAAATGTTGAGAGCCAGAAAGGATTATGCCTTTCTGGTGGAAGAACTGAGATACCATCAGATACAGTATAGATGGGAAGTTCCAGCCGGCTTAGTGGTGAATTATTCAGGAGAAAGATACCGTCTCAATTCAGTGTGGAAGGCAAGAGATTTCTATACCAATGTATTAAAGGCTGGATGCCCTCAGCCCCAGGAAGCTAGAAGGAAGACAGAAATAGAGGGGGCAAGAAAGGGGGAGAAAGAAGAATTGTTGGCACAGGCCCAAAAGGGTGATTTGTTTATTCAAGAAGAATTAATACAATTTTCGACTACTGTTCAAGCTTTGGAGATAGAAGAATCTAAGGATCAAAGACAGACTCGAGCGGCAGCCAAGTGTCAAGAAGAATTAAGAGTGCAGCAACTTCAAATGATTCAAGATACTACAAAAACAGAAGGAGTAGGAGGAGCAAAGCCAAAAAGTAAAATGCATGGAGATTTCCAGTAGATGCTCCAAGTGCTTCAAAGAGCCAAGAATGGCAACTAGATTTTTTGACTTGGAATGTTAATGGCCTAAATTCACCACAAAAGAGGAGAAAATATTTCATTATTTGAAACAGTTTAAAAATGATGTAATCTGTTTACAAGAGACTCATATTAGAAGTAAAGATCAAAAATATTTAATAAATGCAAGGTTAGGTATACATTTTGTTGCATCTGCTCCTGAGAAGAAGAATGGTATAGTTATATACCTAAAAAAAGACTTAATTGCCAAATTAATTGAATCAGCTGATCAAGGAAGATTTATAGCAATTGAACTTTTAATAAAAGGAGAAAAAATACTTTTAATTGGAGTCTACGCACCGAACCAACAATAGGAAAATTTTTATAAGCTTTTACATTCCAAGTTATTACAATGGGATTATAAATCATGTATTTTATTGGGTGATTGGAATGGAGTTTTGGACACTAAAAAAGATAAGGGGCTCTTGCAGAACATTTCAACGCGTGCCAGATTGCCAAAATCGTTTTTTGAAATGATGGAGGATATGGAACTGAGAGATATGTGGCGAGAGAGAAACCCCGAAGAATAAGACTTTACCTTTTTTTCTGATAGACATCAATCTTTCTCAAGGATTGATTTTATATTAATTACAAATCATTTCTTTTCCAGAGTGAAGAAGATGAAGATTTGTCCAAGAGTTTTAACGTATCATAGTCCAGTCTGGATGGAATTAGAGTCTGGAAGGGGATCTAAGAGGTCTTGGAGGTTAAATGAAAATCTGTTTAGATATGAGGACAATGTAAAAGAATGTAAAAAATTTATGAAATAATTTTTTAATTATAAATATGCATAAGGGAATCTATGGAAATGGTTTGGGATGCAAGCAAAGCATATATGAGAGGCATTTTGATATATTTGAATAATAAATATAGACGCAAACAGGAAAAAAAAGGAAGGATTTAGAAGAGGAAATCAGAAAAAAAGAACAAGCTTTGATATTGAATCCAGCAGATAAGAAAATAAAAGAAGCAATTAATTTATTGCGCGGGCAATTTAATATGTTAATGGCAGATCAGGTCGCAACTAATTTGCAATATGCTAAACATAATACTTTTTGTAATGCTAATAAACCAGGGAGGTGGTTAGCATATTTGTTAAGGAAAAAACAAAAGTCACGGACCATAGAGAAAATAGAATATAAAGGTAAAGAGGTTTATCAGCAAAATATGATTAAAAAAAGCATTTTTAGAATTTTATACGAGGTTGTATGCTGGTGATAAAATTCAAGGTACAGATATAGATAGATACCTACAGAAAGAGTATAATTACAAAAGAGCAAAGGGAGGGTTTAAATCAACCAATAACAACTGAGATTATGTCTGCAATTAAGCAGTTGAAAGTGGGTAAAGCTCCTGGGACAGATGGCTTGACAGCTGCTTATTATAAACATTTGCAGTTAGAAATGGTGGGACCACTTAAAGAATTATTTACTAATATACAATCTGGAGGAGATGTACCCCCATCTTGGAGGACAGCTTATATTTCTGGGGGGAAATTGTTGTAATGATTGTTAAAACTTTTTAAATAAAAAAAAAAGAATCTGCAAGATTTTATATTTAGAATAGCTACAACTCTTATTTGCTGATGGATGTTCTTGCAGTAACTGAACGTGGTGTTGCCCTTATTTTGGAATGCAATTCTGGCTCAATGGCTTAATTTGACTTACTCGTTTAAAAAAAAAACCACCATTTATAATAGAATATTAACTCTTCATTTTAATTATCTGTAGTGCCTGTGTCTCTATGTATTGTTTCTTTGTCTTTTAAATATCTCTGGTTTTAATTCTGGTTTTATGTTTTATTGTAATCCAGGGAGAGAATTGTAATACAGATGGAACACTGTGTTGTATTCTTTCTAGCCTTGAATGCTACACTCACTGCCTTATTTGGACAACTTTAACTGAATATTACTATGTGTTTATTTTTCAAAACACTGTTTGCAGTTCTAGTTGGATGACCAGTATGACACAGAACATATGTTTTATTATTATGCTAAGGTTATTCTAATAAGAAATTTAATGAGACTGTAAGAGAACATAAGCATCTGCTGCATGCATTTCCACATTTTTAAATTGCAAACAGAATGGGGGAGAAACTCTGCTTGAAAAATGAAGGAATAGATAGCCCATTTCAGAAAATATCTGGGAACACATGGAAATATACAGGTGCATTTTTGTCCTGTAACTTTTTAAATAGGGCCCTTATTCTCTTGGCACGTACTTAAATCAGCTGTGTTAAAATCCCAAATATGAGTAGACAGCTGTAAAGTTTAATGACACTCTCTTTTTGTTTAAACAGAAATCTGGGAACTGGGAAGGGGGATTCATGCAGTACGTTGAATAATGATATTATTATTATTATTATTTTTTTATTGAAAAAGTTTTACAATTACATTTTCTCCCCAATTTCCCCCCCGACCCTCCCTGACCTCCCTAACCCTCCCTAACCCTCCCCTCCCCCCCAGACTTCCTCAGAATATAATCCAAATCAAAATCCCCTTTTTATAAAACTTGAACCCATCCACCCCCTGTAAATTTTTCACATCTTCACAAAATTCTATTATTCTATCCCTATATAGTACTTTCAGTTAAAGTACTGAATATACTAAAGTATATTTCCTAGTTTGATATTTATTCTGCACATAATCTATCCACTTTTCCCACTCCCATACATAAGTCTCTTGTGAGCGATCTTTTAAATATGCTGAAATCTTCGCCATCTCTGCAAAACTGGCCAAATAATGATATTATTTGTTGTGTGAAATACGTTGTGGCTTGTAAATCATGTTTTATGCCTTAGCATATTGAAAATCATGTTTTATGCCTTAGCATATTGGATGAAACCATCCTTATTGCTTTATTGAGCATAATGAGATCTTGATATATTGTGCAGATCTAATAATAGAACAGCAAATCGGTTGAATGAACCATTTCTTTATATCAGTATTCTAGTAATAGGCCGGAACAAACATAAAATGACCTTGGCTTCTCTTGGCTTCTGTTGTAAAGTAAATATGTGCTTTGTAGGCAGAATGTTTTGACATTTGCTATGTTTTTCTTCTTTCCAAAGATGGCTTCTTCATGTTTCAGCAAACACCCATGGTGGAAATTGACGGGATGAAGCTGGTACAGACACGGGCCGTCCTCCGTTATATTGCCACGAAGTACAACTTGTATGGGATGAATATGAAGGAGAGAGCATTGTAATGTCACCACTGTATCTAGCTAACTTGAAATTTCAGCTGGAGTCCTGTCTAGTGTGCCTGCCTTTTGATTCAGTCACATAAGAGTATCCTTCTCACTGAAATAAATTGTGGCCCACTCCTCAAAATACTACATGGGCTAGTCCACCATGTTAAACCATAAGGCTTGTTTAGCAACACATGCTAGTTTTGCTTGCAGGCCCATGCATCTAACCAACAACCTGTGATTTTGCCAGCCAGGCTCTATCATGTTTGTTTGTGTGGTTCTCCCGATTCCTTCCGGGAATCTGGATGGAAGCATAGCATGTATGACAGTTATTGGTGGAGCCATTGGGCAGAGCTATGCATGTCTGTCACTAAACAAACTTTGTGGCTTAACACAATGTACAGGTGCAGCTTCTCATATTGGCATGCAAGTGCCTTGGTAGAAGAGCCTTGGTAGTACAATGGTCTAAGGTACCCTGTTATTAAACTGGTTATTAAGACCAGCTGCCTGCAATTACTGCAGGTTCGAATCTCGCCAAGGCTCAAGGTTGACTCAGCCTTCCATCCTTTCTAAGGTAGGTAAATTGAGGACCCAGTTGTGGGAGCAATAAGCTGACTTTGAATAAATATACAAAAAGGATGAAGGCTATTGCTGAGCACATCGTAAGCTGCCCTGAGTCTCCGGAGAAGGGCGGCATATAAATCAAATTTAAAAAATAAAATAAAATAAAATAAAAAAAGTAACTCAACCATTGGGCTAGGATTATGCTTCAGAATACTTCTTTGCTCAAACCAAAAGAAAATTTACCAAGGCTGGTCCTTGAAAAGCAACTTTCCTTGTGTGTGTCTATAGTTATTTGAATTAGAGAAACTGAAGTGGTATGAATTTCTCCCAGTGCTATGCATAGCTACTATAGCCATCCGCTATGCATTTGCCACTGGTCACCTGGAATCCAAGGAAGGATAAATGTCTAGCAGCTGCAAACCAAGTTTAACTCCTTGATTAGATATTACTTATGATCAGTAAAGCTATCTGGTTAAATACATTTCCTGAAAAAAATGTTCATATATAGCCATTTAAAAAGCTAAAATTTGGAGATATTCAATTTTTTAAAAACTAGAGTACACCTATTTTAGGATTTTACTGCAGTCATTATGTGTTCTTTTCTTCAGCATGATGGCCAATTGGTGATTTTGCTTAGAGGGCATTCTGAAAAAAAGGACTCAAGAATTGGAAGTCATCCACACTTGATAGATTGTAAAATAAGCGCTCAGACTGATGCAGGATGTTCTGTCTTCTTAGGATTGACATGTATGTGGAAGGAACAATGGACCTGAGTCTCCATATTTTGTCCTTCCCTTTCTTGACACCGGAGGATCAAGAGCGCCAACTTGTTATTATTAAAGAAAAATCAACAAAAAGATATTTTCCGGTTTATGAAAAGGTAAGTGTTACTAAACAAATGTTTTTGGTTCAAGGATCACCCACCATAGCTTCCAGATCAGTGGTGGGTTCCTCCCGGTTCGGCCTGGTTCCCGCAAGCCGGTAGCGGTGACGATATGACATCACCAAACCGGTTCTGCCCCCCCGCCCCCGCGTTATTCTTACCTTTTATTTGGCCCCACTCCCAATCTATTGCTGCTTCCTGAGTCCCAGCTGATGGCTAAGGGAAAAAAACTGTTTAAACTCTTGCCCTGGGGTTTCAAAGGGCCGCCCTACAGCTGATCAGTGTTAAAAGAAAACAAATGAGTAGACCGGTGTCTGCAAAAATAAATGGGTAGACCCAGTGGTGGGATTCTAGTTCGGTAGAACCGGTTGTTAAGTAGTTAAGCCAGTGGTTCCCAAAGTGGGCAGTACCATGCCTTAGGGGGGCGGTAAGAGGCAAGGCGGTTGGCAGGGGGGCGCTAGAGGCAAAAGGGGGCGACGGGGGCGCTAAGTAGCAAAGAGGGTGGCCCCCACCCTTTGGCCTGTGCCTCACAGCAGTTACATCCTTGCAAGCAAACAGCAAGAAAAAACAACTCCTTTCAGCTTCAGCATAGGTTAATTAGCCCGTTGATTAGATCTGCCTCCCAACTCTCAGTTGATTTGCTCTCAGCTGTTTTGTGCAGGGCTCAGCTGCTTGCTGCAAAGAGCTAAATTGCTGGAGCAGATTTTTTTTCTCCTTATGCAAATCAAGCTGAAAACAAAACTGAAAGTAAAGCAGCGTTGGCTGTTACATTGGAAAATTAGGCAGAGGCAGATTTTTTTTCTTTTTCCTCACCAAAAAAGGTAGGTGCAAACAATGGGAAATTTAGGGCAAAAGAGGAGAGTTCAAGATTTTAAAACACAAAAGAAAAAAAGCTCTATTTAACTAGGAAATTGTAATAATTGAGATACTATTAATTGTATATTGTGTTGAAAGCAGAAATGGTTAAGTTGTGGTTTGGAGGAATATAGGGAGGAAATTATTTGGTTTATTATTATTGGAAAATACAATTAATTGATTTGTAAGAAATTGGATTGCATGGAAATAATTGGAATATTCATATTGATTAATATACAAAAAAGATAGTTATATAACTTGTTAGGTTCAGCTTGTAGCTTACTCCTAACTTGTTGGTCAGGCAATATATCTGTTTCTTTAAGAAGCAACTGAGCCACGTAATCAGGGTTTGCTGAACCCTGTAATTAGGCTACAGTGCATAAATAAGCAGCGCAGAGAAGCGTTCTTTCTTCCTGATTGTTCCTGTTGCTTCCTGTGTCTTTCTGCTGATTGATGTTAGACTGAATTGTTATATGGTACTATATACCGAGAGTTACTAAAGTCTGTTTGCTTTGGTAAGGGAAGATACCCTAACATAACTAATTGATTTATATTAAAATGTTGAATTTGTATTAAACAACTGTAATATTACATAATTAACCAATGTGAGGATGGATATAAAAATAGATGACAATAGGAAGGGGTATAATATAGAATAGAAGGGAAAAATTGAATGGTTAAGATTAGAGATGAAGATGAAGGGTAATATTGGTTTTTTAAAAAAATAGATGAGGAATAAATATCAAGAGCCTTGATAGTACAGGGGTTTAGTGCACCCTGTAATTAACACAGCTGCCTGCAATTTCTGCTGGTTCGAATCTCTCCAAGGCTCAAGGTTGACTCAGCCTTCCATCCTTTCTAAGGTAGGTGAAATGAGGACCCAGTTTGTGGGGGCAATAAGCTGACTTTGTATAAAACATACAAAAGAATGAAGGCTATTGCTTAACGCATTGTAAGCCGCCCTGAGTCTCCGGAGAAGGGCGGCATATAAATCAAATTAAAAAAAATAAAATTAAAAAAAAATGGCAAAAAGGAAATATAGAAATTGTAAATTTAATTGAAATGACTAAACACTGTTTAAATTTGTGAATTGGCCAAATACTCTGTTCAAAGAAAATACATTGTATGTTTGTATGTGTGTTTCTAATTATTGCTATTTATTCATATTTGTTCTCTTTTATTCTTTAAAGTTTAACAATTCATTCTTTATCTTAATATCTTTATATTTGTTTGGGGTTGCCTTTCTTCCCTTTCATCTTTTTTATTGTACAGCAATCTTTCTCCTCAAACCTACCACCTCTCTCTTTTCTTTCCTTCTTACTTTCTCTTCCCCCCTCTTCTCCCTCCCTACTTCCACTTCCTTTCTCCTTCTCCTCCTCTCTTCCCTTCTCTCTTACCCTCACTCCTACTCTAATTTCCCTTCCCTTCCTTCCTCCCTTCTCTTCCTTCCCTCTTTTCTCCTTCTTCATCCCTCTCTATTGCTGTATCCTTTTGTGCATATGGATTACTCAGAGGGCTGAAAAAGTTATTTTTGAGTGGTCCTTGCACTTTTGACCAGTCCTCAAACTTACGACTGTCCTCACATTTTACGTTTTTCGCCCTATCTTGTCACCATGGTGAAGAGAAGCAGTTGTGAAATGAGTGACACGGTTGTTAAGAATGCTACAATGGGCATAAATGATGGCCAGTCATAAGTGCGAGGACCGGTCAAAAGTGCGAAGACCTGTCAGAAATCACTTTTTTCAGCCCTCTGGGTAGTCCTTTTGTGCATATGGACTACTCAGAGGGCTGAAAAAATTATTTTTGATTGGTCCTCGCACTTTTGACCAGTCCTCGAACTTACAACTGTCCTCACATTTTACGTTTTTTGCCCTATCTTGTCACCATGGTGAAGAGAAGAAGTTGTGAAATGAATGACATGGTTGTTAAGAATGCTGCACGGGCATAAATGTGAGGATGGTCATAAGTGTGAGGACCAGTCAAAAGTGCGAGGACCTGTCAGAAATGACTTTTTTCAGCCTTCTGAGTAGTCCCTATGCACATAGCCATGGCCCCCCGGTCACATGACCAGCTAGCCACGCCCACCCAGTCACATGACCTCCAAGCCACGCCCACAAAATAAACCACACCCACAGAACCGGTAGTAAAAAAATTTAGAACCCACCCGTTCCAGATATTTTACAGGTGGACTGAAACTCCAACAATCTCTTGCCTGGGTGGAAGTGTTGGAAGGATAAAACATCAAGTTCCTCACCTTTGCTTTACAGCAGGGATATGTAGTAGCATTTTTTATCTGTGTGAAGCCTGGACTTGTCTTGAGAGGTGTGCTGAGTCCTGCACTCAGAAAAGATGTATATCCTAGAATAGAATAGAACAGAATAGAATAGAATAGAATAGAATAGAATAGAATAGAATAGAATAGAATAGAATAGAATAGAACGTAGAATATAGAACAGACCTTGGAGGTCTGTTCTATATTTTAGTCCAACCCCCTGCTTAGGCAGGAAACTATACCATTTCAGACAAATTGTTATCCAATCTCTTCTTAAAAACTTTCAGTGTTGGAGTATTTACAACTTCTGAAGGCAAGTTGTTCCACTGGTTAATTGTTCTAATTGTCAAGAAATTTCTCCTTAGTTCTAAGTTGCTTCTCTCCTTGATTAGTTTCCACCCATTGCTTCTTGTCCTACCCTTAGGTGCTTTGGAGAATAGCTTGACTCCCACTTCTTTGTGGCAGCCCCTGAGATATTGGAACACTGTTTTTTTTTGTTTTTTTGTTTTTTTTTGAGAAAACTTTATTGAGTTTTTTAAAAAAAACATAAATATGTTAACATTTTCAATTTACATCAGATGTGCAGTGTTTTAACTATATACAGAAATAATATTCTGGTGATAATTTCGAATTACTTTTTACCATTATTTAACACACCTTTTGGTCTTACTTTCATTTTATCATGCATCCACTTATACCACCTTTCCCACTCAATATAATAATCTGACTTCTCATCATTGTTTAATTCATGAGTTAATTTGATCATCTCTGCGCACTCCAGTATTTTCCTAATTATAAGCTCTTCTGGTGGTTGGGTTTTCTCTTTCCAATACTGTGCGTATGCCAGTCTGGAGGCTGTAATTATATGGAATATAATATGAATCTTTTCCTTTCTGTATGGCTTCTTTACTATTCCCAGGAGAAATATCTCTGGTGTTAATTCAATATCTTCGCCAATTATTTCGTATAACCATCTCCTAATCTTACTCCAATATCCTTTCGCTTCCGGGCATGTCCACCACATGTGAAAGAAGGTGCCTTGACCGTGGCCACATTTCCAACAATTGGGGTGTATATTAGGGTATATCTTTGCTAGTCTGGCCGGGGCTAGATACCATCTATGGAGCATTTTGTAATGGTTTTCCTTGTATGTCGCCTCTCTGGTCAATTTAAGGTTCCTATTCCATGCCTCCTCCCATTCCCCAAAATTTACGTCTCGTCCAATATTTTTCTCCCATGCATTTATTTGATTCTTTGTTATATCCTCGGACTTATCGTCATCTAATAAATAATTATATAGTTTAGCCAAAGTCTTTTTACCTGTTCCCATCAGGACTTTATCCAGTCCATTTGGTCCAAATTCTAAGCCGAATTGTTCTTTATCTTTCTGGTATCTAGATTTTATTTGTAAGTAGGTCCACCAATCTAAAGTTATTCCTTGCTCTCTTAAAGTATCATTTGATTTAAGATTCCCTCCTTCGTCTAAGATATCTTTGTACCTGCCCATTTTCTTCATTCCCCATCTATTAGAGTAGATCAGGGCCTCCATCGTTGAGAGCCAACTTGGGACTTTTTTGTAATATCTTTGCCTAATCGGGGTCCATGTTTGTATCAATGAGCCTCTAATTTTATGTCTATGGAAATATGTCTTCCTTTTCTTCTCTACCTCCCAAATGTGGGCATGCCACCCTTTTTGTAAATCGTGGCCTTCTAGGGTTAAAATCCTCTCGTTTTCCAGGGTGATCCAATCTCTTATCCAAACTAGCTTAGCTGCCCTGTAATATGTTTCCCAATTGAGGAGCCCAAATCCACCTATATCTCTTTTGCCCCTTAAAATTTTAATAGAAAACCTCGGTTTCTTCCCCTCCCATATAAATTCTCTGATAATTTTATCTAATTCTGAGAAAAACTTTTTATCTAAATTCACTGGTATGTTTTGGAATAAAAATAATATTTTGGGGAGAATACTCATCTTAATAGCGGCTATCTTGCCCAAAAGTGACAATCTTATTTTCTTCCATCTGTCAAGGTCTTGTTTCATTTTTCTAATTAAGGGGGTATAGTTGTCCTCTTTTAAGGTCGAACATCTTGATGTAATCCAAATTCCTAGGTATTTAATTTTTTTGGCAACCTGTAGTCCTAATATTTCTTCTATCTCATTTTTCTGACTCTCGGTTGTATTCTTAGTCAGTACTTTGGTTTTAGTTTTGTTCAGTATAAAGCCTGCCACCTCTCCGTATTTGCCCAATTCCTCTAACATTTTTGGTCCCGATTCTATGGGGTCCTCAAGAATTAAGGCTACATCGTCTGCGAATGCTTGCATCTTGTAAATCTCCTTCCTAATCTTCAGACCTTTTATTTCCTCATTGATTCTAATTTTCTGTAAAAGACTTCTAGGGCCAAAATAAACAATAGTGGAGATAGGGGGCAGCCTTGCCTTACCCTCTTGCTAATTTGAAATGTTTTGGCCCTATCTCCATTCACCAAAATACTCGCCTTTTGATTGTCATAGATAGATTTGATCATCATTTCAAAATTTGTTCCAAATTTCATTATCTCAATTTGTTTGGTCATAAATTTCCAATTTAAATTGTCGAATGCCTTTTGGGCATCAACAAAGATTAAGGCCATCTATTTTTCGGGGTGTTCTTCATAGTGTCTAGCACAATTCTCAAATTGTCTCTAATTTGCCTCCCCGGGAGGAATCCGTTCTGATCCTTATATATCCAATTATTTAGTATCTTTTTCATTCTTTCTGCCATTATGCCCATGAATATTTTATAATCCGTGTTTAAGAGCGAAATTGGTCTATAATTCTGAATTTGTTTTAGGTTGGCACCTTCTTTCGGCACAAGTGTAACATGCGCTTCCTTCCACGACTCTGGGATTTTATAGCCTATCAATGCATCGTTAAAAATTTCTACCAATTTTGGTTGTAGTATTTCTTCTAATTTTTTATATATTTCCCCTGGGAATCCATCAGGACCTGGCGCTTTATTGTTTTTCAGTTTGGAGAGGGCTGTTTTTAGTTCTTCAATTGTAATCTTCCTATTAAGCATTTCTCTCTCTTCTTCTGTTATTCTTCTGATATTGGAACACTGTTATCATGGCTCCGTTAGTCCTTCTTTTCATTAAACTAGACATACCCAATTCCAGCAACCGTTCTTTATATGTTTTAGCCTCCAGTCCCCTAATCATCTTTGTTGCTCTTCTTTGCACTCTTTCTAGACTCTCAACATCTTTTTTTTTTATTGTGGTGACCAAAACTGGATGCAGTATTCAAAGTGTGGCCTTATCAAGGCATTATAAAGTGGTATTAACACTTCACGTGATCTTGATTCTGTCCCTCTGTTTATGCAGCCTAGAACTTTGTTGGCTTTTTTGGCAGCTGATGCATGCTGCTGGCATTTAAATGGTTGTCCACTAAGACTCCCATGTTCCCTCTCACAGTTACTACTATTGAGCAAGGCACCACATATACTGTGTTTCCCCGAAACGAAGACCTCTCCAGATAATAAGCCAAATCGGGCTTTTGAGCACATGCGCTAAAATAAGCCCTCCCCGAAAATAAGGCCTTTGAAGCGCCTGTCAGCCAGTCCCTATTTCCTCAGGGGGGGAGGAAAGGAGGGGGGAACATGCCCCATGCGCCCCACACGCACCTGCCATCCATGCGGAATGGCCTCACGGAGGCCGCTCCCACAAACCCTAGCAAACCCAGCATGGCTGGGTCGACGGTATGGTGCAGAGTCCTGGGAAGCATGGTTAGAAGCACGTGCATGGCCGCAGTGGTGAACAGCTAATGAGCAGCTGTGTTGCGCTGCTGCTGGAAGTCCCGTTGCTGCTGCTCCCTCCGTCATTGCCTGTCAGTGCTGCTCGCGGCCAGACTCAGCCAGGAAAGCGCCCTACTGACGAGGGCTGACTGGTGTTGTCCTAATGTGTCCTGCCAATGCCTTGTTGCAATCCTGGAATATGCTGAAGGCTCAGAATGTGGTGTTTTTGCGAATGGCTTGAAAAACATGAGGGCAGATTTTCCTGCCGCTTATCTGTTCTCAGTCTATGCTGAGCTTCAGCACAGGGTGAGAGGCAGGAAAATCCCCCTCCCCATTTTCAAGCCGTTCACAAAAACGCCCCATTCCAAGCTTTCAGCATATTCCAGGATTGCAACATTGAAGGGCAGGCAACGGCGATGGGACATCTGGTCACAGCGCCGTAGCTGGGCTGACGGCATGGTGCAGAGTCCTCGGAAGTATGTGCACGGTTGCAGGGATGAACAGCTGACGAGCGGCTATATTGTGCTGCTGCTGGAAGTCCTGTCGCCGCTGTTGCCTCCCTTTTCTTTGCACTGACTGCGCACCTTGTTGCCTGCCGGTGCCGCTCGCATCCAAATCCAGCCAGGAGAGCGGCCTGCTGATGAGCGGCTGGACGGCGCTGTCCTGACATGTCCTGCCCCTGCCGCCTTGCTCATCATTGGACTCACCAGCTCCGATGCAGCTCTGTGCCCCCCCCACCAGGTATGGCAAGTTCGCTCCTGCATCTCAAAAAAAAAAAAAAGACCTCCCCCAAAATAAGGCCAAGCGCTTATTTTGGGGGTCAAAAGAAAATAAGACCTGTCTTATTTTCAGGGAAACATGGTACTGTACCTGTGCATTTTGCTTTTCTTGCCTAAATGTAGAAACTTATTTTTTTCACCATTGAGTTTCATTGTTAGATAGCACCCAATGTTCAAGTCTGTCAAGATCCTTCTATATCTTAAGCCTATCTTCTGGAGTGTTGGCTATTCCTGCTAGCTTGGTATCATCTGCAAATTTGATGAGTTCCCCATCAATCCCCTTGTACAAATAATTGATGAATATGTTGAAGAGTACTAAAACAGAGCCTTGGGGTACCCCACTGCATGCTTCCTTCCATGTAGATGCAGTTTCATTGAGGATTACACGTTGAGTTCGGTTGGTCAGCCAGTTACGAATCCATCTGGTGGTGATGCTGTCTAATCCACATTCTTATCAAATAGTAGATTAAGGTCTACTTTATCAAATGTCTTACTGAAGTCCAAGTAAATTACATCCACAGCATTCCTCTGGTCCACTAGTTTTGTCACTTTATCAAAGAATGCAGTAAGATTTGTCTGGTATGATCTGTTTTTGACAAACCCATGTTGGTTTTTGGTTATTACTTTGTGTGCTTCTAGGTGTTCGCTGCTTCATTAAATTATGGAGGGGTATATAAGTCTTAAGTGCTATTGCTATAATGACAAGGAGAGAAATATGACTATGGTGTGCCTTCTGAGTAATATATGACAATGAAAACACCATTTCGATACTTTTGTTTTGCAAAACAAGGGTCATTCATTTCTTACTTTACTCATAGAAGATCTCTCCACTGGAATCTTGGAGATCACTGAGTGGCTGCTGTTAGATTTGGTCTATTTGTCTTGCCCTTCTAGGTGCTGAAGGATCATGGACAAGATTTCCTTGTTGGCAATCGGTTTAGCTTGGCAGACATTCACCTCTTTGAAACTATTTTAATGGTAGAGGAAAAACTCCCCACCATCCTGAATGAATTTCCTCAATTGCAGGTATGAGAAAATAAATAAAGTCTTAGTATTCCTTTAAATTTAAAACCTATGCCATGAGCTTTGAACAGGGTTTTATCAAATGGATTAAACATGGTTGGTATTACATGTGTATATTGAGACTTGTGTCATAATTGTAGCTTTTTAATTGTTTAATGCTAAAGTCCAGTTGATGAAAGTGTTTTCATCCTCCCTGCTAGGCTTTTAAAACAAGGATCAGTCACATTCCCACAATTAAGAAGTTTCTGGAACCAGGAAGCCAGAGGAAACCTATCCCTGATGGTAAATACGTGGAGACAGTGAAAAATGTTCTCCAGATGTATCAACAGCTGAAGCCAAATCCTTGAGATTCTATCAAGTTATTCTGATGATTTCACAGTTACAGAAATTAGTAATACGCGCAAGACAAAAACCATGCTTTCACATTGGAGATACACAGTTTGCAAGAGTATCGCACAACCTTTGCAAAGTGGATTATAGACTGTGAAAATAGCTTCTTCTGTAGATGATAGTGACAGTTGTAGCAAAGAAAGAGGATCATGATTGTAAAGGGATTTGATATAAGCATTATGACTGATTAAGATCAACATTCACTAAGAGAATCATATTTTTAAGAAGCGGTGTTTTAATTCTAGATTATCTGTAATCTCTATTATTTATTTATTTTGGCAACTCAATAGCATCCCTGAAATTATACTATTGAGATTTAGTAAACTATCTCCAAAACAGGAATTCACACATTTTGGTAGAAAACAAAATGTGGATCAGTCAAAAAAGTTAATTCTCCTAATAAATAAAGCATGCAATCCTTTTGAAGAAACTCTGTCCCACCATTCAGCATAATATCAAAAGCATAGTTACCCAGACCACTGCAGTCTTCATCATCACCATCAACATTTTAATGTTTTTTTGGTAAAATGTGATCTATCAAAAGTTGCCTGCTGTTTTAAAGGGTATTGTGAATCATTGCATTGTATGAAATAATATTTTTACTAGTCCAATAAAATAAAGCTTAGCAAGAAACGGGGAAAAAAACATTTTCTATCTAACATTGTATTTTATTAACAAAGGTTTTTTGGTTGTTCAAACCTTCTTCTTTTTCCTTTCCCCAGTCTGTTTGTTCTTTCAAACCATAGTGTGTTCCTTGATTTTGATTCAAAGTGGTTTGCAAATTCAGCCATTTTGACATATACAATGAATAATGATTTAGCACAGTGTTAAATATCATATAGCGTAAAAAGTGCTCAAATTAAATACATTTAGAATTGAAACATACATGTCCAGGTTTCCATAGTATCTTATCAATCTCTTAAAAGGTATACATGTCAACATTTTAGTACATTTACATTTAATTTGTGGTGTTCATTAGTATAGTGACTATTTTTTATCATATTGGCCTGTTGCTACCGTGCTTTGGAATTTTATTCTGTTTCTAATGAGCTGTTTTTCTTGTACAGAAAAATATTGTTTGCCTGATTGCCCACAAAGAACGCTCATTTCTGATTTTATTAGGATCTTTTGATCTTGTAATCTTTTTGTGAGTGACAATTATAGATAAAACACATACTGTACTGTAGTTTTTAGGACCATTCATTAAACTCCCTGAATGCAATTTACAATTTTATAAATCAAGTATACCTACTTCAGGTGAATATTTTAGAATCTTAAGCTTAATGCATAGGATTTCCAAGAGTATCATGATTCGAGGGTTAAAATGTAGGATTCCTTTCACACAATTTACCAATGTAACAAATGAAGAAAATAGCTTTCGGTTAAAAAAAAAGGAAGGGTAAAATTAAGGAAACCGTAAAACCCATCATCTAAAGCAAAAAGGGCCTCTTGGAGAGCCAGCAAATCCAGGCTTCTTAGGCTGGATTTTTCTCTTAGACTCTGCCAGCTCTCTTACTGATTAATATTCTGGTTAAATTGGTTAAAGAAATATGTGTCTCTAAGAATAACATAACTAGTGACACAGGCTCTGTCTCACACCTTTGTGCACACACACTACCACTACATTTGTTTTTAAAAATCTACATTAAAAAAAAAGTTATATCTTGTGAAGTTACATGTCAACAATACACTTTGGCACTTAGGAAAGGAATGAAATGTTTAATAAAATTTAAGGTCTCTTATTTGGGGGTGGGGGAAGGATGTGTGTGTGCCTTTGAGCGAGTGTCAACTCCTGCGGGCTGTCTGAATTAGTCCCTGCAATTTTCTTGCCAAAATTATGGAAGTGGCTTGCCATTGTCTCCTTCAGAGGGCTAAGAGGGAGTGACTGGGCCAAGGTCATCCAGCTGGCTTCATACCTAAGGCAGCACTAGAACTCTGTCTCCTGCTTTCTAGCCGGGTGCCTTAACCACTGCACTATAATGTCCTGTTGCCATCTAGTGGTTAAAAGATGACATTTCATGATTTAGTTAAGAACACTAATCTTGCATATTTTCAGCAAAAGTATTTCATGCAGTGCAGTCATATGATGTGGTGCTTTAGGACCATGTTACTTAGTCACGGTAGTTCTAGTCCCAGTTGCTGTTAACTAAGGATTTTATCTATAAAAAAAACAAGCAAACACACTGGAAGAGCCTTGCTTAATACCTTCAATACTGACTGGCTCGCATTTCCATTCAGAAACATCACAGCCAATTGTCCAGAGAGAATTTGCAGTAGAAAAAATAATCAGAGCCAAACGGCTTGAACAAGATCATTATCCTGTAGTCCACAGAAGTGTGTAGGGATATTATAAATTAGTATTAACCCACTTCCTTAAAACATTTCTCAGAATGCTCACTGTTTTTCTGGTGCATCAAAATATTTGATTTCCTGCCTAGAAGAACCCTTAGCCCTAATATTAACCACCTGTGGTCAGGATGGAAGTCAACAAACTCAATTCTTGCTCTTTCTCAAGTTTATATAGAGGAAATATAGAGAAATCCTGTTCAGACATTTCTCAGGACTTAGCCAAGATACCTTTTGTGGGAAGTACACCCCAAAAGGACAGTGCCAGAAACCTCATAGCACCAGAAACTTCAATAAACAATGCAAAGAAACAGGCCAGTCCCTCCCTCTTTAAGAAAACCCCAGGCAGAAGCACCAGCTGAAAGAAAAACACAAGAGCAGCCCTGCTAATAGAGCTGACAATAGAAACACTTAAGTAGAGCCATTAAGATAAGAGGAATCAGGCTAAAAATCACTCACCTGGAACTTCCCTTTTCCTCTTTCCTGGCAGAATTAACCCCCAGGATAGAAAAAACAAAGCGCCAGGAATAGGACTGACCCATTAAGGCAGGAAGATAGGATCCAAGGCAATCACTTTAACTAGAGGCACGCAAATAAACCCATCAATCTGCAGGAGCTTCGAAGGGGAATTAAGCATAAAAGGCTCAGTCACACTTCCAAGTCTTGCAACCAAGGAACACTTGAGCTGAGTCACTTTTGCTTCTTGCCTTCCTTCATTAAAGAACCCCATTTTCTGGCAGCTGCTACCTCCCAGCTGGGAATGAACCGGAGAAATTTCTTCTAACAATTTACTGTATTACAATCACTTTAAACTTGCATGTTGTGATTTCATGTTTAGATTGCACACTTAGGAAAATGTGACAAAATATTCAGCCTATTTTAGGCCCTTAGAGCAAGAATTTTTGAAATTCCTCCCGTTAAGAAGATTTTGCAGCCAGCAATCCAAAGGAAGCCACCATCAGATGGAAGGTTTATAGCAAAAATGAAACATTGAAGCTTTCCCCCAAACATTGAATGTGTACCAAAAGAAAATTAAACCCAAGGCTGGTTTGAGATTATGTGCTAAGAAATGTATCATTTCATAACAAACTAATAGTCATAAAGAAATACATATTGATTTACTTATTTATTTAAACAATACTATCTTATTCCACATCAAGACAACTAACAATACAGTCATTTTATTTCCATTTTTTTCCTTTAATATGAAGATGTACTGTTTTTAAAAAATATAAAAACCAAAATGCACCTAAAGTATAAAAAGTATCATGCAAGTATATAGAAATAATTATACAAATATCAGTTCTAGTGAAATAGTATTGTTTCAAAACAAGATGTTAACAGAATGCTGATAGAAAAAAAATATTTCATACCATTTAGATGTCACTCAAAAGCATAAAATATTGCATAGTTTTGTATAAAAGCCTGTCTGCATAATTCTGACTAGAACTATGTTATATTATATTATATATTATATTTTTTAATGGAAAGTTACTACACATTATTTGCTTTAAAAAAAATTGGAATGTAGAAAGTAACCATATTATCACAAAATTGTAAAGTAGGATTTTTGGCTTATTATAATAATCAATGGTTCTGATTCATAAATGTGAAGAATTTAGTGTAGTTTTTTTAGTTATAGGGAACATTTTAAGGCATATTTCTAAAAGATTGTATCAATATTCTCACTTAAGCTCCCTTGTAAGGTCTCTGCTTTGTTAACATGGTAGTATTAGCACGATCAATATGATTTATGGATAATACTGTTGGAAGAAACATCCTTCTAGGTTCTGCTCCAAGTGGGGAAACAGACACTGGAAACATGGAGACTGCTTGGAAAGATGGTTTAATGGTGGACAGGATCACATGGCTTGAGTTCCTGAACAGAAAAGGGGCTGATACAGTAAATCTTCGGGTTTTTATGCTCTCTCTGGCTCTGCATTTCTTGGGGCCCCAAAAGAGTATCCTGATTGGTTGTCAGACTCCCAGGGGGTGGGGGCCTTGCTGGCTGATGGTCACATGTGCTTCCCAGGTCACATGTGGTGAGTTTCTGCTGCTATTGTGTAGAGGGCTAATCCTATCTTTGGCAATTCCTACTATGGCTCTGCCTGAAGGAGGCAGATCTTTGTTATGTAGAATAGACTGGCCCAGGCCTTAATGGCCCATTGACAAAGGGTGGGGGGCAGGAAGGTGGGAGCTGCTTTGTCTGTAAAATATGCTTCTCATATTTCTCATCCAGGGAAATATAATATTCTGCCTTTTTCATATTTCCTAAAATATTTCACTCTTCCAGGAAAGGGGTGGGTGCTAACTTCCTACAATACTCTACTTGTGAATATATTTTACAAATTTGGAACTTATTATGAGTTATAGTTTTATTGGGCATGGGATCACCCAAAATCCAACTCTCTGATGTTGGAAAGGTGGTATGATCCCAGATATACAAATGGATCACCACTATCTATTTGCTCTGTTTATGATTTGGCTATTGATGTAATGGAAATGCTGTCAATATTATTGGATATGGCAGCTGAGAACTACCTGTAATTTATAAAGTTCATTCGATGCATATCTGTGGAATCACAGACAGAAATGCACTAGCAGTTTGGAGATGGCTACCTATTCTTAGACTCTGGTGCAACACACCTCTCTGTGCTATGTGTCAACATTTAAACCAACAGATGTCTGATTGCCAGCTGCCTGTCAGTCACAGATTTTATTTTGGTGTGAGACTAATCTTGATGCATATAAAACAGAAAATCCTATCTATTGAAAGATGGCATTGTTGTATAGTGCTGATGATCCATTGCACGGAGTCAGTAGGAGCATTTTACCAAGACTTCTAGACACAGGTTTGAATAAGAGATGCCTTATATTTATTCCAGCTCCCCTTAAAGGCATTTATAGCTAAAGCACGTTCCCAGCTCTTGCATGGCATATAGTTTGGTCCTTGCGACAATTACTGAAGATAGAAATTATGCAATCCAGATTATTAAGAAAAACACTCCAGTGCATCTCTAATGTTGCTCTCCATTCTGACATGGGTTCAATTAAGATGGAGTTGAAGATCTGGCTAATCTTCCCATATTGGCTGAAGTTTATTTTTCTCCATAGGACTAAGCTCCTTATCATTAGCAGATAAAATACTTCCTAGATAAATGGTACATATATGGCTTTTTTCAAGAGACTCTCCTGTCCTTGTAGTATGAACAAGCCAAGGGCATTCTGACACAACATACATTCTGGTCCTGCCCAGAAAGTTTTCCTTAGTAGACAACCATATATTCTCAGACCAACAAGGTATTTAAATTAACATCACAGTATCCAAGTTGAGATAAGCTTCAACACTGGCTCGATTTAATCCGCTGATCGGGGGACTCTGCAAGGCAGATATATTTTACTCTATTATATTGATGTTTTTATACCCTGTTTTCCCGAAAATAAGACATCCCCTGATAATAAGCCCAATCGGGCTTTTGAACGCATACACTAAAATAAGCCTCCCCCCCAAAATAAGCCCTTCCTGAAAATATTTAAACACAGAGCTGGAAATCAGGTAAGATGGCAAAAAGAGCCCCATCTTGCTCCATGCGCCCCAAAATAATAAGACCTCCCCAAAAATAAGGCCAAGCACTTATTTCGGGGTTCAAAAAAATATAAGACAGGGCAGGGGTAAAATCTAAAATTTGTTACTACCAGTTCTGTGGGCGTGGCTTGGTGTGTGTGGGGGGGTAATGTGACGGTGGGCGTGGCCAACTTTTTTTTAAAAGCATTTTTTCTACAACCTTTTCGGCTGAAGAGGTTGCAGAAAAAAATGCTTTTAAGAGCCTCTGATGATCAGGCAACTCAGCTGGGATCGTCAGAGGCTTTTAAAAGCATTTTTTCTACAACCTCTTCAGCCAAAGAGGTTGTAAAAAAATGCTTTTAAAAGCCTCTGACGATCCCATCTGAGCCACACGATCATCAGAGGCTTTTTTTTTAACTTTTAAAAGCATTTTTTCGGCTGAAGAGGTTGTAGAAAAAATGCTTTTAAAAGTAAAAAAACCAGCCTCTGATGATCGCGCGGCTCAGCTAGGCATGGGGGGGCGCGCACACACAGGGATTCTTGCTTTCGGTTCTCCGAACCACCCATCGCTACCGGATCAGGCGATCCGGTCCGAACCAGGAGCATTTCACCCCTAAGACAGGATCTTATTTTCGGGGAAACACAGTAGGAATATTAGAATTGTTAGGCATAAAGTATCCAACTCATTCTGACACCTTCTATATTCAGACTCTTCTTTCTGATCAAATGGATTCTACCTTCCTGGAGTTTGCCAAATTTGGTTATACTGACAGGAAGATAAAATCAAAATTTTCTAAGTCTCACATTCCTTAATATAGCAAAACTGGTTAATCCTCAAATAACTGAATAAGTACATACTTCTAGAGCAGGGGTGTCAAACTGGATTTCTTTGAGGGCCAGATCAGTATTGTAGTCCTTCTCCGTGGGCCGGCCTGGGGGGGGGGGAGAAGATGGGATGGACGCCTCCTGCAGCACCATCGGCCAAAATGGAGCATGCTGCACGCACCCCCCCATGCCCCGTTTTCAGCCTGGACGGCCTCCTGCAGCACTCTGCCGGCCAAAATGGATGCATGCCCCATTTTGACTGCCAGAGACACCACGGGCCAGATTTAAGCACTCCACAGGCTGGATCCGGTCCACGGGCCTTGAGTTTGCCACCCCTGTTCTAGAGAGATCTCACTTTTTGCTCATTCCTTTTAAAATCTTAGTTCTATATCACAATGTAAGTACTAAATTCAAATGACAGCCTGCTTCCTAGTTTATAGACAGTTTTTATTGGTAACAATGAGGTATTATTCTATTCTTTCAGCTTGTATTTCCATATCTGGTCTTCCTCTTCTACTTTTAAACAGTTTATTGATTGTTTTCTTCTTTACAGGTAGTCCTCAGATTATGACAGCAATTGGGACTGGAATTTTCATCACTAAGAAATGCAATTGTAAAGTGCTATGTCATGTGCCCACATTGCTTAGCAACAGTTATCCCAGCAGTCCCCATTGCTAATGTTAAGTGAGAGGATCTGATGTGACCATGATGTGGAAAGAAGCACAGGCAGGCTAATAAATGAGAGCTAGGAATGGGCAGGCAGGTGTGTGGGGGAGTGCCATGAGTGGTGCTACAGAATATGGACAAATGGGTGCTGCAGTTGGACATTATAGAATGTAACCAGGTGTGTGGGTGCCAAAGGCGGGTGCTGGAGAGTGTTAATGGAAGGACAGTTTGGAGTGCCAGTGGGCAGATGTTGGGATGGGTGCTCTAGAATATGTACATAGAATAGTAGTTATTTACGAATATTTATTCCGGTTCCACGTATTTGTAATTATGCATGTTTAAGTGATCTTTTGAAAGAAGTTTCCATGGTAATGTATGTTTTAATTTAATCCTGCCATAAACGACTCACTTTTTCCATAACGTAACCATTTCAAAAGAGATGGTTCCCTTAAAACTGAGAGCCTGACAAATTTAGGACTCCAACCTAAAACAAAATAAAACAACAAATAGCTCCTTTGGTACTCATTTGCAACAAATGTTGCAGTCTGAATTGCACCACATCACACAATTGTTTCCTAAACCCGTTTTCTTCGACTGAAATAAAAACTAGCTACTAAAGTAGCAAGAGGAATATACGAAACACAAATAATAAAATTAAACAAGACTTTCACTTTCACTCCATTGATAATTGACTTTTTAAACATGTCTTTGTTTCAGTCAAAGGACCTGAAGAAATTCTGAGCAGATCATTGCAAAAGGCTCAAGTGAACTGGCTCCTGAGACTTTTTGACCTGAAGTTTATCATTTTAAATTTGCAACTAATTGTTCTGCCTTATTAAACCAAAAACAGCCAAAGGAGGAATATTAGTCTAAACACAGACAATGACAAGTACGTAGCCATCAGAAATGTGCTTGCTTTGACATGGCACAATACATCACTCTAAATATTCAAAACTTTCCTCCCATAAAATTTGTTACTAGATTTTTCCATTAACCTGAGAACAAAAAGTCAAACAGTGAAGAGGTGAAAATGATCATCTACAGAATAATAAATACATTATATAATTTTAGGACAAATATAAAAAAACAATTAGTTTTTCTTTACATACCGGAGTAAAATATGTTTAATATTATTAAAAAAAAAATCTCAAACCTGATCATTTTATATCCTTTTGTATCAAGCACTTTGAGCTTTTGCAAAGTCAGCAAAAACTGGACATAAGTTCAGAAAGATTTTTAAAAGCCTTTCATTTTTTTTAATTCTAATATTGGAATCATGACAGTTTCCCTTTGTTGTATAAAACAACGTATAAAATAGCATCCCTTTTCCTACTAGATACAGGATAGAGAGATGCTAAATTTTATGAAATTGTATACTGGTATGTCTCCAAACAATGACAAGAAATGTTCTTGTGCAAGTAAAATATTAATAGAATATTTTCCACATTTCAAACCACAGAGCTCAAAAACCCAATCTCAATCTCCTGTTCATCAGAAGCACACATCAAGTGCAAAAATTTTCAAAGTATCCAAAAGTAAGACTGAATTGTAATAATTAGACTGCAATTCAGGATTATGTCGAACAAAGGCACATATTTTATATTTTGGCAAGAACATACACATATTCCTCATTTCCATAAAATGTACTTTTCATGCACAGCAGCATTGCTTACTTCAGTTCATACTCATTTCACCAATAACATTTTCCATCTCTAATTGTTGTTTCACAGTTGGTTTATTCTCAAGCTGGACTGCATGTTTTTCTCCTTAACATGAAGCAAGCCATTGTACATGAAGCAGCCTGGCTAAACAGGAACTTGGAATATTCATGAACTTTTCTGGCGTTTCTTAACTGGCAGTTTAGCTGAAGTGTTCTAGAAATTTGGCAAACTTATAACTGAATGAGCCTCAGTTAGTGCATTATCTATTTTGAATATATAATTACTCATGTACAAGTTTAAGGTGTTTAAATAAAAACTACACTTTGTGGATTTAAAAGAAATATAAAACTGAAGTTAACTAGCCACATAACAGGATCAAAATTTTGTTCACTTATTAAACTCATCTTTCCATAAAGAGTTTTTCACCTGCTTTTTTTTACAGCCTGTGCTTGAGCAACTTTTCAAAACTGAAAAAAAACACATCTAGATTCAAATAGAGAAGGTATCAGTAGAAACCAGTTTAGTTTTTAGTTTATAATGTAAGAGCTTTTGTAATAAACTAAAAAACAGAAAACCTTGTCAGAAATAAACCATTCACTGCTCCATTTGAACCAGTATAAACACATACAGTGTATGTTATATGTAGGTAGTTACATAGTCATGGAAGAAAAATATGCTAAGCCTTTATTATCTCTTCTGTTCTTCTCCAAAATCAGAAACATAATTAACTTTTTGTCATAACCACCACAATGAAATTAGATTAACAGTGTGTTGATACAATATTCAATTGATAAGATTTTATTTAAAATTTTAATATAAATTTAGGAAAGAATTTGATGCAATGTGCAAAGCAAGAGAGAAAAGCCACTGAATGAAAGTGCAGTTTTTATGCTTTAATACTGACCCAGAGACAGCCTAATAAGCTCCCATATATCCATGTTTTTATGTAAAGTTTCCTTCCAGACTCTGTCAGTAGCATGCTGGCAGTCAAACCGCTTAAAAATAATACGGATGGCAATGTTTTCTGGAGACTTAGTTTGGCGTGAACACTTTTCCCAGGGAACCTATTTCTTCTTTTAGAATCTTTTGCATCATAAAATTCTATTAGCAATCTAGGAGCAAGGAAAAAGTTTAAAAATGAGATTTATTTATCATATGCTTTTGGTTTAAAGCTTTTATACAATTCTCTGATTATCTCTGATAATTTATCACAAATACTTTCCTCCAAGAACCATGACTTTTGGCCTGAAATTCTTTCTTTCATACATCAGAGACTGAATTTTTTAATCTTCATCTGCAAATAGCACAAATTTTACTACGGTGTGTAATTTGGCCAGACTTATTTTTAGGGCTGTACAAAGCATTCAAAGAGGTGTGATACGAAGCAAGTTAGCACATATGCAGCATCTGTCTCTGAAATGTTCAAGCAGTCACAACCCCTGGAAGGAATATTGCCAGCTGTCTCTGTGTAGGCATAGACAATTTTGTTAGCAATTCCAGTGGAAGCGTTCATATCTTTTTGAAGCAGCTGCTTAAGTCTCACAAAGGATGCGGCTGTTTTACTCTTCAAAGAGAGCCCTTTGTTCATACTGATGTGTTTTGTGAAGGACCAATTCTGAATGCTCTGCACAGCTCTATTTTCCTTAAGTAGGTAAATGTAAATAATTAAAGCTGCTAAATGGACTTAAATGAAAATGACTATAGAGTTTTAGCTAAGCTATATGGGTGCATTTATTGTAACAAATAAACCCAAGATTTGTTACAAGTCACAACTAGCTAAATATACACAGCATTCAAGACAAAATCAATTAATTTATAGCTTATAGAGAAGGCTAGCCTGCTATTGAATCCGTATGGATTGTGAATATCCTTTAGTCTCACCTAGTCAAATTTGAATTAGTATATTCACATCTATAAAAAAATATTGTTTTACAGATGTGGGTATACTGATTCAAACTGGACCAGGGGTTTTTTTGGCCTGTAAGTAAAGGATATTCACATCAATATTGATTCATAGTTACAATCACAAGTACAGTACCACAACATTAGTTTGAGTGATATTTCCCACTCTCATAGTCATTGATCTTATTACCTTACTCTACACTTTCCACATTCAAATTTTCCCAAGTGCAATATAGCATATAACTCATACATCACAATTCTGTAAAATGTTAAGCTAGCAACATTTATTATTAATACAAGTAATAAAGATAGCTCCTTTTTATTAAAAAATAATCGAATGCTATAGATAGAGCCAGGCCTTTTACCACTTACTTGTCCTTGACTTCAAAACGGTCATGAAGCCATCTTCTCATAAACATTTGTTCTCCTGGAATGTCTTTTAGTTCAATTCGTTCAATATGGATATGAATTCTTGGACACTCCTTACAAAGAAATTCTAAAATCCAGAAGGACATTATAAATACTTTTGTTATAACATGATTAATTTCATTTCAATTTTATTTGTAAAATTAAAAGCTAACTTATTTATTTAACAATCTTTAAAACTGATCCAAAAATCCAAATTTGGATTTTTAGACTCTGATTTTAAACTGCTTTTTAAAGTCACCCTAGCACCGTGATGGCGAATCTATGGCACGCGTGCCACAGGTGGCACGCGGAGCCATATCGGTGGGCATGCGAGCTCAGCTCCACCGTGCATGCACGCGCCGGCCAACTGATTTTCAGGCCTTTTGGGCCCACCGGAAATCAGGAAAAAGGCTGTTCCCAGCCTCTGGAGGGCCTCCAGGGGAGTGGGGAAGGCCATTTTTGCCCTCCCCAGCCTCCTAGAAAGGCCCTGGAGCCTGGGGAGAGCGAAAAATGGGCCTAGCTTGCCATCGTATGCATAAAGTGGGGGGAGCGCGTGGGGGTCACACACACATGTGCGGGGCGCTTAGAATTATAGGTGGGCACGCGCGCGAGCGACACCACACCCCGCGCATTCCCCCCACTTTTGGCACACGATGGCAAAAAGGTTAGCCATCGCTGCCCTAGCAAATCTTTTATTCTAAAAGGCTGCATGTATTTCTTTTAAAATAATTTTTAAAAAGTGTATAACAAGATCTATGAGTTTTTAGACTATGTTTAAATATATTAATTGCTAACATTTTATATTAAACATTGAAAATATACAGGAAAAATAATTTCTCACATTCCCATGTGACTCTTTACAGTATTACAAATGCTCACAGGCCTCATTAAATGGAAATGACAAAACAGATTGTTGGTTTAATTTAGTTTAAATGGAGATAAAGAACAAAAACAATATGAAGTATATTTTTTCTTTAAAGATATAAAAGAATATAATAATTTCTTACATTTTTATCATTAAATGAATGGGATGAATGCATCCTATTTTATTTTTTACCTCATATACTGGTATGAAATGAAAGCATCTATGTCTTGTTTCAAATAAATTCCTAGATTCCACTTTCAAAAAATGTACCTATTTTTAGAACATTGTTCTTAAGATTACGATTAAAGAAACCCAATAGAAAAATGACAATTTTTCTATAAAAGTTAAATGCAAAATTACGTTTACTGAGAATTAAGTATGTGCCGAAGCCTTATTTTCTAAAAACTGTAGACATTAATAAATGTTATTTTTCTTAAAAAGCCAGTATTAATAAAAACAATAAAACAGGATACAATGCTATCCTAAGAGCACATTGAAAACTAAAGAAAATAACATTTTCTGAGGGAAAAATGGCAGGTATACATATACACATACATAGAAATAACCAGCTACTTCATTGCATGCTTCTTAAGATCAGAAATCCACTCCCCATCTTCCCTCAACGCACTGAGAACAGGGATGGCTTTTACTTGATGTGGTGCTCTGGGCATTATTCAGTTATAACACAAGACTTCATTGTCTATAAAGTCTGTGGTTAAGGAGGGACATGTAGCTTGGGTAGGCCCACAGGAAATATGCAACTCTCCAGCTTTCTATTGCACCTTTCCCGCTCCAGCACTCCGAAGTCCCTCTTCCAAAGTTGGTGGCAAATCCCCAATTATTAAAGGATAAATATGGGTGCTTATGTAAGAGAGATAAACACAGAAAGTTCAACGCAGTGAAATAGGAAACAAATGGACATGTTAAATATCAGCAAATTCTGAAGACCTGGCTTTTCCGGCAGGCCTGGGGCCATTGATCTCGCTACGGCGATCTTGCGAGACCCGGCCATGGAATGGAGTGCATGGGTTTTTAATGTTCTTTTTTTAAAAAAAATTACGGGATATTGTTTGCATTTTTTTTGCTGTAAGCCGCCCAGAGTCTCTAGGGAGTTGGGTGGCATAGAAAACAAACAAACAAACGGATAGAAATTAACACTTTCAGGAGATCCTACTACTATTCAGGACATACTGTAAAAAAACAAAGAAGGAAGAGCAGATTTTCAGTCAGAAACAATAAAATAAGAACGATACTTGGCAATGTATTGTCTGTGATACAATGCAATCACAGACCAATTACATCAATTAGATTTTGCAGATAACTCTTTAATCTGATCAATATATTATTTTGATTATTTTAACTTGTGTTCCAACCACTGATACGGAAGAAGATAATGTTCCTGAGTTTAATGGTCACGTTAAATTTGAAATGGGTAGAACATTAAATCTGAAATTGAAATTGATGTGCAGCTTGTCATTGGAGACTGGAATGCCAATGTTAGAAATATCAAGGAGGAAAATGTACTTGGACTCTCTGGGCAGAGGAAAGAAGAATGGTTTGGGGAAGAAACATCAATAATGTGTGTTGTGCTGATGATATTATACTCTGAGTGCTGAGATTGCCAATGAACTGCAAGCTCTAACAGTGAAATCAAGCAGCCTGATGACAACAAGGGAATAAGACTACATGTAGGCTTAGAACTACAAAAGAAGACAGTGAAGTGGTGGATGGCTTTTGGATCGACTATCACTAATAAAGGAAATAGCAATAAAGAAATATGCCACAGACAAGACTTGGTTAAATAAAAATGAAAACTTGTAAAATACATTCAGATGTCAAAGGTCAGAGGTGTGCAGGTATTTATTTTCTCTGTGATACTCTATGGAAGTGAAAGTTGGATTTTGAAGAAGCAGGATAGAAACAGCATTGATGCTTTTCATATCTGATGGTGGAGTAGGCTCCTGAGAATACTATGAATGGCCCAGAAAACAAAGAAATGGATCACAGAACAAATCTCACTTGAGGTTCAAATCATCCCATTTGGGACACATTCTGGGAAGAACTAGCACTCTGGAGGAGGCTCTAATGCTGGGGAAGGTAGAAGGAAAGGGAAAAAGAAGATAAGCCGCAATAAGATGGGTGGACTCAATTATAGCAGCAATGGGTACACGGCGGGAAAACCTGGAGAATACCCATCTATGTGGTCACTAAGTATTGACACTGACCTATTGGCACATAATCAATGAATGTGCCTGGTCTGTGTGGATGAAATGTTCTATTTTTTATTTCTTCCCTTCCCCTCCTTAAATCCATTTGAAACACATTTGGCCTCATACGTGGTAATGTTCGTTCTGATATAAGAGGTAAGAGGTAATATTGAGGACCCAGTTTGTGGGGGCAATAAGCTGACTTTGTATAAATATACAAAAGTATGAAGGCTATTGCTTAACGCATTGTAAGCCACCCTGAGTCTCCGGAGAAGGGCGGCATATAAATCAAATTAAAAAAAAAAAAAAAAAGACCTCACTGTTGCCCTGTTAGGAGAGACAAATCATGGAAGTCACAAATTATGTCTGCCTATACACACTCAAAAGTAAACTGCTGTTCTTAACATAACTATATGCTAACAAAATATAAATGATATTATATACCGGTAATTAAAATATATTTATTTATTTGTTCAACTTGTATGCCGCCTTTCTCCAAAGACTCAAGGCGGCTTGAAACATGTATATAAAAGAAAGAACAAAGAACTCTCCTCCCCAGTTTAAAATCCAGTGCAGCAACAAATCAAGTTAAATGCTAGCTTATGTAAACAAATGTATTTGCCGGCCAATAGAAAGAGAGCCTAAAATAGAAATAAACCATTAATTAGAAATTTAGAAGTCAAACAAAAACCTGAGCCCAACCATATATCATTTGGAGCACAGAAAAAGTTCATGTTGAATGTTCTAGAAATTCCATGAAGGATGTGGATTCTTCCAGTTTGAATCAGTCAAGAGAAGGCTTTTAATAACACCTACTCACCGGTCATGGTTGGTGCCGATTTTCTTTGTCCTTTATGGTCTGTAGTACCTTCGTAGGCTATTGTAATATCATAAACTGCATCTAAGTAGCTTTTCATTGAATCAACAGCAACGTGAGTGGCCTTCACCCGTGGAGTAAGGACATGTTTCAGTACTGTGAGACCTAACCAAGAAAAAAGGCAGAGTGAAAAAGATTTAGTAGGTTGCCCAGGAAAATGGTAACATCTCTAGATCCTGCAGGTGACATCTATAAAACCAGCCATTGATTCTGATTTTCTCTAGACCCAAGCTAGTGTTTTTATTTTTCCTTTTTATCATTGAGGAGAATGATCACACATCTACCCAGTATCACAGATCAATTCAGTGAATCATAGGGCTTATTCTAAATGCATGTAAGTTCATGGCATTCACAGTGGTCCATTAAGCCTCCATATCTCTCTAAAACACACATTTAATTTGCAGAGAAGATATCCAAATGTTCTCTGATCACTGAACAAAGAGAGCTGTTGTGGCAAAAATATTCTTCAATAACTAATCATGACAATTGTTTTCCTCATCATGGAACACAAAATATGTATCCAGAGTTCAATCTGAACATAATAAATAAGTGACATGTGAATGCAATTTAGTTACAAATCTACACCCTTCCAAAACTGCGAAGGAATATAAAATATTGTCATGTGTTGCATCCATGGCACATAAAATTAATTTCAAATCAACTTTATCAACTCCAAGACTTGGAAAAAATTGTTAATGGGTTCTTCAAACCCTAACACATTTCTTATATATCCTTTTATAAACTTTTAGACATTTTATATTTATTTATTTTTTTTTATTTGGAAAATTTTATTGCTGCCTACTCACTCACCGCAGCTCACAGGAAATACAATCTTATATACAATCTTAACCAGTAAATTGTAACTCAACTCAGAAATTCTTTCTTTCAGTCTTTGCTTCCAGAACTTTTGTTTATGCTCCAGAGGGCTACTTTTAACACTCTACCTTCTTTGACCATTCAGTAATGACACCAATGTCCTGATTGGGTATTTGAATTGCCTCTCAAAATGGCAATGCAGGTCTTCCAGTTGAACTTCTGGCGCCTTCGGAAGCAAGATCCGCGACCTCCGCAGGTCCATTCCGAGCTCACCCTGTCGGGGGCTTCATTTAAAGCCATAGCCACCCTGTAGAGGTGGTGAAGCAAAGGGGTACTGCCTTGCATGTTGAGGGGAGCCGCATCTCCCCTCTCTGATTCAGAAAACCCCCTCATCCGAAGACTAGGAGCAGCGGCAGTTAAAATGGCTGCCATGAAGCCAGGGAACAGCCAGAAACAATAAGTTTGTGCAGCAGGAGAGAAATGGTGAATGGTGTGTGGTCTGGGTAAGAAAAGATTTACAGCTGAAGCAGACTCCCCCCCCCCCAAATTTAAGGGGAATACCTTTTAAAACAATTTGTTACAGCGGCGTGTAACTATTGTGAAAAAGCATATTGGAAATTTAAAGAAGTAAATATTTGTTTAAAAAGAAAATTGAGTTGGAAATGGAATCCCCAAAACAAAAGGCATGATATTAAGGCAGCATATTAAGATGCTGGAACTATAAATCTACCTTTTCTTCAAATAATTTGCCATAAGTAACAGAGTTATAAGTTAAACTAAGCAAGAGAAATAAATTGGACTTGTCAAAATAAAAGCAGAGAGGTAGCAGAGTGAAGTAAAGAACGCCATCTGCTGATGACAGTGAATTTTTGCAATTTGGGAGTAAATATTGAAATGAAGGGAAATAACTGTTGAACTATACATATTTACCTTTTAACCACTGGAGACTGGAATATTAAAAAAGAATTTGTGTCTGGGGATCCGTAAATACTATTGGAGATACAAAAATGACTTGAGGAGTGGAGGATCCCTGAAGTAACCAACTGATTTGATTGATCATTGATGAGACATTTAAATTTGACTTTGAGGTTTGGTTTCTGAACTGACGATTGTGGAGACTCAAACGGAATGGAGTTAATGATTCAAAACATTAAGAACATTAGGGACCTTATCCTGGAACTACACAAGGACATAGTGGAAATATTTGATCGTAAAGATCCGTGTTGGCGAACCTGTGGCACGTAGAGCCATTTCACCTGGCACCCAAGGCGTCGCCCATTCCTGTTCCGGGTTTGTGGCACACGCATGCACATTGGCCAGCTAGTCTTCTGGTTACTGGTGCGCATGCATGCGCGACAATCAGCTGACCTTCACATGTGCGGCAGTGCCAGAAACGGAAAAATCCTTCGCTTTGTAGCGAAGGTTGTCGAGAGTGTGATGGCGCGACAGCTCCCACAGTACCTGGATGAAACTGTCTATCTGGATCCGTTCCAGTCCGGCTTCAGGCCTGGGTACAGCACGGAAACGGCATTGGTCGCTTTGGTCGCTGATCTCTGGAGGGCTCAGGGCAGGGGTTGTTCCTCTGTCCTGGTCCTATTAGATCTCTCAGCGGCTTTTGATACCATCGACCATGATATCATGCTGCGCTGGCTGGAGGGGTTGGGAGTGGGAGGCACCGTTCTACGGTGGTTTTCCTCTTATCTCTCCGACCGGTCGCAGTCCGTGTTGGCTGGGGGGCAGAGGTCGACCTCGAGGCACCTTGTTTGTGGCGTGCTGCAAGGGTCGGTCCTCTCACCTCTCCTGTTCAACATTTATGTGAAGCCGCTGGGTGAGATCATCCGTGGATTTGGGGTGCGGTGCCATCTGTACGCTGATGATACTCAGCTGTACATCTCTACCCCAGACCACCCCAACGATGCCCTTGAAGTGATGTCCCGGTGCCTGGAGGCCGTGCGGGTCTGGATGGGGAGGAACAGGCTCCGACTCAACCCTTCCAAGACCGAGTGGCTATGGCTGCCGGCGTCCCGATATAGCCAGCTGGTGCCATCGCTGACTATTGGGGGCGGGTCATTGGCCCCCACGGAGAGGGCTCGTAACTTGGGCGTCCTCCTGGATGCACGGCTGTCTTTAGAAGAGCATATGACGGCCGTGGCCAGGGGGTCTTTCTATCAGGTTCGCCTGATATGTCAGTTGCGTTCCTTTCTGGATTGGGACTCCTTATGCACGGTCACTCATGCCCTCGTCACCTCTCGCCTGGACTACTGCAATGCTCCCTACATGGGGGTCCCCTTGAGGAGCACCCGGAGGCTCCAGCTTGTCCAGAATGCAGCCTCGCGGGTTATTATGGGGGCGACATGGCGCTCCCATGTAACACCTCTCCTGCGCGAGCTGCACTGGCTCCCGGTGGTCTTCCGGGTGTGCTTCAAGGTATTGGTTCTCATCTTTAAAGCGCTCCATGGCTTAGGGCCCGGGTATTTACGAGACCACCTTCTGCCACCGATAACCTCCCACCGGCCAATCTGCTCCCACAGAGAGGGTCTCTTCAGGGTGCCGTCGGCCAAGCAATGTCGACTGACGACCCCCAGGGGGAGAGCCTTCTCTGTGGGGGCACCCGCCCTCTGGAACGAGCTACCCTCAGGAATACGACTGATCCCAGACCTCCGTACTTTCCGTCGAGCTTTGAAGACCTTCCTATTTCAGCAAGCCGGGTTGGCTTAAAATTTTAATGGGTTATTTTATGGGCAAAGGGTTTTAAATTTTGGGAAGCCAATTTGATTTAATTTTGTTTTAATTTATTTTAATTTTTATATTGCATGTATTTTAATCTTGGCTGTTCACCGCCCTGAGTCCTTCAGAAGAAGGGCGGTATACAAATTTAATAAACCTAAACCTAAACCTTATTTGCCTAATCGATTTTTTGGAAGGAAAAGAGAGAGGTGGGTGGATGGGGATGAGGGTGGGGGGAGAGAGAGAGAGTTAATTTTTCAGCATCCACCCCATCCCATGACCCAAAGCCAACTGGCTTCTCCGCGTCCCAAGGACACACACACACACTCTGCACTCAGCAGCCACTTCTACCGGCTTTGCCTTCTTGCGCCCACCCGAGCCATCTGTTGCAAGCCGAGGAGGATGTGGGGTGATGATCGTGTCCCTGTCTCAAAGTCCCCTCGACTCCGGACGGGTTTTGCAGTTGTGTCCCTGAGTCAATGCCGGGAAGTAGCAGAAGGGCAGCCAGAGTTTCTCCTTTTCCATGCCCTGAAATCTTTTGAGACTAAGAAGAATCTTAAATCTCTCAGGAGAGATCAGGACCAGGGTGCTTATTTGCCAAATCAATTTTTCAGAAGGAAAAGAGAGAGGGGGGTGGGGAGGGGGGGAGAGACACACACACACACACATACAGAGAGAGAGAGAGAGAGAGAGAGAGAGAGAGAGAGAGAGAGAGAGATATTCAGATTCTTCAGGTATCAGTTTTAGTTTAGTCTCAAAAGATTTCAGGATTTCATGTCTCCGTCTGCCTGTCTCTTGGTGAGGAAGCTTCCTGGAGAAGCAGCCGAAAGCTCCATGTGGAGGCCGACAATCACAAGCCTGCTTCCAAGGGAATGGCTTGGCTATTTCAAAGCGAGTGGCCGGGAAGCCGAGAGACAGGCAGACGGACGCTGCGCTCGCTCTTGTCTTACTTGCCGATTGAAAACAGCACTGAGCTGCGGGGAGCAACAAACTCAAGAGCTGAAAGAGGCTGAGGAGAGGCAGGGCCAGGATCGGAGTCAGCCAGGGGGAAAGGGAGGTGTGTGGTGCCACTCCCCGCTACAAGCGCAGCATCCGTCTGCTCCTCTCTTGGCGAGGAAGCTTCCCAGCCGCTTGCTTCAAAGTAGCAGAGCCATTCCCTTGGAAGCAGGCGCCCCTGGGGCTCGTGATTACGGCCTCCGCATGGAGCTTTCAGCCGCCTTTCCCCAGAGCCCCGAGGCATAGCAGCTGTCTGCTCCTCCCTCTCTGCCTCCCACCCGCCCTCAGCCCCACATCGAAGTTTGGGAAGCATCGGGGAAAGTTTGTGCACTGCGCTCGGGGCACGAAAGCAAGCCACCGCTGTCGCCAGCATCATGGCGAGCAGGCCAGCTGGGTAGGAGGCCGCCCTACCAGCTCCCTGCTCCTCTGGCAGCTCGCTTCTTTCCGGAGAAGGGATGGCGGCATACAGCAGAAGTGCTCTCGGTCCCAACAGGGAAGCTCCAAACGTGCGGCAGTGGTGGGGATCAAGTAGGGGTGCTGCGCCGAGCCAGGGAACAGCGGCTCCCAGCAGAAAGGAGCCCAGGCAAGCCACATGTTCAGAGCTTCCCTGGCAGCGCACTTGGCCTCATTTGGCAGCGCCATGCGCTGGCTGGGGAACGCTGTCTTGCCATGGAATGGGCCGGTACCTAGATGTCCTCCATTAAGAACACCCGTCCTCTTGGAAAAAAGGGGGGCATGTTTGGGGTTGCGGATGTGCAGTGCAGGGCGCATGTGCAGGGGAGCATGGGGTGCGCATGCGCAAATGGGGGCACACATTGCATTATGGGTGCCGGCACGCGGAAGCACGAGGGTGCTCGTGCGCTCAGACTTTTGGCCATCACTGGTATAGATAGAAAACATGGAAATTGTATACAAGAGACAAGGAGCAAAGACCAGGACAAGAAGGAAAGAATGGAATCATCAGATGGAACAAAAGGGGAATTAGAACTGAGAGACCAGCAAAAAGAAGATAACAAGGAGGAGACACTATTAAAATTAATAAGAATTGAGGAATTAAAACAGGGGGAAAATATTTTAAAAGATTTTAAAAATAAATGGGAAGAACGGGAAGAGGTTTGCAGGGAAACAATAGGATTTAGAGCAGAAAGCTTTCAAATTAAACAGTGGGAAAAGACAGGGCAAGGAGAAAAAAAATATATTATGGATTCAGAATATAAACTTCAAAGTAGATGGAATAAAAGACTTAAGAGGAAAACAGGGGAGATAAGTAAAAAAAGATAGAATTAAAGGATAAGAGATAATGGTTAAGGGGAGAAAAAGTTAGATATGTTATGATTATATATTAATAATTGTATTAATATTAGAATGATATAGGCTGGACAATTAGTTGGTATTTAATATAAATAAATATTAGGATAAACATTACCACAATGAAACTGGAAAATTATGAATGAGAATTCATTATTAATTGGAAATGAGAGGTTGAATGATGGTATTATTAAAAGTGTATAAAATATGACTATTGTATAGGCAATGTGAAAGTAGATATATTTATGTGTATTAACAAACTTTAAAATATACAGAGAGGAAGAGTTAAATAATGAGAATATGAATAACAAAACAGAGTATCATGTCCTTGAATATAATACTGTGGAGTGGGGGGGGGGAATATTAGTGGAAGTTTAGAATGGAAGCATGTAAAGCAATGTATTCACAAAGTCAAATAAGTTAGGAAAAGAAACATGAAAAAGAGACACAAAGAATGAAAATGGTGGTAAGCTTGAAATGTTAGGATGTAAGAAACTGGTATTCAGACAGTATACTTTCTCTCTACTTCCCTCCTTCCTTCTCCTCTTTTTCCCTCTCCTTCCCTCTCCCCTCTCTATTTCTCCTCTCTTCTTCTCCGCTTCCCTCTCCTTCCCTTTCTACTCTTCTCTTCTCCTCCCCTCCACTTCCCTCTCTCCTTTCCCCTCTCTACCCTTACTCTTTCTCCCCTCCCCTCCTCCCTTCCACTCCACTCCATTTCACACTCTCTTTTTGTTGTTGTATATAATATTCCTAATACCTACAGGATATGGTGTATTTTCCAATTAATATCTCTTCCAACTATAACTATATAACTTCTTAAAGTTACATTCAAAAATGAAAGAAACAGATTTAATCACTTAAACATGTGTTATTGATAATAATCATTATATTGATTAATCTTCACATTAATAATTTTACACATCATCATTCTAAATATATATATATATGTTTTTCTTTCTTTTTCGTAGGTTTTATGTGTCTTCTCTTTAGCCAGGTTCTACCTACGTAAACCAAGATATTATGCAGCCCTAGTTCAGTGAAATCACAATTCACTAGTTTCTGGGCTTTTTTTTTTTTTTTCTCTTTTCTGGCAGCCAGCAGACCCTTTGCTGCCCATTGGGAGACTAAGATAGATCTATTTCGGCCTTATAAGGCCTCATCAGTTAGCCACACCCTCATCTCATGTATCCTCCCTGTAAAGGTACAATATTTGTTTTTCTTTCTTTTTCGTAGGTTTTAGGTGTCTTTCTCTTTAGCCAGGTTCTACCTACATAAACCAAGATATTATGCAGCCCTTTACAGGGAGGATACATGAGATGAGGGTATGGCTAACTGATGAGGCCTTATAAGGCCGAAATAGATTGGGCATTGGTCTTACCTTAAATGCCAGATTTCTTGAGTGGGGTGACATTGTCCAGATGAGGGTTGTATCAGTTGGATCTGATGCTGGCTGAGTCATAATTTTTGACCACTCCCCTTGCTCCTCCCCTTTCATGCTCAGTTTTGACGAAGGAAGGCCACCAGAAGTATCTCCAACAGGAACCACCGTTATCAGGAGGAAGTAAATCGGTCCAACGGGACAACTGGAAAAAAACTACTGAACAAGAACAATAAACTGTACAGGCACTGAGACAGAGGGAGGGGTTGGACAATGTCACCCCACTCAAGAAATCTGGCATTTAAGGTAAGACCAATGCCCAATTTCCTTGATGAGGGTGTGACATTGTCCAGATGAGGGACATACCAAAGATTTGGCTGTCTCAAGGGCGGGATGTCGAAGGGCCTGGAGAGACCCTTGCATGATGCACCTGCTGCAAAACCCTCCTGCCAAATGACGCTTCAGCAGAAGCAAAGGTATCTATCTTGTAGTGACGAATAAATGGCGAGGGGGTAGACCAGGTGGCTGCCCTACATACCTCCTCAAGGGAGGCCTGAGTCGCCCAAGCTGCTGAGGTAGCAGCACTCCTAGTGGAGTGGGCAGTAATGCTATTGGGAACAGGAATCGCCTGGGCCTGATATGCCCAGGCGATGCAAGCCCTGATCCATCTACCAATTGTGGCAGAAGAGACTTTGAGCCCTAGGGAGCCTGGCAAAAAGGAAACAAACAAAGCCTCTGACTTCCTGAAGGGAGCAGTCCTTTTGATATAAATCTTTAGGGCCCTCCGTACATCTAAGGTATGTCACCTTCGTTCCAAGGCATGAGAGGGCCGGGGACAGAAATTGGGCAAAATAACCTCTTGGGCCCTATGAAAGGGGGAATTAACCTTGGGAATAAATGTAGGGTCCAATCTCAAAATAACTGTGTCCGGCCGGAAAACACAGAGATCCTCCCTAACTGAGAGGATCATTCCTCTCCGAAATGCGACGGGCTGAAATTATGGCTATAAGGAAAACCACCTTAAGGGTGAGAAAGCGAAGATGAACCATGCGGAGGGGTTCAAAGGGAGTCTCAGTTAAAGCGTTAAGGACCTTGGGCAAATCCCAAGTAGGGTATCTATGAATCGAGGAGGGCCGCAAGAGCCTGGCTCCTCGCAGGAACTTTTTTATCACAGGGTGCTGAGTGAGTGGTCGTCCGGATGGACTGGACAAGGCCGTAGACAGGGCCGCCACATGTCTCCGAAGGGTACTATGGGCCAGACCACGGTCAAACCCATCTCTGAGGAACTCCAAGATCTGGGCAGGTGAGGCTGAAACAGGATCTATCTGCCGGGAACGGCATCACCTATAAAAGGCGAGCCAGGAGATATTGTAGAGTCTGACTGTGGATTTACGTCTGCAGGCTTGAACAATGTGAATCACCCTATCTGAATAATTGTCCTGCCTTATTCGGGCCCCTTCAAGTGCCATGCAGTCAGTTGGAGCCACTGAGGGTCCGGATGAAGAAGGTTCCCCTGACGCAGTACAATCTCGTCTGGTGGAATCCTCCAAGGGTGAGATGTGGAGAGACTGACCAGGTCTGCGAACCACAGACGGCGTGGCCAGTGGGGAGCCACGAGGATAATTTCTGCTCTGTCGGCGATGACCTTCCGAATCAGGGCCGGAATCAGAGGCAGCGGCGGGAAGGCGTAGTGAAGACCCGGCGGCCAGGTGAGACGGAGAGCGTTGACCCCTTCCGCCCCTGGCGTCGGGAACCTCGAGAAGAAGCAAGGAAGCTGATTGTTCAGGTGTGTGGCGAAGAGATCTATGGCTGGGATGCCGAACCTGTTGCAAATCTGATGAAATATGTCGGGATGAATCTGCCACTCGCTGTTGTCCACCTCTGTCCTGCTCAGGAAATCCGCCTGTGCGTTTTCCGACCCCGCAATGTGGTCCACTCTGATGGAGAGGAGGCGTTGTTCTGCCCACTTGCCCAGGCGAAATGATTCCTCCATGAGGCGCTTTGAGTGGGTGCCCCCTTGATGGTTGACATATGCCTTCGCCGCCATATTGTCTGTCAACACCAGAACATGACGGTGTTGCACAAACTGGTGAAAGTGCGTGAGAGCGAGACGAATGGCCTTCAGCTCCAGCCAGTTGATAGGGTTTGCGAGGTCTGATGCAGACCAACGGCCTTGAGCCACGTGTGATGCAAGATGAGCCCCCCATCCGTGAAGGCTGGCGTCTGTAGTGAGTACAAGTCGATCGTGATTCATGAAGAGACACCCCTTGTCGAGAGAAGGCGATGTCCACCAACCTAGCGATCGCCTGACTGAGAGTGGAACTTTGTTGACATGGTGTGAGCTTGGCGTTTCCTTTGAAAGGGAAGCAGGAACCACTGCAAGTGGCGAGCGTGAAGGTGTGCCCATGGAACGATCTGAACGCAGGAGACCATCTTGCCTAAGAGCTTGGATAAAGTGGCCAATGGAACTGATGGAGTTCTGTGAATGAGAGCTACTAGGTCCCTGATGTCTGACCGTCGTTCCAAGGTTAGGTAGACGGTCCCTTGGGCTGCGTCTATGATGGTGCCAAGATGGGTGATCCTGGTGACTGGCACTAACTGACTTTTTTTGTAGTTGACCAAGAACCCATAGTCGTTCAGGGTTTGAATCGTGAGGTGTAGATCGTGTAAGGCTTGCTCTTGAGTGTGAGCCTGAATCAGAATATCGTCCAGGTAAGCCTGGATCCTTACCGGTTGTTGTCTCAGGTGAGCCGCCACGACCGCCAGGACCTTTGTGAAGACCCTTGGTGCAGATGCCAGTCCGAAGGGAAGAGCCCGGTATTGAAAATGCTTTCCTGCATAGCTGAATCGGAGATACTGTCGATGCTTTGACAGGATGGGAATGTGAAGATAAGCCTCCATGAGGTCTATGGAAACTAGAAAATCGTTGGGACGAATCCCTTGAAGAATAGAGGTTAGTGAACACATTTTGAATCTGCGATACACTATGTATGAGTTGAGATTTTTTAAGTCCAGAATGGCTCTCCACCCCCCTGACCGCTTTGGAACTACGAACAGGATGGAATAATACCCCTGTTTCCATTGATCGTGGGGGACCTCCTCTATGGCATGAATCTGTAGGTGCTGAACTGCTTGGTTCATTAATTGACGTCTGGATTCGCTTTTGGAAGTTGGACATTGAAGAAAGCGGGTTGGAGGCCTGGAGAGAAATTCCAGGGGGAGGCCAAATTTCACAACTGAAAGAACCCAAAGGTCTGAAGATGACCTTTCCCACCTGTCCGCAAAGAGGGACAGGCGACCCCCTACTGGAGGATTTGGCAGTGAGTAACTTACGACTGCGGGACTGGCGGAAACCAGAACCCCAAAAGGACCGTTTGGGCTGGAATTGTCTGCTCCTGTCCCGAAAATATTGACGGTCCGAGGATCGATAGGATCCCTGAAGATATTCCTGCCTGGAGGGGCCTCCCTGGGGGTAGAAACGAAAGGAAGGCCTTCTGTAATATGGAGAGGGTCTTCTTTCAGCCCGTTTGTATGTTGAGGGCAAAATTTTTCGCTTATCCCGTGTCTCTACAAGAAGAGGGTCAAGTGATTCCCCAAATAGTTTGTTTGCAGAATATGGAGCTGCAGCCAAGCGCCATTTGGCCTTAAGGTCAGCAGGCCATTGGCGAAGCCAGAGCATCCTGCGGGCTGAAACTGTAGAGGCTAAGGCTCTGGATGCAAATTTGGCTGAATTCAAGGTTGCATCAGCCGAAAATTGAGTGGCAGCAATGATTTTATTAATATCCTGATGAAGGCGAACCTCACTGGGGGGTACCCTTGCCTGTAACTGTTGAAGCCAAAGGATGGTAGTTCTATTAAAAAATGAGGCTGATGAAGCTGATTGAATTGCCCATGCTGAAGCCTGATGGTTCTTTTTAAACAGAAATTCTAACTTTTTGTCTTCTGGCCTTAGACCTTCAGAAGTATCCCCAGTTACGTATGAAGAAGAAGAGGAAAGGGCCGCTACAGGGCTGTCTACAGGTGGAACTTGCAAGAGTTGAGCAAACTTTGGAGCAACAGCATATTTCTTATCTGAACCATGTGCAGATGCCATGGTTGCAGGCCCAGCCCACTGTTTCTTTACCACGTCTATGAACAGTTGTGGAGTTGGTACATAACAAAGTACAGGGGGGGCTCAGAAAAGGGTCCCTGTAGTCCACCCTGTTGGGCCTCCTGCATCTCTTGAAAATATTCATCTTCCTTTAAGGCGGCTGTTAAGCGAGCCTTGTGCAATAAAGACTTGAATTTATTAGGGGGAAATAAGCCTGTAAAGGCAGGTTGATCTTGGATTATCCCCTCATCATCTGATAGGTCAGAATGTCTCTCTTCCTCAAACACAAAGGCTTCACTAACTCTGGAGGCTGCAGGAGAATGAGAGCCAGTAAGGCTGACTGCAGGAGAAATTCTAATACGGGCAGATCGCTCTGAAATAGCAGAGCCAGAGTGGTGACCATGAATATTGGCTGCCATTCTAGAAGCAATGGCCTGTTCAATCAGAATTCTCAATCCTTCTGGCACATTTTTTAAAGGATCTTCGGGGGTTAGCACAGGCATAGAGAATTCACCTGTTGAAGCAGCTGCAGCTGCATGCCCACCAAATACAGGAGTTGCAGGGGTCATTAATTGACTTGCAAAGGGGTTTTGCAAATTGCTTTGGTCTTGTTGAAGAACATTACCCTCTCCCTCCGAAGACCAGGCCTGGCTAACAGTTGAAATGGGAGGAGGGGGGGTTGATGGGGGGGGTCCCCTTACCAGGCTCAGTTGCAGGCACCTCACTAACTTGCTTTTCTAGAGATTTATGCCTCTTTGTTAAATCCTTCTCCTCAGGCTTAGAAAGGTGCTTACGTTTGGAAGTTGATTTCTTCCCAGTGTACATAGTATTTTCCTCCCCATGGGAAGAGCGATCCGCCATCTTTAGTATACTCACTGCGACCACGATGTCGACTGGAGAAACAGCTTTTGGTTTCAGTTTCGCCACGTGGTTGAAATTTGAGATGGCAACGACTCTGGCGTTAAGCACGATGGCTGCCAGGTCACACTGAGCAGGAGGAAACTCTGCTCCAGAGGTATCTGTCTAGGCAAGCCTAGAAACGGACCTCCTCAGCACCTCCACAGCCACGATGAGAAAAAAAAATAAAATAAATACTGGCTGGAAATACCACAGGGAGAGGCAAGAAGAAGCTTGCTGCCCCCCCCCCAAACTTGCAGACTCGTTGGTGGCAAAGCGGCAAAAAACTCCTTTTAAAATTGCCGCGGCGCTTCAATTAACCACTCTACAGCTGATCAGCGGTTTTGGGATCGCTGTAGCGTGGGCGGCGGCCCGATTTGGCGATTTCCCTTAAAATTAGGGAATCGCTATTATTGTTGGTGGTATTGTGGTCTAGGGCCCCTTAAACAATCGTTGGTGGGATAGATCAAAAAAATCCCCCCAAAAAAGGCAGGAAAAAGAAAAAGGAAAAAAGTTCCCTTTTAAAATGGGGCTTTCAAAATGGCCGCCGCCAGGTGCGAAGCAAAGCCTGGCAGCTCAGGATGCTCTAGCATTTTGGCAAGACCGGCAGGCTACAATAGAAGGGGGGAAAAAAAAAATACATAGCCTGGTAGACCGGTACCTTAGAAAAATTTAAAGGGGAAGTAACAATTTTAAACTCGAGAAATAAAAAGGTGGTCAAAAAGACTTACAATTCTGTGATATTGAACAGACCTGGGCTGTATAGCCAGATCTGTAGGAGATGTTTCTCTCAGGCCGACTGAGTCTAAACTGAGCATGAAAGGGGAGGAGCAAGGGGAGTGGTCAAAAATTATGACTCAGCCAGCATCAGATCCGACTGATACAACCCTCATCTGGACAATGTCACACCCTCATCAAGGAAATCTATCTTAGTCTCCCAATGGGCAGCAAAGGGTCTGCTGGCTGCCAGAAAAGAGGGGAAAAAAGCCCAGAAACTAGTGAATTGTGATTTCACTGAACTAGGGCTGCATACAACAAAAGATAATATGGTGGACTTTAAAGCATATTGGTTTAGATGTTATTGCATACTTGTTAATATTTATATGAAAATAAAAATGTTATGTAAGAGATAGGGAAATGGAATGTAATAATTATGAATATGTTTATCTGTACTGAAATTATGATACTCAAACACCACACCATCCACATAATGATATGTATACATTTTTTAAAAAATAAAAACTTGATGGAAAAAAAATGGCAATGCAGGGCACTTCCTCCCAGCTGAAATTCTGGAAGGCTTGGAAAGAGATCAGCTGGAAGGTGTAAACAGAGTAAACCGGAGAGGATCTCTCAGTCTTAGCCCAAAGAAATTTTCCAACTGTTAGAGTGATAGGTTTAGGAATACAGGTAGGTCTTGATTAGTGCAGTTAATGAATCCTATGAAATGATCTCATTATTCAAATTCACACTGCTAAAAGTTATATTGTTACAGAAAATATAGTAACTGGTTTTAGCTTGACAGAAATAAGCAATGCCATCGATCAATGCTATCAGAATCAAGGCAATTGCACTACCCCTATCATAAGTTGGGCCTTTAAAAACATTTGGGAAGAGTGGTAGATCTGATTACTCTCCCCCCCTTCCCCACCAAATCCTGGCTCTAACAGCTTATTGTATGCCATATGATGGTGGATTTCCAGTAAAGCATTTGTAATCTATTCGTTTCACTTTATCTTCAGATGCTGCTTTATAGTAGCAAAGTGGGAGAAAAATAGTTTAAATAAATGGAAGTCTGTCGTGCTTGTCTTTTCATATCAAATCCATTTTGTTTCTCTTACCTTCCTTTTCAGCATATGCCTGACTATCTGCAATGACTTTGCGCAGCTCTGGACTGTAACGTGTTCCTTCTGGAAAAATCACAAGGTACATCTGTGGAATTAAATATATATAAATATGTGTGTGTGTGTGTGTGTATACGAACAGTTTTATTAAGTTAAACAGTTCAGCTTCAAGACTGGGAACTGAATAACAAGCAAGTTGTAAGACTGAGCTTCAGTGAGGTTGCTCCAGTCAAAAGTCTCAGTTTTCTTCCAACCCTGCATCATAACACAATTACTTTGTGCTTTTATCAGTTCTCACAAAATGTAATTTGTGAAAGAATGCAGAGCTCACCCAGGCTTGCTGCGCTAAAGCAAAACTCAATTCATTTAACATTAGCATCCCATAATGAATTATTTGGACAATAAGACTAAATTGAAACTATTTTCTTTTTCTTTCTTTAATGTCTTATTCTCTTTGCTGTTTAATAACACAAATACACTAATACAATTATGCATTAGTCATTAAGTTAATTTTTATGAATATAAACTTACATTAATATTTTTCTACTACAGGTAGTCCTTGACTTACAACTGTTTGTTTAGTGATGGTTCAAAGTTACAACTGCTCAGGAAAAGTAACCTACAAACCATCCTTGAAGTTGCAATCAGCATAACGTCCTCACAGTCACATGATCACAATTTGGGCAACTGGCTCACATTTATGATGGTTGCAGCATCTTGCAATTTGTGACAATTGGGGAAGCTGGATTTGCTTAACAAACTATGTGATTGACGTAAACGCCATGCAATTCACTTAATAGCAGTAAAATGGTCATAAAATTGGGTCTGATCCCGTGATGATTTGCTTAACATTTAGCAGCCAAAATTTGGTCTCAACTGCGGTTGTAAGTCAAGGACTACCTATCCTGTTGCTTAGGGTTGTTTAAGAGAGAAATATATGACCCCTCAACAGAATTAACAGGCTGGTTTAAAAAATGAGTTTCTTCAGCCTAATTTTTCTATGTAAACAGTTTTACATCCTAATGCCAGGATTTTTCCTGGAAGGTACAGATGTTTATCCTTCCAGTAACCAAATGAAGAGAACTGCTTAAAGCAGCTCCCTCACTTCTTAGAAGGAAAGTATAAACCAGCATTTGATTGTGGAAAAATGAATTGACTTCTAACTTTTTACTTTTGTGTCACCTGATATAACAAACATAAGGAGGGGGGGGAGGGAGGGAGAGAGTGGGGGAGAGAGAACTTGTATACTGTACAAAATGAAAATAGAGAAGCTTACTGGAGTTTTTGCTTTCATCTGGATATACAACTTGTTCCTCATTTTCTTTTCATTAAATATGGGACGTCGGTTTACATACATTCCACCGTGCTAGTATATAAACAAATTGAATATGTTTGTAGCTCTTAATAATTCATGAAACAGTAGTTTGATACTCCAGAATAAAAAAATTAATGTACCAGCATTTGCCTTGCTGAAGGGTAAGCAGCTTTCTGTGCTCTTAAATTTGCTTTTGCAATGATAGGAACATGCAGATGTTTTTGCTATTAGTTTATAATATTTTTTATTCAAAAAATAGGAAATAGAAAAATAGTTTTTTTTCTACAAGAGTTGATTCTATATGGATGCTAGATAAAAGAAAACTTCTCTTTGTGGGAATCTGAACTATGATTATTACTATGCCAAAGCTCCAAAGTATTAGGACTATTATATTAAGCAGTGAAAAATTCATAGAGGTCCAGAATCCACCTATTACTTTTGCCTCAAAAGTGAGGCTCTAGCCAAATTTTAAATTCTTATCTAGATAATACAATGGAGGCTAGTGACAAGGGATTACCTGTGTCAGACTTTAATGAAATAAATGTTAACATTTAGATAGATTTCTTACATGGGAATCCTAATTGTGTTTGGTTCAGTGGCTACTTAAGCTGTAAATGATGCCAACTTGTCTGACTATAATGAATGTCATGTGGTTTACTTCTAAATCAAAGTAAATCTAATTAGGATTGAAATATTTAGCACTTTTCAGGGCATTAGCCAAGATAGTCTCTTGCAGCACAATGAAAGTACTGTAGCAACTTTAGCCATTTATTATGGCAAAAATATTCACATTAAGGTAAGTTTCAAATAACAGGGGAGGGTGGATTAGTAGGGGAGCAAACTCTGCTTGATTGGGAATAGCCTGAATGAGACTGAAATACATTTCTTTTGTAGCATACAAACAAAATCAATTAACTCTGTAAATAAAATGGTCTTCTATTGCTTTTCCTTCAAAATATACAATGGTAATTCATTGTTAAGATAGAATTACTATATGATTTATGTATAGTTCTTATGCTCTATGCTTCAATGTGAAAAATCCTTTACTGGGGTTGATATTTTACTGAAACCAATGGGATTTACTTCCAAATATTTGCAGAAACAATTGCATCAAAAAATAAGCAGTAACTTCTAGCTACTTTACATTAAGCTTTTCTGTGAGTTGGGTGGCTATATGATAAATAAAGAACCACATTGTTTTAAATATTTTTTCTTAGCTAGCTTGCTATTAATAATTGTAATTGTTTTTGTTGTACGCCACCTACAGTCACTTTTCTGTGAGATGGGCAGCTATATAAATATGATAAACAAATAAAAATACAGAAACAAAATTAAGATTTACCTGAGAAAAATACCACCCGTAGAGAGGAAGCCATTTTAATCCATCTTTCAAAACATATCGAATATGTCCAAGAGCATTTTGCCTGATGGCCAACATATTTGCTATAATCCAATCAACTGCAAACCCAGAACACAAATATTTATAAATATAATACATCCCTGGCATACGCAATGCCAATTCTCTTTCCGGAAAACAAATGCTGCTAAAGATCATGAACTGAGCTTTTCAGTTACAAAGTAAAATAAGCTCTTTCCACAATTCTATACCTTCTCTTTTTAGGTTTTGAACTTTCTATTTTCCATTTATTTCTTAATTTTCAATAGAAAAGTTTTAAATGAATATGATGCTATTTAATTCATTTCACTAGGACTGCCAACTCATTTTAGTATAATACAGAACAAGATCGATATAGACTCATTTTTCAAAATGTACTCTTAAAAGCTGAATTATAAAAAAAGAAAACTTGTGGGGTATGAAGTGGTTTATCAATGAAGCTAATAACAAATAGGAAACTTTTGTGACAAAATCCAGCAGTAGTTTTACAGTGGTAGAAAGTGATTCTACTCCCAGAAGATGGCAACCAAACTCATCTCTCTTATCTGACTTCCGCATCTGTTTCAACCATTTTATGGTACTCTACCAAGTATCCATCTTTTAAAGTAACTTTTCCAATATAGACAGGGAATTATAAAGAGCAGGGAGGAACTGGAGAAAATTAGATATCTCATCTTGCAGGAGCACCAAAGGAAAGGTATGAGCCTGAATTTGCCAAGAAGAATTTTAAAAGCTTCACTGTATGTAGAAAACTTGTTATTTTAAATCAGGCTTCTACTATATCGTTCAAAAAATCAAGCTTCTACCAACTCTTACACATGGAGTAAATTAATCCATAACCCAAATATTCAATTATAGATATTTTAATCTGAGTGTTAGTTCTACGTACAGGTAGTCCTCGCTTAATGACTGTTTGAAATTATGAATACCTCAGAAAAGGTGGTCATGTGATCACAATCTGGTTTCTTGGCAACCTGTTCGCCCTTATGACTGGTTGTCAAGCACTCTGCGATCATGTGATCAGCCCTTCCAATCTGTTGGCCTCCACAGAAAGTGAATGGGGAAGATGGCAAGAAGATTGAATAGTGCTACCATCTGGCAACCTCTCATCTCTGAGGGTTGGTTGTGCTGTTTTATGCCTTCTTGGCTCTGCAGAGACAGGAAAGAGGAATGACCACCTTCATGTCTGCTTGAACCTCAGCAGCTGAAATCCAAGAATATATGAAGCCAAAATCCCTCCACAAGCATGGAGAGGGACTTCATTCACTTAACAACCCGTGAGATTGTTTAATGACTGCAACAGGGAATGGTGGGATTGTGGTTGTCAGTGAAGCAGTCACACGGGCATCTCATCTCAACGGGCAAAACTCAAGTCCCAATTACAGTTTTTAAGGGAAGACTACTGTACTTCTACTTCATTTATTGTAATTGTTAACATTACAAAAATGCCTTACAGAGAAACCAGTAATGTACAAACCTGTACTTTGATGATTTGCTATACATACCACATTCTCTTTATTTTTTGGCAAATCACCATACAGAATTATCTAGGAAGGGAGAAAAAGTACTTAGACTCATTATATAAAAATAAATTTAAAATAAAATCTCAAATTTTGTCTCTTCTTTTAAAGATGAATAATGTTAATTATTCTTAAAATTCCCTTTTCCACCTCAATGCAGCATTGATCTACTGCAAGGGTCTCCAAACCTGGCAACTTTAAGGCTTGTGAACATCAGGTATTCCCCAGCGAGCATGGCTGCTAAGGTATTCTGGGAGCTGAAGTCCACAAGTCTTAAAGTTGCCAAGTTTGGAGACCCTTGGTCTACTGCTTCAATTTTGTGGCATTTTACTGATTCCACCTCTACATTTAAATACAAGAGTCTAACTAGACCAAAGTAACTGGCTTTTTGACTATCATATATTCCAAATCCTCTGCCCCCCAAAAAACACCTTAAGGATAGGTTCGGGGTTTTTTGTTGTTTCCAGTGAGATTGTTCTTTATAACAGTAGCATATATGAGCATGTTCACATAATATGCTGTAGTTTGAATCTCAGTATATTATGCAAATCCAGGAAGATTCTAACATATGTAGCAACTGAGGTACAATTTCATTACCATGGCAGTTCATTAATTTCATTTAAATAAGTACCACTTGCACCAACAAAGCATGCAAGCTGTTTTTAGAGATAAGCAGTTCATACTACTTCATAATTTAGGTGGGGTTACATCATAATCAAGAAACAAGGCTTTTAAATGTATGGGGGAAATGTAAAAAACAGAACATTTTCCTATGCTTCTTACTGACATGCAAGGTATTTGTGTGCCCAAAGGATTACTATATTTTGCTTTTTGATAAACAAGAGTAATTTCAGTCGTAATTCCTCACTTGAAATTTGCAATCATTGCAATCCAAACACATAACAAACTATCATGAATCAGCATCAGTTGCATATGTAGCTTTAAGCATCTTACACTGCAACTTTGCAATATAAATAATTGAAATTTGTTGACAATGGAGAATTGTAATTTGATTAAATTAAAATTATTCATTAAAACTACAATGGAGTCTGGGAATGGAAGAATGGAAAGTATATTGTAATCAAAAGTTGTAGCTCTTCTCCAGCAGCTGCTTGCAACAGTAATGCAGACAAGAAACTTAAAGGGGCAGTTAAAAGCAAGTTAAGCCTGTTGCTGATACTGTGTAACACTAAAGTATTTTAATTAATCATATACATATTAAATATTTAATGCAGTTTAATTCAGATGATTCAGCACATATATTTACTCTGAAAAAATGGGGAGAAACTTTTAAAATCATTTTTGAGAGGGAAAACTCTCTACATTTAGCTTCATTAAAGAAAGTCCATCCCCAAAACCTGTTTTGGGGGCCAGTTCTATTACAGTTATATCAAAACGCAAGCAAAAAGAATAGTAATTTGAGTGGAGTAGCATTCTTCAGAATGATACTCTGGTAATTCAGGCATCAGCTCAATCAAATTGTTGTCAGAAAAACTGTAGGAACAAATAATAATAATAATGATAATAATGATAATAATGATAATAATGATAATAATGATAATAATGATAATAATGATAATGATAATAATAATAATAATAATAATAATAATAATAATAATAATAATAATAATAATAATTTTATTTATATACCGCCCTCCTCCCAAAGGACTCGGGGTGGTGTACAGCCAAAATTAAAAACATAAATATACAATATCATAGTTAAAATTAATTAAAATCATTAAATAGTTTTGGCCGAATTTTAAAACCCAAAGTTAAAACCCAATTTAAAATCATTCAATTAGACACCCCGCCTGTCGGAACAGTAGGGTCTTGAGGGCACAGTGAAAGACCCGGAGATCAGAGATGTTACGAATATCCGGGGGCAATTCATACCAAAGGGCAGGGGCTCTGACAGAGAAGGCTCTCCTCCTGGGTGTCGCCAGCCGGCATAACTTGGCCGACGGCACCCTGAGGAGTCCCTCTCTGTGGGAGCAAACTGGTCGGTGGGAGGCTGTTGGTGGCAGAAGACGGTCCCGTAGATATCCTGGTCCTATGCCATGGAGCACTTTAAAGGTGGTAACCAACACCTTGAATTGCACTCGGAAGACCACTGGGAGCCAGTGCAGCTCACGCAGGAGAGGTGTTACATGGGCGTAACAAGGTGGGCCCATAACCACCCGTGCGGCCGCATTCTGGACCAGTTGGAGCCTTCGAGTGCTCTTCAAGGGGAGCCCCATGTAGAGAGCATTACAATAGTCCAGACGGGAGGTGACGAGGGCGTGAGTGACTGTGCGCAAGGCATCTCGGTCCAGAAAGGGACGCAACTGGTGGATCAGGCGGACCTGATAAAAAGTGTTGAGTTTACTATATGAAATGTGAAATATTTCACAATCTAACAAAAATAGATATATTCTAAGGTTCAACTTCCAAATCTGCATGCACACCACCTACCGGGAAGCTCTAACTACTAGATCATTTCAGAGAACTCCAATTTGACCGTGGTGGTATAGGTTTTATAGCTGGACCTGTTCCTTGGTAAAATACTGATTTCAACAGTATTTTACCAAGTATTTTACCAACTGGTTCCCATTCTGGGCAGAAGTAAGGAACTCAGATTCTTAGGACCATGCCTCTTTGCATTTGCTCACTTCCCTATCTTTTTTTGTCAGGCAGCCCAGCCCTAGTCAGAGCAGCAATCAATCAGCCAGAATCAAGATTATTTATTATTTGATTTCTATAGCCACCCATCTCAACAAGTGATTCTGGGTGGCGTACATCGTAACTTTTGTACACCAACATACTTGCAGTCCCTCACTTCTGATCTATTGTCTCTTTTCTGGGCAATGAAAATAGTGACAACGTTCAGACCGAAAGGCAAGTCAGTCCTTCCTCTGTGGTGCATCAATGATATTTGGGCCTTACCCCCTTTATATTTTGGGAAGTGAGAGAGGGACAGCTGTGTCCATTGCAGCAGTCAGACCCCCTCATCTAAAAATACTTCACTACCCCTGGTGCCAGAAAAGACCCTGACAAGTGAGGCCATCGCATTCTTTCTTCCTCTTATCAGTATTTGCAATGCTGGCGGGGTCTGAACTGAGCACACAGGTGGACTCAACCCCCCCCCCCACAGCCTCCCCTGCTCGGGCTGGGAAGCCTGCAGAGGCATCTCTCTCTCTCTCTCCCGGCCCCTTTCCGGCCTCTCTGGCTGGGACGTGACGGGCTTGGAGAGCCGAGCGGGAGAACGGAGTCCCCCAACCTCAGCACAGCCCGCGAGCCGCCCTCCCTCACCTGCACGCCGGTGTAGTTCTCGAAGAAGAAGAGCACCATGCTCTGGTAGATGGTGTAGAGCCGGTCGTCCACCTGGTGGTAGAAGCGGGCGGGCAGCAGGGCCGAGAAGAGCCGCCAGGCCCCCCAGGCCAGGATGTAGGTGGGCGCGGTGCCCAGCATGACGGCGGCGGGCAGCACGTAGCGCATGGAGTAAGTGTGCAGCAGCACCGACAGCAGCATCTTCTCTCCTCCGCCCCGGGCGCGATTCGGCTTCTGCTCTCCTCGCCCGTCGCAGCTGCGCTGAAGCGCCTCCCTTCCTTCTCACGACCGTGGGCTCCGGCTGCCGCCGAGGGAGAAGGGGAGGAGGAGGAGGAGGAGGAAAAGGAAGAGGGCGGCCTCAGCTGTCGGCCACATGGCCCTCCACAGCCCAGGCGGAAGCAGCATGGGCGGGCACGGGGAGAGGCAGCCGGGCGGAGCTCATGCAAGCCCTCGTCCTCAATCAGCCGCCGCCGCCGCCCTTTTTCTCCCGGGAGGGCGAGGGGAAAGCGGCGCCCGCCACCAGCCAACTCTGCCTCGGTTGTTGGGAGCCGAGTAGGTTTCCGGGCCTTTCTCCGCTTTGGATCTGCACGCCTCCAGCGGGGAGGCTTGTCATTTTGGAAAGGCGCGAATAACCGGCGGGGAAGGGAAGGGAAGGAGCGGCGTTGGCAGGCTGAGCCGTAAAGTCCCGAGTTAGGCGACTCGGACTGACCCGTCCTAGCTCAGGGAGTAGCAGTAGCCACTAAAGTTAGGGCAAAAGACTGAATAAAATGGAGAGTAAAAGCAGAAGGTGAAGGACGAGGGGTGGGAGAATAAAGGTCGCAGAGCTTCATCCAGCCCTGAGCTCTGCTCCGCTTTCCCAAACTTAATTTGCCCTTTGGCTGTTGATAGGTCTTGCTGTTGTTGGAGAAATGGAAATGAAAGAGCAGATCTAGCAAACTTTGAGGGCCCGCAAAGAGAATTAAGAGAATCTGTTTGGGGTAGGGATTAAGGCACTTGATAGAATCTGGGAGATTTTTTTAGTTCGGCCCTCCTTCCGCAGGAGCCAGCTGGGTGATCTTAGACCAGTCACTCTCTCTCAGCCCTAGGAAGGAGATACTTCCATAACCTTATAGGAAGGTTTAATATATAGGCTATATATAGTTATACATAATATACTGTGGAATTGAGATCGTAGAAACACCCAGGAGCATAGAAGAGTCCAGAGGCAGATGCGTGAATAAATATCTTAAATGTATTTATTCATATAATAAAACATATTAACTATGTACAAAGGCTGTCTCAGTATTCATTATAGGATAGGGGGCACACAGTGTGTGTGTGTGTGTGAGACTACCCTGATCAGAGATCAAGTCTCATGAAGAACAAATGCAAAGAGAGAGAGAGAGCAAGGTGGGAAAGGTTGGAGGGGGTTTTATACTCAGGGTAAGCCCCTCCTTTCCACATAGGGGTGGAGACACTCTCTGCCTCCACTGGTGGCTATATGACACATGTGCCAATGGCTTGCAAATACCTGACATATACAGTTTTCATGTTTAATTTGTATGTCACCCAAAAATGCCTGTGAGTGAGTTGGGTGCCTTCTAATTTTTTTTTTTAATTGGATTTATATGCCGCCCTTCTCCGGAGACTCAGGGTGGCTTACAATGCATTAAGCAATAGCCTTCATACTTTTGTATATTTATACAAAGTCAGCTTATTGCCCCCACAACTGGGTCCTCAATTTATCTGCCTTAGAAAGGATGGAAGGCTGAGTCAACCTTGAGCCTAGGCGAGATTCGAACCTGCAGTAATTTCAGACAGCTGCTGTTAATCACAGTGCTATCAGTCTACTGAGCCACCAGGCATGGTGTGTGTGTTGGGGTGTGTTTGTGTAAAAATATCTTGGCAGGTGGTACTATGGCAGATGGTAACTCTAAACTTGTCCCTCCTAGGGATTAGTTCAACATCCCGTTGCCTCTTAAAACAATTTTAGCTCAAAGCCCTCAAAGCCCGCAACAGCAATATGCCATCAAGGTGATGTTGGCTTTAATGACAACACAGACAGATTTTCTCCTTGACAATCTATCAGCAACTTGGTCCTTCTGATCATCCAATGGTGCACCCATCATCACTTGTCTATCTACTTTGCTGTTGCTTATCTTCTTTTTTTTTCTTTCTTACCTTTCCCAGCTTTGGGAAAGACCTAAAGAATGAGATCTTCACATGTTGTGTCCAAAAGGAGACAACCAGGAGCCTGGTTTAGCTCAACAGACAGAAGCACTGTAATTTAACACCAGCTGTCTGCAATTAAAGTAAGATCGAATCTTGCCAGGCTCAAGGTTGACTCAGCCTTCCATCCTTTCTAAGGTAGGTAAATTGAGGACCCAGTTTGTGGGGGCAATAAGCTGACTTTGTATAAATATACAAAAGTATGAAGGCTATTGCTTAACGCACTGTAAGCCGCCCTGAGTCTCCGGAGAAGGGCGGCATATAAATCAAATAAAAAAAAGAAAGATTATAATTTGAGCCTGACCATTTGGTCATGCGTCAAGTGATAACTGTGGGTTCATTAGTTCAGTGATTAATTTTTTATTTTCTTGGCCAGCCATGGTATTTTCAGGAGCCTTCTACAACGTTTAATTGAAGTTTAATACCTTGAATACTTTTCCTATCCTATTTCTTCAAAGTTCAGTTTTTACTTCCATTGACTATCACAAAAAAACCCCAACCCATTAATTTCATGATTCTGATTTTTGTAGCCTGCATATGACATCCAAAGACCTCAGGCTTTCATCACTATTGTACCAATTTCTAGTCTATGGCCTGCTTCTTTACTCTCAATAGTTGATAGATAAAAGGCAAAAGTTATCTACTGTTTGAATATCTTTATTCTCAATTCTAAGACTGATTGCTGTACTTGTTGCAATTAATTTGGTCTTATTTATATTTAATCTTAGTCTCTTTTTTCAGCTTGCTCTGTTGGAAGTAAATGTCCATCTGGGTTCAGTTCCAAGTGGGAAAAAAGACACTGGAAACATGGAGACTGCTTGGAAAAATAGTTTAATGGTGGACAGGATCACATGGTTTAAGTTTCTGAGCAGAAAAAAAGGCGAGATGCTGACCGTGCCTTGGTTTTATGCCCTCTCTGAGCTTTGAACTTCCTGGGGTACAGGAAGAGTATCCTGATTGGTTGTCAGACTCCCAGGGGGTGGGGGTCTTAGCTAGCCTTGCTGGCTGATGTAATCTTCCCATGTGCCATGTAGTGAGTTTCTTGTTGCTACTGAGTTTCTGTTGCTAGATGGGTCCTATTGTGTTGCAGATGATAGTCCATTGACAAAGGTGGGGGGAATGAGTGAGCTTGGCCCATTGACAAAAGAGGGGGGAGGCAGGAAGCTGCTTTGTCTTTAAAACATGTTTCTCCATTTTTCATCCAGGGAAATATAATATTCTGCCTTTTTAATATTTCCTAAAATATTTCATCCTTCTAGGAGAGGGATGGGTGCTAACTTCCTACAGCTCCTTGGTTTTTATTACCAGAGCTTGCAGATTATTTGCATTTTCAACTCTCAGAGTAGTGTCATCAGCACAATACATGTTGATTCTTCTTCCAGTTTTAAAACCTGACTCGTCTTTTTCCAATCTGATTCCCTCAATATATATTCAGTGTGTGGTCTGAATAAATAAGGAGAGGGTACACACACAGCCTTGTCTTACTCCTTTGCTAACCAGGAGCTAGGCTGTTTCACCATGTTCAGTCTGGACTGTGGTTTTCTGACACATGTCATGCATTGCTTTTGCATCAGGACAATACAGTGTTTTGAAATTTGCATTGTTCTGAGCATGTTCTGCAGCTTAACAATTCAAAGTCTTATCATCAATAAAGCACATATCAATGTATTTTGGTATTCTTTGCCTTTCTTAATTATCCAGTTTATAACCACAATAATGTCTTTTTTTCCTTGGCCTTTTCTAAATCCAGCATGAACATATGGCATTTCCTTTCTGTAGAGATCCATAATCTGTGCTGGATGATCCTAACATTATTTTCTTATATGTTGCAAGCTTCCACTGTAATACTGTCCTTGCAGCTTCAGATTTTCTCTCCCTGCATGGCAACATCAGCAATTACCGTATTTTCCGGCGTATAAGACGACTGGTGTATAAGACGACCCCCGAATTTTCCCGTTAAAATATAGGGTTTGGGCTATACTCACCGTATAAGACTACCCCTCTTCCAACGCACACCAAATAAAAATTAAAAAACATCAACTGGCTCACCCACAATGTAAAAGCAGCTGTGCTAGACCCAAAATGGCCCCTGCAACAAGCAGGAACCTCACACAGCCACAAAAAGCCCAAAAAAACAACTTTCACACTTTACACACGCACCACACAACAAAACTGGCTCACCCACAATGTAAAAGCAGCTGTGCTAGACCCAAAATGGCCCCTGAAACAAGCAGGAACCTCACACAGCCACAAAAAGCCCAAAAAAACAACTTTCACACTTTACACACACAAAATTCCACATACAGCTTTGTGAGATTTTGTGTGTTTGTGTAGTTAGAGTGAAACACTACAAAAACACACTAAATCTCAGAAAGCTGCACAAATATTATTTTATTTTATTTTATTTTTATATGAAAGCTACATTTAAAACTTCCTAAACTTTAAATGGCTAGGTCTAAAAAAGAACAACTAAAAAAAAAAACCAATTAACTATTTTTTTTAAAGCTCCCAAAGGGGAAAAAACTTACCCAATAGAACAGGGGTCTCCAACCTTGGCAACTTTAAGACTTGTAGACTTCAACTCCCAGAATTCCTCAGCCAGCTTTGTTTTGCTGGCTGAGGAATTCTGGGAGTTGAAGTCCACAACTCCCTGCCTGCTTGATTGCAGGTAGGGAGTGGCTTGCTGATGGAATGGATTCAGGCAAGCGAAGCAAGGCAAGTGAAGCAAGGCAAGCAGCTAAGGTAAGCAAGCTGGAGGGGGAAAACTTTTTTCCTTCTCCATGGCTCTGGCGATCCCAGCTGAGTTGCCTGATTAGCAGATCGTCAGGGCTTGGATTGTCAGAGCCATGTGAAAGGAGAAAAGTTTTTCCCTTCTCCATGGCTCTGGCGATCCCAGCTGAGTTGCCTGATTAGCAGATCGTCAGGGCTTGGATTGTCAGAGCCATGTGAAAGGAGAAAACTTTTTTCCTTCTCCATGGCTCTGGCGATCCCAGCTGAGTTGCCTGATTAGCAGATCGTCAGGGCTTGGATTGTCAGAGCCATGTGAAAGGAGAAAACTTTTTTCCTTCTCCATGGCTCTGGCGATCCCAGCTGAGTTGCCTGATTAGCAGATCGTCAGGGCTTGGATTGTCAGAGCCATGTGAAAGGAGAAAAGTTTTTCCCTTCTCCATGGCTCTGGCGATCCCAGCTGAGTTGCCTGATTAGCAGATCGTCAGGGCTTGGATTGTCAGAGCCATGTGAAAGAAAAGTTTTTCCCTTCTCCATGGCTCTGGCGATCCCAGCTGAGTTGCCTGATTAGCAGATCGTCAGGGCTTGGATTGTCAGAGCCATGTGAAAGCAGAAAAGTTTTTCCCTTCTCCATGGCTTTGGCGATCCCAGCTGAGTTGCCTGATTAGCAGATCATCAGGGCTTGGATCGCCAGAGCCATTTAAGGCTCGTTGGAGCCTTTCGGGCTGGTCTGCCTGGTTACAGGAGAACGACACCTGGCGTATAAGACGAACCCCGACTTTTGAGAAGATTTTCATGTGTTAAAAAGTCGTCTTATACGCCAGAAAATGCGGTAGACATCCCAAAGGCTTTAATTTAGCCTTGTCATAAACACAATTAGTACCCTGAAAGTTCTTCAGTGCCATCTGAGAAATTCCTTATTTATTTATTTATTTATTTATTTATTTAACATATTTCTCTGTTGCTATAATCAAAACTATTCTTGGTGGCTCACGTTTCAGAAAGCTTTTAACGCTTGTTTAGCTTTGGGATTGACTGTTGCCAGATTCCTTGCCACATGACTCTCAATGTCCTAATACCCTTCTAGAGCTTTTTTCTTTTCCTAGTAATACGATCCCACCCAAACAAAATCCAGATCAATAACTAAGACAATATTTGAAATACATTTGCATTGTTGCAAACTGAGTACACAGATATTCAAGTTTTACATCTAGTCCTGCTACTTAGAATTCACAGGTCTGCATCTATTCTAAGCAGTGATTTTATAACTTTAATACTAAGGCAGCCTCCTCTTTGCTCATTGAGAAACTGTAATCCAAGTTCAAAGTATGCAAAATGTTGTAAGCACAACAATTTTCCATGCTTAAAACACTTGTGTTCCAAGGGGTTTTGCTTCAGGCTCAAGGACCTGTGGTTTTGAGGCTCATGAGTGAGTTGCTTTTTTAATCATCTAACAGATTCAGGCATAGTGACATCCCTGCTGCTATTGGCTTTGATTGGTCAAGGTGACAGAAGATGCTGAGAGCTGAGAGCTCTCTCTTAGCTGAGAGTTTAGAGAGCCACTTCAAATTAGTGAACTAGTGAAGTAGAACAGATAAAGTTTAAATAGTGATAATAGGGTGAAGAAATAAATAGTAAATATAGTGCTTATATGAAATAAATTTACCCCCCCACACCCCCAATTAATAAAAAAAAGGAAAAATCCTATAGTACATACCCTGTTTCCCCCAAAATAAGACACCTCCTGATAATAAGCCCAATCGGGCTTTTGAGCGCATGGCAGTAAGGCCAAGTGCTTATTTCAGGGTTCAAAAAAAATATAGGACAGGGTCTTATTTTCGGGGAAATGGTATAAACATCTATATGGAATTAATTCATTGTTGAGTTTATAATCTGAACCATATAGAATGTCTGGATTTAACTGATTTTTCATAATTGGATATTCAATACTTCCTTCTACAGATAAATTTTATTTACCAATTTTTATTTTCATTCTTTAATTCCTTACAAAATTGAATTGTTGGTTTTTGTTCAAGCCCAACATCCTCTAAAAAAGCTAAAATTATTGGTACTTTTGAAGCAGCTTTTGAAGCTGCTCAAGCATCTAGGTCAGTGATGGTGAAAGTTTTCGGCACTGTGCCCAAACAAGAGCGCGTGCCAGCCATGTGGTGTTAGGATTTCCAGCGTGTGCATGCCCGCCAGCCACCTGGTCTTTGGGCTTCCAGCGCTCTGGTGTGTGCAAATATCATGCGCGCCGGAAATCCAAAGACCAAGTGGCCGGCACTCACATGCGCACCAGCTAGCTGGTCTTTGGGTTTTTGGCGCTCCAGTGCATGCAGAGACCAGCTGGCATGCATGCATGCACACGCTGGAAATCAGAAGAGCAGCTGCCGATGGTGTGCTTGCCCGTAGAGAGCGCTCTGCATGCCACCTCTGGCACACGTGCCATAGGTTCACCATCACGGATTTAGGGCATAATAATCGCATGCATTGTATACAGTGAAGGTAAATTAACCTTCAAGAACAGTGTTGAAGATAAGCAAAGGGTGATGTGTTTGAAGCTATTTTAATTAATAATTAATACAGTAATTAATACTGCGCAGAGTAATCCAGTGTCTGCTAGGTGAAATGATTTGGAAACATGACTTAGCAAAGAGTAAAGCTGTGGGGGGGGGGATGCTGAAACAGTTGCATTTTTTCTTGGTCCCATTTCAAATCGTGGTAATTATTTTGAAAAGCCAAAATGATTTGGCACTAATTTATTTGCAGGACTGCCTGCATCTGTTTGTACTGCTACTTGCCAGATCCTTGCAGTTGGTCTTAAGACATCCTCAATAATCCTACAACTGGCATCAAGATTTATTAAACTGACATATACGAAACTCCTTCAATGTTTGATTTATACATGTAGAGGGTCCTTTCTGGGAAAATAAATAAATTGCTTTTAATTAGTCCATAAGAAATATATTTATCTCAAGAACCTCTTTAAAATGGGGTGTTCTGTTTACTGCTGTCTTAATGTAGTCATACAAAGTCATAGAAAATTAGTTTTAAAGTTTTCCGGTTTGGGACTGGTTCATTTGCTGAATGGCCAGCCTCTATGACAGCCCTTGAATTCAATCTTGGAAGGTCTTGATTATGACCTCTGAGATTGAGAGACAGAGTTCCTTTCTGAAGAGTCATATATCTACATGACTATATAGCTATATATCTGATTCTGTTAGTTTTTAAATACATTCATTTTTATGTGTTGCTCAATATCAGATCATTGATTGTTGCCTTAAATGTTGCAATGTTTTGATAATGCATTGGATTTTATTGATGCATTGATTGCATCTGAAGTGGATAAGAAAATTTTGAAAATTAGACATAAGAGGGCACCAAATGGCCTCTTAAAAGAAATGTTTAATCTATGACCACAGGAGGTTTTTGAACTATTTAACTCTTTACTAACATTTGCTGGTGTAATTGCAGAGAATCAAGCCCCATTGAATAAACCTAAATCTGAATTACAGATGGAATTAAAAATTACCGTATTTTCCAGCGTATAAGACAACTGGGCGTATAAGACGACCCCCGAATTTTCCTGTTAAAATATAGGGTTTGGGCTATACTCGCCGTATAAGATTACCCCTCTTCCAATGCACACCAAATAAAAATTAAAAAACATCAACTGGCTCACCCACAATGTAAAAGCAGCTGTGCTAGACCCAAAATGGCCCCTGAAACAAGCAGGAACCTCACACAGCCACAAAAAGCCCAAAAAAACAACTTTCACACTTTATACACACACAACACAACTGGCTCACCCACAATGTAAAAGCAGCTGTGCTAGACCCAAAATGGCCCCTGCAACAAGCAGGAACCTCACACAGCCCCAAAAAGCCCCAAAACCCAACTTTCACACTTTACACACACAAAATTCCACATACAGTTTTGTGAGATTTTGTGTAGTTAGAGTGAAACACTATAAAAACACACTAAATCTCAGAAAGCTGCACAAATATTATTTTATTTTATTTTATTTTTATTTTTATATGAAAGCTAAATTTAAAACTTCCTAAACTTTAAATGGCTAGGTCTAAAAAAGAACAACTAAAAAAAAACCCGAATTAACTATTTTTTTTAAAGATCCCAAAGGGGAAAAAAACTTACCCAATAGAACAGGGGTCTCCAACCTTGGCAACTTTAAGACTTGTAGACTTCAACTCCCAGAATTCCTCAGCCAGCTTTGTTTTGCTGGCTGAGGAATTCTGGGAGTTGAAGTCCACAACTCCCTGCCTGCTTGATTGCAGGTAGGGAGTGGCTTGCTGATGGAATGGATTCAGGCAAGCGAAGCAAGGCAAGTGAAGCAAGGCAAGCAGCTAAGGTAAGCAAGCTGGAGGGGGAAAACTTTTTTCCTTCTCCATGGCTCTGGCGATCCCAGCTGAGTTGCCTGATTAGCAGATCGTCAGGGCTTGGATTGTCAGAGCCATGTGAAAGGAGAAAAGTTTTTCCCTTCTCCATGGCTCTGGCGATCCCAGCTGAGTTGCCTGATTAGCAGATCGGCAGGGCTTGGATTGTCAGAGCCATGTGAAAGGAGAAAAGTTTTTTCCTTTTACATGGCTCTGGCGATCCCAGCTGAGTTGCCTGATTAGCAGATTGTCAGGGCTTGGATCGCCAGAGCCATTTAATGCTTGTTGGAGCCTTTCGGGCTAGTCTGCCTGGTTACAGGAGAACGACACCCGGCGTATAAGATGACTCCCGACTTTTGAGAAGATTTTCATGTGTTAAAAAGGCATCTTATATGCCGGAAAATAGGGTACATTTTACAAGAAGAAGACGGAAATAACGGATTTACAAATGAAAAATGAAAATGAAAAAATGTATCAAATCATATGAGAAATTTGGATTATTTATGCTAGATTTAGGAGAGGGATTTGCTGAAGTTGCTATGTTGGAAGTATAAATGGGGTTTGACAAAGATGAAGAAATAATTTTGAGAGAAAAGACTATGAGAAGGTAAATGCCGGAACTTTGAGGATTTTCAAGAAGTACAGGAAGAAGAAAGAAGACAGTGTTGATTTATTCCATCAAGGTCAAAATAATGGGTTATTATTTGAGGGATGGCTAACGGTTTCTCGATTAGGACTGGAGGATGTTGATTATTACTAGTAACGTTTAATTGTTTTTTGAGTGGGACTGTATTTTGATTGCTTAAAATGAGAAAATGGAGAGATTTGTTGAAAGGGAAAAGAAGGATTTGGTATAATAGATATAATTTGTGATGTTTATATTTCGCATAACACTTGCTGGACTGTATGTGGGTTATACTTAGTGGGGCTAAAAGAGGGGGTTTGTTTTTCTATCTTTTTTCTTTTTCTGCTCCTTTTTTAATTTTAACTTTTTAAAATGTATTTTTCTATTTTTTGTAGTTGTGTAAGTTTTACTTACGTAACTTTTAATAAAAATTATTGGAAAAAAGTAATGTTGAAATATGTTATTTGTTTACAATAATAACTAAAGTAGCATAAGTCTTGGTGACAAGCTAGGAGGTTTGTACTATCATGATCAATAGTAATGCATTTGGCAGCGGAGGGCTAGTTCTGTTATGGATAAGTGAGCACATCACAATGTGTGTGTTTAGGAAAGATTAAAGATTGTGGTTTAATGTAGGCTGCCTCTGAAGCCTTTGAGGCTAACCAGAGTCATCCAGAGATAAGAAGGGAAGGGAACTGCACACAAGGTATCCATGCTCAGAAAGCATAAACATGAACAGAATATGGGAAAACACAATGCCTTATGTCTGCATTGTTAATAATTAGCTTAACTTTTTGAATTAGAAATTTAGAAGAGAGTGGCGGGGGATGGCCAGTCAACCCATCTGCCTGCTTGCTGATTAGTCCTGTACTTGCAATAAAAAAATTTCTGACCCTCCCAGAAGTGTCTTCCTTTTATTGTAGCCCAATCTGTGAACAAACGTATTAACTTCTAATAGTTATTTGATTTTATAGAGGGGTCTTTGTAGCTTTTTGGTGAATGTGTTATGTGATTGTGCAGGTATTGCAAAGTTTTAGAAACACTTAATGAGTCCTCCCTCTCTCAATTTGTGAAAAGACTAACTTCCTTTGATCCTCCCTTTTGATAAACAATTTATATAATGACAATTCCATGCAATGGTTAAGTCCTGGAATTAATATGGAGATACAAAACTATGGTTTAGCTAAGTGGTAACACCTAGTCCATTTTACATTATCTGAAAAATAATAGGATCAGTATTTTTAAAACTTGGCAATTGTAACATTTGTGGACTTCAACTCCTACCTAGAATTCCTCACCCAACATGCTGGGAAGGAATTTTAGGAGTAGAAGTCCATATATCTTACAATTGCCAAGTCTGAAAAACACTGATCTAAGACCTTTCTTCTTCCTCTGTAGCTCTTTTTCTATTACACATTTTAGAGCCGTGATGGCAAACCTATGGTACGTGTGCCAGTAGTGGCACACTGAGCCATTTTTCCAGGCACACGAGCTGTCGCCCAGCTCACCTGCAGCTGCGCAAGAGTGTGCACCCCAGCTGTGGTGTTCAGGGCTCTGGTGCGCATGCATGCAATGCAGGGGACCCAGCTGTTCTTTGGTGCTCTCTTGCGCATGTACGCGCATTTGCACATGTGTGAAAGTACTGTGTGCAGCGTGAGCATGGGCAGATGTCGTTCATGTGCCTGCATTGTGCGCACAAAAACCACATGCATGCACAGATGGTGTGATTGCATGCGCAGCATACAGGGAGCCGCGCAAAAACCTGCACGCAAGCAGAGATGGTGTGATTGCATGTGCAGCACATGGGCATGCATGAAAGCTGTGTTCTTGCGCACGCAGTGCACAGTGGGGGCGTGCATGAAAGCTCTGTGCATGCACAGATGGTGTGCCCATGCAGCACATGGGGGAGAAACCACATGTTAGCATGGATGGCACCTTGCACACAAAGCACTTGGTGAATAAAAGGTTCACCACCACTGGTCTAATCGGTCGGTGGGAGGGGTGAGGTATACACACAGGGGATGTGGGGCACAATATAAGGGGCGGGTGAGTTAACCACGGTAGCACAAGCTTTGATTCCTTTTAGATGATCGCTTCGTGCCCGGTCTACATTTCCAGATAAACAATCTAACATCAACTTGTGTTGCTGGCTTTTCTTACGCGGGACACCGAAACATGACAGTAAGTTGGATGGCAAGCATGCGGCGGGTGTGGGAACATACCAAGAAGGCCTTGCAAAAATCGGCAGAAGCCTATAAACTTCAAGCAGATAAGAAATATAGGCCCCAAGCCCCATTTAAAGTAGGGGAGCAAGTGTACCTCTCCATGAAATACCTTAGGCTCAAAGTACCCAGTAGGAAATTAGCCTCACAGTTCCTAGGGCCCTGTTGTGGCCCGTCAGCGGCCTGTGCAGCTAGTAGCTGGTTCTGACAGGAGACTGGTGTGGTGCTGCGCCAGCAGCCTGTGCAGCTGGCACTCGAGTCAGACAATGAGGAGGCTGGAGAAGATGTGCCAGAGGCGGGGATTCAGCCAGGGCCTTCAGAACCTCCAGAAGCTCCTATAAGTGAAGAGGAAGAAGAGGAGGAGCCTCTTCTCGATGCATGGGTACGCAGAGCTGCCAAAAGGCAGGAGTGGTTCCTCAGGAGGAGGTCTCGAGAGTAAGGCTTGGGGCTAATTGGCCACTCCCTTAACTTATTTAAGGAAGAATGACAACTGAGGCAATTTTCAGGGAACAACTTCGTTCACTCTCCTTCGCATCTTGATCTTAGTTCTCTTATCAGTTTCCTGCAAATTGCTTCTGGGCTTTCTGCCAACCATAGTAAGATTACAATTATTTATTCTTTGGATTCTTGTAGGCTGTTAAAAAAGTTAATTAACAGCCTTTGTTTGAAAAAGACTGATTTAATTTAGTAAACTAAGGTTTAGTAAACTAAGTCTAAACAGACTTTGTGTGTGCTACGTTCTTTGGGGTCCGTAGCTGGGGCAGAACAGGCCCTTCCTAATAGTATGGGTCATCAACCCCGTTACAGTGGAGTTCAAACTGCCCCCACATCTTGGCAAGACCCACCCGGTGTCCCACTGTAGTCTCTTATGTCCAGTGAGAGCAGCAACCATACGGGGGGCCCCAAGGCAGGCACCTCCTCCTCTCCAAGTGCGTGGGGAACTTCACTACAAGGTGCAATGAATACTGGACTAGATCTGGCCCCTACCAGCATAGGGGCCAGATCTAGTGTCTCGTACAATGGAAGGGGTATCCCCTATCTGAGGCGGCATGGGTAAAGGAAGAAGATATGAGGGCTCCTTGGTTGATGAAGCAGTTCCACCGACAGAACCCAAACAAACCAAAGGGGAGGGAAACAGATGCACAAGAGGTGGCTAACGGTGTCCTTTGTCTTCCAGATGTTGACCCCCTGGTAAAGGGCTGCATGTCAGCCGCCATTCGGGCAGGGGAGGAGTGGAGGCTTGCGCACAGTCAGGCTGCCATGGAGCCGCCACCCAAGAGATCCGCATTGCTACGGTCCGTCGTCCACAGGCTGCCTCCTGGCTAGGAGCCCCCAGACTTTGACTGGCTGCCCGCTCCTGCATCCACGGAGCTGCCGCTTGACTAGCGGAACCCTGACTGTACCCGGCTCAGTGAGAAACGCTGTTCATCGGATCGGGAAAACAGCTGATCGTTGGAGCAGCAGGAAGCTGGGTAGGATTAGCCGGGATGGGCAGCTAGGGGCATGGCTGGACTGCGGAGGCCATCTAAGCGGTCAGTGGAAGGGGCGGGGTATACACACAGGGGAGGTGGGGGACAATATAAGGGACAGGTGAGCTAACCACGGTAGCACAAACTTTGATTCCTTTTGGATGGTCGCTTCATGCCGGCTCTGCGTTTCCAGATAAACAATCTAACATCAACTTGCTAGCTTTTCTTATGCGGGACACTGGAACATGACAGTAAATTGGTAACAGAGTAAGATCATATTTGCTTGTTAAGAGGAGACCGCGAGCAATGAAGTTTAGAAAAAAGTTGCAATTTGATGTAGCTGAGGTTTCTTCGTTTTTCTCCAAAAGGTGATTTCATGCAGAATATGATCAAGAAGGCACTACACTTAGGGAAAATCCAATGAACAGATAAATCTATTTCTATATTATTAGTGCTCATTGGGATCTATTTTGTGTAGTTTTTTTTCTGGATCATAACCTACTAAACTTTCATACCTTAGTTTAAATGTCATTCCTAAAATTTCAGAACTTGATTTCTTTCCTTATATATATGGAAGCTATTATTTCTCCTTGTGATGATTTTTACAATTAAATCTTTGCCCATAGATAGTGTTAATTATTTAGGGATCCCACCAGATCATAATATGAAACATCAAAAGAGTAATTAGCTGATTTCTGAAAGCACAAAGAACATTTAAAAAAACTCACAGCACATAAAATGTCTCAGCTCAGTCACTGTTAAATTAGTTCAAGGTCAGCTCCAGAAAATAAATAGCTCTGAAGACTTTGACCAGGGTAGAAAGCTGTGGTGCCCTTAATGTTCCACTTCTTCTAAAAACAGAGATCCTGCTAGTTTTGTGCAATATAATTAAACTGTCTTTATTTATTTTGTTGTAATTCAATGTTTGTAATAATTCAAATTAATTTCTTTTTATAGAGATATGACTACTATTTGAAATGAAAAATTTCATTAAAGCCTTCCTCATATGGCAGATTACATAGTAGCATGATGTTCATGGGGCCATGCTGCAAAAATGTAGATGGTAGCAGGAAAAATTCAGATTTCTGTAGAGTTTAGCTGCCATATTGTCCTCTGGATTTTTGTAGCTGAGAACTGGAGAATCCAAACAGGCAGCTTTAAGTTGGATTTAGGCAATGCAGCCATTGCATAAGTTTGGATTTTGCTCTTTCCATAAAACAAAACTCCTAAACATTTTTCTGGGTCTGTATCATTGTTTTATGCAAATGAGAAAAGATGGTTGCTGTTATAGAAGGTAATTTTACAGGTAGTCCTCAATTTATGTCCACAATTGAGCCCAAAACCTCTGTTGCTAAGTGAGGCATTTCTTAAGTGAATTTTGTCCCATTTTATGACCTTTCTTGCCACAGATGTTAAGTGAATCACTGCAGATGTTAAATTAGTAACAGGGTTGTTAAGAGAATCTGGCTTTTCTGTTGACATTGCTAGTTGGAAGGTCGCAAAAGGGGATCATATCAGTGGTGGGATTCAGCCGGTTCTCACAGGTTCAGGTGAACCAGTAGCTAACTTTCTGTGTAGTTCGGTGAATTGGCTGTTGGAAGAAATCTCCTTCCATCAACCTTTTGTTTTTCCCACCTTACGGGGTTAATCCTGTCAGGAAGCCAGGAAAGAGGCATTCTTGTGTGCCTCTGTGTGTTCTTTCTAGCCTAATCCTGCTTATCTTTATTGCCCTGCTTAAGTGTTTTCTGAAACTGCCTCTGCGGTTAAGCCTTGTTACATTGTAACAGCTTTAATGGTTCGTGGCAATACGCCCAGACTTTCTATAGCCTGAGCAGCTTCTCTGGAGTTTTTTTTTTTCTCTCCTTTGCTGGTACTTTTATTCCGAGCTTGACTCTCTTAAAGGAGAAGGGTTGTTTTAAGCTTTTTACATGGCTTTAGTGGTTCCTGGCACTGTCCTTTTGGGGTATAATTGCAACACGGCAGAATCCCGTCCCATCCCACCTTCCCTCCTCCATCCCCAATTAAGGGTGGCAGGGGGTGATCACAGCAGGATGGGTGGGAGGGGTTAAATGGCTGAGAGGAATGATGCAAGCTTGGCACTCTGTCTGATTTTGTTACTGCCTTTCTGGGGGCAGGTGATCTTTCCTTAAATCTGAGGTGAGTGAGACCAGCTGGTATCTTTAAGTGGTGCAAATGGATCTAAGGATTGCTTCTCCTGGGTGGGAAAGAGTGCTTTGTCAGTTCACTGAGCACAGGAGTTTCTTGTCTATGTGGATTCTTCAGTCATCCAGATCATGGTTGTCCCAAAGGTGCTTTTTTCAAGAGGCAACTGGACTTTTTTGGTTTCCAGAAAGTCCAGTTGCCTCTTGAAAAAGCACCTTTGGGACAGGAGTCTCTTGCATTGCTTCTGAGTGGCCAAGGCACATGATCGCCCACTCATAGTAAGATTAAAAAAAAAAAAAGTTAAGGGTGTGGATCCTCCCTCCAATTCTTTTAATTTTCTCTCATAATAAGGCTTAGTTACATGGCACCTGGCTTGAAGTTTATTTAGATATCTGTGACATGTACTAATTATATTGTGGTCCTGACAAGCTTAGGAGGGCAGAGACTTGAACCTGGGTCCACTATATACTTTGTTAATTTGTCTCTTTAGCTCGGCATTTTGTAGCCCAAGTGTGCTCACCCACTTTCTGGAGAGCTTAAATGACCTCTTTGCTAAAGGGTTTCACTTTATGTGCAAGAGTTGGCTGCTGATAGTTATCGTTGCATTTTAACTATTTTAATTCCTCAAGGTGCTCTGGCACCCTGCCTGATTTGTAACTCCAGGTTGCAAGTATTTTGATGAAAAAGAAGGTATTCAGACAGAATGGCTTAGGTTTCCATGATGGCAATGACTGTCATTGATCTTCAGTGTATATTCCCCCATTTCTAATCTAATTATTGGTATTTAGGGCAGCTTTTTGCAAGCAAAGAAGCTTTTTGTATTTTTGTACAGGTAATCCTTGACTTACAATGGTTCATTTAGTGACCATTCAAAATTACAATGGCACTGAAAAAAGTGACTTATGACCGTTTTTGACACTTGCAACCATTACAGCATCCCCACGGTCACATGATCAACATTCAGATGGTTGACAACTGTCTCACATTTATGACAGTTGTAGTCTCCCAGGGTCATGTGATCCCCTTTTGCAACCTTCTGACAAGCAAAGTCAATGGGAAGGCCAGATTCACTTAACAGCCAGGTTACTAACTTAACAACTGCAGTGATTCACTTAACAAATGTGGCAAGAAAAGTCGTGAAATGGGGCAAAATTCACTTAATAAATTTCTCACTTAGCAACATAAAATTTGTACTAAATTGTGATCATAAGTCGAGGAGAGGCCAGGCGTGACAAGGAGTGGCTGGGTAGGGAGGGGAGGGGTGAGGTGGGACTGGGCGAGGAGAGGCACCCCTCAACATGAGTGACATCAAGTTGGTCACACCCACCTAGTCACATGACACCCAGCCACGCCTACCCAGCCAGTCATTAGGGCAGAGAACCGGTTGTTAAATTGTTTGAATCCCATCACTGGATCACATGACCCTGGGACACTGCAACCATCACAAATGTGAATCAATTGCCAAACATCCAAATTTTGATCATGTGACCCATCGGGATGCTGCAATGGTCATAAGTGCGAAAAATGGTCATAAGTCACTTTTTTCAGTGCCGCTGTAACTTCGAACAGTCACTAAACAGCCTGTTGAAAGTTGAGGATACCTGGCTTGTATATTTGTATACAAATTTGTATTTGTGTGACCCACCTCTGATAGAAGCAGAATGCCACAAAAGAATGTAATCCCATTTATGTTGTTAGCTTCCTAAGTCACTTTTTTCAGTGCCGCTGTAACTTCGAACAGTCACTAAACAGCCTGTTGAAAGTTGAGGATACCTGGCTTGTATATTTGTATACAAATTTGTATTTATGTGACCCACCTCTGATAGAAGCAGAATGCCACAAAAGAATGTAATCCCATTTATGTTGTTAGCTTCCTGGAATGATTTGTTTATTTAATAATTTAACAATTTAATATTCTGTTTACAAAATAGTTTTATAATTAGATGGGATAGTTTAATTTTTTTTTAAAAAAAGTACATTAATATTCTAGTAGTTTGTGTTTACAATATATTTAATTTGCTCCATTTTATTTCTTCCAGTTTGTTTAGAGATTTTAAATACTGTTTTGCCCGAAAAGTGTAATCCTGTAGCATCAATAATAGTAGAGTAGACAGTTCTAGGCAGTGATCGCAATGCAGGAATCAGTTTGCTCATTTTGTAATTGGACCTAATCCAAAGTATTTTGCTCCCAGGTTCAGTATGTTATGATAAACTTAAACAGACAGTTCAGGGGAACGCCTCCTTCTGACAAGAGAAGTAGACTATATGTCAAATAGACAGAGCTTCATTTCTTCGAATGATTTCTTGGTGGATAAGATCAGGCTTTCCAGGTTAGAATTGACATTTTGATATGGAATTATCTTTACAACCTCTCAGATATTGTATATGAGCTACTGGGGACATAATGGGATTACACTGGAAGGAAACAGTTAATTGCCTAAAAGCAATATAGAAATACTTTAGCTTATTTGTTTCGCTATTTACAGATCTTCAATAGGAGAAAGAGAAATTACAGAATAAGCTATTCAAGCAGTAGATTAGATAGGATAAAGGACAAGGAAGGAAAAGGAAGGAAAAATAAAGAGAGGTGGAACTTGCGTTAGTTGTAAGCAGTGCAACTTTTATTGCAAAATGATTAGGCATGGATTAAAACTCTCTTCTTTGTTTTGAACTGCAGCAGCAACAACAGGATTTTCTCCCAGCTGGAGTAAAAGTGAAAAGAAAGGAGGAAGGTTTTCTGCCCTGTGCGCAGTGCAGTATTTTTTGTAGAGAAAATAACATTAAAGGTGAGTTTCTATTATACAGAAGAAAATTATCCGTTGAATAAGGTACTTGAAAATATTGTAGGAATGGGTGCAAGCAGTCCATTTAGCAATGCCCTAATCCGGTGTTTGCTTGTTCATTTTCTTTTTTAACACTTTTATTGAAAATTTTAATTTCCATAATAAAAACTTAATACAAACTAAACTAGAAGGAAAAAGAAAAAGTTCAGTAGAAAAAAAAAGTAGAGAAAAAAATAAACAACAAAGCCAGTAAGAAATAAGTGACTCCCTACCTGAATCACATTGAGCATAAGCACTCTTTTTTAAAGTTACAAATAAAACTATTCTCCATAGAGTCTAACTTTTATCTACGTCCAGAAATTGACCTATTTTTAGTCCTGTTTCAGTAAAAACTCTATTAGGAATTGCTAGAAATATCAAATTTATTCCTGAACAAATACTGCAACTTTATATTCTTTCCTTCTTTGCTGTTCTTAATCTTACAAACATTGAAAAACATTGAAAAATTTTGATCTTTAAATCATTCTAATGACATCTCAGTATTTAATCTTTCACAAATCTTTGGCATTTAAGAGGGGTCTTTCAAATTTATCCATTGAAATCTGTATGCTTTCTGAAATTTTAGTTAATTAATATTTCACTTTAAAAACAACAACCCCTCTCTTTAAGATAAAAGGTTTTATAGCCAGCTTTTAACTCTTTTCTGCCTTTGGTTCCCTCTAGTGTCCATTTTCAACATTCATCTAGCCTCAGTTTCTAATACAAGTTGTGACTTGAGGCAGCAGAAAAAGAACAACAAAAAGCAAACACTCCCAAACAATAATTAAAAACACAAAACCATTAAAATGTGATCAAAACAATTCAAATTCTAATAACAACAGCAACAAATACAGGAGAGCACATTCTGAGCTTACACGCAGGAAAGCCATCTAACCCTTCCATGGGATTCCCCAGGCCCAATGACAATACCATATTTTATGTGGGAATGACCTTCGCAGACAGAAGGGAGGCTGCAGATAGGACAACCGGCACGTAAAACCTGTCTCAGCCCACAAAAGGGGAGACTGAATGGGAAACATCTCAAAAGGTATCCTTCCTCGTTTTCCAGAGTATAAGAAGAAAGGAAAGCTTTCCCGTTAAGCCATGAGGTAGTCTAGACAAGAAGAGAAACCAGGAGCACTAGCGCTATGTTTATTGTAAGGTTACATTAACAGAATCTTACAAGACTGTTAATACTTTGCCCCTTCCTTTCTTCTTACACTCTGGACAACTACGAAGGACCCCGTTTGAAATGTTTCCCATTCAATTCCCGCTTTTGTGGGCTGACACATCTTTTTCATGCCAGTTGTCTTATCTGCAGTCTCCCTCCCGTCTGTCATTCTCACATATCCCCAGAAGGCCAATAGGGTTGCAGCCAATCTCACCTTGAAGGGAATGATGCTCCAGAGGGCAGGCACCATGGCAGAAAAGGCTTCCTTCCTGGATTCCGCCAAATGAAGCTCCTTGACTCACAACACGTTCCATTCTGTTATTGTTGTTCTTAGTTGCAAAGTCATGTCCATCCCATCGCGACCCCATGGACAAAGTTCCTCCAGGCCTTCCTGTCCTCTACCATCCTCTGGAGTACATTTAAGCTCACACCTACTGCTTCAATGACTCCATCCAGCCACCTCATTCTCGGTCATCCCTTTCTTCTTTTGCCCTCAATCTTTCCCAGCATTAGGCTCTTCTCAGTGAGTCCTTTCTTCTCATTAGGTGGCCAAAATATTTGAGTTTCATCTTCAGGATCTGGCCTTCTAAAGAGCAGTCAGAGTTGACCTCCTCTAGGACTAACTGGTTTGATCGCCTTGCAGTCCAAGGGACTCGCAGGAGTCTTCTCCATTACCATAGTTCAAAGGCCTCAATTCTTTGGCTCTCAGCCTTTCTTATGGTCCAACTTTCACAGCCATACATTGCAACTGGGAAAACCATGGCCTTGACTTTACTCACTTTTGTTGGCAGGGTGATATCTCTGCTTTTTAGTACGCTGTCTAACTTTGGCATAGCTTTCCTCCCCAGGAGCAAGCGTCTTTTAATTTCTTGGCTGCAGTCCCCATCTGCGGTGATCTTAGAGCCCAGGAAAATAAAATCTGTCACTACCTCCATTTCTTCCCCATCTATTTGCCAGGAATTGAGAGGGCCAGATGCCATGATCTTAGTTTTCTTAATGTTGAGTTTCAAGCCAACTTTTGCACTCTCCTTCTTCACCCGCATCAAGAGGCTCTTTAGTTCCTCTTCGCTTTCTGCCATTAGAGTAGTATCATCTGCATATCTGAGGTTGTTGATATTTCTCCCGGCAATCTTAATTCCAACTTTTGATTCATCTAGCCCCGCCTTTCCCATGATGTGCTCTGCATATAAGTTAAATAGGCAGGGCGACAGTATTAACTTCTGTTAATATAATAATAATAACTTCTGTTATTATAAGTAAAAAAAAGTAATAAGTGGTAAGCAAAGGAAGTTAAAGACATGAGATAAGTAAAGGAAAAATAGCTAAAAGTAGTTTATGCTCAAAGTTCCTCAATGCATTTTTCATAATGGTAACTCACTTGTTTATTTAATTCACTCAGCACGATGGGTTTATTAAGTATCCATTTGCGCTGCATTCAGTTTTCTTTTATTTATCCTGCCACCCTCTGTTTCTTCTACACAACAATTGGCAAAGTTTTGCTTCTCACCACTGATCACATGCTACCTACTATCTTTCTGTCACCATTGGCACATCTTAAACTTTTCCCACCTATTTCTAGTCTTTAGTAAATATTCTACCAAATTATTTCAATTCATTTATTTCATATATATTTATTGTTCATTTAGGTAAAACTTACAATCATTTTGTCCGTTTTTCTTCTTGACAAGATGCATTTCTTGTCAAAGCCCCAGGGCGATAGTCTTGGGATTTGTTACATACATTTTCAGATCCATATTTCTTGTAGCATCATATCTAATCTAACATTCACTGCAGATCATTTGGATTCTCAGCCTAAAACTGCATCACTCACATACAAGAGTACTGTATACACATGTATGTACCTTTAACCAACACACTTCTAACATCGTTTCAAGCAGTTCTTATGCATGCACCAGTAAATACATCAAACAACCAAAGGATCAAAGCATATTCTGTCTTACACCCAGTTTAATGTTGCATCATTTGCCAAGACTTCCCTTTATTCTCATGCATGCCTTGCTTCCATTATGTATTAACCAATACTCAGTAACCAATATTCAGCTGCACATTTATGTAAAATATTGCATAATTCAAGACTATTCACTTTATCTATACTTGCTTTAAAACAACAATTGCACAATAAATTTTCTCAAATTTATACATTGAACAAGAACAGATATATGATCGGTGCACCACTGCCAGGCATAAAACCTTTCCTTTCCCAAATTTTTCTCATTATCATCTCACCCCTGAAACCATTTCAATCAGAATTGTATCAAACTCCCAGGCACATTAAACCAATTCCCTTGTAATCTCTGCATTTACTTGTTAGCTTTCATCGCTATGGAGAACGTAATGGCATTCTTTCATTGTCAAGAACAGACACAGTTCTCACACACACCTTAAATTAATTGCATTGTCAATCTATAAGCAGATCACACCAGCGGTGAAATCTACTTACCTTCGCTACCGGTTCAGGAATGGGAGCGGGTGCACCTCTTCTGCGCATGGGCAGAGCCTTCTGCGCATGTGCAGAGGGTCAAAAATGGGACGTAATGATGTCTCAGTGGGTGGGGGGAGCCTCCTGATGCTACCGGTTCGCGCGGGCCAGATAGATCCAGCTGGATGTCACCGTTGGACCATACCCATATTTTAACATTTCTCTAGGTAGACTAACTACCTGCAGCTGAATTCTCACAAGACTTATGATTTGATTTTTTTGCAAGGTTGTATTTATTTTATTAGAAATAATGGATTATATTACATTTGTTTATTTTCTATCTTGCAATTTATCAGGAGATCCAAAACTTGCAAAATATGTCTGGGAAACCCAAACTGACCTATTTCAATGGCAGAGGACTAATGGAATCTGTACGCTGGCTTTTAGCAGCAGCTGGAGTTGAGGTTTGTTTCTTCTATTTTTGTCAGCCATATAAGGTAGACCAGTCAAAGGAAGCAAAGCCACACAGATCAAGGCTACTTTCATTCTAACAATATCAGGGTTCAAAAACCAAGAAGGACACATGATTGTGATTCCTCCAAGATTTTTTTATTGTTCCTCACCCATCGACAGAATCTTGCCAAACTAAAGCATGCCAACACTCACCCACCCCAAAGCATTTACCCCTGCAGCTATTGGGAGAGAGCCACGTTAACCCTCTTTCTCTCACACAAACTATTTAAATTGAGTTGTTGCTTGTTTGTGTGGAAAGCACCCCCTTTCTCCTAGGAATCTGAAGTACACCCCATTGCAAATAGATATAGTAATTGAATTTTGCAACTCTGAATATGCTTCTTATTCTAAGGCAAGGCCTTAGATTGAAATTAATTTATTGGAACAGGCTCAAGCCCTGCTAACCATTGCCTTGGTAGCAGCTCTTTCCCCATCCTTCAAGGCCATTTCCTTTGCCCCCTACAATGTTAGAAGAAAAATGAAATTGGGGCCTCTTTTTGCCTTGAGTTTTGATCTAAAAATTTCTCAATTGACCACTCACATGGGATCATTTTGGGGATGGGTAAAGGACTCAAGTATCCTGCCAGCACACACCCTTTCGTTACCCCCTCTTTTTTTGTCCTTAATAGCAAATACCAACTCTAGGTCACAAAGATATGGCTGACTGAGGGTAAAGGTTCGTTCTCTAAGCTTGTGGGTTGGTTTCTCAATGTTTCCTTACCAGGATAGCTACATCTTCAGCAGAGTTTAGGGCTGACTCTAGGTGGGAGCAAAAGGTTTCCTTTATCCTTTTGCTGCCATCCAGTGGTCATTGTTAGTTTTGCAGCTTAGATCTAGTAGCCCTACTCAAGGGTAGGCAGAGGCCAAATCTTTCCCTTAATTTGGGTCAGGGAGTGGAGCTTTGGAAGGATTTAAGAAATGAAATGAGAGATTTAACTTTCCCTCATTGAACCAACTCATAATCCCCCAAATGAGAAAAGTTGGTTCAATGGGGGAAAGTTAAATCTCTCATTTCATTTCTTAATTTAAATTTTAAACCGAGTTTTCAAAATTCTGTACTATGTGATTCAAAGTTAAAACAGTTTTTTCTCTCTTTTTCCAGTTCGAAGAAGTATTTTTGGAAACAAGAGAACAATATTTGAAATTAGTCAAAGGTAAATACAGCAACTATTCTTATTTATTATCATTGAAACAAATTTGATAAGTGACTTAGGGACTTACACTAGAATAGAATAGAATAGAATAGAATAGAATAGAATAGAATAGAATAGAATAGAATAGAATAGAATAGAATAGAATAGAATAGAATTTTTTATTGGCCAAGTGTGATTGGATACACAAGGAATTTGTCTTGGTGCAGAATGAGATCTGGGTGACTGCAGAGATGGTAGGGGGAGGGGGGATCAAAAAAGTTCAAGATGAAAGCTACACAATTTAAGCTGTACTTATTTTTTACATGCATTGTAGAGTGGGGGAGCATTGATCGATCATCCATCCATCCTTTCATTCCAAACATTTACTAGTTGCCCATCTTCCAACAAATTATGGATGGCTCCCAGTCAAAAGTTAAAACAACATATGAAGTTATATTGAAGCTACAAAACTGAACAGATTAAAGCATACAAACATTAAAGACAACAAAGACTTGATGCCAATTTCTAATGTGCAATTATTCAATCTTCTCCCAGCCCTTGGGGAAAAACGTTATGGGAGGGTAAGAGGGTGGAGGCCTGCCGAACTTCAGGAAAAAGAGGGTTCCGTAGGGCAGAAACTTCCATTGAAAACCATGAGGTCACAGCTGTCTTCTGGGCTTTTTGCTTCCCACCCCCTTGACACTCATGGATCCTTTGAATGGGGTAGAAAAACAAAGGAAGATAAGCTTAGTGAGTGGGAACTTGAAACAGTTGCAAAGAGGGAAGAGGATGGAGAACATACAAAGATAGGACTTTTTTGAGTTGCATTCATCTTAATATAATGTGAATTTGTTTTCTACCTTCCTCCAATAAACACACTACTGTCTATCATTAACTATATCTTCAGTTTGACTGTGTTACCAACATCTCTCCAATCCCGACTAAACCCTTCTACCAAGAAATAAAATATTACTGCTGGTGATTAGTATTGTCAAAATGTGTACATTTTACAGGAGAAAAATGATTTCCAAGGACTTCTTCGAGAATTTTAATTTACACTTAAAAGTTTGTTTTGATGCCTTCGAGAAGAAGGCATCAAAACAAACTTTAAGGGTAAATTAAATGCCTAGTTTGACTGCCTTAATCTGTCATTTCTGTGCACCTGATGGCCCCAAATCATAAACTCTTACTCTGAAATACCTGAATGAGACTGAATTCAAGTGATTGAGGTATAAATTGCACCACTGAATTATGTCATCCATTTTTGAACAATGGTTTTGTTTAGGATACTTAGTTGGCCTAATTTTGAAAGGGAGATTTATAAGGTAGCTTTAAGACCCTGATCACTTAAGAATTTTAAGTTAAACTTCTTCTAGAGAAATATGAGAATCTGATGCTGAAGTTGTTAGCAATACTTAAAATTGGTCTAGACTGATGGTGCATTAGAAGTGCTCAGCATAATTTTCTGGAGGATTTCCTGTACTTGCTCCCTTCCCTTTTGCTCCTTTCTATATGGTGCTACAGGCAGTCCTCGACTTATGACCACAATTGAGCCCAAAATTTCTGTTGTTAAGTGAGACATTTGTTAAGTGAGTTTTGCCCCATTTTACAAGCTTTCTTGCCATAGTTGTTAAGTGAATCACTGCAGTTGATCAGTTAGTGACCTGGTTGTTAAGGGAATCTGGCTCCCCCATTGACTTTGCTTGTCAGAAATGCACAAAAGATGATCACATGATCTTGGGACACAGCAACCATCATGAAAAACGGTCATGAGTCACATTTTTCAGTGTCATCATAAAATGATTCAGGAAATCATAGTAGGTCTTCTCTCTCAGTCCTCCATGAGAAAAATCATCTCCAACAGGCACAAGAGAGTGTAGTGTTTGTTTACTGAGTCATCTGTGATCTAGATGAAAAGAGAAGTCCTCCTCCTCCTCCTCCTCCTCCTCCTCTCCTTCTTCTCCTCCTTCTCCTTCTCCATTACCTATCCATTGCAGGATGAAGGCCTCTTCCGTATGTTTCCAACCATTATCGTCCTGAGTTTTTTTGTGCCAATTGGGCCCGCAATACTTGCTGATGTCATCGATCCATCTTGTTTTAGGTCTCTTTCTGGACGGTTTTGATCAAGTGGGATCCATTTTATGACTGCCTCGGCCCACCTGCCATCAGCTCTTCTTGCTATGTGACCAGCCCATTTCCATTTCAATTCTTTTACTCTTTTGATGGCATCATATACTTTTGTTTGTTCTCTTATCCACGTTCAGGTCTTCCTATCTTGTCTTGTGATGCCGAGCATGCATCTTTCCATGGCTCTTATGTGTCACTCGTAGCTTTTGTACCGATTGTGAGGTTAGTGTCCATGTTTTGCAGGCATGTATTAGAGCAGATAGCACATTTGCATTCACAAGTTGTATAATGAGCAGCCTGCTGCAACCTGCATTTTGCTCTGTTTGGCTTTGTGAGCCACATCCTGTAGCAGAATGATGAAGTTGCCCCAGGGAAGCAGGGAACTGGCAGCAAAGGATTGGCAGAAAAAATGACTTTCTAAGTTAGCTGCTAGCCATGACGTGCAATGGAGAAATCTGTGCCAAGAGTGCAATTTGCTATGTATTTGGAGCAGGTGGAGCCTTTCATTTCACTCAGCTGCTAAAACCAATAAGGAAGTTGTCTCATCATGTCCAAACATCAGATAGTGCAGCAGAAGATAATATTTGTAGCTCAGGGTTCAAATGTGGAATTCTTGGCACAAGGACTCCAGTCCCCCAGATAACGGTTTGTGGGTCCTGCATCATGAAGCTTTTATAACCAATTGCAAAGCTTTCCTCCCTTCCATCCAGTTGTTCAGAAGGAAAAGTGAATCAGGGATAACGGGCAAGCATGCATCAGTTCACCACTTCTTCACAATAAACAAGGATTAGGTGGGGAACATGGGCGTGGCACTTTACTGGTAAATTAGGTTGAACCTAATGTTTTACCTGCAGAAATTTGAATATGAGTGAAATTTGAGAAATAGGTGAGCAGATGATCAGTGCAAGATGTCTGTTGTAGAGGGTGGAGCACAGGGCTGACCATTATACTGTCTAATCTCTTTTATTATATGTATATGTATATGTAAATCTATATGTACATGTACACACACACGCACACACACATATATAATAAAATAAAAGATTGTTTATATATATATATATATAAACATATATATGAAACCATATATATAATGGCTGTCTAATCGCTCCTCAAAAAGCTCAGGTGTTGGAGCACCCACATCTTCTGGAGGCAAGCTAGTCTACTGATTAATTGTTCTGTCAGGAAATTTCTCCTTAGTTTCTAGTCTATCCATTACTTCTTGCCCTGCCCTCCGTGCTATGGAGAATAGGTTGACCTTCTCTGTGACAGTCCTTCAAATATTGGAAGTTTGCTATCATGTCACCCCTAGTTCTTCTCTTCCTTAGACTAGTCAAACCCAGTTCCTGCAACCGTTCATCATATGATTGGCCCATCCCACTTGCTCCAGCAAAAAAGCCTACTTTTGATCCTGTCTGCCCAAAAAATTTGGTTAGTTGAAGAGAAGAGCCTTTTGCTGTGGCCCTACCTTTGGGATATTCTCCCCCTAGAGGTGAGGTCAGGTGCCACACACCTGGCCTTCCAGAAGAGCTGAAAACATGGGCCCCAATAGTGGCGCTGTATACTAGGGATGGCTGACGGGGTAGAGGTGAGATTCCCAGCCCCATATCACCTGTTACTCTTGGTTTTCCGTCTTTATTTCAGTTTTTATTCTTAATTTTAATTGTTTTGTATTACGTTTTTAACCTTTTTATCATATTGTAAGCTGCCCAGAGTTGGTGGAACAGTGAAATGGGTGCCATATAGATTGAATCAATCAATCAGTCACTCATGCCCTTGTGACCTCTCGCCTGGACTACTGCAACGCTCTCTACATGGGGCTCCCCTTGAGGAGCACCCGGAGGCTCCAACTGGTCCAGAATGCGGCCGTGCAGGTAATTATGGGAGCTGCATGGCACTCCCACATAACACCACTCCTGCGCGAGCTGCACTGGCTCCCAGTGGTCTTCCGGGTGCGCTTCAAGGTGTTGGTTACCACCTTTAAAGCGTTCCATGGCATAGGACCTAGTTATCTTCGAGACCGCCTTTTGCCACTGATGACCTCCCATCGACCCGTGCGCTCCCACAGAGAGGGCCTCCTCGGGGTGCCATCAGCCAAGCAATGCAGGCTGGTGGCCCCCAGGGGGAGGGCCTTCTCTGTGGGGGCTCCCACCCTCTGGAATCAGCTGCCCCCAGAGATAAGGAGAATCCAAGACCTCCGTGCCTTCCGCCGTGCCCTTAAAACTTACCTTTTCCAACAAGCTGGGCTGGCCTAAGAAATCCTTTAAATGACTTTAAATTTGTTTGTCTTTTTAAATTTTGGGCCAAATTGAGATATTTCCTTTTAATCTGTTCTTAATGTATTTATTATGTGTTTTTATTTGGCTGTACATTGCCCTGAGTCCCTAGGGAGAAGGGCGGTATATAAATTTGAAGTAAATAAATAAATAGATAAATAAAATCAATAAAATATCTATAGATATAATGGAACTGTGAAGATGTGGAAAGGATTAGAGTGATTATTCCTAATAACAGATTCTCTTTTTCTGAGCTTGGCGGAGTCTACTTTTAAATCTGCAGCAACATTTGGGATGCAGCTTTTGTTTCATTTTTTGCATAAAGAGCTATTAAGAGCCAACGTGGCACAGTGGTTAGAATGCAGTACTGCAGGCTACTTCTGATGACTGCAGGCTGCCTGCAATTTGGCAGTTCGAATCTTACCAGGCTCAAGGTTGACTCAGCTTTCCATCCTTCCAAGGTCGGTAAAAAAATGAGGACCCAGATTGCTGGGGGCAATAGGCTGACACTGTAAACCGCTTAGAGAGGGCTGTAAAGCACTGTGAAGCAGTATATAAGTCTAAGTGCTATTGCTATTGCTATATGAGTTGATTAAATTCAGTCTGAAAGGTAGCTCATATGCTAGCATCCATCTAGCATATTGCTTAACTCTGTAAAACTCTATGCTATTACATCCTAGACCTGGTCAGTCATGCTGTGTTTTCCTTTCTTGCCTTCTCTCCCGCTACCTCCAGATGGATACCTGCTGTTTGATCAAGTCCCGTTGGTGGAGATGGATGGGCTAAAGCTGGTCCAGACCAAGGCTATTCTCAATTACATTGCAGGGAAATATAATCTGCTTGGGAAGGATCTGAAAGAACGAGCACAGTACAGTATTGCAATTCATCATCTCAGACCTGATCTAAAATCTCTCCCCTAATATTACTGCATTCCCACATGCTCACCAATGTGCATTGGCTATGAATGAGAAACAATTCTCGCAGGCCAAGAAAAAAAAGGTTTTAGATCATTTATTTCTGGCGTGGTATATAAAATAGTCCTGGAGCCTCTGGTAAATGTTTTGCCAGTCCCATGTCACCCATTAACGTTCTACTGGCCCGTGCTCCTGATTTTTGCATCTAGTTGTGAGAAGTTAAACGAAGCAGCATTATTGGGCTTGCTGAGAGAGAGCATTGAAAGGTTATAGTATCTTTGTAATAATTGTCCAATCCCTAGTCCCTCCCCCCAACCTACATATTTGCATATTGGAAGGTATTAGGCTTTCTATAAATGGCAGTCGTTTCCAAGGAAATAATTTGAGTTGTTCCCACACCTATCCCTTAAAGGCCTTTCAGGATTAGGGAATCTCATTAGATTATTTATTTATTTCAAATTAATTATATACCTTTTGTTATATATGATTTTATTTATTCTACCACCATGCTATTTATTATTTATTCATTCTACTGGGAAATTTCTTTAAAAAAAAAGACTCCATGAATCATACAGCCAATTAAATGTCCATAGTAAACACCATTTAAATCCAAATGGTAAACATTATGGTATCATAATAATAACTAAATAAATCATGCAGCCAAAATGCAAGACAAAAACAGCCAGAGCAACAGCTGAAAAACGTATGTGTGTGTGTGTGTGTGTGTGTGTGTATGTATGTATGTATGTATGTATGTATGTATGTACGTATATATGTATGTATGTATTTCTCTTTAGCCAGGTTCTTCCTACGTAAACCAAGATTTTTATGCAGCCCTAGTTCAGTGAATCCCAATCCACTAATTTCTAGGCTTTTTTTCTTCAGGCAGCAGCAAGCACCTGGCTAAAGAGAAATACACATAAAGGCCTAAGAAAAGAAAAGAAAACACACACACACACACACACACACACACACACACGAATGAATTAAACCAGGATTTTGAATTGCATGTGGAAATCTAACGACAACAATGGAGATACCAAATCACGGGTATATTCAGCTCTTGGTGAATAGTGTTGGCCAATAATCAGACTATGGCATTTTGTACAAACTACAGTTGATGTGTGATTTTTCAGAGCAACCCCATATGCAACGAATTGCAGTAATCTAGTCAGAAAATGAGTTGCCACTGCAAATTTGTTGAGATCCAGGGTAGGGCTATAACTGACAAACCAGCCAATGAATCCAAGACAAGTGTTAAATCCCACCTCACATTTCATGGACACCTCCCCTTCCCTCCCTCCCCGTAAAAAGGTGCATTTTGAAAAACTAGTAGGTTAAATGCCAGATTTAACATTATGTGTAATTTGGCTTTCCACCTAAAGCCATTTGTACAGCATGCTTTTTAAAAAAATGTCAGTGTCACATTTGACTTCTTGCATAATTCAGCTGTCTCCTATCCAAGATTGGAGCCAATAACTTGGGGAAAAAACCCCTCTTTGCAGGAAAGAGGCCATTTACCTTTGACCTCTCACATTGGAGCCCAGCTTTGCAAAAGAGAGTGTCTGAACCAATTAGCTTCCATTGTGAAAGAGCAGCAATTTACTATTCTGGACTGCAATCCAGTGACCCGACTAACAAAATAAAGATCAAAATCAATTTTAGATAACCTGTAATTTTATTTGCAATACAGCCCTTCTGTCTTTCCTTGCAGAATATAATGCATATTTTCCTCTCTCTTTGGTACAAGCAAGTTTCACAATCACATTCAAGGCTTGATCTGATTGCCAATATCAATATTGGCCTTGCCTGTCTGATCCTGCCCTGTCAATCCTGCTGACAATCCATGACTCAGGTTTTTTGTGTAGAAATGGGACCAGAGGTAACGATATCAGCTCTGGCCACAACCAAGAAAAGCGACCGAGTCAAGGTGGAACTGGAATGGTCTGGTTTTGCAGCTTTTCTACTAACAAATGAAATAATTGCAAAAGGGGACAGAATTCACAGTTAATTCCTTTGTTCCTAGTTTAATGAAAAGAAAGACTAGGGGTGACATGTTAGCAGTGTTCCAATAACTAAAGGCCTGCCAGAAAAAAGAGGGGGCCAACCTATTTTCCAAAGCCTCTGAAGATAAAAGAAGAATCAATGGATTGGAACTAATCAAGGAGGGAACCAGCCTAGAACTAAGGATGAATTTCCTGACAGAACAATTAATCAGTGGGACGACTTGCCTCCAAAAGTTGTGGGTGCTCCATCATTGGAGGTTTTTAAGAAGAGATTGGACCACCTTTTGTATTAAATGGTATAAGGTTTTCTACCTGAGCTGGGGGTTGGACTAGAACAGTGGTCACCAACCACTGGTCCGCGAGAAAATTTTGGTGGTGCGCAGAAAAATTATATGCATTTTTTATATTCCACTAAATATTATTTATCTTTTTTTAAAAATCATATTAGTGGTCCGCTGGATTTAAAATTATGAATTTAGTGGTCCCTGAGGTCTGAAAGGTTGATGACCCCTGGACTAGAAGACCTCTAAGGTCCCCTCCAACTCCGTTATTCTGTTATTCTCTCAACACTATTATAAATTGCTTGTTTTTAAACTCCAAACTCAAAAGCAATTTTTCTTTTCTACAAACATACGCTTGATATTTTTGAAAAATAATTTCAAAATCTTAATATTTCAAGTCCATATAATTAAAGTTTTTGAATCCTCAGAACTTTCTGTAGCCAAAACCTTACCTTGCCTTTTGCTGTTTATTTTAAGTTATTAACAATTATAAAAGTAAATCTTCATATTCTTGTATTGAGGATTAATAGCATTCATTCTCCCAGTGTTTTCAATTACGCCATTCTGAAAGTGTTTAACTTTTTAAAACCATTAATAGGCAGTTTCCTAAAATAGTTAGCAAGGGAAGTGCATGAATCTAAGTGTTCTTGAAAGTCTCCAATTTGTAACTGGAGCAAAATAATAAATTCCCCTGTCTCCTGGTTTCCCCTCCCCCTCCCCCAAGCTTGCTGTCATGTGGTCTCCTTGTAAAGAAAAGGAACGACCATAAGAGAAACAGCTTGGGCAATCTCACATCACTCTCTTTGATCTAGAGATCAAATATTGCTGATCTGCTTTGGATTTCTTGTACAAAGTTGCGGTTGTCAGCTCAGTTGGCCATCTCTCCCGATAAGACCCCATTCTGCAGTTTTAAAAGGCTGGGAATAAAACAGCTTGTGAAAATTTTTGGGCTAGCCATCTTTTCCCTCTTTTATCTAATAGCCATACAGTAGTTCACTGTTTTTATATTACTCCATGGGAACTTATGTATACAAGCGAATAGAGCTATCTCCAGTTTCCAGGTAAAGTGGATTACAGTGCCTGTCATTCCAAGCCAGTATCACCATGTTTAGTCCAACATATTTTGAAGGAATCAGGCACTTACAGAGAGTGTTTGATAGACCTTGTGTCACGTTCTGGCATTTAGCAGACAAGAAATGCAGACAACAAAGTTAATTGGGGCACTTTTTATCTTGCAAGCTTGAAACCCGGCACAGAGTGACAAACAACGAAGAGAACAAAGTCAGTGTTACTGTGATTTAACCCTCCACCCCTTTAAATGCTCTCTATGCTGCTCCCGTGGTTCCACCCCCTGGGCCCCTCCCCCTATACTTCCCACCCCTCATGCACCGCCAATTTGCCCTCATCTTTGCAGCATCAGATCTTCTCATTCGGCTACCATGCTCTTTTCCTGCACGCCATGCTCCCTGCGCCTGCACGCACTCCGCTGCCCATCTACTGCCCATCAGCTGTTTGCGAAGCCTGCAACTCAGGTGGCTGTCTGAGGACTCCATAGATGTGGCGAGCTTCTAGTAGATGTGCCTGCCCTCTCTGCAGCTTGGCAGGAGGCCTGCAGGGTGTACACCCTTTGCGCAGCTCAGCTGTGTGGCATGCAAGTGTTCGGTGGGCATGGTCGGCGGCGGGCTTGGACATGCATCCCAGATGGCGGCTCTCTTTCCCCGCCCAAATGGCAGTCCTGGGCCAGCTGGCGAACCAGGGGCTGACACCCTGTTCTTGTTACAATTGCTTTTCTTGGACAATTGTCTTCTGAAATTTCTTCTACAGTCCCTATTGCCAGTGGAGTTGTCCTTCATCTCTAAGCTCTTCAATAGTGAAATATGTAAGCAAGGGCAAAAGAAGTATCTTTTTAGTGCGCATTTGAGCCCATTCTCACAAAGACTAAGGTTTGACTCCATGCACAGCCTGTCATCTTGCCCTGAATTAGCTTTGCTCAGAGGACAGTGTTTCTGTTTTTCCAGTCTCAGAGGAGAAAAAGAGCTATGGCATATTTAAGGAAGCCATCAAATAATTTGGCAACTGTAGTACAGAAAATAGCCCCAGACAATGAGCCTTTTCAGGAAAATAGGCATTTCACATGTGACTATTGAAGCTGGGGATCAGCTGCTCTAGCCAAGACAAGATTTCTGCAGCAAGCCAAAATGACATCAAAACGACAATATGCCCGGTGACCAGTGATGGGTTGCTCCCGGTTTGCACCAGTTCTATAGAACTGGTAGTAAAATCGGCGGGAGGCTCCGCCCACTGACCCTGATGTCATGAAAATGCTTCTGCGCATGTGCAGAAGAGTGCGTGTGCACACAAGCGAAACAAGTGCACACGCAGCCCCGTTGCGAACCGGTAGTAAGGGTAAATAGAACCCACCCCTGCCGGTGACATTGTGACACAAATCTTCCCGTTAGGTATTTGAGAGTCCCAATGTCTGACACAAGTATGTAAATAGTAAGCTAAGTTAAATTCAATGCTAGTTGAAGTGTGATGTAACATTTCTCCTGTCTATCTTCACAGAATTGACATGTACGTGGAAGGGACCACGGACCTGATGGGCCTTGTTTTGTACTACCCTTTTTCTTCACCCGAGCAAAAGGAGAAGCAACTTGCTGCCTTTATCGAAAAGGCCGAGACCAGGTACCTCCCGGTCTATGAAAAGGTAGGCCCGTACTTAACATTTCTTCTAGCAGTTATCCCTTCATTTAGGGGCAAACGGCATTAGCTTCAGAGCATTCATGCATGCACAGAAGGCAGATTTTTAGGCATTTTTCTTTAAAATATCAGACTATTTTTGTCTTTCTCTCTTTGAAATATAAGCCACGTTCACACAGTATCCCGGGCAGTTACATATTTTGCTTAGGTTTAACTTTACCGGTTATTTGAAGCAGCCAAATGGATTGTTCAACCATGTATTGTGTGAATCCAACCTAAAGTGTGACAAGATGATGTTCTCTCCTGATGCCATAACTGGACAAAACGTTCCAATCAGTGCTTGCTACATATGATCCTGTCCTTGTCACCATCCAAAATGGTTCGTGTGGCAACCTATAATAAACTCCAAATATTTTGGTATGCACAACAATGCACTTCAGGACTGGGAAATTAGCCAAGAATGGCCAAACAGACTAGGATTAGTTGTTTGTTTTTTCAAACACAGTGCTTGAAAACACTATATTCATTGATGAAAATTGGTTGCGGCTCTTACCATTCAACTACTGTATTAAGTAATTTGAGAAATGGATTTAGCTACCAAGTAATTATCTAATTTACGGGACAGACTTCTGACCTCAGAATATTGCTTGAGTAAGGAAGACTTTCTAATGTTTTACTTGTTAAATAAACTGACCTATAGTTTCTTGGATTCCTCCTTGAACTGGAAGAGTATAAGAAATGGTATATATAAAATAATACTTGTTAATGCATTCAAGCAGATATCCTTGAACTTTGTGCTATTTTGTTTAGTTATATTGTCTGTTTTCTGAATTTTGAGAATAGATGCTTAATTTAAAAATCAATTTATATTTTTGTCAGATCATCAGCGGTTGCATATTTTAGCTTTTTAAAATCTGCTTTCCAGAGAATTGTTTATTTTTAATTTGGCAAATCAATCATCAGTTACTCCGCTCGCCCAAAAACAACTTTTTCTCCCTCCTGCCGAAACAAATTCCAGCTGAAGTCCAAATAGTCCCTATTACCTCAGAAGCAAAGAATTCATCTGATTTCTCAGGAATTTCCACTTCTTCCTTCTATTACTATTGTCCAGTGGCCTCTCTGGTCAGCTTCCTGGTTTAAACAAATTATGTGTTTAAATTACATTATGAATATGAACCACTGGAGAGTGACCTTTGGAGAAGGTATGGTGAAGGTATGGTGAAGGTATGATGGCTCTGTGAAAGTGGAGCCAATCACCATGACAGAGGTCAAGGAACTGGTGAGTAGACCAGTTCCTCAGAACCTCTCCGGATAAGGAGAGGATGGGAAATGGTCCACATATGCTCTGGACGGTGAGGAGACTGTAAGTCAGTGATTTTCCATGGGTTTAAAGCATCGGCAGCCAGAGTGAAACCTTTTAAAGAACACTAAGTTTGCAAGCCGCACCTTTTAATCACTTGAAAATTGCCTATTAACCATTTTAAAGTTATTAGAGACTTTTTGCTGACAACAGGGTTGAAAAGTTGATGTTTTATGGATTTGCTTAGATAAGAGATGTGATATGTGATGAAGAAATATCTGTTTGTAACCTTAGGGGATGAAGAGTAATTAAATGTGTCTATACATGGGATAAAGGTTATTCTTCACTTCTTTATATATTTCTTTACTTATACTTCATATTTTTTTCTTTTTTTGCACTTTTTATTATTTTTTCTCTCTTTTTTATAATTGTTTAATTTGTATTAGTTTTTACTATTGTAATCAAAATTCTTAATGAAAATTATATTTAAAAAGAACTGCTGAAAAGCAGGATGAAATCAAGCCACTGGTTAAACTTTCAGAAATACAAGACTGTATGTTTCTGATTATCAGCCTTATATGAATTGTTTATAATTGTGTTATATTTCCTCTTCATTTTTTATAATACCCATGGCTTAATTGCTTTCCTAACTGATTTTGATTTCTGCGCCAGAATTTAAATAAACGTGGCAATGTATTCAAGGGGTCTTCTTTATTCTTCTCTGCTTCCAATTCTTCTTCCATTTATAGCATTTATAATGCTATAAATGCTGTAAATGGCATTTTTGATATGTGTGAAATGATATTATATGTGTATATGTGTGTTTTATTGTATAGAGAAACTATTCTGTTCAGTATGGTTATAGGATGCTTCTGTAGTAGGTTATAAGTTATATTTCTTCTGAGGAGAGTAAATTAATAATCAAAAACTTTGGGCACAGTTCAGTTAATGTACCTTTTGGTTCAACTGTAAGTTTTTTATATTTTATAGGCTCTGAAACATCATAACCAAGAATTCCTAGTTGGTAATCACCTCAGCTGGGCAGATATACAATTGCTTGAAGCAATTTTAATGTTGGAAGAGAGAAAAGCTGATATTCTTGCACCATTCCCTCAACTACAGGTAATCTAGTAGTGATTATCATGCCAGCTTTTACTCGCATAATATAAATGAACATACTGGTTCTGACTTATTTATTTATTTATTTATTTATTTATTTATTTATTTATTTGTTTGTTTATTTATTTATTTATTTATGGAACTTGTATGCCGCCCTATCTCCAATGGACTCAGGGTGGCTCACAACAATTAAAACAAAGCAAACAAACCATTAAACAAAAATCCAGGTTAAAATTAACAGAAATTCAATAAAACCCAGTTAAAATTCTATTAAAATCCCCATCAGTCCAAGGTGGCCTGGTGAAATAGCCACGTTTTCAGTCCATGGCGGAAAGAGCGAAGGTTGGGGGCCACCCGGAGCTCCAGAGGGAGTTGATTCCAGTGGGTGGGTGCGCCACAGAGAAAGCTCTCTCCCGGGAGGTAGACAGCCGACACTGTCTGGCCGACGGCACCCTGAGTAGGCCCTCCCTGTGGGAACACACAGGGCGATGGGAAGCTGTTGCTGGCTGCAGATGGTCCGCCAAATATCCCGGGCCTAAGCCATGTAGGGCTTTATAGGTAATCACCAGCACCTTGAATCTCACCCGGAGGGCAACCGGCAACCAATGCAAGTCACGCAGGAGAGGTGTAACGTGGGTGTGTCTCGACACTCCATCACTACCCGCGCGGCCGCATTCTGCACCAGCTGAAGCCTCCGAGTGGTCTTCAAGGGCAGCCCCATGTAGAGAGCATTGCAGTAGTCAATACGGGAGGTGACAAGTGCATGAGTGACTGTGCGTAGGGCATCACGGTCCAAGTAGGGGCACAACTGGCGTACCAGGCGAACCTGGGCAAATGCCCCCCTGCTTCTTATGCTGCTTCTTAAGCCACAAACGGGAGATCATAGGTACTGAAGTCCAGCAATGGGGATTTTTTTTGTCTCCATTGTACCCACAGGAGAGAACTTTCTGGGTGGTTCAAGAACTTGTGCCAGAAGACTCTGAAAGGCCTACTTGAACCATCTGTGATCAACTCAAGGATTTGTGATTTTTTCCTAAAATTGTTCATATCCCCCAGTGGATTCACAGGGTTATTTAGGAAGATAGAAGGGAAGAGCTTAATGTACCTCATCTTCCTTGGCTTTCTCCTGTGCACCTTGAAGATGGGAACAAGATGCTTGAGTAAGCTTGGATCATCACATGTCTTTTAGATACAGCTCTCTTGTGACTAATAATGGCTGGAACAGATTTTTTTGAAGACAATAAATTATGCTTCTTTAATTCCTTTCCCAACCAAAGGGTGGGAAAGGATGGAGGCAATTCTACCTCTGTTGAAAAAAATCATTGCCAGATCCCTCCCTTTTTATTAGCTCTAAGGCAATTTTAAACTTGCCATTTCTGGCCAAGATGATGGAATGAATAGTGGCCAAGCAGTTCCAAATCCACCTAGATGCAACTGATATTTGGGATCCATTTCAGGCTGGAGCATGGCGTGAGATGGCAACATCTCTGCTCTGACAATCTGTTGAGGGAGTACAGTGCTAATATTTCTCAGGTTAGGTTCCTGGATTGACATCTTTTAATTGGATCCTTCCAAATTGCCTTGAGAAGTTGGAACCACACTTTAATCACTGATCCTCTCTTATCTCAGGGGCATTTTCAGATTATAATCTTGAGGAAGTACTCTATGTTCCACTCAGTAGCCTCTGACTTTTTATTCATCCCCCTGGGCATTTTTATATCTATATGAATGAGTTGGGAATGATGACCAGAATCTGCCAGGTTCTCTAGTGGGTGTTTATTTGGCCTGGATTGCAGATTGGATGAGTCGAGTAGGCAAAAGCGGAATCCAAACAATGCAGTGTACATGATAGTTGGGGGGAGTCAGTTCAAAGAGATGGGACCTTAGTTTAAAGCTGGTCAGATTTCTTTTCCTTTCAAGGAGCAGTCATGTTCCTGGGCATTGTTCTTCAACATTGTGCTTTCCTTCAGTACCTAGGTCAACACAGTGGCCAGGAACCACTGATGAACAAATGATCTATCAACTATTGATTTATCCAACTTGACCATTACTACCCATGAACTGACCATTGTAACACATTTTAAGTGGGGATGCCCTTGAAAGAACTCTGAAAATTACCCTGGATCCAGAATACGATGGCCAAGCTTCTGTCAGATGCTTCCATATGAGAGCATGCGCCACCGTTTGGCCAAGTTGCCCCGGCTATGTGTAGATGTCTGGATTACACACAAGATGCTTTTTTTGATCTATAAATCTCTAAAATCTTTAGAACTTGCTTAACTAGAAAAATAGTTTCCAGCAAATGTCATAAACAGAGAACTCCAAATAAATTTACATGGGTTATTACAGATCCCGAGGGGAAGCTGGGTTGGAATCGCTTAGGGCAATTCTGTGATAACATCAGCTGTACAGGTAGTCCTTGACTTACGACCACAATTGAACCCAAAATTTCTGTTACCAAGCGAGATAGTTGTTAAGTGAGTTTTGCCCCATTTAGGACTTTTTTGGCAGAGTTGTTAAGTGAATCCCTGCAATTTGTTAAGTTAGTAACATGGTTGTAAAGTGCATCTGACTTCCCCATGAACTTTCCATGTCAGAAGGTTGCAAAAGTTGATCACATGACCCCAGGAACCGTCATAAATACATGCCAGTTGCCAAGCATCCAAAGTTTGATCATGTGATCATGGGGATGCTACAATGGGTCATAAATGTGAAAAACAGTTGTAAGTCACTTTTTTCAGTGCCTGTATGTTCCTTCCCTAGCTTGTTCAAAGAAAAAGGCTCAAGCCGCCTTGTCCCAGGAATTTGCATTTCCTAGGTGTAAACAGAGGTATATCTCTGATATATTTATATTTGTACATGTTTTTGGGCATTATTTTATTTACAGACTTCTATTATGTTCTGAAGTTTTACTGTGTTTTATGCTGGCTGGGTTTTATCAATGCTTTTGATTTATATTGTTAACTGCAACAAGCCGTCTTGACTAGCGAATGTCTGGGTTATAAATTCAATATGGTAAACATTGTTTATTTATTGCTTTAGGCTTTCAAAGCAAGGACAAGCTCTTTCCCCACCATTAAGAAATTCCTAGAACCCGGAAGCCAAAGAAAACCCATCGCTGATGATGCTTATGTAGCTGTTGTGCTGAAGGTTCTTCAGTTGAAGTTCTCGTAACATCATGTCTGCTTGCCAGAACATCAGATAATCAGACCCAGCACAAGCCAACAAGATTTCCATCTGGCAACAAGGAACGCACCCCAATCTTTATAACCTGTCCCAAAGGATTCCTTTTATGACTTAACCTCAGATGGTGGTACATCTCCCACCCTGGTTTATATGCAATGATGTTTGGCCACAGAGCATCCTCACAGCTGTTTATCATGGCACAGTGCTGCCAGATGTGCTAAAGGCATGGAGCTTGCCTACCTCTCATCTGGGTGATAATTCAAAATCCTTTGTTTCCTAAAAGCAAAAGATTTTCTGCTGGGATCAAAAACAATAAAAGCCTTACTCTTTGGTGCAAATAGTTAAAGTTTATTAAGTTCTTGCATTCAAACAATTTGACAAAAAGAAGTTTTTTCTTTCTCCTGAGAAATGACCATTCATTCATTCATTCGTTCATCCATCCATCCATCCATCTATCCATGTATGTTGCTTACAGACATAGAATCATAGGGTTGGAAGAAGCCATTGCGTTCAGTACCTTAATTCAAATTGTTTGTTTAAATTCATCCACCACCCAACTCGGGTGGATTCTGGGGTTCAAAATTTCTTGACAGATGGCTATGGGATCTCTGCATAAACATACCTAGTAAAGGGAAAGTGATTTTGGTGTTGAACTGCTCTTATTTTTAGAAAGTTTTTCTGGACCTTCAACTAGAATCTGCTTCCTGTAGATAAATGTGGGTATGAATGTCTATAAAGTTGATTCCAAAGCTCATCAACCCAGTTGACATAAATAGTAATTAGAATTGAATGGGAGCTATGCTTCATCTGTGAAGGGCCATGGGTTATCCATCATTGCTTTGAAAAGGTTTTATCCCAATTTGACTCCTAAAGCAAAGATCATGTCTGCCCAAAGTTACTGTTTCTGCTGTTCCTAAAATCAGAAGAAATTAGTCTTAATCTTAAATCTGACAAGTCTAAGAAGCATTGGTTATCATTCATTACTTGCTTAAAAATGAGTGTTTCCCAGACCAAATTCCTGTCAGGGTTCCAATAACACCCCCATCCAAGTAAGACTCCGAGGCAAGCAATTCCTCAAAAGATCCATTTTATTAGAGATGTCATATTGGCACTTCTGGGAAAACCCGAATCTGAAGGCTCCTGAGTTTTCCCACCCAAAAGAAAGTCAAAGTCCCTTCTCCTGCACCACATGTCCATCTCATGGCCCAATCAATCCACCGTCCCAACTGGAGATGCCTCCCAGTCACGCCTCTCCAGGTGCAGGCTGAACGTCCTTGACTCTCAGAGAAAATAATGTTATGGCTAAATAACTCTACCAAGTCCATACAACCCCCCCTCCCACTTTCCCACAGCACTAAGTGTGGCAGCCATGAAGATCCAAAAGAAAAGATGGCCTCCAGGGCTGACAATTCCACTGCAAAATGAATTTAATTGTGTTTAACATTGTGATTCAAACCTGTTTGTAACTAATCATTTCAAAACTTTGGGGGGCTGTTGGGTGCCCATGGAAGATTGATATTACTAGTAGGCATTCCTGGGTACCTGCTAGCCAGGTATTTGCATGGAGGCCTTCCAATATTCTATGCAGGGGTTCAAGGGCTGGATAAATATCTTATCTCCAAAACCCAAGAAAGACATGTTGAGACTCTTCTAAACAGTTTCCTTTCTTCTTACTCACCTATGGACAATAATCTTGCCCAACTAAACCGATTACTTGCACCATAAAACATATACCCTGGGAACTATTAGGGAGGAGCCATCTTCACTCTCTTTCTCCCACACAAACTATCTAAACCGCGCTGTCTCTTGGACCTCTGGAATGCCTTCCCTCCCTCCTGGGAATCGAGACAACATTCCATCACAATTTTAATTTTCCGTATTGTCCAATGGAGAAATTTTCCATACTACAGTTTTAAATTACCCAACTCCTGTGCATAAAATACCTAGGGATGATGACAGTTTAAGAAATCCCGTTCAGAATGTCAACCCACTTCTCTGCTTCAGCTGCAGTGAGAGCCTGAGGTGATGTTTGGACTGTATTTGCCACAGTTCCTGATTGCTGGATTCCTCTTTTTTCTTTACCTCTCTGTCCCATGCTGGGAAAGAAAGCACCCATTGCTTTCTTTTTCATAGGCAGATCTTTCAGGACACATGGTTTCCATTGATAGACATTTTGTATGATGCTTTTTCATTGGTTCCCTCTAATACTTTGACATTGTCCCTTCCAATAAGTTTATTGGCAAACTGTGAAAATCAAAGTAGAAAGAAAAGGGGCATCTTCAGGATTTTGAGAGCCTGCCAGGGGTGAAATCCAGCAGCGGTAGCGGAAATTTTGAGTAGTTCAGAGAACCAGCAAATACCACCTCTGGCTGGCCCCAGAGTGGGGTGGGAATGGAGGTTTTGCAATATCCTTCCCCCAGGAGTGGGGTGGGAATGGAGATTTTGCAATATCCTTCCCCTGCCACGCCCACCAAGCCACGCCCACAGAACCGGTAGTAAAAAAAATTGCATTTCACCACTGGAGCCTGCCCATCATTGCCAAAGACCAACCAGCATAGGAACTACCCCATAGCATTTTGGTTGAGTGAGGAGGCCGTTCTGTCAAATGCTTTGTTGTGGCTGGTGAAATAAGCAGCATTTGAGGCATGGAGCAAAGCCTGGTTACTTTTTTATACTTTTTACTTGTTTTTTATTTTATTTATTTGGTCACCTAACGAGAAGAGAAGACTCCTTGGAAAAGACCCTGATGTTGGGAAAGATTGAGAGGGGAAAAGGAGAAGGGGACGGAGATGATTAGATAGTGTAATTGATGTAATGAACATGAGCATTGGGCAAACTGGAGATGGGAGGGTGGGGCAGCCCTGGCTTGCTGCGGTCCATGCGGTTGTGAAGAACTGGACATGACTTAGCAATTGAACAATAACAACAAAGGTCCTATGCTAGGCAAACATTTTAAGCAAACTATTTACCAAACTGACCATCAGGAGCCTTGGTGGCGCAGCGGACTAAACTGCTTTAAAGTAGCACTTAGCTGCCAGCTGCCTGCAATTACTGCGAGTTCAATTCTCACCAGGCTCAAGGTTGACTCAGCCTTCCATCCTTTCGAGGTAGGTAAAATGAGGACCCGGTTTGTGGGGGCAATAAGCTGACTTTGTATAAAATAGAAAACCACTGGGGGGGGGGGCAAAAAGCCCTACTAAGCAGGTATATACAAAAGTATGAAGGCTATTGCTTAACGCATTGTAAGCCGCCCTGAGTCTCTGGAGAAGGGCGGCATATAAATCGAACTAATAAATAAATAAATAAATAAATCAGCCAAAGGATCCTTTTATGTAGCGGGCTTTTCTCCATTTACCTGCCTATTGACTGAAGGAGGTTTAGAGGAGGTTATACCCCAAAAAAACAACAACAACAACCAAGGAGGTTTAGAGGCAATCATACCAAAACACAAAATGCTATATGCCTTAAATACAGACAGTTGCATAACCAAGCTGCATCATGCTCTGTGTGAGGGACAATTTTTCTCAATATGGATTGACTTGAAAGTCAGCTCTTCTTCTGGGAAAAAAGCCCAGAAATTCTTCCGTTGGCCACCAGAGAAGTTCCTCCTCCATCTGGGCTGCTCCTTAGCTTTCTTCTGTCAGAAGGTGGAGCTTGGGAGCTTTATATATTGAAGGCGCACGGAATACATCACTTGCGTTAAGAAGAACCTGCACTTACTGAGGCTTTTCAGCAGGTCAGTATTCAGAGGTAGAAACTTGAGAAGACAGTGGTGGTAGGGATAATTCTGTAATCTTAAAGTGTATCTTCTTCTTGCTTATTGATTGGCAAAATGTTATTTAGTGGTGACTAATAAACCAGGATGGAAATGATTTCAAGATTCTTCTCTGAAAGTCTAAAGGAAGTGTTGGGGAAAAGAGCAGACTTATGTGGAGCTGAAGAAGGGTTTTGTGAGAAATAAAAACTGTCATGTGTTTATGAGTCTTTGAAACCAACATGGCTTAGGTTAGGTGAACAAACTGTTAAATTAATTAATTCTTTTAGATAATTCTTATAGATAATTCTAAGTTAATTCTTTTAGTAGAATTGCACTAATAAATAGATGTTGCAATCCTATGCCTTCTTATCTATGATGTAGGGACATTGAACTCAGTAGAATTTCCTTTGGAATAAACATATTTGATAGTGCTAATATTTACTTGTCACTAGTCCAAAAGTTAAGCAGTTGCTCCAGGTGGAATAGAAGGTTAAAAAAAAGAAAAGAATAAATCATGATTTGAAATTTTAGAAAGAGAATGCTTTTCAAATAGCTATGCTGGATTGGTTTTAAATTGTTGCAGGTGACAAAAGTTTTACAATAGTGAAAAGATAATCCCAACAAGAGTGGAGGGATATGGAAAGAATGACTATATTTTTGCTCCTACAGGGGCAGGTTGTACACCTGCTGAAGATAATATGGATTAAAAAAAAAAGATGCTGCAATAAAATTGTTTCTTGCTAAAACCAATGTATAAAGGAGCATTTCAAAATGTAGATTTCTCTGGCTGAGGATATCTGTATCTTCATAAGATTTATATTTATATATTTAATGTAGCAGGTGTCAGGCTCCCAAAACCAATAAAGACAAATAGAGTTATTTCTAAGCAGTTTCCTTTATTGTTCCTCATCTACAGACAGAAATCTTGCCAAATTAAAGCAACTACTTGCATCATTAAAGGTGTACTCTGAGAATTGCTAGGTGTTTTAACTCTCTTTCTCCAAGCCAAACTATCTAAACTTCATTGTCTCCTATTCCTCTGGAATGCATTCTGGGAATCCTGGGAATCTAGACCATATTCCACCACACAGGATAACAGTTTAGTAAGACCATGGCTGGAAAACCAAAGCTTCACTACTTCAAAGGAAGAGGGAGAATGGAAACCATAAGGTGGATGTTGGCTGCAGCTGGGATTGAGGTGAGTCCTCAAAGCATCTCTTACTTAATAATGTTTGTTTTGGAATCTATTGCTGTCAATGTGGATAATCTGTTTCTCCCAATTTTGAAGATGAACGTTATCATTTTCAACCAACATATCTACACTTGTAAGACCCCTACATTAGGGGCTGCCCTACCATTAAGTTATTATTATTAAAACAGCTGCCCTAGGCAAATTACATGTCAACAGATTTATGATTTAATGTGAGGAAGATAAAATAAGAGTCCAGATTTGGTCTCTGAGCCTGTCAGTGTTTATAAGGCATTTTTGATGATAAAATGGAGAACTGTGTAGGCTGCCCCCCCAAAAAAAAGAAAATGGGGGACAAGGGAAATAGACTTTAAATACATTTGGGAAAACATATTACATTTTTTACTCTCAGGAAGAGCCACTTAAGGGATTTTTTTTTACTTCATTGTCAAAATAACTTGTCTAGTCTTAAATATTATGAATTAATGTGATGGAGAAACAACAGCTGATTAATTCAGACATAAGCTATTTCACTATTTTAGTTCTCAGATACAAATCTGTAATGGGCAAATAAGCTACAAACATGATGATGATGACATTATGGAAATCCATATATTTCTCCCCTAAAATATACGAAGTGATTAACTTCCACTAATTTATTATCATTATGTTTGTGGTTCATTTGTTGGGTTCTTACCTCATGTTAAACGAAGCTTCTCTTAGCCATAGTTTGTTTTAGCCACAATTGGCTGGATTGTCACAATTTAACACAGTGAATCCAGATTCCCAATTTCCTCTTGGAGTAGAGAGTTCCTTTTTTTGCAAATCTCTGCCAGGGATGACGGACCCGGGAATGAATTTGGCACTTTGCAAATAATTTTGTCTTTTCTGTTTATTAGTTTGAAGAACAATACATTGAATCAAAAGAAGCTCTACAAAAGTTAAAAAACGGTGAGCATAACATTACTCTGTGTTTGTGTGTGTTTGTGTGTAATATGCAGCAGAATTATCTCATAAGACTTTGATCTAAATATTAAACAAGTGACATTCAGAAATGTAGGGAAAATATTGAAATTCTGAGCATGCCCTATAACAGAGGTGGGGAACGATGGCCTCTTTATGACTTGTGGACTTCAAGCCAGCATGGAATTCTGGGACTTGGTCCAAAAAGTCGTAAAAAGGCCGTCATTCCCCACTCCTGCCCTATAAAATGCATCTCTAGATCATCTGCCAGGCTAAACATTGTGGAGAACCCTTCCATTAATATGTCCTTTTCCATTTACCAGATAAATGCCTGCTTTTCGATCAAGTGCCCATGGTGGAAATTGATGGGATGAAGCTGGTGCAAACGCGAGCCATTCTCAATTACATCACAGGAAAATACAACCTCTATGGGAAGGATCTGAAGGAGAGAGCACTGTAATGTAACATTTTTTAACTGTTTCCTATATATCATATGAGGAGGAACAGGCAGTTCCTGGCAAACTATGAGAACTGGCGTATGTTCTGCTGACATACTATGAGTCAGCAAATTTTGGTATTCAGTCACTTCCAAGTAGGACAGAAGCCTTCTGCAAAAGGCAATATATCCTCTGAGTTAGAATGAAGTTCATTTGAACAAGATCATTAGAAGTCAGGGCATTCCTTGGAACTATTTAAGCCTAGTAAATTAGATCAGTGCTCCTAGGTTTTATGTATTTATTTGCTTCTAACATCACCTTAAAATAGTTGGTTTCCTCTCTCTCTCTCTCTCTCTCTCTCTCTCCCTTGAGTTGTTCTTCACTGAAAATATGGCTTTTGAAGATTTTGAGGGCATGGTATGAATAGCATACCAATCTTTTTGTGTCAAGGAGTACGGTAGGGTACAACTCCTATGGTGTTAAATTGATATCCTAGCCCCCCTTCCCTTTCCCTGTCTGGAAAGGAGTCACTTGTTGAGTAGCAGGAATAAAACACTAGCTAAAGGAACATCAAAACTTACAGGAAAGGAAGTTTCACCTGGAAAATTCAGTATAAACAGAAACATATTGCAAGTACACTTCAGACACATGTAACCCTTGACTTACAACAGTTTGTTTAGTGATGTTTGACGTTACGGCACTAAAAAAGTGACATGACTGTTTTTTCACACTAATGACCGGTGCAGTATCCCCATGGTCACATGATCAAAATTCAGGCACCTGGCCATGGGCCCATATTTATGATAGTTGCAGGGTCCCAGAGTCATGTGATCATTTTTTTGTGACCTTCTGACAAGCAATGTCAATGGGGGAGCCAGATTCACTGAAAAACCTGTTACTAACTTAACAATTGCAGTGGTTCACTTAACAACTATGACAAGAAAAGTAAAATGGAGTAAAACTCACTTAACAGTTTTGCTTAGCAACAGAAAATTTAATCAATTACAGTAATAAGTCGAGGACTACCATGACTGATTTTAAGCTATATCCATTCTATTAAAGAATGAATGAATGTCATACAGGCTTATTGTCAGTATAATGCAGAAGATACAATACATGTGAAGTGTGATGATTACTTGAAACTGTAATACAAAGTTCTATTGATGCTTTTAATTGATGGTTGCATAATTGAAAGGAGGAAGAATGAACCGAGTCATTCCAACATCTCTGCATCTGGAATTCAGTGGAGGAAGCTCTGCATTCACAGCTGTCTAGACTCACAAGGATTTTTTTTCCATTTTCAGAATTGACATGTACTGTGAAGGTACTGTAGATCTCAATGAGGGAATTATGATGCTTTGCTTCAAGCCAGCCGACACCAAGGAGAAGGAGTTACAGAAAATCCTGGAAAATGCCTCCACCAGATATTTCCCAGTCTATGAAAAGGTAGGGAGCAAAAGGAAAACTAAGGTGATGGATGTTGTGATTTCAGAAATGTAGCACAATAAACAGCAGCAACAACAAAACCCTAACATTTCTTTTTCAACTTGGTGTAGACCAATTGGAAATGCTGGGAATCCCCTCGGTGAGAGTACAATTCTGCCAAGTTCATATCTTCAGTAAATACTCTCCTCTGAAGGCTTGGCAGAAATGACTATTCAGAATAGGAATTTATCTGACCATACCATCAGGCAGAAAAGACACTGCCCTCAGCAACAGTTTTTGAATATTATGAAAGACAGCATGTGGTCAATGTTGAGTTTTAATTTACAATTATATGTGTTTAATTGCCTGGTAGACGGAGAGACGTTTGTGAAACGTTCTGTCAGAATTGTAATGAATACTATTCAACCTATTGTAAGATATCTTTCTCCTCATCAGGAAGGTTTACAATAATGGTTGAAGCAGGAAGCAAAAAAAAAAATCCTGCATTGTTCCAAAACATAATTTTGTTCACTATTAAAATACTCTGTGTCATATGTCCTATGTCATATCATTTCCATGTGCTACATGGGAAATTCTTATTTTAAAAAAAGAGGTTACTCAACATGACTTCTAAAATCAATAGGGAAAATAGCTGAAAAAGTTCAAACTCTTTTATACAACTTTTATGGATATAGAATAAGAGAGTTACAATTTGCTTTTCTCCCATTTTGCTTTTTTTTTTTTTTTTTTTTTTTACACAATGCATTTGAGTTTCTGGAAGCCGTCAAGAATAGTAGAATCTCTCTAAGCTAAGAGGACAAGGACAAATGAAGAACTGCACCTCACTGGATATTTTCCAAAATTGAAAAGTGGGCTAGTGAGGTGATTCTGCCCAATCTCTTTGTATAGGATTGCATTTTAGTTTTCTTAAAGAAACCCTTGTGATGTGTTTCTTGAAATTAAAGCTCGCTTTGTAAGTAAACATTACAGAAGAAAAAAATCCATTCCCTGTGAAAGGATGGAACCTTCTCCAATTGGCTAACTTCCAGGACCTTCAAATAATCCTTTTCAATATTGAATATTTATCTAGAATACAATAAGCCTTTAACATGTGTTATGCTCTGAAGGTACTCAAAGATCATGGACAAGACTTCCTTGTTGGAAAACAGCTTAGCAGAGCAGATGTTCAACTACTTGAAAGCATTTTGATGGTGGAAGAGTTGAAGGCAGACATTCTCTCAACATTCCCTCTATTAAAGGTAAGCAACTTCTTTTTGGCAAGCAACAGAAACATGTAGAAATATGCAGCACAACACTGAATCAAAATCCCATCAGATCCTGGATCCAAGTTCTCCAAATGGGGATGACAGAAGTGCAAGGCAGTTTGCTGTATCATGCATAATAAGCATGCCATGCAAAATAAATCTGCCAGTAATAATTTTATATCCCATAGTTAATTCCCCTGGTATGTTGACCCACATCAGACTGATAATTAAAGATAACGAAAGATAACGTGTTTATTCTGGTACTAGACTTTAATTCGAATTTGGGCCTTTTTCCCCCCCAGTTACAGCAGCTACAACAAATTAGTAAATTGCTGTCCCAGTGGTTCAGCTAAAACATTTGCATGCAATATGCATAAGTACCTACTACTTCACTTACATCATAAGTATACATCCTGTATACCAAGGTTTAAAGGACCCACAAAGCTTTAAATAACCTTCCCTATAAGTTTGTGACAGAAGACAATAATGGTTAAGTACTTGAGCTATAACCATGTTAACTAAATTTACATTTTAATTAAAACCATTGTAATCTCTGGTCTGCTTCTATCAACTTTAGAATGTGGCATGTTGCTTTAAATAATAATAATATTTGTATATATCTAATGTACACAAAATCATTAATGTGCTCGGGATACTCACATTTCAGCATATATGGAATTCTAGTTCTTTATATTATTTACTAATATTTTAATGCGTATCTTCAACCTTAATAGGCACAGGCAATATGTATAAGATAGAATATATGCAAAAGGTTATTATTAGGCAAATGTACATAGAATCTCTAGTTGTTATGAACTATAATGCGTTAGAAGAAATATCCTTCTGGGTTCAGCTCCAAGTGGAGAAAAAGACACTGGAAACATGGAGACTGCTTGGAAAGATGGTTTAATGGTGGACAGGATCACATGGTTTGAGTTCCTGAACAGAAAAGGGCGGAGATGCTGAGCGTGCCTTGGTTTTATGCCCTCTCTGGCTTTGAACTTCGTGGGGCCCAGGAAGAGTATCCTGATTGGTTGTCAGACTCCCAGGGGGTTGGGGGTCTTAGCTAGCCTTGCTGGCTGATGTAATCTTCCCAGGTGCCATGTGGTGAGTTTCTGTTGCTAGATGGGTCCTATTGTGTTAGTTTCTGTTGCTAGATGGGTCCTATTGTGTTGCAGATGATGGAACATTGACAAAGATGGGAGGGAATTGAGTTTCTGCCTCTGGCCCATTGACAAAGGGGGGGGGCAAGAAGGTGGGAGCTGCTTTGTCTTTAAAACATGCTTCTCCATTTGTCATCCAGGGAAACATAATATTCTGCCTTTTAAATATTTCCTAAAATATTACATTCTTCTAGGAAAGGGGTGGGTGCTAATTTCCTACAAATGTTCATCTTCCTTCAATGTTGACTTGCTCAATACAGCTGTTGGAGTGTAAAGCAACTCTGAGAGCCAGGAGGGTGCAGTGATTAAAACATCAGGCTAGAAATCAGGAGTTCATAAGTTCGATCCTGCTTTAGGTACAAAGCCAGTGGGGTAATCTTGGGCCAGTCACTGTCCCTCAGCCCTAAGAAGCAGGCAAATGCAAACCACTTCTGAAAACATTGCGGAAAAAACCCTGCAAATATTTGTTCAGGGAGTCACCAGGAATCAACACTTATTCAAAAACATACACAGAAAGCAAATCTTTTAAATAATTTTATTGTGCAAGCCTGTGTTGACACATAAACGTCAGTTGATTATTACAATTTGCAACTGGGATCAAATAGCAGAATTAAATGAGCCTTCAAAATATAGTATTCATGTTATTCAGATGACAAATGTTTACTCAGCAATGTCATTTAAAAAAAAAATCATTTTTTTTTCCTTCTAAACATTTTTTTCCTTTTTTTCTTTTTCAGGCTTTTAAAGGGAGGATAAGTAACATCCCCACAATTAAGAAATTTTTGCAGCCTGGCAGTGCACGAAACCCTCCATTGAATGAGAAAATGGCAGCTGAAGCAATTAAAATTTTCCACTAAATTTTGGCTGGGAATCTGGGATCATTCACTGGTGTAGATAGAGATGCCAACTTTAGATGGAACAGTTACATCAAGTGATTGTAAGGACTATAACTTTGCAGGCCTGTTTTTCAGGATCAATAAACATAATTATAGTGGAAAGATCAAGATGTGTAAAGATAAAACTTTGCCATTAAACTAACCTGAAATAAAACATTCCAAACCAATATATATTTGATTATTTAATTGTGGGCACATCCCTTCCGAATTACTCAGTCAGTAATATACCTGAATCGACACATTTGAGACATTGAACATGAATTTGGGAAACTCTGGGAGACAGTGGAGGATGTGGGGTCCTGGCGTGCTGTGGGGTCGCAAAGAGTCAGACATGACTTAGCAACCAAATAACAATATGTCTGATCTTCCATTAATACCTTAAGAACATATCAGCCACGCAGAGCTGCTTGGTAGAAAGATGGGCAGCAAACAAATTAATAATTAATTAATTAATTAATATGTTCCTAGTGATGGTTCCCACCAAATAAGAGGGAATCAGGAACAGGAAGCATGTGATTCATTCAGCTCTCTAAGGCAGCAGGTTTGATTTGGTTGAAGATATCAAAAGATTCTGGCCAATTGTGATATGACCAGTAAAACATGACTAACCAAATTGGGATGTAGAAAAATGTAGAAACCCTGTCATTGTGTTTTATGCATCATAAATATTAGCAATTGCTAATTGCTAATTGGGGTTGGGATCCATGTAAGTTTATGTCACAAAAATTACAGTCATTTTAAAGAACTATAAAATTTTTCATCCTTTCAAAATGGCAAATTATCATGATTCAGAAACCCTGGTCTGCTCAACCATCACTTGAGCTTTCCTTCTTAAAACAAGATGCTCCGGATACCATATAGTCAGAATCCAGAAATGGTTCAATAAAACCCAGTAAGATGTCCTTGGGATGTTTCAGAACTTCAGAACTTCCATCAGCCTCACCCAATGTGATTAATCACAAGATAGTGCGAATAGTTCATCAAAAATATTGGGCAAGCATGTAGCTATTCGTGAGAATCTATATACTATTAAAACTCTTGTCATGACTTTTCACTGGATGAAACAATGTCTCACAGGGCAACCATTTTTTGAACCAAGATACCTCAAATGAGCTAACTTATAGAATATGTCCAAAATCTGGGATCCCTGATGTCTGGAGAAATGACATTTGGAAAAGTTGTGGCTGCTCCAGACCAACTGCTTCCTGCTACGCTGCTGGGCTGCTGCAATCAGCTGATCTTCATTGTCAACACTCTGTGACAGTTTCCCAGCCAGTCTCACAATCCCTCGCTCCCTTCCCCCGTCAAAGAGCAGCCACTTATGTGTCTGCTGGAAAGGGGAAGGGAAGGGGATTTCTGATGCTCCCTGCATCAGAGTTTCCCCACAAGGAAACTCAATGGGAAGGGATTCAGAAGTCATTCCTGTTCCCACTGCTTTTCTGCCTACCTTTGGTCATTGTATCTCTGTTTAGATAAGGAAATATCTCTATATCACAGTGACACAACAGGGCATGGTTGTCTAGCAAACTATATAACGAAAAGATACCTTCCACTTGAGCTCCTGGTGGCTGTATAGATACTTGATTGTGTTTCATTAGAGCAGTTCCTTGCACACTAACTGCAACCAATATATTTGCTTCATTTTTTGCATACGTTTATATACAATTAACATACAAAAGTCATGTGCACGAGTTCTTAAGAAGAGAGCAGCTTGGACAGCAGCAATATCACATGGAAAGACTGGTTCTGAACAAAATGACCGAACTCTCCTTTATTGTGTATCCTGAAGCTAATACCATGTTTAACCACTGCGTGAAACTTCTAATATAAAAATTAGTATGATGCACAGCAGAAGCTGCAGCTGGAAACGCAGGTGCAGAAAAACGAAGGTGGTCACAGGAAAGGCATTTCTCGGCTGATAGATCAGATTAGTACTAATCCCTAATAACTAATAGCTTTATAATATAAATAATAATAAAATATAATAATAGCTAATAATATAATAATATTATAATAGCTAATAGCAATAGCACTTAGACTTATATACCACTTCACAGTGCTTTACAGCCCTAAGTGATTTAACTTTACAGAGTCAGCATATTGCCCCCAACAATTTTGGGTCCTTATTTTACCCACCTTGGAAGGATGGAAGGCTGAGTCAACCTTGGTTGAGATAACTAATAGCTAATAGCTTTATTTATTAAATAAATAAATTTAGATAGCCACCCAACTCACACAGTTACCTAGACTGATTTCTAAATAAACTAACAAAACTAAATCAGATCAGAAATTACCAGAAATCCAGAGATATAAACTGGTTTGGGGAGCCAGAAAATGTCCCTGAGGAAATGAGTTACAGACTATCGTTCTCCTTTTGCTTAGAAAACTACCTGGATCCATCAGTGGGAATTCAGCTTGGCTCCAAGGTGTTTTTAACCCATTTTTTAGATTTCTATCCTGCCTTACATAACACAAGGAGGTAATCTGAGGGAATCCAGTTAGTGAGCAATTGTTCCGCAGTCACTAGCAGTCAACCCAACTTAATGGTACCTGATTAGTAGTACATCGTTGCTCTTCACCATTTTATTCTGGGTCACCAGAGTGGTAAAAGGGTGGGATTTTTTTACAAATAAGTTCATTAATGGAAAGCTGCAACCTTGGAGATGGATTTCTTCCTTTCTCCCATTGATTGTGGATATACCAAATGAGAAGGAGTGACATACAGGTAGGCCTCAACTCACAACCACAACTAAGCCCAAAAATTCTATTTCCAAGCAAGACAGTTGTTAAGTGAGTTTACGACCTTTCTTGCCATAGTTGTTAAGTGAATCACTGCAGTTGTTAAGTTAGTAACAGTGTTGTTAAGTGCATCTGGCTTCCTCGTTGACTTTGCTTGTCGCAAAAGGTGATCACATGATCCCAGAACACTGTAATAATCATAAATATGAGCCAGTTGCCAAGCATCCAAATTTTGAACACCTGACCATGAGAATGCTACAATGGTCATAAATATGAAAAACTGTCATAAGTCACCCTTTGCATTGCTGTTGTAACTTTGACCGGTCACTAAACAAGTAGACTACCTGTATAAGAGGGAGTCATGGATGAGGGTATGTGAATGTGTCAATGGAAATGGCAGGTCTTCAAAGACCCTTCAATAAAAGGAAAGTGATTGGCACTTACTAGCCTTAGTGGGAGGGGGAAGGAACTCGAAGAATCCACTCCTCAGTTGGAAAATATAGTCCAAACAGATCTTCAGACCCACACCACTGTCAAAGTAGTGAAAAAAGTTGAAATCTGAATGGGATTTCTTACATTAGCTTCAGGGGTGAAATCCAGCAGGTTCAGATAGGTTCTGGAGAACCGGTAGCAGAAATTTTGAGTAGTTCGGAGAAGTGGCAAATACCACCTCTGGCTGGTCCCAGAGTGGGGTGGGAATAGGGATTTTGCAGTATCCTTTCTCTGGAGTGGGGTAGGAATGGAGATTTTGCAGTATCCTTCCCTTGCCACGCCCACCACGCCATGTCCCCCAAGCCACACCACGCCCACAGAACCGGTAGTAAAAATATTTGGATTTCACCACTGAGTAGCTTCTTTTCCAACTGGTTTATACTTAAGACTGAAGTGTGGAAAAGATCTTCCTCTTTATAATGCCACACAATTCTTTACTAGTTTGTCTTCAAGGGACCCATGCTTTCCATGGACTTGGCTCTTGCAGAGGTTGTGAATGCCTTATTTGGATTTGCCCACAGTGAGTCTTTGCCAAATGATTTGTGTTACTTGGACATTATCCCACATACCCAAGAGCTGCTCATAGAAAAGCACCAGCATTTCTCATGTCATAACTGTGATCGACACAAAATAGATTGTTTCATATACACATATCCTGTATTAAAGGAGACGTGCCTAGGCATGCATAGATTTGTTTATTTATTCAATTTCTAAGGCCACCTGCTCACTTCAACATTTAAGCACGCAGGTGTTTTCATGCATCACACCATTGTCAAGAAACACATTAGGTAATATCTGGGCATTTCTCTCAGATGCAATAGCCTTTTGGAGCACGGAGCTGCCTCAAGAGAAATGTGAACTGAGGTTTAAGGGGCCTGAAGAAAGCTCATGCTTTGTGGAGACAATAAAACGACACAGAGGCAGGCTCCCCTCTTCTATAGGTTAGCTTTGTCTGTTCTTCTGCGGCTTAGAAGCAGTACTAATAATAAGCCACACGTCTGGGGAGAAAGAATGCTTGTAAGTTTAGCAGCTGAATAGGACCAAGGCCAATAGTTTAGCATCCTCAAACCTGAGGCCTGAGTTTCCTTACCATGGCTGATCCATCTTCAGGGTCATCTTTGAACTATTTATTGAAATAAGTGGATTCCTGAACTGGGCAAGGGAGTGGACATAAAAACCTCCAAAGCAGGGGTGGGTTCCACTTACCTTTACTACCGGTTCACAGCGGGAGCGCGCACAGATCACCCACGATGACAGAACTCTGGAATTCCACCAGAATTTGAGGGGCTTCTGTGAGAGTCTTAACAACAAAGCTCACTTGAACAGGGGGTAACCATAACAATTCTAAGGTTTAGCAGAAAGGGTGAATCTTGTTGGCTGATATTTAACCCCTTCCAACCAGTGGTGGGTTGCCCCCAGTTCGGACCGGTTTGCAAGAACTGGTAGTAAAACCGGTGGCAGGCTCCGCCCACTGACCCAGGCCCATGCGCGCATAAGCGATCTGCATATGCGTGCGTGGGCACTATGTGAACTGGTAGTAAAGGTAAGTAGAACCCACCCCTGCTTCCAACCCTCCCCCAAGGAGGATAATTTTGCCTCTTATTCCAGGATTTTTTCCCCCAAATTAACAGAGTTTGCAAAACTTTGAAACTTCTGGTTCAATCAATCCCCATTTCAGTTTCCTTGCATGATCCCTGACCTAGTATTTGTAGAAAGGCAGGTCTATGAAAATAAACAGCTGGGTGGATACAGTTTCTCAACCGTCCAGTTATCCCACCAGCCTCCTTACACCTTCAGAAAGATCTGCACGGCATCGTTTATTTATCGATCAACTATCATTCTGGCCTTCATTTCTGAAGGACTTCAAGGAAGCAAGCCTTGTATTATTTTATTCACACCACAACAATGTGAGGTGGATTAAGCAGAGAATTCGTGATTAGTCTGCTTCAAGTTGATACGTCAATCTGGTTATGAAACAGCTTTGTTCTGAGTGTCAAGTCTAAGGTTTTAACATTAGAGCATGCTGTCTTTTCATAGGCAGATGAGAATTATATTGGCCCAGCTTTATTAAATCTGCATGCACCCGTGCATATCTACACATGACTAAGTACATGGGTGTACAAAAAATGGAGATACAGGGTCATGAAATATAGTAACTACAGTGTGTGAGCGTGTAAGCCTCTTTCTCTCTGCTCTCACTGCTACTGAGAATTAAAAGTAACTGCATCTCATCGTTGAGCTCTAACATACAAAAATGCCTGCCAGGATAAATCTGAATATCATTTAAGAAGCCATAAAGCCCATTTTGTATTTGTTGCCTAAGAATTATCCTCTTGAAATCTGAGAAGGCTCCAACTTTCCTCTTCGCCTGAGGAAGGCAGAGCCAAAAAAAAAAAAAAAAGATTGAATTTCAAGTATTGCTTCCTGTCAGGCAAAAGTGCCTGGCCTCTTCAGGAGCAGCCATTGTACAAATGCACTGAACAACGTGGCAGACACCCTCATAAAGTTCTCAACCAAGAACTTTCAGCTCAAGATTTGGAGGTTAGTAAAGAAATCTAGGATGAATTAGAATCTTAGAATTAGATATTAGAATAAAAGTCTATCACTTTTACTTTACTTTGCCTGATTTTAAAATCCAAACCGAGTGGGAAGTAAGGCAAATGCTACAGTCTCAGCTTAAACCCTCATTTTGTATATTTTGTAATGTTGGCAATATTGGTTAGAGGAAGTGGGACATAGATTTCAAAGAACAAGAAAGATGAGAGAGAGAGAGAGAGAGAGAGAGAGAGAGAGAGACGAACTCCAGTTAAGTAAGCAAAAGCAAACTTGGAAAGGGACAAAGGGCAAATCTGAGAAGCATTAAGGCTTTCTTTTCTTAGTATCTGAACATTGGTTGGAAGGAGGAGGAGCAGGAGGAGGAAATGGCTGTGTGAAATATATTTGGCAAGCTATTATTGGATTTTTTAAATAAAAGAGTCCTACTAGACAAGCTGTAGGAGTAGTGACACAAACCATTAATTCATTGAGAATTGGGGGTGGGGAGAGGCTATCTGACCAAAGAGCTTGCTGGGGCATCACAAATTTACCTGAGTTATATTTGTGGTAATTGCTGTTCACTGCCCAGACTCTGTAAGCAGCCATATGGATTTTAGAAACAACTAAATAAGCATCAAAAGAGTAGGAGTTTGGATTCTTATTTTCAGGAAGAGTGGCTGAATTGTATTTTTGTAGCAGCTATCAATTCAACAGATGAAGCTCTGGCAGATCTAAGGGAAAGTTTTGGATGCCTTCATTCTGGCAGGCTGCTAGCCTCTGCTGAAAACTCTTTTCAAACTGAGAAGAGAAGGTCTTTAAACACCATGGAGCTGCATTCTTCTGAGTCAATATGCAGAAGGCAGGGCTGGGAGGCTTTTTTCATACTGATATATTAAAGACAAGTGTTGCCCTTTGCAGTTGGGTGTGCAGCGAGCTGTTCAAAGTGCATATTCAGGCTGGTTAATTGGTTAACTGATTGCAAAAAGTCAACCAGAAATACCAGGATTGTCCTTTGGAAGTGGGTGGACAGCTGGAAACCTCTAGGTTAAACCCAATTTTTGCTAATGCAATACTTTAATCATTGGCTTGGGAGGAATTTCCATTTGTAGTTTAGGCAGCAGGATAATTTAACTCTTGGCTCATCTCTTTCCATTCATTCTTTAAAAAAAGACACTCCAAGAAACTGCAGGGCAGACCAGCAAAAGCTTTCCCTTTTATTTATCAGTTCCATTCTTATTAGCCACTGGGAGTGGTTTGTTAATGCTCCTAAACTATCCTAATACAGGTAGTCCTCAACTTACCTTATGATCACAAAGCCCCAAAATTATGTTGCTAAGTGAGACAGTTGTTAAGTGAGTTTTGCCCCATTTTACAACCTTTTCTTGACAAGTTGCTGAGCGAATCACTGAAGTTAAGTTAGTAATACGATTGTTAAGTGAATCTGGCTTCCTCATTGATTTTGCTTGGCAGAAGCTCACAAAAGGTGATTACATGACCCCAGGACAATGCAGTATGAGTCAGTTGCCAAGCACCTACATTTTGAGCACAGAATTATGGGGATGCTGCAACGGTTTTGCAGCTTATAAAAAATGGTCATAAATCACTTTTTTCAGTGGTGTTGTAACTTTGAATGGTCAATAAATGAGTGGTTATAAGTTGAGGACTACCTGTAAAAGACACACAAACACATACATACACACACACACACACACATGTACACAAGAGCCAGTTGCACAGGACAGTTATGTATGAATCTAATTTTTACACTCTAAAAAAGTTAAACGTGGAATTTTTCTTGGCAATGCTGGGGAGGATAATTAATTAATTGAGAAGCTGGGGACGTTAAGATTAGATTTCCTCTGTTTCTCTGAAGCTACTTCAGGCCTCTTCAAGAGTCAACTTTCTGAAATCAATGTGTAAATGGTTATCAAGCCATTACTTCAGTTGTGTTACAGTACACTTTTTGGGGTCATTGGTTTGGTGCCTTTGAGTCAGTGCTGACTCATGACAATTGCATAGCTTAATCCCTGCAGTTTCCTTGGCAAGATTTTCAGAAGCGGCTTACTCTTGCCTCCTTCCTAGGGCTGAGAGAAATTGAGTGGCCCATGGTCATCCAGCTGGATTTATGCCTAAACTGGGACTAAAACTCACAGTCTCCTGTCCCAAAGGTTCTTTTCCAAGAGGAAAACTGGACTTTCTGGTTTTTCTTTTCTCTGCCTCTTGAAAAAGCACCTTTGGGACAATCCTGACCGGGGTGACTGAGAATCTCCATCTTCATGGTCTCCTGGTTTTTAGCCTGGTGTCTGAACCACTACACCAGACTGGCTCTGAATCAATTTTCTAGTCATTGAGTCCTTAGCGAGCCACAAAGTTGCTGCTTTGTTTGAACCAAGAGATACACGTATTTGTGCTGCTTTAACTCAGTTTAAAAAATTCTGCTAGCTTTGACTTTTGTCACACATCCTTACAGTAATTAGTTTCACCAAACGTCTGTTTTTCATAGTTACATAAACTCATTAAGCAGAGTTTGATTATTCACCATGTGTGAGATGGGCAGCCATATAAATTTGTAATGAGTAAATAAATAAAATATCTGCTGATATTTAAGCTCCTTTAAAGAGCTCCTATTATAGATGTCCCACACCTATTCAGGGAGTGGGAAATCCTTTCTTTTGTTGATAGATTGACAGTATTCAACTTATGCAGAGGGAGAAAGCGATCTGGAAAGTAATGGTGATTTGATAGTAGTCTTTTTTTTTTAACAAAAGAAAAAACAGCTGAATTCATGTGTTAAAGCAGGGCCGTCAAACTCGTGGCCCATGGGCCAGGTGCACTATGCGCTGTCCACGCCCATGACAGGTCTAGTGAAAGGAGGGAAAAGTCACCACATGTCATATGACGCCACCGTGACGACGTGAGTTTGACACCCCTGTGTTAAAGCTACAATATTAGGCCTTCATTTTCCCAGGACTGATTTTGAAAGCTTTGTTCCTTTGAACCAAGTCAGTTCCAGAATTGTGCCCTTGTTGGACAATTTCCAACAAGGGCACAATGCTTTCTGTCCAAATTCACATTGGCTACACTTTCCCTTTTAGCACCTCACCTTGCAAATAGGGGAACAATCCCTTTTGATATTATGCTGCTCTATGACGGCCTATTATGAATGTTTCACCTTATTTATTTCAGAAAGACTTGTAGAGAGACAGTTCGCTGTAGTGATTAAAGTGCTGGCCTAGAAACTAGTAAATTGTGAGTTCCAATCCCTTAGTAATGAATGGGTAACTTTGGGACAATCGCCAAGAGACTGTGAGTTGCAGTCCCATTTTAGACATGAAAGCCAGCTGGGTGACTTTGGGCCAACCACTCTTTCTTAGCTCAACTCACTTCACAGGTTGCTGTAGGGAAGAGGAATGGGAAGAGGAAGGAGTATTGTGTGTATTGGCTGCCTTGAATTATTTATAAAGTAATAAAAGCAGGTTAAAAATCAAATAAATAAATAAATGTGGCTTTCTTTTCCTAGGAACCACTTTCAAATCAGTCCCAGTCTAGTTATGTAAAACCCGTTCCTCTTCCCAAAACTTCTTTTAAACGCAGTCTGCCTATAAGGGCAATTAAAAATTAACTTTTGGGTCCATTCTTCAAAAATATCCTTTAATTGTTATATTGTTCAAATATCAAACATTCTTCAAATATTAGAATATTTCGCTTCATTCTGTATTAGTGGATCAAAAAGTGTTTTTCCATTTTAGTTGTAATGGCCCATTTCTTCTGGTTCCCTTTAGTGTCCAATGTTCAAATTCTCCTATTATCATGTTTTTTTTAAAGAATTCAAACAGAATTTTTACAGGGGTAGGATACTTATAATTAATTTCAAAGTCCATCTGGACTATTAGTCTGTTTCTAAATTTCCAAAATCATCCTGTTGCTATTTATTCTGAAAAAAGAGGGGGGGGAGGTGTTACTTGTCTTTTTCTTCTCCTTAAACTCTTTAGAACGTTTTTTTTCCTGCTAAGAATTGAAGTCACCCAGTGTATGTTATCAGACTTGTTGTCCATTGTATGATTCTTAATAGCTGAAAAGCTGCTAAAACCCACTTTCCCAAAGTAATCAAGAAATGAGTTTGGCGGTGTACCTATAAGGATTACATTGCTGTTTTGAGCTTGATGGAATTTGCTCAACCCTGAGATGTTCAACTCACAATCTGACTGCAGGAACCTCAATCCCTGCTGCTCATTCATGAGGAGCAGCTGTCCAGAATGCAAGTGGATTATCTGGATAATCTCCTTTATCTGGATTGGCTAGTCAGAAAACACCATCTAGTCACTGACCATGTGTCTCCACTCCTTCAAAGATGTTTACTTCACCATGTATTAGCAAACATTTAAAGACCAAACATTCACGAGGGATAACTTGGCAGTCAGTTTTTCTTACAGCTTGATGAACTGTCAGCCTTTCATAATTTTATTTTGGTCTCAAAGCAAAATTATGAAGGGCTGACAGGGGTGTCAAACTCGATTACATTGAGGGCAGCATCATGGTTGTGTTTGACCTCTGGGGGCTGGAGTGGGCGTGGCCAGCTCAACATCATTCATGTCGGGGGCATCTGTGTTGACCTGAACACTCTGCCAGTGAAAATGGGCTTCCAAGCACTGTTTTCGGCTGTGACGGCCTCCTGCAACTCTCTGCCAGTGAAAACGGAGCCCTCCTGAGTTCTGTTCTCTCTGGTGGAGGCACTGTGGGCCGGTCCTTTGCTGTTTCCAGGGCATTCCCATGGGCCAGATCTAAGCACCCCACAGGCCGGGCCGGCCCCTGGCCTTGAGCTTTACACTTCTGCAATAGGGCATTCAGAAACCAGTCGATACATTTCCCAAATGGGCATGGTGGGCTCCTCCAGTGAACTTCCACCCAGTGGCTACACACATCATCAAATGTCTCTCTGATTGGCAAAATCATTTTGCATTTGTTGGGTAAGTGGTGAAAAAGAGGCCTCTCATCTTTTGTTAAGTGAATCTGGCTCCCCATTGACCTTGCTTGTCAGAAGTTTGCAACAGGTGATCATGTGACCTGGGACACTGCAGCCATCATAAATCTCAGTCTGTTGCCAAGCGCCTGAATTTTGAGCATGTTACCGTGGAGATGCTGCAATGGTTGTAAGTGTGAAAAACGGTCATAAGTCACTTTTTCAGTACTGTTGTAACTTCAAAAGGTCACAAAAAGAACTGTTGTAAGAGGAGAACTACCTGTATGGTCTTTAGTCTCTTTTTCCTTTGTGTGCATGACAATGAGGGATAACTTGGACTGTCCTAGTTGATCATAAGCACAATTGTATGCCCTGCATACACATTTCTTGAAATGAAAGATTATTAGACATCCCTTAGTATTTGTTTGTGTGATATAAAACAATACGCTTCTTGTTTTATTCATATCAAGCAGTCCTTTGAAGAACAAGAATACAACTCTGCTACTTTTTCTGATTAATTGGCAACTCTATAATTGATTAGTTAGCTTCACCAGGCATTTAAGTCATCTTGGCTTATTTAGAAAGCTAAAGAGAGAAAAAAAAATTGGTTTGTGCTTCAGTCAGAGACCACTTTGGAAAATCAGTGCTTAAATTAAGTAGAGGGCTTGAAATGATATTCTGGAAGAAAGAAATAGCAAGCCATGTTTGTATTATTTATTTACTAAATTTATTTGCCATCCATCTCACTGTCAACCAACTCTGGGCAGCTTATACTAACAATAAAGATAATGAAAAGTTATAAATGTTAAAACATTAACATCAATAGTCAACTAGATAAAAGGAACCTAGTGCGTAAATGGGCTGGAGGGAGGATTTTATCTAATCTACTCGCTATTCCAGAAAGGGCCCCAAGTCAATTGGCAGAGCCAACTTGTAACCAAGACAACTGTGTGAATGTAATTTGTCAGGACTGGAGCTAAACTGGGCCCAAAGGTTGGTGAATATATATTTTTTCCTCTATCAGCTGCATGACAGCATGAAATTCAACTGATACATTTTTTCTCCTTGTGTGAAAGAAACTACAGTATTCCTGCTGAATGGTCTATATCTGTTGCATAGCTGAGGAATGACCCTGATAAGTGACCTTCCTTCGCCAGCTCTGAACGCAAGTTAATCATTTGCTCTGTCAGGTTTTTTTTTTTTAATTGTTGCAAAATTTAGTTCACAAATTAATTCGAATCTCTTCATCCTTGAAGGCAGATACGGTATGACTAAGCATATTTTTAAAACTGGGTTAAACCCCCCTGTTTCCTCCCCTCCCAAAAGGAGCTATTGTACAAAAGCAGGCAGGACTTCAGGCTCCTTGCTAATTTGCGAGGCATTTCTCACAATTACCCAGCAGAGAAGTTACACCTGGTGAGTGCTTCTAATTGCTTCTTCTGGCAGTTAAAGTGCCTGCTATGATAAGCAGTGTTATCTACATGGACATTTATGCTAGATTTGTCTGGCAGTGATTACAGATAAATTCAGGCCCTGCAATGTATATTATTATATTAGATACTTTTGGGATTATATGGGTAACTTGAAGCTGTCTGGAGTTGGTAGATTTGGGAGAGAGGTATCTAAGCTGAAACAAATCGCTTTGAGAGAGATGAGATATGCTGGTTTAAAATTGAGCCATAATGGAGCCTTAATTCGATCAGGGGAGACATGATAGCAGTGTTCCAATATTTGAGGGGCTGTCACAGAGAGGGAGGGGGGTTCAACCTTTTTTCCAAAGCACCTGAAGCCCAGACAAGGAATAATGGATGGAAACTGATCAAGGAGAGGTTCAACCTAGAAATAAGGAGAAATTTTCTGACAGTGAGAACAATCAACCCATGGAACAGAAGTTGCCTTCAGAAGTTGTGGAAGCTTCATTACTGGAAGCTTTCAAGAAGAAACTGGACTGCCATCTGTCAGAAATGGTATAGGGTCTCCTGCTTGGGCAGGGGGCTAGATGACCTACAAGGTCCCTTCCAACTTTGTTATTCTGTTCTGTTGTAGGTTTCTTAACTCTCAAGCTAGATGTTGATACTTCAAAGAGTAGTTTTAGATTTTCTAAAGTCATCTTCTCAAATGGGCTGCAGGTTTTTTTCTTTTTAGCAAGACTTCTCCATTGTTGAAGATTAGATTAGATTAGAATTCTTCATTGGCCAAGTGTGATTTGACGCACAAGGAATTTGTCTTGGTGCATACGCTCTCAGTGTACATAAAAGAAAAGATACATTCATCAAGAATCATAAGGTACAACACTTAATGAGGGGGCTGGCAAGTAGAAATTTAAGACTATATAAAGTTTTCCAAATTTTCCAATTACTGGTGGCATTGAGGAAAATTAGAGTTGTTGAATTCTACTTAAGATGGGAGCCCAACCATTAAGCGACAGCCTGGTCTTCTTCAAGAAGATCAGTCCAGAAGTTCAGCTCAGGGTATGCTATGGACTGTATTTCATGGCTTCTTTGGCAAAAGCAGCTACTTCTGGATTCATAATGGTTCCTCTTCCACTTCTATTTTAGGACATCCACAAAGTTCATCTTCCTTCTACGCTGAGCTTGAGACTCTGAAGAATTTCCCAAAAGATGGCAGGGAAACCTAAACTGCACTACACTCGAGGAAGAGGAAAAATGGAATCTATCCGCTGGCTACTTGCAGCAGCCGGAGTTGAGGTCTGTTTTAGCATGCTTTTTGCAGGCATACGGCACAGAATTCATCTAGTGCTCTGGCTGACGTGTCAAAAGGATTTTCTAATACCAGCATCAGAGACTGACCAATGATTCACCCTTGCAACAGATTCTTCACTAAATGGATGGGTTGATACATCCACAGGTGCAAGAATCAAAGCATTCATATGATATTTTCTGCCGTGGGGGACAGGGCTCCCTTTTCTTTTCTCTTGTGAAACAGATTTTTCAAAATCTTAGGGAGGCTCTGGATTGGTGAATTTAAAGCATCTGAGGTGCAAAAAAAAAAGCTGATACTCAAGTTTGGGAAGGGTTGATATACCTGTCTGGACAATGAAATCAGAATCAGGAAGGGGATTAGAGTGGTTCCAGATCAAAGCCATGTTTTGCAATGGAATTAAAAAAATACAGAGCTGATTTCCTTTTTAGGCGATATGCTCGTAAAGCCTTTTGCTGTGTTTAGCCGACCTTGGTTGATTGCAACAAGCTAAGCAGACTTGAATTTGATTAGAATTTGGATCAAAGGGCACTAGGAATGTTCATGACCATGTGCTAGGTGAGGAAATTGAAGAAAATATTCCAGAACAAGGGACGCAAATTGTGAGCATGAAAACTGCAAGGCTGAAATTACAGGCACTGAGGTCATCTTGAAGGATTTGGGACCTTTTTAACTGGTGCTGTAGTTGTGGCAACCTCTTTGCAAATGCACAAGGTTCTTTTCACCGCCATTTTGCAAAGGCACCTATTACTTCTTCATAAAAACCTGAATCAGCTTCCACCCCTGAATAGGAAAGCTCTGTTATATTTGGGGGGTGAGGGGTGTTAAACACAACTTGTTTCAAAAAAAAATATGCCAAGCATGAGCTACTCTACTTCCTCCAAAATGTTCTTATAAAACGAGGAAAAAGCATTTCATTTTATTTCTGCATTGCAGTTTGAAGAACAATTTCTAGAAAAGAATGAAGATTTGGAGAAGTTGCGGAGGGGTGAGTTGGATGCAAATTTTAAATATAATTTATCATCCACTTTATGATGAGCTCAGGACAAGAGTTTATAGACACTCTGCTTTGAGGTGAATTGAATGGCATCATCTGAATTGCAAAGATTTATTGGGAGCTTGGGCAGTTGACAGCTTGTTTCTGGATCTAATCCTAAACAGGGCTTTTTTTTACTATTATACTACTTAGCTCCATGGAGGACTCCATGTATCTTATCATCAGTAGAATTGTCCCCACAATGCAGGAGTGAAATCCAGCAGGTTCTGACAGGTTCTGGAGAACCAGTAGCGGAAATGTTGAGTAGTTCAGAGAACTGGCAAATACCAGCATTGGCTGGCCCCAGAGTGGGGTGGGAATGGAGATTTTACAATATCCTTTCCCCAAGAGTGGGGAGGGAATGGAGATTTTGCAGTATCCTTCCCCTGGAGTGGGGAGGGAATGGGGATTTTGCAGTATCCTTCCCCTGCCACGCCCACCAAGCCACGCCCACCAAGCCAAGCCAAGCCACATCACGCCACACCACCAAGCCACGCCCACAGAACTGGTAGTGAAAAAATTCGATTTCACCACTGCCACAATGTGAATGACTTGGCCCTTCCTATGAGCTGGATTAGGTTTCCTCAGCCAGCAAAATTGTTCCTAAAATTGCTGGGAGTTGAAGCCCAGAAATTAATTCATATTAATTAAATATCCTGGTTATACATGGATGTTGCTCTGTTAAGGTGTGCTGCCTATCCTGAGGCTGTAATCCTTGCATTTTTAATGCATGGGTTTTTAAAAAAATAGTAGAACATATTAAATAGGCCAGTCAAATCAATCTGAAATATTCAATAAGCATATTTAGTTTAATTTAAATTGAATTTCTGTTTTCTGAATTGTTCTTCTTATTTGTCTTTCACCAGATGGATGCCTGCTTTTCCAGCAAGTGCCCATGGTGGAAATTGATGGGATGAAGCTGGTGCAAACGCGAGCCATTCTCAGCTATATTGCAGCAAAATACAATCTCTACGGGAAGGATTTGAAAGAAAGAGCACTGTACGGGGTTATGACTATCTTGATTAAAATCTAGAATTTATTACAGACTTGTAACAGAAATATAACATGTAATGCAGATGTATTTTGAGGTGTAGCTTTATATTAGCATTCAAGAATGCAGTATAGACTGCGGTATTGCAAACTACCACTAGATGGTGGCAAAGAGATGGATCTTTTTATAGCTCTTTTCTCCCATCTGCTGGTTACTTCAGTTTTTGCAATACAGATCCAGTGATACGGTATTATTATTTTCCCTGCCTGATAAAAATCTTTCATTTGGACTTCAAATGATTGGAACAAGTAGCTTTTTAGCAATGTGGCAATGAGTAAGAAAACAATAATTTAAAGGGCAACCTATAAAGTGTATGTAGCAAGACTTTTTTTTTTTAAAGCATTCCTCTGAAGCATGAATGAGGAACTTATGGTCTTCCTGGTGTTAATGAGTTAAAATGTTCAGCTTCTTTCAATATTGGCCATGTTGCTTGAAGTGTTTCATTTGAAGGTCAGCACTCTTGTACCAACAGTGAGTTCCCCTCCTGCTCAGTGATCTTAGAAAAATATGTTTTATAGAATAGCAGTTGTGGAAGATGTTTTTAAACCTCTTTTTTTTGCCAAAACAGTCAGTTCCCTTCCATAGATTGCCAATTATTAATGTACCTTTAATGCATTAATAAATGGCAATCTATGGAAAGGAACCGACTGTCTTTAACTGACTGAACTGACTAATCTTTAATACGTTTAATGCATGCAAAGTGGAATCAGGCCTTAGGTTGCACACATTAACTAAGAAGGATGTAGAAATACTTCTATCAGGTTTAAATTTCTTAAATAGCTTCCCCCCCCCACAAAAAAGCCTAACTTCTAATTTTAAATACTTTTTTACAGGTCAAGCTAATGGATACGTGTCCCTATAGTCACTTGGGGCCCAATTCAGGGGCACCTAATTTTAAAAATATTTTCTCTCTCCCCTTTGACCATGTCTTTCAGGATTGACATGTATGTGGAAGGAACCACTGATCTGATGGGAATGATAATGATGCTTCCTTTACAGCCTGCTGAAAATAAAGAAAAGCAAAGAGCCTTGATTATTGAAAGAGCTACAACCAGATATTTTCCAGTATATGAGAAGGTAAGTGATAATGAGGTAGGGGCTTTAAAACTCGTCTTCCCCATGTATTTCCTTCCAGTTGGGTTGAACTAAAGCAGGGGTTCAATTTCATTAAGGGCCGCATCAGGGATGTGTTTGACCTTGGAGTGCCATGTGTGTGGCCAGAGTTGGGCGTGGCCATGGTGTGTGTGGCCGGGTGTGTGTGGCCAGGTGGACGTGGCCATGATGGGCATTTGACACAGGCTCAAGATGCATTTTTCCCCTTCTTTCTTTCCACAGTTCTTTACTATAACCATTTTCCTATCTCTTCTACCAGATATTACTGGCAAACATTTATTACTTAGTCTTCATATTCCACTAAACTTCTTATTTCTAAATGAATACCCCATTGTTTAATAGCAAATTGCTTTTCCTGTTAGAAAAGCTATACTATTGTATTTTTATTATTCAACTAATAATAAAAATACAAAAGCATAAATAGCATGATAATACAAGATCTAACAGCAAAGGTAAATTTCCAGGATAGTAAATAAAAATGGCTGTCAATTATAGATACAGAATAGAATACAGAATACAAAATAGATTGTTGATTGTAAATTAAATGGACCTACAGTATGTAAAATCTGGCATTAAACTGTAGTATTAACATAGGAGGTTGCTTGTTTTCTATCCAGATCAGGCACTTACTTGAGGCCACATAATTGTAATCCAGTCCAAGCCAGTCCTCCTGCAGCACTTGGCCGGCCAAAAACGGGCCACATGGAGGCCCCGGGTGGCCCCCAGGCAGTCCGTTTTTGGCCTACATGGCTTCACGCGCACTCTCCCAGCCGAAAACAGTCCGCGGGGGGTGTCTGCCATTTTGGCCGGCAGAAGCACCGTGGGCCGGTCCTTTGATATTTCCAAGCCAGCCCCATGGGCCAGACCTAAGCATCCCGCGGGCCAGATCCAGCCCACGGGCCTTGATTTTGACACCCCTGAAGTAAACCATTCGTAATGCCCATGGTTGTACTGACTAAGGATGATGGGGGTTGTAATCAAGCCTGTCTGAAACCTACAAGCTTGGAAAGGTTGGCTCAGAACTTATATCTTCCAGTGTAGGTTTCCCAAGATGTAACTATGTGACATGGCAGAATTTATTTATGTATTAAATTTATATCTTGCAATCAGAATACCCTCCAAACAATGGTTACTGGACTTTAGCACTACCTTTGAAGAGTATGAAACCATCCATTGTATAGCACCAGTAGCCAAAGCAATTATTTTACTCCTGTTGCAAATATTGCATCTGTTAGAAATGTACCAGGGAAGCTTATCTCTCTAAAATAATATATTTGCCTTTTGCAATATTAGGGGACAAATATCTTCATCTTATTTTGGGTTTCTTCATGTTACAGATTTTGAAAGACCATGGACAAAATTTTCTGGTTGGTAACCAGTTTAGTTGGGCAGATGTTCATCTCTTGGAAGCTATCTTAATGGTTGAAGAGTTCAAGTCTGATGCTCTCACTAAATTTCCTCTGCTGCAGGTAAGGACACTATTAAAACTGTGGGAATTGGCAAGCCCTGTGACTGCAGTATCAAGCAATCTGTATTTTCACAGAGTGTAAATACAGAGATAAGATCATCAGGCACTGATGGGGGCTATTTTAAAAGAACCACTGCAGCTACCAGCATGCCACGAGGATGATGCTGATGCTGATAATAATAATGACTTTGACATCTGTAGTGAATGAGTATGAATTTCTGTCCCTTTGGGATGATATACAAGTAGTCCTCATCTTATGACTACAATTAAGCCCAAAATTTATATGGTTTAGTGAGAATTTTTTAAGTGAGTTTTATTATTTATTTATTTATTATTATTATTCAAATTTCTATATCGCTCTTCTCCTTTCGGACTCAGGGCAGTGAACAGCCAAAATAAAAACATCTATACATAACATTACAATTAAAAATAGAGTTAAAATAATTTATAGATTTGGCCCATAATTTAAAACTTGTCAATTTAAAATCAATATTAAAATTTTAAAACTAACCCTAAAATCAAGACAGACCGGCTAACTGAAAAAAAAATAAGTTTTTAGGGCCCGATGAAGAATCCGGAGGTCGGAGATCACTCGTATCTCTGGGGGTAGATTGTTCCAAAGGGTAGGTGCCACCACAGAGAAGGCTCTCCTCCTGGGGGTCGCCAGCCGGCATTGTCTGGCCGACAGCACCCTGAGGAGGCCCATTGCCCATTGCCCCATTTTGCGACATTTCTTGTCACGGTTGTTAAGTGAATCACTGCAGTTGATAAGTTAGTAACCTGGTTGTTAAGTGAATCTGGCTTCCCCATTGACTTTGCTCATCAGAAGGCTGCAAAAAGTGATCGCATGACCCCAGGACACTGCAACGGTCATAAGTATGAACCACTTGCCAAGAATCTGAATTTTGGCCACATGATCATGGGACTGATGCAAAGCTTGTAATTATAGGTCATGTCCCTTTTTTCAGTGCTGTTGTAACTTTGAACGGTCACTAAATGAATTGTTGTAAGTTGAGGACTACAGCCTTTTTGAAATGCAGGCATTTCTAATCACTGCCTATGCCAGGGATTGCCAACCTTTTTGGCACCAAATGACCCGGAAGAGGAGTGGCACAAGGGGCATGCGCACTGGGAAATGAACTTCCAGTTTCCGGCACGCGCATGCACACTGGACAGCTGGTCTTCTGGTTTCTGGCACACGATGATCAGCTGGCCAGCGTGCATGTGGATGCCAGAAACCGGAAGACTAGCTCTGCTACACATGCAAGGCCAGCTGATCATCGCACGTGTATGCGCACCAGAAACCTGGAAGAGGAATGGGCGACGCCATGCGTGTCAGGCGACATGGCTCCGCATGCCACTTCGGGCACGTGTGCCATAGGTTTCCCATCATGGGCCTATGCTGATACATGGCACATGCTTGGAAAAAAACCCATCACCTCTTCCAAGTGCAGTCAGGATTAAGCTGGCTTTCTTGTTCTTCCTTAAATGTGCATATTACCTGATTCTCCGGACTCTGCACTGGTAGATCTCCCCGGTTTAGCTGCAGAAGAATCTTGTGGCACTTTTCATCAATACTATCTCTAGTTGATGTTTCTTTGAAGTTGATTATTAGTTATAGATCAAAAACATCCAAGAAGGCAAAGGTTCCCTTTAAAAACTGCACCCACTCCCTGCACACATCATGAAGTTCTTTGATGCTTTGCCAGATCCTTTCTTTGCAGCTTAGCCTGGATTGCAGTTTGAACTTGTACAGATTGCTCAATATTTAAGCACTATTTCCAATAGTTGCTCAACCATCAGGTGATTTGATGGGCAAAAAGGAGTGTGGAGGGAAGACCAGAGAAGGGAGGGAGAAGGGGAAAAAAGAAATAAATTTGTAGGGGTTTTTTTTCAATGACTTCTTGGCAATCTAAATACTGGAAAGGATTTGGGAGTCTTCCACCAAGAACATCCAAGATAGATTACAAAGCTAGTATCGAGAACCACAAACCTACATATTATCTGTCATACGTGATTCTTGGTCAATATAAACTCACTTAATTAGTGAGCTTTATTTGAAGAATCTTGTTTCTGTAGAGCAGAGGTGTCAAACTCGCGTTGTCACAGCATCATCAACACGTGACATATCGTAACTTTTTCCACTTTGCTAAATCGGGCGTGGCCAGTGAGGGATGCATCCGGGCTGTGGACTGCGAGCTTGACAGCCCTGCTGTACAGGAATTATATGGACACCAATAACCTACCAATTTTATTGAATAGATTTGAAGGACGAGGGAAAAGGAAGACCTACACTCACAATAGTTCTGCAATGACAACCAGTTCCTCAAGCTTCTACGGAGTGTGCGTTTTTCTGCTAATTTCCAATTTACTTTTCAGAAAAACATTTTGAAATTAAGATTTCTGACCTAACCCATTGACATGTTTCCTTGCAGTACTTTGTAATATTAGCATTTAAAACTTTTAGTACTTCAGCATTTAATGATTGCTAGCCTTACATTTTCATTTTGCATCTAGAAATAGATAGCAGTTTCAGTCGGTAAACTCGTATCTTATTTTTCATTGTTTCTTAGAGGATTTTTCTCTCTCTTTCCTAGGCTTTCAAAACAAGAATAAGCAATATCCCTACAATAAAGAAATTCTTGCAGCCTGGAAGTCAAAGGAAACCTCCACTGGATGACAACATGCTGGCACAAATAAAAAAAATATTCAATTTGTAAAGGATTTTTCCAAATACTGACATATTTCTACTAACATGTTTTTTCCCAATATATTGCTGATTTTAACTGACCCTATTATTCGAAAGATAAACTAAGTAAAATTGCAATTCCTTTTAGTTTTATAATCAGTAAAATCAATAATTTAGATGAAAAAGATTTTTGAAGGCCTTGCATCTAAAATTATTGTGTATAATGCTGTTTTTTTTTTCACACCAGCAAATAAATTCTATCTTACCCCCCAGGATATTATGTTATTGCAGTTTGTACCTTTAAAAAAAGCCCCAGTGATTCCTTATTTGTAATGCATTAACTCCTGTCTCTGTAGTTGCTACTATGTAAAATGGAACTCTGCACATCTTTACAGAAGTTAATCCTGTCGATTTAGAGCAATGCATTCTAGCCTACAAACATTTCTCTACTAACGAATCTTCAAATTGCAAACTTTTGCTGATGTGAACAAATCAGTCCGCACTTGGGGGTTGGAAAATGGACAAGTTTGTTATGGCAAAAACACATGTGGCACACTGGAAACCCGTCCCCCTCCTGACCCCTGGGACCCTCTAGGGTGGAGCTGCGGACAGACACAACACAGTTCTCACCCCACATAAACGGTAACATTGCAGAAGAATCTGACTTGGGCAGCAGCGGTGGGGAAGACAGGAAAGGGCCAGCTTCTAGTGTGCCACATACATTAAGAGCCATGATGGCACAGTGGTTAGAATGCAGTATTGCAGGCTGATTCAGCCCACTGCCAGGAGTTCGATCCTGACTGGCTCAAAGTTGACTCAATCTTCCATCCTTCTGAGCAGTAATGGGTTCCACTTACCTTCGCTACCGGTTCAGAACCGGGAGCGTGCACATGCACAGAACCTTCTGCGCATGTGCAGAGCGTCCATGACGATGTCCGGGTGGGTGGGGGGAACCTCCTGCTGCCGCCACTACCAGTTTGCCCTGGTTTGGGGCGAATTGGTAGAAACCCACCACTGCTTCTGAGGTCTATAAAATGAGGAGCCAGGTTGTTGGGGGCAATATGCTGGCTCTGTAAACTGCTTGGAGAGTGGTGTAAGGCACTATGGAGTGGTATATAAGTCTTAGTGCTATTGCTTTTACTATAATATGAGGCATGCCAGAAACTGACTCTCTCCCTCCATGCCCTCTCCGGCCACCACTCAAAGCCCCAGACTGCTATCCGTGTGAGGCAAGATCTGTAATACACATATTTTTAAGCTTGCTGGATTTATGAACTAAATAGACTTACAAACAACCTCCTGGGACACAAGTAGAGTCATATCTGAATTTGTTGGTATCCTTTGACCATTTGTTACCTTTGTATATAGTTCATTAATTTATACTAATCACAGCAGGTGGCACCATCTTTTAAAAAAAATTTTAATTACATTTCTCAGTGCTTAATATACATCATGTTGTCTGGGTATTTAATTCGCTTAACAATACATATTACATCCTTAATCTCCACTTCTTTTTTCCAACCACTGATAAAATAGATTCCATGTTTGATAATATTCTACATATTCTTTCTGTTTCATTTTTAATGTCCATTTCTGCATACGCTAGTATCTTAATTATTTCTTTGTCATGGTGTTTATTTTTCCAGCATTGCGCAAATACAATCCTTGCTGCTGTCAAGATGTGCAATATTAAATACATATTTTTCTTATCAAGTTTATCTGATATTATACCTAATAAAAATAGTTCAGGTTTAAAATCTACATGCTTTCCAATCATCTTTTCTAGGCATTTACCGTATTTTTCGGAGTATAAGACACACCGGACTATAAGACGCACCTACCTTTTTTGGTGAGGAAAAGAAGAAAAAGAAATCTGCCTCTGCACAATTTTGCCTCGTTGCAGCAAATAGACTGCTTTCAGTTTCGTTTTCAGCATAGCTTGATTAGCACAGGGGGAAAAAAAAATCTGCTCCAGCAATTTGCTTCCTTGCAGCAAGCAGCAGAGCCCTGTGCAAAGCAGCTGAGAGCAAATCAGCTGAGAGCTGGCAGACCGATCCAATCAACTTGTGTTAATTAGGATGTGCTGAAGCTGAAAGGAGCTGTTTTTTCTTGCTGTTTGCTTGCAAGGAGGTAAATTGCTGGGAGGCAGAGGCCAAAGGATGGGGGCCAGTGGTGGGCAGCGCTACATTCGTTGTATAAGACGCACTTAAATTTTGCGTCTTATACTCCGAAAAATATGGTATGTACTTTTTTCCCAACATTTTTTTTTGCTTTACCACAAGTCCACCACATATGATATGTGCCCGTTTTTTGTTTACATTTCCAACATTTGCTAGGCATATTTTTAAACATTTCTGCTAACCTAGCCAGTGGTAAGTGCCATCTATAAAACATTTTATATAAGTTTTCTTTATACGAAGTTGTCATTGCTAATTTATAATTCCTTTCCCGTAAATTTTGCCATTCCTCTAATTCTATATTATGACCAAAAAAACTTTCCCACTGTACTATTGTATCTTTTACTTGTCCTTTTTCCATTTTTAAATTTAGTAAAAAGTTATAAATCGTGATTAATTTTTAATCCAAATTCAACAGTGTTTGATCAAAGGGTGTTTGCCCTTTATAAAACCCATACTTTTTCATATCTAAATCATATCTAGATTGTATTTAATGTCCTGGTCTTCAAGCTCGTTTCCATTTTAATTTCCCTTCCGAGTTCAAAATCTTCACAAAATCTGTCACAATTTTTTCAAACTTCACCAAATTTGAGTATGTAAAGGCTTCCATCATTGAGTGTCATTCTGGAATTTTTGAGTATATGTTGGGTTTTACTTTTTCCCATACCGATATTAGTGAGTTTCTTATATAATGATTTTGAAAGTATCTGTGAATTTTATTCTTCTCATACCATAGGAAGGCGTGCCATCCCAATTGTAGGTCATGTCCTTCTAAATCAGAGGTGGGTTTCTGCAGGTTCTGACCAGTTCTGGAGAACCGGTAGCAGAAATTTTGAGTAGTTTGGAGAACCGGTAGTAAAAATTCTGACTGGCCCTGCCGAATTCTATTATCTGCCTCCCAAGTCCCAACTGATCTATGAGGAAATGGGGATTTTACAGTATCCTTCCCCTGAAGTGGGATGGGAATGGAGATTTTATAGTATCCTTCCCCTGCATTTACTTTAGATTCTTGTAATATTTTTAGTTTTATTCTCGCTTTTTTCCCTTGCCAAATAAATTTCAAAGTTAATTTATTCAAGTCTTCAAAAAAAATTTTTACCAATTTTTATAGGTATTGTTTGAAACAGAAAAAGCAGTTTCAGTAAGTTGGCAGCATCTTGGTGACTTTGGCTGATCTTGAAAAAAAGGCTTAAAACCAGCTAATATCGTTACAGTTTAAGATGGGAATCCACCAGGAAATATTAGGGTTCTCAGAGAGTCTGGGAAGTTAAAGAAAAATCCCTGAAAAGGCAGTTGTGAATCCCTTCATCATTTAAGCGTTGCAAGAAAAGTACACAGATGTGTTCATATATTCACCTCAACTTGAAGGAGTCATTGTTATTATTTATGCTTAGATGTTGACCAAACTAATTTTGTTCTGTAATTTATGACATATGTTCAAACCAATGTAAGCATAATTAGTATTTACCTTAAACATAGCCTTGACCCACAAGTTAATGTGGTCTAACATCTTTGCTGGATGGTGAGCACCGATTTAAAATAAGTAGGTTGGTATCTACAAAAGTAAGTACAAATATCTACACCAGCAATAACAGAAGGATTACCTGTAGTAGCTCCCTTGGCCAGACACTATGGTAGTTTGATAAAAAACAGTTTAAAATAGGTGACTTCAAGGTAACTTCAACCTTTCCATTTTTGGGGATTCCTGCTAAATAAACCTTTGCCTTGGTCAAGTAATGAGAAGAGAAGATATATATATTATATTCTGTCCCACCCTATCTATAATTTAGCATTTTTTCCAGTCAATCACATTCAAATCACTTTAAGAAATACTGAAAGTCAACAACTTACAAGAGAGTTTGTATCCAAAATATTAAAGTGTTTTTATTTTTAATATGGTATTTGTTTGCATTTCAAGACATAAGCCATACCTGTTTTGGAACTGATTTTTTAGCATTATAAGAATTAATACAGCATTCATTAATATTTTAATGGAACGGAAGTACAATATTTATTTATTTATGAAACTATATATGGCCGCCCAACTCACTCTCAGTGACTCTGGGTGGCTTACAAAGATAAAAATCAATATAAACCATATACATAAATTTGTATTACTCCATATCTTGATCTATGAAATTATATTCATCCAGGACTGGGTATGATTTTATTAGATGCCACCATATATGACAAACCTGAGTTTTAAAAATCCTGTGACTTCTATCCATTCCAGGGAGAATAAAGCATAAATTGAAACTTTATCCCACAAATTAAAATAATAATTAGGCGGCCAAGTTAGTCATTGGTCTGAAAAGGACATAAATCAACAAAATGTTAGTTAAAACATTAAAGAATGCAACCCCACATACATAAGGAATGAATGCATTTCTGTGTCCATGAGGAATAACACTGTCTTTATATCATCCTAATCACAACAAAAATGGCTGATCTTTCGGAAGGGACATCTGTAATTCAATGAGTATTTTGTCTGATTGTGTGGAAATCTGAAAGTGCTTCTTTTCTCATATGAGCCGGAAGACAAGTCTCACAACCATCACCAGGCTGTATTAAAAAAAAAAGAAAAGAAAATTAAGAAATGAGCGATCAGTTAAGACATAAGCAATTTTATATTTTTATATTGACAGTTGCATACACAGAGAGAGAGAGAGTGCTCTGAATGAAGAGCTTCAACAGGAATGGGGAATCTGTGTGAAATTTCATCCTCAAAAAAAATTGGAAATTGCACACATCTACTGCAGATATGTTTCAAAACAAGCTTCCCTAGTTCATGCAGTTCACATATTAGAATAACAGAGTTGGAATGGACTTTGGAAGTCTTCTAGTCCAACCCCCTGCCCAGGCAGGAAACCCTACACCACTTCAGACAAATGGTTATCCAACATCTTCTTAAAAATTTCCAGTGTTGGAGCATTCACAACTTCTGCAGGCAAGTTGTTCCACTGATTAATTGTTCTAACTGTCAGGAAATTTCTCCTTGGTTCTAAATTGCTTCTCTCCTTGATTAGTTTCCACCCATTGCTTCTTGTTCTACCCTCAGGTGCTTTGGAGAATAGTTTGATTCCCTCTTCTTTGTGGTAACCCCTGAGATATTGGAACACTGCTATCATGTCTCCCCTAATCCTTCTTTTCATTAAACTAGACATACCCAGTTGCTGCAACCGTTCTTAATATGTTTTAGCCTCCAATCCCCTAATCATCTTTATTGATCTTCTCTGCACTCTTTCTAGAGTCTCAACATCTTTTTTACATTGTGGCGACCAAAACTGAATGCAGTATTCCAAGTGTGGCCTTACCAAGGCATTATAAAGTAGTATTAACACTTCATGAGATCTTGATTCCATCCCTCTGTTTATGTAGCTCAGAACTGTGTTGGCTTTTTTGGCAGCTGCTGCAGATATGTTGGGTCTCAACCACTACAGTGTTTTCCCGAAAATAAGACCCTGTCTTATATTTTTTTGAACCCTGAAATAAGCACTTGGCCTTATTGCCATGCACTCAAAAGCCCGATAGGGCTTAATATCAGGGGATGTCTTATTTTGGGGAAAATAGGATATAATCTAAGGTTGCATGGACTCTGCCTGGAAATCACAGTATCTGAAGTCTTTGATTTTGAATACCTGAAAGCAAATCCTCAACTCTTAAGGATAATGTTCTTATGTAAATAGTTCCTTTTGAAGTCAGGAGAATAGATTCCACAACCAACCTCCCCGCTTCTCTTTCTACACCCACACCCACCCACCCACACCTATTTCAGTGTGACGGTAGAATCATAGAATACTAGAATGTAAATTCAGAAATAGCATACTTTCATCTGGATGACAACAAGTGTCCAGTCATCTATAAACTGATTCTATGTTAATCAGTCCCATTACATCCCGGGACTCTTTTATAGCATTTAAAATCACACACTGTGTACTCGTACACAAGTGTAATCACAAGTATGACCCACTGTAGTAATTGGGGACTAGATAAGTAAGTTTTGGATTGTGTTTTAAAGCAGAAACGGTTTACCTGAGACCTGCTATAATTCCAGCTGGGATTAGTTTCTTGGTTCTCTTAAACCTCACTCCCATTATAGTAGTAAGTGTAAAAGCTGTCACTGCAGGCAAAAATACAGGATGTTTATTTTAGCAAATATTATGCTGTGCTTTAACTATATTCTCATAATTATTTATGGCAACAAATTAAAATTATTCCAAATTAAGTAGACAGATATTGAGACAGAAAGAAATCACTCAAATGTCATAATATTCCAAAACAAAAAAAGTAAGTTTTTTTCTACATCATCATCATCTTATAATTAGAAATCTTTATACTGAGGTCAAGACAAACTGTGTCTTTGTGTCTGTTCTGAACCTCTTATCTTTCCATCTCAGCAATAATGATCTCTAGAGTTCTTTTTCCATAACTATTTTCCTAATTATATCTCATAATATTTCACTAATGAAACAAGAAATAGCTCGTGTACCTTTCAAAGAATGTGTTTTGATTAAATTAAAGCATCTTACTGTGTGAGCCAGACATGTTTTGGCCAAGTCATGTGCAAATTCGGACTTCAATTAAATGGCAACCCAGTGTCTAATGTGAATCCATAAAGTGCACAACCTAGTTTCAACCTGGGAGCCTTTCAGAAAAGTGGATCTATAAATTCCATTATTCCAGCTAATCTAGTCAATAACAAGGCTTGATGAGAACAATAAAGCATCTGTAATTCCCTGTTTTACAAAGCTTGCTCCCTCCACGGGATGGAAAAATTCTCAATGTCCCAATACATGCAGGCTTGCACAAGTAAGCCAATTATTATTTCTTCATCCTTAAGGAACATGAATCAACCATCCTATCTCAATCTTACAGTTCAAAACTAAATTTATTTATTTGTTTTAACTTTTACACTGCCCATCTCATCAGAGTGAGTGAATCTGGGCGATTTACAACAACAAAATATAAATGGTTTATTTCATTTATTTATTCAATTTCCATAGCTTCCCATCTCAATCAAGTGACTCTGGAAACAATACATGACTAAAAGCACAATTAAAAACAGAATTAAGGGCACGGTTAAAATGTGCAAGTTAAAAATGGAAATCAAAGTTCAAAACAAAAAAATTCCGAAGACTAACAAGTTAACTAGGCAGAGAGGGAGTGCCCTCAAGCCTCAAGGTTTGCATCATGGCTTCCCAGACTAAATGCAATACCAATGCAAATTATAGACAGCAATAAGCTGTAAAATAAAATAATGTAAAATAAAACCCTGCATGTTCTGATCTTACAAATAGTGCATATGACAGCAACTAGTTTTCAGTTTCCGATTATTCTGATAACTCCAATATATAATGAAAGTACATTTAAAACTCTTTCTGCTAAAGAGACATACCCTCTCTTTTAAAGAAGTAGGATACTCACATAATGATATCTTTACATCTTTGGGATCGTGTGTTACCCAATATGCTCCATAACAAGCCAGCAAGCCAAACAAAAGGCCAGCAACCAATGAGATTTTACTTCCTGTAATAAATTAAAAAAAGGTTTTATTGTACTCTTTAAGAATATGTACTTCTGTTTTTGAAAGACATGTCTTTGATTTTTGGAACCCGAAAAATGTATTTAATTATTTGACATATTTAAACACTATTCTTCTGCAGGCAGATAATAAGAGCAAAAAGGGACAATAAAGGATGCCAAGTGACTAAATTTGACAAAGACTTTTTCTGAAAAAGCTACACAGAAACAAGAGTTTTATTTCTTATACATGAATGGCTAGGACCCAAGAATAACATGGCAATGTAGAGGTGGGGAGGGGAAGGAGAGCAAGAGAGGGAAGGAGGGAGAGAGACGGAGAAAGAGGCTTAGGCTCTTGAGATCTCTGGCTATGCCAATTGTTGCCAGTGCAACATTAGCAGCTATTTTGAACAATACTCCAATTTATTGGAAAAAAAAATGTGGGGATGAAACTCAAAAGTGTGCAGTCCGAAGCGGAACAAGGGATAGATTCATTCGGAAGCTTCTGTGTCCTTGTATCCCAATCATTTTCTTTTCTGCATTCTTTTGTTATAGTAGAGTGACTTGATACTACTGTGTTCACAGAGGTGGTTTAACAGGAGTGACTAATCTAAACTATTACTGACACTGGCAGACATAGTGTATTCGGGTTTCCTGGGATTTTCAGGATCTGTTCTGAACCCATTAGTAACTCTGGGGGAGTTAAGTTGCAGTTACAGCAATCACTTTATGTATAGTAACTATCCTACTACAGGAGAGAAATGATCCCAAAGAGCATTATGCAAATGCTTTCCTGGACCGAGATGACCTTTGCAGTCACTCATGCCCTGGTTGCTTCCCGCTTGGATTACTGCAATTCCCTCTACATGGGCCTGCCTCTGAGATGCACCCGGAGACTCCAGTTGATCCAGAATGCAGCCGCATAGGTTGTTACGGGAGCCCCTCGTTACTCCCATATAACACCTCTCCTGCGTGAGCTGCACTGGTTACCAGTGGTTCTCCGGGTCCGCTTCAAGGTGCTGGTTCTCACCTATAAGGCCCTACATGACTTAGGTCTGGGATATTTGCAGGACCTTCTTCTGCCTGCGTCTCAACGTCCTGTTCACTCACATAGGACTGCTCTCCTCAGGGTTCCGACGGTGAGCCAATGTCGTCTGGCGGCGCCCAGGGGTAGAGCCTTCTCTGTGGGTGCTTCCACCCTCTGGAATGAGTTGCCTACTGAGCTCCGGACGGCTCCTGATCTCCGCTCCTTCCGTTGGGACCTGAAAACTTGGCTGTTCAAGCAAATAGGCTGACTCTAATTCTGGGTTTTATTATTTATTATTTATTAGTTAATTTGGTTTAAAATGGGATTTTGTTGTACATGTTTTTAACTTGTGTTCGCCACCCTGAGTCCTTCTGGAGAAGGGCGGCATATAAATACATTAAATAAATAAATAAATAAATAAATAAATAAACAAACAAACAAACAAACAAACAAACAAATGAACAAACAAACAGTAATACAGCCCTACTACATGGGGAAGTATCTTTAGATATAAGACAGTGCTGGTGGAATTAAGTGTTAAGCAGGGGTAGAGCATATGTGCATCATGCAGCCAATCTAATATGCACATGGCATTTCTGTAATCTAATAGTGTGTTTCTCCCACGTCTTCCTGTTTCTTTCCAAATTTATTCCAATTCTGCTGATAGAGAATCTATCTCACTCACTCTGTCAGTGAGAGGAAGGAATTAGATATTATTAGTTTTCAATGGGAAAAATAATGCGGTTGCACCAAGAACATATTAAAATATGATGAATTGTATGTTTTGGGAAGGGGAAAGTTTTAGAAATCAATGTTAAATACATTTTTCTGTTTTACAGAGACAAAAAGAGAAAAAGGAATCTACCTCTCCTCACTTGGCCTTTAACATTCCAGAAACAGATCTCTGAAACAATGTTTTATTCCCCAAAATCATCCTCCTTTCAGGGAGGAAGATGGCTCACTCATCAACTGCCAATATCCCACAAGCCAGCCCTACCTTGCCAGCAAGCTTCCAAGTTATTCCCTTGCTCTCCCCTTACTGGTCACCACCATTAAGAGATTTCAACTTTCAGTTGGTTCCAAAGTAGCCAATGGCTGCTCACCTGTTGGGCCTTGCTACCGTCAATTTGGAGCAGGGGTCAGAGGGAGGCGGGAAAGAGAATGAGGGCACCCGTTCTCTCATGTCACACAGCCTACAGGTAACTGGGAAATGTAGTTGGAAGGCATGTGCCACTGAAGCAGCCACAACTTTGGCAAATTTCAATCCCATAGGAACATACAGGTTCCCAATTTTTAACGAATTCTGTAAACGAGCCCATTTGAGATACATTGATTCAAAAATTGTTGCTCTGTGATGAAGGTTACAGAGTATCAGACCGACACAAGAGGTTTAGTGATATATAGATTTAGTTTGATCTATCTTAGTATCTTAATTGTCTTACACATATTCCTCTTCTGAGCTGTAACATATTGCCAAACAACGGGTAACTTAACAAAAATATTTGAGAAAATACAGAAGAAACAGCAGAAAACAATTACATCATTTTCTCCATTATACAAGTCCGCTGTTACCTTTGCGAATATATCCTACGATACCGCCAAGAGCCACGACCAGCCCATAACCAAAGCCAATCCAATCCACACTCATGGTGAAAAGTCTGGAGAACAAAACAGAATAGCAAAATGAACATGCTAAAACTATATTTAAGAGGAGGGAGGAGAGCGTAATTGTGTCACAGCAAGAAGCAACCTGTAATTAACCATGGCTATCTCAGAAAGGTCAGAATGAATACATTTAATATTTCCCAAGGCTAGTTGGATTTTTTTTTTTTTTTGGTGAAAAAAAATAGCAGGAAAAATGTGATGGGAATTCACACTGTTACCAACAAAAAAAATGTGAATGTGGCAATGTAGTTACCAGGAATTAAACTCAACAGGAGGGAAACCAGAGAAAGATTTTAGGAATGCCCTAATAATCATCCAGCAGTAAAAGTGAAACCAGATCTTCTGAGAAAAACCGACCAGAGTTGTGGGAGGTATTAATTAACTCACTGGTTTGTGTAAGGATTAGGACTGTAAATAGATAGCCTTACTCTGTGCCCAATTTTGCAATCAAAGATGGGACAATCCTTTCCTGGTTTAATGCCAGCTCACGTGCTGTGGCTAAACATGTGAAGCTCTCATACTGCTGGCCCTCCAAGCATTCCTTTTTATACCAGACCAACCTTTTGGCTTGCCTGGACCCCACTGAGTGAAGAGGAATTGTCTTGGGCTGCATATAAAATATAGTTAATGTTCACAAATAACAAACTTCCTTTATTTGGGTGTGGGTGTGTGAGGCTGCGTGCGACCCATGAATTGGACATGCCTGCTTTATACCCAAAGGGCACTGTATATTCCTGCTGCACTTGGGAGTGCATTCAGCCTAGGTCCAAGCAAAATTATTAGTTGATGCCCAAAGAATTCCATAGACTTCTTTTGCTCTTTTGGATTTAGTTACTCAGGACTTATTCCAAATTCCATGCGATTATGTCAGAAAGCTGGTGTTAGCAAGATTGAATCCAGTATCTGGATACCTATTTGGGATCAAACTGATCTTCTTCCCAATAGGTTTAATTTCCTAGGTTCTTTCTGATGACTTATTTCTTCTCTTGAACCAAGGCAATACATATAAAATTGGATCCTTTGGGTTTCTCCGTATCATTTTGTAAGCTGCCTGAGTCGCTTCAGTAGTGAGATGGGCAACATATAAACTTTATAAATAAAGTTAAATGCACATGTAATTGTAGTACACTACAATTAAGGAATGATGTAAGGGTATTGATATTTAAATAGACATGGCATCCCTTCCTCAAGCTAAGTAACCCTTTTCCCTTTGCCATTTGTTTGTTGACTTTCTTTTCACTTTGATTTTTGCATATCTGATTCCATGCCTTGGAATATAAGGAATGCTGGTAGTCTTATACAAACGTATGCAAGTTTCCCACTGTTACATAATGGGAGTGGCCATAGTACATTCCTCTGCACTTTGCTACCTATGGCAAAATCAATGAGTGTTCTTCAGAGATGGGATTGGCAAACTCCAGAGGTGACATGACCTTCCCTGTTAAGGTGTAGTGAACAGGTGACACTGCAATAAACCAGGAGGTTAAATGAGGTTTGGCTGCCCTATTTACTGTGTGGCTAATCCCAATCTGCTTCAGCAGATACTCATCAGTTGGACATTCAATGTGCTGTACAAACTCAATTATTGTTTATTCAATAAACCATGGTTGAATCTATATAAGACTGATGTACACTTGTACTGATCGCTTCTTCTACTGTTTGGTTTTGTCTTTGGGGAGTATCCTTGATGTGAACTTGGTAGCCTCTTTCATGAGGGCTGGATCCTTTTCTTAGCAATGCAGTTGGCTCGTTTTCTATGAAGCCCCCAAACCCTTATACACAGGCAAGACTTATTGATGACATTCCCAAAGATCAGGAATGTGGCTTCGGGAGATCCTACTAACCAACAGGAACCAGAAAGATCAATTGTATACAATGCAATGCATGCCCAAATAATAAGAGTTAAGCAGATATAAAGTTAACAAGGGGTGTGTGCACAAACGCACGCACACACACACAAAAGATATAATAATGTGTGTACACTCACCTACACATGCATATAAAACAAATTTACTACAGGCACCCAACACATTATGTTTTATACCTGTGTTTTTATGTATGTGTATAGGCACACCTATGTACATACATACATACATATACATGAAACAAATTTAGAGAGCCACCCAACTCGTGGCTTACACCTTTCTGTCTGTGCTTATGCATGCATGTGTAGATACATACGTATGTATCACAGACACACAGACACAGACACATTTATATAGCCGCCTACTTCCCACGCAGAAACTCCGGGCGTGCAACAGTCCCTCGATCCTGTTGACTGAACGCGTGCAATTGACCCCCACCCCCCTGGCTTCCAGGCACGCTCGAAGCGGCAAGGCAAGGCAAGACTACAAAACCCATGCTTAATTTTTGCACGGCAGCGGGCAAAAAAGCGGCTTCATTCCCAGCTCTCGGGATCGTCCCGCAAGCGCCGAGCAAGCGGGGATCCCCCTTTCATCTCCCCCACCCCACCCCACCATGTCACTCTAGGCCGGGCGTTAATGCGGCAAGGAAGGAGGCGATTAGCTCTCGGCAGCAGCAGCGGCCGCCGCCGCCGCCGCCGCCTCCCTGGGCTGAGCACCGAGGCTGCATTCCCCCCCGTCCGCCCAGAGAAGGGCTTCCGGACTGCACCCCCCTCCTCCTCCTCCTCCTCCGTCCCTCCGCATACCTTCGGCTCCGAGACGGGCGTAGGGCGAGGCCGCCCCTCTCGCTTTAAAACCCTCCTCCGAATCCCTCCCTCCCTCCCTCGGGGCGAGTCTCGCGGGTGCCCCCTGCCGTCCAGCGGGAAGCGGCGCTTTCCTTTCCCCAGGCCGGGCGGCTTCGCTTTTCTTGTCCTTTGGCCTAGTTTTTTTTTTTTTTTTTAACTCCGGGTTAAAGGCTGGCCCGGTTAGGATAGAGCGAGCCTGCCACCCCGTGGGAGAAGGAAGCTAAGATCACTTGGACAAGGCTGTGAAAGGAAGGGCGGACAACTATGCCCCCTTTTTACGACCTGCGGACTTCAAAGAATTCCTGTGGCCAGGAATTCTGGGAGTTGAAGTCCGCAGGTCGTAAAAAGGCCATAGTTTGTTTGTTTGTTTGTTTATTTAATTTAATTTATATACCGCCCTTCTCCCAGAAGGACTCAAGGCGGTGTACAGCCAAAATAAAACACACAGATATAAAATTTAAAAAACAATTTAAGAAATATTAAATAATTTGGCCAATATCTAATTAAAATAAAACTACCCGTTTTGGACATTTAAAAGTTAAAAGTTAATGATTAAAATTTAAAAATTAGGCCAGTCCGGCTTGTTGGAATAAAAGCGTCTTGAGAGCCTGGCGGAAGGTGCGTAATAGTTGCCCAGCCCTTCCTATAATAAACGGAAAGGATCCCCCCCCCAAAAAACTGAAATCTCCTCGGAGGTTGTTGGTGTCTCTTGGGTACCTATGGAAATAGCTTTTTCTTGTCTCCCCCCAACCACCACCCAAGATTACTCTTTTTACTTCCCCAAGTGGGATCTGCTGCACTTGAATTAAAGGCTGCCTGGACTGAATGGATTAGTTTGAATGCAGGACAGCCAAAAGTGCAGGGAATGGTTTGTACACACAATATTTTGAACATCCCTAGAGAAGAATGGCTAGGAAACACAGTCTCTGAAACTACCCCTGGTATTTTAAAATCTAGTAGGGTCTTGTTAGCGGCTATTCTCAGAAGAGCAGGGGAGAAGAAAGAGTGGATTGTGGAGGATTCTGTGGAAGAGGGAAATGAACCACGGAGGATTCCTGAAGCATTGGAAAGGATGTTGCAGGAATCAATCCTAAATGCTCTCAGAACCGAGAAATTGGGGTGGGGGGAGATTAGTATTGGACTGCTGGAGATGAATAGCATTTGCTTGGATTTTGTGATAGTGGAGCATTCTGGAAGTATCAATTCACTCATGGTGTAAAGGCCTTTTATGATCAAATACAGGAACAGACCTTAGGCTTCCAAATTACCGTATTTTTTAGAGTATAAGGTGCACCTTCCCCCCCCCCAAAAGGGGGTGAAAATTTAGGTGCGTCTTATACACTGAATGTAGCCCCACCCACCCACTGGCCCCCACCCTTTGGCTCTGCCTCACAGCAGTTACCTCCTTGCAAGCAAACAGCAAGAAAAAACAGCTCCTTTCAGCTTCAGCACAGGCTAATTAGCACAAGTTGATTGGATAGGCCTCCTGACTCTCAGCTGATTTGCTCTCAGCTGTTTTGCGCAGGGCTCTGCTGCTTGCTGCAAAGAGATAAATTGCTGGAGCAGATTTTTTCCCCCTTGTGCTAATCAAGTTATGCTGAAACGAAAATGAAAGTAAAGCAGGCTGTTTGCTGCAAAGAGGCAAAATTGCTCAGAGGCAGAGGGAGATTTCTTTTTCTTCTTTTCCTCACCAAAAAAGGTAGGTGCGTCTTATTGTGTCTTATACTCCGAAAAATACGGTAAACTCTTATCAGCACTGAGATAGTTTTAGTATATTTTGGTTCTCCCAAGGTTGCAATTGTTGGAAGAAATATCCATCTGGTTCAGTTCCAAGCTGGGGGAAAGACACCGGAAACATGGAGCCTGATTGAAAAGATGGTTCACCAGCGTTTATGGTTCTGGTGCAGCTGACAAAATGGAGTTGAGAGTGGGTAGGTTTTATACCTTCTTTGGGCTTTGCATTTGAGCTTCCTGTTCCTGTGCAAGAACATTTACTTTAGTATTCTATTGGCTGTTGTCAGATTCCTATGGGGTCATGCAGGGGTCATAGCTGGCTCTAGAGGCAAAAGAGGAAATGCAAATCCTAGGTGCTTGTCTGAGCTAATCTGGTCAACCTCTGTGTTGCAATATTTTCAGGATCAGACTCAATAAAGATAATAGGAGTTAGAGCTTTAAATATATTTCTTTTTAATTATGATAGGCATTCTATATTCACTGAATATTCAAGGTAGAAGCGACGAGAATGGTGAGGGTGGCTCCTTATATATACAAGGGGTGGAGCTAGGAATGGGAGTGGTAAGTTATGAATACATTAAAGTCCAAAGAATAAGTTAACCTCTGATGTTCCATATATACATTATTTACACATTGGAGAATAAGGCATTTACATCTGACAAATCCCCCTCTAAATGCCGGTTCGTTACACAACACCAATTACATTCTGATTCAGGACAATATAATACATATAATTTAGAAGTTAAATATTTGTGTTGTTTAGAAGGTAAGGGTTTTGTTAATATGTCAGCTAATTGTTCAGAAGTATCGCAATGTATTGCTTTAATGAATCCGTCTTGAGACAGTTGTCTCACATGCTTAAACTTTATATCAATATGCCTGGACCTTTGTCCAATTGCATCGGATCTGGATATTTCAATGGCCGCTTTATTGTCTTCATGCATAATAAATGGTAAGGTGGGTTTCTTCCAAACATCAGTGATCAGATCATTGAACCATACAAGGTTATTTGCAGCCTTGGACAAACAAACATATTCCGCTTCTGTAGTAGAAGTGGCTACTAGTTCTTGTTTACCAGTATACCAGTAAACTGGACAATCATTCAATAGAAAAACATAACCAGAAGTACTCTTTCTGCATGATGTATCACCAGCCCAATCTGCATCAGCATAACAAGTAATTTTTGGTTCTCTGTCATTATTGGGTTCCAACATTAAACAAAAATCTAATGTACCCTTCAGATATCTTAGAATTCTTTTGACAGCTTCCCAATGATACAAGGTTGGTTTACTAACATATCTTGACAATAGATTGAGAGGTAATGCAATATCTGGCCTAGTCCAATTAGATATATAAAGGAGTGAACCTATAACTGATCTGTAAAATGTGTTGTCTTTAAACTCAGGGGAAGATTCATCAGTGTTTCTAAGAAAATCAGTTTGCATAGGGGTGTCACAGGTTTTAGCATTATTTAAGTTACATTTGTTTAGGAGTTCGATGATTTTATCTTTCTGTGTAAGTTTGAATCCCCTTTTAGTTTTGTTAATTTGCACACCAAGGTATTTATTCACTTTACCCAGAGATTTCAGTGAGAAGTGTTCATTTAACTTATTTACAAAGATTTCCCTGCTCTCTTTATGCTTTCCAATGTATAAAATATCGTCCACGTAAATTAATACAAATTCAATATGATCATTACTCTTTTTTACAAAGAAACAGTTATCAGCAGTGGTGGCGTTGAAATCCATGGTCTTAAGTACTTTTACCAAGCAATCGTACCATCTTTTGCCGGATTGCTTTAATCCGTACAGACTCTTATTTAATAACCAAATTTCGTTCTTATTAGTGTATTGACTGTGTGGTGCTCTTACATATATTTCCTTATCTAATTTTGCATGTAAGTATGCGGTCTGTATGTCATATTGGAATACGTCCAGATTGAGTGCAGATGCTACTACAAGGGCTGTTTTGACACTCTCTGTTCTCACTGTGGGTGAATATGTATCAGTATAGTCTTCTGGATATTTTTGTGCATAGCCTTGTGCAACTAGTCTAGCCTTGTATAAGGTATTGCCTCCTTCTAAGTTCTTAATTTTATAAATCCACCTGGTACCTATAATTGTTTTATCCTTAGGTGCGATCGCAGGTGTGAATACATTTAATCCTTGTAAACTTTCCATCTCTTTTTCCATAGCTAGTTCCCATTTTTCTCTTTCTTCATGTGGAAGTTTCAATACTTCTTCATATGTATTAGGTGTTATTTGTTCTCCATTCATATGCATTATGTAATCTTTGTATTTATTTGGTATTTGGTTTCTATTGTTTCTAATAGTTCTTTCAGGCTTGCTATGGTTATCATGCAAATATCTAGCTTCCTTTTTTGTTAATGTGTCTGTCTTTATTTTATGCTGACTATTAGTCCAAGTTTTGTTTTTGTTCTTACTTTTGTTAATATTTTGATTTTCTGTTGTTCCTTCCTCGCAAGATATCGTATCTTTACATTTATTAGGAAATATTTCATTAAGGTGCAATTTTGACCAATTGGCCTGTTCATGGAACACAGCTGTTCTGGATACTATAAATTTGTTATTACTATCAATAAATCTGTACCCTTTGGTTCCAGTTTCGTATCCCATGAATCTTAATCTCCTGGATACGTTTTCTCCCTTTCTCCTCAATTGTTTAGGTATGTGTACGTCTGCAGTGACTCCAAATATGTGCATGTGTGATAATTTGGGTTTTCTATTGTACATCACCTCATATGGTGTCTTATTCACAATACTGGACCAGGTTCTATTTTGAGTGTAATTCGAATAATGTAATGCCTCTGACCAAAATTGTTTGCCTAAACCAGCATCCTCTAATGTGCACCTAATCATGGTTTGTAGTGTGGAATTTTTCCTCTCTGCAACTCCATTTTGAAATGCAGAAAAAGGATTGGACGTGAAATGTAACATTCCTCTATCCTTTAACCATTGGGAGAATTCTTTAGACATGAACTCACATCCCCTATCTGTCATAATTTGCTTTATTCTGATATTATGTTGTGTTTCTATACGTTTGTAGAATTCCTTAAATTTCTGAAATGTTTCATCCTTGTGCTTTAATGTGTAAACAAAACCATATCGGCTGTAGTCATCCACTATTGTTAGGAAGTAACGTTTTCTATAGGTAATTGAGGGACTTAATGGACCAACTAAGTCCATATGTACCAAATCAAAAATATTGTTAGTTGATCTGTTAGATTTTTTTGGTCTGGGACTGGTTTTTAGTTTGGTGGACTTACATACTGAGCATTCCAAATAATTTTCACAATTTTTTATTTTCACACCTTCTGCGTGTTCAGTCATTTTTTGTACTACAGGAAAGCTTGCATGTCCTAACTTCCTGTGTAAGATGTGAGCACACTCATCATGAATTGGTTTACCTATTTTTGGTTTCTTTTCCTTGTATGTATTTTTGTGATCATGAGTTATTCTACACTCATCATTGTCACTGTTACTGACATTTTCATCATCTGCTTCAATACAATCTTCCATATTTGAATCAATGTTATGTAAACATCTTTCTTTAGTTATCAGATAGGGTAGACCTCCTTTTATCATTACAGTACCTACATTTGTTTTGTTCTTTTCTATAGTTGCTTTTCCCTTTGAGAAAACTATATTGATATCAGATTCTCTGCTTAATTTTATGGCACTTAGTATGTTGTGAGGTATTTCTGGGATTAATAATACCCCCTCTATTTTCCCTAGACCAGGCAAGGTCACATTTCCTTTGCCTAGTACTTGAACCTTTTCTTGATTAGCTACCTTTATCACAAACTTATCTTCTATAAATGAAGATAATATACTTTTGTTGTTGGTGGTGTGATTTGTTGCACCAGAATCAATAAGCCAATTGTTATTCTCATCCTGCTGTGTTCTGGTGCTGTCTTGTTTATTTAGCCCATTCAGTGATCCAGATTTCCTCTCTTTTGAATTTTCTCTACCCCCTCTACCTTCTTTGTAATTTGGTGGGCTTCTATATTTGTGTCTATCTGTGGAAGATTGTCTGTAATTATATTTGCTCCTATATTCTGGTCTATGTCTCTCTCTTGAGACTTTGGGGCAGTCTCTTCTACTATGTTCCCTGGATCTACAATTGTAGCATCTAAAGGCCTCATTATGTTTATCTTGAAAGACTACTTTCCTAAAAGGTTTGTGGTCTGTTTGGTTACTGGATCGATTTTTTCTTGAATTGTCTTCTGCTATCAATTTGTTAGATAGACTTTCTATGGATAAATATCCCAAATTAATGGTATCTAAGTGTGACATAAAGCTATCCCATGATGGATCAAGTGAATTGATAATAACACTTTTCATTGTTTGATCTGAAATCACTTCCCCCCTCAATTGTAGTTCAGCTCTTATTTTGTTTAGATTTATCAAATGCTCACTTATAGAAACCCCTGGTTTTACTCTAGAGGAAAAGAAATCCTTAGACATTCTTGTGGTTGTAGCTACGCTATCGCTGTGAAATAGATTAAACATGCATTGAATTATTTCTGATACAGTTAGGTTTGGTTTGATGCTATGATACATTGCAGGAGACACGCTAGATATTATTATGAAAAATGCTCTATGATGTAAACAATCTATTTTTAAAGTCCAAGGTCTTCTTGGAGGGCTAGTTATAAAGAATAGTAAATTTTCTTTCATGAAAATAACCTGAAGCTGTTGATACCACTCTTGTAAATTAATGCCATCAATTCTAAGTTTTGGGAAGTCACTGGGTAAGTTACCTACATTATTCTGTCCATTACTTACAACCTGGGGCAGTCCGTGATCTCTCAAGTGCAGGAAATTACAGAACGGCATTGGGATGCTTGCAATGAGTCTGCGCGGTTCTCTGGCCAGTTCAAGTCCTTCTGGGTCGTCTACGTAGTTTCGCACATGCGCGTTGCTCATTTCTTCTTTGGTGGCGTCGTGGAAGGTTCTCTCCCTTTCAGCTCTCTCGATCCGCTCCTCCTCAGATGAGTCGGTCTCTGGCTCGGTTTTTGGGGTTCTGGTGGTGGTGACGGTTCTTTTCTTCTTTTTGTGTGCGTTGGTATTCGATTTTGTCTGTGGTGTAGGGCGAAATCGGCATGGCTCTCTGGGCTCGGGCGTCGTCGCTTTCGAAGTCAGGATGGGAGCGTGCAGGTCTTGAGTCGCCGGTTTGATTTCTTGCTTCTTCGTAGATGTCTTGGTAATTTTCAGTCTTGGCCCAAAAGCAGCAAAAAGCGTTTTCATTGCTGATTTTACTTGAGATTTTGTTAAATCGTCTTCACTTTCTGATTTTGGATCATCTGAAGAGTTTGAGACTTCTTTCTCACTTTCTTCGTCTGATAGTGTTTTTCGCGCCAGAAATTTTGAATTGAGCGTTTTGATTGGCTCTGCTCCATTCTCTTTTGAAGTTCGTTGAAACCAAGATGGCTGCCATTCAAAATTTCGCGCGGGATCACATCTTTTCTTTTTAACAACTATTTTCTCAGTAGTCATCTCACTTACGATTTTTTGATCTTTGGGTTTTTCTTTAATGACGTTTTTCTCTCTCGCTGCTCCGCTGTTCTTCAGCATCTCCTGGAGGTCCGCGATGAGACTTTCATCATTCTTTTGGCTTTTTAGTATCTTTAATATCTCTGACCTGAGTTCGTTATTTTCTATTTCGATTTCTTTCTGGTCATTATTTTCACTCATTAGTTCTTCTTCTTCAGTGGTGTATTCTTCGGATTCTCTCGAAATCGCATTGGTGGATTCGTTGATCATCTCTTGATCAGTTTCTATTTCTTTGCTGTAGGCCCTGGTGTTGGGCCTATCTTTCTTGGACATTTTTAATTACTTATTGAGTCAATTAACCATCCTCTGCTACCAGCTTGTTGCAATATTTTCAGGATCAGACTCAATAAAGATAATAGGAGTTAGAGCTTTAAATATATTTCTTTTTAATTATGATAGGCATTCTATATTCACTGAATATTCAAGGTAGAAGCGACGAGAATGGTGAGGGTGGCTCCTTATATATACAAGGGGTGGAGCTAGGAATGGGAGTGGTAAGTTATGAATACATTAAAGTCCAAAGAATAAGTTAACCTCTGATGTTCCATATATACATTATTTACACATTGGAGAATAAGGCATTTACATCTGACACTCTGGCTTAATGGCTTTCGTCCTGTGTTGGATTTTGGGTGAGGGGCTGCTTCTAATCCTATCAGTCTGCTTTTGTTAGCTGTCAAACTTTGCTGCAAGCAGTTTCGAAATATCCTATCTCGAATGGCTTTCTGCCTGCAGTATTTGTTTTGCTTATGAATAGGGCTATCTATATAGTTGGCTTCTTCTTTCAATAAGCTCTTTATCTCTTAAGTGCTGACATCTGCTGTGGACTATTAAGAAAAAATAATATTCTGCCTTTTTAATATTTCCCAAAATATTTCATTCTTCTGGGGAGAACGACTTCCCATACTATGATTTGGGGCCAGGAATAGAAGCTAAGCATGTTTTTGGCAGAAAGAAGTAACCCACCTTAACTGCTTCTTTTTAGCAACCCAGCTGAAGCCATTAGTACTCTATTGAATAAATATTTTCTGAGAACGTTCTCTATTTTTGGTTTTGGTGTGTGATAATTCCTTTGGTTTGAACATGACCCTAGAAGTTGATTTTTTATATTAAAAAAAGCTTACAATTTTATTTCTCTTGCCTTAAAATTATGATATGATTGTGTATTCATGGTTTGTAATTTATGATTAAATTATGTACATTACTATATGTAATCTTCTAGATTATTTGGATATTGTTGCTCTGGAATAATGATTATGACAGAAAATGAAAAAAAAAGATATCAATTAAAAAAAACCCCAAGCAACCAGACCTTAAACCAAACAGAATATAGAATATTTGGGGTTTATCATTTAAGAAACAATTATAATATATTCATCCTTCATTAAACTCAACACTTAATGTGATATTTATAATATCATACTTTCCTGTTCCAAACACTACATATGTTTAGCCCTTTTAATCTATTTTCTCATTTATTTTTACTGAGAGCCATTCAGAGTTGTCTTAAAGAGGGCCAGCTATATAAATGTACTAAATAAATAAAATAAAATTTTAATGGCTGAAAACCTTCACAGCACAGTTGCCCAAATACTGAAATCCTCCAGCATTGGAAACCAATGGACCTGTTGAAAATTGCTTTTTAAAAAACCAATTCTTTCTCATCGTTTCTCATCATCCCTCCAATCAGCATCTGTTTTGAGCTAAAAAGATATTAATTTTTGCTGTAATGCAAGTTAATCCCCTTCACCTTGCCCTTGCCGTGAGATAATACACTTATTTTGGATGAATTTGATTGAGATAAGCTGCTTGTTAAATGGGAGTTCAGAAACATTCTTAGAAGCGGATCTGTGGCATACTATCCTATTATTTTTTAAAATCAGGTTTAATCAACCGTATCACCTCTCCATTAGCCGTGGTGGCTCAGTGGTTAGAATGCAGTATTGCAGGCTAATTCTGCCGACTGCTAGCAGTTCGATTCTGATTGGCTCAAGGTTGACTCAGCCTTCCATCCTTCCGAGGTCGGTAAAAATGATGATCCACATTGTTGGGGAAAATATGCTGACTCTGTAAACCCTTTAGAGAGGGCTGTAAAGCACTGTGAAGCAGTATATAAGTCTAAGTGCTATTGCTATTAAGGTATTGGTTTCCAAACTTTTTCACAAAGGTTATTGTTAATGAATGCATTTGACACCACATCTTTTTGGTTTTAGTTCTGTAGAAGGCCTACCAGAGCTGGTTCTATGCCTACCCATGCTCCAGGAATGGATAATATTTGGATTTGAATTGGCAGAATGAGGTTCCTTACATTTTCTCTGTGGAGGGTGATGATGGGACCTATGCTTGGAGGGAGAAAAGCAAAAGCAAAGCCAGAGGCTCTACAGGGTGTCCATTTGTTCTACTGGGTAAAAGAAAAGAAAAAGCAAACAGTGCAATATGAGCCAATCAACTTTACCACAGAGCTACTTCTGTCCCATGGAACCTTTTAATATTTTAGCTATATTCTCAGCTTCAGAATCTACACTTAAAAAAAGAATCAGAATGGTATTTTCAGTGCCAAAGCTAATAGTCAGTGTTCCATTATAAACTCAAATTTGAGGTTATATTTATTTGAAATGGTTATTTCTGACAAGAACAACTACAGAATGAGTCCCAGTTCTACATTCTTCACTCGTCTTGAGTAAAATGGGCTTTCATTCTCTGTAGTAATTTCTTAGAATACACCCATGTGTCACATTTACATATGTGCGTAATGGATATGGTATATATCCCAACATGACTGCACTTAGTAATTTGCAATATATATCGGTATGCATATTATATATGTATGTGTGTGTGTTCGTGCTTGTGTATAATACTTGTCTCAAATGTTACACATTTTTCAATACTAATTTTTTCTTTTTTACTCGATGCTGGCATCTGTCTCAGGAGAAGAGGCTGCTTTGCTTGCCAGCCTAAACTCAGTCAACCATGATCTAAATCTGTCCCCCACCCCGTTGTTTAACAATTCTACTATTGGGATCTCTAAAATTGAGGCTGGCCTGGTAACCATTCACCTGTCTACTCTGAGCATCATGTTTTTCAGATTAAGTATAATAAATATTCCAGAAAAACTCTGCTGACTGTTTTCTTTATTAGGCCTATCAGCTTGGATTAAAAGAACTTTTTTTTTTTCACCAGATAGCTGAAAAAATGCTGTTGTCCAGTGGAAGTCTAGTCATGGAAAGTTCAACTTTTTGAGAGGCTTTTTGATTTCCATTTCAAGGCAAGAGCCCAAAAGAGGTTTCCCCACCACTCTCATCTAGAATCAACTCCATGCATCAAATTTGGAGGGTAGTTTATTGTGGCAACTGGTATCAGTGTTTAAAAGGCGCCTATGGAAATGCAATAGGAAAGGGGTCTTATTTTCAAATTGTATTTTGGAAAATATATGACAACAATATGGTCACCAAAACAATTAAATCTAGTTTACCCTTAATCAAATGACTTTGAGATTATGGCATTCTCTTTTGTTAAGAATCCAAAAATGCATTAGCAGTAGCACCAATATTTATTTCAAGTGATTTTTAATACATTTTAACATATCTTATATATAGACCATCAGGAGTGAAATCCAGCAGGTTCTGACAGGTTTTGGAGAACCGGTAGCAGAAATTTTGAGCAGTTCGGAGAACTGGCAAATGCCACCTGTGGCTGGTCCCAGAGTGGGGTGGGAATGGAGATTTTGCAATATCCTTCCCCTGGAGTGGGGAGGGAATGGAAATTTTGCACTATCCTTTCCCTGCCACACCCACCAATCCACACCATGCCCACCAAGCCACACCCACAGAACCAGTAGTAAAAATATTTGGATTTCACTACTGAAAATAGACTGTATTTTTTCATTACTTGGCTGGCCTATGAGTTTAATAAATTAATATTATTTTCCTAATTTGGGAAGAAAAATATTGGATATTTGCTAAATGTTTCTCTAAACCAGGATTTGATCTTTTTAAAATAAATATGTTCAGTTAATAGGAAGGGTCCTTAATTGTTTTTAATATTATATAGACTGTGTTTTAAAGGACAAATGACATTTAAATTCTAATACTCCTTTTCAGCCTTCTGTAAATTTTCTCATATTATTCAAGAATAAGAATACACACTCATGCCCATAATAACACGCATATTGCACCTCCTTTGTTGGATGTGGAATTGCTATATCTATAAGCTGATATTTGTATGTATTTGGGAGAACTGGAGGAGCTCTGTTAGTTCCCAAAATGTCAATAGAATAGAATAGAATAGAATAGAATAGAATAGAATAGAATAGAATAGAATAGAATAGAATAGAATAGAATAGAATAGTAGAATTCTTTATTGTGTGTTTGGACACACAAGGAGTTTTTCTTGGTGCGTATGCTCTCAGTGTACATAAAAGAAAAGATATGTTCATCAAAAATCATAAGGTACAACACTTAATGGTAGTCATAGGGAACAAATAAGCAATCAAATCATATTAGGAAACAGCCTATATAAATCTTAAGGATACCAGCAACAAGGTTACAGTCATACAGTCATAAATGGGAGAAGATGGGTGATAGGAACGATGAGAAGATTAATAGTAATGCAGACTTGGTAACTAGTTTGACAGTGTTGAGAGAATTATTTGTTTGGCAGAGTGATGGCATTGGAGAAAAAACTGTTCTTGTGTCTAGTTGTTCTGGTGTGCAGTGCTCTATAGCGTCATTTTGAGGGTAGGAGTTGAAACAGTTTATGTCCAGGATGTGAGGGGTCTGTAAATATTTTCACAGTCCTCTTTTTGACTCGTGCAGTACACAGAAGAGCTCAAACAAGAAAAGCACTACCTGGAATGTATTCCATGAAAGATATGTTGAAAAGAATGGAAATCTCAAAGGACATCTATACACAATGACAGCTGAACGTGATCTCTCGGAGCTTTCTCAAGGATTACAGAATCATTATTAACATGTTCCATGCAGTGTTGGGATTGGTTGTGAATTTTCTAGAAAAAGGAAAATACTTAATAATGGCCATCAGAACTTCCTTCTAGATTTGGTGATACAATGGCAGTCACCACATGTCTCTGATCCTTATTCTCATCATCTAAATGCAAGATTAAATTTATTCAAAACAGGAAGCACAGCATTAATAATTTGAATACACTCTATTAAAAGGAGAAAGAGTTATGATAGTTCATTTGAATCCAAACAGTTAAGATTATCTTAATTTCTTTTTTTTTTATCTGATGGCTCCAAAATCATATAAAGAAGGATGGGCATTCCTTACACTGAGTGCAGTACTTCTTATTTCTGTGTTACCATTGTGTATTTACTGAGAAAATCTTAGCAAGCAAGTCACAGCTTTCAACCCTTGAACTCTTCTAAACCAGCCAGATCCCACAGGGAGTTCAGGAGTTTTTATAGATAGATGCTTGTTTTCTCATGAGAATTTTGTTGGAGTTCAGAGACTCGGAATTGAAATCAAGAGAGATTTATGGGGCTACAATGAAACTATCATATCTTTCTTTCCAATAGTTTTATGAATTTAGAGAATGAAGCATGTGTTTTACTATGGAGTCCAGCGAAAAGACAGAACTTGATTTGCAAAGATTCTAGCTGCAGACCCAGCCCTGGGCAGCAAACTCCATTGAATCCAGTACAAATGATTTCTGGGTAAACTGACCACTTTTTCATGATGGTGTATAGAGAATTAATGACAAGAAGAACATACATTAAATAGGTGGAAAAAAGTTTTGCTCAATCCATTAAAAATTATCTTGTTTTCGTCCGCAAGAAAAAAATATACATACCTCAAACATGTTCTATGGAAATATTCAGTTATCCAAGAAGCTTCAATGTTCCTTTTTCTTCAGCTGAAGAAGTTTCTTGGATGAGAAGCGAAATGTCTTCAAGGAAAAACAAAGTCCACTTGCTTTTTGAAAAAGCACCTTTGGGACACACCTCAAATACATTAATTTCTTTGGATATTAATCCAACATTCCCATTTTGTAATACAGTTTAAATACAGAAATCTGACAGTCCAGCTTTCTAATACAATTATATTCCTAAGATTATAGAAATGAACTAAATGTAGAAAGGAAAATAATTCCCATCCATTAATTTCTTACATATAATCTTCCTATGTAATTTAAATTTGCCATATCTTCTTCCCTAAAAGTCTAAAACATTTATCTCTTTTAAAACAAGGTCTGGTTGGAGGAAAATCAGAGCGCTTCAATTAATGAAAACCTGTATCAAAGTATTAACTGAACCTCCATCTGGAAGTGTGTCACTTTTAAAGTAAGGATCTCCTCATTCTAGATCCCCTTTATTAATACAAAATGTGCTAGGATCTCTACCAGAAGAGTGATCTTCTATCTTTCAAAATATTAACCAGGTGAGTCCTGGTGGGACTAAGAGGAGGCAGAATCAGGGAGTTTTAACTTGTCAGATCAACTGCTGTATTAATTAAGGTTGGCCACTAGCACCCTAATTTTTCTTTTTATGCTCCTTGAATTTTCTCTGACCCTGATTGCTGAAAACTATCAGTGTCCTGCTGTTATATGCAACTGGAAGCACACAAAAATGGTAGTGCAATAAAATGCCCCATTATTTAAAAAATCTGCTTGCAAAGCTAGATAATAATGGAAAATTATATTTTTGTTGCTGAGCAAGACATTTGTTAAGTGAGTTATGCCCCATTATATTATCTTTTTGCCATGGTTTTTAAGCAAATCATTAAGTGAATCATACTGTCATTAAGCGAATCTGGCTTCCCTCAGTGACTTTGCTTCTCGGAAGCTCCTTAAGAGGGTGGCAAATGACAATTCCAGGTCCTGGGATGCTGCAACCATCATATATACATTCTGGTTGCCAAGAACCCAAAGTATGATCATGTGACTGTGGGGATGTTGCCATGGACATAAGTGTGAAAACTAGTCATAAGTCACTTTTTTCAGTGTTGTGACTTTGAATGGTCATTAAACGAATGGTTGTAAGTCGAGGACTACCTATAATCCTTTGGTGCCCAATATTTTCCCATCCTGGCCTACGAAGGCATTGATTTAATGTATCCGTGATGTTCTAGAACAGGAGTTCCTAAACCTTTTGCCATTATACCTCCCTTTAATGTATACTTAATATGCACACCTTCCCTAAGAATCTAAGCACCAGAATAAAGACAAATGAACAATAAAAACAACACACTGAAATTTTAGGAAAGATGGATTTATTCTAACGATGTAAAAGGTTCTTCACAATTCCCCTGGACTCTGACTGTACCTCCCTAAGGGAGGTACACCTTCAGTAAGCTCAGTCTAATAACTTGAAAAGTCCCATGTAACATATGTAACAAAACTTGGCTTGGGTTTAACTAAAAGGTGATGTCTTCTTTCAATCAAAGCTATCCCAATTTCAATTCTCCTCTCCTCCAATCTCTTAAATTCACCAGCGTTGACTTCATTCGAATATTGCTTTGATCCACTGTTGCCTTATCCATGCTTCGATGGATGGGCAGCCCTTACATGGACTCATTGAAAGTGTTAAGCCACGGGTCATGATTTAAAAACCGGGATGTCTAGTATCACCCAATGCACAGAGCCAGAACCAAGCAAATCATGCTGTGGCTCAACATACCATAGGAACCCACTCATCTGATGTGTGTCTATAACCTTTTCAGGTCTATTTTTACAGCTTTCAGGAATAGGCGGTTGAGTTGGGCTCATAGGAAAGCCCCTCCTGTCTGCCTCGCTGGAGACAATTTCTAAAGATCAAAGGTGCTTGTGGGAGGAGATGGGAAACTTTTCTTCCATGAACCTCAAGTAAGTTGATCCCGAGATCCAAGTGTTAGTCTTTTAATAATAACAAAAGAAGCATATATTTGCTGGCTGCTAACTTTGTCAACTTCTACAGAACAGAGACGGCCTAGCAACCAAGCACCAATCTTCACTTCTATTTGCTTGGACCATGCCAGAAGAAACTGATCCTTGGATTTTAAGCATAAAGCAAGGGACCTTTCTGCCCTCAGAAGGATTCTATTGCAACATTTTCCCCTTTCTCCAACACTGATACATACATTCTTCCAGCGACTGATCTGTGGCCATCTTTAGTGCATTGAAGAAATGGGGAGACAATGGATTTTTAAATATGAATTAATGTTCAAACAGAATTGGTGGAAGCAGTTAAACCTTATTGTCCTTTGAAGGTTATCCTGTGTCAGTTAGCTTGGAGAGCCTTGTACTGGTCTAAAACTGTGATAAACTGACTGGTTGACTGGCTTAGAGATCCTTCCATTATTATCACAAACTATTTAGAGATTTGAAGCTGGGCTTTCTCCATCCAGGGGCAACCACTAAAATGATCATTAACAAAGTTGAAAGGAACCTTGGAGGTCTTCTAATCCAACCCCCTACTCAAGCAGGAGGCCATTTTAGACAAATGGCTGTCTAGTCTCTTCTTAAAAACCTCCAGTGTTGGAGCACCCACAACTTCTGGAGGCAGATTGTCCCACTGATTGATTATTCTAACTGTCAGGACATTTCTCCTTAGTTCTAGGTTGGTTCTCTCCTTGATTAGTTTCCATCCATTGCTTCATACGATATATCAACTACCAAGGAGAGTTTTCACTGGATCTGTGGAGGCACTTCATATATTCTTGGGTATGAGATCTAGAGGGGTTTTCCAGATTTTCCAGGCCATAGATCCTATTAGTCAACAAGAACTTTTCCTGGAATCCCCACTGCCTGCCATGCAGACACCCACAGAGTGATTAGTCATGACGAGAAGGAAGTCCCTCGGGAGAGATGGGGCTCCTGAATGTCCACTGGCCTTGCTCTTATAAAAATGGCTAGGGAGGTTCTTGGCTGAGTCTGAATGAACTTTTTTTTACCCATAGTCACTTGAGAACCGCAGGATTCTGCAGAACACAACTTGAAAACCTTTGGTAATGTGGCAAGTTCACAACACTATCCAGCATACTTTCAGAGACAAGTTTTTAGAAGTGAAATACGTCGCGGAACTGGAATTCATAACCAATTGAATTTATGAGCAGGGCAAAAAGAAAAAAAAAAACCTCTGTGTTATCTAGTTTTATTTTTTTTGAGAGAAGTCTTGCCAGGAAAATTACTCAGGGTTATGATGATTTTACAGGGTGATTTTGCCCAGAAATTTTCTTAATACAGACAGTCCTGTATGAGATGAGATGATAATTCAAGATTTCCATTTGCACGTCTGTCCCTGGAGACTGTCATAAAACATAATCTGTATCTTAGTGAGACAGGATATCTACAAAACACATTTTAAAATAGATAACTTAGCTTCTGCTGATGGCTTGCTGATACAAACCATGTCATTTATATACCAGAGATATCTACTATGCCTTCTGGGTCTATATGGCCATATTTTTCTGCAACTTGCATGTTCTTGTTATCAAACCAGTTTAGGATTAGGAATGGATGAGGGGAAAAAAATACCTTTACATTTTTTTTTATTAGTGTATCAAAACATAAAATACAAAGGGAAATAAAAAGTACTGGAAAAATAGGGAAATCCTCAGGAATTTGAAGACGGTCTAAATAAACTATGGATGAGAGCAAACAAACTGAAACTTAATCTAAAAAAGAAAGATTGAAGTACAGGTAGTCATCGATTTACAACAGCTCATTTAGTGATTGTTCAAAGTTACAACAGCACTGAAAAAGTGACTTATGACCATTTTTCACATTTATAACCATTGCAGCGTCCCCATGGTCAAGTGATCAAAATTTCGATACTTGACAACCGATTCATATTTATGACGACTGCAGTGTCCTGGGGTCATGAAATCACTTTTTGCAACCTTCTGACAAGCAAAGTCATTGGGGAAGCCAGACTCACTTAACAACCATGTGACTAACTTAACAATTGCAGTGAATCATTTAACAACGGTGGCAAAAAAGGTTGTAAAATGGGGCAAAATTCATTTAACAAATGTCTCACTTAGCAACAGAGATTTTGGGCTGAATTGTGGTCGTAAGTCGAGGTCTACCTGTACTAGAAGAGTGGAGTTGGATAAGGAGAGTTAGTTGGCACTTCCCCTTAAAGCACTAGTTGTACAGTTTGGAAATGAACTTGCTGTTCTCGTCTAGCCCCACAGTGTGATAGGCAAATAAATTTTAATCATCATCATCATCATCATCATCATCATCGACTTCTTTTTCAGGTTACAGTACCAGACTCAGTTTGCATTCAGAACTTGAAAAACTTGCTCTAGTATTTGAATTGGTGGGTAAAAATGTAACTTTTTAATACCGTCCAACTATTTCTGTAATTTTGAGCGTGAAACATATAGCCTTAGTTAAGCTTCATCAATACAAATCATAAAAGTAAATTTATGAGATGTATTTGTGCATATATTTCATTTGCCTTTTGTGTAGAGAACACCTAATATGTATGCTATAGTAGTTTCTCTTCTTGTGTTTTTTAAAAAAATGCCTTTAGATATCCATGACCATAATAATTCTCATATTTGACAACAGTCTTTGAGTTACTATTATATATGGAAAATTAATATTATTGGAAATACGTGCAGTATGTTACTAGTAGTCATGGCACTTACTATAACATTCAGAAAATAGCAAATGGTTCCATAAATCCAGCATTATAACACTGGCTCATTAATAAAATTGTATTTTAGCCCAAGAGTTGAATCCCTCTTATTTTTATTTGATTATTAATTATTTCATTTGTACCTTCATCTTTCTATCCCCTTGACAAACAAGGTGGCTTGCAACAGCGAAGAAAATATAAGGCAAACCCTAAACCATGGGTGTCAAACTTGCGGCGTCACGTTGCTGTCACATGATGTTTTGCAATGGTTTTCTCCTTTGCGGATCTGGGGTGGATGTGGCCTGCATGTGACGCATCAGGCGCCTGCCAGCCGCCAGTTGACACCCCTGCCCTAAACAGAAACATAATTAAAATCCAGATTAAAATCAAACATGAAAATAAAGAAATAATCTAAAATAGTTAGCTAGAAATCCACAACCAATGCACATTCATATACACAATTTTCACCGGAGCTGTTCTTATTGGATATCCTTCCAGAGAAAATTAGTAAAGAAAAGATATATTTGATTATTCATGTAATAACAGCAGTGAGGATTGTATTTGCGCAAAACTGGAAAGCAGAGAAAATACCTCTGGAAGAGGAAATAATTAAGAAAATTTTAGATTGTGCAGAAATGAATAGATTAACTATGATAATTAAAGAAAGAGAGGATTCAGAATATTTTAAGATATGGGGTCAATTCTACCATTGGCTAGAAAAGAGATATAAACAAATTAATAGTTATGCAAGAGTATGATATACTTAAAATATTGTATTGTTGAAGAGAGGTTGTAATAGATCAAGAGAAAATGAAGAAAGAAGAAACAACAAGGAGATAAAGCCATTGAAGAAACACCAAGATGACACACAAAAGGATTAACTGATGTACTAAGTGTTGGTTGTGTATTAAAAAAAAAAAATTGTACACCATTCACTCTTATTCACAAATAAAAAGGCTAGTAACGTTCTAACAAAATCTTCCCTATTGACACCAACTGAAGAGAGGAGGGGTGAGAACTTTGTCAAAATTGCAATGTCATGGAAATGGGAGCTGATGCTATCAAGTTGAAGAATTCATCAGGGACAGAGGATAAGATTTGCAAGATGGCCAGAATAATGTGATGCAACAATGAAATATTACCACAAATAGTTGCAATCCACATCAGGCTGTATATTTTGATGTCACCAGATATTGTCCTTTGATTGCCCTGGCCTCATTGCTATCCTAGCTGGCTAACCAAATGGGATGCATAGCTACTATGTGTAGGTAATGAGTCTCGCTGTCATCTAGACATCTCTTAGCTTATCCTTTTGCAACCCAGATGCAACAGCCCAAACTTTATACATTGTGATGGAACAGTGTTTTGACTAAAATAATGACATCTTCACAAAGATGTGAAATTCTACAAAGCTTTTACTTCTATGATGCTTCAGCAGCTCAAGAGAAAGAATGGAGATTTTCTGGGAATGCAATGGGAAACTAACATAATTTAAAACATAGGCTAGGGATGAGATGGGGTCAAGGTTGGAGGTAAAGTTAGGTTGCCAGGGGTTCAGATGTTGCTACAAATGGCCAATGAGGAAAGGCTCTACATCTGACCACAGTAAATATTTCAGGGTTCTTTAACTCATTCAGAGAATCAGTATTATTTTTGCCAAATTAGTTAGATCCCCAGCTAAAGTTATTTTTGGGATTGCCTATAGAGTTTCTCAATTATCTAAGTCATGGTTGTCCCAAAGGTGCTTTTCCAAAAACAACTGGTCTTTCTTGGGTTTTATTCTTTGAAAACATTTCACTTCTCATCCAAGAAGCTTCTTCAGTTCTGGGATTATTTCAAACATCCTTCTTTTTTAAAAAAAATCTACAAATAAGACATTCCATTTCCTTTCCTTTTTCTTCCCTTAATGAATATTGTTTGGACTGAGCTATCAGGAAAAAGCAAGTTATGCAGCCAAATAAGTAAACATGAAATATGAAATGAAATGAAATGTTGGAGACAAGATAAGGCAATGAAGATTAAGCAGAGCATGGTGTTCTATTAACGGGTACAGAAGTGCATTTATTCTTGGACAAGTCATCTATTTATAGAAGGACCATCTAGCTGAAGCTCCTCTCTCCAGTATAGGTCAATTGTGAACATAGCACAGGCTTTCCACAAACACATTTTGCTAGATTCAGCACTCAGAGGCCTGATTCATGACAGGAATGAACTCCAGGACTTCATATTTTTTTGTATTCGATACCAATATATCTGTCCAAGGATAGTTGTGATTATACAGTGCTGAGCATAAATCAAGTAGCTAGACCATGACCCTCACTAGGAGTATTTAATTTTTTAAAAAAATTGGGAATCACATATCACCTTATAACGAATGTCTCCAAAGAAACCAAGCTCGCACCAGCAAAAATCCACTGCTTCAGCACTTTTAAATGAAGGATGCATCTTGGCTAAAGTATGTAGTGCTTCTGCTTCAAAATCAATGATGTCTAGATCAGTGTTTCTCAATCTTGGCAATTTTTAAGATGTGTGGACGTCAACTCCCAGAATTCCTCAATATCACACTGGCTGGGGAATTCTGGGAGTTGAAGTTCATACTTCTTAAAGTTCCTAAGGTTGATGGTCTAGATCAGGGGTGTCAAACTCACATTGTCACAGCAATGTTATGTGACATATCGAGACTTGTTTCCCTTTGCTAAAATGGATGTGGCCGTGGCCAGCACATGATGCATCTATACCGTGGGCCGGGAGTTTGACAGCCCTGGTCTAGATGCAAGTAAATAGTTGGTGGATGCAAAAAATATTTTTTCAACACACACCAAATGGTGGTGAAATGCTGTATGATTGGTTCACAATATCTGTCACTTCCATTCATTTAACGAAGAACTAGCTATCGCACCACAAATTCCTCCAGGTTATCAATGATCCTGTTTCCTCATGCTATTTTAAATTATGATATACCACTCTCCTCTTCATTACATTCTTTCCATCCTCAAGGGGCTGATTTCTTTCAAACTGCTAGTTTTCTGTCTTACATATAGGCAGCTGTGAATATAGAAGTGAAATATTTTTCACATGTTACCCTTGTTGTTTGTCCCTAGGACAAAGATGCAGTTATGATTTCTCCATAACAGCTCAACATAAGTTAAATTTTCAGATACAAGATGTTCTTGCAATTACCAAATATCCTCATGCTCAAAGGCTACTACGTCGTGTAGAAACAAGTGTACAGCTTATACGTAACTTGTAAAAAGTAAATATTTCCCAGAGTATCTTAATTTCAAGCACAATATAGGACTGGCTGTAGTTGATAAAGTTCTCAAACATTGTTTTTTTAGTAGATGACATTAAAGGTTAAAACTCATATACTATTAACTGAGGTTAATCTCAATATTTCTGGATATCTGTGGATTGAAATAATTGTTTTAAAGATATGGGCTTATCAAATTCTGCAAGTTAATAGAGAACAGGGCTGTTGCTACAAAATCGTTTGATTTTTAAAGGCAAATATTGAACATTGTTTGGAATACAAAAAGCCAAACTTTAGATTGTAAAGAACATTGCCAAGGTTGAGAAATTTCACTTGATATTGTGAACATATTGAAACTACATGTCTATGGAGATTCTCAGTCATCCAGATCATGGTTGTCCCAAAGGTGCTTTTTCCAAGAGGCAACCGGACTTTCTGGTTTTTTTTTAAAGATGTTTTGCTTCTAAGCCAAGAAGCTTCTTTGAAAAAGCACCTTCGGAACAATATTGAAATTACTGTGAAGGGTATCTTTTGCCAATGAAATAAATGAATGTATTACATGCTTCCCACATTCCATTTGTTTCACTGACCCAGTTTCAGAGAAGGGGAGTTTGAATATAACCATCCCAGAATTGAGGAGGATCTTTCTCTCCCTCTCAATAACCTTGAGGACTTACTCAGACAGGCCTCAGATTACTTACTTCCACATGTTGTAAACAACTTATTGACTCTCTTAATTTAATTGTGCAAGAGTCAGTATTTACCTGTCTTCTCTGAAGACCAAAGACATCAATAAAGTAAGATCAGCCAAGAATGATAACACTTACTGCAACCTCTGTAACCTGGATATTTGACTATCTGCATAAAACTTTCTAGGAGATTTTGAGGTCATCCTCAGAGAAACTTTATATTGCTTTATGTTTTTTGGAACAATTCAGAGCACATATTTTGCTATCAAAGGGGGGAAAAAACAACCCACTCCAAATATATTTCTTTACACCTTTTTTTGGTGTCCTAGCCAAAGAAATTTAGTTTAAGAATGCTGTAATAAATCATTGAATGTACCACAAGGTGTTGATGTTAGTTATAACTGATAGATTAAAAAAAAGGGGGGGGGGAGGTTGGCACTGAAACAAAAACGTTTGTAAATATTTGAAATGTAAACTAATGCAGATCTCATTACATACAGTACACCACAACATTCATAGAAAATATTAGAACTCAGGCTTCATAGACTATGGGTACTCCTCAACTTATGATCACTACTGAACGACAGATTTCTATTGCTAAGTGAGATATTTATTAAGCGACATTTACCCCATTTTACAACTTTTCTTGTCACTGTTGTTAAGTGAATCACTGCAGTTGTTAAGTGAATCTCGCTTCCTCATTGACTTTACTTGTCAGAAGGCCGCAAGAGACCACATGACCTCGGGACACTTCAATTGTCATAAATATGAGTCAGTTGCCAAGCATCTGAATTTTGATCAAGTGATAATGGGGATATTGCAATGGTTCTAAGTGTGAAAATGGTCATAACTCACTTTTTGCAGTGCCATTTCAGTGCAGACTTCGAACAGTCACTAAATGAACTGTTGTAAGTCGAGGACTATCTGTATCGGAAAGTTCATTTATATTTTGTTAACAAGGATTTTTTGGCTTAGAATTGCACATTTGCAGGTCATAAAATGAGAGTTCCCAAAGGTGTTTAAATTGATGTCTGCGTGGAATTACTCTTTTCTTCCTAGTGGGAAAATTAAATTGATGACTTGATTACACTGCAATTCAACCCATGTCATAAAATTGGCTCCCAAAATGTTCAACCCAGTGCAGTGCCAGGATTTTTTTTTTTTTTTTACAAAAATCTCTATGTATTATTTGCCATCAACTTTAGTGCAACATAACCCAGTCTTCCTCTGCACAATGCTTTCCAGATGTGGTCCAGCTTCTGCTTCCAGCTCTGTCATGGTCTTCTTCTATGGTTTCAGAATTTTGTATGATTTCAATGTTTATAATTTTGGATTTTATCATCTTACTTTATTTTATCCAGTCTGGGAACTTTCAACAGAAAGTAGACTACGTATGTGCATTTGCGCACGAACAGATGTATAAGAAAGAAAATGTTTTAGTGTTACGTTAGTTATTGTTGACTGACAGTCATTATATGTAATTGCTATTCTTATTCCTTTTCAGTTTCTTTTCTAATTCAACCTAAAATTAAAGCAATTAACAGTTGCTTCTGTATCTTTTTGTGTTTTATGAACACCTAAATACCTTAGTAAAAAGAGGAAGGGGGCTGACGAGCAAAATAAGGAAAAAGTTGAAGAGTTCTTGCATTTTCCCTCATTCATGCAGTTCATCTGAAGAAAATGCCTGGCTTAGAAGAACATATTGCTATGTTCTTCGGCTATTTCTCACTGATATTTCCAGCATGGTCAAGTAATACCAGATAATTAACAACAATCTAACTAACTTTAAAAATTAGAGCGCTCCAAATGCCTTAGAGCATGGATGTCAAACTCATGGCGTCACATTGCCCTCGTGTGATGTTTCACAATGTTTTTCCCCTTTGCAAAGCTGTGTGTGTGTGTGTGTGTAGCTTGCGTGTGATGCATCTGGACCGCAGGCTGCCAGTTTGACACCCCTGCCTTAGATGAACATTTTAGTTCCTGGGACAGAACTGAACAACAAGATTTATTTCTGCTCAACTCAGTGCCCTTCTGCAAATCCAGCTACTGCGGTTGAAAAAGAATGCAGAACATATTGAACGGCTGAAGTCCCTGTTCCTCAGGTACCTGACAAAATATTTGACTTGCCTCCAGAAGTTATGGGTGCTCCAACACTGGAGTTTTTAAAGAAGGGATTGGACAACCATTTGTCTGGAATGGCATAGGTCTCCTGCTTGAAAAATACTTTTGACATACTACAATTTGTTGTTTCTCATCTACTTTTATGATTATTTTGCACCATGGATGTATATGTGACATTCCTTCCCTGGGATAACCATCCATGAAGTGGACTGTACCCAACAAACTTTATACTGAAACAACTGTATCTGTAAAAAATATTGGGAAGAATCAGGAAGAATGTATTTGTGTTTGCTTATGCTTTAAACTAAAACCGGAAGGGGAGGGTGACCAATTTTTAGGACTTGATCCCAAGCATAAGTTGTCCCAAGACAACCAATCAAACAATCAGGTAGGGAGTGGTGGGAAGGAAAAGGAATTCAAAACAGGAGATGTAGGAAACAAATGCAGGGTCAGCCATAAAGGATTCAAATGTCTGTACACTGATGCTCAAAGTATGAGGAACAAACACAGAGAATTAGGTCTAGTACATGAGGGCATGTATAATATAGTTGCCTAAACTTGGTGGAATTAAACCCATGACTGAAATATACTGTTGGGGAGATATAAACTATTCAAAAGGAACAGATCTAACAAAAGAGGATGTGGAGTTGCATTATATGTAAGAAATCACTATACTTCTACAGAAATGCATAAAACAAAGAATGAAAGCCTCCTTGAATGCATATGAGTAAAAGGAAAAAAAAGAACGACATTGCCATAGGTCTGTGATGGCGAACCTATGGCACACATGCCAGAGGTGGCACGCAGAGCCCACTTTGTGGGCATGCGCCCGTCACCAGTTGCTCTTTTAGTTTCTGGCGCTGGTCTTCACAGGCACCGGAGTGCCAGAAAACGGCCAAAAAATGGCCAAAAAACCAGGCCGTTTTTCAGGGCCTTTTCCAGCCCAAAACGGCCCACAGTGTATTTCCTGTGCTTGATTGGGTGGCCTGTAGTATATACCTATTGAGAGCTAATCATACCAAACTCTATCCTGGCCAAGTAATCTGTCAGAAATGTAATCCTTTTTGCTAAATTCCTTTGCAGCCTCACATGACTCTGCAGGAAGTTGCAGGAAGTTCACGGTGTGCTTGGGTGACTTTGTGCAAATAGCTTTAAAACTACTTGGGAGTTATCTCGTAGAGTACACCACTTTGTATCATCCAAAGGATACTGAAAGAATTCAGAGAGGATCAAAGCAAGAGGCTGGAGTCAACTGGCTCCTGAAGCTTTTGTAATCAGGAAGGATGGACTTGCAATTTGACTTATTCAATTGATAAGACTTTATTTAAAATTTTAATATAAAATTTAGGAAAGAATTTGATGTGATGTGCACAGCAAGAGAGAAAAGCCACTGAATGAAAGTGCAGAATTTTTATGCTTTAATACTGACCCAGAGACAGCCTAGTAAGCTCCCATATATACATGTTTTATGTAAAGTTTCCTTCCAGACTTTGTCTGTAGCATGCTGGCAGTCAAACTGCTTAAAAATAATAAGGATGACAATGTTTTCTGGGGACTTAGTTTGGAGTGAACACTTTCCCCAGGGAACTTATTTCTTCTTTTAGAATCTTTTGCATCATAAAATTCTATTAAGCAATCTAGGAGCAAGGAAAAGGTTTAAAAACGAGATTTATTTATCACAAACTTTTGGTTAGAAGTTTTTATACAATTCTCTGGTTATTTCTGATAATTTATCACAAATACTTTCCTCTAAGAACCATAACATTTGACCTGGAATTCTTTCTTTCATACATCAAGGATTGAATTTTTTAATCTTCATCTGCAAATAGCACAAATTTTATTAGTGTGTAATTTGGCCAGACTTATTTTTAGGGTTGTACAAAGCATTCAAAGAGGTATTATACAAAGCAATTTAGCACCTATGAAGCCTCTCTGTCTGAAATATTCAAGCAGTCACAACCCCTGGAAGGAATATTGCCAGCTGCCTCTGTGTAGGTACAGACAATTTTGTTAGCAATTCTAATGGAAGTATTCTTGTGTTTTGAAGCAGCTGCATGAGTCTCACAAAGGATGTGGCTGCTTTAAACTTCAGCTTTGTGCATATTGATGTGCTTTGGGAAGGACTAATTCTGAATGCTTTGCATAGCTATATTTTCCTGAAGTAAGCAAATATAGATAAAGCACCTAAATGGATTCAAATGAAAATGACTGGAACTTTAGCTAAGCTATAAATTCTCAGCACATTTATATAATAAACCACGTTTATGAGATTAAGTTCCCACTGGGTGAATATACACAACATTCAAAGCCAAAATCAATCAAGTTACCTTACTCTAGTGAATCAATATGGAATGAATATCCTTTATTTTCAGGCAAAAGTAACTAGTCTACTTTTAATTAGTATAGCCATATCTATTATAAAATATTATTTTATAGATGTGGCTATTCTGATTCAAATTGGACCAAGTACTTTGGCCTGAGAATAAAGGATATTAAATTCCATATTGATTCAGTTACAGCCACAAGTATCACAAAAGCAGTTTGGGTGATATTTCCCACTCTCACAGCTACTAATTTCTTAATGCAAGTAATAAAGAAAAAAAATCAAACACTCCAGAAACAGCACTAGGCCTTTTACCACTTACTTGTCCTTGACTTCAAAACATTTGTGAAGCCACCTTCTCATAAACATTTGTTCTTCTGAAATGTCTTTTAGCTCAATTTGTTCAATATGGATATGAATTCTTGAGCACTCCTTACAAAGAAAGTCTAAAATCCAGAAGAACACCACAAATTCTTTAGTTATAACATGATTAATTTCAGTTATTTGTAAAAGTAGAGGCAAACTTATTTTACAATCTTTAAAAACTGATCCAAGTTTTAAGTATGGATTTTTTAGACTCTGATTTGAAACTGTTTTTGTAAACCACATGAATCACAAGAGGCCAATCAAAAGCAGGCACCTCCTGCACAGCTGGAACAGCCTGGTGTGTAGAGAGAGAACAGCAAAGACGTTCTGTGAAGCATCTTGTCAAGCAAGTGAGTAAATGACTTGATTAGCAACAGTTGGCTGCAGCCTGATTAAAGAGCCAGCCTTGAGTTATAGCCCTTTACTGGAAACAACTATTTAATCTCTGGCTCTTGTATGACAATTCATATGAATTATGCCTGTGCTCTTCTGAACTGGCTCTTGGAATCTTGGACTGATTTTGGGCTATTCTATGCACTCCCAATAAGAGTAAACTGTTCAGGCATGTGTCTGCCAGAGACTATTTTGGTTTGCATGCTTTGGCTGTTATCTCTTTGACCTTCATTAAACTGAATTAGATGAGGCATGATGGCTCAATGGTTAATGACACTGAGCTTGTCAGCTCTTGGTAGTTTTCATTACCTTTCATATGACTGGCTATAGGCAATTACTTTGGGCAGTTCTGGATTGTAAAATTTTCCTTCTGGTTAAATCGCAAAATATATCTGTGGAATTAAACATATATAGTACAGTTTCATTAAGTTAAACAGTTCAGTCTTAAGACTGAGCCTCAATGAGGTTGCTCCAGTCAAAAACGTCTCATTTTTCTTCCAGCCCTTCATAACACAATTACTTTGTGCTTCCATCAGTTCTCACAAATGTAATTTGTGAAATATGGAGCTCAGCCAGAATTGCTGTACTAAAAGCAAAACTCAGTTTATTATATCGGGCCAATTGTCCATCTCCTATAACATTTGCAAAACTAGTTGTATACTCTAGTTTAAATTAAATTTAGACTTTGTCCCTAAATAAATTTTGCTTAATTTAGGTTAAGAGGTATTAGTCTAAATTTTCTATATAAACACAGGTGTGCATCTGAATATCAGGACTTTTCCTGGAAAAGTACGAATGTTTATCTTTCCAGCAACCAAATCAAAAGAACTGCTTAGAATACCTGCTTGACTTCATGGAAGAAAAGTAGAAAGCAGCATTTTGATTCTGAAAAGGGAATTGACTCCTGAAGTTTGCATTTGTGGAAGCTGATACCACAAATATAAGCGTGCGCGCACATGCACACACACACGCATGGGAGGAGGGGAAGAGAGGGGGGGGAAAACATATATATTGTATAAAGAGGAAATAAGGAAGGTTACTAGAGTTTTTGCTTTCATCTGGATTTTCATCGTGTTCCTCATTTTCTTTTCATTAAATCTAGCACTTAATTTCATGTACACTCCACTTGTGCTACTATATAAGCAAATTGATTATATTTATAACCCTTTAATGATTAATAAAACAATAAAAAATAATGTAGCAGCATTTTAACTGCTGTAGGGTAAGCAGCTTTCTATGCTCTTAAATTTGGTTTTGCAACAATAGGAGCATGAAGATTTTTTTTTGTTTTTATTTTACAATATTTTTCTATTAAAAAAAGAAAACAGAAAAAAATGTAGTTTTTAACCCAAAGACAGTTGACTCCATATGGATATATCAAGAAAAATTTATCTAAGTCTAGAGTTTTGCTTTGGAATACAAAGTACAGGTAGTCCTCAATGGAAAACCACAAGTGAGCCCAAAATTTATGTTGCTAAGTGAGAAATTTGTTAAGTGAATTTTGTCCCATTTTATTACTTTTCTTGCCACATTTGTTAAGTGAATCAGTGCAGTTATTGAATTAATAACACAGCTGTTAACTGAATCTGGCTTCTCTATTGATTTGCTTGTCCGAAGGTCGCAAAAGGAAAGCACACGACCCTAGGACACTGCAACCATCATAAATTTGAGTCAATTTTTCAAGCATCTGAATGTAAATCACCTGACCATGAGATGCTGCAATGGTCTTGTGTAAAATGGTCATAAGTTACGTTTTTCAATGCTGTTGTAACTTTGAACGGTCACTAAACTATTGTAAGTCGAGGAGTACCTGCACCTATTAGATCACTTATGTATGTTTCAGCAAATTATTAAAATTGAATTCTTACTGAGTGTACCATATTTAGCTACATACAAGTCTTTTAACAATGTTCTCTCACTAACAATGGAAATGACAATGAATGTACACCTTATTCCTGCAGGCCACCATATTTCAAATCATGCTCTATGTTGTCTCATGGCAAAATTTATGAGGATGAGATCGAGAGAGTTAAAAGTCCTGTTGTATAAGTCCATTTGTCTGCAGTCCAAGTAAATAAAAAGTATTGATTAAATACACTAGAACATTTTTAATGCTCTTATAAAGAAATAATTTGGAATGGTTTCTCCAAGAAGAATAAAGAGAGAAGCTGTTGAGTTTTAGGAACACTGTTTTCATTTAAAATATTGTATATACAATACGGATTTCATGAATGCTGCTTTGCATAAGAGCTAATGCAGAGATTGGTATATTATGATACCAAGAGTTAACAAAAATATTTTTATCACCAGGAGTAGCTGGGGTCAAAAAGACTTTATTTCTTATTTTGGATTGTTTTGTTTTTTATGAAAGTCCCTCAGATGTTTTGTCCAGTCTCATTCTATCATTATGTTGCTAAGGAGCCAAACATCTCACACCAGCTTTATTAGCGTTATAGAAAGCTTTTAGGGCGAAGCTTCAACCAACTTTTAACAGAAGCAGCTTTCTGAAGCAATGTCTCCACAATCTTCTCTGTTCATTCTGGCTTCCAAAAAACAAAGCAAAACTGGAACATTATTTTGTGTCAGCCAAGCCTTTTTGAATGGCAGTTGGACTAAATTGCCTTCATTGTGGAAAGCACCTCATTTTGGAAGAGATTAGCTGCTCCATACAGGTGCACACTTATATACATCAAATAGCAAGAATAAGCAAAGCTGTATCTGCTGGTCATAATAAAATTCTAAAACAAATGGAAAATGTGAATGTCATCATGCCGTTTTCCCACCTCTCTTGCAAAAAACAAACAAGGCTGTCAATTATTATTTTTGTTGAATCCTGTAAACTTGTCTCCTTCCAGCTATCAGTAAAACAGGGAAATTTCAGTTATATAGTCTTCAACTCAGAGAATTCCTATCCATTCGACCCTCAATTTTTTTCAACCACGAAAGCATAAATATAATAATAAAAAAATGAAATGACTCAAACTGTTGCCAGGTTATTCAATCTTATTTTTGTGCCTGGAACTGGTAATCTGAAACACTGCATAACTCTTTTAAAAGAAAAAGAGGTATCAGAAAGGAATACATTTCTTTTAAAGGGAGTACAGGCAGTCCTCAATTTATGATGTGTAATGATTCAAAGTAACAGTGGCCTCTGAAAAAGTGACTTATAACCGTCACACTGCCACCTCATATCACGTGGTTGCAATTGAGGGCTTGGCACCTGCTAACACTTATGACTGGCTGCAGCATTTTGTGGTCATGTGATTGCATTTTTTTTGTCTGGAACAGCAATTTTCTTATCAAGTGTATTGTTTCCCTTATGCTCTGTTTTTTCTTCAGAGAATGTATTTTTTAAACAAAACAAAACAAAACCCTATATTTGATACAGATATACCATCACTTCATCCACGTATTTTTTTGAAGCAATATGTGTCAAAGAATCTTTTTTAAAGATCTGTTACTAATTTTTAAACATTACTTATTACGCCACCAATAAGGACCTGTTTTGTGGATCAAAACCAAAGCTTCAGATGTGTTTACTAGTGTGCTTTCCTTGAACTAACGTTCTGTTTTTGCATATTGAGAACATACACACATTCCACAACAGGATGTTTATTAGAGGTAGGAAATATACATTCCATCACAATTCTGTAATCAACTGTCACAGGGAAATTTTACTTGAGTGCGAGTGACATCACTACCACAGCATCAACAGGAAGAAGAGGAAGTGTTTTCGTGTTTATGCAGATCTGGCACAGGGTTCGGGCATAAAAATGAGAGTAAAATATACATATCACTTGGCACTGCAGATTTCTCATAAGCCAGTACAGTATTATTTCTTAAATACCAGCAAGCACTATTTCCAGCATTGAGTTATTAATTCAGCCACTGAGTTATTTCACTTGTGGTTCTCCAAACAGCATAAAAATATATTATTTTCAAATTTGCACCACGTGCCTTTAAAGAAAAAAAATGTTTTGTGTCATCATGTACTGTATGTTTAGGATTGTTCTGAATTAATATTCAGAAAAATTAAATTAAATAGATAAGGAAAAAATACTGTACCATCAAATTCCTTTGTAGCTACAGATATAAGAGAAAAGAAGAAAAAGAATAATGCAGATAAAATCATGCATGAAATCAACACTTCCATGTATTTTATAGTATACATGACTTCTACCATTTTGAGGCATGTAGGACATAAGGCTGGTGACAATCAGCAGCAACAGGACTATCACCTGCCAGTCAATGTAGGAAAGAGGATGTTGGATTATATAGAGTTTTTGATGTGATCAAACAGCAACGTGTGATGTTCTCTACCAGTTTCCCCTTCTGGGAAAAAGACAAAAAATCTTCCATGCAGCAGCTAATTCTATTGAAGCTGCACAGGCAATGAGAAAGACACTGTGACTTCACTTATTAGCCAAATGGATGCAGAGTTAAAAATGACAGTATTTTGAAAATGAATGCCAGAGTGTTATAGGATAGAAATGGTTATTAATTTTTAAAAAATCTTTGTTTATTTTTTATTCTATTCCTAGAGTTGTTGGGAAAAGGGAGGGAGGGAGGGAGGAAGGCAGGCAGGCTATAGTAATAGACCTAGGATGAATTTTAAAATGGGAGTCCTACTCTTTAGGACAAGGGAAGGACTATTTATAATGACTATCAATAGCTCAAAATTGTATGCACACACAATAAATAAATAGCCACTATGTAATTATCAGAATTACAATAGGGAAACTGCATAAAAATAATAGAAGAACATTGCCAGATTATCTCCACATAAAAGAGGTTTCACTAATTTAACCACTGCAATTGTAGTCTGCTAAGTGTATGTTTATAAATTTCAATCACTCCATCTAATGGAACCTTGAGAGTTTACTGGAACAAAATCTGCCATCAAGTTTAAGTTGAAAACAAAAAAATATGTAAGAATTTATGTAAGTAAATAGTTCATGCAGGATGAAAAATGGTTGTTTATAGTGATAGAGATCTAATATGGGAATAATCATTTGATTCTTCACAAAAAAGGGATCACAAACCCCTAAAATTACAGATTATTTATCCTTATTAATATTGCTACTAAATTATATACCATTACATAAACTGGGAGCATATTCTACTGAAAAACAAAGCTGGGTTTACAACTATTTTTCAACATTTGACCATTGTTAATATTTGGGATTAACAAGTACGTTATAGCAAAAGTAAAATCTATATTGGCACTGCTATTTTAGCATATATCTTAGTTTAATGATGGAAGCAAGCTATGGATAAAATTAGGAGGCACAAATGTAGAATATACCCTTTAATTCTTGTCAAAATGTTTACAAGAATTTCAGTATGCAAATGAGATGTTCCCTTGCACATCACCAATTGAAGCTTTCTGAAGTGTCAAGCAAGGTTGTGTTATAGATTCAACTTCTTTAAATCTATTATCAATTATGGTATATTGCCACATTTAACATATCCAGCATGTGTTCAACTGTTTTGCTTCATTCTTCTGTAAGAGAACTCTATTTTGCTGTATTGACATTAATGAAATAGATGTTAACATTAAAATAGATATCTTACATGGGAATCCTAAAATGTGTTTGGTTCAATGGCTACATAAATTGATGATGCCAATTTGCTTGGCTATAATGAGTACTATGTAATTTACTTTCTAAATCAAAGTAAATCTAATTAGGATTGAAATATTTAGCATTTTTCTGGGCATTAACGAAGATAATCTTGCAGCACAATGAAAGTACTGTAGCAATTTTAGCCATTTATTATGGCAAAAACATTCACATTAAGGTGAGCTTCAGTTAACAAGGGGAGGGTGGAGTAGAAGATGGGGTAAACTATGTTTATGATTGGGAGGAGAACTAAATCAGATTGAAAACCAAGCATACAGTTCTTTTGGAACATAAAAACAAAATCAATTAATTTGAAAAGTAAAATGATATTCTATTTATTTTCTTTCAAAATATGCAATGGTAATTTATTACTAAGATATATTTATTTATAGTGTTTATGCCCTATCCCTCAGCAAGATAAGATCCCATGTCCTTTACTGGAGATGGTATTTTACTGAAACTAATGGATTTACTTCCAAATATTTGCAGAATCAATTGTATCAAAAATAAGCAGTAATTCTTAGCTACTTTACATTACTACAAAGTTTTCTGTGAGATGGGCAGCTATATAAACAAACAAATAAACAAATAAATTTGCAGAAAGAGCATTACCTGAGAAAAATACCACCTGTACAAAAGAAGTCATTTTAATCTATCTTTCAAAACACATCGAGTATGTCCAAAAGCATTTTGCCTGATAGTCAAATATCTGTTATAATCCAATCAACTGCAAACCCAGAACACAAATATTTACAAACATAATACATCCTTGGTATATGCAATGGCAATTCTCTTCCATGAAAAACAAATACTGCTGAAGTTAAAAACTGAGCTTTTCAGATACAAAGTAAAATAACCTTTCCACAATCACATTCCTTCTCTTTTTAGTCTTTTCACTTTCTGTTCTCCACTTACTTCTCAACTTTTAAATTAATACAATTTATTAATCTGCTATTTAATCTACTTCACTAAGGTCAAGATTGCCAACTCATTTCAATATAATATAGAACAAGGTAGATATAGATAGTTGTTTTCCAAATTTTCTTTTAAAAGCTGAATTAAAGAGGGCATTTTAAAAAATGAAAATATCAGACACCAAATTATTTAGCTACCTTGAATAGATTATAAAAGGAGTATTTAATGTTGGTTCACAAAAAGTAGCTAATCAGTGATACAAAAAGTTCCACGTGGAAGAATTTTCTGGTTCAGAAGTAGTTCAATAGTACTCCACAGCTATTATTTCCAACCTGTTAGTTTAAAACTCATTTGCACCGGATTCAATTAACCTAATTAATATTTCACAATGGTAACCCATTGTACAGGTAGTCCTGGACTTATGACCACAAGTGAATTCTGGGAGTTGAAGTCCACCTATTTGCAAATGGCCAAGGTTGAGAAACATTGGGCTAGCCTTTAAGTCCTAGCTGGGCTACAGGAAGGACAGCAAAAGCTTGCACAAACCCAGCACTCTCCATTTTCTTGCACAAGTTTTTACTTGGCTAACTTGAAGATGAAGGTTTTTGTTTTCCAGTTTTAGGGAAAAAGCTGCTCTGGACGTTCTTTTGCCATACCTTGAGGTTTTAGGATCTGGATGGGGAACAACAGGCTTCACCCTGAACTGTGGTAAGATGGAGTGGCTGTGAGTGTGTGTGTGGGGGGGCTTCTTTGTATCTAAGAGTTCATCATCTCTGGTCTTTGCTGGGGTTGCACTAACCCAGACAGATCCTGGTGTGTAATCTGCGGGTCCTCCTGGCTTCATGGCTCCTGCTTGAGGAGTCAGTTATGTCATTCCTGGTTTGGGAGCCCTTCTTTCAGTAACGCAGATCCTGGTCATTTCCAGCTTGGAAATGTTCTACATGGGACTACCCTTGAATAGCAATAGCACTTAGATTTATATACTGCTCCAAGTGCTTTACAGCATTGTCTGAGTGGTTTATAGGGTCAGCATATTGCCCCCAACAATCTGGCTCTTCATTTTACCAACCTCGGAAGGAGGGAAGACTGAGTCAATGTTCAGCCGATCAGGATCAAACTGCTGGCAATTGGCAGAATTAGGCTGCAATACTGCATTCTAACTACTGTGCCACTAGAATCAGGAAGGTTCTGCTGGGACAAAATGCAACTATGAGAACAATTTGCCACCCAGAGTTGTTGGATACGAGATGGGCATCAAATACATTTCATAAAAGTTTGGGTACCCTAAAGATGGCACATACAACACCTCTGTTGTGTGAGCTGCATTGGGTGTTGGCAGTGGTGAAATTCATTTTTTTTTTACTATCAATTCTGTGAGCGTGGCTTGGTGGGCATGGCAGGGGAAGGATACTGCAAAATCTCCATTCCCATCCCACTCCAGGGGAAGGATACTGCAAAATCTCCAAATTTTGAGTAGTTCGGAGAACTGGCAAATACCACCTCTGGCTGTCCCCAGAGTGGGGTGGGAATGGAGATTTTGCAATATCCTTTCCCCAGGAGTGGGGACGGAATGGGGATTTTGCAGTATCCTTCCCCTGAAGTGGGGTGGGAATGGAGATTTTGCAGTATCATTTCCCTGCCATGCCCACCAAGCCACGCCCATAGAACCAGTAGTAAAAAAATTTGGATTTCACCACTGGTGTTATACCCATTACATCAGCCCATTTCTCAGGCAGAGAAGGTATATTACGGATCCCATAGGTTAAAGAATTTCGACTTGTGGAGTCCAGAAAAAGAGCATTCTCTGCTGTCTCTGCTTTTTGGAATATCCTCCCTCCCCCCCTCCTAAGTGAGACAAGCCCCCACTCCCCTGGCCTTTTGAAAGAGTTTGCCAATTCACATGGGGCTTGTAAACTTGGGATTAGCTAGCATCTTGAAGACCCTCCCCCGCCTTTAACATTTTTAATTTATTGTATACTAGTTTTATCTGGCTCCTTTTATTGAGATATAGTATTTTTATATACTATATACTACACAGGCATGGAGAGGGGCTCAGTTCACTTAAGGACATGTGAGATCCTGCAACGGCACAGTGGGGAATGCTGGGATTGCAGTTGTTCAGTGAAACAGTTGTGGGTATCTTGCTTATTGACCACTTTGCTGAACAACCAAGACTCTGAACAACTAACCATGGTCATAAAGTGAAGATTACCTATATTCTACTTCACCCCCTATATGTTTATAATTATTATTTTATGAATAAAGGTGAATATATATGTCCCAGGATAATGTTGCAGGATCCAATTTGGGTTGGTCACTGGGACCTAACGACCAACCCAATCTGGATCCTATATTATTATTTTAGCATCAGATCCTCCCATGCTATGTAGCGTATCATGCAGAATTATAATTATTAACATTACATAAAATGCCTTATAGAGAAACCAGCAATGTACAAACCTTTACTTGATAATTTGATATATATACCACATTCTCTTTACTTTTAGGCAAATCACCATACAGAATTACCTAGGAAAGGAGAAAAAGTACTTAGTTATCTTAATTATATAGAAATAAATTTAAAACCAAGGGTTAACTTTTGTTTCTTCTTCATATTTCTTCATAACTTTTGTTTCTTTCTTCTTCTTCCGTCAACTCAACTGATCCGTTGGGTGTACACTGTTATAATTTTAAACTGTTTTAATTGGGGTGTTGATTTTAATTTTTATCTTGTTGTAATTTGTATTGGAAATTGTCATTTTGTAAGCCGCCTTGAGTCCCTTGGGAGAAAGGCGGGATATAAATCGCAATAATAAATAAATAAATAAATATAGCCTGAAACTATATAATCAAAGGCACCAACAGATATACAGGCTTATTCTATGATTCAATAGTGGAGTTTTAAATGAAATCTAATTTCAAAAATCATGTTTTCTTGCAAAAGTCATCATGTGTATATTACTACAGTTAAGCCAACATGTACCCCTATATATATTTATTTCAATTCTTAAAGATGGGTTATGCTATTACCATATAACTTTGATATTCAAATTGTGCCCAATGTATAGTAAGAATGACTGAGAATGTGAATTCATCTATAATCCTGTTGTGAGATGGAAATGGGTGGTTTTTAAATTTGATATATAAATAAAAATAAAAAATAATAATAAAGTGGGATGCCTGATCAGCCTCTGCAAATAGAACTGTACAGGTAGTCCTTGACTTACAACAGTACATTTAGTGACTGTTCAAAGTTATAATGGCACTGAAAAAAGTAACTTATAACCGTTTTTCACAGTTACCACCTTTGTAGCATATCCATGATCACATGATCAAAATTCAGGTGCTTGGTTTATACTTATGACCGCTGGTCACGTGATCCCCTTTTGCAACCTGTTGACAAGCAAACTCAATGGAAGCCAGATTCACTTAACAGACATGTTACTAACTTAACAATTGCGGCGATTCACTTAACAACTGTAGGAAGAAAGGTCGTAAAATGGGGCAAAACTCACTTGACAAATGTCTCGTTTAACAACAGAAATGTTGGACTCAATTGTGGTCGTAAGGCGAGGACTACCTGTATTTAGACAAGGCTATATCTCTCTAAGAATTCACAGTTAATTTATTCCAAATGAGTATGGATAAAATACAACCTGTGAAATGCAATACTTCACTATCCTTGGTGTAGGAGAGGACCCTGACAAGTGAGGCCAACTTCCTCTTGTCAGTATTTGCAATGCTGGTCGAGTCTGAACTGAGCACACAGGTGGACTCTGCCTCTTCTCGACTGCCGCTCAACCAGCCCCAACAAAGCGTCCTCTGCTCGGGCTGGGAAGCCTGCAGAGGCATCTCTCTCTCTCTCCCGGCCCCTTTCCGGCCTCTCTGGCTGGGACGTGACGGGGCAGGGCGGGCTTGGAGAGCCGAGCGGGAGAACGGAGTCCCCCAACCTCAGCACAGCCCGCGAGCCGCCCTCCCTCACCTGCACGCCGGTGTAGTTCTCGAAGAAGAAGAGCACCATGCTCTGGTAGATGGTGTAGAGCCGGTCGTCCACCTGGTGGTAGAAGCGGGCGGGCAGCAGGGCCGAGAACAGCCGCCAGGCCCCCCAGGCCAGGATGTAGGTGGGCGCGGTGCCCAGCATGACGGCGGCGGGCAGCACGTAGCGCATGGAGTAAGTGTGCAGCAGCACCGACAGCAGCATCTTCTCTCCTCCGCCCCGGGCGCGATTCGGCTTCTGCTCCCCTCGCCCGTCGCCGCTGCGCTCAAGCGCCTCCGCTCCCTCTCACGACCGTGGGCTCCGGCTACCGCCGGGAGAGGAACAGGAGGAAAAGGGCACGGCCCTCCGCAGCCGAAGTGGAAGCAGCATGGGCGGGCACGGGGTGGGTAGGGAGGCGACTCCTCAGGCAAACGTCGCCGCCGTCGCCCCCCTTGGCTGAGGCTCTCACCTTTTCTCCCGCCCGGCTCGGCTACAAAACCAGCTCCGCTTCGGTCGTCGATAGCCGCAGAGGAGACTTCAGGGGTCGGCCGGCCTAGAAGCCGCTTTCTCCGCCCTTGTCTTTACTCATCTCCCGCGGGGAGGGTTTGTTGTTGTGGAAAGGCGCGAATAGTTGGCGGGGCCGGGACAGAGCGGCGGCGGCTGGCTGGGTGGCGGCACTGGTCCTCGATCTCCGACAGGCGGGAGGCTGAGCGCCAAGTCCGGAGTTAGGCGTCTCGGAGGTCCCTGTCGTGGCTCACGGAGTAGCCACTAAAGTTAGGTCAAAGGAAAGAGTAAAGTGGACTTTTAGAGTAGAGTAAAGCAGAAGGAGGGACTGCATTGGTAAAAGAGGCTGAAGAACAAGAGTTAGAGGGGTTTCACCATTTTTGGGTTTTGGTCGGTTTCAAATTTTTTTACTACCGGTTCTGTGGGCGTGACGTAGTGGGCGTGGCAGGGGAAGGATACTGTAAAATCTCCATTCCCATCCCACTCCAAGGGAAGGTTACTGCAAAATCCCCATTTCCTCCCGATCAGCTGGGACTTGGGAGGCAGAGAATAGATGGGGGTGAGGCCAGTCAGAATTTTTACTACCTGAACTTCTCAAAATTTCTGCTACCGGTTCTCCAGAACTGGTCAGAACCTGCTGAAACCCACCTCTGGGTTTCACTATGATATACAGACTGTCCTCAACTTCTTCGTTTAGTGGCTGTTCCAAGTTACAAATTTGCAGAAAAGAGTGACTTAACAATTGTTTCTCGCACTTATGACGGTCATAGCACCCCCACGGTCATATGATTAAAATTTAGGCACTTGGCAGCTGGCATATATTTAGGACAGCTGCTGCATCCCAGAGTTAAGTGATTATCATTTGCAACCTTCCCAGCCAGCTTAGGACAAGCAGTCAATGGGGAAAGTCAAATTCACTTAATGACTGCATGGTTCGTTTAACAACTGCAGTGATTCACTTAACAACCATGGCAAAACCATAATAAAATTGGGCATGACTCACTTAACAACCAACTTGCTTAGCAATGGAAATTCCTAGCCCTGGCATTCTGAGTTAACAATGGTTCAAATGCAGCAAAAGGAAAGAGTAAGAGAGCCATTGGCATTGAGGGGAAAAAAAAATAAAACTAGGCTAGATGAGCTAATATTTGGGGGATTAGTATCTTTCAATCTAATCTGTGTTACAAGGTTATGAGGCTAATGCCGAGAAAATGTCAACTACATTGCTTATGGTCCTTCATGGAAAGGAAAGACAGGATATAAAAATGTGATGAATAATAAACTATCCATGGAAGAAAAATCTCAGGAAATGCCAGTTACATTTTTCCCTTGAACATTTTGGCTTCGATGCTGCTGAAAGCCACTTGTATAAATTGTTCAAGCTGTGATAGTCCCCACAGTGATCCCATCTGCTATAAGAAAGAGTGGGGCATCTATACAAGCTCAAATTTCCAGAACCAAGTGGACCATGAGTGACACAACAGCTATATATTTGAAAGTATATTGATTTCATTTTTAAGATGTAATGTAGCTTTAATTGCTTTACTGCAACTGTCTTATGTAAATTCTCATCCTCCAAAAAAATGTAGAATCTGAAACTGAAATTCTAATTAATCTGATAGGCCTAAACTGCCATGAAGCAAACATGTAAACAGGATGGACAAAAACTGGAAAAGCTCCCTCAGAAAAAAGTAGTTAAGAGGGAATCAAATCTTTAAAGAAAGAAAAAAATCTCACCTGAATCAGATAAAAGAAGCTGGGCCTGAACACATGAGAAGCCCCCACCCAAGTCTCACAAACCAGAACAAAGTAAGAACTTTGGGGATAAAAGAGATCCTGAAGCCCACCACCTCTAAGTTGTATTTCTACAGTAAGTGTGGATGAGTGTGTGTACGTATGTGAAAGAGCAAATAAATACACATTGTAACCAATAAAGTTTGCTTTTATCTTAAATTCGCTGGGTCTCCTTTTATTCTGAAAAACTGTGCCTCAATGTTTGGTTGAAAGTGATTGAAAGTGACACTCAAATCACTTTCAACCCAACCGAACACTGAGGCATAAACAGTTCTTTAGAATACAAGGAGACCATCAGCTGAACCTGGGAACAGACGTAACATTAGATTTGGGGAAACGGAATTATTTTGTAGCTATAAAGCAATTAAAGTTAAATCTCCATATAACGATTCTCTACTAATATAGTGAATAAAATGGTGCCTTCCCACTTGCCTCTCTGTAAAAATCTCAGTTGCTTTGACCTTTGGAGGGACAAAATATGAAATGGAGAATCTGTTCAGAATATTGTATCTCTCTGCAGTTTAGATTATAATTGTGAAACTCTACATCAGCTGAAACCATATTATATTTTATATCTTTTACTGCCAATACATGGAAAGCAAAAGAACCAAGGAACAGGGATATGATACAATGATTTGTATCCAACAAGCACCATCCCATTCATATAATTTTAGTTGCAACTTAATCTTTTTGGTTAATTACCACGTTTGCTTAATAACTACCATTATAATTTTGAACAGTCACTAAATGTACTGTTGTAAGTCAAGGACTACCTGTACAGTTCTATTTGCAGAGGAACTGATCAGGCATCCCACTTTATTATTTTTTTTTATTTTTATTTATATATCAAATTTAAAAACCACCCATTTCCATCTCATGATGTAAACTGGTAATAAAGGTAAGGTCCACTGATCCGGACATCATCAGAAGTGATCTGCGCTAGGTTCCATTGCTGTAACCACACTTCCAACAGCAGGCAGATGTCCCGGGAAACATTTTAGCTAATCTCGCCGGGGGTAGATGCCACCGGTAGATCATTTTATATATGTTTTCTTTATATGAGGAGGCCATGGTTAATTTCATATTTTTCAACCAAATCTGTTCCCATTGCTGGAAGTCAAGGGGATATCCAAAATTTTGCCCCCATGCTATCATACAATCCTTCACTACATCCTGTCCTATCTGCAGAGACAATAAATATGCATAACATTTAGATAACATCCCTTTCCCTCCTTCTAATAAGATCTTATCCAATTCTTGTCTTTTACTGTAGATTCCTTCACTATGTAAATCTTTTTTATACCTGGAGTACACTTGCGAATAAGACCACCAGTCTATCTTATATCCTTGAAGAGTTAATAATTCTCGTGACTTTGGATTACCCTGAACATCCAAGAAACCTTCATACGTCAAGGTTTTCTCCCCTTTATACAATGTCGGGTAAGCCTGAGCTTCCTGCGCCGAAATCCAACATGGAACTTTTGTATATACTCTTCTTCTAACCTTTTCCCAAGTGTACCCAAGCGTCCTACGTAAATAGTGATCATCAAAGTGTCTAGGACGGCCGGATGCTCCCGGCCATAGAAAATAGTGCCAGCCATGTTGAAGACCGGCTCCCTCAAATGTCAAAAGTCGTCTCTTTTGTAGGACCATCCATTCCTTCACCCAAATCAAGTTCGCTGCTTGGTGATAGAGCTCCCAATTTGGGAGTCCAAATCCTCCTCTATTTTTGGGTTCTTGTAACATTTTAAGTCTAATCCGCGGCCTCTTTCCCTGCCAGATAAATTTAGATATACTCCTATCCAAATTTGTAAAAAACTCTTTATTCAACCTTACCGGAGCTGTTTGGAATAGAAATAACCATTTGGGTAACACGCACATATTAATGGTTGCCACCCTTCCCAAAATTGATAGCTGGAGATTTTTCCATCTTTCTAAGTCTCTGAGCATCTGGCTGTAAAGAGGAAGATAGTTATCCTCCTTTATGGAGGAACATCTGGCGGTCAACCATATACCCAGGTACTTAATTTTATTTGTTATTCTTAAACCCATTAACTGCTCCAGCTGTTGCCTTTGCATCTGAGTCATATTTTTCACTAGGATTTTAGTTTTTTCTTCATTCATCTTTAACCCCGCTACCTTCCCATACTCTCTAATCAAGCATAATAATTTCAGGCCCGAGTCCAGTGGTTGATCCAAGATAAATACAAGATCGTCTGCATAAGCCTGAACTTTAACTTCCTCCTGCCTAATCTTCATTCCTCTTACTTCTGTGTTTCCTCTCACTTCTCTAAGCAGGGGCTCTAAAGTTAATACAAATAGCAATGGGGAAAGGGGACATCCCTGTCTTGTACCTCTACGAATTTGAATTCTCTCCGTCTCCTCTCCATCTATGAGAACTCTTGCAGTCTGCTCCCGGTAGATAGCTCGAATTGCCCGAATAAAATTCCCACCAAACTCCATATATTCCAATTGAGAAATCATAAATTCCCAACTGATTCTGTCAAATGCCTTTTGGGCGTCAACAAAAATTAGGGCTAATTGTTTATCCGGGCGATTTTCGAAAAATTCTAATGTATTCATGATAATTCTAAGATTATCTCGTAGATATCTATTAGGAAGGAAGCCGTTTTGGTCTGAGTGAATGAATTGGTTAAGGAAGCAGCTAAGCCTAGCTGCAAGAACCCCCGCAAATATCTTATAATCGGAGTTTAGTAATGATATTGGCCTATAGTTCTTAATAAGAGATAGATCAGTTCCTTCTTTTGGGATAATAGAAATATAAGCCTCAGTCCAAGATACTGGAACCAGTCCAAGATACTGGAACCTGAGCCTCTTTCATAACCGCATTGAATAAATCCGTCATGTGTCTTCCTATCACGTCAAACACTATTTTGTATAATTCAACTGGAAGGCCATCTCTACCCGGGGTTTTGCCATTCGCCTGTGCTTTCATAACTGTTTCTACTTCCTCCATCGTAAATTCTGCATTAAGAATTTCCTTCATCGGTTAAATATTGGAAAAAAATACGGCAATGGATTTTGGAAATTACACAGATTAATTTGGAATTAAGACCTGAGATTTTCCTATTGGGGGCAAAACCTTTGAATGTTAAGTCATATATGGTTCTTGTTGATTCACATTATCACTGCAGCAAGATTAGCGTATGCGCAGGAGTGGAAAAATCAATACTTACCAATAGATTTGAAAATAATATATAAAATTAATGAGTGTGCGGAATCAGATAGACTAACTAGATTGATCAATGGTAAAAAAGATTCAGAATTTTATAACAGTTGGAAAGTATGGTACGATTGGGTCCAGAAAAGGTGGGATAGAATAGACATATGATGATGTATATATATGATGGCAAATATGTATGTATAAAGGAATGATTTTATACTTATGGACAATGTAATCATATTATACCATGGTGGCAGGATTGTATATTTTATTTGTGTATTAGTGTATAGAATATATTAATAAAAATTATATATTAAAAAAAAAAAAAGAAGTGATCTGCGCTTATGCAGAAGCTTCTGCACATGCTCAGAAGAGTGCGCATGCGGGCACGATGCAAACTGGTAATAAAGGTAAGTAGAACCCACCCCTGGCCGCAATGTCTCCCATTCTCTGCAGGATATAAATTCACTATTTCTGACTGGAAGCAACTCCTCATAAAATTTGATTTGATTTTGAAGGAACAGAGGTCACGGACAATTGGAAAGGAGGACAAAAGGAGAAATAGAGGATACGCTAACTGTTTAACTTTATCGGCATCTGGGACAAAATTGCAGCAAAAAATAGCTTAAAAGTCTACTTAGATCTCTATGTATACATAATTTTCCCTCATGAAATAAACCTTTGGAAGTCAAGGATGAAGCATTTTGGATAATAAGTTACTCTAGCTAAAGCAGCCTTGCTCATGTGCTAGAGGTTTCCAATTAGGTCTGCAATTCCCAGAATTCTTCAGCCAATATGGCAAAAGTGCTGCCCTGGGAATTACTGGGAACTGTAGTCCCAACCCACCTGAAGCACATGAGACCAAGGAAAGCTTCCTTAATAAATTTGGGGGGGGGATAAAAGAAATATATTAAGTTAGGGATAAATATTCTATTGTTATTTCGGTGATGCAACAGAAATTTATTTCTTGCTTAATTCCAATCACTTCCCCAGGAGGATTATAATTTGTATATTGTGAAGAGCTATTTTTAGTATTTCAATTAGTTTTCTGCTTGTAAACGACCTCAAAAAGATTTCCATTTTTTTTTCTATCTATGAAATTCATAGAGTAAGAATTTAGACAGTGAAATTATATTCCAAATAACCAAAGTGATTGCGTTAGAATGTAAATATGTGCAGTGACTTTGAATGTGTGACTGAATGCCCTAAATCTCGTCCAATGGATTCTGTATGAATTGAACCATACATTTTTGTTACTCGCCTAACATAGATTTTAGTAATATTGCTCTCATGTAACTCCCAAGAGTATTATATGAAAGGAAGTGGAGAATGTTCTTTCTAAAAGCATGAAGTGGGAAAATTTCAACTACTATTTATAGCAACATTTAGGCTGTGGAAATCCCAGACATTATTTGCCTATTTATAGTGATCTTTTTTCAGTTGAAAACAAGTTGCCACAGACATACTGCACTTTTATCAGTCATTTAAAATTGATAACCTTTATGCTTGAAGAATAGTAAACTCTATGGAAAGAAAGAATAACATTTTGTAATATACATCATTTCATACAAATAAGTGTCAATGTTGCACATGTAAAAAGACCCAATTTCAGAAGTAGGAAGTCTGCTGATTCCGGACGCGGGGAAGGGCACTATGGATATGCTAGCCATGTATCATCTCATTTGGGGGATATTCATTTATATACAGTATGTGATTCCAGGGAGTCCTGCTAGTGGTGGAATTATGGGAACAGCGTGAACTTTTATCAAGTGACTTTTAAACTACAGCCATCATGTGGGAGCCTTTTGAGTGTTTCAATACGTCCCCAGCTGCTGCAATTTTTCATTTCATGGCAGTTCCCTTGAGCAACTCTCTCTTTTAGAATTCAAGCTATAGACAGGTAAGAAAACAAGGATAGTTGCCTGGGTCATTTCAGTATTTCAGCAGAAGAGAACTGTAATTTCTGAATGGATTATACTCCCAGAAGAGAACAGAGTGAAACTCACCTGAAGTTTGTCTGGGCTAGTGGTGAGAAACCAGGAGACTGAGAATTCTAGTTAAGTAAGTAAGTAAGTAAGTAAGTAAAGTAAGTAAGTAAGTAAGTAAGTAAGTAAGTAAGTAAGTAAGTAAGTAAGTAAGTAAGTAAGTAAGTAAATAAATAAATAAAGTAGAAAGTTGACCTTGCCCAGGCATTACTGTATTTATAGTAGAATTTACTTTATTTATTTATTAAATTTATATGCCACCCCTCTCTGGAGACTCACACTTCATGGTGTGGCTGTGAGCATAAAATGGGATAGAAATAATACTATTTTGAGCTTAGAAGAAGGGTAAATAAGCAAATAGTAAACTGGTGCAAACAGATGGAGTTAGTACATGATTGGCCGTACTGTCCTATCTCTCATTCCAAGCATTAATCAGTGTCCATGGGTAGTCATTTGTTTTTGAATTGTGATGTTGGAAAAGACTCTTGAGAATCCCTTGGACTGCCAGGAGAACAAATAAATTAATCCTAGAGGGAATCACCCCTGGCTGTTTTTTGGAAGGACAGATACTTGAAGCTGAATCTCAAGTACTTTGGCCACCAAATGAGAAGAGAGGACTCATTGGAAAAGACACTTATGTTGGGAAAGACTGAAGATAAAAGGAGAAGGGGATGACAGAGGATGAGATAGTGTCATTGACACAATGAACATGGATTTGGACAAACTCTGGGAGACAGTGGACAGTGGAGCTTTGCATCCTATGGTCCATGGGGTCACAAAGAGTTGGACACAACTTAGAGACTGAACAACAGTCATTATGATGCTTTAACAGGAAACTATTATTGGTCAGAAATGTACCATCTGGGCACATTGTCCCCTAAATCCTGAGAGTACTTTCCAAGTTCCCAGCCTCTATGAGAGAAAAGAGAAATGATTAAATGGAATCATCATATAAAATGCATTTAATGTTGTTTTAATTACAAGTTTTCATCCTGGCCCCTCCAGCTTTTTTGGCAAGACTCTACATTATTTTTTTGGAATGCATCCAAAGGCCAAATACAACCTCTGGCATCAAAAATGTTTTATACCCATAATATAAATAATTGTATGAATAGTACAACTGTGGTTACTTTAAAAATAATATTGCTTGAAAATAACATTGCCTATTTTGTACTGCTTTGTATTTACAGTATGTATTGAATGTTCTTGCAGTATATTATTATTTTGTTTTTTAAAAATAATTCGCTTGCTAGGCTTTTATTTAACCTTAGAAAGTGGACAAGAAAACAACTAAACAAATAAAATCCATGGTGAAGCCAAATGACATCTTAAATATATATGGCTGAAGGCAACACATAAAATTTTTACTTTTCTTTTTATTTTCAAAGCTTTTAAAATATTAGAATTATAATACTTTTCAACTATATTATATAAAGATTATTGTGTTGAAATCTGCACTGAAGTAATGTATAATGATTTGCATTAGAATAAAACGTTTAAACTTTACAAAAGCACATCACATCTGATGGCATCAGGTTGGAAGGCATGATAATTCTGACTAGTGTCTGGAAAAAATTAGGTAGGACTGAGCCTTTAATTTGAAATTCAAGAAACTAAGTCAGAATCATCATGGTAAATGTTAGTACTCCCATTATCAGCCATGCAACAGTACCATCTACATATCCAGTGTTACCTGCACATGTATCTGAGTATCTGTAGTCTCATCCTAATGGGACTAGTCTGCCCCATTCACTTCAGCAAAAGAGGTCTACTTTGTATCCCGTCTGCCAAAGAATTTCGGCTGGCAGGGACTAGGAGAAGAGCTTTTTTTTACTGTGGTCCCCACCAGCGGTGAAATCCAATTTTTTTTGTTCTGTGGGCGTGGCGTGGTGGGTGTGGTGTGGCTTGGCGGGTGTGGCTTGGTGGGTGTGGCAGGGGAAGGATACTGTAAAATCTCCATTCTCACCCCACTCCAGGGGAAGAATACTGCAAAATCCCCATTCCCACCCCACTCCGGGGCCAGCCAGAGGTGGTATTTGCCGGTTCTCCGAACTGCTCAAAATTTCCACTACCGGTTCTCCAGAACCTGTCAGAACCTGCTGGATTTCACCCCTGAAATATTCTGGGTTTCACCACCTTCTGAAATATTCTGCTACAGGTGAGGTGTCCCTCCCCCCCACATTCTCCTGACTTCCCAGAAGGGCCTGAAAACCTGTTTCTGCTGGCTGGCCTGGGAACTCAATAAGGGTGTGCTACATTAGAGGTGGGTGACTGACAGGAGAGAGATCGCAACCCCCATCTTGCCCATCCTCTTGTTTTTTTTAGATTTCTACTTACGGTAATCCTTTTAATTGTTTTGTACTTTTTACTTTTTAATTGGTTTTTAATTGTTTTTAATATGTTGCAAGCCATTGATATATTGCATATCAGTTCATATCAGCAGCATAAACATTTAATAATTATTCTAGCATCAATTCAGTACAAAATTGTTCAAAACTTTAACAAGATCTACATTGTAAATCCAATGTAGGAAAGTTTTCTAGATCAGCCTTTTGGGTTGTTATTTGTGTAGCCCTTTTAATTACAAATATATCAGCTAGTTTCATTTATATATCCAGTGTAGTATCTTTTTCCATATTATTTTTGTACCCTGTAATTTTTAAGTCCATTTTCAGATCAGTCTCAATCTTGTCTAGTAAACTTTGCTCCTCTTCCATAACGTATTCTAAGCACTGTCTATCTATAGAAGCAGACACTCTTTAAATTCTGGGTCCATTGTTCAAAAACATTCTTCAATACACCCAATGTTATTTTGCTCTACTCTGTATTAGTAAGTCAAGTTTAAGTGATGCTCTTCTATAGTTATATTATTGTTTCCTCTGGTTCCCTCTAGTGACCAACCTTCAAAGTCCCATCCTATCCTTTTTTAAACAATTCAAAGCAAAAAAACCCATTTTTTTCACAGGAAGGTCGATAATTTTAATTCCAAACTCTTATTTCAAACCCATCTGAACCTTTATTCTCTTTGTAACTTTCTAGAATCAAACTTCTAATCACTCTTTTGCTGTTCTAATTTTTTAATTAAAAAAAAATCCTTAAACTTGTATTTAAATCGTCTCTTGCTAAGACTTGAAAATAATTTACCTGATGTTATCAAACGTGTTGATACCGAGGCTCTTAATAGATGAAAAGCAATTACAAGCCATTTCCCAGTGATTAGAAAGGGAATTATGTGAACCACTGTCTTTAAAAAGACGCCCGCGATGTGAGTGAAAATGACTCTTCTCTTATCTGCCAAATCTCTAAACCTGCCAGAGATCATTGTCTTGAAGTCTCCTTGTGAGAAGGATCTGTATGGAGCAAGGAGGACTTGTGGGCAGTCTCAAATCCTCTCCTTGTCTGCAGATGGATTAGAAAGAGCTGGGCTATTCACTGGCTTTTCATTCCGCCATGATTGTTGGTTCCACTTTTTGCAGAGATACACTCAATTTGCCATTTCTTCCTTAGAAGTTCTGATAGGTGCTAATATTGATTGACCTCTCCTGTGTATAAGATAAGCTTCATCACCTTGCTGTAGTTTTCAATGATATATGTATGCCTTGCAATTGTTCATTCAGTTTTTCCCTGTGAAACATAGCTGCTTTGACCTTACGTTAGCTTTTAGATCCACATTCTTCATTGCATCATACAACTACTCTAACATTAGCTGCCAATTATTCAAGTTTTCAATCAATATTATGGCATATTATAACATAACACACATTTACATCCTTGAATACACTGAAATTTTCTTATACATTTCTCCACAAATATATTAAGCAGTTAAGGAACCATCGTGCAGTCTTATCTTATTCGCTATTCAGTGATGAACAAATTTCTAAGCATTCTATTTATTCTCACACTTTCCATCATATATCACTCGTTCTGCGCAGCAACTGACATTCAACTTACGTTTGCTACACTCATGTTTTGTATTTATTTATTTAAACCATTTAAATAAATAGCTGCCCATCTTATATCCAATTCTGGGCAGCTCCCAATCAAAAGTTAAAACAGCATAAAAACCATAAAACTATAAAACTAAACATATTAAAAGCCATAAAAACCTCGCGCCGAGTCAAACTTCTGATGTGCGGTCACCTAATCTCCTTTTCCTTTAGGGAAAAGCCCAGTCTTTAAAGTTTTACAGAAGACTAGGACGGTGGATACTTGCCAAACCTCAGGAGCAGAGCATTCGACTCCGAGGCCCCTCATATGTGGGGTGCCGCAGGGATTGGTCCTCTCGCCCCTTTTGTTCAACATTTATGTAAAGCCACTGGGCGAGATCATCTGTGGTTTCAGGGTGAAGTACCATCAGTACGCTGATGACACCCAGCTGTACATCTCCACCCCGGACCACCCCAACGATGCCCTTGAAGTGATGTCCCGGTGCCTGGAGGCCGTACGGATCTGGATGGGGAGGAACAGGCTCAGGCTCAACCCATCCAAGACTGAGTGGCTGTGGTTTCTGACGTCCCGATATAGTCAGCTGGTGCCATCGCTGACTATTGGGGGCGAATCATTGGCCTCCACGGAAAGGGCTCGCAACTTGGGTGTCCTCCTGGATTCACGGCTGTCTTTAGAAGAGCACTTGATGGCCGTGACCAGGAGGATTTTTCATCAGGTTCGCCTGATCCGCCAGTTGCGTCCCTTTCTAGATCGGGACTCCCTACACACAGTCACTCATGCCCTTGTCATCGCTCGTCTGGACTATTGTAGCACTCTCTACATGGGGCTCCCCTTGAGGTGCACTCGGAGGCTCCAACTGGCGCAGAGTGAGGCCGCGCGGGTGGTTATGGGAGCAACATGGAGCTCCCATGTAACACCTCTCCTGCGCGAGCTGCACTGGCTCCCAGTGGTCTTCCGAGTGTGCTTCAAGGTTCTGGTTACCACCTTTAAAGCGCTCAATGGCTTAGGACCTGGTTATCTACGGCAGTGGTCCCCAACCTTTTTATCGCCGCGGCCCGCTGAGCGTGCGCAGGGGTGGGGGCACGGCCCAGGAGCTTTTGCGCATGGCCCATTGCGCACGGCCCAGGAGCTTTTGCGCACGGCCCAGGAGCCTTTGCGCTGCAGCGTTCATGTCCCCCGGCCGCTGCGCGGCCCGGTGCCAGGTACTCCACGGCCCGGCACCGGTCCGCGGACCGGGGGTTGGGGACCACTGATCTACGGGACTGCCTGCTATCACCAATAGCCTCCCACCGGCCAGTACGCTCCCATAGAGAGGGGCTCCTCCGGGTGCCGTCGGCCAAACAATGTCGACTGGCGGCCCCTAGGGGGAGAGCCTTCTCTGTGGGGGCACCTACGATCTGGAACGAGCTCCCCCCGGAGATACGGAGGATCCTGGATCTTCGCACCTTCGGTCGCGTGCTTAAAACGTTTTTATTTCATCAAGCTGGCCTGGCCTAAATCTTCTCCTTTTTTAAATTTAAATTTTAAACACAAATTTTAATCTGTTTAATAATGGGGTATTTTAAAATTCAGCCAAATTATTTAATCTGTTTTAATCTATTTTAAATTTTGTATCTCTGTGTTTTATCTTCTGGCTGTTCACCGCCCTGAGTCCTTCGAGAGAAGGGCGGTATAGAAATTTAATAAAATAAATAAATAAATAAAATAATTCTGTAAGGCCACCCTATCTTACCTGGTAGAATGGGTAGATGTCCTTAGGGAAAGATCGATTCGGAACTCTGTTATCGGCTGCAGATAACAGATGCTGGCAGGCATCTAAAGGCAAAATGGAGGCCAGGGCGTTGCGTGCGAGTGGTGGCCACAGAAGAAGGCAAGGCAGGTGTCGGGTTGTGCGAGGCCCGGTAAGTAGGGCCGCTCCACCCGCCATCCCCACCCTAGCTTATTTTTTACCTGTGTGCCTCACCCAGTGGTGGGTTGCCCCTGGTTCAGACCAGTTCGCAAGAACCGGTAGTAAAACTGGCGGGAGGCCCCGCCCACCACCCTGGATGTCATCATCGGCAATCTGTGCATGCGCAGAAGCAAGGCATGCATGCGAGTGAAGGGATCACGCATGCGAACCGTTGCGAACCAATAGTAAAGTTAAATAGAACCCACCCCTGGCCTCACCCCACCCCTGCACCCTGGGGTGGGCGGGGTCTTAATTAGGGCTAATTTTGTAAGTGGGGCTTAATTTGATCGCATGCGCTCAAAAACCTGATAGGGCTTCTTTTCAAGGTGGGTCATCTTTTTGGAGAAACACGGTAGTTGAATTTTCTGGGTAGTCTTCAAGGGCAGCTCAGTGTAGAATGCATTGCAGTAATCCAAATGGGTGACCAAGGTATGAGTGACCATGAACAAGGCCTTCTAGCCTAAGAAAGGGTACAATTTAAAGGCCCTCCGAGCCATGGCTGCCATCTGCTCCTCAAGCTGGAGCTGAGTCTAAGAGGACCCCCAAGTTGTGTACCTGCTCAAATCCAGAATCAAAGACTGGATTGTAAGTCTTTGTCAGTGCTAGTAAGACTGACTGGAACTGGCCATGGAAGAAAGAGAACCACTGTAACACAATGCTTCCCATTCCCCAGCCACTAAAGCCAGTCCAGGACTTAACATCTGCTTTCTCTAAACCACTAAATGCACCATAATCTTTCTCCCATTCATATATTTCTCAGTGACCTGCTGGAGAACAAATATCCAGGCTGCAGAAAATGTGCAGAAATAAATAATGCAGAAAATAGAAACCAATGACCTCACTTGTTCTGGGGCAATTTAGGGAAGATCGGTGTTTACAGACTTCGCAAATATGATCTCATGTCTACCCTACAGTACAGGACATAGGATATTTATGTCTAAATATCAAATGAACAAGTGTACTTTATACGGAGGAAACAGCCTGGACAAAGGTGAGAGAACTTCCTTCTTAGAATATATCAAAGATTCTCCTAAGCATCAGAATTTCAAAATGCACAAACTCACTACGGTTTTCAAATACCTTCCACCAGCCTGGTGCTTAGCAGATTTTGCCTATCCCATCTGCTGTCTGGGGATGATAGGAATAGTGTTCAAATATACCTGGAGAATATCAGCTTGATAAAGACACAGCTAAAAGGTTTGGATCACTGGTTTTTTCCCCTGAAAACTTTTTTAAAGTTTATGAACTTAACACTCTCTACGCAGTTCAGGCATCAATCAGTTTGTGCTTGGTCTAGATTTCCACTTCTAACTAAGGCAGTGAAAACAGAAGGCTTGCAACAGGGTGGACAAAACGAGAGAGGTCAAGCACCGCATCTGTTTAAAATTTCCAGGCTTTATTCCGATAAGCATTTCCTGATTCATTGTCAATTTAAGCTAAATTGGCACTGAAAACTATCATAAAGACAAATAACTTCCATCCGGTGTGGTTCACATGAATGTGGTTGAAACATCCTATTCCTCCTCATCTTTTGACGTTTTCAGGCAGGTACGGGGAACTTGAAGGCAATGGAGATTTACTGGAAAAAGATATAGTATTATTGAAAATAGGCTAGATGGGAAGGTTATACCAGACCCATCCACTGTGGAATTTTATGAATGTATGCCTCTCACTCAGAAAATATTGCCTATAAAATCCTTGCAGTGGACAAAATAAACTGCCTAATGCTAATATAACATGCAGATTATTCTGTAGATAAACCTATATGTTGCAAGGATCATAATATAACCACCTGCGCAAGTAAATTGGCTTGTGAATTTTCCATAACAATGCTTCTATATCAGAGGTGGGTTTTAGCAGGTTCTGACCAGTTCTGGAGAACCGGTAGCGGAAATTTTGAGTAGTTCGGAGAACCAGTAGTAAAAATTCTGACTGGCCCTGCCACCATTTATTCTCTGCTCCCGAGTCCCAGCTGATTGGGAGGAAATGGGGATTTTGCAGTAATCTTCTCCTGGATTGGGGTGGGAATGGAGATTTTACAGTATCCTTCCCCTGCCATGCCCACCAAGCCACACCCACAGAACCGGTAGTAAAACATTTTGAAACCCACCACTGTTCTATATTCCCAGAAAAAAACTACTGTTAAATTGAATGATTTTCTACTACCAGTCCTCTCCCAATAGTGTTACAGGTAGTCCTCAATTTACGACCACAATATCAGCCCAAAATTTCTGTTGCTAAGTGAGAATTTTGTTAAGTGAATTTTGCCCCATTTTATGATTTTTCTGGCCGCATTTGTTAAGTGAATCACTGGAGTTGTTAAATTAGTAATGTGATTGTTAAGTGAATCTGGCTTCCCCATTGACTTTGTTTGTCAGAAGATTGCAAAAAGTGATCACATGACCCCGGGACACTGCATCCGTCATAAATGTGAATCAATTGGCAAGCATCTGAATATAAATCACGTGACCATAGGGGTGCTGCAATGGTCATAAATGTGAAAAATGGTCATAAGTCACTTTTTTTCAATGCCATTGTAACTTCAAATGGTCAACTGTTGTAAGTCAAGGACTATCTGTATTGGATCAGAAGGTTTAGGGAATTTAAAATGAAGATACACAGTGTTAAAAAAAACAATCAAATTTATATGGCTGCCCATTTCATGAAAAGCAACTCTGGGCGATATGCAACAGTCCAATAAAACAGTAAAACTACAAAACATTACCTATTAAATAATTAGAAGGCATTTAAAAAAACTACAAAAGCAAAACTAAACCAAAAAAGAAAATAACAGGCAGAGCCGATCAGTGGTGGGTTTCTACCGGTTTGCCCCAGTTCAGGCAAACCAGTAGTGGCGGTGGTGGGAGGCTCCGTCCACCCACCATCACGGACGCTCTCTGCATGCACAGAAGGTTCTGCGCATGCGCAGAAGCGCCGTGCGCGAGCTCACAGCTCCGAACCAGTAGTAAAACGGTAGCAGTAAGTGGAATCCACTACTGGAGTCAATACACTAATTCATCTGTCCCCTAGATCCTCAGGCTTGCTGGCAAAACCATTACATGGTTCAGGTAAATTTGGTAGTTTCCGCTCGCATTCATTCAGATAAGAATTTCCATTTTTTTTCCTAAAAAAAAAAGGAGGCTAAAATCCTCCTATGCTTTAGGAAACCTACTGCAGACGCTGCCTGGATTGGCACTAGCAGAGTTTACTAATTTGTTATCCACCTGGAGGCCTCTGTAATGGAAAAATACAGTAAATGTAATGTGAGTTCTACCTCTTATCACTAATTTTGCTAACAACCATCACCGGGCTGCTCATTACGGAGACCTGGTTGGGCCAAGAGGGGGGGGTCCCCCTCGTAGAGATGTGCCCGCCAGGTTTCCGTGCATTTCATCAGCCAAGGGCCCAGGGGAGGGGTGGGGGAGTGGCGGTGATCATTAGGGAGAGTCTTTGTCCGAGGGAGACCACTGTTCCTCAGATAGCCGGATGTGAGTCCCTTTGTGTGAAGTGGGGCCGTGCGGTGCAGATGGGTTTGCTGACTACGTACCTGGCTCCCTGCCACGTGGCAGCGACCCTGCCCGAGCTACTCGACGTCATTGCCGGGGTAGCGGTTGATACCCCCAGACTTATTGTCATGGGGGATTTCAACCTCCCATCCACAGGTGAGGCGTCAGAGGTGGCTTGGGAGTTCATGGCTTCCATGACGGCCTTGGACCTGACCCAGTTAGTTCAAGGCCCCACTCACATAGGGGGACGCACTCTGGACCTGATTTTTATCTCTGGTCAGTGGTTGAATGATCTTGGTAGAGGGGACCTAGATATTAAACCCTTGTCATGGACAGATCATTCACTCCTTCAACTAGACTTTCCTACCGCCTGCCCCCACCGCAGGGAGACGGAACCGACCAGATGGTTCCGTCCCAGGCACCTGATGGATCCCGAAAGGTTCCTGACGGAGCTTGGGCCGTTTCCTGAGACTCTAACACACGACTCGACTGAAGAGCTGGTGGCCGCCTGGGAAAGGGCGGCCGCTGGAGCTTTGGACCGCGTCGTGCCTTTGCGGCCTCTGACCCGATGCCGATCTCAATTAGCTCCTTGGTTCTCTGAGGAGCTGAGAGAGATGAAGCGTCGGAAAAGACGCCTAGAGAGCATTTGGAGGACTAGTCAATCCGATTCCGACCGGACACAGGTGAGGTCTTATATCAAGACCTACCTAGTGGCGATAAAAGCGGCAAAATCTAACCATTTTTCCGCTCTTATCGCATCTGCAGAGAACCGCCCAGCCGCCCTGTTTAGGGTGACCCACTCCTTCGGGGGGGGAGCGCGGGAAGATCCCTTGCAGGGTCGTGCTGAGGATTTTGTGCAATTCCTGCACGATAAAGTCGCTTGGATTCAGGATGGCTTGGACTCCGATTGGATGAGTCCACCGGAGGAGACCGGGGCAGGTCTTGAGAATGTTATCTGGGAGGAGTTTGATCCTATGACTCCTGAGGATGTGGACAGGGTCCTGGGTAAGATTAGTGCCGCCACGTGTTTATTGGACCCGTGTCCCTCCTGGTTGGTACTGGCCTCCCGGGAGGTTACACGAGGCTGGCTCCAGGGGATTATAGGTGCTTCTCTGGGTGAGGGTGCCTTTCCTGCTGCCTTGAAAGAGGCAGTAGTGAGGCCCCTCCTCAAGAAGCCTTCCCTGGACCCGGCTGAATTAGCCAACTATCGTCCAGTCTCCAACCTTTGTTTTGTGGTGAAGGTTGTTGAGAGCGTGGTGGCACGACAACTTCCCCGGCACCTGGATGAAGCTATCTATCTAGACCCGTACCAGTCGGGCTTCAGGCGGGGGTACAGCACAGAAACGGCATTGGTCGCGTTGGTGGATGATCTCTGGAGGGCTCGGGACAGGGGTTGTTCCTCTGTCCTAGTCCTATTAGATCTCTCAGCGGCTTTTGATACCATTGACCATGGTATCATGCTGCAGCGGTTGAGGGGGTTAGGAATAGGGGGCACCGTTTTGCGGTGGTTCTCCTCCTTCCTCTCCGACCGCTCGCAGTTCGTGTTGGCAGGGGGGCAGAGGTCGACCTCGAGGCGTCTCGCATGGGGAGTGCCGCAAGGGTCGGTCCTCTCGCCCCTCCTGTTCAACATTTATGTGAAGCCGCTGGGTGAGATCATCCGTGGTTTTGGGGTGAAGTGTCATCTGTACGCTGACGATACTCAGCTGTACATCTCCACCCCAGACCACCCCAACGATGCCCTTGATGTGATGTCCCACTGCCTGGAGGCCGTGCGGGTCTGGATGGGGAGGAACAGGCTCAGACTCAGCCCCTCCAAGACCGAGTGGCTGTGGCTTCCGGCGCCCCGATATAGTCAGCAGGTGCCATCGCTGACTATTGGGGGTGAATCTTTGCCCCCCACAGAGAGGGCTCGCAATCTGGGTGTCCTCCTGGACGCACGGCTGTCTTTAGAAGAGCACATGACGGCCGTGGCCAGGGGGACCTTTTATCAGGTTCGCCTGATTCGCCAGTTGCAGCCCTTTCTGGACCGGGATGCCTTGCGCACGGTCACTCATGCCCTTGTCACCTCCCGGTTGGACTATTGTAATGCTCTCTACATGGGGCTCCCCTTGAAGAGCACTCGGAGGCTCCAGCTGGTCCAGAATGCAGCCGTGCGGGTGGTTATGGGCGCAACCCGTTATGCCCATGTGACACCCCTCCTGCGCGAGCTGCACTGGCTCCCGGTGGTCTTCCGGGTGCGATTCAAGGTGTTGGTTACCACCTTTAAAGCGCTCCATGGCATAGGACCCGGGTACCTCCGAGACCGTCTTCTGCCACCAATAGCCTCCCACCGACCAGCTCGTTCCCACAGAGTGGGCCTCCTCAGGGTGCCATCAGCCAAGTTATGTCGGTTGGTGACGCCCAGGGGGAGGGCCTTCTCTGTGGGAGCCCCAGCCCTGTGGAATGAACTGCCCCCGGAAATTCGTAAGATCTCCGACCTCCGAGTGTTTCGCTGCGCATTGAAGTCCCTGTTGTTCCGCCAGGCCGGACTATCAACACAATAGTTTTAAATTGGGGTATTTAAATTTATTGGGGTTTTAAATTTGAGCCACTTATTTAATTATTTTAAATTTTATATCATTGTTTTGTCTGTGTTTTTAAATAGGCTGTACATCGCCCTGAGTCCTTCGGGAGAAGGGTGGTATAGAAATAAAATTATTATTATTATTATTATTATTAGTTTTTATTAGTAGCCACTGTGGTTAGTTAGTTGGTTGTAAATGAAACAGACTTCCGGGCAGTTTACAAAATTCAAATGGATTTTATGCAAATACAACTCCGTTATGTACTGTATATGGAGGAGTTGACATATTAATAGTATTCTAATAACAGTTCCACTTTAAAATATCCACACTTGGAAGCAGAAGGTTAATACAAATGCCTTCAATTTTTATGATTCTTTGTGGCAAATTAGTAGGAAGCACTGAAGTATTTACTACTGTCATAATGCTATACTTCATGTAAAACCAGAAGGTTGGGGGACATTTCTATTTTATTTAAGCAAAAATGTTAATAGACTCCCAATAGGAAGCTTCTTATTTTGGCTTGGAGTTATACAGATCAGGAATTTAATGGGGAAACCTGGCTTGACAATAATATGTGTAAAAAACGATCTTGCCATAGTAGCTGAATACGAAGTGAATGATAATCAGCAATGTGATATGATGGTGAAAAAAAGGCAAATGCAATTTAGGATGAATCAATAAGGTATCATTTTCAAATTGTAGCAGGTAATAGTTCTATCTATCCTTATCACACTTCATTTTAAGTATTATGCTCAGTTTTGGCTCTATGCTTTAAGGCAGAGGTGTCAAACTGGTGGCCTGCAGCCCACGGCCACCCCAGCTCTGCGAATGGGAAAAACATTGTGAAAAGTCACGTGATGGAAATATGATGCCACGAGTTTGACACATGTGCATTAAGGGATCAGATGAAGTGAAATAGGTTGCAAGAAAGGCAATTGTACTTGAAGAGGGTTGGAATCAATGGCCTGTGACCCTTCCCCTACCATTTCATGGATCCAAAGATGTTCTAAACTCTTTTCTTCAACGGCATTTCATACGATTTAAGTGAGACCCAAGGCTCTGCCCAAGGGGTAAAATATAATTATAGCTGAATTAGGTTTATTTTACTGCATACCTATAGGAATTGACTTGGTACCTTCACATTCTTTCTCAAATTTTCCAAAATTAACTTCTTTTTGCCCATCAGGCAATGGTGAAATCCAATTTTTTTTATTACTGGTTCTGTGGGTGTGGCTTGGTGGGTGTGGTATGGCTTGGTGGGCGTGGCAGGGGAAGGATACTGCAAAATCTCCATTCCCACCCCACTCCAGGGGAAGGATACTGCAAAATCCCCATTCCTTTCCCACTCCTGTGGGAAGGATATTGCAAAATATCCATTCCCACCCCACTCTGGGGCCAGTCAGAGGTGGCATTTGTTGGTTCTCTGAACTGTTCAAAATTTCCGCTACCGGTTCTCCAGAACCTGTCAGAACCTGCTGGATTTCACCCCTGCCATCAGGCTACAGTGCTTTTAAAGGACACTTTCTTTTAATTAAACCTTTCCTATATATAATTTTAATTTTATAATTAAAATTTGTAATTTAAAATAATTAAATTTTAATTTAATTAAATATTCCCTGTATTTCAAAGCTCTGTCCAGTTTTGCTTACCGGATATTCAACCCACTACTAAATACAATGATCCACTGGCTGAAAATTTTGTCAGCACTTGAAAAACAAGAATGCTTTGCAGTTCAAGGTAACTGGTGAACATTTTCTGGGTTTAGAAGCAATTAGGATTAGGCCTACGGAGTCCTTGCATTGGAGACATTTAAGGAATACTGGTGGATGCTCTCAGAATTCAGCAAAGTATCCTGAAAGAAAGCAGGATGAAACTATTTTTGTATGATGTCAGGAAAATTACAGCATGCCTGGAGTCACTTAGGAAAATTACAATCTGCTTGGAATCACTAGGACATGAGAGCTTCCTTTTTCTCGGCCAGTAGCTCTGCATCCCTTTCCAGAGATCTACTGACCCTGAGTTCAGATCCCACTGCTTTTTAGTGAAGCCAAACGTTTGGGCTGTAGATGAGCAATGTCAGGGCTCAGGGCCATCGTATGTTTCTCTATGGTAGAGATGAAAGGGTTTAACATTACAACATTCAAATGGATTACAGGTAATCCTTAATTTATAACCATAGTGGCTGTTCAAAGATACAGCGGCACTGAAAAAAGTGGTTTATGACCATTTTTCACACCATTGACCAATGCAGCATCCCCTTATGATGGCTGTGGTGTCCCAGGGTCACAATGATCTTTTGCAATCTTCTGACAAGCAAAGTCAATGAGGGAAGCCAGATTCACTCAACAGTTGTGTTACTAAATTAACAACTGCAGGGATTCACTTAACAATGGTGGCAAGAAAGGTCGTAAAATGGGAAAAGTCACACAACAACTGTCTTGCTTAGCAATGGAAATTTTGGGCTCAATTATGTTCATAAGTCCAGGGCTACCTGTACATCCCTAGTTTGTACAAATACAACTCCCTGTTTTGTGAATGGAACCTTTTTTTTTTTTTTTTTTGCTAATGACTATTATAGAAAGATACAAAAGAAATTCACTTCGTCAGTACCTTCTGACCACTCATGAACACTTGGAGAAAAAGGTCTTGTCGGAAGCTAAAATCAGAGGTGGCTTTATGTATAAAACCTAAATTTGCAAAAGTTTCCTCAGCTGAAAGCAACAATGAACAGACATTAGCCTTCAAAATACCTTGTTGTAAATATCTTTATTGGCGTCCCACTGTAAAATGTGTTACATGTGTGCTTTATAAAAATGAACAGCTTTCCCTAGAGATTCCCCTATACACAATTTAAAATTTAATTTCTAGAGAATTTATGAGAAAACTATTTTGGAATGTTTGGTTACATAAATTAATGATGACAGGTTTTTGTGTGTAAAACATTTATGAGAGCTAAAAGACCATGATAGAAAAACTTTTAAACTTAAGTTTAAAAAACGCTATTTTGCTGTTTACTGGGAACCATGTGTTCACATGTCACTTTTTATTAAAATATTTCTATTTCAGACCATGATATATTGCTGCTTTGGCAACAAGTTACTTAATAAAAGGGTTCATGTGATTGTTGTGTATGAAGGATGGATCCTTGTTTGTTAGGTAACCCTCAATTGGCATTTTGCTGAAAAGTTCATAAAGAGCAGCAGACAAGATTTTCTGTTTATAAAGATTTTTTTTTAAAAAAATATAGTCTGCTTCATCTATTATGTCTTCATAGTTTATTGGCTCTGACTTAATATATATCAGATGGATCTATTTACTTAGTGTAAATAGCTTAGTGTAACATCCAGTGAGATAAAATAGTTCTTTAGGTTAAGTACAGTGGATGAAATCAAAGATTACATGAGCAGTTTCTATCTACATGACATAGTTTCTGCTCTGGAGGTTAAGGGATCACATAAGGAATGGGAATTGTCTCAAGTTCTAGCTCAGCTGACAGATTTTTATTAAATGTGCTACTCAGCGCCTGTTGACATGGTATTTTTTGCCTAGACCGTATTCTGGGTAGGACTGTGCGTAGATTTTAGAACTGCTATTCCTTCCCTGTTTCAATATTATCCCTTTTTGTTTGCTTTTTTTTTTTTTTTTTTACAATACATACATTTAGCTTTCAACCTGTTCAACACTCACAAACCTGAAACACAATAGTATTAATTGTTCCATTTCTTAGATGAAACCCACATTTTATGGCATCAATTGACCCTTCATGCAGACTAAATCGTGTTCTGAAACAAGTAGTTTTCAAGAGGACAGATCCTATACTGGGTGATTGAATCTGGAGAGAGAAAGGAAGAATGCGATTTAGAATGGGCACTGAATCAATAGACTCACAACTTTTACAAGATAGTAGTTGCACTATTATTTAAAGTATTACTGCTTAATAACGTCATCTTTGAAGCATTGATTTCTGCTTTATTCCATCCAGAAAAAGGTGGATTGCCTTTTTAAGTCTTCCTGCTGTTAAACCCGCTGGTTGATCTTTCAACAGAACAGAAAACAAACAGTATAAGATTTTAAATGTCTAGACGTTTCAATTTTAGCAATAAGTTGAGAAAAAAAAAATCATGCTCTAAACTGTTAACACAGGAAGGTCACCAGTCCAAAGCAGCTTTATCTGGAGATCTTTCCATTTAGAAGGTGCTGTAATTTATCTTGTTAAGGGTAAGAGACAAGACATTTACCTCACTGAGGCATTTTATGTCAGCTCACACACAGCCTCCTCTTAACCTTCTTTAGCACTTGCAAAAACCAGAAGTGACACTCCTTCCCACCCCCAAAGATCTGAACATTCTTAGTAAATAATATGGCTTCACACATGATTTTGTCTTTCATTTGTAGATCAGGCAAAATTTGGCATGGACACTGCCTTTTTGACTCTGTCTAAAACCAAAACACAAGACTAACGGTTAACTGAAAGTAGGGTTTGGTTCATCTTGCGTGCTAATGAGTTCGGCTTGCATGTCAAAGGAGATCCAACATTCAAATAATAATCAGGTCATGTGATTGGTTTCTTATAAAAGCAACTCAAGGCTCTTCTTGGTCATGTGTATAAGCAGTGCAGAACTTAAGTGGGGCATTTCACTTTGACCAGTTTGATCAAAATGCCCCTCTGGAGCAACACTCTCTTTTCAAGTGTGGTTTCACAGCAGCCATACTGCTAGGATGCTAATAGGGACTTCTGTGCTCATGCAGAACATTATACTTTCCTAGGATTGTAACTCCTGGTGACTTGGACAAATGTGACTAGAAACCAGATCTTCACTGTCTCAGGGAGGGAAGTCACTGCAATCACTTGTCAGTCAGTGAAAGTGGAAGAGATGGTGCAGAATTTATATCTATTTCTGCTTCAGATCCTTTGTACTCTCCTCTTTTCTCTTTCCCTGCATAGAGAGCCTTTTGCCATCTGTTTCTCATGCTTCCTTGAACCATAAGTTGAAGGCAGTTACATGTTTACATTCTCTACATTCCTGCTCTGAGAATCTCCCTGGGAATCTCCTGCACTAACGCAACCTTGAGACAGAAGTCCTTTTCTATCTCAGCAAAATGGCCACTCAAACCAGCTTTGCTTCACTTGGACACTTTGCTCCAGGGCATTGAGGTGGACCAATTTTTAAGTCAAGGCAATGCGTCAGATTTGAAGCATGGGAAGATCTGGGAATGAAACGACCCTACATATTTCAACTTAAAATCTATGGGTGACATGGGAAATTCTAGAGTAAGTTTAAATTGTATAAGGAAACTGACTGTAATTTGCCTGATTATGAGAGCAGAGAATAATGTAACAAAAAAAGAAACTTATTACCTATATCTACATACGACTTAATTGTACACACATACAGTAGAATAATTGGCCACAGACATATGCTCAGTAGGGTCCACCCAATACTTCCCTTCTTTATCTGCCAATACAGGCTTGAAAGCTGCTGAAGAGATATGTGGAAAAAGGTGTAAAGGAAAGGGAATGTGAAGTTCAAGAAAAAAGAAGAAAGGAAGGGGAAGCTACACTACACAATGACAGATTTGCTTCTGCAACATTGGAAGCCATGAAATTTCTGGTGCATGGGAGAAACAGGGCAACAGATGCCAATGTTAATGTTGGTTAATGCTGTAAAGGCTCATACATTGATTTTTGGAAACACAATCCTGAGATTAAGATAATTCCCACCCCTAGGCAAAAGAAAAAAAACCCCTCAAACATACCCCTCACCCCAAAATCTCCTTTCCTGTATGCCATTAATCTTAGAAAACATAAGATGACCCATTTTAAAGATCAATTATTTTGGAGAAAAATAGTCTTCCTTTCAGAAAAAATGTAAGAGTGTAAAAGTTATTTTTTAGAACACATACAAGTTATATTTTAGAAAGTAAAATGTGATCTCTTACCTATAATCCATTTTTCTGATAAACATTGGATATCCACATACTTTCCAACTTTGCACTGTCCAATACAAATTTTAGCTTGACGGAGGGTTTTACATACTTTTCCTCCACAAAGCTGTACCAGCTCACAGAGCTTCTGATAGGGGGGTTGACTTGTGCGAGAGATGAACATTATAGGTTGATTGGCAAAGAGTTTTTGATACACTTTTTCTTTTAGAATATTGTGCTGAGATCGGGAAATCTGTTTGAAAAAGGGAAAATAAATAAGAAAGTGAATTTCACCACAGGATGAAGCATTTGCTTTTGGGAACATATTGCTATATTTTACAATTTTCTTGCATACAATTTTTCTATTAGAATGCCTGCTGCTTTAAAATTTAGTGTACAGTTATAATAAACTCTCAAAAGTGACACAAAAAAAATCAATAATATAAACTCTGTAATGTTAAATAATATCAGAATGTTCTTGATATTCAGAAATTATTATTTCTATATTTTTTTATTATTTTATCTATTATATTGATAATAAAGCCAGATATGATTTCCACTGCAATAAGAGTTTAAATTAAGTTTATTTTTTAAATTGTTATGCCTTTGTTTTTTGTCTAAACACAACTATATGGAAAGAAAACATCTAATTGCATAATGAAACATTGCAGACTCAACAGCCTTAATTTGAAACATACACTTATTGCATCAAACTATTTTCTGGAGTTGAAAGATATATTGAATCATAAACTAGCCAAACAGGTTGGGTTCACACTGTGTATTAAACCACAAATAACTAAGATTTAAAATAACCAAGTTTCTCAATAACTAAGTCTTGAAATAGGTAGTTAAGCATGTTGCCTAAGTACAGCCATTTCTTAGATTTCTTCTAGCTGTGAAAGAATTTGTATTCAGTTACTGCCAGTTTCTTGCTCCTTTGGGAATTTTTAAGATGAAAACAGGATTATATATTTCTTAACACAGAATAATTAAATGCACAATAACAGTTGAATTCCAGAAGGGCAGCCATCTCAAAGGACAAACCTCTGTTATATTTATTCAGAAGAAAGGCCCTTATATTCAGTAAAGCTATATCTAGGTGAATGAGCAACATGGCAGATAGGTATGTAAGAAATGGAATAAAAATATGATGATTGCTAAAATCAAGCAAATAATTTTGATATGAATGTTTGCACTTACAAGCTTAAGCCATCAGATGTCTGGACTTAATAGGCCAGATGAAGGAGGCTTTTATTACAAAGAGCATATTCAATGCCCATGATAATTAAGCAAAAATGAGACTGTATAAAAATAGGATAGCAAGATCACTAATACCTCCCAGAAAGGATGATATGCCACTATAAATGGTTAGTTATGCATGATTACTTTCCCTCATTACTCTTACTCATTCCTCATTAATATAAGTGGTCTTTATTAAATCCACTAATTAATACAAGGGTTGGGCAAAGGCATGTGCAAATTTAAGAATAAATCAATTGAAATCAAGGGAACTAATCAATGGATGGATTTCAAGAGGATTAACGAGGGGATGAGAAACTGGTTTCCACCCAATTACTGTATAAAAAGTTGGGATACAAATTCCCCCCATACAGGCAACTTGTGTGTTAAATGTAACTGTTCACCCTGGTATGTCTATTTTCCTAGTCTAAGAATTTTGTTTTTTTCAAACAGAAATTGGAATTATATGAGTCCTACTCCCAATCTAGTCCTCTAAAAGGATACAAGTTTATAGCATCAATGATTAGATCATGGCCCACAAATTTGTCTCTTCATATTTCAGGGGGAAAAAGATAATGGCACCAACACTGAAGGGTTAGGTGACCAGGATGGGGTAGCCTTCCAGAAACTAATCAGGTCTGGCCTCTAGTTGGGTGACATATGGGAGCCCTATGTGACATGGCCTTATGCTCTTGGATGGAATAAAGGCAGGATATGAACCAGCAAAATGCCATCAGAATTCACAAAACAGGAAGTGAGTCAACTTTTTCAGGAGTCACAAGACTTGTTTACATTCAGTTATTGTGCAGCAAAGTAAAATAACTTGGAATTTGATATAAACTGTGAATAATATCATAAGATATGCTGTACTTCTTTTCCAAACAGGCAACTCATAAATCTTTATAGCTTTATCTTGGCATTTTATCCAACCTAGCATATCAGTTAATGTACTGTATCTGACAGAGGAGAAACTCGAGTTCACATCAACATTTGACTGTTGAACAATGGATGACTTTGGCTTTGTCACTGTCTCTTAAACCAACACAGGGCTGTAGTGTTGGTTGTTCAGATAAAATGAAGAGCCTCTCGCCAAGTGCGCTAATCTGTGCTTTTGGGGAAGAAACAAGATATAAAAGCAACATTAAAAAAAATAAGTGATTGTTGGCTTGTTGAAGAATTTAGTGACTGTTGAAGTTAAACTGGCACTGAAAAAAGTGGCTTATGACCATTTTTCACACTTATGACCCTTGCAGCATCAGTTTGGGTCTCAATTGTGGTTGTAAGATGAGGACTACCTGTATAGTGAACAAATTGCCATTTTAAATTTGCAGCTGTTGTTTGGACATCAGAGTTTCCTTCCCCTCCAAGACAGGTGTGAATGGGAAAGGGAAAAAGAAAAGGCTCTGAGTCTGGAAAAAAATTAGGACCTTGGGAAAGGGTGGCCAGCCTCTGGAGTAGTCTTACAAATCAAAAGAGAAACTTCTGTGGCCAATTAAGCCGACAATCTATTTCTTCCCCATGCTGAGCCAAATACTCTAGCTCACATGTACTGTTTTTTTAATGTTAGAAGTACCTCAGGATATATATGAGACAAACTTCTCATATAACCCAAAATAGCTTATTTATTTTATTTTATTTTTACTAATCTCTCATGCCACCCATTTAGGTTAACAAAGTCCAAATGAAGAACAACAATCTCCACAGGATATAAATCTAGCCTTACCATATCTAAAATTAATAATCAAATCCAATTTGAAAAGACCTTGCGCTAAAATTGTCCTGTTGTGGTTGATAGTGTGGAGCTCTAAAGTTTCTAATCTGAAGCTGATTAAAACTGACAAACTCTGTTTATGTTCAGATCCAGCAGAGTCTGCATTTGTTACAAAGAGCCTACGTTAAGCTTTAACTTGATTGTAATCCTGCTGTTTTACACATTTTTGAGAGACATGATTTAAAGAATTTATTGTACTCCTGTTTGTTCAGCATTGTTCTTTAAAGCTTATAATTGCTGAGGCCATAAAGAAAAGCCATTCTATGCTCACTGTGGTTCCTATTATATTAGAAACGAGCCTAAATTGACAAGAAAACTATATGAAAAAAGCCTGCTATTTTATAGGTTTACAACAATCAAAATCAGCCAAAACTGAAAAGTTCAAACTGTGGAGGCCACGTTACGTGTTATATGTTATACTTTTAAATATGTTATTTTATCTTATTATAATAAATAAAACTTGGATTATGAATAGAAAATCTGAGGTTTGGGCTGTTGAACTTCTTTCCAAATGCAGTGTAGATAAGGGCTGTATTTTTTTTTCCGGTTTGTACAGAAATCATTCAAATGTAAGCATAATATGTACTTGATTTTACAAAAGATCATACTGTAAAATCAGTGGGATAAGATCTGAATCATATATTTGAATTTAGGACTGGTTATTATATTAGCAGCAATTGTTCCATTGGGAATATATGTAGAGAACTCAACATTTTCATGAAAATCCGCAGCTGGAAAGGAAGCTATCTTCGGTCCTTTCCATATCCTTCATTGTGCTTATTTTGTACCTCCAAAGATGTTTCTGAATTCCACAGAAATGTTTTCTTGGAGGTACTGCCACCATCGATTCAAATGCACTTAAAAATAAGGCTTGCAAATATCCATATAAATTCCTCGATATAAGTCAGTGGCCCCCAACCTTTTGGGCACCAGGGACTGGTTCCATGGAGAGAGGTTTTTCCATGGACCGGAGGGGGCATGGTTTCATGTGCTGCCTGCATCCCGTGGATGGGGCTTTACTTGTTTGCAAGGCCCAGTTTCTGGCATGCTGTGGACCGGTGCTGATCCACAGACCGAGGGTTGGGGATCCCTGATATAAATAATGGAAGATAGTATCCAATGTTATTAGTATGTCCTTTTTTCATAAAAGGTAAAGGTTTCCCCTGTCCAGTCATGTCCGACTCTAGGGGTGGTGCTCATCTCTATTTCCTAGCTCAGGGAACTAGTGTTGTCCAAAGAACTTCTGTGGTCATGTAGCCAGCATAACTATACGCCAAGGCGCATGGAGTGCTGCTATCTTTCCACCGAAGTGGGATCTATTGATCTACTCAATTTCCATGCTTTCAAACTGCTAGTGGGCAGGAGCTGGGGCAAGTAACGGGAGCTCCCTCCATCATGCGGTGGTCGGGTCTTAAATCTGAGCTGTCAGCTTTCCAGTTGACAAGCTCAGTGTCTTTAACTGCTGAGCCAGCGCCCTCCCCCCCTTTTTTTATAAAAGTTCATATAATTTGGGATTATTTCAGACATACATACTGACAAGCAGCTTGAACAAGAAACTAGAACTCTCAAGAGCTGATTGCACTGCAACATCCAATCCAAAATAGAGAATCAATACTTTCTTGCACATAGTTTGTGTTTTGGAACTAAATGGTACAATAGTATAGTGAAATCCAACAGGCTCCATCCACAAACAGAAGAACGTCTGCTGTTTTCTACAGGTTCCTTGTCCTACCTGTTGCCCAGTAACTGAAGGAGTTGAAAATCCCACCAGCCGCTACCTTTAAGGCAGCAAACTAAATACCTGACAGGTCCTTGAAGCCTCTTTTTTTCCAGCTTCATTTAAGCTTGTTGGCCACCTCTTTTTTCAGTTTTCCCTTCCTCTCTCTTTTATGAAAGAGATAAAGAACATGGAGGCATTTCCAATGTTTGATGACTAGCATCCCAACCCACGTCATCTTGTGGCTTGCATCATCCCTTTGTAGGCATTTTCTATGAGCCATATTTTAAAGAGGCTAAATGTTTAATCTCAGAGAGTTTAGATTAAACCTTAGTGGACATATTGGGATTTACATTTAGTAGACATATATAGGATCTGATTGATTATGTACCATTAAGTCATACAAACTAGCGATTACATAGAAAAAACTTCTTTTTTACAATCTATCCATGGCCTGGTTTCTCTTATCTTAATGGATTTTTTTCTCTCTCTCTACTGCGTTTATTTGTTAGATTTTTATTCCATTTTTCATTCAGGAGTACAAGTGGCATACAGAACATTTCCTTTCTTCCAAATTTCCTCTTCACCACCTTGTGTAAGTTGGACTGGAGCAGAGAAATGGACCAAAGTCATAGTAAACTTCCAAGGCTGAGAATGGATTTGAACCTGGTCTCCCCATTCCTAATCTAATACTTTGACCATTATACAGGTAGTTCTCAATTTATGATGTTTAGTGACTGTTTAAAGTTACAGTGGCACTGAAGAAAGTGACTTATGATAGGTTTCCATACTTACAACCATTTTAGCAACCCCATGGTCACATGATTAAAATTTGGATGCTTGTCAACTGGTACGCATTTATGACAGTTGCAGTGTCCCAGGGTCATATCAACACTTTTTGCAACCTTCTGACAAGGTCAACGGAGAAGCCAGATTTACTTTACACCATGTTACAAACTTAACAACTGTACTGATTCACTTAACAACTGTGGCAAAAAAGGTTGTAGAATGGGACAAAATTCACTTAACAACTGTCTTGCTTAGCAATCGAAATTTTGAGAATTGTGGTTGTAAGTCAAGGGCTGCGTATATTATCCTGACTTATATACCACCATTGCCTCTAACAAATGTTAACACTGTATGAGTCACAGCTCAGCCAATTTGTCATGGGTATCTTTTAAAAATCTTTTTTATGTTATACTAATGCATGTAAGTACCATGCCCTAAAACAGAAAGGGAAAAAAGTAAAATGCTGACAATGTGACGTAAACAGAGCTTTACAGATAAACCCTACTTCTCTCACACACTGATAAGAAAAGTTAATTTCTGCAATTGTCTGAAAAGCAACGTTCCGTGGGAATTTTGTGAAAAGGTTTGGCAGATGAATCTGTTTTCTGGCAGATGTTCAAATTTATACTTGAGAACCACTTTTTTCTGCAGTGCAAACATGGTGTCCACCAGGAATAACACTGTGCACCTCTGTTCAAAACACGATTGAGACAGAGAGCAGATATGAGCTTTATATTAAAGAAGCAAAAATGCATTAATTATCAATTAATAGTTAGCTATTTTATCCGAGACGAAAGTTATTGTTTTGGTTATAATGGTTGGTTGCAAAGTCACCCAGATATTTAGACTAGATTTGACATCTTTGTCCACCTATTGAGGCCTTCCCAAGGACCTGGGATAGGCAGATGTTGTTTTGCAAGACATGAGGCGTTTTCTGAAATAGCTGAATTTAATTACAATTGGAGCAGTGTTTTTTCCCCCTTTCTTGCCCTGAATGATAGCAAGAATCTATTTCTGTTAGCGTTTCTGTTAACCATGTAAAGGCTAGGTCAGGAGTCTCCAAATACGGCAACTTTGAGACTTGTGGACTTCAACTCCCAGAATTCTCCAGCCATTCCCCTGGCTGGAGAATTCTGGGAGTTGAAGTCTACTGGTCTTGAAGTTGCCACATTTGGAGATCCCTGGGTTAGGTAAGTGTGCCATGTATCATAAAGTATTACACTTTTTAAAATATACCAAATGCCATTTTCTTCCCTCGTCAAATAATAAATGTTTCCTAAAATATCATTTGTTTCTTTTTAAAAAGAATCTCTATCAATACCAACATTTATATTCTCTTGCATGCAGTGGGCTGTTAATGCCTGCAGAGATTTCCCTGCTCATTCCAGAAGTGCCACTTAAAACAGCTTCTAAAGTGTGTGTAGAATCATCATGAATGTGTATGTGAAACATGACTTCCATATAAATATATATGAAACCTAGATCTGGGGAAATTCAAGGTGGAAGGATTCCCACGCTTGAAATCAAGTTGTCCTACGTTTTCTGCATTAAAGCACATTAAAGTAAAGCCGCCTTTTGCAATTGACTGATGATTTTGTCAATGCCAATGATGTTCAAGTGGTGCTCCAGATATTTTGCGATTGTATCCATGGCAATTATTTTTATTTATTTATTTGTATCCTGCTTTTATTATTTTTAGAAATAACTCAAAGTGGCAAACATATCTGACACACCTTTTCCTATTTTCCCCACAACCCTGTGAGGTGAGTAGGGCTCAGAGAGAGTGACTGGCCCAGTCACCCAGCTGGCTTTCATCCTAAGGTGAGACTTGAATTCATTATCATCCGCTTTCTAGCCTGGTGCCTTAACCACTTAACCACTATTACTATTGGTATCGTAATTACTTACTTCTGCCACAAACATTCTATTTCTATTTGCAGTCATTATATTTTGTGAATTTTTAGAAGCCCAATTATTAACGCTGATAATGTTACCTAATTTGGGTAATGAAGTGTCTGTAAGAAAACAACCAAGCTCAGAGAGCACCAAGGACCACTCAGCTCAATTAATCTTTTCCCATTTCTCTTGTTTAGTTCCTCACTTCTAAGCTACCAACTTTACTAATAAGGGGAATGATATTAATAAAATATCTGATTGTAAATAATAGAGTTTGTAGCAGATGATACTTTGGTGGATTCCAAAAAGCTCCTAAAGATCCTTTTATGAAGCTATTTAGTTCCTTTTTCTTTCAGTGATGATTATTGTAGACTATTACTGAAACTTTCCTTGGAGCAAAGAAATTCATCTTATTACAGATAATCTCTACTGTATATTTTGATTGATAACAGCTCTCAGAAATTGCCTGTGTACAAAATACATTCTTTCCCATTCAAATAAAAATCCTTCTCCTTTGTTTTATAGGTAGGTAGTTGTGTTGTAGCAGACAGAGATCCTATTTTAGACCAGGAAAAAAAGGAGCAAATTGCCCTCAGATTCATGGAACTAGTTTCACAATTCTTTGGATCACAGTAATATATATTCTGGGTCAGGGTCTAATGTAATCTTTGCCTTTGCTATACTGAACATTATTTGCATGTTTACTAGTCAGCTGTACTGAAATAATCTCTATTCCAGGAATAACAGTACATTAACAGTATCAAACAGATTTCTGAACCAAAAGCCTGGCAAAAAAATTCTCCAAAGCATTCTCCAAAAGCTGCTAGTTCATCATAAATAGAATATAATGTTAAGAGTCATTTTTTTTTATTAAACAAAAATGTGCATTAGTTCTGTTCTATCTAAAACAATCTACAATTACTAAAAGCACAGAGCACATCCTTTATTTTTTAAGTTTAGATGAGTTGCTGTTAAGATATCCAGTAGCACCTCAAAATGTGCCAAGCATCATTTGTGTTCCAGCTACTAGAATAATTGACAGGCTTTACAATAATTTTTGGAAAACACTTGAACTTCTCTTTCACACACTGCAGCTTTGTTCAATATATTTAAGATAAAGTACACCACACTTATCTACCTTCACATTTTAGATAGAGAAGGCTTAAGATTGAAGCAGTTCAGGTTCTCCTCCAAATAAAGATGTTCTTCTTAAAGATGATTGATGAGAAGAATCTTCATGATCAACTATCTTATTGCTTTAAAGATACTGAAGACTATAAGAATACCTTCAAAGAAGAACTTCGAATTCTGTTTCTAAGCTAACCTTGCATGCATTGTACAGACGTTCAGATGATTCTAGAATCTGTAGAATGCTGACATATTTTAGAACATAAAAGTGTGCCTAAATTCCACATAACAAGGCTTACAGTGCTGAATGACTGCAGCAGGTTACTTCCTACTTAAAATGTAAAGGGGTGCATAATTTCCTCCTCTTTTCTCCCCAAACGAAGCTAAAACTTTTTTTTTTTAATGGAGAGAATGTGATTATATTCAAGAGTGGATGACTCAACTAGCACCTGAGAATTTTTTTGTGTGACTGTTATTAATGGATTGCTGAACTTCCTGTTTCAGCAAAATACCAAACATGTTGGTTTTCCTTTACAAAGCAGCTATTACATCAAGCCTTGTTCCTACCATTTCAGTTTTGTCTGGAGTCCAACATTTTCTTTGGCAAATGTAAAAACGTTCTAATTAAAGTGCTCACAAAAACAAGCATCATTCATCGCAGACATAGCAAACATCTGAAGAACATTGCACTGCATGATTCTTTTACTGGATACCAAGAGAACGACAAGACTATTGTTATGCATCTGCTCTAGAGGGATAGGCTTGCCCCATGAGCAAATTATTTGCAATGTGATTAATTTTTCACTACTATCTTAATTTATAGAGCTGAATAAGAGGCCATTGACAGGCCTCGGTTTTAGAATAGGAAATAATAGAGAGAGGGAAGAAGGCAAAAAGAATTGGGTCATGAGACAAAGCTCATTATTGTATTGTGTTGCAATCCCTAGAGATTATGCCATCTCCACTATTTTGTAGACAATATCATTCCCTCAAAAATTTTCAACAGGGTCTTCTGCAATTTTTTTGTCCAAAACCATATTTTGTGTGTGGTTAGAGTAAAAAAACCCTGCTATCTTGATTACATCGTGTGCTTGTGGAGAAATAGCATTCTGAACATATATGGTAGATGGACTCAGAAATAGATTGGGTGATGGCTAGTAAATAAGAATTCAATCCAAAATCAGAGGTGCTTTCAGAGGGTCTTTAAGTACTTGATTAAGTGCAAGATCCTTAAGGATCTTTCCTACATGGGATCATTGTTCCCAGCAGTTCACTACTTCAATATGCAGATTGATTCAGTTTTGTTATGAAATTTAAGTGATACCAATAGCAAACAGACTTCTACCAGTTTCAGGAGAGACTGGGACTGAATATTATTTCCTAGAGGGAAACTTTTTTAAAAAATGTAATGAGATCCATACAATTTATTTTTTAAGCAGGCTTTCTATTTTGTCTTGTGGTTGAAGATAATAAACAAAGCGGGAGAGAAATGCAAAAGGCAAAAAGGGCGCATTGTAAGCCGCCCTGAGTCTCCGGAGAAGGGCAGCATATAAATCAAATAAAAAAAAAAAAGGGACCAAAGCTAGCAACCTATATTAAATAGTTTTAGGAGTGGACACAAACCAAAAAAAAAGTGTTTTGTTTTGAACTTGGAACAAAATAGTGCTCAAGAACTTTCAAGGTGACTCAGTACTGTGAAAACAAAATTCAAAATCTCTTATGTGTTTGAAAACTCAAAACTTTTAAGGCGTTTGAGTCAAGCTGAATATGGTTCACTTAACAGAAAAGGGCAATGGTTGGAGTTGCTCATGATTTGCTGAGCATTAAGACTAACAGTGGTTCATCAGGATTGGCATTGTTGGACTTCTCTCTAGCTTTGGACACTCTTAACTTCCAAAATCTACAGCCCTTCTCAAACTCTTATTTATTTATTTATTTATTTATTTATTTATTATTTGATTTTTATACCGCCCTTCTCCAACAGGACTCAGGGCGGTGAACAGCCAAGATAAAACATAACATATAAAATTTAAAAACAGTTTAAAAGATATTAAATAATTTCGGCCCACAATTTAAAACAACCCAGTTAAAACCAATTTCAAATTAAAACCAAAAGGATGGGATCAAGCCAGCTGTCTTTAGCTGTTGCTGATTGGTTTTTTCCCATCAGTTTCTCCCCTATCTATCCTGTTGCATTTTTCGGCTACGTGGCATGATTTTTGTTCTCCTATCTTCCAATTATTTGTGAGCGTACTTCAGTACTTAGTTTTAGGTTCCCTGCTATTTATTCAATAATTGCCTTTGGATTATATGACTTCTTTTTTTTCAGTTTAACTATCCTAATTATGGCAACACTATCCAGGTATATTCTGCTCCTATCATAATAAAAAGCGGCATAATAGCTACAACAACGTAATTGGTGATACAGATCTTACTTAGTGTAACCATATTTTAATCACAGATTAGTGTTGTCTTACCTAGATTATTACAGCAGTTTACTTGTAGAGTTTTCTGGGCTTACGTTCAGGACCTCTTCCAATTGATCCCTATGTTTTTTCTTCTCCAATCTTTAAACTGGTTGGATCTTTGAGAATATAATTTTAAACTATGAGTGTGGCTTCCTGGATACCTTGTATAGGCAAACCTAGTAATCTGAATAATTTAATCCTGCTTCACGTTCTGTCCATGTGGTTTGACTATGTAATCAGGGTTGGTTAATTTTTTTACATTAGAATGATCACTTCAAGTTTGGCTTTTTTCATCTATCACCTTTGGAATACATTCTACTTAGAATTGTAACTGGAGTTTGAACCCCTGAATTTTTTTTTAAAAGCATGAAATACTCTTAGCTTTATGAAAGTAGAAAAATAGCATTGCTTAAAGCATGGATGAATGCGAATAGGTAACGGTTGCCGTAATTTATCATTGTACACTTTTGTTTATATTACATTGTCGTGTTGCACTGCCCTTATTACACACTAACTTCTAAAGTAATAGATTTGTAGCCCGTACTAAAGGATGCCTACCAACCAAATTGCATACAGTTGACTAAGGGCATTTTTAAAAAATTCCACATAGAAAACTATGGAAACACACAATTCTTCTCTCACCAAATTAGATACCTCTTTGTGTTAGTATCCGTTATCAAAAATTCCTCCACAACAGAAGGGACAAAGGGACAAAGGTCTGTTTAGTTTCTTTAAGTCACCAATCAAGACATTACAGAAAAGGAAAGCAAGCAGTTTTTTAAAAAATATTCTTTTCCATACATTTCTCCTCTTGACAAATTTCCTTATGGTTTTGCATTTTCAGCTTGGTATTTGTGGGAGTTTTTCTTTCTTTCTGCAGTCTGCTTGCCAGGTGCAAACTCAGCAAAAGCAACACTTTCCCTCCCCCTTTCAAGACATTTCTGCATGCACATGAGGTAGCTGCTGGCTGTCAAAATGGAGAGAGACCGTTGACATTTCTTCATTGCATGAATAATGTTAACACTGCAACAAGACATAAGAACATTCACCTCAAACTCCAGCCAACCATTCCAAGACTTCACTAGCAGTCATTTTTACCATAGCTGGAGGTGATGCAAACTAGCATGCAGACATTCTTTTGAATTTATAAAACAACACCCACCTACCCATCCATTTATATGAACTCATAGCGAGGTTTTTCAAAATACAGCAATTTACTGACTAGCTGACAAATGAAACAGCTGCAAGCCATTTTCTCTATAGGAATGTGCTTCCTTTCCCTTAATACTCCATTCCCACAACATCCCCTCATCTAATCTAAAACAGTAGCCGCATGGAACTAATTGGATCCTACTACAGTACTAAGGGGGCTGGAAAAAGTTTGGGGAAAATATCCCAATTGCAAGTCACGGAACAACGGCCCAAATTTGGTGCCATGCCCTAACACAGAGATGATGCCATTCAAAAACAAGATTTGTTTCACATTTGGAATAAAGCAATGTGTTCTATTGCATACAGGTAGTCCTTGACTTATGACTGTGATTGAATCCAGAGTTATGGCCATAGGTTGTGCTGGTCGTTAAGCAGGTTGTCATGTGAGCAACTTGATTTTATGACATTTTACAGTGAATCACCATGATTGGTAAGTTAACACAGCAGACATTAAGCGAACCCATTGTGTACAATTTTTTGCCAAAAACTAAAAGTAAATGCTAGTTTTGGGCAAAAACATTGCAATTACTTGATTGTGAGGTGCTGCAAATGGCCATAATTTTTTTTTTTTTGCTTTAAATGCAGGCTATTTACCTTTTTTTTTTTTTTTTAAGGTCTGTTGTAACTTGAATGGTTGCTAAGTGATTGGTTATAAGTTGAGGGCTAATTGTACCTAAAAGGAAAAATACACATTTTGCTTTATGGTCTATGTTGTACTCAAAATAGCCATTTTGAGACAGGCATCTGAAGGGCAAACTGTTTTGCATGTTCCTAATAATTTTAACTAAATGTTAGTGCTAATATTATTATATTTAATATGCTAATAGAAAGTATGTAGGAAAATATAAAGAAAAAAGTTTCTTTTTTTTTTATTGAGTTTTAAACAGAGATATAAAGACAATACAAAAAATACAAAGACATTACAAAGACAAACGAGTTCCCACCACCAACCTACTCACACCATACTTTACATATATGTTTTGATCATCATCAGAATATATATTGCTTTATAAGTTAATATATAAGTAATACATTGTCAATTCAGATGTTTTAGATTAGAAATAATCTTGCATCTCCTCTTTATTTATTTATTTCCGGTTTTATTTTTTCTACCCTATTTTCTTTCATCTATATTTGTACTGATTTTCTTTTCCAGCCATTGATACCACTGGTGCCACACAAGATAGAATTCATTTTCTTCTTTATCTTGGAGTTCTAGTGTCAGCCTATCCATTTCGGCACATTCTGTTATCTTTGAGATTAGTTTGTCTTTGGTTGGGAGTTGATCTGATTTCCAATTTTGCGCAAACAGTAACCGTGCTGCTGTCAAAATGTGTATGATGAGGTATTTTGTCTCTTTGTTGTGTTGTGTTGTTATCATTCCAAATAAAAAAAATTCTGGAGTGTTTTCTACTTGTTGGTTTATTATTTCTTCAATAATTTCCTTTGTGTCCTTCCAGTATTGTTGGGCCTTTGTACATTTCCACCAGGCATGGTAGTATGTCCCCTTTTTTGTTTTGCACTTCCAACAGCGTGGGGAGGTGTTTGGATATATTTTAGCTAGTCTGGCTGGTGTTAGGTGCCATCTGTAAAACATTTTTATGAGGTTTTCTTTGTAGGGTATGGCTCTTGTCATTTTGATGTTCTGTTTCCACAATTTCTCCCAGTTTGCCAGTTGGATGTTGTGCCCTATGTCCCTGGCCCATTTTATCATATTTTCTTTTACTGTTTCTTCCAGTAATTTATATCTAAGTAGGTAGTTATATAATTTGGTTATCATTTTTTGTTCTGGGCCTTGTAAAATCTTATCCAATTCGTTCAAATTATTCGAGATTCCATATTGCTTTTTGTCTGCTATGTGTCTTGAGTGTATTTGAGTATAGGGCCACCAATCGATATTTATGCCGGAGTTTTGGAGTTGCTGTCTTGAGATGAGTTCGCCTTCATGATTCAGTAAGTCTTGGTACCTCATCATTTTTCCTATTTCGAAAGTGTTCGGGTATATCAATGCTTCCATCGGGGACCACCATTTTGGTATTTTAGTATAGTGAGTTCTCTTAATATCCTGCCAGATCTTGAATAATGAAGCTCGAATTATATGACATTGGAAGTACATGTGTCTTTTATCCGATCCGTCCCATAAGAAAGCGTGCCATCCTCTTATTAAGTCAAAGCCTTCTAAATATAAAGTTCTTTTGTTGTCGAGTTCCATCCATTCTTTAATCCAGGTCAATCCTGATGCCTTATAGTAGAGTTCCCAATCTGGTGTTGCTAGGCCTCCTTTGTCCCGTGAATCCTGTAGGGCTTTGATTTTAATTCTGGCCTTCTTTCCCTGCCATATGTAGTTCATTGTTGTTTTGTTGAGGTTCTTAAAGAAATCTCTTCCGGGGTGTATTGGTATCACTTGATATAAATATAGTACTCTTGGTAATATATTCATTTTTATTGAGGCAATTCTGCCCATCAATGAGAGTTGTAATCTACTCCAAATTTCTAAGTCTTTTTTGATTTGTTTTAACAATTTGGTATAATTATCTTCTTTAATTGTAGTTGTTTTTGCTGTCAACCAAATACCTAGGTATTTTATTTATAAAGAAAAAAGTTTCAACATTCCTCCAGATCTGTAGGGATTTCTTTTTAGGATTAAAATGTAAATAAACAACAGACATTAATCTTTAATTGCAGTAGTATAGCCTATGCAGAATACAATTCTTTTTTTGGGGCATTCTTTAGTAATAACAAGCTAGAGAATTTAGGGAGCATATGCTTTTTGTCTTAGTAAAAACTTTATCACACTGTTATAACATCCAATAGTGTACAGAAGTAATAGCATGTTCTTTTCCTATCTAACATTTTGAACAGCTGCACCTGGAAACATAAAAGCAGGATTCATGGACAAATATCTTCTTTGTTTGGAAATGTATAAAACTATAACAATCTATTATACTGAGGAACCATACTGTTAGTTTAAGTAGGAGGGTCTTTCTGGATCAAAATGATAAAGCTGAAAAACAAATTCCAATGATAAGTGGCTGCACAAATAATTACTGGGGTGCTCATCCTGCATGTTTATTTGGAAGCAAATTCCATGGTATTGAACAGGTTGATTTTCAAAGACATGAGCAGAGAATGCATTAATGCTAGATTCAACACCTGGTGAGTGGCAATCAGAGTAGAATACATAGATAACCTCAAAGAAGCTTTGCAGACACAGTTAAGGCAAAAAATAAAAAAATCGCAAACCCTGTAACTCAGTTGTGGGAAAAGTGGAAGCTTGAGGAAAAGATTTCAATATCGCTCCCCCCCATTCCACTCCTTAAGATGGAGCAGAGGCTGTCAAGATTTTTTTTTCTGTTATACCATACATAAGAACCAGTGGTGGGTTCCTCCCAGTTTGGCCCGGTTCCACCGAGCTGGTAGTGGTGACAATATGATGTCACCGAACCGGTTCTGTCCCCCCCTCGCGTTATTTTTACCTTTTATTTGGCCTCACCTCCAATCTATTGCTGCCTCCTGAGTCCCAGCTGATCGGCTAGAAGAAAAAAAACTGTTTAAACTCTTTCCGCGGGGCTTCAAAGGGCCGCCCTACAGCTGATCTATGTTAAAAGGAAGTGTGGTGGTAGACCGGTGCCTCCAAAAACAAATGAGTAGACTGGGGCCTGCAAAAATAAATGGGTAGACCAGTGTCTCCAAAAACAAATGGGTAGACCAGTGCCTCCAAAAACAAATGAGTAGACCGGTACAGCTCTGCAAGCAGTTAAAAGCCTGGTAGACCAGTATCTCTGCTAAATCCTAAAGAATTGTCACATGACCATCAAGCCACTCCCACAAAATAAGCCACGCCCACAGAACCGGTAGTAACATTTTTTAGAACCCACCCCTGATAAGAACATAGCATTTCTATATTCCTTGCACTATTTCCCGATCTGGCCCACTTCAAAAGACTGACACTAATCTATTTTTACCTAATTTTATTATCGTTCCACTACTTGATGTGCAACTACTATGTTTCCCTGAAAATAAGACCGGGTTTTATATTAATTTTTGCTCCAAAAGATGGATTAGGGCTTATTTTCAGGTGAGGTCTTATTTTCGGGGAAATATGGTAGAAATCCTTGGCTTGCTGGCTGGCTGGCAGAGACTTCCTCATTATTTTGTTTTACTTATTTAACAAATGTATATCTATCTATCTATCTATCTACCCAAGGAACTCTGGGCAGCTGGGCTGAGAGACAGTGACTGGCCCAAAGTCACCCAGCTGGCTTTCATGTAAGCTGGTTCTAATTTAGTGGTGGAAGATTCAAGGGTGGGTCTCAGACAGATCAGCTCCTTGTTCTGCAGACGCAAAAGATGCTCTTAGGATAACAGACATCAATGTAAGCACTGGAATCTGGCCATATTTACAATATGTTGGGTTTCATCCTACATCTTTTTTCCCCACTCTTATGTGATTACAGACTTTCTGCCACCCATTTCTTGGCCTTAGATATTGAAAGCACTTGCAAAGTATGGATACTGGTTTATTTGGTCTCGGACTCCTTTATTTCTGTCTTTGCCAGCTTCAGCCCTCACTGGATTCAGCATAGCATATAAAATCAATTAAGCCTTTACCATTTTGGCTTTTTAGGATTAAATCTGACAGCTAGTTTAAGATCTCCAAAATCCTCCTCCTTCTTATTTTTTCAAAAAGATGAAATATTATCATTTTACTGCTGAAATTAGCATGCCAAATGAGTGATAAGCAGGAACCAATAAAGATTCCTAAAAAGCAGCCAGGGTCTAACATTGACAAAATATGATTTTTTCTCTTCTATGATACAGGACAAGTATATATAGTACATTCTACTGATTTGTTTCTCTAAGTGTTTCTGTCATAGCTACAGTAGATTGTGTGGAAAACACGAGTAACAGGACTAAAAAGAAACCAGCATTTGATATAAAATTTTAAAAGACCCAATCTTCATATCTTTTGAGTCGGAATCTTTTAAACATAATCATGTTAACATTGGTAGCTAATTTAATTTCATCTCATTTATATTAACCTTAGAAAATAATGACTTATCTGTAAATAATGTGCATAGTAGACAAGCGTGGAACTGCTTTCATATAATGAATAGAATAGAATTCTTTATTGGCCAAGTGTAATTGGACACACAAGGAATTTGTCTTGGTGCATACACTCTCGGAGTACATAAAAAAAAAGATACATTCGTCAAGAATCAAGAGTCATGAACGCTCTGTTTATCAAATTAATAAGGCTGTTGGATTCCACAGAGTCTCAGGATGGCACATAATACCAAAACAGCACAAACAGTGAAACAATGAGGAAAGGACAATGATGTCTGGACAGTGCAATAAAATATACAATTTAATATGCATATCCCCATAAGAGGCCAGCCATCTACTTTAGCCCAAGACCTATGGAAAAAGCCATGTATTTAAAGTTTGATTGAACAAGAACTGAGTAGAAGCCATAAAGTCTCTGTGGAAATGCCGCTGCAGAGACAGATACTGCAACCGAGAAGGTCTGATTCTTGCCAACTCTACTTGATTGTATGTGATGGGCTGAAAATAGCAGGGACAAATGGTCACTTAGGGCCAAAGATGAAAATTCTCCAGGATCTTGTGAGTCAAATATTCACAACCACTTGATCCTGCTGGGATTGATCTTGAGTCAGGAACAAAACATGGATAAAAACTTTTTGTTAGCCCAGGAGCAAACTGATCAATCTCAAACTAATGGATGACCTCACCCAGTAGCCTCACACAGATGGATTTATTATGTACCAGCCTAGTGTTCAATAGCAGCAACTGCAGCCAACAAGTACTGATGATCTAGGGTTGAATACAGGGAGTCTTCGTCTTACAACAGTTCATTTAGTGACCGTCCAAAGTTACAACATCACTGAAAAAAGTGACTTAAGATCATTTTTCACACGTACAACCATTGCAATATCTCCATGGTCACCTGATCAAAATTCAGGCAACTGACTCACATTTATGACGGTTGCAATGTCCCAGGATCATATGAACATCTTTTGCAACATTTTGACAAGCAAAGTCAATGGGGAAACCAGAGTCACTTAACAACTGTGTCACTAAGTTAACAACGGCTATGATTCACTTAACTGTGGCAAGAAAGGGTTCTAAAATGAAGCAAAACTCACTTAACCAATGTCTCACTTAGCAACATACATTTTGGGCTCAATTGAGGACTACCTGTACTAAAAGTTAGAAGTGGGACTGCTTGCAACTATCTTGCCCCACCAATACCATGTACAGCCTGCTGTTAGATTCCCGGCATACCTTCCTCTGGCCCTCAGGACTTTAGTGATAAAAGTGTAATAATCTATATGTTAAAAGCTACTTTTAAAAATGTGCATAAGTAGACATTTGATATATTACATGTATGTTTTTATTTCTTCAACAAGCCAATATTCCTGTTATGGAATGGTTATGGTTAATCACATGTTTATTACTCTAATTAATTAGACAAATAGTGTACCAGTTCTCTGTAGTCAACACCTTAGTAATCAGTTAATATTTATAGTCTTTGCCTGAATATCAAAGTTTATTTTCTAAACCCACATAAGAAAACTGCTTATCTACAATCTAATTTAAGGAATTTCAAGTGTCAGGGTTTTTTTAATTGCAAGTTCTTTATTCACAACAAGTTCAATGCTACTGGATTTGATTTTATCAGATTTTTGGAAATTACTGTTTTACAAACAGGAACACCGCTGATACTATTTTAGAGGTTATTTACAAATTAGCTGATTCTTTTGATCAGTATTTGTGGCTAGTTATTCCATAAAGGTCAGATATAATTTTGAAGAATAAATAAATATCTGGAGATGGAAAGGGATCAACTATTTAATTGATGTTAATGTTACTTTTAATGTTTTTGTATTTCTGCTTTAATGCTAATTGTAAGCTGCCCACTCAGAACAGTGAGATATAAATTTGATGAATAAATATATACTTTAAAAAAAAAGACTTCCATGCAGTCGGGGTGAGGCACACTACCTCTCTGGAATCTCCTCTTTTGTGTGATTCTAGATCCACATATTCCTTTTAGCCACAACCGATTGTGGGAAAAATCCCCACCGTCATTATTCTAATATAGATTCTGATATATCCCTTTGCAATCTTCTTCCCATTCAGTGCTATTCAACGCAACAGGTTTGTAGTCATTCAACAATTCATTTTGGCCAACCAGCTGGGATGATAGATCTAGGTTATAGGAAATGCATTCATTGTGAACAATACACTAATAGACATCATAATCTACATCAACATTCCCTACAAACATTCGGCTTTCATTTAAAAAGGGGTTAACGTATGACTGCCCTTTTTTTGTGTGAGGGAAACAGATGTCAGGAACTAATTACTTTACTCTTGCCATAAGCATCCTTTTGCTCTAGAACGGTTGTTTATTCCTTTCATGCAAGTTCTCACTTCCTTTTCATTTTTTTGTGACATCACTTTTTAATGAGCTGCATGACTCCAAAGTTGAGGTAACGTGTATTTATATCCACTGATGAATGACTATCAGTTTAAAACAGGTGGAGAGCTCTTATGTATGAAGTATGTATGTGTGGGAAGGAGGGAGACTTAAAAAAACCATACTACCGATATATATGTCTGTGAAAAATGGTTGTAAAATGGAAACTTTTTTTGTTCTTGTTTTTAAAGAAAAAAAATAATATATACATACATACATACACACACACACACACACACACACACACACACACACACACACACATATATATATATATATATATATATATATATATATATATATATATATATATATATATAAAAGAAAAATAATGCATACTCAACATAAACATTAGTAGAGAAAACATGGTATATAATATATACCATATATAATAACTATAGATTAAATCATATTAACATGACTAAAATGTCTCTGTAAGATGCACATCAGACCCAATTCTGGACAAAATTACTACAATAGTAATATGAATAGCAGTAATCATTATCTCGACAATTTAAAATTATTATACATGACAAGTCCTTTGAATATGTAACATGGATATATTAAAAATATTCCCAAACTGTGACATGGCCTTAATTAGGTTATTAGAATTGGCCTGCAAAGATATGTGCACTTACTAGAGTAAAGTAAATAATTTCATAATAATAATACTTCCTATATCTCAATAGAAATTATAACACTTTGCGGCCATCCAAAGATCAGCTAGATTTTTGCCAGGCAGGATTTAATAGCCCTAATTTGACCTCAATAGCAAAAAATAAAAACAAATATGTTGAAGTCAACAGTTATATTAACTGAATATAGCTGAATATTTCCCATTTTCAAAAGTAAAAGCTACTTAAAGATAGGAAAACTGTTTCAAGTAAATAGTATTTCAAAAACTATAAAAACTATTTTAAGCAAATACAAGGAAATAAGCACTTTCATTGTACTCTTTCTACTTTATTTGCGGTACAGTAATTGCAACCAATCAAAATCCAAAAAAATCTCATGGCTTTCTACTGGACAAGGTTTGATTTCCTGTGAAACAAATGGGATCCCCAAAAGAACACAATGTTGGATGGACAACTGTCAGATTTAATATTGGAATAGATATTATGAGCACGGAAATGTACAAGCACATTCCTTGTTCTTGTTTTAAATATCAAGAATGTCCTAAAAACGGAGCTTTTAGTGTTTTTTTCCCCTGTGCTATTTGTGGTCTTAAATTATCTTTTCTTTAACTTAGCAATAAAATCCCAATGCTGATCTAGCAGGACGAAAAGGTCGTAGGAGGAAGCCCAAAAAAGTTGCTTGAGATTTTCTGTTTTGGTTTCATATGTTTTGACTTAACTTAAATACTGAAATAGATATATCTCCTTACTAATCTATTTGCTAATGTTATAATTTCTTTTTTAACGTCTGAATCCATTAAGATTGATTGAGTGAAAATATAAATATGTCGTTAGTAAAAAATAATTAACCCCGAGTCCATTAATCTGGAAGATGTAGAGGTAAGGAAAGAGAATGAAAAACCTAGACAACAAAAAAATGGGGTATTTGGAAAAAATATTGTATTTGGAATGTACAGCAAGCTATCCTGAGATTCCTGTATGAGACAAAGAGCTTAAATTTTAAATTAAATTCCAAATATCTCTAATCAATATATAGCAGGAAAACTGATTGCTATAAAGTTTGCAAGGATTTCTTAGCAAATAATATTTTTGAAGAAGAAGATTTCTAAGGCGAGCAGAGCGAAAGGTCTAATTTAGTTCGTCTGAACAATTTGCAGAATAAATGAACCTTGACTGGCAAACCTCAGACTTATATTTTAACTGTCAAAATCCTGGTTCAAAGACCACCAATAAAGGGACATGAAAGGGAAATAAGCAATTGCTTTGCTATGGCAAAGGAATGCGATGCTGTTGAGAGAAGATGGGAAAAGGAAGCAACTAAAAATAAAGAGTGAGCCGAGGTTACAACTGTTGCTTTCTATTTCTCTTTTCTTTTGCATCTTTCCTTAGAAATAAATCCCTCTGTGCATAGGAGACTGGTATACTTTTTTTTAGTGGTTTAAAAATCAGATTGTAATATTCCACAATCAGAAAACATACAGGCAGTTATACAGGCAGTTATAAGCAAATGACCAAAGAAGTGGAGCATAAGCATTAATTCAGACATTGTTAAAAACTTTCATTCAGGCTTATCACTGAGTGGATGGAAACAGAAAGCAACAACAAACAACAACTCTTGAAGAAGAAATTGCTCTGCATACCAGCTGCAAAAACCTATGCTGAAGGATTCTCATAAGCGTCAACCCAGGATTGTGAAATATTTTGGACCTTAATTTCAGGAAACACTAACAACTATTTATGCCATATTGTTCTATATTTTTTCATTAGGCTTATGCTTCCTCTCTGAAGCCAGAAATTTTTGCAAAAATGTTTTTCTACCTGTCCATCAAATAGACTAAAGAGCAGGAAATTATAAGTGCTAATAGACTGCAAAGCTTTTATTTTATTGTTTAACATTATCTTAAGCCTAGGTACCTAAATAATTACTTTTTCTCCCACTTTACTTTCATTGTATGGTTATTGTTGTACGATATCTGAAGGAAGAACTTCGGATACTTATATTTCATTCAGTATTTCACCATGATGTTCTAGTTAGGCTTAAGATCTTTTCATATTCCTTTTCCCTATGTTTTAACAGGTTGTCTGAATGGGATGTGTAATTAAAAGACTATCACAAAACTGTGTCTTACTTATTTTGCCCAAGTCATGAAGGGGAATTCACTAGAGAAAGCAATTATATTTGGAAGAGTTAGTAGAAAAGGAAACCAAACCATTGAAGAACACAGTGGCTGGACACCATCCAAGCTAACACTGGCCAGAGCATAGAACAACTCAAAGAAGTAGTGCAAGATCGGAAGATCTGGAGAGACCTGGCCACAAAATCACCAAGTCATACCCGACTGAATGGATAACATCATCAATACTCCGAGGAAAGAAAATTAATTGCTTGCAATACATCTGGACAACTGTACTTTTCATCTTATTTCCTTATTCAGTTGATATGGCTCCCCACTCATCCTGGACCTTCTGGCATTTGACTAAGGGCCCCTACAGTGATGGTGACTGGCTTCAAAATGGCAGGGGCACACACTTAAAAAGGAATAGGAATTTGCTTACTTGATTACACTTGCCTCTTAAAGCTAGTGACTATCACTAACATAGGCTTCAAACTATAAGACAAATCAGTAACACACACTGCAAGAAGCAACTCATATCCTACCCAGTAAAATCAGGTCACGTACCAGGATGGCCTAGTGCTGGGGATTGGGTTATTTGGGGGGGGGAGGGGGGAGAGAGCCAGTTTTTCAAGGCTTTTCCAAATTTTGTAAGACAGGCATGTTGAGTAAATACTTTCTTTTCTTTTTCCGAAAAAGGAATAAATTCTAATCTGTACTTTAAATACAAAATGGGCTATCTTAAATTAGTCCCTGCGGAGAAGATTCCATCTTTTAGTACACAGAATAGACTGTCTGTGGGTCCTGTCTCTTTCCTGTGGCAGGGGTGTCTGGCTAAAATAACAGGGAAATGATGTTGACAGACTAGTCCTCTGATGTAAGATGTTACTCCTGCTGCTACCAACGTTATATGCTAGCTAATTTTAAAATGAAGTTCCAGACTTTAGTTTGGGGAGTACTTGGTGCTCTCTGAACTTAGATGTTTTCTTGCAGACATTTCATTACCCAATGAGATAGCATCTTCAGTGGTACCTAGCAATGCCAGCACTGAAGATGTTACTTAATTGAGTAACAAAACATCTGAAAGAAAACGATCAAAATCAGAGAGCACCAAGTTCAACCGTGAACAACAAATATTCTCTTCTAATCAGTTTCTCTGCATATATAGACATTAAATGTGCAATATTCTTCTCTAGGCATTCGTAGCTAAATGTTGTTCTTGCATTTCTCCATCTGCATCCCAACTCATCGGATCTGAGCACAATCATAAGAAAAAACAGAATCCCATATCCACTGCAGATATTCTACAAGCAGTATACTCTATCTGAATGTCCAAAATACTTGGATTTGGATGAAGTGCTACAGTAATTCTCTCCTATTCCTTAAAAGTTGCATTAACTTTAATGAGCTGACTCCTTCAAATAGCAGTAACTTCAACTCTAAAATGTCATATTATTTTAATAGAGTGTGTAGAAGTGCTGTGCTGTGCTTGTGTGAGGTCCAAGTCACTTCTTTCCAAATTCTTTGTAAAATGTGTAAAGCCCTAGTATTTTTATAAAGATAAATTCTAAATGTTGGAAGATACCACCAGCATTCCTGAAAACAGCTACTCATTTACCGTATGAGCTTTCAGAGACAAGATATATTTTAAAAAGGAACAAGTGATAGCTATGTATGCATACGGTATAATATTTCTGTAGATGAGTAAAAAAGCTTCCATACAAATAAAGATTATTTCATTTAATTCATTAATATACATAGTGAACATTTCTTGGATGATGATTTCTGTTGATGAGGTTTCTTCACAGAGAAATAAGAGCAGGGACGGTTTATGTGAGTTCTAATCCTGCCTCACAATTCTAAATAATACTTTTAATTAAATAATAATAAAATAACAAAACGTAACATAATATATCCACCCATCTGACATATCATAACCCTGGATGGCTTTCAATGCTAAAGCAATTAAAAAGTATAAAAACCAGCATAAAAACTCCTATCCCCCAAAATAACATATCCCTTCATATCCAACAATTTTCCTAGGCTTCAAGCATATTTCACTTGTAGGGAAAAACCAGGTTTTCATTGCTTTTCAAAAAGCTAAGTGAATAGGGGACTGCCAGACCCCAGGGGAAAGGTGTTTCACAATGAAACTATGTATAATGATATTAAAAAAAACCCCTACTTTATGGACAGAAACCCTTCCTCCATTTTGTCCACAGTTAAAAAAACAAAAGCCAATGTTAAAAACTACAATAAATGGCAAAAACCATCATTTTATATTTTTGGAGCAGTCTTTTTATGGCAACCGCGAGCGTGTGAACCCATGGATAACAAGGACTATTTGTACTTTTACTGTAATAATAAGTAATCAAGCTTATTTTAGATGCCAAGCAAAACACCAGGGTCAATTATTTAGCGATTATGCAAACACTGCAGAAATTAAACTTAAACGTACTTCCATGATACAAGGATCATTATGTGGGTTTATCAGTGGCATATTGACTCATAATAATTTGGGAGATGGAATCATATGAGACTTCCTAGCATGTGGGCGAAGAAGTACATTTTAGATCATGGAGACTATGGCAAAGAATTTATCTTCTGACCATACCAGTTTCACCACATCAGCTCCTGTGGTTAAACTATATTCTAGGGTTATGTGGGAGATTTCAACTATTCTCCTTCTTTCAATCATTCAACAATGACACCAGTGAGAAAGCAACTATTCTGGAGGCCAAGATCCAATTAGTGTAACAAATTCAGAAAGTATAGTTATTAGCAGAAAAGTCAATACAGTTGGCCAACCAAAGTATGCTTAATGTAGTATGTTGTCTAAACTACGGCAGCATTATTCTTTTTTGGAACATTTTTTGCTTGCTGCTGAGACAGAGACAGAGAGAATATGCAAAGTACAGAAAAGGTATCCAGAATATTCAACTGAACAATTAAATAGGAAAAAAGAAATATAGTCAAACCTAGCTCAGGTGAGCACCATGTTCAGTATACCTCACCATACTTTTCTACCTTGCAAACTACTCTTGCTTCCATCACATTCATACTCTGCTTCATGTGTTGCCTCTTTGTTCTTTAAACTTTTCACCTTTCTCCTAATAGCAATCTCATCAATTCCTCCAACCATGTTTTTTGGTCTTTCTTATCCTCTCACATCATTTCCTTTTCTCATTATATATTTGCTTTGTGATTCAGCCCTCATTAATTCTCCCTATATGACACACCACCCCAACATATTTTTCCCTACTACTCATCCAATTTAGAATTCAATCCACATTCATCCAGCATTCCTTCATTACCGATCCTCTCTTGTTTTACCACACACTTCAGGAGTACCCCCTGCAATCAACTTAATTCTATGCTTCTTGGCAATCCTATTTGTTGGCCAATTTTGGGGAAGCTAAGCAGGTCCTCATAGGTATATCTGGAGTGATTTCATTGTTAGGCAAAAAACTGAGGAAGCCCCTTGTTAAGGAGATGTTAAGGTCATCAAGTTGATTGAGCATGAAACATTGAGGTTGCTCTAGGTTCCAATTCTCTTGTTAGGGCTGCCCTTGCTTGGGCTGGATTGTGAGAGGGTAAACAAGGTTTCTAGTCTTTAGACGGGACTGCAGGGGAAGTTGTCTGGGGGAAAGTGAGGGAGAATCAATTTACTGGAGAAATGTGACACAATGCATAAGATTCAGCGCAGAAGAGCCTGATACATAGAAAAATCAAAGGTAATAGAAGCAGGCATCTAGAGAATATCACTAATGTCACAAGCTTGAGTTTGCAGGCTTGCAAAGCAGCAATTACTGACCGACTGCAAACAGCAATAGTAATAGCACTTAGACTTATATACCACTTCACAGTGCTTTACAGCCCACTCTAAGCAGTTTATAGAATCAGCCTATTGCCCCCAACAATCTGGGTCCTCATTTTAATGACCTTGGAAGGATGGAAGGCTAAATCAACCTTGGGCCGGTGAGATTCGAACTGCCAAACTGCAGGCAGACAGCAGTCAGCAGAGTAGCCTGCAGTACTGCATTCTAACCACTGTGCCACCACGGATCATGATATCTGTCATGTCATGAAAAAAAGAAGTGATTGAATAACTGAACAACAATTAATACAGTTAAATTGATGACTAGTCAATCAATGTTTGTAATAAAATACACCTCCCTGTAATCTTCCACTACAACCCAACTAGTGGCTAAAAGAGAAGATAGCTTCTAACCACCCTTTATCAAATTGTGCAATTTTCTTAGGTTGCTCACAAAGATAGGAATTACTTGCCCAGGAATATGCTCAGCAATGGGCATAGCTGAAAAAGGATTTGGATAAACATATGCAGAGGAGATGTCTACATCTCTTCAGGTTCAAAGGCAAGGACATACTGCTTCTCTCCTTCCCTTCCCTCCCTTCCAGCATGCCTCTAGTGCTCAATGGAAGAGCTGAAGAAATTAAAATGAATTCAACTGAACATACTTAGGATCTTCCAACTCTGATTAGAAATTCTGCAATGCAGAAATGGAGGCATCACATACAAGGATTCTGGGAGCAGGCTTGGTATGCTAATTCCACTACTTTCTCCCATATATATATAAACTAAAATCCCATTTTATTAACACTACAAACTAGGAACTTTTGAATATTTCTGAAAGTATGACAAGGAGCCATATAAGTCATTCCCTCTTCCCGTTCCAGATTTTTGTTATTTTTGTTAAGGACAAAAAAGAGTCTTAGAAAAGTCTTTTGTAATTTCTGTATATGTTTTACGGCTCAAACCTTATCATAAGTAATATGATGTCTGAAGTCAAGAGATATTGATGTCTGAGGTGGAATTCCAAAATACTCTGAGGAAGCCTTCCCTGACTTTGGTATTTTCCAAGTATATTGATTTAAACTACCAGAATTTTTAGCAATGATTATGCAGACAGAGGAGTTCTGGAAGTTAAAGCCTAAACATCTGAAGAGTGATTGAGATTTGGAAAGCTTGCCCTAAAACCAAAGGTTATTGAAGGTGATCCATCTGGCTAGGCTAATGCTGACTAAGAATTCTGGAAATTATAGCCTAATTTCCTTCTGGAAATTATAGACTATGGAGGATATCAAAGTGGGCAAGATGGTAAAGAAAAGAAAGTCTGACTTTTTTTCTATATTTCTTCTAAAACATTTTTTTACTAAAATTTGCAAGAATGGGTGCGGAGAAAGACAATGAATTCTAACAGCTTTTACATCGTATTAATTTTAGAAGAAAAAAATCCCTGTGCTTGTGCATGCTGCACACAGACACAGAAGCATATGGAATGTTATAAATAATGTAATTTGTAACCCTATGGTAACCTTTCACTTGATTTTTTTTTATTTAGGGCATAGAAAAGAGAGAGAGGAAAGGGGCACAGAGAATTTGGAGGGGGCTGAGGAAAGAAATCCTAAAGCGTCTGTTAGTATCTGAGATGCCTGCATGGTTTGGGACTAAGGTACCCGGGGAATCACCTTTTCACAAAGGTCTCTACCCATCCAACTTGACAGATTGGGCATATTGCAGATCCCATCAGCCAGAGTGTTGGCAGGTGGGAATGAGAAGACACGGTTTTTGGCAGCGACCCCTGCTCTATGGAACATCCTTTGGAGATTAGAATGGTCCCAATCCACTTGTAAAGCTTTAAAAACCTGGCTATGTTCCCACGCCTGGATTGCTGAATGTGCTCAGGGCCCCATTTCCTGGTTGTATAGCTAACTGGTCAAATATCTTGGCTGCTATGTATATTTAACCTGGATGTTTCTAGTGTTTTTACTGTTTAAAATGTTTCTGGTATTTTAATTGTAATCTATTTTTTGAACTGTCAGCTGCCCAGAGTCTTTGACTGAGATGAATGGCTGAAGAAATTGATTGATTGATTGAATGAATAAATAAATAAATATTTGAAGTGTAGGGTCTCTACATAAATAGGCCTTCATGAGTTGCCTTTATAAGAGATGGGGAGGGGGGGAAATTGGAGGAAACAAGGGAAGTTTTAAAAGTGCATCTTCAGCATATGGTTTCTTTCTCCTAAAATTAACTCTCAGCATTCTATATACTGACCTCTTAAAAGCAGTAAATGGTTTCTTAATATGTTAGGTCAAATATTCATTGAATTCTCTTCCACAGCTAAAGGGAAGTCTGCTTTTGTCAGAAAGAAAGATTCCATTTACACAAAATGTTAAGGAAATCCCACAATGTCGACAGGATGAAACTCAAGGGGATTTCCCCCCCCATCTTCCCAACAAGATAGAAAGGAATGTTATGTGACTGCTTCTAAAGTATTGAAAAGTCTGGTTGCCTTCTTGCTGTAAAACACACCCTACATTAAGAGAAGGGATGCATTACGTCTCAGGATCTATGAAAGATGTCGCAGACCCTTGACTGAGGAAGTTTACACTGCCCTCACAGCTGATCCCCTGTTCCCTCTAGACAGATTTCCTGCCACTCAGGACAGGAATAAAACAGCATGCTCTGAACCGTCATGCTGCCTTGCAAAGCAGTCCTCACCAGAAAGATAACAGAGACCCGCAGAGAGAGGAGTGTTTTTAGTTGCACATGCCTCCTGAGCTGTCTGAGGAGCACTTCTGAAGACGAGAACAGTGGACTGCTGGTGTATCTACAGTATCTCTGTAATCTATACCTCTGCGTGAAGAAAAAATGAAAACTACAACACCTGAAAATGAAGCACAGATCAAGCAGCAGCTGAGAAAAAATATCTGCCTGTGACAGTTTGCCTTCAGCCACGCTCAGGGGACGCAGGAAGAAAGTCCTTCGTCTGTCTTTGCACATGTCACCGGGGTGCTGATTGACTGTTCAAAGAGAATCTCAGGATCCATCTGAATCTTTGACAAAGTTCAGCTGGCTGATTTTTTTTTTTTTTTTACCAAGGAGAAGATGAAAGTGCCTCTTTGTTTTCTCTTGAGCTGCAATCTTGCTCTAATAGCAGGCTACAATTCCTTTCGGAGAAGCCTCGAGACTCTAGGCAAGAAGCAATACCAAGTCCAGCATGGATTGTGCAGCTATACTTTCCTTCTGCCTGAGATGGACAATTGCCGGTCTTCCTCGACTACCTCGTATGTCTCTAATGCTGTGCAAAGAGATGCCCCGCTAGAGTATGATGATTCCATACAGAGGCTTCAGCTGCTGGAAAATATGCTGGAAAACAACACTCAGTGGCTAATGAAGGTAACAAAGAGTATCTTTACCTTTGCCCTGTATAGAAGCTCATGTTGAATAGCACTAATGTGTTTTTCTTTTGAGTAGGTTATATTTCAGGGCAAAGTATTCGGATATTCTTAGTGAGCAACTTTGCCAACAGTTAATAACATTGCATGTTGTCACAGATATAAGAAAAAAGAATGCAGAGTGAGGAAGCTTATTTCCTGCTCAGAGTCATTCATCGAATAATATATTTCAAAATGTTATATTTTGCTTTTGGAAAAAAGCTCTGATATGAGCCGTGCTGCACATGTGGGTGTCTGCATACCTCCATGCTCCTGAGTTATATCTGGCATCGCATTTTCGGATATTAAAATTCCATCAGAATTTAGTCTCAGTTAAATTAGATTTGGATTATATGCAGGTTACAAATGGAAAACCTATTAAAAGCTATCTCATGCAGGGAAAAATCAGCAAGCAATTCCCACTCTGCAAACGATAAGAACTGAAAGCACAGTACTTCTACCTGTGCACCAGTTGTACGGAAGGAAAAGCAACTGGGTATATATGGCTAAAAAGCAAGACATGTAACTTCCCTATCTGAGGTTCAAAAGCATTTGGGTCATAATCCCAAAAATATGAATATCATTGACCATGTTGTGGAATAACAAATCTATGAACTACATAATCTGACAGCAACGTTTTAATTATTGTCTATGATTGACAAGTAACTTAAGTCTAGAGCAAAAGAAGGCACATTTTCAAGGGATGAACATTGGACTATATCCTTCTTGGCAAAATAACATTGCATAGTGAGAAATTATGTTTTCTCAGACTATATTTTTATGCCAGTAACTCATCTGGTTTAATGCAGGGAAATGTGAAGTATGCATAATAAAATAAATGTAAGGTTCCTGCACAAAAGAAACCTAAGAATTACATGACTAATACTGAAGATGTCTATGTTATACAGTGAGTTTTACTTCCAGGTAGGCACTGATGTCAACCTAAATAAAAATGTGTGGTCACATGATATCCCATGTGCTTTAATTTAAAAAAAAAAGTCAGATTTTTTCCAAAACTAGACCCCAGTTAGGTAGGTGACACTCATTCCACAGAAAGTTTAATAAGAATGCTAATTTGATGTTTTATTACAGTATGTTTCTTTATATGTTATATAGAAATCTGTAGCCACACCATAAAATACTGTAAAAGTATCGCACATCATTTAATTTAATGTCTACTCTAACGGTGTCTGTTTGAACTGTTCTTGCACTGTGAATGGCAATTGATAGCAGCTATAGTCAACATGCATACAGGAACTGGATTCTTCATGTCAAATCAGCTGACTACTGTGTGATTTGAAAATATAACTGAATGGCAACACTGATATTTAATGTTGTGTAGTAATTAAGCATTAAAATGTTGTGGGGTATTTATTTAATAGTCTCATTCTATATATGTTTACTCAGGAGGAATCCCATTGAAATGAATGAGATATATTCCTAACCAACTGAGCATTTTGATTCTACCATAAACTGTAGGCATTCAATAGAAATGGCAGAGATCAGCATTGTTTGTTTAAGAAAGCTGGTTAATTTACATTATTTTTATGCTTCATTTTTAAATGCTAATGTTAATTTCAAAAAAATATGTGGTCTAACAACATAAACCTTAAAAAAAAAAAAACCAAGGAAATTCTGGGTTACATTCAACATTCTCACAGTGCATTTGTCAGTTGAACAAAAAAACTGGATTAAAACTATTTGGATTTAGCTTCCATTATCTTTACTTTTTGCTTGTAAATCTCTCTGAAATTATTTATGGCCAGTAAACTTAGCAAAGCCATGAGAACTACAGTCCTACATTTGGAGAGCCACCTTTCCATTTCTGACCTTCGGTTCTCACATTTTTTTTAGCTTATAATTTGTTTAACTTAGCCTTTTGCAACCTTCTGATCTCTAGTACATACATTTAAAATCAACACTTCTATTCTGGAAAATCTGATTAATGTAGATTTGTTCCTGCTTTTATAAATATTAGTTTTGTGTTGGGAGAACAAGCACTTTTTACTACTGTCTACATTGAATTCTCTCTAACATCAATTATCTATAATAGTTTTGCTGCTAATGTTGCCTGCATCATCAAGCAGTATTGCATTTCCCATCTTGAATCAATCATCAAAAGGAAGTGTTATGTTTCTGAATGGACAGTGAACTGTCTGAATGGAAGAGACTGAATTCACTATGCTTGCATTACAATAGAAAGCTGAACAATGTCAAAGCTACATCCTGGATACTAACAGAAAATTAACATTTCACAAGTTCCTGGAAAACTACAATTGGGCACTCATGTTCTTACAGTTAAAATGAGATTACTATTATTAGTATAAATGTGTGTAACCTCTTGCCAAAAAGTACTAATATTTCTGATACCTTATTAAAACTGAAAACTAGCTCACAATATACAGCAATATATTTCAACAAATTCAGCAAATCTCATTTTGGGAGAAAGATAAAATATATGGGGCTTCTAATCCTCTGTACCATACTGTTTCTTTTTAAGCACAAATCCTGAAATTTCCAATTAGCCTTACCAATTTTGCCAAAGAATATTAATTAACATTTTATATTTAATTGTATCTAGGTTAAAATTTAATTTTAAAATTAAAATTAAATGGTATACTGTATTTACTTGTTTCCCAATCCTAACCCTAATTAAATCATCAGTTTTATTTAAAGAGGAGGGGTAGTCACTCAAAATTCATTGTTCATTTTAGGGGCCGTGGTACTGCAAAGTTTGAGAATCTCTGGTGTAGGCTAAATAACAACAACTGATTAATGAATTTCTAAAACAGTTAACCAGATAATATAATTCCATTTCTGAACTCAGTTGCAAGCTATATTGTTGTTGTCAGTCACAAAGTTGTGTCCGACCCATCGCGACCCCATGGACAATGTTCCTCTAGGCCTTCCTGTCCTCTACCATCCTCCCCTCTGGGGAAGCTATATTAGGTACTAGAAATAGAAAGCTAAGGAATCTTTTATATTTAATAAATATTCTATCACACTGCAAGCAGGTACCAGATCCAATTTTGCAGAAACAGTTTAACCTATTAGATAGGAGAGTAAATAGCTCCAATGACTTTGTAGCAAAAGTGTTCCATGGTAGGATTTTGAGGTCATCAATGGAAATAGTTATACTTCCAAGAATCATGAAAAAAACCAAGATTATGCCCAGGCATAAGAGCCTGCCTGCCTGCTGATGATGCAGAAGCAATGAACCTGCATAAGAACCATTTTATATTTTATTCTTCTATAGTTACAGGGAGGCAGAACAACATTTGAAGATCTCTCACATAGATGAAATCTACAGAGTCTATTCTGTACCTATCTTGATTGAACTGGCTAGCATTTTATTTATTGAATAAATGGTTTAATTGGTTAACTGCATATGTTAGTCAGATATTTAACCCACTCATTAGTCTGAAATAGTAGCGAAGTATATGGAAACTTTTCATACCGTTTATTTCCACTGCTGATTTCACACATGCTAACTTGCCTTATCTCTGATGTCTGTATAATCAGTGAACCAGCCACTTAATCATGCAGGGTTCTGGATCATCCACAGGTTTTCACACAGGTACTTCAAATACCTAGCTAGTTTTCTGCACTGCAAATGTCTATGCTGAATGTATGAATATTGGTAGATAGGACTAGCAGCAGGTATGATATCTGTTTAGCTAGCATTTAAGCATAGATTCAGCTCAGCCTCAGAACATTTATGTTAGAGAATTCACAGAATTCTGCTGAGTTGTAGTAGATTCTAGTTGTTTTTAAAGTTCACTTTATCACCATAATAAACACAGTCGCCCTGGCAGTAATCCTAGCAACTTGTGAGCTATACCAGTTTTTATTCATGATTATTCTGCCAATTGCACTAAAGTATTTGCAAGAATGTTCTAAAGATCTTTCTCACAGAGAAACAACATCTAAGGAAATGCATGCGATGGAGACCGCGAGACCTGCTTTAACTTTAACTCATAGTTTGTATATGAAGAATAACAGGCATGTTGCATTTAATTTGATTACCAACATTAGCATTCTGGGTAATCAACAGGCTGAACAACTGCTAGCTTGTTGCCTCAGTCATATTGTTGGGATGAAACTGTATGGAGCCGTACATGCAATATTCTTGCTAGGGTTAATTGGCAATATTGCCTAGATGTCTGTCAATAGTTTCATAGCATACATTTTCTTTTCTTGTGGACTCCCGAATCCTAAAATATTGTACTGATTTAGAAGTGTTTTCAGTTAAATGGTAGTTGGATTTACTGCAAAGTGGCCTTTGGGTCACTAGACAATGAACCTGCCAGGACAGAAGGTAGGGCCAAAGTAGAATTTCCTTCCTGTCCTTTAGGTAACCTCCCCTTCAGCTGCAAGATTTGTGTGTTATTTTCACTGTTACTGCTTAGAAAATACATAATACAACTAAAACAACTTATCCAACTTATTTGGACATATCTAAATGAAGGCCACAGTATCATCGAAGAGAATAGAAAGTCTGGTGTTTTGTGCTTGGTGCATTTCCTTCCAATATCCTTGGAAGTTCTATTCGGTCATCTGATACAACTTTGACATGGTTGGATATTTAGAGATGAGAATTAAATTGAATTATGTTGGTTGCTATTTAAAAGGCAGATGGGGTTTGTTGACAAATTTGCAGGTGTCTGCCTTGCTGACTTCATTCAAAAACCAGAGGTCAATATTATGATGACAAGGATGAATTAATTCCTCACCTACTGATCCTTGCATGTCATTTTGACTGATGTCAGAACTGGAGGAAATGCATTTGCCTGTGCTGTGTGTCTACAAACAAGTTAATCACTGGTGTTCTTTACTTCTCTGCAATCTGCAGGAATACATCTGGATATAGTTTCCACTGTCCCCAAAACAAATTCTGTTGGCTTACTAGTTGACTATGATACTTGTGGATCCCTTTATGTATCCTGCAACTATTGTTGGGAGATTTCTGCCAAGGTTTCAAGCCAAATTGCTTGCCACTGTACAGTAACATCTTGGCTCTCGAGCAATCCAGATGCAGCATTCTGTTCTGAGCACCAACCAGTTGATGGAAAAAGGTGATTTGACCACCTGTTCTGAAATAATTCCCTAAGTGAGCTCCTCAGATCAAAGGCTGGAACTGATAATGGCCCACATCTGGTTGGTCCCCTGACATAAACCGATTAACTGGACTCAACCACTAATGGGAAGACAGGAGATATGCTTTGGTGGCAATTTGAATCTAGGAAAGCAGCAAGACACACTGTCAGCTTTGGGAATAGATGCATCCCCATGAATTTAATCTATGAAAGCTATCATTTTCTACAAGCATGCTAGTTTTATAACTGTTGAACACAAATGAACAGAAGGTCAGTTTTATTACCTTCTGAATTTTTTCTGCATGTTCTGGAAAAAATCAGTTTTTTCTTTTGTGTGTTTATTAGGACATGTCTATGAAGTATTCAGTATAAAGCTGTGATTTTTAAGGCAACTCTCTAGGTGCTGGATTTGATAGATCATCAAGACATGCACAGATGTGCACATCATGATCCTCAGATCATTTATGAATGTAGCAATCACTTTGGTAAACACTCTAGAGATTAATATCAGAACAATGTGAAGGGGTCTGAACTGAAATTGATTGCTATTATAAATGATACTGCAAAAAATTATAGAAATATGTAGGTATGTTTCCGACATGGTCTACCACTGCTACAAAATTGGTCTACTCTTGCTCTTAGTCTCATGAAAGTTCTCTGTTTGATAATATGCTGGATATTCAGAATTGCTTTCTAGTTCCAGTTCTTTGTGGGAATGACTAAAAAATGGAGAACATGCCTGAGAAAAGCTGCCTAGTAAGTATATAGTCTATGATTAATGAATGATTGCTTAATTCTTTGATGTTTAATTCTTAGAGAATGGTGAGGGGAGAAAAACTGTCCTCTGCTTTCTTTTGGAAATTCGAGACACATGCAAATCTAAATTACCTGTCTGTATGAGGAATGTGCTTTCCAGCCATCTACTTGAATAGTTGTAATGCCATGCCAACGACTGCCTCCCTTGTCTTTTTCTCCCTCTACTTAGTTTGGGAGTGCTAGTCTTGAAGGCTGGTTTGGCCCAGTGATATCTATAGCATCTGACCCCCAAACCAAAGGGAAAGGTATCCCGTTTCAGCTCCAAAAGGAGGTCAAAGGCTACTTTGTGCTCTTGAACTCATCTTTCTTATATGCCATAAGCAAGACCTTCTTGTTGTGGTTCTCTATTAGCACTGGATCTGGTACCTCACTCAATAGTTAGACCCCCTCCTCCCAGGAAGGGTTTCGATAGAAACTTAGCTTTGGACTTATGGTCTACTTATTTTTGTTTGTGCCACAATTCCTGACAGACAGCCATATGAAAATTGGATGATATAAAAAGATTGCTAGCTTGATGGCAGACTCCACCTCCCCGCCCCCTTTAAGCTCTGCTCTCCACTCATCCATTTTTTTGGGTTATCATATTGATATATTATTCTTACTGTGTTTCTTTGTCATTGTTTATTTTATTGTTCTATTATTTTATTTCTGTCTTGTTCACACTCTTTTCATTTTTCTTCCTTTTTATTATTGTAAACTAGAGTAGCCCAATGGCAAGATAGGCAGCAAATAAATTTAACAAGCAAATAAATACAGTAAATGATGCCCATGAATGAGACAGCCATGAGCTGACTCACTAGTGGTTTTTTTTAGCCCTTCTCTTATGTGCCTGGCTTTTTTGACTGGAAGACAGGTACTGTATCTGTATGATTGAAGCTTTTTCTACAATCAAAGCACTTGTTGCTGTCCTGATTACTAGAGATACTATGTTGGCTTCATTTCTTTAGAAGGCAGAGACAAGAGTGAAAGGGTTTTCTCCTGAGAGCAGCAAATGTTTGTCTTGGTCATTCTTTCCTGCCAGTAGAACAGTTAAACAAATACTATCTTATTGGGCCCATTGATTCAGTGGTCATGAATGGCCATTTGGAAGCTCTGCCATATTATTTTACTGGATAGATGGTAGAAATAAACTCGGTCCATACTTTATCAATGACTACTCTTAAATCAGGAGAGTTATGTGACTTTGGAGTATAGAAGTCTCTACTCCTAGAACAGGTGTCAGAAGACATCGAACCTTAGCATCCTTATTACACATACTATCAGAAAATATTTTGCCAAGGACAGGTAATAGGCAAGTATAATAGGGGCCTGGTGGCGCAGCAGACTAATAGCCTTTTATTAACATTCAGCTGTCTGCAATTACTGCAAGTTCGAATCTCCCCAGGCTCAAGGTTGACTCAGCCTTCCATCCTTTCTAAGGTAGGTAAATTGAGGACCCAGTTTGTGGCGACAATAAGCTGACTTTGTATAAATATACAAAAGGATGAAGGCTATTGCTGAGCACATTGTAAGCCGCCCTGAGTCTTCGGAGAAGGGCGGCATATAAATCAAATTTAAAAAAAAAAAGTATTAAGTAACAAGTTGAGAGGAATTCAGCATAGAGGTAGAAGACATACCTCATCCACACTTCGTTGCATTTTAAATCTTAGCTTTCATAATAAAGGAGCTAGGAAGTAGGCAATAACCTGGAAAGGCACTGCAAATCAAAACAGGCATTACTGTGCTTAAGGAATCATTGGTCTACCTCACATTAATCTGGGTTCAGAATGGCATACTTTTTTTTCTACAAGATGAGAAGATTTAAATGTCCCTTTTCCTTTTCAAAAATATGAATAAATAACCAGGAACGATGTGTTTCTCTTCTAATAAATCACAAAATGATTTTATCAGAATTCCAGACGGATAGCTATGTTTGTCTGTTGCAGCAAAAAGGCCATTCTTCTGGCACTCTAAAAGCATATGTGCTATGCCAGCAACTCCATGGATTCTGCCTACTTGCCTAGAAAAGTATTTCTATTATTATTCTAAATATTTCTAATTGTCTTTTAGAGGCTAAGGAAATTCTAGCTTTTTCCAAAGGTATCTATAAATTTGCTATAAATTTATGTAAAAATATAAAAATTATATAAAATAAAGCTATTTTAGCTTTGGTGATTTAACTAATATATTTTATAGTTATTTTAATATCTGTAAAATTGCTCAGAGCCCATTAGGACTGGAGTGGTGAATGAATGAACGGATCTCTCTGCCTCATTGGTATTAAAGAGCAATAGTAATCAGTAGAGTCAGAAGTAAATGAAACGGTACTATTAATAAACATTTTGCCGTGCAGTAGGATTTGTTAAATTTAATTTAATGGAATAGACAGAAATGTTAAATAAAGTGTACAGTATGTGGTGGTGGTTTTTTTTAAAGAAAAGGTATAGACAGAATATTTATTTTTTATTTAAAACACTGGCCCATTACCAAAAGTTATTTTGGAATATGCTTATTTTTTTCCTGTGGTTTGTAAATTGATGTAAATCAAGCAAAGGAAAAAAACCTGAGCCTTTCAAATCCTTTAATATTGTAATTAATATGTATCATACATATGATAGTTATTAGAGCTGTTACTGTAATGCTTAACAGAAACTGTAGATTTTTTTGTGTGGAGCTCTATGCTGAAACTGAAAGCAACCCAGTCTGACTTATTTTATTCAAACGTATCATTACCTGATGAAATTATGAGATGAGGGAAACACTGGGAATGGAAGATATTAGCCAGGAGTGGATTGGAATGGGTGTATCTGAATGCTGAAGCAACCGTGGAGTCTAAATAAAGATGGATGTAGGGAGGCCCCATTTGATTCTTTTCTACTATTATCTATGGTAAAATTTAGTTCTCATGATATTAATAAGTCTTTCCTTGATAGCAATATGTTTTCCTCTTTGGCTAATAAAATAAAACATCAAAAGAATCTTTTGAAGATATAGATTAGCCAATACAAAACCAATAGCAAATATTAAGCACTCTCTTAAGAGTGAGATGATCAGATATATTTACCTATGCATTTCATATTAATGAAACATGATATGCTAACCCTGCTATTTACCGTATGTATAAGTAGCTTATAACTAAAGATTGCATGATAGGCATGAATGAAGATTTATCTAATTTTCAAACTTAATTCTTTGGGCAGTAATTCTTTGGACATATTTCAATACATCAGCCTCTGTCTTACAACAATGAACAAGCAGCTTTATTCAAAGCATTATTTGTCTCCTGCTAGATCTGGATGTGGTGTTTATATTCTGAAGTAAACCAAATGATTCTAATGATTCTTTTCTTAGCCTGTTCAAATAGTTGATGGACTAAATTCAAGACACAACCCAAAAAGAAGGACAGATACACTTAATGCGAGCAAGTTGCTCCAAATTTCTCTAGCCTCCTTCATATTTGAAAACAGATATCTATCCTTAGCAGAAACCAATGTACATAGAGATATTTCTCATTAGCTCATGTGGAACTTTGTCATGCTATTACGAATAGTTTTGAACCATTTGAAACAGGAGCTTAGCAGCTTCTGATATGTTTTCATGGGCTTCAAGCTGGGATATTTTTTTAAAATACATTATTTCTGAAACCAATTTCCTTCAAAGTACTATTTTATTTTTGCTGGCTATGGCAATTAGCAGAAGGGCTACTCTTTGGAAATTATAACACAAGCAGTAAACTTGCAAAATCAAAAATACTAGTTTTAATTGCTATATAGAAATGAAGAAACAATTCAGTTGCTCTCAACACTAGAATGTTAGGCTCATCAGTTGAGACCTGAAGGATATAAATGTTCTCTGAAGGCAACATATAACTCCAAATACCTACTTATATGAGGGCTAGTGCTTCCAATTAGACATTAGAGCTTGTATACAAAGCATGAGATAAAAGCTACTCTGGGGACACATGATTGTAAGATTTTTGGTCAGTTTCTACTGACCTGCAACCACCTGTATTCCCACAAAGCTACTCCAAAGATCAGGGAATTGTCTAGAAAATGTATCCGACAGATTATATGTTGGAATATTATAATGTTGTAAATAATATAATATTCTGCAACAATCCAAGGGAACAAACTGCCAATTCAAAAATGCAATCCAAATCCTTATGCCAAGCTATATTTAAAAGGAATTGAGAGGACTTATATTGAATTACTACAACACAGTTTTCATGATAGAATGTATTGAGATAAATTTATTGCAGATTTCTAAAATGCTTGAATTATGGGATCGGGATTCTTTTTTTTTTTTTTTTTTGCAGTTCCATACAATTATTATTTGCACTGAATTCTCTTTTCTTGGCCTTTTTTTTTTATTAAACCAAAAACAAAATATTGAGACAAAAGAGAGAAACTTCCATTAAATTAAAAGACTGACAAAAAACTAAAGAAGGCCTGTACAAGTCATGATGTGAAGACAGAGACCAGGTGCTACAAACACAATCTGTCTCATAAACTGCATCAGTCTACTTAGCCATAGCAAGTAAGTTTTATGATTACATAAACAAACAAACTAGAAATAGTCTTTGATTTGTTTCTTCTCAATCAAACAGAAATAAATGAGGTCAGAAGGTGTGAATTATCAGGTAGACTGGGCTCTGACTGAATGTAGAATTAAAGCCGATGGGACAACAAATACAATAAAGAACACATTCCTCTTTATTCTGAACTCTATCTCGGCAGGACAACTTGGTAGTGTAAATGAAGAGAAAGCAAAAGGTATAATGGACAGTAGGCAAGCAACAGATCAAGAGAAGAAGACCAGTGAAGAGGCATGGGAAAACTGAAATAAGTGAAGGATGGTGGACGAGAAAACAAGGGAGGGTACAGGGCAACCTGTAGGATAGAGAAAAAGAGACTGTCATGGGAGGCAGCAAGAAAAGAATAACAGAATGACTTGGGGTAGGGAGAGTCGAGGAACTGGACTCCCTCCATTGTACAGAGGGGGCATTTCTAGCACTTGCACTTCACTGGAAGAGACCACTGAAGAGAAAGGGAGGAGGTCAGGTGAGGCTTCTTCCAAAAGCCTGTACAGCCTGGCAGGGCTGCTTGCCTCCTTGAGAAGCAGAATGTAAATATAAATAAAATATCCATATACCACCTTTATATTTAATTGCTGCACATTTAATTGTCTCAGTTTGCCAAGGCTTTCCCCTGAGAATGCTATGCAGCATGGGCTTTCTTTTTCCATTTTTAAACAAATACGTCAAATCTTGCCATTTTTCTTGGTAATATTTTATTTTTTATTTGTACAGCACCTTTCGATGACTAAATATGAAGCAGGCTTAAATCCTTTTAAATATTGCAACTATGCAGGGGACTAATATAAATAAAAAGAGCAGTTTTATGGACACTGAAATCTGTCTTGAATTTAAGCAACACTTTAGAAACAGCCCAGAAATTGTATATGGAAGGCATAGCACAAAGGCATTAAAGACATTTCAAACCACTAAATAGGAAATATCTATGTAGATTGTAAGATCTGATAACTGTGCAAGAAGCAGCAATTGAGATAACTTTAAAGCATATCAAAATATGGGCTTAGTACTACTATTAACATATGGGTTTTTATTCTCGTTTGTTTGAGTTTTGATGGTCTCTCAAATTTCATTCAAGCCATTTCATTCAGTCCTTTATTGTTATTGAATTCGCTCATTCAATTTACTTGAGAAAAACGACAACCATTATCTATTTGATTAAAAAGTCAATATGTTTAGTTGTATATATTCTGCACACTAATGCAGTACAGACAGTCCTTGCTTATCAGACTGCCTGTTAAAGCGATTGTTCAAAGTTACAATGGAACTGAAAAAATACTCTTAGACCAATCCTCACACTTACGACTATTGCAATGTCCCTGCAGTCATGTGATCAACATTGTATGCTTTAGTCAGCTTCTGACAAGCAGGGTCAATAGAGAAGCTGGCAATAAAATCACAAGTTGTGGTCACTTACAGTGAAATATGCCACTATTGAACAGGTGTGTATATTATGTGTGAGTATCAGGGGTGAAATCTACTTACCTTCCCTACTGGTTTGGAAGTGTGTGCTGTGTGTGTGTGTGTGCTTTGCTCGCACACATCACGTGGACACTTGGACCCTCTGCGCATGCACAGAGGGTAAAAAACATGTTACTTCCTGGTCAAAATGCACTGCCACCGCTACCGGTTCTCTGAACCATGTGCCACTGCTGCTACCGGTTCAGCCAAACCGGTCTGAACTGGTAGCATTTCACCCCTGGTGTGTAAAAGTTAATCAAATAACTAACTGATACTTCAAAGAGAAAGATTGCAGCCCCCAGTAACTCTTTATGTGAAACAGGGAGGAAGGACCACCACAGAATTGGCTTTCCCTGTTAAAAAATGCATTTTGCCAAAAATATACAACATGCCTACTACCAAATCCAGGAATCATTGTTACATGTTGTATAGAGAAAGCTGTGTGGCTAATGATTTGTAATACTGGAGATCGCATAATTGTACAAACATTTGCTAATGAAATCCAATTCTCATTTAAGGAAAGGTCATTTAGCTTTCAATACATGGCATGTAAAAAAATGCATTGAAGATGACATACTGTCTATTAGGAATTGCTTGAATCTCACAGTATTTTGTTGAAGGGAGAATATAAATGAAACATTCTAAATGTGTGGGATGCTGTAAAAATAGTGTAAGATCATGATTTACCCTATCGGTCTTGCATTAGAAGGCATTTTCTTTCCAGTTCTTTCTGCCTGACACAATCTGAGTGGGTAAAAGCTGTCAGCAGAATTGAATTGTGAAGGGGGGGAGGGTCCTTTTTCTTTCCTGGGAGTTGTGGAAAATCTGCTCTAGAGTGCTGGTTAATCCTCCTGGCAGAAAATGGATTGGGAAGCCAGTGCCTGCCGCAGGAAAAAAAAATAGGGAATAGTGCTATCACTTGTGCAATACTGGATTCTGAACCATAAGGGAGCGTTCCTGTATAAAATTGCTTTCTATTAAAATCTATGGAGGCTACATTATTAAACTATTTCCCATGGGCTGTTGAAATTATTTTGGCTTGGTGCTCAATGTAATTTTTGCTTTAACTCTGCTCATCTTTTTATTTATTTCCTTTTATTTCAAATACTGATTTGGATTGATGTTATTGCCCTTTCTGCATGAACATTCTTTTGATTTCAGGGTTCACCTCTAGGAAGATATAACATATCAGTTTATTCAGAAGAAATGTAAATCTGGTGGGGAATTCAATAACATACAAGTGATTTATTAAATTGGTTCAGTTACTGTCTCAGTTTTGGAGAGGCTGAGATTAGTGCTCAGTTTATAGCAACTTCTCATTTTTAACAGTTGCTGGAGATTATGATCCTGATAACCAAGAAAATTAGAGAATGATCATAATTCCAAACTTAATCAGTGAAAGCAATGACACTGTTCTCATTTCTTGAAAAAAACAAACAAACCAGCAGTGCAATAATAGCAGTGCATATACACTTTCTCAGCACACAGGGATAAAGTATGAAAAATGGACAGAAGTTACATTTATCATAATAGATTATAGTAAATATTGGTGAAGAAGATACATACTGGATCAAAACAAAAACCCATTTAATTCATTCCTATTCTTATTTGGTTGTCTAGCATCTTTTCGGGAATACTAAATTTCGGGAATATTTTTAAAGATTTTAAAGACCTTTAAACAGTTTTGTATTCTGATATTTATTGCATTTTGATTGTAAACTACCCAGTGGCACTTGTTGAAAGTGACTGTGTTGAAAGACAAGTATAAACAGAACAAACAGACATATATATATCTAAGCATAAAAGCTTAAGAAGCTCTCAGAGTAGCTTTTGATCTATATTGAGCATAACTGTTTTGAGTGCAACCACCATTTTCTGATTCAGGCAAATATTGCAAGTGGCATTACAAAACCTAATAGTTTTGGATTCACCCAGTATTTTTAGCCATAAGGCCCAGGATGGAGTTGTACCAATTATCTAGAATCAGGAAAACCAGGCTAATTTTTAAAAAGCCAGTGAGAAATAAGTTGCTATGTTTGACTTCAAAGGCAGTAACATTCCTTTTCATTGCGCACACAAATGGTTTTCATTAAATGTGATTTCTTATCCTGCAGTATTGGTTCCCACCTCTATTTTATGTGCTAGACTTCTTGTTCTGACTATTCTCTAATCTTTCTCAATTTAGCTGGGCTTCATTTAACCACTTTCACCTTAAAAAAAAAAAAAGAATTGTTGACAGGAAAAAGAGATAAGAGAAGCAAGCTTAGCTGGAGGTCTGGACTGACAGAGCTGCTCACAGCAGGCCGTATATAAAACTAATACTGTAGGCTTCCCAAGCATTCCCATCTGCATTCTCAAGAGGATTGTTTTTTCTTGACAAACAACAGAAATCTACGGGGACTTCCTGCCTGAAATATAAAAGGCTTGCAAACCACTTTTGACTCTTTTCCAGACTCTAATTATGTACTTGGTATAATGCCTTTTCATTTTCCTGCATATTCAAAATATTTAAATCCTTTTTACTGGAATCATGTTTTAAAAGAAGTTGTAGACGGGAATAAATTCTAACAGTCAAAGAGCATAAAACAAAAGTGGGAAAATAATATTAGCTTTCCCAATCAAAGTGGTTTGAATGTATAATCCTTTGAAAGTTAGTTTTATACAGAAGAGAATCTGCATGAATACTGTTGAATTTTGTAATTTTTGTATGTTACATTGATTTTTTAAAATCCAGTGTTCAATTACTGTGAAAAAATAACGTAAGGCACAATGATGTTCACAAATTCTGCGCCCTGGCTTAAATTAATTTTAACTCAGTGATGTGTCCTGTTCGTCTGAAACAGCATAGCTGGGGACTAGCACAAACTTTTCCTTATGACTTGAATCAAATGCAGATCTTTCATAATTTAGAAATATGTATTGACCTTCAATTATTAGAAAATAAGTAAGAGGCTATATTGAGGAAAGATGTCAAGAAAATATATTGAGGATAATTATTATTGTGGTGCCACCGGAACCTCTTTTTTCATAGCAAAGTTTTGTTTGCTGTGGCTGCAGTTAGAAAAGTTATTTCTAAAATGTGAAGTTTCCATTTAAAGCAGGTAATTCAAAAATACTGAAGCAAGAACTTTTGATAGCCTAAGAATCCATTGAGATAAAGTGGTTGATATATTACTTCTGTCAGAGTAGTGCTGACACACTGGAATTAGTGCCATAGAACAAGTGAGAAAGACAGAAATAGCCACGGTCTAAATCTATGGGCATCTGACACAGTTTCCCCAATCTCCTCCTTTATTTGTCAGTCTCTCACAATAGAAGCTGATTCACTTTTCATATCTGAAATTCATATCTCATCTCAAAACTTGTCTAGCCAATACATTTCTTTAAGGCAGGTTGCATACCAAGTTTCTGGTTTTCAGAAAGACCTGTTGCCCATGTGAATTTATTCAGGGTGGTAATGCTTTCCAGTCCTCTTTTTTACATTTCCAGGGCCACTATTGCTATTCCCACACTGTCTTTAATATTAGAAGCTTACAAAAGGAATCCTGATCATACATTTTCGTTTGGAAGGTTAACAGCAGGTTAAAAGAACAAAATGTCACATGCAAATTAAGAATCTGCTACTGCTCTGTAAGAATCTTAGAAGGTAAATTAGGCTGAGAGATCAGGTCACCCAGAGACTTTGCAGGTAACTGGGGATTTGAATGTAGATTTTCCTATTCCTAATCCAACACATTAATTGCTCTACCCGATGGGACATTGGGAATGTTGCACTTAATTTGTCAGTTGTAAGATGACTGTTCCAGTTCTTAACTGGACAAGAGGGCATGTGGAAAACAATCATGCTACTTCTGGAGTGAGACCAAGGAACAGGCTCACAAATCAAAAAGCACGAGAGAGGGTATGGGTAGGGACAGATCAGGGAAAAGGGGAAAAGGGTGGTAAAAGCTCTCCATTCTGTAAACTTTCCTAATTTTGACTTCCAATTCTGTTGCATATGTTTACATTTACAACTTCTCTCTCTGGGATTTGCATTTTTAAAAAAATAAAAATAAAATAAAAGCAAACATTGAAAGAAGACCAAAAGTTTCAAATTCTAGCTAGAAGGGATTGCAAATATTAATGACTGCTTACTGACTTTACCATGATAATATAATCCTGTTAAAGGTTTGTATATTCTGATTTGAAGATGTGATCGACACCAGGCTGGAAATGTGGGAACTCTCAGGTTTTCCTCATTTGTGGGATAGCTGAGTCCAATAAAAACATTTATTGGGGAATAGGAAGCCTCTATTTGTTAGAGGAGGGCGACAGATGCCAAGGGCCTCCATTTCTTATCAGCTATTCATAAAATCATAACCTGAATATGAAAGATCTTTTGTACCATAATCACATATGGTTTTTGTGAGACTATAGTGAGCAGCACCAATTCATAAACCTACTTAATTATATAAGTGTCCTTATTTAAAGCGCATTAATTATAGACTATCGCTACAAATAGCCAAACATCCCAATGTCAGAACAAGTTCCAAATAGTTTGCTGGCTTTGCTAGGAACACCATGACCAACAAATAATTTGGCAAATGAAAGCTAAAAAAAAGAGGGGAAGGACAACCAAATATAGATGCATGGGAGATTAAAATATGTTCACAGAAGAGCAAAACTGTGAGCATCCATCAGCTTGGGACTAGACAGTTCTAACTGAAGAGAATCATCTGGAAAAATGGTACAATTCCTTTTAAAATGATTATTTCTGAGAAACATACGCCATTTTAGCAGACTAACTATTCACAGCCGTTCTTACTCTGAAATAAGTCTTGTTATGATATTATAGATGCACAATCTTGTTTAAAAATGTATTTCCCGGTGTGAGATTTTAACTTTTGGTAGTTAACTTTTTGTTATCTATTGGGCACCTAACACATAGCTTTGCATGAGAAAAAAAGAAGGCAGCAGAGAATGCGTTGAGCTTATATTAGTATTATGCTTTTTTGTTTTTTTTTACAAAAATGAAAACAGACCAAAACCTCAAGGGATTGTAAATCAGTGACAGAACATTTTTTCATATTCTTATTTTCTAAATCAAGATTTTATAAGGCAGGCAACTTTTTATATCCAGTAAATCCATGTTCAGTTTACTGTATCAAGCCTATTGCTGTAGCACTCTCTCACAATATACAACTCATCATAATAATATATAGAACAGTGTTAACACATTCATATTTTTGCTATAACCTTTGTTCAAGTGCTTGAAAAGTCTATCCAAGGAGAGACCAAAACACATGCTCTAGTTCCATGATGGCGAACCTATGGCACGGGTGCCACAGGTGGCACGTGGAGGCATATCGGTGGGCACACGAGCGTTGCCCTAGTTCAGCTCCAGTGTGCATGCGTGCACCAGCCAGCTGATTTTCGGGCCTTCTGGGCCCACCGGAAGTCGGGAAACAGGTCATTTCCTGCCTCTAGAGGGACTCTGGAGGGTGGGGAAGGCCGTTTTCGCCCTCCCCAGGCTCCAAGAAAGCACTGGAGCCTGGGGAGGATGAAAAACAGGCCTACTAGGCCCACCGATAACTTTTTTGCCATCGCATGCCAAAAGTGGGGGGGGTGGCACGGGGGCATTGAATTATAGGTGTTGGCATGCATGTGTGCGACCCCCCCCGCACAACCCCCACTTTTGGCACGCGACGGCAAAAAGGTTAGCCATCACTGCTCTAGTTCTTTTAAAAAAGCCTTTTTAATGTCTTAGATAAATCTGATTGGCAAGGTACTAGGGGCAGTACAAAGTTCTTGTCATGAAAACTGCTCTGATTGTTAAGTATTTCTGATAAAAAAAGCCTTCATCCAAAGAAACACCCTTCTGATTCTGCTGTGACAACCACAGCCTTTTCTGGCATATATAGTAGAAGATATTTTAAAATTCTTAGACTTCTGAAGCAAGTCTATTTATTTAGCTAAATAATTTATATAGTTGCCCATATTATGACAGAGAGGATGAACATTGACAAAACACAATATAATAATAATAATAATAATAATAATAATAATAATAATAATAATAATAATAATAGTTTGTAACATATGCCAAGGCCTAAAAATTAAATATTGATTCACACAAATCCAGCAATAAATAGATCTGATCATGCCGTCACTATCAGCAGTGGCCATTCAAAGTGAAAAATTTCATTGCACCTGGAGTCTGCATTTACAGGTAGTCCCTGCTTTAACAACCATTCATTTAGTAATCTGAAGTTAGAGTTCTGAAAAAAGTGGTTTATGACCGGTCCTCCCATTTATGACCATAGCAGTATCTCTGTGGTCCCATGATCATGATTGCTTAGTAGCTATCATGCATTTATGATGATAGCAGCATCCCATAGTCATGTGATTGCTATTTGCCACTTTCTCAGTTGGCTTCTGACCAGCAAAGACAATGGAGAAGCTATAGGACAGGGCAGTGAAACTTGCTGCCCAGTTAACAAAGGGGAAAAAAGTTCCAATATGTCATGTGATGCTGCCATGACATGAGTTTGACACCCCTGCTATAGGAGGTCGCAAATTGCAGTCATGTGACATTTTGCTTAATACCCACAATGATTCGCTTAATGATCACAACCAGAACTGCTGATATAAGTCACATTGTCATGTGATGTTTAGCTTAAAGACCACTTCATACAGCGATCCCAATTAGTAGTGTTAAGTGGGGACTATCTGTATTTATTTTTCACCTGGACAAGTTAACATTTGATGAAGTTTACATTTACACAATTCTCTACTATACTAGTCCAAAAAACCTTTAGTCAAGTACATCAGCAATTAGCAAACGCTGGGTTCAAACATGCTTGGGATAGACATATGCTTATCATCCAACAAAAATTAACAACAACAAAAGCAAAAAACCCCTCAAAGGGCAGACTTGATGGACCACTTTTTCTGCCATCTATTTTCAATGTTTCAATGTTTCTTTTCCTTTTAGCATTATCTCCCCATTTCTTGTCATATATTCAGGTTTCTTCTTTCTATATTCATTCAATCTCCATATAGTCTCTATGGAAAAGCACACACATGTTGTTTGAATACATGTACATACCTTTTCAAATTTGCTATCCAAGACAAACAGGAACCCTAATTCTTCAAAGTAGATTTCTTAGTCTTGGCCCCGGGCTGGAGATTGAACAACTGATTTCATGTGAAGGAGTGAAATTTCAAACATGACTTTGAAAAGCCATATGACAGCAGGAGATCTACTGTTCAAAGAAAATGCAAGCTTTCCAATTTCAAACTCTTTGGATTTTCTCTAGTTCATTGCCTTCAGGCCACAACCTATTTTCGGTGTTACTATATATTAGTGTTCTGGCTAGATATTTCTTCTACAAAATGATTTGCATCATGTATTGTAACATTTACATATGTTCTTCATAAAGCATTTAGCAGGCAAAAATGGAGAGTTCCATATATCGTTACTATTGCCAAGAACAAAAGTGCCTGACGACATTAATAAAAGGAACACTAAGTCTTGTTAAGGAGAAAGTTTAGTTATTTTGCACTGAAATGGAATTATAAATCACATAGATGAAGAATAAGTAAAAATATCTGGGAAAGCACAGCCAATTTGCTAGTCTAGCATTTGATTTTTTTCTGTGAAATAGATGTACACAAGATTCAGGAACAGTCTTATTTTAAAGAGGAACTGGCAAATTTTTTCTTTTCAAATGATGGATGAATGTCATTGAGGCTGCTCAAGGAATGGTACTGTATTTAAGTAAAAAGTTTATTTTTATATATTTATTAATTAATAAATTAATTTATTTAACTATTTATTTAATTAACAATATTTAAATCTTAGGCAGAAAACACTTTCCTGAATCAGAGCTACATTTTACACACACACACACACACACACACACACACACGCACACACACACACACACACACACAGTTTGAAAATGAGGGGGCAGGAGGATGCTATTGTAAGAGGATAGAGGATAAGATATTAAGCTTGGGAGAAGCAGGTTGGGGGTGGTGGTTAACAGAAAACATATTTTAAACTTAGTGGACACCTTTTAAATTAAATAAAATGCACTGCATTTTTGGCATTTGTCATTAAGTATCATTGATGTGATTGTTGTGGGCCTAATCTGTAGGCCACAGACTACACATTGTTCACTCCTTAAATTAAGAATAAATGTCTCACTAACATTCTTCCAAAGAGAAACAATCAGTTCAGACAATTTGAATTTATTTTGTCAGGCAAAGACCAAAGGAAGAAATGATGAATCTTCAATGGTGATGAAAGTAAGTCATAGCAAACAATGGAATTAATGCTGAATTTCTTCAAACAGATTCTAGATAAAATTAGTTAGGGCTTTGGTTTCAACAATGCAAGAAAATTCCCAGCCCCTTAAAGCCACTAGGTTTTGGGTTAGGATAAGGAAAATTCAGACTCAGATACTGAAGCTCACAGTGTAGATTTGGGCCTATCAATTATTCTTTCACCTGCCAAACCAACCCACAGAGTTCTTATAGGGGCAATATTACACACACACACACACACACACACACACATACATATACATATACGTAGGTCTTTGGTTATTTGGGTTTTCTCCCGTGTAAAATTGGAAGTGTCTTGGCGACATTTCGACGAAGTCTCATTCGTCATCTTTGGCTTCGTGCTCCTAGGAGCACGAAGCCGAAAACACCAGCCTGAAGATGACAAATGAGACTTCATCGAAACGTCGCCAAGACACTTCCAATTTTACGCGGGAGAAAACCCGAATAACCAAAGACCTACATACAAATACCCGCGAAATACATATGTGCTATTATCTGGAATAAGTACAATTCTCAATTTTGAGAATAATTGAATCTGAAAGTTGAGTTGACTCAACTTCCGGATAACTCTACTTGGACGACTGAGAATCTTTATTGAAAATTATTGAATTTAGAGACTTAATACATCTGGAGGGCAATAAATTAGGAAGGCTGATTTGAGGAAATAAAATTAGGGAATGTTCTATATTGGGAGAATATATTATTCAATACTACTCATAAAGTAATACGAGTTGAATATTGTATAGGAAGAAAAAAGGAAGGGACATAACAAAAAAAAAATCAAGAATTATTTCCTATTACGCATTAGATTTTAACTACTTTTTTAGTTGAAGGCAATTTAATGATGAAAGGTGATAAGACATCCAACAATTGAAATGCTGACTAAGGACAATAAAGTTTTAAGGCCTGTATTAAAAATAAGAAAAAGGGACTGTGAGAAAATTAATTTTCCAAGAATTTGGGATCTATAAGAAAACACCCCACCAAGCAATTTTTAATATAAACAGCGCCTTTTAAAAAAACATTAAATCTTGGAATATGATGTTGGCCACACATGCTGAAACATTTATGAGAACGTGACCCAAGAAAATTTTGAAACAGTTGTTATTTTGGCATTCCGTGAAGAAAGATATTGTTTCACACTCTTTTTATGTTTTGTTTGTCTCAAAGCTGAGTAACAATGTACAAATAACATACCAGACTTCTTGTCTAATCTCAGCAACATAGGTTTGAGATATTCTTACATATTTGAACTTCTTATTCAGGAAGATGACTAAACTGTTGAGCCTTTGTCTAAACTATCTCATCTTAATCAAAATGTGCAATGATCCAATGCCACCAGAGGTGACAATAGTGGGAAACATCCGTATAGACAAGTTTGAATAATCACTCAACTTGAATAACCACTCAAGTTCTTATGTGCAATACCATATCCAGAGAGACCTAGAATCATATACTCTCCAACATTACATGGACAAAAAAGGGACACACTTGTATCATAATGTTGAATCACATCATACTTCATATCTCTTCATCATCTAGTTTAATTCCTTTAGGCAATCTGTCTGCATTTTTCTTAAGCAAGAAATGATGATAAAGAGTTTCCTTAAAAGAAGACCAAAAATAATAATGAATGTTCAATAGTTTTTATTACATTAGAGCCAACAGTATTTTATTTTAATTTTATCTCTTCTCTTTTTTATGTTGGCTACTGGAAAACAAGATGTACTAGATTTGGCTCAGGAAGACTAAGGATGAAAGTCAGTCTGTGTGGCTTACAACAGACTTCCCCGTTTGGTTTTACCTTTTTAAACAAAAACAAAAACAAAAGAAGTCAAAACTATGTCTGGACTGTATAGTAACAAATCTTCTCTTTCTTCTGTACGCAGATTGAGAATTATATCCAAGATAATATGAAAAAAGAAATGGTTGAGATTCAGCAGAATGCGGTTCAGAATCAGACAGCAGTGATGATTGAATTAGGCACAAACCTATTAAATCAAACAGCAGAACACACCCGCAAATTAACAGATGTTGAAGCACATGTAAGTAACAAGATCACTATGTTTTGCCGGCTAGAGTAATATTTTTGCCCTGAAAAAGCATTTAATCTGCAGTTTCATGAGAAACATTTGGCTAATACAAAGGAAAACGCTCAACCTTGGAAAAAAAAACACGAATGTATTTGAGAAGACTGTAATTAAATAATCTTTTTCAAAATGCATCTGTGAGGAAAATGACCATCTCTCTTCTTGTTTTGTATACATTCCACCATTGGAAATATTAGACTGAGCATCTGCTCTGTGATGCATGGATAAACCATGTTTTTTTCTTTCCATATAATTTGATATACATATAGAATGTATGTAATACTATACTAATACTATATTACTAAACTCAGTACAAATGTTCTTCTTTCTAAAATCACTCATTCCCTTGTTATATGAGAGAACAGCCTCAACTGAGTTCATGTGAGCATATGCTGAAATCTCTTGCCTTGATCTATTTGCAATTGAGTTGGACAGAGAAAAGAATCTTATGTGAGAAAGACTTGGGCAGTGTACGGGCCTTAGAAAATTAAGGATTGTCTTTGATAGCTGCAGCATTAGCAGTGGTTGGATTATGAGCAAAGAAACCTGGAAGTGAGCAAGAAGGACCTAACTTAATATCGAGCAATGTCTAATAAAGGCATTGTACATTATTGGAAAATATGACTGTATTCTATTAATACCAGTGCAGATTTTGAGATTTTAGTCCTGGAAAATGTCTCTCTGCTTATAGAGCACTTTTGAAAATGTTTTTTAAAGTTTGAGTCTTATTTTTTTTAACATAGAAAGGAACAGAAACTGAAACTGAAGAAACATTGACTGGAACCCAGATCCAAATCCAGATTTTTAAAAATCTGCTACAGCCCATCAAACAATGCAGAAGCAAATCTTAGAGGGGTCCAAATTGTGTGCCTTTATGTAAGACATATTATGTGAGGAAATTGGATAAGCATTAGTATTTCAACAGTTATGACTTAGTTGAAGGATAAATGAAAAGAATAAACTGAGTGGGAGAAAGGTTAAGGGATAACAGGAAGTGCCAAGGAAAAATAAATGGTCACATTTTTTCAAGTTGATGTCCAAGTCCCAAATCAATTGTGGTTCCTTAAAATTCCCATACTCAAACTCGTTCTTTCTCTCTCTCTTTGTATCCCTTCATTAGAGATCTCAAGTCAAATTTTCATCCAAAACTGTGGTTATTATGGAATAACCACAAATGATTACATTTACAGAACAAATAATATAGAATTCTTGAAATAATAAATTCATTTGAAACTTCTTACATACCTCACAATAAATGAAAAATGTTCACAAAGTATTTGTATCCAGCTACAACTGTTTCTGAAACATTTATGTTGAACAGTGAACTAAACTGTTTTGCTGACTGTTTTAAAAGAGCAAAATTTTAAATGCTTTGGAAATTTTTGTATAATTTACAAAGCATAGAACACAAAGCATTCTAAACATGATGCAAAAGGAAATGAAAATTAAACTACAGATGGGTTTTTCAAATGTTTATATATTCTTCTACAGACCAATTTCTCCATGAAAACAGAAGATTCCCATTAACTAAATCAATTTTGAACATGATTTAAAAAACATAGTAAATTAGTTAACTAACCCGGAGTCTTCAAACCTGTTTGTTAAAAAAATAAAATTCCCAGAATCTCAGTTCAAAAGGCAAAACTCTAGTAATAAAAAATTGGCTGCATTGGAGTGATTTTATAAGTTACTTCAATATCCTTCTGACATGACCAACTTGAAAGATAGTTCAGAAACTTCAATAAATAAAGACCAATTTGTAAAGTGTTTCATTAGTTGTATGTTTCCTTCTAAGGACAACATAGGCTATTGATTCTTGCTAAATGGCCTGGGCCACAAATACTTGAAAAATTACTTCCTCCAGTATCTTGGCCTTGGTATAAGATCTTAAAAAAAAAGAACCTCCATATAAATCTCCTCCTCCTTTAAGATCTCTTAGAGAAGTTTTTGTAAAGATGCTCTTTCTCTCACTGGAGAGAGTGTGTTTCAGACGTTTATGAAATGCCCTCACCAGAGATGACTGCCGGATACTGTACTATCTATCAATTAAATGCATTACATGATTTACTAAGGTAAAGCTACTACTAGCTTTACCTTAGTAAATTAAAAGTTTAGCTATTTTTTCCTTACATTTGTCTTATCCCATATAACACCCAGAATCTGATTCCAAAACAGGCAATCCTAAGAATCTTTAAAATAAATAAATAAGTAAATCTTTGCCAACAATTTGGAAATACACTTAAGTGTGAAATCATGTCCTGAATGATTGTTCAACATGAAGGATGTGAGTAATAAATTCATCCTGCCAACTGAAGCCAAATCTTGATGAATTAAAACTTTAAAAAAAAATACACAGTGAGAAACACAATAAGGACCTGCAGAACATGTAGCAGAATAGAACGGAAAACAAAGCTCCACATGACAGTTCTGTTTCCTCATTCTTAAAAACAGATGTCATTCTTGAGACTTAAAAAAGAGGCAAGAAACAGTCATTAAAGTAGTATATTAAAACCGAAACCATGGTGTCATTTTGGCAAAAAGGAACATGGATTTTCACTACATACACCCAGAAAACTTCTCTGTGATCACATAGGAAAAAGGCATTCCCAATATTGTTTTTAAATAATAAAAAGCAATGATTTGAACCATGAAATACTTGATGAAGTAGACAGGTTGAATTTCAACTGCTGATTCCCAACATTCCCTTTTTTAAATTTCATTTAAAACATTTATCTCATTTAAAGCATTTAATCTGTCTGGGCCAAAATGATTTAATTTGATTTTATCTGGTTTTTAAATTTTTTGTATTTATGTATTTTATTGTTGGCTGTTCACCGCCCTGAGTCCTTCGGGAGTAGGGCGGTATACAAATCAAATAAACCTAAACCTAAACCATAGCTGATCCCAACGACGAGGAGGCTGGCGTGGTGTCACGCCAGCAGCCTGCGTAGCCGGTGCTCGCGTCGGACAGCAAGGATGCCGAAGAGGATGTGATGCCAGAGGCAGAGACTCAGCCAGGGCCTTCAGAACCTCCAGAGGCTCCTTCCAGTGGAGAGCGCGGAGTGGAGGAACCTCTCCTCAATGCTCGGGCACGCAGGGCTACCAAAAGGCAGGAGTGGCTACTCAGGAGGAGGTCTACTCGAGAGTAGGGCTTGAGGATAATTGGCCACTCCCTTAGCCTATTTAAGTCGCACACAGCTAGTGCTTTCTTGCTAGAAACAACGTCTCATTACTACAGAGCATCTTGGAGAGCGAGCGACTTCTCATATCTGGTTTTCTGGGCTGGTTGCCAACCTTTGTCAGACTTTGTTCTTAATAACTTTGATAAGGACCCTTTGCATGGGAAGCCTGCATTCTTGAAAGGGGTTTGTTTGGAATTAAACAGTGTTTGCGAAGCTTGGTGTGTGTCACATTCTCTGGGAATCCAAAGCTGGGGCAGAAAAAGGAACATAGGTTGACTGTAAAAAGTTCATGTAGCTTTATGACTATATAACAACACACATTTCAGAAAGTATTTATTTTCTGATAATTTAGGTACATTGGGATTATATGGTAATTATTTTTACAATATTGATAGTCATTTATTTCAAATTTTCCCTCCTCCAAATGTAGGTGTTAAACCAGACAACACGACTGGAGCTTCAACTGCTGGCCCATTCTATCTCAACTAACAAACTAGAAATGCAGATTTCAGATCAGACCAATGAGATAGGTAAACTGCAAGAAAAAAACAGGTAAGATTTTTTTATTGACTCATGAATATAGAAATTAATTATCATTTTCCTATAGGAAGTGTATAGTTATAACATCCTTTAACATTACTTTCAAAAAGAAAATGAAATAAAAACAAACAGGACTTTAGCTCAATGCATAAAAATAGGCAAAAACTAAAATTGATAATTAAAAAAAAGATATTATTTATATTTACTGAATTTGCATCAATGCCAAATCTTGAGGAACTTTTTCTTTATTACCAAGCAAACTATTCTATGGAAAAAATTCACATGTCCCTAGCATTTTTCATGCTTGCTTAAACAGTATAACAGTAAGGATAAATGGATTTCAATTTATTTTACAACATATTTTCAGTTACAGGTAGTCCTTGGCTTACAACCATTCATTTAGAGTCCAGGCCCCAGAGTAACAATGGCACTGAAAAAAGTGACTTATTGTTTTTCACATAAGTGTGAGCCTCCCCATGGTCACATGATCAAAATTTGGGCAGTGTGCTGGGTCATGTGATCACCATTTGTAACTTTCCCAGCAGGCTTGTGACAAGCTAAGTCAATGTGGGAAGTCAAATTCACTTAATGATTGCACGATTCACTTAACAACTGCAGTGGTTTGCTTTACAACTGTGGCAAAAAAAAAAAAAAGTAAAATGGGGCAAAACTCACTTAACAAGTGCCTTGTTATCAGCTGAAATTTTGGGTTCAGTTGTGGTTGTAAGTCAAAGATTACCTGTACTAGGGATTTTTTTTTTCAGTTCTGTGACATTAGTAGAGTGATTTCATTGTTAGCTTAGAGAACAATAATAGTAAAACCTCCTTGAGTGAAATACTACCTTAACATGGTTGTGGGGCTTGTGTGCTCTGAGGAATTGAAGAACTATGCCAGACATTCATTCCTATTGGATAGATCTCTTCAAAGAAGCCTAATAAAGAATGTCTCTCTCATAAACAAGATGGTAAGACGTAATTTACAGAAACCTATAACAGATTGGCCATTGCCCGAGTTAACAAGAAACCCCCCCCCCCAAGTGTTGGAATTCTGGACATCTGGTGAAAAATGGGCTACAGGACTGAGGACTGAGCAACCAGGGACAGCAGCTGCAAGGCTATGGAAGAAAAGGTGCTTACCTATCACAAATATATGAAGATTGAAAACAAAAAAACCGATCTGTTGTTACAAATCAACAAGAAAAGGATATCTGAAAAAAAAATGCACCAGTTCTGGAAAGAACAACATCCAGAGTCAGAAATAACAGGACAGAGGCTAGCAGATCAACATCAATTTATAAAACAAAATATTCACAAAAGCAGAATTGGAAGAACTGCAAAGGTCTACCCAGGGCAAATAAAATGAAGCCTTGCCAAAACTAGCTCAGACTGTACAGACAAACTAGGGGGAGTCAGCAGTAGAGGAAGCCAGCATACTGCAACTATTGAATAGTTTTTATTTCCAAACTAGGCACCCTTACTTCTGCCTTCTCAAAGTTCTGTCACACAAAAAACATTGAAACAAAGATTAACTGAGCATCTAAAAGAGCACAAAAACAACAGAATAACATTGCCTACATTGAAACTTGTTCCAAAAAAACAGCTAGCACAAAATGCCAATACTGTAATATCAAACATAAGCACCAGCTCACTGCAACCAACAAACCAACTAATGTACAGCATGGTTGCAAAAAAAAAAAAAAAAAAGGCAAAGAGTGCAAAACTAAAATGAAAGGTCAGGCTGGAAAATAAGATCAGCATGTGATGATCAGATCTAGCAAGCAAGCTAGAACAGATGAAAGAAAAGAAGCTGAAGAACAAAACCAAAAAATATCTGATCAAGAAATATCACCTAGAAACAAAGAAGATTAAGGAAACCCTGGAAGTAAAGCAGTAAATAACAAGCAGCAAATATCAGCAGATATGAAGCTTGAATTGTATACTATAGGCCAGCGATGGTTAATTTTTTTGGCACTGAGTGCTGAAACTGGAGAGCGCATGTGCGTGCCAGAGCACTGGAACCCAGAAGAGAGCAGCTGGCCGGCGCGCATGCCCATGACGGAACCTGGAAGAGCAGCTGGCGACAGTGTGTGTGCCCACATAGAGGGCTCTACGGGCCACCTCTGGCACGCATGCCATAGGTTCATCATCATGGCTATAGGCAGAAACTCCTATTTTAGCTGAATCAGAAACTGAAGTTATCATGATGCCCTGTAGAAATAACATCAAGAGTCTGGATGAAGAAGATCACTACAAATACTTGGGTATCCTTCAGCCTCAAGCATAATGAAGTCAATAAGATTTGTACTGAATATATCAAGAGAGTAAAGATGATCTTAAAGACCAGAGTGAGTGGTGAAAATACCATAAAGGCCGTGATGGTGAACCTATGGCACATGTGCCAGAGGTGGCACACAGCGCTCTCTCTGATGGCACACGAGCCGTCGCCCCAGTTCAGCTCTGCCGTGCATGCACGCATGCATCCCACCAGCCAGCTGGTCTTCGAGTCTCTGCTGTGTATGTGTATGTGTCTGGGGCGCCTGTGGAGGGGGCGCACACATTCGTGGGGGCGGAGCACATGCGAGGGGGTCACGTTCACAAGCATAGGGACATGCGCGGGGCTGCTCGCACATTGCATTTTGGGGGTTGGGGCGCACTTGCATGCACGCTTTGGGCACTCGGTTAGCCATCACTGCCATAAAGGCAATAAACACCTGGCAATTCCAGTCATTAGAATGGACTCAAGCTGAATAGAAGTCCTGAATAAAAAGATCAGAAAAATAATGACAATGAATCATGCCCTTCGTCCACACAGTCAATTTATCAAGGAGCATAGGTTATTGTGGAATGTTACAAGTATGCTGGACAGTTAAAAAAGAAAAAAGGGCATTGGAAGAATATCTAAAGGACAGTGAAGAAGATGCAATGAAGTCAGTACACCATATGGCTTACTGAATACAACATTACATCATCAAAGAACAACACCTGCTTTTATCCCAGGTCCAGTTTAAATATATGGTTGACTATGTGCCCAACCACCACCACCACCACCATCACAACAGCAATATTATTATTTTTGGAGGTGCAAGATTTATTATGTACTCACAATAGTGAGTAGTGAAAGTCATAATTGCAAATGAGACCAAATAGCTCCATCTCTTTTTCATGCATTCCTTTACAGTTGGTCTTTCCTGATTTTAGATCCCTTGATATTGAACAATACCAGATTCTCAACCACAAGACCAGAGGGCAGCAATAATGAGAGTTTAGTCTAAAAGTAACTAAGAATTCAAGGTTGAATGTTTTCCACTACAGCCTTTTAGAGAGCCATCTGGTATAGTGGTGAAGGCATCAAGCTAGAAACCAGGTGGTCATAAGGTCTAGTCCTACCTTTGGCCCAAAGCCAGCTGGGTGACCGTGAGCGAGTCATTCTCTTTGAGCTCTAGGAAGCAGGCAACCTGGCAAAAGCAAATAGAACCACTTATGGAGAGTCTCAATAGGAGTTTTATGTCCATAGTGGACATGGTCCAGTATGTTACAAGAATCTCACTAGACTGACTGCATTCCATTGCAAACAGCAAGATAAGGCTTCAGGGATTCTGAGCGAGGTCAGGCCTGTGCCACTTCCTACAGTGCAATGACTCCAAACCTGAGCCCCTCTTAACACATTCCTGCAGCCTAGCTGGAGATTCTATCACACTTGCCAAGAAAATTGCAGGGAGTAGTCCAGGCAGTCACCGGAGGTTAGTACTGACTCTAATGCCCTAAAAAGAAACAATCTGCTCCATTATGAACTCTCATCCAAATTTGATGGAGTTTAACCAACTAGGGATTTGAACTCCTTCCTCCCATTTATCTTTCTTCCAGATATAGCAAGTCATCCATCTTAATATGTAACCTTCCAGATTCATAACAATTTTTAAACCGCTCGTTATAAAAATGAAACCAATCTTGGGGAATGCTTTTTTTTAAATCCAGTACAAGCAAGAAATATTGATTTTTGCCTGTATCAATATTTGGCATACCACGTCAAAGAATTTTGAATCTGTTGTTATTTACTCAAAATATTTGAATGGCAGCTAGTCAACAGAACTATTAACATTTCTTGCTGAGCTGGACCAGCTGGAGAAGTTCAGGGAATTGTGACTTTCACTTATTCCATGAACCTTGTGTGTGACCTGCTGTTGGCTGCTTATGCAGTTGGCTGGATCCATGTGTTGAGAAGCCAACCTTACTGTTTGTTAAATTGGACAGCAAGCACATTCATTCAGCTGCGTAGTTCTTGCTTTTATAGTGAGTTGTTGACATCTTGGTGGAAAGATAATGGAGATCAACAAGCTGCTTTCCAAAATTAAAAACAATAGAGGTTTATACTTAAGAATAGCATAAGGTAGGCTTGAACTTATAATGAGCCCAACTATTATTTGGTAGGAATTCAGATACATAAAAGAACTTCTCACTTCTGGTAAACATTACCGCTGAGGGGAAAGGGCATGTTTTCACATTTGTCTTCACTCTCTTGCTATATTTGTGTATGCTCCTGCTAAGCTTGTTTTATGCAAACAAGATTTGCTCCTGGAGGAGCAAAATCAACATGGGCTCATTATTCATATGCCATTTAATGGAATAAGGGAAGGAATAGATTTGGATCAAGTCATTTACTACTTATTAACAAGTCACAAATATTTATAGAACAAGAATATTTTGGAACAGACACTATAAAATCTGTTTCCACACTTACTGGGGCAAGAGCAAAATAATATCTAGACAGCTAACTCAGAACTTGAATCATTTCAAAGGTGGCACTAACTTGTGCATTTTCACTGGGACTAGAAGGCTTGAAGACCATAACAGTTGGATATTGTGAGAGCAATTGTGTAGGTAGCATTCTAGGTAGATAGGGACAACCATTTGGCACCTGTAGATAAGACCTTTTGGTTAGGCATATTTTTAGCAACCAAGGCTATAGTAGGTAGGGCATATCATATAACTGGGCATGGCTCGGATTTTAGCATGATGCAGCTGTTGGATGGTGGTGGAAAGTTTTCAATTCCGTTGGATTGTGTTCAATCTAGCACCTTTAAAAAAAATCGATCTGAATTATGCTGATTCAAAGTGTTCTGTAAATTAAAAAAAAAAAAAGAGAGAGAGAGAGAGAGATCAGTATGGCATGTGGCCTCCTGTGACTATTTTAGAGGTACCCATAATGCTAAAACAGAGGTCAGATATCACTGAAAAGATTCTTAATAGGTATCAATATTGACCCAAGCTCAACTATAGTTATCTGGAAGTGGCGTATACTGTACAGAGGTATGTACATATAACAGTTCTAAAGTCCCAGAGATCATTTTGGCCACTGATCGCAGTCCTATATTCAATAGACTTGTACAATCAGTACTCTAAAATAGTGGTTCTCAACCTTTCCTTCAGCATCGACCTCCTTTAATTACCTTAAATCATAAAATTCCTTCAAGCCTTCGTGGACCCCCTGTGACAACATTGCACCCCCACCCCGAGTCCATGGACCACAGGTTGAGAATCACTGCTCTAAAGCATTCTCACTTAAACAAGTTTTTGTGTCTTGGAGGAATACAAAACTTGGAATTGATTGCAGAATTCAGTGTCTTGAAAACTTTACTATTCATTTTCTAAAGTATCCAATGAAGCAGTCTTTAGAGACAGAAATTTCACATCAATATACTGTATATTCCAACTCCTTTTTCACATCTATCAAGATCAGCATAAATTATGCAAAACAAGAACTGTTGTAGATTTACTGCATATTAAATAAAATAATACATATTGTCTTTATTTTACATAGGTTACAAAGTTTGGATATAGCATTATATTTTTCTCCAGAATAAAACACACAAAGCACTTGGGATCACACTGTTGTTGTATCTCTCCTTATCTAGTGGGGGGAGGGAAGAATCAGAAATCAAAGAAATGATGACTCAGTAACTTACTAAGGGATTACTTACTTACTTAGTAATAATCTTAGTAACTAGGATCTGAGGTTATTTTGCCCCTGCTAATAAAGAAATGTTATGTATGGGGAGGGCCCATATGTCATTTTTGTAAGTTTTGATCAGACTATATTTCACCATCATGGGCACTTTCACTAGCTCAGATCCATTTATTTATTTGATTTAATTTGCATAAAATATTGCAATAATCAAAGCTGATTTTTCTTTTTGCTAGCCTTTTAGAAAAAAAGGTCCTTGAAATGGAAAGCAAACACATATCCCAACTACAATCAATGAAAGAAGAGAAAGATAAGCTTCAGTCACTTGTTTCTAGACAGAACTCCATAATAGAAGAATTAGAGAAACAGTTAGTCAACGCTACTGCTAATAACTCATTCCTGCAAAAGCAGCAACATGACCTGAGGGAAACGGTGCAAAACTTGTTTGCTATGATTTCTACGCCACAACGTAAGTAAAAAAGAAGACAGAGTCATTGTTATCCTGATGATGTAGAATATACAGACGCCATTCTTGGAATGCTAGACTGTTGAAGACATTTCATTATCCAAACTAGGTAACATCATCAGTGCACTGATTTGGGTAATGAAACATCTGCAAAAAAACAACCAAACTCAGATAGCATCAAGAACCGCTCACTTCAATTCTGAGCTACGAATAGTTTCCTTAATTGCTTTTTGGTTAGCATTTTCTGTTCCCTGCAATTTTCCTCAGCTTCAAAATCCTCCCTTCCCACAGTCATCCTCAGTTTCTTTCTTAATATAAAGCCTAATTATATCACGTTTGTATTGATTTGGGAAAGTTTTATTCCCTACCTATTCCCTAGCCACATATTGGGAATAAAGAAAGGATTAAGAGTGGCCAAACCACCCTGAGTTTGGCACCAATGCTAAATCTTGGGAGTCCGCTTCTATGTGTGGGTGTTAAACCTCATACCATACTAATATGGAAAATAGTAAACCAGTGGGTCATTCAGAGGGACAGAACAAGCTCTAACACTATGAGAATGTAACCACGGAGGGCTGAATTCTGCCAAATACAATTCTCTCCGTTCTCCAGTATCAGAATTAAAACAATTGTTTGAAAAGTCAAAACTGATTCTTTCTAGCTTTGTGTGAGTGTTTTGCTGTTTCAGCACCTCTTCGAAATAAAAATATTTCTTCACCAAAAAGATATGATATTTTTTTTGCCAAAATTACTTTACTAGATAGTTAAGTCTAATAGATACAGATATTGAATGAGGATCCAGAATTCAACAGGGAGGGAATTATCAGCAAATGTATGGCATCTGTAACGTCTGACCCATTACAGAAATCTTAACACATGAAAACCAAAATAGTCAGCCAGAACTAAGCAAGTTCATCAGTGGCAGGGTATCCTCAAAATATAATAAAAATATAGTAAAAAACAGAAAGAAAAGAGTGATCAAAGTTTGTCTGATTTTCACATGTGATGCACATGTGGCATGCATAACAAGCAGACAGAGCTTTGGTTGCATTGCCATGGCTACCATCTTGACTTTAAAATTCCATCCTGTGGATACTTTTGCTCAGTGGACAAGGAATGGTGGGCAAATGATTTGGGGCAGGGGAGCAGGGATACAGGGGAGCAGAATATGACAAAATATTCTGAAGGAAGGTAGATCTGATTAAATCTGAACAAGAACTTTCCACTGGTTACCACATTGTTGAGGATCTGGCTGGTCTTTATAAGCATTCCACAATCAATTCATAAGATATTTGTTTTGTTTAAGGAAGTTGATTCTGTCCAATTAGTCTTACAGTTTAAAAATAGTTTCTTTGAGAACTTTGAAACTGCTAATGTTTTTGCTGATGTTATCTCTTAAGTAGTGCACAAACAAGTAAACAAATCATACTGGCTTTAGCGCGATGTGGAAAAAATATCCTGAACATTTGCCAGTGTCAAGAGGGCTAAATTCTAATTATCAAAGAAGTGTGGAAAAACAATTAAATGACTGGAAACAAACTTGTATTGTAAGGAAACTAGATTTATAGACCTTACTTAAACAGTAAACAGATTGAAAAGGCTGGAAAAATGGTAGGGCAGGTGGAGAAAATAGTACTTAGATCAGATCTCCATTGCAACTGAATTTAAGAGATTTTTATAACAGTTTTCTTAATATGTTTTTGCATTTTGCTTTTTAGCATCCAAGAATGCCTTGGTCCCTGGAAAAGAACAGATCAGTTTTAAAGACTGCTCAGAAGCATTCAAAATGGGGTTTACAGCAAGTGGTATTTACACATTACTTATATCTAACACAGGAGAAGAAAAAAAGGTATTACACTCTCTTGGTTACATTAATCAGAATGGGAAACTCTTTCAGTATCAAATATTTTTGTACAGTTGTATAAGTTATAGTTGTATCAGTTAAAAAGTTGTACAAATTAAAAAGCTTAATCGCTCAGTTTTCAAGGGTTAGAAAAAGGAGAATCTTACTTTCAGGTTAACAGAACATATTGAAAGTATTATCTTAAGTCCAGGTCTGATCAGAGATGCTATCTTTAGCATATAGTAGAATATGTCAACCATATGCATTTCAAAGTATGACTGGGTTTTTATATTAGCACTGTGCTCCTATAGATATTTTTTAAAAACTGTCTCAAAGTGAGGTCAATGTTAGGCCAACAATTAGGCAGGATGATTGATGGAACAATTTTTATTCCCAGACCTGCAACACAGAGTAGAATGATTACAGTGTTTAGACTGCCATCACCCTCTTTATTTGCAGCAGTTTAATGGATTATTCCAGCCTTAGGAGTGTAATCCATCAAACACTATTACCGCTTAACCTTCATTAATTTTGATGCAACTTGCCTGGAGTCCCACATACTACTCCTGGAAAACTGAAGTTCTGCAGAAACAGTCCTAGTGGATTTCATTCTGCCCATAACACCACCAGAATTACTGTCATTACCTTTTTAGGGAAAATATTGATGGCCTTTTTGTAAGACCGGGATTTACGGTGCTATTGATGTTGCTTTACATTTTATTTTGGGCAGAGAAACAAAATTGCCTTTTATTTGCCAGACTTCAGCTGTTTATGTTTTGATCTTTTCCTGTCAATGCACACTCTGGCCTCTCAAGGGACTTATAAACACCGCAGCACAATGTACGTTGCTAATCTTGTTTTCTTCCCCCTGCAAGCTTTCATTAGGAAGCGCAATGCAAAGCTGACATGCCTGCTTTCTTGTTGAAGCTATACTACTGTGATATTGTTAACATCATCTTGCTTTCCCTATTTCTTGCATTACAAAATAATGGCTAAATCCCTTGTCTTTTTGTATGAAACTCAGAAAGACATATAAATGGTGCAACATGAGTTTGTTCTTGAAATGGTTGGCCTGCATGCCTTTCATAAATATCTCAAGATGCAGAAGCTGTTAGCTCTGTGGGGTGGAGGATTAGTGTTGAGAGGTGCAACTAAAAATCTAATTGGACATCCCCCCCCCAGTTCTGATATAATGGATGACATTTACAGTGCATTCAGAAAGTATTCAGACCCCCTTCACTTTTGTCAATTTTGTTATGCTGTAGCCTGATTCTACAGTTGTTGGAACTCATTTTTTTTTCTCAATCTACACTCAGTACCCCATAATGAAAAAATAAAAACAGAATTTTAGAAATGTCTGTACATTTATTAAAAAGGAAAAAAAAAGAAATATCACATTGGCATAAATATTCAGACCCTTCACCCATCTTTGAAGCACCTTTGGCAGCAATTACAGCCTCAATCGAGTCTTTTTGGGTATGATGTGACAAACTTTGCACATCTGCAAAGTTTGGTATAGTTGTGAATGTTGTGTAAAAACAGGAGACCCTCTTGCACTTTTCAATTGTTAATCAGGCCTTTTAATAATCAAACAATTCAACCCTAACCAAAAAGCCTTATTAAATGTAATTCCTTAAATATCTTGTTAGAACTAGTCATGTATTTCTTTTTTTTTTTTGCCACAAATTTTTATTAGCTTATCAAAATATAAAATACAAAGAAAAATGAAAATAGGAAAACGAAGGAAGAAAAAAGGAAGAGGAAAAAGTATAGGGGAAAAGAAAAGCAGTGACTTCTGAGTCTTTGGCATAGCAGAATAAGTAATAACATACAACCTCAACGTTTTTTCTACTTTTACCTAATAATATATACTAGCCATTTCTCTAACAACAAACTTATCTCATCAACAAAAGCCAAATCAAAGTTTCGTTTTTTTCACTTCGAACACAAAGTCCAGAAGCGAGAAATGGATTTCTAAAGATAGCATGCTTTATATGCCATTATATTACTAATGGAAATCTTAATTCTACAGATTACGCCTGGTAGATATTCCCCCAAAGGAAGAACAACAAAAGGTTTCAAAAACAAAAACAGAAATGTTTTTTCTATTATTTCAAAAACAGAAGTATTTGGAGAATCAAAACTGGCAGCAAAATACAGGATCTGCTTGATGGAGAGCTAGACAGCATTCACATCACTCCAGGAACATGTTTTTATTATATGTGCTCATATAAACAGACATAATACTATAGGCCCTAACACAAAGTTTCCTAGTACTATTCAAACTGAACACAGAGAGAAAGCTGATTGCTTGTTTGCATGCAAGCATTGGTGGAGTATGTTGCCATACTTCTACTGTCAGTTCTGTTTCTCTGCACAAGGCATAATACTCAAGTATAACATGATTATGGGAACTGTATTTTTATATCACATGGGAAGTAAAAAAAAAAATGAGCAAGCAAATTTTGCCTCCCATAAATAGACATAGTTTTGTTAACTCTTTAACTTGGGATAAAAATCAATTAAGTGAGTAACAATTTCTATATCTGTGTGTCCTGGCAGACATATTGTGATATGGAGACGGCAGGAGGAGCCTGGACAATTATTCAGCGACGCTTAGATGGCAATGTAGATTTTGACCGAACATGGGCGGAATATAAAATGGTAAGCAGAACAATGTGATAAGCTTTTGATTAGACTCTGAATATATATCTCCTTGGTGTTCTACATGACACAGTCTTACTCTGATCATGTTATAATTTTAATTTTTTTCCCCAGCATTAACATCCAAGAACTTTTTTACTGAAGAAGCCAGAAAGTTAAACCTATAGCCTTTTGCTTGTTAAGCCATGCAGATAAATGTTGTATTCAAATATTCTGGACTGGGCATCTCAAAATTCTAGCATTTACCCTGGGATGGGTTTTCTTGAATTCGGTCACAGGAAAGCTAGCAGCCTTTTACAGTATCTTCATTTATTTACAAATTTGTGTATGTGTTTTAAAAATATGTAAAGGATTACAGTACCAATGCACAACAGATAGTGCTCCCCTTTCAGATTTGTAGAGAATCCATCCATGCTAAAATGATTCATACCCTGATATCTTCGATATTTCTTCTCTCTCTTCCACTGCTGTCTCCATTGAACTGCTTTTATTAAAAAAAAAAAACTTGAATAAAGGCTTAATTTCCCCTCTTGCTTCTGCCTACTTGGATAAACATAGCTGAATTATATCTACCCATGCCCTGTGTTTTCTTTGTTACTGGACTTGAGTACTATCACCTGATTGTTACCAGCTACTAATAATTTTTTGTCAAGACATATTGTCTCAAGCAATGCCATCTAATGACATAGCTTAACACTTTGTAGTAACAAAATCGGAAGAATCCCAAGAATCATCTCAACCATCTCCTTCCTATTTTATGTCACTAAAACTGAATATTATTTCCTGTCAATGGAGGAAAATACATGAGGCAATTCTGCTGTAAAATGAAATATAGATTTCATCTGTTGTATATAGATTGTCTATTAACACAGTAATGTTTAATTTACAATTGTGTTTTAAAAAATATGTATGATCTTTTTTTATGGCAATTTTCTCGACAGCTAAACAATTAAATGGTTCCACTTGGTTTTCCCATATCTAAATCTGTGTTTGAACAATTTCACTTTCCCAAATGGAGAAATTCAGCTGGTTTGACTCAATTCAGATGACTTTTTTTTTTAAAGGTGTGAAGTACTGATCTCAAAATGAAAAAAAAACAATATATTTAAATATGTAATTTGGATTACAGGGATTTGGGAACCCTTCTGGAGAATACTGGCTAGGAAATGAATTGGTTTCTCAGCTAACCAATCAGAAGCAGTATGTTCTGAGAATACAGTTGAAAGACTGGGAAGGAAATGAGGCATATTCTTTATATGAGCATTTTTCCTTAGCAGGTGAAGAACTAAAATACAGGTAAGTCAACATGAACAATTGCAGAGTTGTTCTTCTATGACATTACTTAGTAATTGCCTTAATGCCATTTGCATGCTATACTTGTGTTATACATAGAAGTGAGAATGAGGGTGATCTGTTTTGTGGAAAATGTGTAAATATACCTGTCCCGTATACCAGTCCTCTATTCAGTTTTCATTTTACTTGTCCTTGGTCACTGGTGCATAATTTTCCAAACGATACCAAACAGTGATCACTATCTGAAAAGTGCTTTAAGAAACTTATTTGCATTTGTATCAACAAAGGATTTGGAATATTATGATGTTAGTAAGTGTGCTACGAACCCCGCTTATCACAAAATAATTATATCTGCGTATATTTTCATATTAAATTAACACACTCTCAGGAAGAGGCGACTGAAAACAGGAATATAGCTACTAGATATCACTAGATGAGCTTTATGACTAAGAAACAAAATTAACAATAATTTTTACTGCAATCTAACTATTTCCTCATCTGGAAATAGCTGAGTTGTATAACAGAGCTTATGTTCACGAAGACAGCCTTTGCAAAAGAGCTTATTATCTCAATCCTTTATAATATTAACAATAATTTCTACACATGCGCATGCAAATATACTTCCTTCTGAAATGTAACCAAATCTCCCTGCTCCTCATCCACCACCTTAACCTCTTCACTCCACTTGTGTTCATATGTACAATCCTCCCCCTTCTCCCATATATAGTGAATCTTAGTGGTCCTAACTGGAAGTTGCTTTGTGGCAAAGTGGATGGCAAATAAATTTAATAAATAAATAGATAACCAAAGAAATATAGGTGACCGATTCGATCCACTCTTCTCTGTTCTCACTTTTGTATGAATTCCAAAATGATGAAGGATTGATACAATATGTATAAGAGGAACAAAGTAGAATCAATCATAAAAGTCTTTATCAGTTATTTCTTATGTATAGATTTCAAAGTATTTTCCTGTACTGTACATTTTAAATACAGACTTCCATAAACAACTGATTAAGATTTACTACCTCTAGTTATTATTGTTGCTATTTTAAAGCTAGTTCAACAACGCAGGAGAAAATATATTAATCTTTTTTTCACAACAACATATGCTGTTGACAAAAAGTCCCTGGCATACTCTCCAAAAGGCAAATCGTAGATTGTTAACCAGAGAAGGGAACAGGATACTTCTTGGAAAATATTTCCTCTCTACAGAAAATCCAGCGCAACCACTTTAGCCTGCAATAATTTGTTTCCCATTTTGCTTGTCTACAGAATCAACCTTAAAGGGCTTACGGGTACAGCCGGCAAAATAAGCAGCATCAGTCAACCAGGAAATGGGTTTAGCACAAAGGATGTAGACAACGACAAATGCATCTGCAAATGTTCACAAATGTTAACAGGAGGTAAGAGCGGCATTTTCTCTTCTCTTCCTATTCTCACACTTTTCTATTTCTGTTGGCACTTTATCTATCCATAAAGTAAAAAGCAGATACATTTGATCGTACCAGCTGTTATAATAAAATGGAAAGATCAGAATGACCTGTGTAAGTAAACTAAGGCAAATCTATCAGGATACTCTATTGTTGCAGGTTGCAGGATCACGCCTGGTTAATACTTGGATGGGATACTACCAGCACTTCAGTCTAGATTGGGAAGTTGAAAGACTTCCCAGATGCAGTGGCAAAAATCTTCTCTAATATGCAAAGAAAACTACACAGACATGGCTGTGTAGATATCAGGAGTCGAGCTCCACCAGGAGACTTTATGTTTAGACTAGCTCAAAACATTATAACTGAAAAAGTCATTTTCCAATATCTACTCCAATATCTAATCTGAAAGGAGGAGGATAGAGGTGGAGGGAAGCATAGTCCAATCAGTGCTGTTTTCACTCTTTTGCACCAATGCAAGGCTATAATCACAGCACGATACCACAAGAATGCCCTCTAAGATACTGAGAAATGGGTCAGGAAATTGGTGAGAATTTAATGAGATCCGGAAGATCTCAGAATTAGCACACTGGCCCTGGCTCCGAGTTAACTTCCACATAACTGTCTTTAATGAGATCCATGAAACCCCACAAAGGTTTCACATCAACATCAGCAACTGAATGAAATGAAAAATTAAACTGATTTGCTTGGAAAAAGTGAGGACAGCAATAATAATCTGGGAAAAGTACAGACATTTTATGGTGCTCTCTACTCATATTTACTCCACAGCATTTCTATTAAAATGTCAGAGCCAAATGTATTTAACTGATGGATATCTAGTACTTCTAAGATTAGTACCAGCATATCTTTGAATAATTGTTGCTGGACAATTGCAGTTAATTCTTTTGGAACAGATTCTGCTGGAATTGAGGGAAACCCTCTTATTATTAGTTTACAAGGACACTGAAGAGCTATCTATGCATTCAAGTTTTTAGTTTAGGTTTTTTTTTTCTTTTAAAAAATTACACAATTTTTAATGTTTGTACATTCATGCTGTGAGTGTACAGAATAATTTGGAAGTGGGTAGCATATAACTTGATCAAAACTAAAATAAAGAAAGAATAGGCTGCTGTATTTTTCATAGCAGTTTGGTTGATTGCAGTGGGGATGCTGGGCTAAACAGGCATTTGATCTAATCAAGAAGATTGCATTTTATATTTTTTACAAGGAACTAAGCCAGGGGTTCACAATGTTAGCAACTTTTAAGATGCAGGGATTTCAACATCTAGAATTTCCCTGCTGGCTGGTGAAATTTGGAAGTTGAAGTATACACATCTTAAAGTTGCCAAGATTGGGAACCTCTGAACTAAGCTACTTATAAAACTGGAGAGGGTGCTATTATGAATAGCAATAATAAACAAACTGTAATTCTAATATGACAGAGTATTTTTTCTTTTGATAATTGTTAATGCAGATTTTTTTGTATCATGTTAGTACTATTACATGAAAATCAACTGTCTAGTTTGGTGTAGTACTTAAGGTACTAGGCTAGAAACTGGGAGGATCAATGAGTTCTAGTCCTGCCTTAGGCACAAAGCCAGCTGAGTGACTTTGGACATTTGGGACAAAGTAGTTTTATATTCCTTTATTTTATTTGTAAGTTATAAAGTAAAACGTCTCTTCTTCCCATATCTTACCTCTTATATATTAAGAAATTTTTAAAGCCCTATCATTCAGTTATAGTCAAGAAAAATCCACCAACAACTATCAGAAGCAACATATATGTTTTTAACCTTGATCAAATAAATCAACTTTGTATTCATTCCATCTCCTTTTAAGAATCTTGATCTTTAGTCCCTTTAGTGTCCTAAAAGTCAATTTCGTACCATTTTGCCTCTTGTTAGAAACTCCTTTATAGGTTTAATACATCTTTTTTGTAAATCCAAGATAAGAAAGTTATCTATGCCATTCTGATTAATGATGTTCTGTTCCCTTTAATTATTAAGATATCAGCCAGTTTCATTTGTAAATCCAACGTAACATTTTTTGTATCATTCTTACAGTCTGACATTTTAAAATCTACTTTCAGAACATTTGAATTAGTCCTGATGTCAGCGTCTCAGAACTGACATAGGAAAGGGAGGAGAAGCCTGAACTTTTGCCTGCTAAATCCCTTTGAAGATTCGGTCTCCTCGGAGATGGGGAGGGGGGAGACATTCCTGTGACCTGACGAAAAAGGAATCAAGAAAGTGACTTGGAAGATAGCCAATGAGAAGCAGAGAATTGGGGATCGGAAAGGGAGGGATTGGGGGGCAAAGGTCAGTACTGACCGCGAAGAGTCAGGATCAAGTTGCTGTGCTCGAATAAAGAGAAAATTTCCTTAAAGATCGGCAGTTTGGAAGTTCATTTATTTTGAGATAGCATTGAAACCTGACAGACGCAGGCAAAAGTTCAGGCTTCTCCTCCCTTTTCTATGTCAGTTCTGACACGCTGACACCTAGTTTGTTTTATCCAGTTTGTTTAAAATTGGTATATTATTTCTGAATCCATTTTTATAATGGCACACAATTTGTGAGTGCATTGTTCCCAAATATCCTTGAATTCTTTTAAGATGAGATATATTTTGCTCCATTCTATATTAATGTGTCACTTTTCCTTTAATTATAGTTTTAGTTCTTTCTGGCTCCCTCTAGTGTCCAACCTTCAAAATCTGTCTTATCATTTTTTTCTTAATTTATTATTTATTAGATTTTTATCCTACCTTTATTACTTTATAAGTAATTCAAGGCAGTGAATATACAGAACATAACACTCCTTCCTTCTCTTTTCCTCTTAACAATAACCCTGTGAAATGAGCTGGGCTGAGAGAGAGTGACTGGCCCAAAGTTACCCAGCTGGCTTTCAAGACTAAGGTGGGACAAGAAGTCAATCTCCTAATTTCTAGCCTGGTGCCTTAACCAGTAGTCCAATCTGGCTCTGAGCAATTATTTCTCATGGGAGGGTTTCTTACAATTAGTTTCAAAATCTTGCCCCTTAATTCATTTAGAACTTTCCGAAATCATTTTTTTTAATCATCCTTTTGCTGTTTATTCAAAAATAAGAATTTTTTAAAGTCCTTGCATGAAACTCTTATCATCAAGTTTAGGAGAAAACTCACCTGGTATAATGAAACTTGCCTTTCTGAGGATTCTTAGTATCACAACAATGTAACAACCAATTCTGAAAAATGATTAGGAAAGAAAATATGCAAACTCAGCGTCCTTTTGAAGGCTCTGAACTGTGCTTTGGACAGATATTACTTTCCTTCAGCTCCCAAAGCTCTAAAACTGATCAAAGATTGCTGTCTTACAATTTCCTCATGAAGAGCCATTGTATGGATCACTTGCAGGCAATCCTGGTCCTCTCCTTGCTCCTCACGGGAATTTCAAGGAGCAATCCATTCACTGGGTCTTCGCTCTACTGCAGTTATTGGCTTCACTCTCACAGAGTGTTTTTAGTGTGCCACTGCTTCCCTGGAAGTCCCCAGGAAATATTATAGCCATATTATGTTTTAAAGCAGGGGTGTCAAATTCAAGGCCTGGGGGGCTGGATCGGGCCTACGGAGTGCTTAGATCTGGCCCGTGGGTCTGCCCTGGAAACAGTGAAGGACTGGCCCGTGATGCCTCTGCCAGCGAAGCTTGGGAGGGCCACATGCAGGTCATCCTGAGCTCTGTTTTCGTTGGAAGAGGGTTGCAGGAGGCTGCCGAAGCCGAAAATGGAACTGGGGAGCCTGTTTTCTCTGGCAGAGTGCTCGGGGCACCACAGGCATCCCCCACACAAATGACATCGAGCTGGCCATGCCCACATGGCCATGCCCACTCTGCCCCCCATGAGGTCAAACATAACCCTGATGCTGCCCTCAATGAAATCGAGTTTGACCTCTTTTAAAGAATGCTCAACTTTGGAGGCCTGTAAATATTCACTCTGGTTAATCAGCTCAGTGCTTACAGTCAATCACCATACAATGTAGCTCTTTTGAGGCATAAGTGATAAGCAAGTATCAAGATGGCTTCTATAATACCAAACACTGGCTTTAAGAGTTGCCTCTTTCACGAGGCTTTTCATGTTTAGCCCTTTAAAATGGTTACTGTCAGAAGGGTGCTCTGAATTAGCACTTGGAAGGTGAAGATGAGATGGAAATATGGAAAAGATGTCAATTATGCATGAATATTCTAATTAATTGTTTTAAAAGTGAAGTTGTATGTCTAGTTTACAAAACATAAATATGTGAATCTCTTTCATGTTTCCTTTTATTTTATACAGGATGGTGGTTTGATGCATGTGGACCCTCCAATCTAAATGGTTTATACTATCCACTGCGACAGAACACAAACAAATTTAAAGGGATTAAATGGTACTACTGGAAAGGAGCAGGCTATTCTCTAAAGGCCACAACTATGATGATCCGCCCAACAGATTTCTAAAAAAGTCTACACTTTTATGTTGGAAAATTTTGTTGACATAATTTTAATATACTTTGACAATATGGATACACTATGACCAATTTTTCTGCCTGAACAACATGCATATGCATTCTATAGGAATCAGTGTTTCTACTCCTGATTTCAGCATTGCTGAATTTCATCACAGTTCAGTCATGTAAGAAGAAATAACCAAAGCGATAATGATTTTAAAAGGAGAATGTTAAAAGGATTCTGCAGGACCTTAAGAACTTTGTTTTCATGAACATTTATGAAGTTTGTGCATAACTGGAACTGTGAAATATATCTAGATTATCTAAAATGTCTTCAGTCTTAAACATTACTTTATATCTTACAATTGAACTCTCAATTGCTATTTTAAAAAGAGCACTGCTTTGTAAACTATATTGTATCTTATTATTCATGCTGTTCCTTGTAATTATGTAAATATTTTGTAATTAATGCCTATATTCAGATTATTGCCTCTAGTAGTCACATATTCAAGGATATTTGGTAGCACATAGTATATTTAATAAGACTGTATAAAAATATTTCTATATTTTACGTCTTTTCTTTAAAATCTAATACTGAGTATATAACAGACCACTATTTTTATACCTTGCATATCAGATATTTGCATAGGTATTCTAAAGCTCGAAATACCTTTGCAATTTATAGAACTCTACATGTGAACTCAGTATAATGTATAAGAATATTGGACTGTTATTCTTTCTTGTTCTTTTCTCTTAAAATAATACCTCTTAATTATAATTTGTGAGTATTTTGGACAGTTTAAAAGATCTGCTTCTATTTTCTCTAGCTTAAAGGGAAACTGGTAATTAAAAGTTTGAACACCTCTTGAGGAAATTTGATTTGGGATTAGTTGATATATAGTTCCCTGTGAACATTTTCCATTGCTTATACTTTTATATATGACAATCAAATCGTTATCATATTCTATGATAAATTAAAAAGCAAAATATTACTTACAGGAGCTGCAGGGAAATCCACTGACAATTCAAATGGCTCTTCAGAAATCCAATAGCCATGTTCCAGAGACCACAAAACCTAGACAGTGATGGAACCACTGAGAATTAATAGGTCTATTCGAAATGTGTAAAGTAGCCAATAGTAAGAAGATCATTAACAGCGGAATAGTTAGCATATTCAAGCTTTGTTTCACACAGGCCAGATAACTATGCTTTAGCTGTACACTGTGTACAACATATTTTACTTCATTGAATCCTCGTTAGAAGTTTAGCTCATAATAGAAACAGGCTTCTAAGTTTGTGGACAATGCTCAGCCTTAAAACAGATGTTTAAAGACATAATCAATGGTGCATGGAATTTGAATATATTTGTATGCTTGGTTCAGTCAACAGACCTTAATCACACTTAATCACAAAGCTTTTTGGAAGCAAATTTGCTGCATGAAGAAACAAGGAAATGTCTTTTCAAAGAAGTGCAGCCCCAATGTTGTTTGAACCATGTGAGGAAGTTGTCAATTTTCTTCTTCTTTATTAAGATTTCCTGCAGTAGCACATTCATTAGTCTCAGAGTAGGATTCAATCAATAAAACAACAGCTTTTAGAATATATATAGGATCACATCATGAACTTGGCCACAGAGGGTTGTGCAACAGAACATCAAGTTTATTTGAGTTTTGACTAGATGAACAAAAAAATATTTGAGGAAACTGAAAATCTTAACTTGCTAGTTGGTAAATCAATATGCATTAAACCACTGTTCCCATGCCATCAGAGAAATTGATTAAAACCATTCATGTATCAAACGGCAAGACTCTGAATACAAATGCTTTTCTTATATAGTCCACTCTATCTGCCCGAAAGTATTCTTCATGAGTGAATTAGAGGACTTTCCAAGTCTTTAATCATAATGGATACATCTAGGGAGATCTGATGGAAACCAGAAAATTCTCAGTGCATAGGTTGAAGTGCTGCCCACTTTTCTCACAATTTCTTTAGACAGTTGCCAACATTTATAACTGCTTGGCCTAAGATTAATTAGTTCCGGAAATTGCTAATTTGCTACAAAATAGTTCCTTCACAAAGCACAGTTGAAATACACGATATATATCTCAAGAACAGTATTTCTTATATGAATCTCTGTTAGTAAGTTCCAGATTCTCCACTCCCAAATGCATTCCTCAGTGCTAAACTGTACATATGCAAAATAAGAGAAACAATTAATGCTGTTCATCACTTGATCAGTGGTCAACAGCTGGTATGTTCAAAACAGTGATTTAATGTGCCCAGTCCCGGAAGGAACATTACAAAGAGACTATAACAAAAGATCAAAACAAATGCAGTTTAAAACCAGTCAATGACTTTTTCCACAGGAACAAAATGACATCCTCTGTGGTTATCTACTTAAATGTGCCATTTCCTCTACTAGCCCCTCTTTAAAAAATATAGTTTAAAGGGTGAGAGTCCTCTTTCATATTTTTCACCTGTAAAAATATTTAATACTCTTATTATCTGAAGCAAAACATTGTCAAACACTTGCTGAATCTCCTTATATTTCCCATCAAATCATACCAGAATGAATGGCCCAGAAGTATTAAATATTGGATAAGAAACTGAAATATTCTGCATGTAATCTTGGTGTGGTGATATATGGTCTGTTATATATCTCTAAATAGATAATATATATCTATTTAGAGATATATACATATTCCTTAATTGCAGTACATCAGATGAAAAGGTGTTTATAACATCTTAATAGAATTCTAAGAGATAACTTAAAAAACCACTCTTAATTTCTTTCCTCCATCATATTTTGGGGCCAGCTGCCAGGAAAAAAAAACAAGGCAATACAGTTTTCTTCTCAACTTGGCTCTAATAGAAAATATATAACTTATCACAAAATCTCTGGGACCTCTCTCCATTCCACCTGAAATTAAGCCTCACCCTTACATCCCTAACATCTTATAGCACGATTTCTCCAAATACCACACATTTTTATTTCAAAAGTTGTCAGCTCTATATCTTGACATTGGATCATGTGCCTCTAGGCATTCAAGTCAGTATGGATATTAATAATAAGAAACCTGTTAGTGAGAAAAATACTCAGTTTACAGGTAATACAAATAAAACAGGCAAGGCAGAATTGAAAAGGTTAAACACCATACTATATAGTCTACCTCTTCAAAAAAAAAAAAATCAGCTACAGAAAAGTTGCAATTTAAAAATTATATAACATACAATAATGGACAGTGTAATCAGTTGTATTTACAATCCTGGTTCAGAAGCATCTGAATGGAGATAATTTCTTTGAATATGATTACAGAAAATACGATCCATCTGTGACACAAATCCCTTGGCATTAAAGCCCTTCCTGTTTCTGCAGCTGCACTTGATTCCTCTCTAGCCTGGGAAAGTGGGATATTACAGCCTTCTGCTTCTAATACTTTGAAAATCAATATGTATACTTTGAATACAAGGTTATCATTAATTTGAGTGCCTGTGTTACTGTCTTGTTTCAGTAGATATTTTGTAGAAATAGCAGGAAGGCTAAATCTCATAATAAATACATTTCTTTACAGTCAGAAGAGGGATTTTCAATGATCATACACCAAGTTGAAAATATAAACAAAGAAGGCATCCAGTTGTACATTTTAGTAGCCAGTTTTGGAGCCTTCAATTTATCTATACATTAATAATCCAAGGAACAGGTAAGGTCCAGGAAAATGTAAACCAGCCTTTATTTTTGTCAAAGAGGTTTTCTTATTTCCTCATATTTCTTGTACCTCCAGTATACTTTGGTCTGAGAGGGAGAGAACAGAAGAGCTTGAAGGATCTGTTTAGAAACAAATCTGGATTTTAGCATTTTAATGGCAAAATTATTCTAGTGTAGAGTTCTCTCTAACATTGTTTATGAATTTTCAACATTCAGAATTTTTTATAAAAATAAATTCCTGCAGTCCCAAATTTAGAACTGGCACCAGGAACTTTTTTTGATATTTGGGGCCTCTTCTCTCCATGACTGATGACATTATAGCATAGTTTTCCAATCTTGTGAGTCCATGGATATGAATGTGGATGCCTCAGTCCCACCTACAAGTATTCATATGGCCAAATTCACTTTGCAAGCCTCCACCATCCAGAGAATGTGAAACGTGACCAAAATATTTCACAATCCTGGTTTATAGGAAATATTCACCTTCTATTTTTTTAAAAAAGGTGGTAATAATGTTGTGCACATTTATATGCTTATTTTGCTGTAAAAATTAATATGTAATAAACTTATGCAATCTTGATTGACAGAAACACTTTAATATTTTACACTGTGTATCTCATATATTCATTTACCATTAATGTCACCAGATAATGATCATATTTTAATGAAAAAAGAAAGTCTATTGATAGTCATCTGTATTACTTACCCATTCATAACAGACAATCCAACAGCCTCGAGCAATTCCCATAAGTATATTTAAAGTCCGGCGGGGGCTCCCTGCAATTACATGACTTGTATTTTTGCATACTTCATCAGAAGTCAGAAAACCACCCAGCTTCTTCAGCACCTGCAGTGTTACTTTCTGCATCCTTTAAGAAACAGAGAGCGGACCTTAATAACTTATTACACATCTACAGAAATTTGATAGTTACAATATAAACATTATTATAAGAGGTATGTACAAAACATTAAAATGGCCAAAAGTTATGTTTATTTTGGGCCTACTTCATTGAAAGTAGTCTGACCTCAGCAACAAGCTATTTCTAGTTGTAAAATGGAGTTTGGGACAGCCCTATTTGATGTTCAGGTATTTCCAATGAGGTTGGAACAGATGTTTCAGGAGTCAGAATGCTCCTATTGTTGAATGTTTTGTACATATTTACTTAAGTAGGGGTACAATAAAACAGCATGGTAATTTATCGCCTTCAAACTAAATTTATATCCCTTTGAAAATGAATCAAATCTGAAATAGGTACAGAATTTAGCAGCCCACCACTAATTCAAATAAGAATTAGATGACACCAATCTTCTGAATGCTATACTGTTTTCTGATAAGGTTCTGGATCAAATTCAAAGTCCTAGTTTTAAACCAGATGGCTTGGCTTCCATGTATCTCCAAGTAGAAGCATCCTATCCATTATAAGAAGTACACAGCTCTTATTTATTCATCCTAAGAAAGAATGTTTAAGGCACCCATTTTCATGAAGTATATTGAGGGGTGGTGGTCTTGTGATAAATGTTTCTCTCTGGAGGGAATAGCACTCTCCAGTGGTTCCAGTTGGCCTCCATTTTGCTCCCATGGGAAAGCCATAAAATGGTATTGAGAGAATGTGTGGGATTTGATGATGACTACTGGGATAGGACAGCAGGATGGTAGATGCTGTCATTAATTTGATATTTGAATTGTTTCTTTTAAAATCTTTGAATTTCATTTATATAAATAAGCTGTCTTATTCCATACTGCAATTTGAAACAGTTAATAAGGAACAGCACTCAGTGAATGCAGTAAGCATACATTCTTTCATCATACAGCAAAGATTGTAAAAAACTTGTTCTGTTTCCTACATATCTCTATCTAACAAAACCCATATTTATGTATTTATCATACTTTTACTACAGTCCCATGTAAAGTAGTTTTACTCATTCTTCTTACATAAAAATGATTTTAAGTAATTAAAATTATTAATACGATGTGTTTTACAACACTCAGAAAATGTATACTATATGTACAAAGCTAATTTGAATCCTAGGGATTGAAGTCTGTGTATGTCTATATTTTTCTGATGGTAGCATACAAATATAAACTATTAATGGAAGTGTTGTTTCCAAATGTTGCCATAGGCCTGCATTAAAGGCCACATTGGCTCAGATTTTAGGAAGTTAAAATCCAAACATTGGGTGATACTAGACAAAGAAGTAAGTTTTAAGAACTACAAAGATATGAAAATATATGTACATAGAAACATAATCACAATACCTGGTACTTACTCAGGGGACATGCTTGTCATGACTAATGTTCTCAAAGGCTAAAGATTTAAAGAAATAAGGAAAAATAAATCAACATATTTGTTTGCCCTTAACAATGTCCAATTCTGATGAAATCTAAATCCTACAAAGATTAAAGCTTTTTTATACCTCAACATTTAGGAAGCAAACTGTAGCTTCTTGACATAAACGCACCCGAATGAATGAGCCCTGTGTACATATGTAGGGTAACTTCATGCATGGAATTTCTGAGTGGTCCTCAGTTCTCTGCTGCAAAGTTAGAGAGTGTACCACTGTATATCTCAGTGCTAAACATGAAAAACTAGCACATTTCTATGATCCTTTAACATATTTTTTCAACATTTAGTGGGGAAGAAAGAATGATGTGAAAACACTGTATTATAAAGATGGTAGGGTCACCCAAGCAAAAGACTATTTCTAGAAAACAGCTTTGATGGTCTAGTACTTTTAATCTATAGCTACCTAAAGTAATTAAACATGAGGTTGCCAGTTTTGTACTTTAACTGCAAATATTTGTCTCCATGATTTACAGAAGATTCACCCATTCTAATTGAATATTCTAAATGCATCAAATAGAATTGGCTTTCTGAAATTTGTAAAATCTTTCCCCATATGTGAAGCTCATTTATTTTATTATTGTAAAATGATGTGCTATATCTTCAGTATCTACTGCTGAAAAGCTATACAGAACAATTCAGCACATGCAAACTATAGACATGACATCTCTTCAATAACAGCAGTTCTTCCAACTACTCATAAACAATACAATGTTCTATCCAAAAACATTGCTTAGATTTCAACCATGTGGAAAGGCCTGTATGGTAAATAAACAGATCGATTGATTGATCGTAAGAATAAATCCAAATACTAGAAGATGAAATGTCTTGTGACAGATGCTTCTTAAAAACTTGTTGCTGCTCATCGGAGAGTTTAATGAATTTTTGTTTCCATGAATTAGAAAGGAGAGTGAGTGGATGGGTGAAAAGACAATCTTAGCTTAGCTGAAAACCCTCCTGCTATTAAATCAGGTAGCTGATGATGGCTCTGAACACTCCAATACTTGAGTTACAGAAAAATAAAAAGATTATGAAGTATAGGATCCATTTCATGGCTGTAGCATTGCACACTCGTTCTCCCAAATCAAATGTTGGTTTTACAAATAACAGAAAATAATAACAGTACAGAAAACTTCAATTCTAGGAATATGTAATAAAATGCTGCAGAGTTCAGTGTACCTTGTCCAATCATGTTTTCCCTCTGAATAGATTAGCTATTTAATGGTTTGCTATGATTTTGTGACCACTAAACATTAGATTTTGTGCTCTCCCCTTAGGATTCCCATCTACTTCTGCAGATTGTAAGGTCCCCCATACCTGGCACAAAAAGACATCACTCAACCTGGGAAAAAGAAGAAACACTTTCTTCTACTGGTTTTACAGCCATGATATACCAACTCACCTTTTCAATTCTCCTAGTAATCTTTAATTTCCTATCAGGCTCATTCACATGGTTCCCCAAAGGTTCACAAGCAGTGTTTTTGGCATCACTCGTTGAAAATTTGGCATTATCTAAAAACCAGATCCATTCAGAGTTAATCTTAATCCATACTATGAAAAATGTAAATGCTGTTAATGTATTAGCACAATTGCAGCTTTGCATTGTTCCTGTATTTTTCATAATCAGGTACAGTTCCTTTTTTTGGTGTTTTTTCTACATTGTATGGCTTCTCTAAAAAAGAGTAATTGCAGTTATAAGTAAACATTTTAAAAATCATTTTTAGGTATGTATTATCTTTTAAAAACTCACCTTTCATATTCGATTTTTCGCAGGTCCTAATTTGAATTTTAAAAATTGAATATTTCCTTTTATTTATCTTTATGGAAGGCAACCCACAAATTGCACCAAGATTATTCTCACAGCCTATTACATCTTCATAACTTTTCATGGCAGAACTTCATTAAATTTTCACTTTGCAACTTTATATTACTAGAAGCAAACTCCTTTTAAAATGAAAACAGCAGTGATGGATAAAATATTTTAAAGTTGAAATGTTTACAGTTCAAAACAACTATTTAGATCAGAGGTGTCAAACTGGATTTCTTTGAGGGCTGGATGAGCATTGTAGTTCTCCTCCGCAGGCCAGAGGTGGGGAGGGGAGCAGGGGGGGAGACAGGACATTTTTGGCTGGCAGAGTGCTGCAGGAGGCTGAAAATGGGCCATGTAGGTTCCACAAGCCCCCCCCCCTCCCGGTAGCCCATTTTGGCTGGTAGTGGCACTGCAGGCTGGTCCTTTGATATTTCCAAGCCGGCCCCACAAGCCAGATTTAAGCATCCCGCGGGCCGGATTCAGCCCATGGGCCTTGAGTTTGACACCCCTGATTTAGATCTTTCTGGAAATGTTTCTGTTCAGTTTAAACCAAATCTAATTCAAAGCAACCTCTAATAGTTCAGAACATTTCCAGAACTGTTGGAACAACTTCACAACCCAAGATTGAAACAGCTACCTCTATAAAAAACACTCCAATTTCATTTACTTCGCATGTATTATTTGGAGTTTGGAGTTTATTGGATTTCTATACCGTCCTTCTCCCAGGGGGCTCAGGGCGGTGTACAGCCACATTAAAACACGTGAATTTATAAAATTTAAAACCAATTAAAACAAATATATACAATTTGCCCCTCAAATTAAAACACACATACACCCACTTAAAATTCATATTAGGCCAGTCCGGCTTGCTGAAACAGGAAGGTCTTTAGGGCACAGCGAAAAATACGCAGGTCGGGGCTAAGACGAAGCTCTGGGGACAGCTCATTCCAAAGGGCTGGTGCCCCCACAGAGAAGGCTCTCCCCCTGGGTGTCGCCAGTCGGCATTGTTTGGCTGACGGCACCCTGAGGAGCCCCTCTCTATGGGAGCGTATTGGCCGGTGGGAGATTGTTGATGGCAGAAGGCGGTCTTGTATGTATCCCGGTCCTAAGCCATGGAGCGCTTTAAAGGTGGTGACCAACACCTTGAATTGCACCCGGAAGACCAACGGGAGCCAGTGCAGCTCGCGCAGGAGGGGTGTTACATGGGCGTGCCGAGTCGCACCCATAATCACCCGCATGGCCGCATTCTGGACCAGCTGGAGCCTCCGAGTGCTCTTCAAGGGGAGCCCCATGTAGAGAGCGTTGCAGTAGTCCAGATGGGATGTGACAAGGGCATGAGTGACTGTGCGCAGGGCATGCCAGTCCAGAAAGGGACGCAACTGGTGCATCAGGCAAACCCGATAGAAAGCTCCCCTGGCCACGGCCGTCATGTGCTCTTCCAAAGACAGCCGTGCATCTAGGAGAACACCCAAGTTGCGAGCCCTCTCTGTGTGGGCCAAGATCTCCCAGCTGACTATACCGGGACGCCGGAGGCCATAGCCATTCAAGTCTTGGAGGGGTTGAGTTTGAGCCTGTTTCTCCCCATCCAGATCCACATGGCCTCCAGGCACCGGGACATCACATCAAGGGCATCATTGGGGTGGTTCGGAGTGGAGATGTACAGCTGAGTGTCATCAGCGTACTGATAGAATCTCACTCCAAAACCACGGATGATCTCGCCCAGCGGCTTCACATAAATGTTGAACAGAAGAGGCGAGAGGACTGACCCTTGCGGCACCCCACAAACAAGGCGCCTCGAGGTCAACCTCTGCCCCCCCTGGCAACACAAACTGCGTGCGGTCAGAGAGGAAGGAGGAGAACCACCGCAACACGGTGCCCCCCCACTCCTGACCCCTCCAATCATCGCAGCATGATACCATGGTCGATGGTATCAAAAGCCGCTGAGAGATCTAATAGGACCAGGATAGAGGAACAACCCCTGTCCCGAGCCCTCCAGAGATCATCAACCAGTGCGACCAATGCCGTTTCCGTGCTGTGCCCTGACCTGAAGCCCGACTGGAACGGGTCTAGATAATCGGCTTCATCCAGGTACTGGGGCAGTTGTCGCGCTACCACATTCTCAACAACCTTCGCCACGAAGCGAAGGTTGGAGACTGGGCGATAATTCGCTAATGTAGCCGGGTCCAGGGAAGGTTTCTTGAGGAGAGGCCTCACCACCGCCTCTTCCAAAGAGCGGGGGAAGTAACCCTCACTCAAAGAAGCGTTAATTCCCTGGAGCCAGGCTCGTGTAACCTCCCGGGAGGCCAGCACCAACCAGGAGGGACACGGATCCAACAAACATGTGGCAGCGCTAAGCCTCCCCAGAATCCTGTCCACGTCCTCGGGAGTCACAGGGTCAAACCCCTCCCAGATAACATTCTCAAGATTCCCCTCCATCACTCCATCCGGATCTACCTAATCAGAATCCAGACCTTTCCGAATCTGAGTGACTTTGTCATGCAGGAATTGCACAAAATCGTCAGCGCTGCCCTGCAAGGGGTCTGCCCTCGCTCCCAGATGAAGGAGGGAGCGGGTCACCCTAAACAGGGCTGCTGGGCGGTTCTCTGCAGACCCGATAAGAGCGGAAAAATAGTTAAATTTTGCCGCTTTTATCGCCACTAGGTAGATCTTAATATGAGACCACACCAGTGTTCGGTCAGGTTCGGAGCGACTGGCCCTCCAATCACTCTCCAGGCGTCTTTTCCAGCGCTTCATCTCTCTCAGCTCCTCGGAGAACCAGGGAGCCAATTGAGATCGGCACCGGGTCAGAGGCCGCAAAGGCATGACACGATCCAAAACTCCGGCAGCCGCCCTATCCCAGGTGGCCACCAGCTCTTCAGTTGTGCCGTGAGCCAGAGTCTCAGGGAATGGCCCAAGCTCCATCAGGAACCTATCCGGGTCCATCAGGCGCCTGGGACGGAACCACCTGGTCGGTTCCGTCTCCCTGCAGCGAGGTGTAGCAGTTGGAAAGTCCAGTGATCAGACCATGACAAGGGTTCGATGACTAAATCCCCCCTTTCCAGATCACTCTGCCACTGACCAGAGACAAAAATCAAGTCCAGAGTGTGTCCCCCCATGTGAGTAGGGCCTTGAACTACTTGGGTCAGGTCCAAGGCCATCATGGAAGCCAAGAACTCCCGAGCCGCCATAGACGTTTCACTGACAGATGGCAGGTTGAAATCCCCCATAACTATAAGCCTGGGGGTATCAACTGCCACCCCGGCTATCACGTCAGGCAGCTCGGACAGGGCCGCTGCCATGCAGCAGGGAGCCAAGTACGTAATCAGCAGGCCCATCTGCACCACACGACCCCACTTCACAAGGAGGGACTCACATCCGGCTGAGGTACAGTGGTTTCCCTTGGACATAGACTTTCTTTAATAATAACTGCCACCCCCCCACCCCTACCCTGGACCCTCGGCTGATGAAATGCCCGGAAACCTGGTGGGCACATTTCAACCAGGGGCACCCCCCCCTTCTGGGCCCAATCAGGTCTCCGTAATAATTTGAATTCTAAGATGTCTGCTCTTAAATTCAGCCTTAGTTATAGCTGCATTCATACATTGCTCACTATCTTCAAGCCATATTCAATCTTATTTCCACTAACTAACAAATAAAACATAATTATTACAACATGTAACATGACAGTAGCCTGAGCTTTATGGAATATATAATGAAGTCTTTGGCTGGATGGGAAAAACTGCTGTGAACATCGAATTTTCTGATATAAGATATCTTGGCACAAAAAAAGGAGGTGGGTGTCCTAAAATACCATGAAGTAAGAAAAGTCACTCTACTTTAGCTATACTGTACATATTATATCAACATATCTGTAGTATTATAAATACACTATTGATACTTATGAATACCATTCTCTGAAAAACTTTTTTTTTTTTTACCCAAATTGTATTAAACATTTCTATAACTACCCTTTCAGGTTTGTAAGGAAATGGGAGAGAGAAAAAATTCAGGGGGAAAAAAGCTTACGTTGTACATGGATATTCTAAGATTAGAATGGTATATATGAAGGGATCACAGCCAATGAAAACAGTATCAGTAGTATGGCATTTTTTAGGCATGATTTGGCCGCATTAACTTTTAAGAGCCTATTTTGGAATTGCTTTCCCAAACTCCAAGTGCATGCTGGCTTTTAATACAAATATATGGAAGCTTCAAACACTGAGATATACCTCACCTTTACAAGAAATCTCTTATATAAAGAAATCATATAAAAACATAGTTGTTCATAAAGTACCAAGCTGCATCTGGGAACACTGTGCCAAAAAGGAAATGAATTATTAATCCTTCTATGGGACTTAGGTGTTTGTAATATGAAAATACATGGAAAAATATGTCTCCAATGCTGATTACTGTAAAATTTGCCACGTAAGTCTCTTACAATCAACCCTGGTATGGCAACTATAGCCAATGAGGACATTTAATTCTCACATATCCTTGTGAACTGATACCAGTAATGAAGACAAATAAATGAAGTGATTTAGTTTTACTATTGCCACTCAAAAAGATTAGATTAAAAATGAAAAACCTAGATTCCAGCAGGCCCACAAATCATGTACAGATGTACATATTCAGTTCTAGTTTACTGAATTTGATATTACATTGACTAAAAAGTACATGCTCATCAAATAATGCTACATGTAGAGTAATTAAAATGGTGTATCATAAAAACAGCAGTACTTCTCTCCCAATGCATGATGCATTTTTTAAAATATCAAGAGCTGTACAGGAAAACAAATCTATAACATAATTGGAACTGAAACTTTGGCTTCAATGATTATATACCGTGTTTCCCTGAAAATAAGATAGGGTCTTATTTTCTTTTGACCCCCAAAATAAGGGCTTGGCCTTATTATTAGGGTGTGTGTGTGTCTTTATTATTTTGAGGATGTAGGAGACGGCGAGTGTGGGACTGGATGTCCCGTCGCTGCCATCGCCTCCCCTCCCTGTTCTTTGTGCTGGCCGAGTGGCCCAACACGTCCCACCTCACCCCAATGACAACAGCTGCTTCCCTTCCCTGCCGTCTCTTATCGAGGGGTGGCAGGTGGGGTGGGGGACAAGCGAGACGCATGGAGCGAGATGTGGCTCCCCTTGCAATCTCTTCTCCCCCCCCCATACTGGGCATGACAGGGCTCCTGCTCCTCGCTTAGCCACCTGCCCCCTTTAAGGATGCAATTTGGGGGTGGCAGGTAGGACGGGCGAGAAGTGGGACGCACATCTTACCTTTCCAGCTCTGTCACGTTCCTCGCCGTTGTGTCCAGGGAAACATGCTGTAAAAGAAAGCCTTCTGGCGAGTTCAATTAAACTTCTCGAACTCACGAGGCTTTCTTTTATAGCATGTTTCCCTGGATACTTCGAGAAAAGTGACGGAGCTTGAAAGGTAAGACGCACGTCCCACTTCTTACCCACCTTACTTGCCACCCCCAAATTGTATTCCTAAAGGGGGCGGGTGGCTAAGCAAGAGCAGGAGCCCTGTCATGCCCGGCAAAGCGGGGGGGGGGGGAAGAAGAGACAGCAAGGGGAGCCACGTCTCGTTCCACGCATCTCGCTTCTCCTCTTCCCGATAAAGAGACGGCGGGGAAGGGAAGCAGCTGTTGCCATTGGGGTGGGGTGGGACGTGTAGGGTCGCTCAGCCGCTGCAAAGAACAGGGAGGGTAGGGCATGTCTCCCCCTCCCCCCCTCTGGCCTCGCCTCAACTCATTTTGGTTGCACGGCAAGCAACCAGAGGAAATGGCGGGACCGGCTGCGCATGCGTGTAGGTAGTTGGTGGGAGGGGGGCTTATTTTGTGGGGGTGGCTTATATTATTACATGTGCTGAAAAGCCCGATTGGGCTTATTATCCGGACATGTCTTATTTTCGGGGAAACACGGTAACCCATTGCCCTAGTTTTGCCAGTAGAAAAGACAGCATGTACATACTCTATAGTACAATAATGCATACAGTTCAGATAAACACATTTCTCATCTATACCTTTATTAATTCAAAATATCTAAATAGCAATACACTATATAGAAAATGAATCACATTTTATATCCAAGTAGATATTTACAAAATATTTATAAGAAATTTATAAATGAGTTAAAATATTGGTGCTCCTGGTAAAGAAAGAATTTATATTTTATGCAAGGCTGAATATTAACACATGTATTAACCATGCAAAAAATAGTTCAGAAGTATTGCTTTACAATTTGCACAAGACAGCACCTCTCTGCTACTTATTACAGCGCTACAGTATCTCTCTCCCCTACACACACCCTAGGTTTCTATGTAGCCTAAAAAAAGGATGTGGCTGCTTTAACAACTGGATAGATACTATGCTTGCGAGAGGGCTGTCCTAATTTTGTTTGAAACATGAGCAGCAGTATTCTATCTTTCATATGAAAGAGATTCAATGCAGTCATAATGTGTATATTATATCACGTATTACATATACAGAATGGAGGTCTTCTGCCACTCCTGCTTCTGTGTATTCAGTCCAACATAAAAAGTTACGTGTCTACAATTCTTCTAGAATGATATGTGAGGAAAGCCTGAGATTAGTGTTTATTACATTAAACTAAGAAAATGCATCTAAAATAAACACTACAATCCTGGATGATTATTGGTTCCTAAACCGACCAGAATACATGTATTATTTTCATAACTAAAGGTTACAGTCAATGTACCTTATAACAATAGATTGCCATTAATATATGAAACAACCAAGTTTTAATTTCCACATGTAAATCAGATTTGAATTCTGACTAACCCTTGATTTTAGATGAAATAGAACCTAGCTAACTGAAGACTCATATAATCCAATCTGTATTTATTAACTGATCTATGTCAAAATCCTGAGTTTAATTTAGTTTGAATATACATGCACAGAATTAATTATAACATTACCAACTGCTGTAGTCCTTGTCTTAGTTATGTGGAAACACATTACAGTACACTAAATTTTACAGCCCGTAGAATGCTGAGCAATCAAGTACATAAGCACAGTGAAGAGCTTTCTCTTTTAAAGGAATATCACCAAATAGATATGTATGACAGCAAGACTTTTCACCAGACTCCAAAAATCCACCTGAAAGCTGATGTCGCAAATCTAACTATTAAAAGCTTCACATCTTAGACAAAGGTTGTATATGAAATGAATTCTCAAAAAGCTGAGAATGCTACAGAATAAAGCTATCATTTTATAACAGAGAACCTACTTTACCAGTTAATTCCTGCAGAGAACCAAGATCATTCAATATGTAATTATATTTTTAAACTGAATCAAAAGAATACAATAATTCTTTTCAGTAGACAGACCCTTCATATATTTTATTGAAAAGTATTTAAAATGTTATTTCACTTTCTGAACATCAAATAAGACTTCCCCTTGGTTTGTGCTTTATATATCTATACATTCACATCTTTCTTGAAATTAAGGCACTGTATTCACAGATCATTATTTCAGATGCATCAGCAAAAGGACATTCAGTTATATTTAGGAAGCCAAACATGAGTTATTCTCATAATTCATTTAACATCTGTTAAACATATTTAGACATTAAACATGTAATTCTTATACATAATTATCTTTTTCTAGCACTTTATAAGTATATTTTATAGAATGAACCTTTTTAATGCGTATTTTAAGACACAAAATATATTTTCTAGACAGCAGCATTAATATTGTAAAAAATCACATCATCAGGTATGCTTTCCAGTAATGAAAAGCTCATTGAGACTAGAGATATATTAAGTCTATATTGCCTTTGTTTCAGTGATTTTCAGGAATAAAATAACAATGTTCACAAATTTTCAGTGTACTCATTTTTGAGATTCTTAGATAAGATTTTAAGAATTTAAAGTTAGAATTTCTAAGTTTCATTTGTTCAGCAAAATGTCCATAAAACTTAAATATAGTCTTCTTTGTATGAATTGTCCTTCCTTTAGAGCTACAAATTTTCAAACTGTATAATTTTTTTGGAATTTCCAGTTAATAACTTCCTGGCTGCAGTAAAATAATTTTGTTATACTGCATTTTAAACAGGTACTTCAAAATTCTTATTAACACTGGTATAAATTGTGGCTACACAGGGAAACAACATGAAATTATATGGATGGAATACTAAGTATTCAATAATATTCTATCATCAGACACATATAACAATTTTTCACTACTTTCTCCTTCCGTATATTTAAACTGTATTTTTGTTTTTTTAAAAATATTTAGAAAAATATTTTATACATCTAATATTTCTTGAAATATTTTTATCATAGAGTATTTTCCTTTTCCAAATGAGATTCTAAAAATACCTCTGTGCTCAATTATATTTTAGAATGAAAGTTTTCAGACATTTAAAATAGTTCTGGGTATTATTTTGCTGGACGATTATCTTTCAGTAACAACTTACCAGCTGTAGAACTGGTTGTGATTAGTTCCCGAATGTTGGAATTTAAAAAACAGTCTGATGTTTCTACTATGTTTCCATTTTCAGTGTTTGATGTACAATTTACACCGGTTTTTCTCCTTTGAAGAAGTGTAGATAGCGTGGGCTCACTAACTGTATCCTCAGTAATCTCAGTCACTCTTTTCCTCTTTCTGTTGTAACTTGTACTTACTGGACTAGAATTTTGCAACATACCTTCTAATTTGCTTCTGGGAGAATTATACTTAATTTCCTTGTCATTCTGTAACTTTTGCTGACATGGAAGAAGGCTGGCTCTTATTTTATTTTTAGTATAGTTAGAAGATGAAAAACAATCTTCAAAAGAAGAATCTTGATCTTTAGCAGACTTAATTGGAGTAATCAATGCAAGTAAGAAATCATTCTGAGGTTCTTTATCATGTGATATAGAAGCCTTCAGTCTAAGGCTTGATTTCCTTCTATATTTTCGTTGTTTGCAAAGAGAAGAATCTTTAGTCGTTACTGGAGTATCAATTAGATTAATTGAAGAAAAGTCATTCTCAGAACTACTGTTGTTGTTATTTTCAATAACTTCACGATGGACCAGATTTTCGACGGAAACGGTATGGTCCACATTTTTCACCTGAGGAAGGGGATTATCAGCAATGGCTAAAAACCAATCAATACCATCTTTGCATTCTGGAGTAGAAGGCATATCAATTAATGACTTTTTGACAAGGAAATCACATCCTTTGTCATTAGGTAGGATTGAATTTTTATGTAAATCTTTACCACTCAATCGCTTTAGGCCTGTGTGTTGAGAGTCACTTGGGGAATCAGAAGAGGTATATAATTCAGCTCTGGAAACATCCATCACATTTTCAGTATTAGCTAAACAGTTGCTTGATTTCTTTCCAAGATTCTTGGTTTCAGGACTTCCAACCAAATTGGCAAAACTTGAATTCAAAAGGTGATTATTCTCAAGTTCTATAATCAGAAAATGTTTATTATTGAAAAGCACATCTTATTTTTTAAAAAAGTGAATATAAAAAAAAACTAGAGTAAGATAAAACATTTGAAATGGACTACCAGCAAAGAGAAGGAAAATGGCTATGCATACATATACAGGTAATTGGGAACAGAATATCCCCTGAAATACCTCTACAAGCTTCCAAAGATACAATTGCTTCACTGGTTTGAAGAGGGGTTCGCATACTTTGTGAAATGCCCTTTCCAAATATTTTGTTCTGTCAGTAAAAATAAGATTGCCATTTGATTTGTTCTTTCATAATACTTTGGCTACTCTTCAAGTAGAAATTAAGGGACTCAATGTCTATCACTTCTGTGGAGCATTAGTGGGTGAATGTTACATTATTGACATTCATTGTTTTTCTATAAAAAATAAAATATTTCTATGTAACTGTAGCAACGTATTTTTGTTTGAAATATGCCTAATTAGTCCTGAATTATTTTTGTTTGAAAATCAAATATATTTATTTAAAGACAAGGGATAATGACAAGGGATGATACCAAAGGAGTTGAGGCATAATGAATTTAACCATTTATGTAACATTACTATCATTTATGTAATTTTTGAAAAAATGGGATAGCTGGGACTCCTCCCCAAGATGGCTGCTGAATGGTAGGAACTTTTCTTTTTCCGGCCAATGATTTATTGATTTTGCTATCAAAGCTGGTTCTTTTGCAATGCTGCTTCCTGGATTCGAACGGGAGCATTTAGGAATAACCCAAGATGGCTTTTGGATGGTTGTGGACCCACCTGGGAAAGGGAATCTTTACTATCTGGAATCTTTACTATCTGCACCTACTATCTGGAACGAGCTCCCCCCGGAGATACCGAGGATCCCGGATCTGCGTACCTTCCGTCGCGCGCTCAAGACGTTCTTATTTCATCAAGCTGGCCTGACCTAAGTTTTTCCCTTTTTTAAATGGAAATTTTAAATTTGGTTTTAAATTATTGGGGTTTTAAATTTTCAGCCAAATTATTTAATTCGTTTTACTTTATTTTAAATTTTGTATTTATATGTTTTATTCTATGGCTGTTCACCGCCCTGAGTCCTTCGGGAGTAGGGCGGTATACAAATTGAAATAATAAATAAATAAATAAAAAAGATTCCAGTTTCCTATGGGAGCAGTTGGAAAGTCACCAGTCATTCATCTTCCTCTGGGCAAATCCCTATCTGAATTTTTTTAAAAAAAGTTTGATGAAATGACAATGGCTGCGGAAAATATTCAGATGCATGTAGCTCTAGATAAATTAGATTCACAAAAGGAATGTGATCTGAAAACAGCAGATATGGTGGAAAGAAATATGGACTTTACAGACTTAGAACTAATTGAGTCAATTGCAGATGCCTCCCTGAAGTTCAAGCCTGCATTCTTTTACAACAGCAGAAAATTGACTGAGTGGAGAAGTGATAAATTGGTTTTCCCTAAGGAGGAGGAGGTTGGGGACACATTTCATTGGAAAAAATTTCATCTGGACTTTTTTGGGAAGATCGACTAATTTTGGAGATTGGATTACATTTAACCTAACAACAATTTTTAAGAGATGGTATTAAGAACAAACGAGGATATTTGATCCAGGACGAATTACTGTTAATTCTTCTGATGATTTGGTATAGATAAGATGCCGTGGTAAATTTTCTAGAAGTTGATTACAATAAGTTTGTTAACAGAAGGTTTTGAAAGATTAATCTTGCCTTTTTCTATTATTATTGTTCTTGTTAACTATTTAGAATATATAGATGACAGATTAATAAACTGCAAATAGATATAGCAGTTTTTAAAAAATTGATCTGTTTCACAAGAGGTGGAAAACTAATGTTGTAATACATTAATCAGTATTCAATTAGAGGGGATAATATGTGTATATGTTAAGCTTTTAATATACTTTTTAAATGCCTTCCTTTGTGTTTTTTATTTTTCTTTTTAATTTGGAGGTAAGTTTTGTATTTAAATTTTTTTTGAATAAAAATAGAACAACAAAAAATTATAAATAAAAAATGGGACAGTTCCACCAATTGTTTTCTTGTTTACATGACCCCATACTAAATTTACTAATACTAAATTTTGTTATCTGAATCAGAGTAAACTTCCAGTTTCAAGTAGTCTTGGGTTCTGATTGCCTCTGATTACATAATGTTAACAATATGTTAATGAGACAAAGAATTATTAAGGGCTTTGAAACTGGCTTATGCATATACCATAAGTAATTTGTTTAGGTTCATGCATACAAATAGTGGTGACTTCAGAACAGAAACTTCAATTTTCCTTCCTTCAACCTTGAAGACAGGAGAGAAGGAACCTGAAAAGCCAAATAATTATTTGCCAATCACTAAACTATGCATATGTATAGAAAAGAATATTAGCTTAGTTATCACACTACTGTAGATTCTTTCATTAAATTTGGATGTTTTCCTTGGTATTTCGATATTTTAAAATCATTCTGTTTTAAAATATCTTTAAATGTTTGTAAATAGCATATTTAAATGTTTTTATATATTTGCAGATTGCCCTAGGGAAGAAACATAGTTCCAAAACTCATTGGGCAGAAATAAGACACATATCAAATAAATCTCCTTGACAGTTCATGAGAACTGCTTTCTTTTGTCTAATCCTGCCGTCAATGTCGTCCATCTTTTTTTGGTGTTCCTCCAAACTGGGCAATCAGTTTCCATGTTTGGATAAAACAGGAAGCTTTAGTTAACTGAAGAATGTGAATGTAATCATTCCGCACCATGAAGAGAAATAGGGAGAGTGTTCTGTCCTATATGTCTAAATGATATCAAGATTTAAGTCAAGAAGTGATTGCCAAGACATCAATTCTAGATCAGCAATAAAAAGTACGTGATCCCAAGAGTTCAAACACAGAGCTAAAAATACATGTCCATATTCTAATAATTACTGTATTAGTAGTGCTCTTTTTAATAACAATACTAGCAATATCAAAACAATAAAACATACTAGGAAAACTAACACTGTTTACAGCAGCATCTTTGTTCAATAAAATATCCCATAATTCCTTATCTGTTAAGAGAGCACTATAGGGTCATTCAAAATATTTATTTACAGTATTATCAATTACACATAACTGCTGGATATTTTTGAATGAGAACATTTACATTTTATTTCCAAAGGTGTTTTTTTTTTTTTTTACCTGAAGTCAATGCTGAAGTTGAGATTGTAGACACAACAGCAGGGTCAGTGTCAGACATCTGAGATAACTGTGAAGCTAAAATGTGAGTTATTAGATTTATGTTGAGTAAGCAATTCCTAAAGACATTTAAGGCCAATATTAATATGTAGTTGCATATTCAATAGATGTATGTTCTTACAACATTTCATTACAGTGCTTTTAATATTTTGGATGCTTTGGTATTAAAAATCTATAAATTCTGAGGATTGCATTAAGCCATCATAATAAGCCATGTTAACAGCTCAGCGTGCTATAGCTAGAAAACTACCACACAAATGAAACAGTAAGTCTTCAGCTTAATATGTCATCTGAATGATACATCTCCTCTAATCAAAGTTGTCAGAGTTTTTTAAATATTTATTCATTTGTTAGCTTGATAAATTCCGATTTCAGGCCAATAAATTCAAATATGTCCAAAATCTTGAAAAAAGCTTTTCCATCCCAAAGATTGTATTGTTCAAGTTATCACAGAAATAAATAAAAAATATTTCTCAGAAATAAAGCATTTATTTTCAAACCTATTCCAAAAATTTTAAGATTAACAATATGAATATATTTTAATGTAAAACAATATACATTTCCTTTGAAGACATTTTCACAGATGAAAAGTGCAGACAACTCCCCCATTTATAGTAAACATACATGATACCTCTGATATAAAAAAGCAATAACATTCTTCTAATTGTCAAGATACCGAATTTAGCCTTTCTATACTTTTTTAAAAAAATACAATTACTCCATGAACAAACCACATCCCTATTTTAATACTTCTCTATTTTCCTATTTTCTTCTAGTGTTACCATTTTCTAATGCTTTTGCAGCACTTATGACTTTTTTCATAGAGTAATGTCTGCGTGAATACATTTATAGTATTCCTTTAAATTCCATTCTTCAAAATATCAGTATCTTCCCATTTAACTGTCTAAAATTTATAGAATTCCAGCATTCCCCCACTACAATTTTATATAGAAGCTTTTCAACAGTTTTATTTCTAATAGAAATAGAATATATTATAATGGTATATATATGATATACTAGAAATATATGTATAAAAGATATATTAAGATAAGAAGGAGAAAATGTATAAATATGGATTACTGATGCGAAGATGTTGAAAAGATGATGTAAATATCTGTTTTTGTTTGTTTTTTTTAAAAAAACTGTTTAATAAAAAATATTTTTAAAAAAGAAAGAAAATGTAATTCTGCATCCTACAAATGAAAAGCAACATTTATCATCATACCAGTAGGGGAAACATTTTCTCTTTTCTCCTTCATGTCCTTTATTCTTCTCTCCATTACACTGCACTGATACTTTATTTTACTTGCTGGGCTGTACACAAGTGAACCATCTTCTTCAAATAATAAAACTGGTATGTCTGTTTCTAAAAAATGGCAAATCATCAATAGAATTTTACATTTAAGAAGAAAGAATATATACAATATTTTGAAAAGGTAACATTTGGAGCTTATTGTATTGTTATTGTATTGCTTATTATATTATTGTTACAATAATGTATTGAACATTATTGTAACATTCTGAAAGTTTAAAAAAGTAAAAGTTTAAAAATGTAAAAAAGAGATCTACATTAAAATGCTGCAACATACAAGGATCTTCCAATAATAAAACTTTTGGTTAATTCTAACCAACTAGATAGAATAATCTATTCTTTTCCCTGTAATGGACCCTTATAAATTCCTAATTTATTGTAGTTCAACAGTCTATCACAAAGGCATGTTCAACCAGATGCTCTTATTTTTTCAAAAATATTGTTCTAGTTTTATTAAAAAAACTGGTTAGTACTTCTGCAAACACAGTCTTCTTTTTTATTTTTCATAGTAACCGTGTACTATATTTATTATTGGCATCAGTTGCCCAATATTTGGAATCAGAGGGAATATTAATATGATTCACAGAATCTGCAGAATGGAAACTTACTTTATATATAGATTGCTTCCAGATTAGCATAACACTTAAAAAAATTAAGAAACAAAAAAAAAATTTCAATACGTTATTTGATTGGCAATATCGCACAGCAATCCATGTTATGAAAAGGTTTAGAGCTAAATTGTGGGCTCTTAAATTTGCAGGGCAAATTTGGAGATTGTATTAAACATCACTTTTTCCATTCAAAACTAATGTTCTAGATAGTTATATATAACCTTTCTTCTGTCTGCAAAAAGTATAAAAAATTAATGTTGTTACTGTATCTAAGTACAACTGAACAACTTCTTCCCCAAAGGAATATGGAAAAGAGTCAGCACATTGTCTGATCCTTGATCTCTCCTCTAGGCTCAAGGCAAGATACAGGCAGTTCTTGACTTATGACTGGTCACTTAAAAACCATTTTAAATTACGACAGGCCTGTAAAGTACTTCTGGTTGTCATAAAATGTTATGCCATCCCCTTGCAGACATGTGATAACTAGCTCATCTTTACTATTGGTTGCAGTGTCCCATGGTAATGCAACCATAATTTGCGACAGTTTTTGCCAGTTTTTGCTTCTGGCAAACAATGCCTATTTAGAAGAATGAATTTGCACTTACAACCTGCAGCATCAATGACTGTAAATTTGCATAATGATCACAGTGATTTGCTGCAAATAATGTTGTAAAATCAGGCAATCATGTGGGTGCCTCAATTTACAACCATAATCCAGTCCCAACTGCAGTTTTAAACCAAGGATTACAATGATGAGAAGAGAAACTTGGGAACTGGTGAGAAAAGAAAAGATGAAGTATGCTTTCTTTGTGTCAATCTTTTTCCTCCGTCCCGTAAAATATTTCAGTAGCTGGAGGTAAGAAAGAAGGCTCAAGAATACCTCGTTTCCATGTTTTATATTTCCTATGTATTTTACAGCCATATCGTCCATATTTTAACATTAGCTACTATACAAATTATGCTCAAGTGTCACCAGGGGTGGGTTCTAATTTTTTTTACTACAGGTTCTGTGGGCGTGGCTTATTTTATGGGCGTGGCTTGATGGTCATGTGACAATTCTTTAGGATTTAGCAGAGGTACTGGTCTACCAGGCTTTTAACTGCTTGCAGAGCTGTACCGGTCTACCCATTTGTTTTTGCAGGCACTGGTCTACCCATTTGTTTTTGCAGGCACTGGTCTACCCATTTATTTTTGTAGGCACCGGTCTACTCATTTATTTTTGCAGGCACCGGTCTACTCATTTGTTTTAACACTGATCAGCTGTAGGGCGGCCCTTTGAAGCCCCAAGGCAAGAGTTTAAACAGTTTTTTTCCCTCTAGCCGATCAGCTGGGACTCAGGAGGCAGCAATAGATTGGGGGTGGGGCCAAATAAAAGGTAAGAATAATGCAGGGGAGGCGGGGGGGGGGTAACAAAATTGGTTCGGTGACGTCATATCTTCACCCTACCGACTCGGCGGAACTGCCGAACCGGGAGGAATCCACCACTGAGTGTCACCATATGATAACAATATTTTTCAGTGCAAAGGCTAAGAGATTTAACAGTGTAAATACTTGCCTGTTGCTGCTCTTTGCATTTCTAATTCTTTAACCATAGTTTCCATTTTTTTTTGTAATCTACGATCTTTTTCTGGAGTTTTCTCAAATAAATCTTTGGGCTGCATGCATTTGTGCTACAAAATAAAGAGTCATTACATTCATTTGTAAGCTTTGAAATAATACTTTTATATGAAATACTAGACTTATACTTACTGCACCAATTCTACAAAAATAAAAATACTTTTCACACATCACTATAGTATTTGTATTGAAATATCTCCACATGATGCAATACATTTTCAAAAGAAAATCTGGTGCTAAAACAAAGATTGAGTGGGATTATGGCAACCAATAGCTCCTTACAGATTTTATCAAATTAAATTTTTACTAGAAAATCATCTCAGGTTAAAACAACGAATTATTTTAGTCTTTTTTGAACTCTATGTCTTAGATCAATACATTGGGATCTGAGATAATACTTAGCCAGTTTTAATCTTTCAGTCACAGAAGGCTTTTAATTAAGAGCAATGTGAAATAAAATTAAAGACTGCATTTAAAATAATAGAAAGTCACTATGCATATACAGACCTTTTTAATAAACGGAGGTAACCCTTCATTAGTATTTATTGCAGGATATAATGACTCGTCAATATGTATTCCAACTTCTCGGCATCTGAGAAAGTATCAAGAATACACATTTGGTTTTGTATTAGACAGATTTACTATTATTATTAATGGTTCTAAGTGATTGAAACCTTTAATATTTCTAACAAATTATGCTCAATTTCATACCATGTGTATTTATCTTTACCTTATTTTTATCTTGCCAAGATCCCAGAGAAGCAAAGCTTGCCCAGAAAATCCAGGTCAACAAATAAACCACTTGTTTGCTTGTAAAAGTCACATTACAAATGCCATGTTATATTCATATTGAGATGGGTGAAGATAGAGCACACGATTGTAAAAGAGCTAGAAGGCTACACATTAGATAGAAAAAAAATATATGTAAAGGCAGAGGTCACATTCCTCAGTTTTGCTGGCAGACGGAGCCTAAGACCAAGCCTTTATAGCAGGACTTAAAATGTCAATCAGGTCAGTAACTCTGCCTTACACTGTGAGAAATGAAGGCCTTTGCTTCTCTATGATCCCACCCATGAATGTATCAAAATTTCAGTTGTAGATAACATAGGACAAACCATTCCTTGAGTTGACAATTTTCTGGCTCAGTACCTCAATTCTAAAAACTCAAAAACATAAAATCACCCAGTTGCCTACAGCAACCACTTGCTGCCAGGCATAACTGTAAATTAATATTTATAAGCATGCCAAGAAGTTCCAATCCTCTGTCATGCTTGATCTAATCAAATCAGCCACGACAAATTTGAAATCTGAACATTATAGTCAGTAACAGAGAACAAGACAAAATAACTGCCAAAGAGATGATTTGTTTGTTTTTTTGCTTTCCATAATCTTTCCCAAGGATCCATAGCCTGCTTATAGCACTTAACGTAATGTATGGGTGACTTATAGGACATCTAGTCAGACTATGTAGTATATAAGTGTAAAACTTCAAAACATAAAGTGACACTTAAAAATAATTCTATAGAACACATCTGGATATAAATAGCATCTGAATATTTGCTGAAGTATTGATTTTTACTGTGTTAATGCAGAACAGTATTTTTCAAGAAAACTGTATGTCTCAATTCCAGAAATCTGAAACCATACAACTCCTCGCTTACTGACTATTCATTCAATGACTGTTTGAAGTTATGACAGCGCTGAAAAATAACTTTATGGACCATTTACAACCTTTAGTGTCTCTCAGTCACATGAACACCATTACAGTCACTATGCATAGTCCTGTGCCTGACCTGTTTTTTTCCCCCCTAAATAGCAGAGATATTGCAAAGTAAGGGATTTTATTTATTAATTAAATGTGTTTTCTCACTGTGATTGCAAGAAAGTAAACTGTTTCCTCTTCTACACATCGAAAACATGCAATCGTCCTGGCAGCTGGGAGCTACACAGTTTAAAGTATTCTCTTGAAATCTCTTTCTCTCCAATCTCTGTATTTATGGGGAGAGAGGAAGGGAGGGGGGAAGAAGTGAGAAAAAAAGCAAGCAGTTTCTGTCCTTTGCCTGGCCCTTTTTTGCTTTTGGCCTGATCACATTGCTTCCAATGTGTAGAAGAGGAAACAGTTTATTCTCTTGAAATCTTTTCCTCTCCAATCTCTCTCTTCAATCTGCTGGTGTGTTTGTGTGTGTGTGTGTGTGTGTGTGTGTGTGTGTGTGTGTGTGACAGAGAGAGAGGGGGGGGAGGAGGGAGAGAGAGAGCACTACAGTACTTTATACTGTTTACAAATACAAACACATTTTACAACATTTATTACACATAATTTAGGTTACTTACCAAAATAACACTATTCAGTGGTATTTATAAAGATAATTTTTTTAACAATATTTCTCATTTTATTTTAAATTAATAATTGTTAGTTTGTAATATTTGCCACAAGCTGCTCAACTCTAATGAATATTGCAACACTTCATTTTGTCTACTTAAGAGAAGCAGCAAAGAGGAAGCAGGAAATCAGGAAACAGGATTTCCTGGAAACAGGAAATCAGAGTAAAAGAAAGAAATGTACAAATGTTACTCTGTCATATCAAGAAGAGATACAAACCACTAAGTAAAAAAATAAAAAAGGGCTCAGAATGCAAATTCAAAGTCTTGTCTACTGTCATAATATTCTTTCCCATCTTTTGATGTTATTTCTTGATCTGGTGTACTTCTAAATACAGACTTATTTCTTTCACAGGAAAATATAGTTAATCCTCAATTTATGAGCACAATGGGGACCATCCTGTGATTGCCATTTGCAATTTTCACTTCTAGATTTGATAAACAAAATCAAATAGCAGGAGCCAGCAGGAAATGGTGACCTCGCAACCACAAAGACGCTGTGACCATGTGGGATTCACCTAATAATGGCAACTGGGACTGCAGTCATGTGTCTACGCCTTATAACCATGTGGCTTAGTAACAGAGTTTATAGTCCCAATTGCCATTTGCAAGCAAGGGCTACCTGTAAAGCTATTAACATGACATTGCAAAAAAAACATTCGAAGACACTAGCAATGGGATTTTAGTGACATCTAGTGATCTTACAGATGCAAACAGTATATGGCAATACTACACAAGAAATTTGATATACTTTACTAGTTAAGATGAAAGCTCATATGCCACAAAAATATGAGTCTCAGGATTTTAAGCATAATAGTTTCAAATCATAATTCTAAACAGTATTTATGGTAATTCTAAACTGAAGGTTTTTCGTTTGTTAACCTTGGTTTAGGTATTATGTCTTTATCAATAGGGTATGTGACGCACACAAAAAAATCACTGACTACAGTGTGTAACTAGTATGGGAGCTCTCATCAATCAAACAAATGGAAAGTTAAGCTAATTTCTGGATCACTGTAATGCAATTTAAGAACGTTAATAAAAATATTATGGAAATTCATCTTTTTAACTATGCCTACAATAGCCTAGTATTTTCTTGGAAGATTAGGAATTTAAGTGCTATATTTAAAACATATTTGTAATTAACATCAATTCTATTATAACTTCTCAATTGGCAGCAAGTTATATTTATTGAAGGTCCTTCAGTAATTCAGATCATTGCTTTATTCATTATTAGCATTGTCTATTTATTCTAAGTTAGCAATTCTTCAAGATCTGTGGCAGTTTTTTATTCAGTGCTTCAAGATGATTGAAGCTAGACTGAATTTAGAACAAGTATACAAACAACTAATGACCTAACCTGCCCTCTAGAACGAGCTACCTCCCGGAATACAGCTGATTCCGAATCTCCGCACTTTCTGTAAGGCCCTGAAGACGTTTTTATTTCAGCAAGCCGGCCTGTCCTGAATAGGTTTTATGGGTTAGTTTTTTAATTGTATTGCTAGGGGTTTTAAATTGGGGCGGCTGTTTAATTTAATTTATTTTTAATTATTTTAACTTTTATATTGTATGTTATTTTAATTCTCGGCTGTTCACCGCCCTGAGTCCCTTCGGGGAGAAGGGCGGGATATAAATTTAATAAATAAATAAATAAAATAAATAAATAACATGCCCTCTACAATGCAAGTCCATTTGAAACAATTCAGATTTGTAGCCAATAGTTACACCTTGCATTCTATTCAGTTATAACATTATTATATAATGGGGATATTTGAAATCCACATTGATTGTACTATTATTTTGTAATATTTTCTCCTCTGGTATATTTCTAAGTATCAATACTTACTTTTCTACCCAAAGTACTGACACTAGTTTAATTCCAGCTTTTTGAGCTCTATTCCAAGTAGACAGGAATCCATCTTTAAAGATCACATGAGTAACTTGTTTATTCAAAGTCTTAGAAATCTACAAAACAAAAGAATGAAGCATTTTAAAATGTTATCTATATAAATGGTTTCTAAAAATATTTTAAGATTCTTCCTTTCTATTGAAAAGTCACACGTTGTTTTGTGCTTTTGGTAGGTAAGCAGGGAATTTGCTCTGTATCTAATAAAGAGAAAAAAGTTTATTATTTTTAGAATACTTACAGTACAGAATCATTTGAGATTAGAAGGGATCATAAAGATAATCTTGCCTAGGGTTTCCAGATCTGTGATAAACCTAGCTCTAGTGGTGCAGTGGACTAAGTGCTGTTAAGTGCTAGTACTTAGCTGCCATCTGCCTGCAATTAGTGTGAGTTCAAATCTCACCAGGCTCAAGGTTGACTCAGCCTTCCATCTTTTCGAGGTAGATAAATTGACGACCTGGATTGTGGGGGCAGTAAGCCAGCTTTGTATAGAATAACACTGCTTAGGGGGTCCGAAAGCCCTAATAAACAGGTATATACATAAAGTATGCAGGCTATTGCTATAATGCATTGTAAGCCGCCCTGAGTCTATGGAGAAGGGCGGCATATAAATTGGACTAATAAAAAAAAATTATAATAACAGTTGACCAATTAGGAGATATATTTTATTCCTGAATATTCATTAAACTGCAAATTACAGTTCATGTATCACAGCCTTTTATCTAGATAAAAACAGTTTGGCTGAGATCTATATATCTGGGTCTGATTGTGATAAATTGTAGGGGTGACTCAGAAATATGATATAGAGCTTCACACAGTTGTGCCTGCCGCGCATGCAAATGAAGCTGGGTGCCCATGCGTGCCCACCGCTTGCATGGCCTGGTTCCGAACGGGCTGTGCCTTCGTAGTAGGCTGCAGTCCGGTGGTTGGGGACTCCTGATATAGTGAATGGTGTGATTAACTAAATTTAATTGGCTTTAATTTTCTATTATCTCCTACTTTTTTACTACTTCTTATTCCTTTGACATTCGAATGCTGTAGCTTACCTGATAAAGAATAGCCATGGTGAATGTACAGTATATATCTTGTGCAAAGTATATAAAAAGTAGTTGGAATTAAAAAGAAAGAAACAGATAATATATAAAAAAGGAATGTGAAATTACTTAGCCTTAGTTGCAGTTTGGAGCAGGATGTAAGTCAAAGATTTCCATGGAGACATTGTGAAATCAAATTAAAGATTAAGCTATCCCAGATCTTTGAATAGTGTGCAACCTTAGAATTTTAAGAATTTTTTAACAAGCAAGGTATCATAAATCAGCAGCAACAAAAATAAGGAAACTATTTGCTTTCTTATATCTCCAGTATCTAGGAGGTGGTGGAACACCACAAAAGCAAGCAGGTAAAACAAGTGATGAAGTTCCTTTCCAAAGGAGTTTTGAAAGGCAAGTTTACTGAAGTGAAACATCAGTTTTAAACTTTCTATAGCTTTTAAAGTTACCCGATTTGGGTTCCATTAAAAAAGACCTTCACATCTGTTAATGTAGAAACTGCCTATTTTCTCTACAGCCACTGAAAGATTTTGCCTGTTGGTGAGCAACTATTTTGGCTCCTTCATCTATACAGAGACTGGAGAAGGCACTGGTGAATTCAGAAATCATTTCATGTTCTGCCTATTTATATCCTTCTTATCAACAGAATTGAAATGACCTATTCACTCACACATTCAGCTACAACATAATTTGCTTGGATTAAGTTTAGAGCAATTCAATCTGTAAAGTATCTGAATCATGCCCTATATTTATGCATACTGTGCTTTATTAAAAAAAAAGGTTAAATAAAACTATGGACTAGTATTTGTATACCAACCAGTTTAGTTACTTACTTTTGCTCCCATATCAAGGAGCTGTTGAGTAAAGGCTTTTGAGTAGTTTTCTGTTCTGCTGGATGACCATACTTCAACATATGCTACAACATCTACACAGCAATTATGAAAGAAATGTTAACAAATCAATATTTTCTTGGGACTTCCATTTTTTGGATCAAATCTTTAATTATTTGAATGGCATAACTTCATTTTCTCATAAGCATCAAAGCCAAAGGTGAGGCATGTTAAATTCAATGTAATTTTAACCCAAATAATAATATTACAGAATTATCTTCTATTATACACCAAGCAGTTATTCCAAAACCATTTTCATAAAGACTAAATTGGATTGATGATAATGTACTGTTTTCAAAGTTTTTGTTAAGTATTGCATTTTTGTCTGTTGAAATCATGTTTAAGAAACAACCTCCACATTTTTGACATCCAAATGGTGAAGGCTCTCCTGTATTTGGATTTTAGATTGATTGCCTGCAGATGAGGCTGTCTGGGGGGGCCTGGACTGTCATTCTGCCCTTAATGTTAAGGGGAAAAAAATAGAATTGGTGGACACAAACATTGCTCCAACTCCAATATCAAATATTATTATTGCTTTAAGAGCAGTCAAGAAAAGGACACAAGCACTCTTTTTTTTTCACCAAATGCCTACAATCTTCCACACCAATTTGTAGTTTTACAACCCATAAGAATTTTTAAATGAGGGATAAAGAATATTTTTTTTAAAAAAAAAATTGCATTCCAGGGAGGAAACCTCACTAATCTGTGGCCCTAGAGAAGCAAGGAGGCATCTCAGATTATAGCTCAGGTCTACCACTGTACATTTCTTACCCAGGATGAAGTCCTTGGTGCATTTAGGAAAGCAGTAAAAAAAAAAAAAACCTACTTGGTGCTACATTAGCATATTTGATACCCACTTGAGGTCGGGGGAGAGGAAGGATGAGATTATTTTTTGCAATTTTGCGTATGTATATTATTGTACTATACTTGTCATTTAAAAATAATAATCCTAAACTATTCTGTTTTTCATGTTTTATTGTACTGATTAAATTGTACAACGACCACAGAGCCCCTCTATGAGAGGCATGGGCGGTTAAGAAGCTCGACATATCAATAATTATCCTGCATATTAGGGTCGTCCCCCCCATAACTGCGACTTCCTAGTCAGCGTGGCCCACAGCCATGTCGGAGACGCTGGGATGAAATGCGGACTCAACGCACGTGAAAACCCAACTGAGGAAAGATGAAGATGCGCACCACTAAATCCCACTGTGTTATAAACTGTCAACTCTTCATACTTCAGGTTCCCCTTTTACCTCTTTAACCCCCCCCCCAAAGATTTCTCCAACCACGCACAGCTAAGAAATAGTCTTTCCTTCCCACATTCCCCGCCCTCTTCGCTTTCTTTTTCCAAACCCGGCAACGGGTTTCCTTTACCGCGCCCGCCTCACGCCTGTACCTGCTAAAACGAGCCGGCCGTTGCTAAGGTCCATTCTAACCAAACGGTTTCAACGAACTCCACTCTACTGTTTAAACAGCCCTCTGCTAGGGGCGCATGCGCAGTGCAAAGACAGGCCTTCCTTCCCCCCCACCTCCCCAATCCGGTTCTGGTGAGACCCATAGAAACAATAACACCGAAGAAAGTAGACTTTTCCTAGCTCTATGGTGAGCGATACGCAGCTCCACCCAACCGTATTACCCTAAAGCGACGCATGCGCTCCGCTTAAAAAAAAAAAAGAGGTCGGGGGTGGGGCGAAACGCAGGCCGCTCCGCTGGATTGGTTCCCGAAGCGATCCCGCGCGTGGAAAGAGGCGTGGTCGTCACATTGGGTTTGATTATGTTAAAACGTAATTTACAAATGCTCGTGGTTAGATTCACGCGCGCGGGCTGGAAACGGTTGGGCTGGCAGATTTTTCCCGCCCATGGCAGTTGTCCTGATTTGAGCAGTTTTTGCAATCCGCAGAGTTCCCTAGTACCTTCATTACAAATTGATTATGGGATCGTTCGCTTTGGGGGCGTATACAGCTAGTCCTCGATTTACAACAGTTCATTTAGTGCCGGTTCAAATTTTGCGGTGCTGCAAAATGTGACTTATGGTCGTTTTTTCCTACTTATCACCGTTGAAGCATCCCCAGGGTCATGATCAAAATTCAGATGCTTGGCGACTGGTTCATATTTGTGGTGGTTGCAGTATCCTAGGGTCATGTGATCCCCTTTAGCGGCCTTCTGACAAACAAAGTCAATGGGGAAGTCAGATTCACTTAACAACCATGTTACTAAACAATTGCAAAGATGCTCTTAACCGTGGTAAGAAAACTTGTAAAACGGGGCAAAACTCACTTGACATGTTTCACTTGAACGCAATGGTGGTTGTAACTCAAGGACTCACTGTAATTTTCCTCTAACACATGCAAATAAAGCAATGTGATCCTGTGTATAGGTGAGGTGTGGGTTTGAAAGTTACATTTATTTTAGATTTGGAAGTAGCCAATGGGACATCTTTTTAAATGTGTATGTACATTCTCAGACACACACATACACAAACAGGTGTTTGAAGGCTGCAAATCTATTACTTCAGACTAACCTGAATCAATCCTGTAATTGTGGCTTATTCTTTTATACCAAAGTTGAATGCTCATTTATAGTTTCATTTGAACAACCTGGATTAATTACAATATATTGCCCTGTTATTAAATTGTGGTGTTGGAGAAGACTCTTGAAAGTCCCTTGAACTGCAAGGAGATCAAATCAGTCAATCCTAAAGGAAATCAATCCTGACTATTCTTTGGAAGGACAGATACTTGAAACTGAAGCTCAAATACTTTGGCCACCAAATGAGAAGAGAGGACTCCTTGGAAAAGACCCTGATGTTGGGAAAGATGGAAGGCAAAAGGAGGACGGCAGAGGATGAGATGCTTAAATAGTGTTATTGATGCAATGAACATGAATTTGGACAAATTTCAGGATGGGAGGGCTGGTGTGCTATAGTCCATGGGGTCGCAAAGTTGGACATGACTTAGTTGCTGGACAACAATTCCCCTGTTTTATAATGTTTTATAATGTTGCCAACAGGTTCTACTTACCTTTACTACCAGTTCGCAACGGGATCAGAAACAGAAGCTTTTGCGCATGCGCAGATCGCCGATGACGACATCCGGGGCTGTCAGTGGACCGGGTCTTGCGAACCTATCCGAACTGGGGGCAACCCACCACTGGTTGCCAAGCTCTAATTCCCATTCTGAGCTAGAGCCGAATTTAAACTCTTGCTTCTGAAGTTTACAGCTCTCTGATCACAGTCCCCCAATATCAGTTTTCCCTTATTTTGCCTTACAATCTGGGTTGTTCTTTATTTCTTATTTTTGTTTCCCTGATCCAGGAAAACAGTCTAAACTTAGCTTTGTGGTTTCAAGGACTTGGCTCTGGGATTCTGAATTCAGCTGCCTCCTTCCCTTCGCCTCTGTGAAAATCTGAGAATCTTTGAAAGGGATCTAAGGATCTTTTCACTAGTGTGTTCATGTGGGGCCTGCCATCAAAATTGCTACTGTACAGGTTGTATTTATTGTACAGTATATTAATCGTGTGTGTATGTGTAACTCTTCAGGATGAGAGGACACTTTTTGAAAGCTACACATATGGTTGTTGTGTTAGAATTTTTTTGGTTACAAATATTAATTTATCTCGGTTGTTAAATTGTGAACTATTGCATGGAATTTTACAGCTATTATTTTTCTTTTGATTTATACTGGGTCTTGGCAAAAATGTATCATCACCACCTTCTGGTCACTTTAAAATGTGCATCAGTACAGTAGATGGCACTATAGGACAACCTATTTACCAACAGTTTACTCTGAGCTAAAAAGGCTCTAAGATCCATTTCCAAAGGTATTTTTTCCTTCCAGTTTGCAGCTGAATGTATGTGTAACATATCCATAAATGCAGTATTTCCTTCCCTTTAAAGTCTTAACTTGTAAAGCAATAAAACTGAGATATAAGACTGACGTTTTCCTTTCCTTTCCTTTCCTATACAGTTGGACAGAAAGGTTTTAAAATAATACTCCACAATTTTAGTGAGTTCTCAGAAAGATATTACAAGAACTTTTGAAGTGCATGTGCATTTACAGTAATCCCAAATGGGCACAGCTCATCTTTAAAAGCTGGAAACAGTTTCATTCCCAGAGAGCTTAGAAGCCGCCCGGGCTTAACCTTTATAGCCAGCCTATAAATTTTATAAATAAATAAGTAAATCTGCTTGAATGCTCTTGCTTCAATTGTGCCAGTTACATATTTTGCATCCTGATCATTCTAACCTTCTAACCTTTTAACCTTTTTGGTACCAAGTGCCGAAACTGGAGTGCGCGCGCACCAGAGTACCAGAACCCAGAAGAGAGCAGCTGGCTGGTGCGTGTGCGCATGCGCATGGCGGCCAGCTGCTCTTCTGGGTTCCAGCACGTGCATGCATGCCGGAACCCGGAAGAGCAGCTGGCGACGGTGCGCGTGCCCAAAAAGAGGGTTCTGCGTCCCACCTCTGGCATGCGTGCCATAGGTTCGCCATCACGGTTCTAATATAATTTTACAGAAGGGTATGTAATGAACCCTAGGAAAGTTAAGGAAAGTATCAACAGGACTTTAAATTAGGGCATTTCTAACTTGTAAAACTGCAGCTGGACTGTGCTTATACAATCAGAATTTATTTTTTTATGGCAATAGCTGCAGAAAAAAGCAGGACACATGGTATTTATACTTCTCCTGATTCAGAGCCTCCAGTTCTGTTCTCTCTTGCTGTCCTATAATTTAAAAAATTGCCCCTTCTGGATTTGACTCAGCTGCAGGTTTATTTTTGAATACTTGGAAGTCTGATAATAGGATCATGTCACAGCCTTTTCACCATTAGGTTATACTGTAAAAATATACCCATTTGGCATTGCATTCGGTAAAGAGTCAAAATGACCAGTTGTTGTGGAGTGGGAGGAAAACATTATGAGAGCTCTAATATTTCTGAAATGGATGTCACAATAAATGTTAAAAGTATGACTACGTACCAGATTAAAGTATGAGGCATTTGTGTGTGTTGCTTAGCTGCAAATTAATCCAAATCGTTTCACACGGTGATCTTGTTAAGATGCAGTTAAGTCTCTAGTGAAACAGTTTTGCTAAAACAATTTTTCAGTACTCCTGGTGTAATAGAAACTAATTACATAACAGCCACTTTTCTGTGTCTAGTAAATGTATATAGGTAGTTCTCAATTTGTGGCCACAATTGGGACCAGAACTTCCATTGCTAAGCGAAGTGATTATTAAATGAGTTGCATCTAAATTTATTATGTTCCTTTTTGCTGTGGTTGTTAAGTGAATCATATAGTTGTTAAGATAAACTGGCTTCCTTCTGTGACTTTGCTTGTTGGAAGCCTGCTAGGAAGGTTGCAAATGATGATCACATTACCCCAGGATGTTGTAGCCAGTGGTGGGTTGCCCCCGGTTCGCACCAGTTCTATAGAACCAGTAGTAAAACCGGCAGGAGGCTCTGTCCACCGACCCCGATGTCATCAGAATGCTTCTGTGCATGTGCGCAGCCCCGTTGCGAACCGGTAGTAAAGGTAAGTAGAACCCACCCCTGATTGTAACCATTGTAAATACATGCTGGTTGCCAAACACCTGAATCTTGATCAAATGACTGTGCGGTTGTGTGATGGTTGTAAGTGCAGGGATTTAGAGATCAATCTTAACACTTCGAATAGTTGTTAAACAAATAATTGCAAGTTGAGGACTTACCTGTATTTAATATGAAAAAGTGTACCATTGTTACAGAATGAATTAAGGGATTACATTTATGTAATCTTTGGTCCCATCAAACTGTACAAGAATTGCTTGCTCGCTGTCAAGCGCAGGTAAATCAGGAAATCCAGGCAGTTCAAATGATTTTAAAGGGTTATTGCAAGCTGAAGCTCTCTACAAGAATCTGAACTACTAATGATTAAAGCAAATTGGCAGTAGGTAAGAGTCAATGGAATTCAAGGTGGGCTGGACTTAGACCTCTTATCGGCGCGAAGAGACTCAAGACTGATGGCATGTTTGACCCTACCCTCGGACTTAGCCTGGTTACCTCCTACACTCTCTCTCACTTAGTTCCTCCTGTCTTATGAAAGCAGTTGCCTTTCTTCACTGCTTTTACTGAGAAGAAGAACTCAGTGTAATAGTCCAACAGCTGCCTCTTGTACATGTAATCAAATGCTATCTTGGACTTTACATTATTATTTAATCATTCATAGTCCTCTTTTCTATTAGTGAACAATATAATATAATTCTAGACTATTTTCCAGGACTAGATTGAGACTGCCTTCTGAATGCATTGAACTCATGCTGACCCCATTCAGTATGACCAATTGGAATGATAGAAATTGTATCCCAACATACTCCAAAGACCCCAATTAGATTAAGTTTCGTTACTCAGCCAATTAACAGAATTTCCCACTCTTTCAGTAAACAAATTTAAGGGTCAGATTGTTAGCAAAGTCACTGTAAAAACATTCACAGATTTTTTTTTTATACGGAGAATAGCCATCAAATACTAAAGATAAATATTTTATACCTATTTCATAACTGGCTGCAAGTATGCATTTCTTTTTAAAAACCTTGTATTTTAGAAATAAAGCATCGGTCCTTTCACATCTCAGAGATGTCACTGAGATTTAATGGAGGTTATTCGTAAGTAAAGAGATGGAAGATAGAACTATGATTGATGATGACATGATGAATATTAAACAGGACTTCAGATTTTTAATGTTGCTGCTGTAATAAAACTTTGTACAACCAGGAGGAGGTTTTTCTATTTCTGAGTTGCTCATTCATAATGTTTCTGCTTCCCAAGTCCACATAAAGCAATTGAAAACCTATCTGCAATCATCTTTGAGTTGTCTTTGTAGGTATCCACCAGTGGTGGGTTTCAAAATTTTTTACTACCAGTTCTGTGGTGTGGCTTGGTGGGCGTGGCATGGCTTGGTGGGCATTGCAGGGGAAGGATACTGTAAAATCTCCATTCCCTCCCCAATCCAGGGGAAGGTTACTGCAAAATCCCCATTTCCTCCCGATCAGCTGGGACTCGGGAGGCAGAGAATAGATGGGTGCGGGGCTAGTCAGAATTTTTACTACCAGTTCTCCGAACTACCCAAAATTTCCGCTACCGGTTCTCCAGAACTGGTCAGAACCTGCTGAAACCACCTCTGGTATCCACCCTTTGCAAATCTAGTGTTTTCAGAGAACAGCCAGTTAGTGTTAATCTTGTGTCTCTTTGGGTGATCAGTAAGTTACTGCAACGTCCTGCCCCCAGTCTTCCCCCTTCATGTTTTTATGTTTGTTTATATTTTTCTTCTATTTTGTGAAAGAATAACCCGAGAGAAAGCTATATGGGAGCGCTATGTAGGATAGATTTTAAAAATGTAAATAAAGCCACTGAAATCTTGCTCCTCTGGCATCAATTCACTATTGGATTGAAAAAGAAAAGAAGAATATGCCAGCAATTTTGCACTGAGTGGTGTTTTTTTTTTTTTTTAAGTATCTAAGAATGGTGGCATATATGGATGAAGGAGAAATAGAATTTGGGAGCAGGAGCGTAAAGAAAGCTCCAATCTAAATAATACTTATGCCAAAAAACAAGCAGAGGGAACAGGAAGCTGGTTGGGGATATGATGTAACTTCACTGTAGGCTGATTTGCGTTTCATAGGCTCAGAACTGATTTTGCTTTATTTTCCAGTAAACTGGAAATAAATCGGAGTCAGAAATAAATTGCTTCAGCTTCACAAAATTGTAAGATCATTTGGATCCACCACAAATACCAATGATGCAAATCTTCTGTCTGGAGATGTTTTACATTAGCTATAATGATCTTATAGTGACGTAGGCAGAGTTAGATCGGTGTTTCTTGAACTTTTTTCCTCTCAAAAACTCTTTCCCGCTTTTAAAAATTACGGAGGACCCTACAAAAGGTTCTTTTTCTCACCTGGATGATATTTATACATTATTTACCATATTAAAAATTAAAATTGATGTATCGTATTTACTGCAGCTATCGGTTGTCATAAATGTTCGATGATAGTTTTAATCTTGTACTATTTTCTGGCCAATAGAGATAAAGATCTTGTTTAGTAGATACAAGGGTAATCAAGTGAGAGAGTGAGTGAGAGACTCATAAAGATGAGATGCTTTCATTCCTGAATATAAAGAGATAAAACAACAGTGGGTGAAAATATGAAGATGTAGAATGTCAGAATTTTATGATCTAACTATTTTAACTCTGCTTTCTTAGAACTGTCTCACCTCCTTTGTGTGTTCTGTTTTATTTTATACATTTGTTTCAGTGGTGGGTTCCTCCCGGTTCCTCCCGGTTCCGCCGAGCCGGTAGCGGTGACGATATTACATCACCAAACCGGTTCTGCCACCCCCGCCCCCTGCCCTCCCGCGTTATTCTTACCTTTTATTTGGCCCCACCCCCAATCTATTGCTGCCTCCTGAGTCCCAGCTGATCGGCTAGAAGGAAAAAAACTGTTTAAACTCTTGCCGCGGGGCTTCAAAGGGCCACCCTACAGCTGATCAGTGTTAAAAGGCAGTGTGGTGGTAGACCAGTGCCTCCAAAAACAAATGAGTAGACTGGTGCCTGCAAAAACAAATGGGTAGACCAGTGCTTGCAAAAATAAATGGGTAGACCAGTGCCTCCAAAAACAAATGAGTAGACCGGTACAGCTCTGCAAGCAGTTAAAAGCCTAGTAGACCAGTACCTCTGCTAAATCCTAAAGAATTGTCACATGACCATCAAGCCACGCCCACAAAATAAGCCACGCCCACAGAACCGGTAGTAAAAAAATTTAGAACCCACCCCTGCTCTGCAAATAATAGCACACTTACAAAGAAAGCAAAATATTGTACAACTTAACTTATCAGTTAGGACAAGCAGTTAGAAAAAGGCCATAGAAGATTATTTAAGTATATAATCACAGCAGCACAACTGTGTATAACACAAAGATGGAAAGTTTGGACACTACCCACCAGCACAGAGGAACGGTTGGTGAAGTTGATAGGTTTTGCTGAAATGGGTAAATTAACTTCTTTCATTAGAGAAAATACATTATCTACATGAGCTGCTGGTTGCTTATAAACCTTTGGAATAAAAATAAAAAAAACCTTGTGACTTATGCTTGCTTATATGTGACACAGCGAGTATTTGCGACAAGCCTATCATCACCATGGAGGCTCTGAACTGCAACACTACTGCAACACTATTTGTGGGTATAGTTATCTACCCTTCTGATGAAGTTCAACCCATTGCTGCTTCTCTTACTCTCACGTGCTATAGAACAGGGGTCTCCAACCTTGGCAACTTTAAGACTTGTGGACTTCAACTCCCAGAATTCCTCAGCCAACTTAAAGTTGCCAAGGTTGGAGACCCCTGCTATAGAAAATCAACTCCTTCTTCCCTGTGACAGTCCTTCAAGTATTGGAAGATAACTACCATGAATCCCCTCAAGTCTTTTTTTCCTTAAGTTAAACATACTTAGTTCCCTTAACTGTACATCATATGACTTAGCCTCCAACCTCTTACCATCCTTGTTGCTCTTCTTTGCACTCTTTCTAAGGTCTCAGCATCTTTTTTGTATTGTGGGGACTGGACTTGAACTCATTATTCCAAAGGTGCCCTCACAGTTAATATACGGACTGTACTAATTATTAATATGCTCGCCAACTACCTATTAATGTTTTCAACAGTTGTTCCTTTTTACACTTTTGTTCCCAAGTTTCAATTTGGTTTCCTAAGGGGGAAAAAATCCTTGTGTTTAACTAGGGAAGTATAACATCCTTATGTCTCTTAAAGCCAGTTGTGGGCACACAGCAATGATAAAGCAATGGTAGGGCTGCCTGCTAATAGGCAATTTGGCTGGCTGTCCCTAATTCCTGACACAGTTTCTTTATTAATTGCTCCGTTGGTGTAAATGTCTTTCAGAGCTCTAACCACTGTTGTTAATGCATAGGGGACTAATGACTGTCTCCTTCCTGTCACTACACTAGTTGAAAACAACCAACCCAGAAAGCCAGTGCTGTGCAGCTTTATCTGCAACCTATTTGCGCCCAACTGAATGCAAGCAGAACTCTTCTTCAAGCCTCCTTCTGCAATGGGAAGAGTTTGGGGACCTGAAGAGATGGGTGAGGGCCAACATGTGGAAAACTATATCTTGTTTTTTCTTCAGAACACCTGAAGAATTATAGAGAGCCAGTTTGGTCTAGTGCTGTGATGGCGAACCTACAGCACACATACCCGAAGTGGCACGCGAAGCCATGTCGTCTGGCACCTGCGGTGTCGCCCATTCCTCTTCCAGTGACGATCAGCTGGCCTTCGTGCATGCGGCACTGCCGGAAACTGGAAGAATTGGTCTTCCGTTTCCCTGCATGAGCATGAGCATGCGCGCTGGCAAGCTGATCATCACGCATGCATGCACACCAGTAAGCGGAAGACTAGCTGACCAGTGCACATGTGCATGCCGGAAACCGGAAGTTCATTTTTGGCACATGCATGCGCCCCAGGCAGCTCCTCTTCCAGGTTGCAGCCCAGACGAACACACACACTCCCTTTTCGGCACTCAGTGCTGAAAAGGTTCGCCATCACTGATCTAGTGGTTAAGGCATCAGGCTAGAAACTGGGAGACCGTGAGTTCTGGTCCCATCTTAATCGTGAATGGCAGCTGGGTGACTTTGGGCCAGTCATTCTCTCTCTCAGTCCAGCTCACTTCACAGGGTTGTTGATGTGGGTAAAGTAGGAGGAGGAAGAAGTACTAGATATGTTCTCCATTTTGAGTTATTTGCAAAAATAATAAAGGAGGGATATAAATAAATAAAATAAATATGAAGAAGAAAATATTCATAAGTGGCCGGCAGTATTTCTACAACTCATCATTTATTTCTACAACTCATCCAATTCTCTATGGAAAGCAATATGTATTTGCCTCTTTGCTCAAATATCACCGAGATTAAATTCTAAATATATTTGTTTTGAAGGCCCGCCTAACAATTACTGTTTAAAAAAAAATTAATAGCACTTTGTCAACAAAAAAAGTAAGTTTAGGGAAGTCAGCTTTTTGAACAAATAATGTTGGCTAGGATCTTAGTTATTGAAGCCATTGCCAACACACCAACCTGGGCAGTTTCCACTCTGCAAAATATCCTCCTGAAGAAGAAATGGGTGCTGCTAATTCCTACACTGTTCATTGGTTCTTTGATAACAAGGAAAAACTAGATTCAGATGCTCCTAACAGGTGAATAATGCTGTAAGTGCCACTCCACTGGTGATAATATCTACAAGACATTGAATAGAACCTACACGTACCATATAAAATCCAGAGGTCCTGTTTCCTCAATATTCTTAAGGTGTCATTGGTGGGGCTAGCATTTTACATAAGTCCTTGATTTAGGACCACAGCTGAGCTCAAAATTTCTGTTGCTAAGCAAGACAGTTGTCAAGTGAGTTGTGTTCCATTTTACAACCTTTTCTCCCACAGTTGTTAAGGGAATCACTGCAGTTGTTAAGTAAGTAACACAGTTGTAAAGTGAATCTGGCTTCTCCATTGACTTTGCTTGTCAGAAGGTCGCAAAAGGCGACAGGACCCCGGGATACTGCAACTGTCGTAAATATATGCCAAGTGTCTGAAGTTTGATCATGTGACCATGAGGATGCTGCCACGGTTGTAAGTGTGAAAAGCGGTCATAAGTCACTTTTTTCAGTGCTGTTGTAACTTCGAATAGTCACTAAACAAATGGTTGTAAGTTGAGGACTACCTATATTTATTTATATTACTTTTCTAGACTACCCAAATCCAAATTATTTTGAGTAGATTCACAAAGATAAAGGAATAATTACATGAACACATATACAAATAATTGTCCAAAAGAACAGAACTATCCTTTCACTCCTGCTTCCACTTTGAAGGGGTCAACCCAACCATTCTAACCCAAGAGCTGGGGGAAATCCAGGTTTTTATAAAATGTTTAAAAGTGGAGGCCAGTGGTGGGTTTCTACCAGTTCGCCCCGGTTTGGGCAAACCGGTAGTGGCGATGGCGGGAGGCTTCGCCCACTCACCTGGCATCACGGATGCTATGCGCATGTGCAGAAGGTTCTGAACTGGGAGCAAAGGTAAGAGGAACCCACTACTAGTGGAGGCTATATGAATCTTGGGGGTGGGGGTGGGGTGGGAATTCTATTCCAAAGGTCACATGCAGTGATAAGGCCCACTTCCTGGGATTTGTTCCATATGGACCTGGCATTTAATTGTGGCAGCCAAAGACAGCCACCAAGGAGGGAATGGCCAAAACTTGGAGGTGAGGGTGAGGTGGCAGAAATGGATCTTAACAATTTAATCTACGGATTCCAGGAACAGCCCATCCCCAGGTTTCTATTATATCTCCCTCCATTCATCCCTATTCTGATGGTTGTATTTGATATCTTCTCCACAACCTTAACCTTCCTCATCAACTCTTGTCCATTTTCTCAATCCATGCAATCCATCTGACCATTTCTACTCCTCCTTCCACTGGAATACCTTAAAGCAAGGCTCTTTGTTACAGAATCACTGCAAAGACTTGACAGCACAGACCATACTTTCCAAACACAAATGGACTCTTTCTGGCCAATGAGAAGGACAAGTAACATTCATGAAGCCAGTACTTTCCCCTTGGAAAACAGCTAGAAATTTGGTATTTCCAAAATAGTGATTTTTAATCTCTCAGTATGTTTATTTGCAGTTAGCACTGCCGATGAAGACGTTTAATTGGGCTAAGCATCTTGTAACCAGGACCAAAGAGTGATAGTTTATCGCATATGAGTTATTTTTGCTGTGTTTATAAAATGCAAACTTCTCCAAATAGGTGTCTTGCATCTGTGTTGGACAATTAATCCTAATTAATTCTAGTTGGGATTTAGTGGATTTGTAATGCAAATGATCAGGGAGTCTACTTTTGGGGAAATTGAAGGACATTTATGTAATAAAGCAGACAAGATACTTTACACACACATTTGTATTTCATGTGTGTGTTCTTTCAATCTTCATATAGAAGAATCCAAGCACTGATATTGGTACATGTTAAAATGTACCGATCTCTATTATGTAGGAAATTATGAGGGCTACATTACAAGATATGGGGCTAGGCTCTATATAGCTCTACAGCTCCCCTTGGATTCTTCTCTGTTTCATGAAAGGGCAGTGGTGAGATTCAGCCAATTTGCACCAGTTCATGTGAACCAGTTGTTAAATTACCCACCCCTGCTATCAGAATGGATCCTGGGTGCTGTGCTACACTGCAATGGAGAAACAGGCAATAGAGTGGCCGATGCGAGGAAAGGAGAAGGCCGCTTTCCCTCTTTCTTCTCTCTGCTCCTCCTCTTCCTCTCATGCTGGCTGCTCTGTTGTCTGTTTCTCCATTGCAGCACAGTGCAGGACAGTGCCCAGGACAGGGGTGAAATTCAGCAGGTTCTGACAGATTCTGGAGAACCGGTAGCGGAAATTTTGAGTAGTTTGGAGAACTGGCAAATATCACCTCTGGCTGGCCAGAATGGGGTGGGAATGGAGATTTTGCAATATCCTTCCCCCAGGAGTAGGGAGGGAATGGGGATTTTGCAGTATCCTTCCCCTGCCATGCCCACCAAGCCACACCCACCAAGCCACACCACACCATGCCCACAGAACCAGTAGTAAAAAAATTTGAATTTCACCACTGGCCCAGGATCTACTTTGATAGCGGAAGGGTGGTAATAATTTGGCCAAACTAACCCTTCAGCCTCCCCTACATTGGGCCCAGCTTTGATCATGCTGCCAACTTAATTTGTCGCCCCTCTCACTTTTGCCCGCAGACTGACCAACACCCCCTGCACGCAGCTCCACTGGGAGGGGGAGAATCCCTCCCTCCTTCCACTTCTCCCCAATTCTTCACCTTCCCGTGCGAGCTCTCCAGAGCATCAACTCCTTGTCTCTATGGTAACCCCCCCTACTTGTTCCTCAGAAACCTCGCCTTTAAAGGAGCCACGTCCAGAAGGCTGAAATAGCCACGAGACCAATGTGCAGACAAGCACCCTCGGAAACAGCCTTTTGGCAAAATTTAACAACCAGTTCGCGCAGGTTCAGGTTGGCTGTCAGAGGATGCTCGTCTCGCATGTGCGGTGGAGCTTGAGGATGGGGATGGGCCATGCCTCCCACGACAGCCAAACTGACCCTGGCCAAAACGGTTGTTAAATTATTTGAATCCCACCACTGTGAAAGGGGTTGGATGAAGCTTGTCCAACAAGCCAATTTCAAGTACAGTAACAGCAGGTTTAGCCTCTAAATATGGGATTTGAATGTATATCATATATTTATAAAGGACAGAGAGAGGAAATTGACTGGTCCTATTGGAGTATTCAACGAATGCTTTCACTTCAGTATTTGTGAGCCTGCTGGCTGTACGCTAGTTGTTCTGCTTCATGAATCCAAAATGTGATCCAGTAGGGCCAAGTTGCTAATCAGTATTTGTCCAGCAGTGGTTATAGGTGGAGTGGGGTGCCTTGTCTTTGCTGACACAGACCATGAAACAAAGAGTGGCAAAGTTCCATGTTGTTTAATTTGCATTTAGAGTGCAATGACTAGCAATTTGTTAAACAGGGGGAAGAGCTGTTTCATGTTGTTTAATGTCAAAACCCAATTATCATGGCCTTAGATTTTCACCTGATTAGGCTGTTGCCTAAAATGAAGTATTTAATTTCAGGGTTGCATGGCTAAAGGATCGATATTTTATTTACGACAAATTCTTCCAATATCGATCAACACACAAGCACCAATGTCTATTGTTATACAATAAGGAGTGGGCTGGGTGAAATTCCACAGTGTCTTTCAATCCACGTTGCAGTTGAAAAAAGTAAATGCTAAATGGATCAAAAGGAGTGGAACAGGGGATTACGTGAAAAGTTCACTTTTAAAAACTGGCCTTAACGAAGGTCGAGAGAAGATAATCAAAGCCTATTCTGAAAAGTTTAAACTACTTTATATAGTTATGAGCATCCTTGTTACTGGGTAAGTCAAAATTTGCTAGAGTCTGCTAAGTCATAAACCATGGTTCTTAAGCTCATGAATACAAGTCATCACCTGAGCCTACAACAATATGTTGTAGGATAGTGAGCTCAAACTTGCAGCAGGTAATAATTTTTTTTTTCTGCAGCCTACAACAAACTTTGTAGGTGCTTTATATACTATTCAGTAAGACCACGATGTTACGTAGCCCTGCAGACACATAGCCTAGGCCTGCATCGCTGGCTGGGGAATTCTGGGAGTTGAAGTCCATGTCTTAAAGTTGCCAAGATTGGGAACCCCTGGCCTAGATGACAGGCAATATTCTAGGCTGGCTGGCAATGGCAGAAACCTCACCATTTGCATCAATCCAACCCAGCAATTCTTCTGGCAAGAGTGGCCCTTTATAACCTAAGGTTTTTAGTGCCAAACATGGCCCCCAAGGGACTGTCCAGGTGGGAACAATAGGGAGGCAATGGTGGGCTTGGTGACAGATTTGAAATGCCCAAAGAAGGGAAGGAAATGGCCAAGGATGAGAGCCAAATCTGACCCCAGAAAAACAGAGTAATAGTGTTGAAAGGCACCTTGAAGGTCTTCTAGTGCAATCCTCTGCTTAAGCAGGCAATCCTATATCATTTCAAACAATCTCTTCTTCAAAACCTGCAGTAACTGAGCACCCACAACTTTTGAAGGCAAGACATTCCATTGTTCTAATTGTCAGGAAATTTTTCCTTAGTTCTAGGTTGCTTCTCTCCTTGATTAGTTTCCATCCATTGCTTCTTCTCCTGCCCTCTGGTGCTTTGGAGAACAGGTTGACCCCTCTTTGTGGCAGCCCCCTAAATATTGGAACACTGCTATCATGTCATTCCTTGTCTTTCTCTTTGTTAGACTGGACATACTTCACTGTCCTTTTGTGAGAGTCTCTTGGCAGCGCAAGCAATGGGAAAATTTGCTGGGCAACCGAAGGAAGAAGGCAAGGAAAGAGCGGAATAGGAAAGCTAATGAGAAAAAGACCAGAACAAAGATGGATTTCTCTGCTCGGCTCACCCTCGGTTCCTAATGCCTGTGGTAGACATTATTTTTACGGTACATCTTCTTTTCCCAGTCCAGTTACTGCTGAAACATGCAACTGTGGTTACAGCTATTGGGAAAAGTGGCTGGTAGCATGTCAGCCATTCTGCAATCCATTCAGCAGCACAGCTTGCAAGAGATTTGTCAATGCAGGAGGAACAGCAGGGTCTTTGTAGTCTGCTTACATTTGGAGCAATTGATCAGATTTCTATTTTCCCTTTTCCTTCGGCAAAACACCAAACAAATGCATACAAAATGAACTGAAAACCCTGAGGGAGTGAGAGGGGGGGGGGGAAGGCTGGAAACTAGCCCTTTATTTCTCATGCGTGTAGAAGGGAAAGCAGGGGTAAAATTCATCAGGTTCTGACAGGTTCTAGAGAACTGGTAGTGAAAATTTTGAGCAGTTCGGAGAACCGGTGGTGGAAATTTTGAGGGAATGGGGATTTTGCAGTATCCTTCCCCTGGAGTGGGGTGGAATGGAGATTTTGCAGTATCCTTCCCCTGCCACGCCCATCAAGCCACACCCACTAAACCACACCATGTCCACCAAGCCATGCCCACAGAACCGGTAGTAAAAAAAATTGGATTTCACCACTGAGGGAAAGTCTAGAGATTTTAGTTGCTCTTGGATCAGGAGGGGCTCAGTAGGTAGACATTGACTGGATGTCATTTTTTGCACTTTTGTACTGATGAGATGAAGAGTGACCACTTGCTGACTGCATATTCCCTGCATATTGTCAGCTCTGTGAGAGGTTTGGGAGCACAAATGTTATGATAAGGAAAGGAACTTTATTTTATATTGCTTCCCTTACAGGCCTTATTTCTGCAACCCTCTTAACTGTGTCAGTAAGTGCGGTTGAGATGCTATAAAAACCAGAATAGACTTAAATTTAGTCTACACATCTACTATCACTAGACTAAGGGGTTCAATTTAATCCAGGATACTCCTCATCAATCATAGGTTACCAGCATTTCTCATCTTTTGCAACTCTAAGATGTGTGGACTTCAATTCCCAGAATTCTCCAGGCAGTATGCTGACTGGGGAATTTTGGGAGTCGAAATCCACACATTTTAGAATTCCTGAGGTTGAGAAACACTGGGTTAAATTAACTCCACACAGTCAATTCCACTGTAACAACACCTAACCCAACCAATTGACTCATTTTGTATAAACTTGTTCTAAAAATGTTGGAAGAAAATGATTACCAAAGTAAGCCTCTCCATTATCTACCTCATATACATCAAAAGTTGAATATAACATTTGAGGGCAAAATTGTTTTGCCTAAATTTTAAAAAACATTTCAAGAATTCTAAATGCTCATCATAGAAATATGCTAGCAGGAGTAGAGTGAAATTTGTATTTATTTTTAAAGATTTGTATAACGGTCAACGTTGTAACCACAGCTCTGGGCAGCACACAAAATCATAAAAATCACAAAGACCCCCAAACAATCAGAATAAAAATCAGCAACAACATAAACTCTATAAAAACTCATGGCATTCTAGGCCACACCATCTTACAGGATTTCAGCCTTACCATATTCCACACAATTTTATTAGCTTTTTATCCTGCCTTTATTACTTTCAGAGTAACTCAAAGTTGTGAACATAAATAATATTTTCTCCTTCTCTTTTTCCCACAACAACCACCTTGTGAGGTGGGTTGGGATGAGAGAGAGTGACTGGCAAAAATACAATGATGATTTTCCCTTATAAATGTTATAAATGTGAATTGTGCAAAGAGATGTTCCCATTATTCGAATAGCAAAAAGTTTTAACTAGCAATCTGTTTGACTGAGGACTTTTTAATTTTGGGTTTTCTTCATGAATGTATAAAAATAAAGGCCATAGATTAATTTATTGTAAAGGTCATGGATTAATCATCTGTAATAGCTTGTTAAAAGCATCTCAGATACTAGGACAATTTAGACAATGTCTATTATTTCTTTGAAACTCCTGTTTGGGAGTCCTCTGCCTTTTTCAACCTAGTGATGGTGTTCTGTCTGTAAGTTCATAAAGATATTGGTGCTAATATAAAGGGATAATGTATTACTTAGAAAAGTGAATCAGAAAGCAATATATTGTTCCCTTAGTAGTAATTTTTGGACTTTCTTTCTGAGTAGCAGCAGCAAAGAATTATACTGTTGGGATGTATGTGATTATCAACACGTATGTTCTTGATTGCTCTCTAATTTTTCCATTTGCCACTTCAACTTCTCTTTAGTGCAAATTACAATCTTGGGAGCAAACAGGAGCAGCTTTAGCACTACGTAATAAACACTGTCCCTTTGTGGCACAATCCTATTTGGTTCCAGCTGCTATGAGATGCTTTTAAGAGCAAGAACAGGATTGAAAGATGCCCCCATAGTTTGAGCTTTATTTTTGGAAAACCATGGTCAGTCAGATCAGGAACAGGTAATCAGATGACTCTGGATCAACAGCACTGTAAGTAATCCTCAATTGGGAGGATAATGGCAATTGGGACTGGAATTTCCATTGTTAAGCTGCAGTCATAAAGGGTGGCCACATTGCTTAGCAAAGGCAATCCCTGCACTATTGGTTGCTGTCCTTAATTGAATTCCACAGTTGTTAGGTGAGGTAACTTCCTGCTGACTTTCCATAGCTAAAGTTATTGCAGAAGCTGACAGAAAATTACAAGTGCCAGGTTCTCAGGCAAGCAAGTGGGTGCTACTGAGTTGTGTGTGTGGGGGGGGGGGGGAATGAGAGTGTATGGGAGCTGCAGGGAAGGATGCACATGAGGGACAGTACTGTGTGGCATGGGGAGAGGGTGCAAGGGTGTATGTTGGTGCAAGGGAGGGACAGTGTGAGGGAGTGCATGAGAGCATAGATGAGGTTGGAGAAAGTGTGCCAGGAGGTACATGAGAGGGACAGTGTGAACTGATGACCACAGTGGAATGAAGGGCTAGCATGTAGATTAGACCTTAAATAAAGGACTATTTAATAAAGTCCTCTGGACAGGAGAGGACTTGAGATTGCCCACAAGTGCTCCAGACAGCTACTCCTCATGAAGAGACCCTAAGACAGTGATTCTGGTGGATTTAGAGCTCTGAGAGATTGAAGGGAATGCTCAAACCATGCCCTTTGAAAGTTCACATGCTTACAAGATTTCTGGTTGATGTCGTGTAGACTTCTGGTTGATGTTACAGTAAGATCGGACACAAGGAGCGGGTCTCCGCTCCCCCATGCCGAATCTTCCCTGTTGGTGGGCTCCAAGAGGAGCCAAAGCCTCCTTGTAGGGGAGGCAAAGCAAAGAAGGGTGCTCTGCGTGCTCGCGGAGAGTTGCAACTGTCCTGCCTGACCCCTCTCACCCATGATGAGGAGAAGAGACAGCCTATACATGGCTACCACAAAGCTGAGGCAGCCGAGGAACACCTACAACTAGTGCTGGAGTGGAGTTAGTGAACAGTGATTGGAGCTGGATGAGAAGATTCCTATTTTTTGCATTTAGTTCCTAAACTTAAAAGAAAGAAGAAGAAAATCCAGAAAAGAAAAGAGACTCTTAGAATTACCTTTTTTAAAGCGGCGAATAATCATAGAGAGAAAAGTCCTAAACCAGAATGAAAGAAACTGAGGGGAGAAAAGCTAAATATCTTTTCATCAAAGAAAATTGGATTCTAAATTGGGTAGGCGTTGTTATGGAAAGGCATTATAATATTCTGGAATTATGTACCTGAATTGATTTGAGTATTTAATTTTGTCTCTATAAACTGAATTAAATTTGGATTTTAATTTATCACGTTTGAAACAATGCTGAAACCTCTATTGATGCTGCCATCTACTGATGAATGGGATATACTACACCACTACAAATCTAGGAAAATTTTGACAGAAGAAATAAGCAACATCTTTTTGAAGGATTGTGGTAATACTAACTGTCCTATAATTAATTACTTTACTATTGTGATAAGGAAGATTTTTAAGTAAAGTAAAGTGACTTTTGTTGTGTGGAAACTGTCTGGACTATTTAAATGGATTTGATTAATAACCCTGAGATGTAAAAAGCTATGATTATTGAACTCTTTGATGAGCAAAACTGGAACTAAATATATTGTTTGTGGCCCTGACTAAAAGCGAGCTTATTAAACTAAAACAAGATGCCTTTTCAGGGGGAAATGAGTGAGATTTCAAGAGAAATGGTGTGGATGTTTCGAAGCATCAGGGATACCACAATAAAGAACCGAAGAGAGATAAAAGACTTAATCCAAGGCATAAGTGACAAAGTAGAAAATATGATACAACTGGCAATAAATGAAGATCAAAGAGTCCAGAAAAGAGAGGAGGTGGTGGAAAGAATGGAGGAAAAGATAGAACAGACAAATCACCAAATAAAACAAGAAGATGAGAAAAACTTTTTGAGAGATATAAAAATGGAATTGGAATTGGATAATCTGGAAGATGTTTTTGAAAGGGAGATAGGAGTATGAATGGATACTCTGGAAATATGGCAGTTTAGGAGGATAGAGATAGGAGAAATATTTAGATGGAATAATGAAGATACAGATGTTGACAGAGACAAAGTTCCCAGAAAGGAGTATGGGAGGAAAGCCAAAAAACAAATAAGAATTGAAGTATTAAAGTGGGCTAGGGATTATGGATAGAGCTATTTTCCTTCTTTTTTGTAATATAATGATGGCCTGATTAAAAACTAGAAATAGAGGTTGAAATAAGAATATACACCTTTATATGAAGGACTATGTATTAACATAAATATGTGTTTTAACATCAGGATTAGTAAGAGTGACTTCACTAGAAGCCAGAATAGAGGTAGAAATAAGAATTAGGGGGAATATTAGTAGTTATAATTTTTATATAAATTGAAAATAAGTAATAATTAGATGAAAAGTTGAGAGGTTGAAATATGGTATTACTATGTATGTTCAAGAAGATCATTGACATTAGAATGGAACACTGAAATATTGAATAACTACTTTAAAATAATTGAGTACATTAATATTAGGATTATATAAGTTTGATTAACCTAATAATTGACTGTTGTTATTTGTATTAATATGAACCATACCCAGAGGCCACAGAGTTCATGTATTGATGTTGATATATATTTAAAAATAAAAACCCAATAAACTTTGAGGGGAAAAAAGAAAGTTCACATGCTTATTAATCTTTCAGAAATTCCTTATTATAACCGCTGTTGCTTTATTTCAGTTTAGTAATTTGAAGTAACTTTAATAGTTTGGAGTAGCAGGACTAGAACAGAAAGCATAGTATTCAAAATTGGTCAAATTGGGTCATTCTCAGATTCCTGTGTAGCCCTCTAGGAATAGTTGAGAAGAGATTTTCCTGAAGAGGTACATCACGGTACCATGGTTTTGGATATATGAGGGCTATTCAGAGACAGAGGAAACTAAGTTACAAACAATAGTGGTGTAAGTTACACAGCTGATATAAATCTTCAACATATTTTATGTCCCCCTAAATATTGACTAATTACCCTGACAGAGAAGTTCTTATCCTGCCAACCTTTAATTTTAGGCACTCACTACATCTTTGTTCCAGCATCCTCAATAGCCTCCACCCTCTTGGACCCTGAGCAAAAATGGATTCCAGCAATTTATCATCTCCAGCTGCTTCCTGGAAATGGTAGCTTCCAGCAGTACCTTGACAGCCAACTGAGATTCTAAGGTCTCCTGCTAATCCTGATTCTGAAGACATACCTGAATCTCTTCAGGACTCATCAGAGGAATCAGGTCAGAGGGATAAACACAGAAACAAGCCCTTCCAGTATCCGGTAGAATATATTTTTCCACCAGGGTCTGTGATTAAAATTCCTGCATTTTCCAAGGAACATCTACCTTTGTATAGTGTGATTGTGCAAATACTGTCTCCATTCCTCAGTGGAAGAGAATACCTCCTCGAGCTAGGGAGCATTTGCTTTTGCCTCAGTCTACCCAAAAGTAGGTTTCTGGTTCCCCTAAGGTGGTGATGAGGCAATAAAAGGGTTTTTTAAAGAAGTGTTCCAATATATGTAAAGCCCTTGCAAGCGTTCTCAATTGTTCAGCTGGGAAACCCTAAAAGCTTTGACCTCTTTTGGAGCAAATCAGAGGCTGATCGCCCATCTCTAGCTATTTGCACAAATTGAAGCGAGTTCATAATGTAACTCACACAGTGCCCTCCACGTTACTGTATTGCTTTCTCTTCTGTCATCTCCCGGGTTTGCTGTTTACATTTCTAAAATGTTGTACAAGGAGCCTGTTAATACAGGTTTCTGTGGGAGGTGACTGGAACAGGTCAACCCACTTTCCTGATCCAGCAGAAGGATGGCGATAATTCACTATGAGCAATTCTACGACAGCCTCAAAGGAATAAGTACTTGAGTGGGTAATTGAGCATGGCAAGGCACCAAGTGGTGGGCTGGGCCCAGGAGGGGACCTTTGACCTGCTTTTAGGCTGATTTTGTTTAGCTTTCTCAGAAGTACTAGTTTTAAAAAAAAAGCCAAAGCAAAAAAAGCCAGCCTCAAATTATTGCGCTGCTTTGCATTCATTCATTTCTAGGTGATACGATAAATGCAGTCATCTTTTATTAATGGAAGCAGAATGCATGTGGGCTGTGAAATTTGATGGATCACTCAAAGATGACTGACTCATTTGTTGGTATACATACCCACAATGTTTCTGTGATTGTGACCCAAATACTAAGCTATTCAATAATCCTACACAGCAGCTCACTGAAGCTTCATAGAAACATGTTTCTCTCTTACTGGCTAATTTATATGGGCTGACCATGATGGCTGGCAACCATTTGTGTCTCTTGATAAATTTTGCTTATTTTTGCCTTGATTCTATTGTGGATCTTTCCTGTTAGAAGGTACATTTTCTTGTGTATGTGTACACATATGTATGTGTTGTGTATGTATTCTGGAATTGTCCTGCAATTTTAGGTTCATTCTAAAGGTCAGATCTGATCATTCTGCTGTCATGATATGGCAACTGTCAGAAAATGGTGGCAAAACTTAGGAATTGTAATATTATTAGCAGCCAATAAACTTGCCAGTGAAGTTCTTATTATGACTATGCACTGCCTTGGCTAGATTACCTGATGACATCACTTAATGATGATCTGAAGCTGATGTTCTAATAATGGTGCCTTAACTAATAGCCTCCGAGTTCCTGGAAGGATGGTAGACTGGCTGATCTGGAAAATGGTAGTAACCCAATAATTTTGTAAATTTCTGGTGATAGAAACTCTCTTGACTGTAAGAAAAGCCATTATACATACCAATTAATCAGAAACTTTTATCAGCTTTGTAAGCATCATCCTCTCTTGACAGACAGGCAAGTCAGAGATTCCTGAGTTGAACCCTCTGCCCATGCTCAAAGACACATATTTTGCATATTTTCAGGCTAGATGCTGCCTAGTGAGTTTCTAAGAGAAGTCTTGTTGCTTGGCAGCAGAAAAACATTACTTGATGAATAATGAGAATGTAGGATTTGCCAGGGCACCACAATGGCAAAACGTTGTTGTTGAACACATGTCCTCCTTCTGGGCTTCCTTTGGGAATCTAGGTGTCTACTATTCATGATGGCAGAAATGTGATGGAAAACTCACTCCCAAAGGACCAACAACTGGAGAGATAAAGTTCAAAGGACTGTGTATTAGTTCCAAAGCTAGCAGATTACAGTGAAACACTGGCCTCTGATGTAGACAAGGCAAGAGTAAGAGCCACATAAATATCCTTTATCAGGGACACAGCACCCCTACCCTAGCAGAAGATCCTGAATAAAGAATTGCTTTACAACCGATAAGGAAACAATCCATCCCCACAAAGGGAAACGAGGTATCCTTCATGGTATGAAATCATTACAGACGCATTGCTAGAAAGGAAATATAATAGCTTTGTTATATGAGTTGAGCAAAGGCTCCGACTCTTATTGGAACCAACGGATTCTGCATTTGCAGCAGAAAAAGAGAAGAAACTAAGAGGAAGGGCAGGAAATATGCTTGAAACCTTTCAGAGTATGACCTCTTTACAGGTAGTTCTTGACTTATAATTACAATTGAACCCAAATTTTCTGTTGGTAAGCAAGGCAGTTGTTAAGTGAGTTTTGCCCCATTTTATGACTTGTCTTGCCACAGTTAAATGAATCACTGCAGTTAAGTTAGTAACATGGTTGTTAAGTGAATCTGCCTTTCCCAGTAACTTTGCTGGTCACAAAAGGTGAACACATGGAACTGTCATAAATACAGGCCAGATGCCAAGCATCTGACGTTTGACCAATGATATGGGGCTGCTGAAATGGTTGTGAGCATGAAAAGTGGTCATCAGTCACTTTTTCAGTGGCATTGTAACTTCAAACATCAACAACTTCACTAAACAAATGGCTGTAAATTGAGGATTACCCGTAATGTAATATGAATAATCAGCAGGAACAGGTTGGTGGAAAAATAAAACTTCCATCCCTTAAGAGTTGCAGAGGAACCACAACAAAGAGGAACCACAGCAAATTGCTCATAAAGAAATACACACACACAGAAATACACAATACACACACAGAAATACACAATATGCATATGAAATTGGTGCATACATAACTTATTCCAACAATATACAAGGCTAAATAGGTCTTTGGTTTGGCTCAGTGTGGTTCTTGGTGGATTGACCTGCATCTTTCTAAGCCTTTGTCATTGAAATACTGCCTCAATGTGAGGATGGGTGCATTAAAAATAACACATGATGCAGAGGTGTTAGGAGAAAAATAAATGTGTCTATAATTGTATGTTTGAAATCTCTAGTCACCATGATTGATTCCTTCCTCAGAGCTCCCCTTTGCAGGATGCATTTTCTTCCAGTGACTGATGGGATTCTTCTTCAGCCCCTAACAGTTCCAAATGTTGGCACGTACCCCACAGCAATTGGTATTCAAAACGGTTTCAGATATTTGGGATGTTTCTATACCCGCATATCAGGCTAATCCAAAGAAGGAATAGGAATAAATCAAGTTCAGTGGCAGATAGACGCTTGGGACGGTCATTCTCAGAAATGTTTCAAGGCAGGAGTGGCGAGACAGACTGAGCTGAGGAGTCGAATATGTGAATGAGTTGGTTGACCCAATAGGTGAGGGAGCTTTGGGATAAGTGCATTTGTGTGAGGGAAATGGGCTGCACTTGAATGGAAATGAAGGCAGGCTGCTGAAGCCTAGGCAAGGGGTGTCCAACTTTGGCAACTTTAAGACCTGAGGACTTCAACTCCCAGAATTCCCCAACCAGCTATGGATAACTGTTTCCCAGACAGCTTCAGTTAGTTCAAAACAAGAGCAGGTAGTCTGCTCTTGTTGGGGTAGGCTGGTGTGCTAGGACCACCAGCCTCAAAGCTGATATCCATTTCTAGGCCCAATTCAAAGGGCTGCTTTTGACCTTTAAAGTCCTCAAGGCCTTAGGACCATGTTACCCGAAGGAGCACCTTGTCCCATAAATCTTCTAATAAGGCCCTCTGCCAGCTCCTCACCAAAGGAGGGAAGATGGGTCTCTGCAAAGGAGAGAGCCTTTTTGATGATGTCACCCCATTTTTGGATAGTTCTTCCTAGAGAAGCTTGACTGGCACTGACAATAGCACCATTCTGGCACCAAGTAAAACCTTTTTTGTTTTCCCATGCTATTTCATTGTATTTTAACCACATTTTAATTCATATTATTTTAAATGAATTGCTGCTGCTTAGCTTATACGGACTGTTTATTTTGGTTTTTTTTTAATTTGATTTGTTGACATGCTTTAATTCAAATTGTATTATTCCTTTTTTCTTTTTTGGTATGTGCATCATAAATCACCCAGAGAACTTTGGTTATTGAATGGCTTAGATTTTATTTAATTAATTTATTGTTATAAATAGTGGTATATGATTTAAATAAATCATCTACAGTATATTAATATAAATTGTATAAATTAAATTGAGTAATATTATGCCACTATACATTCAAATATAGGCCTCAGATAGAGAGAGGGAGGGAGGGGAGGGAGATAGAGAGAGAGAGAAAGGAGAGAATAGGCTGAATATAAGGAAGATATGGATAAAGATAATCCATGTGTTAAGAGAAGGTCATGCTCCAGATAGTTTGACTACAATTCCCATAAATCCCACCTAGAATAGCCAGCAACAAAAAATATATGAAGGGCTCTGGAACAATTTTCCAATATATCGCTGTCTGTTTTCCAACAGCTTCTTGAATTTATCACCAGATGAAAAATGGGAAGTTTCCCACTTTCCCAAGATGTACATAATAAGTAGCTTCTGAAGTCAAAAATAAAGCAAGGATATAAATCTATAAGTTCTCTGTTACAGCGAACTTGGTTTATAGCTTAAACAAAAAACAGTCCTGGCTGATTCTTTGTGTACTTTTACAATATAAATTATACAAATTTTAAAAGTAGACAGATGTTGATCAAATGGATGGCATTTAGAAAATGCAATAAAAGTGATTAAGGGCTGATGGAAAAGATTAGGCATTAGACATCCATAGTTAAATAGGAACTAAGATGGTTATGGAGCCCATTTCTATTGGCTATTGAAGCATATCAACCAGTGGTTGGTTGCCCCCTGTTCGGGCCGGTTCTATGGAACTGGTAGTAAAACTGGTGGGAGGCTCTGCCCACCAATCCTGACGTCATCAGGAAGCTTCAGCGCATGGCCCCATTGCGAACCGGTAGTAAAGGTAAGTAGAACCCACCCCTGATATCAACCATCCCTAGTAGAGAGACCAAGAAGTTGTGGTAAAACCAACGGAGCATCATTAGCGGTTATAAAGAGAGAAAACCCGAAAGAAAGAAAAAGTAGGAGAGGAATAAAAAAAAATTTTCCAGGAAAGAAACACGTGGGATGGTTCAGTAGCTTCGAGAAAATCTGAAAGCTCCATTAATCAGAAAATTTAAGCCATAGTAGATTAAGCACTAGAAAATATACTAAAGACTATAATCCTGCTTTTGCAAACAGATGAGCAAAATCACCCAACACATGGTCACTCTCTGGAAAAATATTCCTGTTTGTCTATTAAGAAGAAGGCATGATGTTGAGCAAAGTTGGGGCTTATGATAATTAGTGTAAATTCCCTGTATTTATTACAGTAAATTTTGGAAGACACACAAGTTTTAAGCTGTTAAATGCTAAATATCAGCGGTTAGAAGCTGTGTCTTTCTCATGCAGACACAAAATGTATTTTTAACAAAATTTTTAAACAAAATTATGTGTCAGAATGTTATTCTAGGATTGCTGTTTACCAAATAATAGTTAAAACACTGACCTATGAGAAGAATTTAGACCCTAAGGCCGTGATGGCAAACCTATGGCAAGCGTGCCAGAGGTGGCACACAGTGCCCTCTCTGTGGGAATGTGAGCCGTTGCCTCAGTTCAGCTTTGCCGCGCATGCGTGCGCACTTCCTGCTGGCCAACTCCTCTTCGGGTCTCTGCCACACATGCATGGGGGGTACTGCAGGGGGCCGCACACGCATGTGTTGAAGGCCAAGATGTGTGCGGGGGACATGTGCGTGGGGGCGGGGCATGTGCGGGGTGCATGCAGGGGCTGCATGCACATTGCATGCGCACTTGCACGTGTGCTCACTTGCACGCTTTGGGCACTTGGTCCAGAAAAGATTAGCCATCACTGCCCTAGGGATTAGTCGGTCAAGTGAGGCATTAGGACCCTGAGTAAACAGAGAAGTAGGGAATAGTAACTCATTGTTCCCAAGTACAAGTGGTCCTTGCTTTACTGCTTTAATTGGGACTGGTAGCTCTGTTGCTAAGAGAAACAGTTATTAAGTGAAACATGATTGCCACGCTTAGTGGCAGAGCATTGACTTTGCTTGTAGGAAGCTGCCTGGGAAGGCCACAAATGGTGCTCCGGGGATGCTGAGAGTGTTGTGAATGTGCAACAGTTACCACGTACCCAAATCAAATCATGTGACATTGGGACATTGCAATAGTTATAAGCGTAACGGTCAGTCATGTCACTATTTTCAGTGTATTTTTTCATAACAAACAATTGCTAAACAAATTGTCATTAAGCGAGGACTCCCTGTAACTATTTGTTGAACCAATCATCCCTGCAGTCCTGCCAAGTGATGAGGACTTCATTTTACTCCTGAAGTTAATTAAGGGTAGTTACTGGTGATCATTTATCAAGTGATAATTTCCACTCTAATCAGATATTGGCTTAGTTAGTTACCTGGAGCAATTGCCAATAGGTGATGACTGGCTTCCCAACATTCTTCAAACTTTCCTTTCATTACAGGTAGTCCTTGACGTATGACCACAATTGAGCCCAAAATTTCTGTTGTCACGCGAGACATTTGTTAAATGAATTTTGCCCTATTTTAAGATCTTTCTTGCCTCAGTTGTTAAGTAAATCGCTGCTGTTGAAAAGTTAGTAACCCGGTTGTTAAATGAATCTGGCTTTCCCATTGACTTTGCTTGTCAGAAGGTCGCAAAAGGCGATCGCTTGATCTTGGGATACAATAACAATCATAAATGTGAACTAGTTGCCAAGCATCTGAATTTTAATCACATGATTGTGGGGATCCTGGAAAGGTCGTAACTGTGAAAACAGTCATAAGTCACTTTTTCCAGTGCCGTTGTAACAACTTTGAACAATCACTAAACGAACTGTTGTAAGTCGAGGACTACCTGTATTTGTTTTCTAAAGGAAGGAGATTTAATTCAGCTATGTTGAATTTTTGTCTCTAGTGAGGCAAAAGTACTTACCCCAAAGTGGGTGTGATTACGAGGAGGATGGGAAACTTTTGAATGTAGGCTTGTTCTACCCTACCTTTAGACAGAATTGTAGATATGAACAGCTTTTTAATTGCTTCATGAAAATATTGTTATAATGAAGAAGGTAGCAGTATAGCAGTGATCCTTTTCTCACTAGCCAAAAATCAGGAGGCGTCTGGTAGCATCCTTGGAGATTAGAAAATATGTATTAAAAGTTATATGTCAGTTTTGTGAGCTGTAGCAAACTTCATTGAATGCATGGAATGGCTGCATCCTATATCAGCTTAGTTCATGAACCCTTATGCCTTTATAGCTCATAAAGGCACATATCTTTTTTTTTTATTATTGAAAAAGTTTTACAAACATCAATTTTCCCCCCATTTTTCCCCTCCCCATCCCTCCCTTAACCCCCCAAGCCCTCCCCACCCCCCATGACTTCCCCAAGGTGAAATCCATCCGCATTTATTATATCAGAGTTTACCACCCCTCTATTCTCCCCCCTGTGTATTATACAATTCTTCATAACAATAAGCTATTTTGCCCCCTATAAGCTATACATTTCTACACAACATTTAGCTAAAAGCTATCTGGTACTTCCTAGTTTGATATTTGTTCTGTACATAATCTATCCATTTCTTCCACTCCCATGCATAGGTCTCTTGAGTCCGATCTTTTAAGTATGCTGATATCTTCGCCATTTCTGCAAAACTGGCCATCTTCAAAGTCCATTCTTGAATTGTAGGCATATCATCCCTTTTCCAATATTGACCAATCAGTAACCTAGCTGCTGTCACCATATACAATATCAATTTTATTTCCCCCACTGAAAAACCCTTAACTATACCCAGTAAAAACAATTGAGGAGAAAATTGAATTTTTTTCTTCAAGACATTTTGCATAACCCACCAAATTTTTATCCAAAAAGCCTTTGCTTTCTTGCATGTCCACCATATATGATAATATGTAGCATCTAAACAATCACATCTCCAACATTTCAGTTGAACATTAGGATATATGCATGACAGTTTCTTAGGATCTAAATGCCACCTATAAAACATTTTATAAAAATTTTCCCTCAAATTCTGCGACTGTGTAAATTTAACATTCTGAACCCATATTTTTTCCCAAGTTTCCATCATAACTGGTTCTCCAAAATTTTGTGCCCATTTTATCATACAATCTTTAACCAATTCATTTTCTGAATCTCTTTCTAACAAAACATTATAAACCCTCTTAATATGCATTGGGCCTTTCTCTTTTATCTGTCTAACCAATTCTTCTTCATGCAACATTAATCCAATTTTTTGATCTTCTCTCCATCTCAGTTGAAGTTGATTATACTGTAACCATGTTAAATTAATCCCTTCTTCCAACAGTGTATTTAATGACTTCAGTTGCCATCTACCCCCATCATTAAAAAGTACTTCTTTGTATAACCCCCCCCTGAGTGACTTTGTATTTATATTCCATATAATATGACCAAGATCCAATCACAACGGTATTTTATAATCCCATTTGAGTCGGTGCTTCTTCCATACTCTCATCAAGGAGCTTCTAAGTATATGGCTGTTGAATACTTTATCCACCTTGTTTTCATAAAATAAATATGCATGCCAACCAAATTCAAGATCATAACTTTCTATATTCAATATTCCAGTCTTTGTCCTTCCAAACCAGTCACTTGTCTGTGTAAACCTGCAGCTTCATAATACAATCGCAGGTTTGGAAGTTTAAGACCACCCCTTTCACGAACATCTTGCATGATTTTCAGTTTAACTCTTGGCTTTTTCTCATTCCAAACAAACTTATTTACTCCTTTTTGCCATTCCATCAAGTATTTGTCACTTTTAAGCACCAGAACCATTTGAAACAAGAATAAAAATCTAGGTAGAACATTCATTTTAACTGCTGCTATTCTTCCAAGTAAGGACAGCTGCAGTTTTTTCCAGGTTGCCATATCCTTTTGTACCTTTCGTCACAACGCCTCATAATTATTTTGAAACAGTTTTATATTTGAATCTGCAACTTGAACTCCTAGATATCTCACCTTTGATACTATTTCAAAGCCTGCCTTCCTTTCCAATTCTTTCTTTTGATCAGCTGTCATATTTTTAACTATCATCTTGGTTTTTTTCTGGTTCAGTCTAAATCCTGATACCATACCATATTCTTCTATAATGTCTTTCATCTGAATTATTGATTCCATTGGCTGTGTTAGGGTAACAACCAGATCATCTGCAAATGCCCTTGTTCTGTAATCCTCTTGCCTTATCACTATTCCCTTCAAAGTACTCGAGTCCCGTATTGTATTCAACAAGACTTCTAAAGTTAGAATGAACAACAACGGGGATAACGGACAACCTTGTCTTGTGCCTTTTTCTATAGAAAAAGGCACATATCTTTTAATATATATTTTTCAGTGGTGGAATTCACATTTTTTTACTACCGGTTCTGTGGGCGTGGCTAGGTGGGCGTGGCTTTGTGGGTGTGGCAGGGGAAGGATACTGTAAAATCCCCATTCCCTCCCCACTCTGGGGCCAGCCAGAGGTGGTATTTGCCAGTTCTCTGAACTACTCGAAATTTCTGCTACGGGTTCTCCAGAGACTGTCAGAACCTTTGGAATAGCACCCTTGATACTTTTAGTTTCCAAGATTCAAAGATATCCTTGTGTTTAGGGCATCAGTATGTACTTTTGCAGATGTAACTGTCAACCAGGCAGCAAAAATAAGTGGCAAATTTTTTGGTTGGGCAAAAAAAGAACAAGAGCAAGGGACAAGAATAACTGTTATAAAGAGCAAGGTTACCAAATATAGAGAACAAATGTCCAAATAGCAGAATATTCTACCTCTTCATTGCCAACTAATGATTTTTGAAGTTTTTGTAACCCTGATTAGGGAACCCAATTGTAAAAAGAAGCAAAAACGAAACACATGGTAACAGGAAAGAAATTACAAACTTCCCCCAAACTGCAGTGATTTCTTAATATGCCCTGTCTTGTTTCAAAAATACAGCTTTGCAAATATTAAAACAATCAGACTTTCTTTTCTACCCAAATGTATCTGATTTGCTTAGTTAATTTCAGAATAAAGATATCTCCAAATTATTAGCAACTAATGCTGGATGGCTTCTCTTTCCATTGGAGTCTGTTATCTCAGCTCTTAATACAGGTAATCCTCAACGTACGACGACAACTGAGTCCAAAATTTATGTTGCTAAATGAGAAATTTGTTAAGTGAGTTTTGCCCCATTTTGCAATTTTTCTTGTCACATTTGTTAATTACTGCAGTTGTTAAATTAGTAACATGGTTGTTAAATGAATCTGGCTTCCCCATTGATTTGGCTCGTCAGAAGATTGCAAAAGGTAATTACATGACCCCAGGACACTGCAACCGTCATAAATGTGAATCAGTTGTCAAGCATCCAAATGTAAATCATGTGTCCATAGGGATGCTACAATGGTCAAAATTGTGAAAAATGGTCAGAAGTCGCTTTTTTCGGTGCCATTGTAACTTCGAACATTCATTAAGTGAACTGTTGTACGTCGAGGACTACCTGTACTGGAGATAGTTTTATTATTAGACATTTATGCAAACATAACTGGATCAGCTGGACAAATGTGGCATATTTATTTATTTTTTTAATTTTGATTTATATGCCGCCTTCTCCGGAGACTCAAGGCGGCTTACAATGCATTAAGCAATAGCCTTCCTACTTTTGTATATTTTATACAAAGTCAGCTTATTGCCCCTACAAACCGAGTCCTCATTTTACCTACCTTAGAAAGGATGGAAGGCTGAGTCAACCTTGAGCCTGGTGAGAATTGAACTCGCAGTAATTGCAGGCAGCTGGAAGCTAAATACTACCTTTAACAGTAGCATTAGTCTGCTGCGCCACTCAGGCTCTATTAGTATGTATGTAAACACAGCAGTGTAAGTTAGACTAGCATTGAGCTAAATGAATCCATCTAAGAAGCTTCCCAATTTCCTAGAATCAGAGGGGGTTCAGAAAACCTATCAGTGATCTTCTATAGTGGATTTAACTGCTGTTCATTGAGATGCTGGCCCCTATTTCTCCTCCTCCTCTTCGTTGTTACTATCAGCTTATTTGCCCTTTGAAAGTCACATGTCTTTCTGTCTTTGAATGGCTACGAGAAAATGTTGGGAGCATAACAAAACAATAGTTAGGAGACCAAAAGACTAAATATTAGAAGCTCTGATAAGGAAAAATCAGAATGGAAAATAAAAGTGTTTTTGAGTTTAAAAATAACTCACAAGCCCGTAAAAATGAGAGCTTGGGAAAAGTCAGTAGGAGTTGAACAGCACAAATGATTTCCCCCTGTACTCTAAACTAATTTACTATTGTACCATTTATTTTGCTCATAAGCCTACTAGCATTTAAAGAGGACGCTCAGTGGAGGATAAAACATCTGCTTAAAATCTCACAGGTTAATAAATCTTGTGCGCAAGCAGTGCATCCGTGGGTTCAAAGGGAAGGACAGAACAAAGTGGCTCTGGGTGTTTCAATGCCAAAATCATCACCACCGTTATGACCACCTGCTCTATCTCCATCTTCATCATTATCATCACCAACGTCATCATCTCCTTCTCCTTCTCCATCACCATGATCATTATCTCTATCATCATCACCATCATTACCATCATCCCAGTGGTGGGATTCAAGTAATTTAACAACCGGTTCTCTGCCCTAATGATTTCTTCCAACAACCAGTTTGCCAAACTGCTCAGAAAGTTAATAACCGGTTCTCCCGAAGTGGTGCAAACTGAATGAATCCCACCACTGCATCATCCCCATCTCTAGCACCATCCTTAAAAAAAAAAAAAGAGAGAGAGAGAGAGAACTCCTGACTTTTCAAAGGAAGGTTTGCCTTTCTAGAAACAAACTTTCTAGTAACCAAAGTAGTTTATTTATTTATTTATTGGTTCGATTTATATGCCGCCCTTCTCCAGAGACTCAGGGCGGCTTACAATGCGTTAAGCAGTAGCCTTCATATTTTTGTATATACCTGCTTAGTAGGACTTTCGCCCCCCCCCCAGCGGTGTTCTTTTTTATATAAAGTCAGTTTATTGCCCCCACAATCCGGGTCCTCATTTTACCTACCTCGGGAAGATAGAAGGCTGAGTCAACCTTGAGCCTGGTGAGATTTGAACTTGCAGTAATTGCAGGCAGCTGGTGTTACTTAACAGCACTTTAGTCTGCTGCGCCACCAAGGCTCGTATATAGTTGTGGCAGGAGGCCTTACATTTAGAATGAGTAAATTATCCCATTATTCAAATGCTTCCCAAGGCAAAGGTAACATCCACAAGTTTACATGTTTGAATTAGCCCATAGATATTTTCTGGTTTATTACGGTAATTTCTATTTACCAACCCCAGTCAATTTCTATAGAGATGTGGATGTATCCTGGGTGTTTATTTTGCTTTTTTCTATATCCCTTTAAAAATTAATGTAGCTTCTTTTTATACACAAGTTATTTTCTTGTCCTCTGCATCTCTTTCCTTGGAGCCTTTTCATATACCTTTCAAAAGGTTCATAAATGCCTATATACTTATGTGAAGTGAATAATACATTAATCCATGCTTTGCTGAATATGATACTGTGCTCTGCATAATACCTTTCATTAATCAATATGGCACAAACAGTGAGAGCAGGTCGATATGGTTAAAGATAATTAAGAATTGATTGGTACCTAAGTGTTGAATGAACAGACAGATGGGATTTTTTTTGTGACCTGTAATAGTATGTGAGAAAGACCTTGGGAGACTGGGTGAAGAAATGCTGCCTGGGGAATGGTCAGATAAGAGATAGCTTAGCCTGCCGCTTCATAATGGGTGGAGCAAGAGGCTCAGAAGGGACCCTCCCCAGGTTCTTAGGCTATAATGGTGCCAGTGGGAGAATTGTATTTCCAGACTTCTAAGATTCTTTTAATGTAGCTTTACAATAAAGTAAAATTAGTTTATTGATTGTGTTTCCTGTCTGGTCCACCTGGTAAGGCTGACATGTCCCAAGGTGGCAAACTGATAAAAGAAGGCATGAATCTTGCTGAAAATCATACCACGGGGTCTTTTATTGCTATGGAAATGGTTTTTCGATTAATCTCTCTAAGCACTGTCATGAAAGAAAGACCATTGTTCATTTAGCACTTATTAAAATCAGGTCTGACCCAGAAACCTCCCAGATCTTTTGATATAGTCTGGAAGTTCCTATGGTATTGCTTCCAGTTCTGGAACATATGAACTAGGGATACACATTGGATTTACATCAATTTCAAATCCTCTTCTACTAAAATTGCATTTCCTCTAATCAATCATTCTTCCAACTAATCCTTACTTCACCTATTATTTGAAAATGTTCCTTTTCCATTATAGTCCACTTTTTATAACCTTGTGCTATTTGTTAGCTTGTTGGGAAAGAATCCTTCATAGTTCTTACCACCTCATTGATATATACCTTTTGCATTTGTTTTTCAGCAACTGCACACTGTTAATTCTTTCCAAGAATCTTATAAGTGTTGTTGTCCAACTAATATTTCCAAAGGGAAGAACTTTGCATTGTTTTTGTGAAATTTCAGCTGATTTCTTTAAAGCTTTCAAGTCATTTTTGCATATTAATTCTGTTTATATCCTTCCCAATTTTATTTAGAACATCTGATCCAAGTTATTAATGACAATGTTAAAGATCACAAAACTGCCTTAATTTGGGCCACCTTAATTGATACCACATTCTGGTTTGATAAGGAATTGTTGAAAGCACTCTTTGGGACTTACTTTCAAGTCAGCTAGATACTCACTTAATTGTTTTGCCTGCCAGTCCCACTTAATTAGCATGCTCATTAGAATGTCAAAAAGTTCATCATCAGATGTTTTGCTGGAATCAAGATATTCTGTACACATCTACATATATACATGTTCAATATTCCCACAATCTATAAAAAAGTTACCCATCAGAAAAGTGAGGTATTGTCATGACATAAGTCATTGATTCTGAAGGTGAAGAAGCTGCTCCAGCAAAACCCATGTAGTGTCAGCCTCTGGGCCCATAAAATAAAGAACCACCTAAGGCTGATAAAACACAGGCACTGCAGGTAAAACAGACAGATGATGCTGATACAAAGCTACTCCTCCCTCCTCACTCAACAACTATAAAGTAGCGCAGAACAGTTCTATGAGTCTTCTTACCAAGCATGGGAGTTAATCTCTTGATTAGAGACAGTTGGCTGCAGCGTGATTTAAAAAAACAGTCCTGACCCATGATTATTCATTAGATTCAACTGTCTGGTCTCTGTTGTGATGTATATTTGGATTTATGGAATTCTGACTTCAGGACTGGTTGATACCCCTGATTTGGCTCTCGGAACCTTGGACTGGATTTTGACTATTTTTCTGTGTGCCCATGTTAAAAGCAATCATTCAGGCAAGTTATTTTCAGAGACTCTGTTTTGTTTTCCATTCTTTGTCTGCTGTTATCTTCTTGACCTTGAGTAAACTGCTGATTTCAGTAGCAACTATGTGTGTGCTTTTGAAACCAGAAGCAGGACAGGTTTATTTAGTGTGACCTGATTTATTTTTCATAATTTTTTTCTGAATGGTTAGAATCCTTTAAGGTTGCCTATAAATTAATCACTTTATGCTGTAAAATATTCTCAAATATTGATGTTAGGCTGATTAGCTGTCATTCTATATGGTAGTAGTTTCTATAGTAGATACATTACAATCAAGAATTTCTCATGGCAAGAAAGCTGAAAACTCCTATGACTAAGCATAAAGCAGGGGTTTTATTAAGCTGTGGAAAAGTGGGAAGGGGAAAGCACCAAGTTTAAATCTAAGAGGGACCTTCATTCTGGCAGATCAAGTGTTTATCACATTAATTACATGATTACAGAAATTTCTTATTAGCTGTCCCACGACAACCAGTGAGGGGAAGGAAGAGCCAGTTTCTCCTTCTTCCTGTCTTTTTGAAGATATGGGTACCATTTTGTTTCCAGTCATCTAGCATTTCATCTATTTCCCAGGATTTTTCAAAGGTTACACATAAAAGTTCAGCCAGTCCATCAGCAAGCTCTCTGAAATGCAATTCATCTGGTCCTGGAAATTTAAACTCCTAAATAAATAAATTCCCTGAACATTCTTTTCAGGAATATTGAGTAAAGTAAAAAGAATGCTGAATAGTTACATTTTGTTAACATTACCATTTTCACCAGGGGTGAAATCTACTTACCTTCCCTACCAATTCGGAAATGCATGCACGCATCATGTGCGATTTTGGACCCTCTGCGCATGCACAAAGCCTTCTGTGCATGTGCAGAGGATAAAAAACAGGTTACTTCCTGGTTAAAACCAGGAAATAATGACGTCTGAGCGGGTGGGCGAAGCCTTGTGCTGCCGCCACTACCAGTTCTCTGAACCACCTGCCACCGCCGCTACCGGTTCACCTGAACCGGTGCGAATCGGTAGCGTTTCACCCCTGATTTTTACTGAATAGTTAATTGACCAAATCTTTTCCTTTTAATTTTTGAAGCTCTTTTGGATGTTTTTAGCATTCTTTGACATTAACTCATGATTTCTCATAAAAGCTTTTGCACTTGTTTGTGTAATATTTGTCAGGCTCCATTTCCTCAGAAAGCATTATATGCCTGAAAATGCACAATTTATTTATTTATTTTTAAAATTGTTTTTAAAAAAACCCCAGGATTACAACCTAATATTATGGCCAGTGCAAATGAGGATTTGAACTGAATAATGTAAACAATATGCCCACTTCATGGATCAGCTTTTGCCAATTTTGTGACCGCTCAACCAAAAAGTTGCTTCAGGTTTTGCTTCAGTCTCTAATGCAGCACTCCATAGAGAAATGGAGCTGAATAAATAGAAATTGGAATATGGATAAACACCTTCGATTACTGTCAAAAGCTAAGCTTCTTATCACAAAGCTGAGAACTTTGATGGTTAATCAATCTTCCTTGAAATAAGGTTTGCTGGTCAGTTGTTGAAATAATTTTATTAAAAGTTACAATTAATAAAATAAAAACTAATACAAACTGAAATATAATAAAAATAAAAAATGCAGAAATAGAAAAGAAAGAAAAATATAGCAAAGAAAAAGAAAAATATACAGAGAAATGTCTTCCCTCTTCATCCCAAACAATTTTAGTAATTTATCACCTTCTCTTAAAATAAAACAAGTGATCCATTTCTTCTCCTGTATCTATAAACAAATCCTTACAGCTTTGTCATATCAGTCCTTATGTCAACAAAATTCCAATAAGGATTACTAGAGATAACATCTATTTTAACCTGATCAAATAAACCAACTTTATATTCCTTCCTTTTACTTTTGATCTTTAGTCCCTGCAAACAATGTCCTAGCACTTGATTTTTCATTTTCTAAATTCTTTCTCATAAAGTTTTTTAAAACTTGAAGAAGCCTCTTTTGTAAACCCTATATAGGAAAATTATTCAGCGCACAGTCTTTGGTTTTTATTTGTATGTCCCTTTTAATTAAGACATCAGCCAATTTCTTTTGTATGTCCATTGTAACTTTTATTACATGTTATTACATGGGGTTACATTTATTACATGGGGGACACTGTATTACGGTGGTTCTCCTCCTTTCTCTCTGACTGGTTGCAGTCTGTGTTGGCAGGGGGGCAGAGGTCGACCCCAAGGCCCCTCATATGTGGGTGCCACAAGGGTCGGTCCTCTTGCCCCTTTTGTTCAACATTTATGTAAAGCCGCTGGGCGAGATCATCCATGGTTTCAGGGTGAAGTACCACCAGTACGCTGATGATACCCAGCTGTACATCTCCACCCCGGACCACCCCAACGATGCCATGGAAGTGATGTCCCGGTGTCTGGAGGCCGTGCGGATCTGGATGGGGAGGAACAGGCTCAGGCTCAACCCATCCAAGACGGAGTGGCTGTGGTTTCCGACGTCCTGAGATAGTCAGTTGACGCCATCGCTGACTATTGGGGGCGAATCACTGGCCCCCATGGAGAGGGTTCACAACTTGGGTGTACTCCTGGATTCACGGCTGTCTTTAGAAGAGCACTTGACGCCGTGACCGGGAGGATTTTTTATCAGGTTCGCCTGATTCGCCAGTTGCGTCCCTTTCTGGATCGGGACTCCCTACACACAGTCACTCATGCCCTTGTCACTTCCCGCCTGGACTACTGCAACACTCTCTACATGGGGCTCCCCTTGAGGAGCACGCGGAGGCTCCAACTGGTGCAGAGTGCGGCTGCGCGGGTGGTTATGGGAGCAACATGGTGCTCCCGTGTGACACCTCTCCTGCGCGAGCTGCACTGGCTCCCGGTGGTCTTCCGGGTGCGCTTCAAGGTTTTGGTCACCACCTTTAGAGCGCTCCATGGCTTAGGACCTGGTTATTTACAGGACCGCCTACTACCACAAGCAGCCTCCCACCGGCCGGTACGCTCTCATAGAGAGGGGCTCCTCCGGGTGCTGTCAGCTAAACAATGTCGACTGGCGGCCCCCAGGGGGAGGGCCTTCTCTGTGGGGGCACCCATTATCTGGAACGAGCTCCCCCCAGAGATACGGAGGATCCCGGATTTGTGCACTTTCCGCCATGCTCTTAAGGTTCTCCTATTCCAGCAAGCCGGCCTGGCCTAATTTTCTCCACTGTTTTTAAAATTCTCTTAAATCAAAATTTTAATCTGTTTTAAATTATTGGGATTTTTAAATTGTCTCGGGCTAAATTATTTAATCTGGTTTTAATTATGTCTTTTAACTTTTGTATTTATGTATTTTATTTTGTGCCTGTTCACCACCCTGAGTCCTTCGGGTGTAGGGCGGTATACAAAGCTAATAAAACATAAAACATAAACAAAACAAACATTTTTTCCCCATATCATACTTATAGCCTGCTATTTTAAAATCCCTTTTTAGATCAGGCTCAGTCTTGTCAGGTAAAACCTGTTCCTCTTTCATAACATCTTTGAAACACAGTTTATCTTAAAATAGACTCTTAAAATTAACCTCCGAATCCATTATTCAAAAATTTTGTTCTATTCTGTATTAGCAAGTCAAAATTAAGTGCCCTTCTCCTCTACTTGTGATCTTTAGTTCTTTTTGGTTTCCTCTTGCTTCCAACTTTAAAGTCCCATCCTATCATGCTTTTTAAAGAGAATTTTATTGGACAGTTTCAATACTATTTTCTTCTGGCCCCGGATTACAACACGGCCATGACAAAGTTTAAACAAACAATTCTAGACAATCCAAACTAAAAATGTTTCAAAATCTTAGTTAGGAAACCAGAAGAACCATTTTAAATGTTTAAAGAGTGGTGGCAGCACAGTGGTTAGAATGCAGTATCACAGCTAATTCTGCTGACTGCCAGCAATTCGATCCTGACCAGCTCAAAGTTGAGTCAGCCTTTCATCCTTTTGAGATCAATAAAATAAGGATCCAGATTGTTGGGGACAATATGCAAATAATGCTTATATTGTAAACTGACCAGAGAGGGCTGTAAAGCCCTTTGAAGAGGTATATGAGTTCAAGCGCTATTGTTGTTATTACTAAATCATGTCTCAGATATCACAGGGTTTTTCACACCACTTGAGTAGCCATCATACCATCAGCAGTTCTTGAGTGCAGATTCCAAAAGATTCCCTTTGCAGAAAACAAAATCTCTATATTTATTTATTTATTTATTTATTTATTTATTTATTAGTTCGATTTATATGCCGCCCTTCTCCAGAGACTCAGTACCCATATGGAATGGGTACTGTTGATTTTTTGACTCTTGAATTGTGACTTCAGTATAGATTCCATAATAGTCTCCTTCACATTCAGGCTGCTTCCTGGAAACCTGTTTAAATGTATATGCCTCATCTAAAAGACAATAATCTCAGAACAATACTTATTGTAGCCAATGTCCTGTCAATATACTTTGTAGGATTCAATCAGCCTTGCTAGCATAGCAAACTATGGTAAAGCAATCTGGCAGACAGACATAGTAGGTTGAGTAAAATGTGGTTGATAAATTAATCTTACTTGTATCTATATATCACAATAATGTATTTGCTGTATTTTATCTTATTTTGCATAGTTTTATTTTTTTCAATATTAGCCAATATCCAATAAAGCATGTCTGACCTGACTACCATATTTTTTGGAGTATAAGGCGTACCTTTCCCCCCCCAAAAAGAGGGTGAAAATCTGGGTGAGTCTTATACTCCAAATGTAGCCCCACCTAGCCTCTCAAACGGAGGTTTCAGAGACTGAAAAAAGCCTCAGAAATGAAGCTTCAGGAAAAAAAAGCCTCCAAACAGAGCTTCAGAAAAAAAAGCCTCTGAAAGGAAGCTTCAGAAAAAGCTCTGTTTCGGAGGCTTTCAGAAGCAGAAAAAAAAGTTTTTCCCGAAACAGAGTTTCAGAGGTTTCAGAGGCTGAAAAAAAAGCAGAATACCCCCAATCAGCTTTTTTCTTATTTTCCTCCCCAAAAACTAAGGTGCATCTTATACTCCAGTGCATCTTATACTCCAAAAAATATGGTAGTTTGACGGTGATTTGACAATTTGACAATCTTTTTTTGGTGATGATCCTAGTATGGTGCAGCAAAAATATTACATGAAAAACCATAAAGCTCTTCTAGGATGTCTACAAAATTATTCTGTATGCTGCATTCACAGAATTCTTCTATTATTTCTCAATTTGAGGTCAGAATGCTTGTGCTTTCCCAGATTCCAGTTTGGGGCACAAAAACCTTGTTACATTCAAAGAGACAAAGAATTAAAGCCAGGTGGGTGTCAAATTGACCGTTAGAGCAACATCATGTTCCATAAGCCGAGATTTGCTAAAGTCTTTAGAATTGATCTATCGTTCCTTACACTGACATTAGGCAGCAAATTGATTTAGCTCTTTCAAGCAAAAGAGTCTGGCTTTTGTTTACTGAGTTGAATCGTCTCTTCTGAACCTCCTTTCCAGTTTCTCTTGCGCAAAGTAATCATATGCGCAAGAAATAACTATTTTCTGGAGGTATTCCATGAATCTTTCCATCATTTACAATCTGTAGCAATTACTGATGGCCTTTAAGATAGCACTGCACTAAAAAAGTCTCAGTGGGTAATGAATAATGGTTCTGCATTAGTCTCGTGTGTTCAGTGAAGATCAGTGCCAGGAAGAAGCAGCCAATTTGGCCCCAATTCAAACAAAGATTCTATAATAGTCATAAGCCTTGAGGGACAGGCTAGTACCTGCAGGATTAACTTGCCAGATGCACACATTTTCAAATTTACTTTTTGACACTTCAAGTGTTTTGGCTTTAGGCAACCGATGAATTCAACAGTGCTTTCCCCACACGGGTTTCCTGGGGAACGGAAACTTTGATTCATATTGGAAGAAGTAAAAAACAATTTTGCTCTGTAGTAATTAGCTGGTAGTTCTGATTTTCCAGTGATTCAATACAGCTTTCCATGTTCACAGGGGTTTTAACTATATTCATATTCTTAGGTACTACTGTTATATTTGCTTATTTATATGAACCACCAAAGATCTTGTGAATATGGCATGATGATAGATAGCCAGATAGCATGCATAGCTAGCTAGATAGCATGGATGGATGGATGGATAGATGGATAGATAGATAGATAGATAGACAGACAGACAGACAGACAGACAGACAGTTAGATAGGTAACATGATTTTAATGAGTCCAGGAACACTATCAATCTCCATAGATAATGTTGCATAGTTATCCCATTTTAGCAAAAGCTTTCTCCCCCATTTTGACTATTATTAGGGGGAAAACCAATCCACGTAGTTAAAATAATCTTAAAAATCAAGGAGGATCAAGAAACCCACTTTTTTTTGTGAAACACCCTTCATCAGAACAGGGAGGGACATTTTTACCCTTTGTTATTGTTTGATTTACAAAACATATGAACCCTGAAACTGTTTTAAAACAGAACTGTAGCAATAACTAGCTATTTTATAATACCTAGCTAATAACTAGCTATAACAATTCATATAACTTGCTATACACAAATATACTGTATTAGGAGTTGCTGTTATGTCTGATTATATAACATTTTAGGATTAGAGCTATGTTCCTACAATTCCCACAATGTATCCAATCTTAGCCTAACTTTCAGGCAAATGCGTGAATGTGTTAATGTCCTACGTAATGTTTTTCCACAAGAATAGCTAATCAATATGGAAAGCATGTTTTCATAGCCCCTGCAGAGGAGATACAGAGAGACTCCACCCTATGTGAATTTATCAAGCAGTCAGATATTACAGGAAAAAGGTGGCTCCTCAGATATCCAGTCTCTGAATCATGAAGAACTTTAAACATGACAAGCAGCACCTTGAATTGGCTTTGGAAGCCAATTGGTAACCAATGGCGTTCTCATAGCAGCCATATTATATGAGAACAATGAGAAACACCAGTAACTATTTAGACCAACTATAGCTTCTAAATGCTTTCCAAGGTCATCCCTTTACAGAACCCATTGAAGTGGTCCAAATGAGAAGTGACTGAGACATGAGTGATTGGCTCATGTAAGTCTGATTATATTATACCTGTCAGGCTTGCCAGGTAAACCAGAAGGGAAATATGACTACATGAGTTAATTGTATTTTATTGTAAGGCTACCTTAACAGAACCTTGCAAGTCCGAAAGTACAAATCTCCCCCCATCATTGTTAAATGCCTGATTAGTTAAGATAAATCCTTCCAAATTTATTTCTCTGACCATTGCACCCCTGGGAGCTTCTTCCTTTCTTGTCTGATTATTTCTTAGGCAACAGCCTTTAATTAAATTTGTATGTGTGTGTATGTGTGTGTATGTATGTGTGTATATATCTATGTGTATATATACATACATATATACCACACACTGTGTATCTACTTCTACGACCAATTAAATAGGGAAATTTACATTTTAAATAAAATAAAAAATATAGTTAATCAGAATAGAATTGGAAGGGATGTTGGAGGTCTTCTAGTCCAACCCCCTGCTCAAGCAAGAGACCCTATACCAGTGGTGACTAACCTTTTTGCCGTCGCGTGCCAGAAGTCAGGGGAGTATGGGGGGTTGCGCGCGTGCATGCCCACACCCATAATTCAATGTGCCCTGCCCCCCCACACATGCACGCACAACCCCACTGCACTTCCCCCGCTTTTGGCACACAATGGAATGGTAGGTCCGTTGGCCCATTTTTCGCCCTCCCCAAGCTCCAGAGGCTTTCTTGGAGCCTGGGGAGGGCAAAAATGGCCTCCCCCAACCCCCAGAGGCCCTCCGGAGGCCAGGAACAGCCTGTTTCCCAACTTCCAGTGGGCCCGGAAGGCTAGAAAATTAGCTGGCCGGCGCGCACATGCACACTGGAGCTGAGCTAGAGCAACACTCACATGCCCACAGATATGGCTCCACGTGCCACCTGTGGCACATGTGCCATAGGTTTGCCATCACGGTCCTATACCATTTCAGACAAGTAACTGGCCAGTCTCCTCCTAAAAACCTTCAGTGATGAAGCACCCACAAATTCTGAAGGGAAGCTGTTCCACTGGTTAATTGTCCTCACTGTTAGGAAGTTTCTCCTGAATTGCAGGTTGCTTCTCTCCTTGATTAGTTTCCATCCATTGTTTCTTGTCTTACCTTCTGGTGCTTTGGATAGATAGAAAAATAGATAGATACTTATTTATTCTGTTCCAAGAATTAATGGAAGCAAAAACAGCCTTTCCTGTCCTCCAAATAAATGGACTTCAGATTTTCCCGGCATTTCCCAACCAACACAGCTACACATCAGAGGAGAGCTAAATTGGGAAGGCTACACCAGAGCACAGTAGAGCTCTTGTATGCAGGGCATGTTCCTTTCCCCCTTCTTTATTTCAGGGTTCAGTACTGTTTTAGCATTCAAACAAAAGCAGCTGCAGAATCACTTCTTCATCTAAATTAATAGAAACACTGAGGTGGAAGGAGGTACTTGGTGCATACAGTGGAGTAGATCTTTGTGTAAAGCAGAAAATAGATAAAGGCTATTTTCTTCAAATTACAGCTGATCACACTACTCAGAGATGTAGGGGGGATAATTTAACACCCTAGATCTAAGTGATCTTTCAGGGGCTCAGCCATCTTCTTAAATAGGTAATGAGAAGCCATTTTGTGTATCCCACTTGATCCATAATGAAGAAACACTGAAATGCTAAAAACAACTGTATTAAATTATGCATTAGTGGTATTAATTTGTGAATTGCAAATTCATAATGGGAAGAGATTTAACATTCCTTAGAGTATATGCCTGCTCCCAAGATAAACCAAGAAAAAAGAAATCTAATCACACATCCAACTACACACCTCATATTTCCCTTAAGGAGAAATACAACCAATTTTAAATCTCCACATTTAATATTCCTTCCCATAGTTTGAGGATATGCTGTAGGACGGGGATGTTCAAACTTGGCAACTTTAAGACTTGTGGACTTCAACTCCCAGAATTCCTCAGCCAGCCATGTCTTAAAGATGCCATGTTTGGAGACCTCTGTTGTAGGGAGAGCATTGCTGCCATATACAAACAACTGTAACCTTATTCTTTTCTGTTCCCTATTTATAATAAATACTAGTAGAAATCTATTTGTGGATAACGATTGTGGGTGGATTATGGACTTGTTGAATTTCAGGAACTATAGTAAAAACAAAAGAGAAAGGATTATGTTAGCATATATTCACTAGGAACCTCTGTTGTCCCCAATTCGGGTGTGAGCCTGGTGCCGAAGCCAATGATGGATGCCAGACACAAGGTGCAGGTTTTCTGATTGCTTTTTATTGGAAAGGGCTCCTGGCCAAAATGCCAAGAACCAAGAACAAAGGATTAAGAAAGCTTTATACATTTTCACTAAAAAGAAAAGGCGGGACAAGGTGAGATAATAAGAAATATCATCTAATAAACATTTTAGTAATAATTCTACAATTTGTTCTATTGGTCTCTAGCTGGCCCTATTTCTAAGCCTTTGCTAATGAATACTCCAGGAGTTATCTAATTGGCTGCAGGCCATCTGTATTCCTAACTTTTAGCTGAGGCTGCAAGTTGTCTAACTGTTGTTACTTTTATCAGCTTTCTAACTACTCAGAATTGTTACAAGATTTACACATGCATATTTCCTGTAGATAAACATTCTTTGTTCTTGCCAAACACACTCTGCAATTACAGGCTTCCTGATTTACCTTCAAGGTTGTGTCATGACCTGGCTTTATTTTAGCATACAGCCCATCACCTCTCTACCCATTGAAGGCGGAAGTTGCTCTTGTGAACCAGAACTGAAAGATTGAGCTAAAGGATTGTGGGAAGGAAGTCAAAATCTTCCCTGCCCTTCAATCTTCCATTGTTCCTCACGTCCCCACCTCACAGCCATTTCAAGGGCAAGAGGGGAGAAATTACACTAAAACAAAAGATAACAAACTTGACAATGAGGTTGGGATTGGCCAAAGGTTGGGATTGGCCCAGTCAAGTAAATTCCTTTCAGGATATCAGAGATTACACCTATTAATAAACAAAAGATCCTTTCTTCTGCATGACTCTCATTTCCAGATAAGGTATTAATTAAGCAGGTAACCAGTTGAAATGATAAATAAGTGGGGGAAAAAATCCACCTGCTCAGCAGGGTCGCTAAACCTCGGAAACCCCTTTTGGCCATCCATCTAATAGCAGTTTCAACAATTCTTAGAAGGCAGGCTCTGATCCTGGGAGGAACAAAGAAAAGTTTTTTTTCTATAAAAAGTAACCATTTGAAAACTGGCCACCTTGGATTACTGTACTGCCTGTTAAGCGGTGGAATAGATGTAGCCTCTGCTTCAAACAATTTGCCCTGAGTGTTCTTTGGAAGACCTATCCTGGATTTGAACCAAGAATTTTCTTCTAACAAGATGATTAATATATCATGAGAATAGGAATACCTTGTTTTCCTGAAAATAAGATATCCCCTGATAATAAGCCCAATCGGGCTTTTGTGCTAAAATAAGTCTCCCCCTGAAAATAAGCCCTCCCTGAAAATATTTAAACGCAGAGCTGGAAATCAGGTAAGACGGCAAGAGGAGCCCCATCTTTCTCCATACGCCCCAAAATAATAAGACTTCCCCGAAAATAAGGCCAAATGCTTATTTCGGGGTTCAAAAAATATGACAGGGTCTTATTTTCGGGAAAACAGAATAGAATAGAATAGAATAGAATAGAATAATAGAATAGAATAGAATAGAATAGAATAGAATAGAATAGAATAGAATAGAACAGAATAGACAGAGTTGGAAGGGACCTTGGAGGTCTTCTAGTCCAACCCACTGTTCAGGCAGGAAGCCCTATACTAGGGGTGTCAGACTCAATTTCATTGAGGGCCGCATCAGGTTGTATTTGACCTCGGGGGGGGGGCTGGGCGTGACCAGGGTGGGTGTGGCCAGCTTGACTTCACTCATGTCAGGGTCGCCTCTGGTGGCCTGTGTGTTCTGCCAGTGAAAATGAGCTCCTGGGCTCCGTTTTTGGCTGTGACGGCCTCCTGCAAACCTCTGCCAGTGAAAACAGAGCTCGGGAGGGTGGCGAGCTCTGTTTTCATTGGCAGAGGCACCACGGGGCAGTCCTTCACTGTTTCCAGGGTAGCCCCACGGACCAGATCTAAGCACTGCATGGGGCGGATCCAGCCCCCGGATCTTTGACACCCCTGCCCTATACCATTTCAGACAAATGATTGTCCAATCTCTTCTTAAAAACTTCCAGTGTTGGAGAATTCACAACTTCTGGAAGCAACTTCTGGTTAATTTTAATCCAGTTTTAATATTTTAACCCAGTTTATTAGTCTTGATGAGGAAACCAGAGAGGTTTTTTCCCCCAGTCCAAACCAGCTCCTAGGGTTGTTTAAAGTTAATCTGACTCTCTCCTATCAATTGCTTTGTGCAACCTGCTTGGTTCACTGCTCCTGTTTCTGAGACTGTCCTGTAGCAGCTAAACAAAATGCAACTTCTTAGACACCCCATCCCTTTCACTATTTTATCTGTTTTCTTTCTCCCAGGGGTATGAAAAATTGGGGATGGGGGAGAGAGAGATGTATTTGCATAAGCCTTCTGGCTCGATCCATAGCCGTTCTGATCACAATAATTCCAATGTGGATATTTAAGTTTACTTTTTCATCATATGACTCTTCAAGATGTCAGAAGATTGCAAATAAAGAGCAAACACCCAGTGAATAAGAGTCTAGATAATTTTTTCTCCACAGCACAGGACAAACAAAGATTATGATTATGAAACATGTGAAAGTTATAAGACAATAACACTTAAAAGTAAATCCTAAGAGGCTTTTTCCAAAATACTTACTTTTACTGTATTGCAGTTTAAGCAGAACATACTGGAACTGTGATGGATTTCATATGCAAACTGATTTCTTACCTAACTGATAAAGGAATTGGAGGCCGAGACAGGGAGGCAGAAAAAATTTGATGCAGCAGTTTCAGGCAATTCTTGCAAATTGCAACTGGATGGGATGGGAAATGGAATTCGGCCAAGACCAAATGGCAAAAGAGACAAACGGTGAATAGTCCAGGAAAGTACAGTGAGATGACAGTTGTAACTTGCAGACTTGACTGGTTGAATACTTTAGAAAAAAAAAACCAAATTGCTGGTTTTGGAGCCCTTAAGAAAATACGGTAAGGTAGCCTGCATAACAGGGTTCTTCTGCAACTGTTTTATCTTTCTGAGTCTCTGATCCTGAGATAGGTGATGCTGATAAAGATTCCCGGGTTGAAATGTGTGAAGTGAAAGACAGGTGCCCTGAGTGTGCAAAGATGGTGGCAGAGTTTTATGAAGAAAAAAGACTTTAAAAGGAAATTGTTCTGGCCACTATGGAAACCACATATTATTCAAAAGAGACAATTAAGAAGCCAAAAATGACCACCAGCAATCAACACCCATATTAGCGTAGATTAACACCAAGATTAACATCAGACCAATTATCAAGAAATAAACAATACCCCAATCAAGGAACTGCCAAACAAGCTAACAGTAAGCAGTCCAACCAAAGAACTTCTAAGACCATCCCTACCAACACTGACAGGACAAGCCACTAGAATATAAATTGAGAGCAAACCCCATTCCTTACTAGCACTGATTATGTTACCTAGTTTAGTAATGAAATGTCTCCAAAAAAACCCAACCAAGTTCAGGGAGCACCAAGGACACCTATAAAGATTTTCCACGCTTCTTCTGTCCTGCAGCCTGCATTTCCTATAGTTTAGTATCAATTTTGCTATGCTAGTTAAAAAGCCAGAAAGATGGTGTTTGATGAGAACTGGTCCTACTCACTTGATTGAGGACATGACATTTTCAGAGCAGTATTTTATCACTTGATAAGTAATTTTGCAAGTGATTGATGTGAGGTATGAAAGTGACAGGTAAGCTTATGGGACAGGGAGCACATCTTATTTGCTATAATCCCAAAATCTGGGATTCTGGTGCAACCCTAGAATTTGGGGATTGAGTGGTATATTACTTTTTATAATTAAATAGATAAACCCAATTCTGCTCTGTATTTCATCTGATTAATTCAATTTAGGTCTGGCTTGGGGTTGCAGGTGTACGTGCATTCAATATTCAATCTTTCTAAATCCACAGTGTAATGAAAAATTTAAATGCCCTGATTCCTGGATTTAGTCTCTTTGACACGAGAGGAAGAATGAAATCTGTACTTGCAGGATGCATTAGATATTATAATCTAAGAGAAAGATCGAAGTTTGATTAAAGTTCCAATAAAAAATTCCTAGAGAACAGTTGAAAATACCATACAAGCTGTGAGAGTCACATGCAATAATTTGCATAATTGTTAAGAATATATTCAAGAGGGTTTACTGCCAAGGAAGTCTATTTAGCATCAGAGCATGTCTAAATTTGGAAATGTCATATTAAAGCTTGGAAATGTGCTGCTTTTGCTCCTTATTACACATGGGAACCTCTTAAACCACTTCACCATAGCAAAATGAATGAGAGGAAAACGGCTGCAAGAACTCTCTGTGATTTGCCATCCTCATTTTCAGCCACAACGATCCCAGACATATTTATTATATGTCCCTTACCCCCAATTCTCCTCCTCTGTCCTTGATGCATCAGGACTAATCGTTTTGTAACAGAAAACAAAGAGTTGGCAGAGGAGAATTCGCAGGTCCCATTTCCCTTCCTCATGAGCACTACAAAGCAGTAGGACAGACTTAAATGCAACAAGACAGATTGGGCTCAGCTACGATAGGCTTTATTGTGAATGCAGCCATTGTGAATCCTAGTTTACCATGCTGTGCGAATCCAGGCAATTTCAGAACACTCAGTCAACCACGGCTAAGGAGCCCATGATTCAACTCAATATGTTAACCGTGAACCTAGATCCTGAGAAGGAAGAAAAAAGCTCATCTTTTTTTGATACAGTGATTGTAGCAGGCTTTCAGATATTGATAGTTCTTGTATTGTAGAGCTATTCTGGCTTATCCCTACATGGTAGAATTTCATGAAGATCCATAAGGAGACCCATGGAAGTGTGAGGTATATTTACAGGTGGATAAATGAAATCTGGCCCAAGAAACAAATATCTAGGAATAAAGCAGAATACTTGTTTGACAGAAAGCCCCATCTGGAAGTATACTTTCTCTGGAATGCTCATTTGCACAGTGAACCAATTTTGTTTGGGGTCACAGATGCAATAAAAAAGAATAAGAATGCTGAATTGAGCTATGCAGAACATCCTTCTTTCTACTCTCTTGCTTGGCACATCGTGAACTGCTGACTGCTGACTTCTCATATCTATGCATTTGACCTTGTTTGAAGACCCAGGTTGGCACCAGCTGCCAGAATTTTGAGGGATGTGCACAGCATTTTTGAGCTATTCCCAGAAGTTAGCATGGTCTAAGTAGAACAGTTATTAAGATGATTATAGCAGAGAGCAGAGCCATAAATAGGACTTGATAAGGCAAAGTGGAATGATTCCAACATTATGGAATAGTGAAGTGATAGGACATTTAGACAACTTGGCATATCATAGGTCACTTGTTCTCCTATCTCAAGAGAACAGAATCCATCTCACTCTTCAAGGAGATAATTTCTTCCTCATGAGTGTAGACAAGGACATCTCAACTCCCTAAGTAAAATAATGGGAGAATGATGTGTTTCAGGATAAAGAGTATCTTTTTGGTGTCGAATGGGGCAATTAAGTGAGGAGGATTAAGACCAACCAAACCTATTGTAATACTCTTTGTAAAGGATTTTCACATGTGTTTCATATTATACTATCCATCTCAACCTACCCCATTCTATCCCAGCTTAACTAAACTTTGGTTAGGTCAAAGACTGGAAAATAACAGGATTGTAACAGATATTAGCTAGAAATACTTGCTTACCTAGACTCTAGTTAGATCTAGGGCTAAAAAGGCATGAGCTCCAATACAGACAATTATGCGTCAGCAGTTGGCTCCCTCCTCACACACAACTCCATACAAAATACAATTTGTAGAACAGACTTCCACCTTTCTCATAACTGATGGGATAAATGCCTAACTATATCCCTAGTAATATGCTCTTTCTTATTGAACAGAAGACCCTTCTCAGTTATAACAACTTGCAGACCTGTCTCGAGATTCTTCTAGTGATGAAAGCCCATGCTTTAAAAAATTAAATTGGAAGGCCAGAGAGAATGTGGGAATGTCACCCAGAGTGAGACTGGAATATTTGGCCCTTTGGGGGAGGAGGAAGAATTTGCTTTGGGGAAGGGCCAGAAGGAAAAATAAATCTTAAGCCTGGCATTATGTGCATTATTTTTTTAAACGCACACACAACTATATAAAATTGGTATCACTAGCCCTTGAGATTTTGATGCTAATGGAATGGGCCTTTGGCAACTGGACTGCACATATAAAGTCCTTCATGTCACGGGTCTTTGCTACTTGAAGGAATACTTATCTCTGAATGGTTCCCCCCACCCAATGAGGTCAGAAGATGGATGTATTAAGCAGTGGTGGATTTCAATTTTTTTTACTACCAATTCTCTGGGTGTGGCTTGGTGGGCGTGGCAGGGGAAGGATACTGTAAAATCCCCATTTCCTCCCGATCAGCTGGGACTCTGGAGGCAGAGAATAGATGGGGGCGGGGCCAGTCAGAGGTGGTATTTACCAGTTCTCTGAACTACTCAAAATTTCTGCTATCAGTTCTCCAGAACTGGTCAGAACCTGCTGAAACCCACCTCTGGTACTAAGGCTTCTATTGATTAGACCAGGGGTGTCAAACTGGCGGCTCCAGCTCCACAAATGGGAAAAATCTCATGAAATGTCACGTGATGCTGTGAGTTTGACACCTCTGGATGTTTTGGGACCCAGGAAAACTGTCCGCTTGGTGGTGGCCCCTGCCCTCTGGAATGATATTTCCAAAAGATTTGTACTGCTACTACTGTAATGACTTTTAAAAAAGTATTAAAAACCTGCTTCTTTTCCCATGCCTTGGGATAGGATGCTGTGGAGCCACTTGGTTTTATTTTGTTTTGGGTTTTTAAGTGTGTGTGTGTGTGTGTGTTTGTGCATGTGTGTGTATGTGTATGTGTAAGCAATATAGAGCCAACCTTCTAGTAGAGAGAGAGAGAAGGAAGGAAGGAAAGAAAGAAAGAAAGAAAGAAAGAAAGAAAGAAAGAAAGAAAGAAAGAAAGAAAGAAAGAAAGAAAGAAAGAAAGAAAGGAAGGAAGGAAGGAAGAAAGAAAGAAAGAAAGAAAGAAAGACCCAGTTGTGAGTAATATCTTGCCTAGATCTAGCCTAGCATAGAAGCCTGATGGTTGTGGTAGTGCAGATGAATAACAGTCATAGGTGTGACAATGGAGCAAACTACACCTGTGATTGTTGCACATCTTTTATATTTATTTATTTATTTATTTATTTATTTGTTTGTTTGTTTGTTTGTTTATTTTATTAAATTTCTATACCGCCCTACTCCCGAAGGACTCAGGTCGGTGAACAGCCACAGGATAAAACACATAAATACAAAAATTTAAAATAGAATAAAAACTAATTAAATAATTTGGCTGAACAAATTTAAAATACCCCATAATTTAAAAACAAATTAAAATTTACATTTAAAAAGGGGAGAAGATTTAGGCCAGGCCAGCTTGATGAAATAAGAAAGTCTTGAGCGCGCGACCGAAGGTGCGCAGATCCGGGATCCTCCGTATCTCCAGGGGGAGCTCGTTCCAGATCATAGGTGCCCCCACAGAGAAGGGTCTCCCCCTAGGGGCCGCCAGTCAACATTGTTTGGCCGACGGCACCTGGAGGAGCCCCTCTCTATGGGAGCGTACTGGCCGGTGGGAGGCTACTGGTGGTAGCAGGCGGTCCCGTAGATAACCAGGTGTCCCGTAGATAACCAGGTCTATATAAGAGTCTCCTCCCCTAAAGTAAGCATATAGATAGATAGATAGATAGATAGATAGATAGATAGATAGATAGATATGCTACACCCTCCTAATGCCATTTTTACTCTGCAGTTTCTCCACTTCGTAGAATTTTGTAAAGGCTATGAATATTTCCACTGAGCCTTCTGAAGTGAGAGAACCAATTATGACATAACTTGCTTAGCTTCAAAGGTTGTGTGCCACCAAGCTTTTAAGCTGATGATTAATATGTGCTGGGTGATAGAATGAAACATATTTTGCTGCCATCTAACTGAAAAATTTACTTGTATCCAGAATTAGACATGTAATTAATGCTAAGACATGGCACCGGCTTTCATATTGGTGTAAATTCTTGCTTGGGTCTTAAGCATTTTAAAATATTATTATTATTATTGCCAGCAGATTATGCATGATTCTCATATAGGTTAAACTTTTGAGGAGACTATTAAGTAAGAACCATAACAGCTGAATACAAATGACAAAGAATTGGAAAGACACCTTCTCCTCTAAATACTGCTATAGCTCTGCTATAAAAGTAAACTGCACTATAACTTCATGTTTCAAGGACTAACCCTAGTCCATTGTCCAGGCCAGTATAACTTTTTTTCCTCCTTCCCTCCTTTACTCCTTCCCTCCCTCCCTCATGACTACCCTTGTTAGAGAACATGAGGTAGGAGAATTGGAATGACCCATTAAACTGATGTCCTAAGATTTAACTGACACTCCATCCATTATTCAGTGCATGAAGAACCTATTTTGACCTTTACCGTATGTCAAGCAAAATGTCTTGATATGTCCGGGTGGGTGGGTGGGTGGGTTGTACTTACCTTTACTACTGGTTCACAATGGGGCCGCATGCGTGTGCGTGCTTCACTCTTGCGCACGCTTCTGCGCATGCACAGAAGCTTCCTGATGACGTCGGGGTCGGTGGGCAGAGCCTCCCACCGGTTTTACTACTGGTTCTTGCGAACTGATCTGAACCAGGGGCAACCCACCACTGGATATGGCCTTGAATCTGGTATATGATATTCGGTGTATTATCTGGTACATTTATTTAAAGAAGCATTTTTGAACCCGATTGGTTAATTCTGTGCCATCCAGTTATCATATCAATCAATATATGTGCCATCAACCACCTAGAAGAATTTTCTCCAGGAGAATCTGTCCCCAACCTTTAGGTCTTCCGATGGTGCACTTGTAACTGAGTCCATCCATGATGCTTATCCTTTCTTCTTCTTTTTCCTTCCATCTTTCCCACCATTACAGATTACTCAGAAGAGCTTTATCTTCACATAATATTTTTGAAATATGATAATTGGATGTTGTTTGTGCCATAAGTGAGAACTCTGGATTTAACCTCTTCGTTTTCTTGGCTCTACATGGCATTCTAAGGAATCTTCTCTAACATCAATGTTCAAAGCGTTGCTACCCTTTCTACCCTAATTTTTAAAGTGTAACTTTAGTTTTCATGGAATGTGACAGGGAAAACCATTTTTTCTACAGTTCTAAATTTTGTTGGTATGGACACAGCTGACATCTAGAATCTTTTCCAAGACTTCCATTACTACTCTACCAAGTGCTAGTCTGCAGCCTACTTCTTGATTGCTCTTCAGTTGCTGTTAGATATTCTCTCTGAATTGCTAGGGAGGATTGCCTCCATCCTTTTTCTGCATAACAACAGGAATCCAGGCTTCACTGTCTCTGTGCTCTCTGGGAAAGAGCTCCTCCCTCCTGTGACTCTGGACTATATTCCATCATATTTAGACAACATTTGGATATTGAAGTTACGGTGCTCACTTTGTAAAACCGATAAAGTTGGATTGGTTCCTGGAAGATTGTTGAAAAGAATTGTCTGGGACAATTATTTTTTTTTTTACTGCAGAAAACTCTTGGTGAAGCCAAAGGAAGAAAAAACCCCGAAATATTTACTTGATAGAGAAAACCCAGCAGAGTTGTGGGTTTAACTGATGAATGAATGCAAACCTGTGTAACTTTAAGCCCTTTCTCAACTTTCTTAGATAGTAGTACCGGGTAGTTCTTATATTTAGAAACATCGAAATACATAGGCTAAGTATGCATATATAGGTAGTCCAATGGTGGGTTGCTCCCGGTTTGGTACGATTCTATAGAACCAGTAGTAAAACCGGCGGGAAGCTCCGCCCACCCACCACAATGTCATCATGGGTGATCTGCTCATGCGCAGAAGCTTCTGTGCATACACAGAAGCGTGTGTGTGCTCCCGTTGCGAACCAGTAGTAAAGGTAAGTAGAACCCATCCCTGAGGTAATCCCTGTCCTACAATCACAATTGAACCCCTAATTTCCATTGCTAAGCAAGACAACTGCGAATTGAGTTTTGCCCCATTTTGTGACTTTTCTTGCCACAGTTGTTTAATGAATCACTGCAATTGTTAAGTTAGTAGCACAGTTGTTAAGTGAATCTGACTTCCCTGTTGAGTTTGCTTGTCAGAAAGTCACAAAAGGTGATTGCATGATGCCAGGACATTGCAACTGTCATAAATACATGTTAGGTGCCAAGCGTCTGAATTTGATCACGTGACCATGGGGATGCTGTAACGGCCATCAGTGTGAAAAACAATCCTACTGTATAAGTCAGTTTTCAATGCTGGTGTAACTTCAAATGGTCACAAAAATTAGTGGTTGTAAGTCAAGGACTCTCTGTATGTTAACACTTTCTTATTTAGGGCTGTCCTGAAGATCCAAATTAGCAGAGAGGGGAAAAAAATTGTTAGTTACTTTTGAGTCAGGCTGTATCTGCAAAAGAATATAAAACAATTAGGGAGATTTGGAGCTGGGGATGTGAAGTTATTTAACTGTTCTGATAAAGGCTGCCTCAAATTGTTTCTTACTCTCTTTTAAGTGAATGAATAAGGGGAAAAAACCCTAGAAAACTATGCAACGCTGCTTTTTTCAGTTAGATTGCTTGAACATATGAATAAATGAATATTTAATAAATGAATAAATGAATAAAAATATGAGTAAACCAAATAAACATATGTATGTACCTTATTGCAAGGCTGTTGATTTGCTATGGTGAATTCCAGCTACAGATGGCCCTCACAAAGCCATTACTGTTTGATCACCAGTCTCTTGTTTGATCACCAGACACATTCAAACAAACTTTTGTTCAGCTTCCCCTTAAATTCTTTATAATTGTTTAGAGTGGAGATCAGTGAGATGGCACCCTTAATTTGCACTCTAATTAACACCAAACTCAGACATAAATTAAAATTTAAGAGGCCAAATCTTCTGAGATTTCTAAGTGTTTGTGTGGTATTTGATGATCTCCAAAGATTTTAACTATGTTAATCTTTATTTCTTTTTTTAAAAAATGATGTCTGTATTGCCTGCTAACTGGGAAAGTGATCTCTTGGTGGTGTAAAGGGCCTTCTAGTGCAGGGGTGTCCAACTTCGGCAACTTCAGGACCTGTGGACTTCAATTCCCAGAATTCCTCAACCAGCATGGCTAGCTGGGGAATTATGGGAGTTGAAGTCCACAGATCTTAAAGTTGCTGAAGTTGGACATGCCTGTTCTATGACATCCTGTTTAAGTCTGAAATAATACATTACTGCATTACGACTTTATTTATTTATTTATAAAGCAATGAATACATCTATTTTATTTATTGCATTTATCATAGACCTCTCTTTTTAAATAAACCACAGGTCTTTTCAAAGAGCAATATAATATATCTGCTTATTGGTACATAATCCTTATTGTACATTAAAAAAAAAATCTGAATCTTTGGCTTTAATGAATGATTTGAGCCTCTTCTTCATTAATAATTTTATTGCAATTTGTTATCTTTCCTCCTCCTCTGTGCTTCGTTTGGATTAATTTTCTGTTAAATGTTGAAGTTTGTTAACATCTTGCTGCAAAACTGTCTGTAGAGGTTACTTTGTAGCTTGTGATGTGCTCCCAGTATAATTTTTATATCATACATATATTAATAGAATTGTTCACATGCAGCCAAAAAAGCAAATGTCCCTTGTTGTGTTTTATTAAACAGTTGGTGTGGAATGGGGATAATTTCCTCCATGAGGCAGATGCTTGCAGTTCTGTTTTCTGCAGACGGCTTGCCAGGCCCTGCAGATACAGTAACTTGATCTTCCTGTGCTGTGCAGATCTGAAACGGAATGAACCATTGTTTTTCAGATCACTTCTTCATTTCTTGATCTGCAAAGATTAATTCCAAATGTTCCTCCCACTGGATTTAATTTTCAGCCCATTCCTTGAGGCAACTTCAGCCCATTCCTTTACAGAACTTCACTTTCAAGCAATGCAACAGCCTATTTGGTTGGAAGATAGAAAGGATTACCAGCTACAGGCACTGTTGATGCATTTGTAATAACATACAGAGGGAAGATCTGACCCAGTGGTGGGCTGCAATTTTTTTAACAACTGGTTCTCTGTCCTAATGACTGGCTGGGTGGGTGTGGTTGGGTGGTCGTGGCCAGGGTGGTCGTGACACGGGATTTGTGGTGCTAAGCAGGACTTCCCAGAGACCCTCCCTCACTCTCATTATACAGGTAATCCTCCAGTTACAAATGTAATGGAGCCTGCCAATTCGTTTGATTAAATCACGTAAATGAACGTGATTACTCCCTGCTTTCCCCAATGCATTTGTTAATCGAATGTGCAGGTCTTTAAATGAACATGAGGTATCTCAGGCTGGGGGAACAGCATGTGGGGCCTAGTGTAAGGTGACCAGATTTTAACATTGGTAAAGAGGGACATTGTGGGCGTGGCTTATTTTGTGGGTGTGGCTAGCTGGTCATGTGACTGGGTGGGCGTGGCTAGCTGGTCATGTGACCGGGTGGCCATGGCTATGTGTATAGGGTAAGGTGAACAGATTTTAACATTGGTAAGAAGGACACCATTGTGGGCGTGACTTATTGTGTGGGCGTGGCTTGGAGGCCATGTGACTGGGTGGGCGGGGCTAGCTGGTCATGTGACCGGGTGGCCATGGCTATGTGTATAGGGACTACTCAGAGGGCTGAAAAGTCATTTCTGACAGGTCCTCACACTTTTGACTGGTCCTCACACTTATGACCATCCTCACATTTATGCCCGTGCAGTATTCTTAACAACCATGTCACTCATTTCACAACTGCTTCTCTTCACCATGGTGACAAGATAGGGCAAAAACGTAAAATGTGAGGACAGTCGTAAGTTCGAGGACTGGTCAAAAGTGTGAGGATCAATCAAAAATAACTTTTTCAGCCCTCTGAGTAGTCCATATGCACAAAAGGACTAACCAGAGGGCTGAAAAAAGTCATTTCTGACAGGTCCTCGCACTTTTGACTGGTCCTCACACTTATGACCATCCTCACATTTATGCCCATGCAGCATCCTTAACAACCATGTCACTCATTTCACAACTGCTTCTCTTCACCATGGTGATAAGATAGGGCAAAAAACATAAAATGTGAAGACAGTCGTAAGTTCGATGACTGGTCAAAAGTGCGAGGACCAGTCAAAAATAACTTTTTCAGCCCTCTGAGTAGTCCATATGCATAAAAGGATACAGCAATAGAGAGGGATGAAGGAAGGGAAGGGAAATTAGAGTAGGAGTGAGGGTAAGAGGGGGAGGAAGAGAGGAGAAGGAGAAAGGAAGAGGAAGTAGGGAGGAGAAAAAGAGGGTGGGGGGAAGAGAAAGTAAGAAGGAAAGAAAAGAGAGAGGTGGTAGGTTTGAGGAGAAAGATTGCTGTACAATAAAAAAGATGAAAGGGAAGAAAGCCAACCCCAAACAAATATAAAGATATTAAGATAAAGAATGAATGGTTAAACTTTAAAGAATAAAAGAGAACAAATATGAATAAATAGCAGTAATTAGAAACACACATACAAACATACAATTTATTTTCTTTGAACAGAGTATTTGGCCGGTTCACAAATTTAAACAGTGTTTAGTCACTTCAATTAAATTTACAATTTCTATATTTCCTTTTTGCCATATTTATTCCTCATCTATTTTTTTTAAAAAACCAATATTACCCTTCATCCTCATCTCTAATCTTAATCAAATTCAATTTTTCCCTTCTATTCTATATTATACCCCTTTCCATTGTCATCTATTTTTATATCCATCCTCACATTGTTTAATTATGTAATTATGTAATACAGTTGTTTAATACAAATTCAACATTTTAATATAAATCAATTAGTTATAAAACTATCTTTTTTGTATATTAATCAATATGAACATGAATATTCCAATTATTTCCATGCAATCCAATTTCTTACAAATCAATTAATTATATTTACCAATAATAATAAACCAAATAATTTCCCCCATATATTCCTCTGAACCACAACTTAAACATTTCTGCTTTCAACACAATATACAATTAATAGTATCTCAATTTAATTATTACAATTCCCTAGTTAAATACAGCTTTTTTTTCTTTTGTGTTTTAAAATCTTGAACTCTCCTCCTAAATTTCCCATTGTTTGCAGTTTTTCACCTACCTTTTTTGGGGAGGAAAAATAAAAATAAAAATAAATCTCTCTCTGCCTCATTTTGTCACGTTCCACCAAAGATCCTGGTTTCGGTTTCGTTTCTGCAGCTTAGCTAGCTTCAGGAACTCTTTACACTGATTGCCTGTAGGGCGGCCCTTTGAAGCCCCGGGCAAGAGTTTAAACAGTTTTTTTTTCTTCTAGCCATCAGCTGGGGCTCAAGAGGCAGCGGGACTGAGGAGGCAGAATGAAAAATCGGGACTTTTTTGAAACGCCGCGGGACGCGGGACAAATTGCTAAAAAGCGGGACTGTCCCGCCAAAAGCGGGACGTCTGGTCACCTTAGCCTAGTGCTGGAGCAGACCATCCAAGGCCTCTAAAATTTTAGCAAGTGCTGTTATATATTTTTTGGAAACAGTAATAGCTGTATTTTTAAGTCATTGTACTAGCTTTTTACTGTGGTAATTTAGACCACTGTAAGGTCTCTATATAGCTGTAGGGATTATGTTCCCTTAGGAATTCTGTTGCCTTTTTTCTGCTTCCTTTATGTTGTTCTAAATAGACAAAGTATTAAGAAAAATCAGTTAAGGAATAGAGCTTTAGAGGATGGTGAGAGAGGAACTACTCTGAAGAAACAGATTGATTCTCAATGAATATTCATTTTGCTTTTATCAAAACAAAAATGTACAATCTGCTACAAAAACCAAAGGATGGACATAAATGATTTAGTTGCAAATCAGGGACATTTTAAACATATAGTGCTTTTATATTTTTAAACATAATCTTAATGGGTTACATTAATGCTTACATAATTACGTTTACTTCCCACTGAAATAATGGAAATATTAATCATGCCATTTATTACTTACTTTTGAAGATCTTACTTTTTTGAAGATCTCCAGAGGTCCAGAAAAGGCTGACCCATTGACAGAGAAGCCGAAGTCTTTTATTCAGATGATGGTGAAGCTGTAAGAAAGTGAAATCTAACGAAAACATTTTCATCGGCTTCTGAATAAAAGACTTCGGCTGGGGCCATGTGGCCAGCAGGCCTAGGCCTGGACTGGCCACAGGAGCCTCCTGCTTCAGGGATTGAGGCAGCAACAGCAGCAGCCAATAAAAGGGGAGGTTGCTACCTTTGTCTCATTGGGCTGAACTGCAAGGCCCTTGTTGATTGATTGCCACGCCCCAATCCCTGAAGCTGCTCATTCCAATTAGTCAGTCAGCAGAATGTAGACTGGGCCCAAACTAAGCCTGACCAGACTGAGTAAAAACTAAGCCTGCCGGCCAAGGGTGGCTTCTACTTACCTTTACTACTGGTTCGCAGTGGGGCTAAGGAACCCACAACCAAATTCCATACACTCTTGTTAATCTAACTGAATCAATCTAGTTTACAAGGGGAAAAAAAGGTTTTTTGTTGTTGTTGGATGAAAACAAACATGTAATGAAACAAGTCACACTGTTTGCAATGACTGCGGGGAAGATACAAGAGCCCATCCTGACAAACAGCGCTGTTAATATCAGAGGGGATGCATTGAACTAATATAATTGCTGTAATTTCATATGTATTTTGGTTGGAAATAAAATGTTTAAATAAAAAAGAATTCAGCAATATTCCAGTTATTACAACTTAAAGGTTATTTTCTAGTTCAAGTTTTACCTCTGAAAGCATGCTGTATCTCTGCTGTCATGTAAGGACATCTTTTCAGTCAGGTTTCCATGTATGACTGCCACATCTCTCTCTCTCCATAGATACTTTTTTTTCTTTTCTCTGTGTGTTTTCAGTGCACTTGTGTAATATTTATTATTTTAACTCATTGTTTTACTATTGCTTACATATTAGATTGTTGAACTGCTCTGAGATAAGAAGTGATATATAAATATTTTAAATAAATAATACCAAGTAGGTTACCAAGAAACCTTACGTCTGTGCTGCAGTGCAGAGGGTGGGATTCAGTTTTACAATTCTTAATTCAAACAACACAAACTTATTTGTAGCTTGTGTGTTAATCAAAGTCAGATCCCTGGGCTGCTTTTGGCAACATTTTTATCTGGGAATGTATAATCTTGCAGAGATTTATGCTGTTGCACCTACATATAATATGATCAGGCAACCAATTGATTCATGATGCTCACAGGAACAATTTCTCCAACTATATAAAAACATTACTTATATCAACCTGATATAAATTGATAATCTGATACACTGATATATATAAAAGCAAAGATTCTGGACTTAACTCTATTAGTTAATTGTATTGAAGGTAATATGACTTGATGCTTGGCCAGATATTTACTTCAACTTGATGATAATTGAGCTACTTACTAGGAATTCCCTTCATAATTTCAAATAGGATCAGTAGTTTTCCATAGCATAGTGATTATATCTTTCCCTTCCTTCCTTCCTTCCTTCCTTCCTTCCTTCCTTCCTTCCTTCCTTCCTTCCTTCCTTCCTTCCTTCCTTCCTTCCTTCCTTCCTTCCTTCCTTTTTCTAGGCAAAGAATAAGAAAATAGCAGAAAATATGCCTAACTGTATATGTAGAGATTGAATTAAGCTAACAAACTAACATATTTATAGTTGTTAGGATTCTTCCTTTAATACTCACTTTAGTATTAATGAAGATGTAGAATAATTTCTACAAGCCTAATGCATTCTTCATTATCCATAGCCAGTCCTAGTCAACATGATGCTACTCCAGTGCTAGTTGGCATGATCTTTGTCTGGCCAAATTCAAGTCCCAACATCCTGCGTGCGCTTGCACAGACAGACAGACAGACAGACCCATCCACACCATCTTTCCTTTTATCTTCTTCAAGGCAAACCTGTTTCATAATCTGAGGATGAAAATCAGGTGCTAGAGGGATGCACACTTTCCAGCATTTCACAGATGACAATGCTAATACTCCTGTTCATTTGCAGATAATCCAAACTCAGAGGTGCCTGAAATAGAAAGAACAGGAAGAGCTGGGAGATACGTCAATCAAGCCCAAAAGCAAAGTCAGTGTATTTTAAAATAGACACACGTGTCCTTTTATTGCAAGAATTTAGAGGACATTTGTCCCAGGTTTGAGTTTGCCAAATCTAGACTCTGTAAAGACAAGGAAATCATGTGACATGCTTTTATAAGAAAATATGGGATGAGAAGAACATATTCTTGCTTTCATCTGATAAAACATATGATTCATTTCTCAAAGAAATATATTTCTGCTCGGTTCTCTGGTCTGGGTATTGTTATCAGCATTTAAATAGATCTATCAACTAGGATGTGTATGCTAAGGCAAAATACATTTTAAAGTGTGATTGCATCTACTGTAATATAACATACCTGAAGTAAAATTGAAGCTTTGAAAGAAAGATAGAAATCAACTAGGTACAAGTCTACTGCTTTTTCCACAGCATTATGTATCATTGAATGTATGCATTTCCACTCATTCTTTATTTTTCTTGGAGGCTTTTTTCTTATTCATATTATATTTTATTTGGCTGTTTTGAGCTTCCCAGAGCCATTCTGGAGTTGGGCAATGCCTCGCCTGCAGTACAATAGTGGTGGATACAGAAGAACAAAGTATCAAAAAATTGAAAAACAAAAAACATATTCAATCCCAAAGTGGAAGATCAGACTGGAGGCCAAAATAAAGAACTTAATATCAGATGCAAGTAATTTCAAGTAATTCCAAGTGAAGAATGGAAGGATCAAGACAAGCTTTATAAAAAAAAAATTGGCTTAGCACCAGAAAAAGTGAAGAAGGTTTGGAAAGCAACATATAACAGCAATAGTTGGAAAATTGAACTCCATGAGGTATGAATCATCCGATTTAAACAAAATAGTGAATTCAATCAGACCAGAGGCGATTCTACTGAAGTATAAAAAGTAATAGAAATTCTGAAAATGGAAAACCAAACAAAAAGGTTTTGGTTTGGTTCCAGATTTGGAAAGATGTTTGGGAAACAACAACAACAACAAAAACATGCTGGATGAATAAAGAATTTGAAGATGAATTTTAAAAAATCAAATGGAACAACTAATAATAACATCAGGAATGGTTAACATTTGAATGAAAAGTATTAGAAACCAGACATCTCCTGGAAATGATCAGTTGCATGGCTTTTGGCTCAAATGTCTGACTACATCTAACCATAGCTAAACAACCTAATAAAGTATTAAAAAGACATCATTGACTGGTTAGTAACTGGATTAAAAATAATTTTTAATAATTATTAAAAATAATCCAGTGAAAGGGATTAATTAAATATAAATATAAGCATAAAATATGTAGGAAAATAAGAGAAAATTATAATTCTTCATTTGTCCAACAATGAATGTACTTATTTTTGTTAGCTTCTGAAATTCTAACACAGGTTCAGGAGAATCTGGTTTTCAGATCTGGAGTTCAGTCTGCTTTAAAAGACATCTACGGTAAGTTGAATCATCTCTCCAAGTAATTGACTTAGATTTCCTCTACATTTTCTTTACACTCTTAAGGGAAAGAGTTGTAAATACAGTTATACACAGATGTGTAGACTGATTTCTCCAATTTACTGATAATATCTATCCACTCAAGGATAACCTCATAAAAATGGATATTCAATACTATCCTGTTAAAGTTTATGCAGAAATGGGTCTTACCATCTATAAATGTATTAAGGATTTGGAGGGATAATAAGGATGGAAAGAGAAGGATGTACTTCTGTGTGGTATATAAAATAACATGGATCACTTATGATTTCTCTATTTATATCCCATCCAATAGCTGAGATATGAAAGAGCATTTATGCTGTGACAAAATTCATGATTTAGGTACAGCATTTCAATTGTATCTTAGCGAGCTGCACAAGTAGCTTACTTTTTGAAGGGTCTTTGGTGCTCTCTGAGCTTGCTTGTTTTCTTACAGACATTTCATTACCCAAACTAGTTTTGGAAGAAATGACTATCTGGGTTCAGTTCCAAGTGGGGAGAAAGAGACTGAAAACATGGAGGTTGCTTGGAAGGATGGTTTAATGGTGAAGCAGAACCACCAAACACATGTGATTCTGGATAGCTGACCACATGGAGTGGAGAGTGAGAGTTATTTATACCCTCTCTTGGGCCCTGCCCTTGAGCTTCCTGTTCCTGTGCAAGAAATGTCACAGGGGGCTATGCAGGGGTAATTTTGTAGGCTGTAGTCTGTCTGGATCAAGTTTGATTGAACCTTGGGCTGCGATGTAATCCCCAGATGCCATGTGATGAGTTCTGTTGCTAGATGAGTAGAGGGCTAATCTTATTATGTCCTGAGGATCATGTCTTAATCCCATTGGCCTGGAGCTGAAGGTCTAATTGTCTTGTAGATAGGCTGGTCTAATCTTTTGTCTTGTAGATAAATTGCCACCAAAATATCTGCTGGGGGCAGGGAACTGGGGTTGAGTTTCTGTCTTCAAGAGCATGTTTCTCAATTTCTCATCCAGGGAAATATAATATTCTGCCTTTTTTTAATATTTCCTAAAATATTTCATTCTTCTAAGAGGGGTGGGTGCTAACTTTCTTCACTAGGTAATATCATCCGTGCTAGTAAGGAATGCTTTTTACTGTCAGTTTATATCAGGGGTGAAATCCAGCAGGTTCTAACAAGTTCTGGAGAACCGGTAGTGGAAATTTTGAGTAGTTCGGAGAACCGGCAAATACCACCTCTGGCTGGCTCCAAAGTGGGGTGGGAATGGAGATTTTGCAATATCCTTCCCCTGGAATGGGGTGGGAATGGAAATTTTGCAATATTCTTCCCCTGCCACACCCACCAAGCCACGCCCACAGAACCGGTAGGGAAAAAGTTTGGATTTCACCCCTGGTTTATATTCTGATGACTGGCTTGTCTGTGTGGGTGGTCTTAGAGATTCTTTGGTTGGGCTGTTTACTGATGGCTCTTTTGCAGTTCCTTGACTGGGATATTATTTACTTTCCTTGGTCTGAAGTTAACCTTGGAGTTAATCTATGCTGATCTGGTTGCTGATGACTGGTGGAGAGGTGCTGGAGCCTTTTTGTTCTCTTTTGGGTTTTTGCAAAGTCTGTAGATGTTGTTAATGTCTGTGTCTATTGATGGCTGATTTGTCAGAGTGCCAGGCTTCTAGAAATTCCCTGCCATTTTTGGATTTGGCCTGGTCTAGGATTGTCACATTTTCCCATTTGAAACTAAATCTGTCTATATGTTGTGAAATTAATTTTTGGCATGTCTTCTGACTGCCAGTTGATGTTCATGGATGCATTCTGCCAGTCTTCTTCCTGTTTGTCCTACATAGTATTTGTTATAGTTCTTACATTATATGTTGCAGATGACTCCTGTTTTTTCTTCTGGGGTTGCTGGGTCCTTTGGTTTGCTTAGGAGCTTTGTTTACTTTTTGGATACTTTTTGGATATTACACAGAAAATGTAAGAAAATCAACCAAGTAATTTCCATTCTTTTCCATACCCTCATTTTTATAAAGTTGAAATCAATTTTACTTTATATTAAATATAAAGGAAGGCAACGTGGGGCCTCCAGATATATTGAACTACAGTTTCCACAAATCCATGCCATTGGCCATGTTGGCTTGGACTATGAGAGTTAAATTGGAAAACATCTGGGAAACACCAGGTTGTTTATACTGCCATCTGCTATGCCAAAGGACTTTTTTTCCCATTTTACTCTTCAGTGCCTCATTTTATTTTATTTTTAGAATTCATATCCCACTCTCATGAAAACAGATGTTCTCAGCATGATGAAAAGTAATAGAGAATACAGTAACATCTATCAATAGAAAAACCAATAATAATAATAAAAAATACTTAGTATTATAGGAACACTTGCCAATGCTGATAGTATGAAGGTTGCCTGGACAAACAGATGTGTTGTCAGTTGGAGGAAACATTCCATTTTTTCACTTTGACAATTTAGAGTAGATAATAATTTTAAAACTGCATAAAACTAAATATAAAGCATTACTATTTAAAATAGAGTATAAATTGAAAATTATTAGATTGAATAAATCTGTAATATTGCCAAACAAGTTTTGCATACACAGAATACTCCATGACTGTCAATACAGAATATTTTTGTGGTTTAGACACCATACCAGAAAATAATATTTTGTAGTTAAGTAGAATAATTTGGGTATGTGTCACACCAATCAATGGATATTTTTCAAAGTGATTTGTGAATTCCCCTCTCCCACCTATGATAATTTAGTTTTAAAAGAACTTTTATTTTACTTATGGACAAACTCATGCCTTTTAAAAAAAAATATTTGCTTGAGAGAATTTCTTTAATATTTGGGCCAAAAGTGTACTCCAGCTGCCAAAAAAGCTAACACAGTCCTAGGCTGCATTAACAAGCAGATAGAATCAAGATCACATGAATTGTTAGTACAGGTTGTTAAGTGAGGATCTCACATGACCATGACTCCCTTCCTTTCCCTTTCCTTCCCTTCAGTGGTGGGTTTCAAATTTTTTTACTACTGGTTCTGTGGGCGTGGCTTGGTGGACGTGGCATGGCTTGGTGGGCATGGCTTGGTGGGTGTGGCAGGGAAAGGATACTGTAAAATCTCCCTTCCCTCCTCACTCCAGGGGAAGGATACTGTAAAATCTCCATTCCCTCCCCACTCCAGGAGAAGGGTACTACAAAATCCCCATTTCCTCCCGATCAGCTGGAACTTGGGAGGCAGAGAATAGATGGGGGCGGGGCCAGTCAGAATTTTTACTACCGGTTCTCCGAACTACTCAAAATTTCTGCTACCGGTTCTTCAGAACTGGTCAGAACCTGCTGAAACCCACCTCTGCTTCCCTTCCCTTCTTTGGGGTGAGTGGGTGGGGGGAATAGGCTTGTCTTAATTCTTGCAAAAACTTCAAGTATCCATTTTCCCCTTAAGACTCTCCATGCTTACTAAAAAATTGGGCTCATTTGGAGTCTAGCTCTTCCAACTTTTAAAATATGAACATGGCATTCAAAGTTCAGTGCAACCTTTGAGCCAAGCGATGTTATACTGTAGATAAACTAGCTGTTGTAGATGAAAGAGCACCATCTCTCAGGAATTTAAACAAAGTATTTTTAGGGCAAGAGCCAATTCACTGTCTGATTACAATTCCGGTTCATCTCTTTTTCTTTAATTTATCATTTATCAACTTACTCTTGATGCAAAATGCAAAAGATGATGAGCCATCAGTGAGAAAAACATTGGAAACCTAATTGACAAAATTAGTCTGTAGGCAATAACCATTCAGAATAATTTCAAAAAGCTGATTACAAACTAACATGAAGAATAAATTGTCATTTTACCTAAATGTGTCTGTGATATTATGTAAAATCTAATGTTTGGAGGTAAACTTTTCTATTACTACAATTTGCTGTATTGTTTCTCATGAATTATACAATTCACCATCTAGAATGGGAATTACCTACAATTGTAGTGAAAGGTCATATGATCTAAAAGGGAAAAAAATGTGATCATGGGAAGAGACACATTAAAGGAAAAACTCCTCTTTCAATGTCTAGAGCCATACTTAAGAGAAGTGGTTATAATTCCTTGACTTATAACCACAATCGAGCCCAAAATTTCCATTGCTAAGCAAGACAGTTGTTAAGTGAGTTATGCCCCATTTTACGATTTTTCTTACCATAGTTATTAATTGAATCAGTGCGGGTGTTAAGTTAATAACACCGTTGTTAACGGGGCCTGGCTTCCCCATTGAGTTTGCTCACTAGAAGGTCGCAAAAGGTGATCACATGACCCCGGGACTCTGCAACCGTCATAAATATGAACCAGTTACCACACGTCTCAATTTTCATTACGTGACCATGGGAAAGCGGCAATGGTTGTAAGTGTGAAAAATGGTCATAAGTCAATTTTTCCAGTGCCGTTGTAACTAGAAATGGTCACTAAACAAATAGTTGTATTACCAATATAAGATTCTGTGGCCAGTGGATTCTTTCTGCTATTTTGATTTTGTTTTTCTTTTTTGTAAATCTCCCAATATCATTTTGTGGTTCAAAATAGAAAAAAACAAAGTATATTTTAATGATTAATGTGGATGGCCCCATGATTTCAGCTACAGAAGGAAAATGCCAGTATATAGATGATCTTCAAACTCCCTTCCAACTCTTACTTTCTATGAGTATAATAACACATTCTCTATTATTCTAATGATATAATAACATAAGATTAACAAAGCAAGGCTATTTAAATCAATTGCTGAAAGGGGTAATCATTTCAATTGCTCTAAATGTTACATTTAGTTTGGTGAATGATTGTGGGTGTGACCTTGGGAGACTGGGCAAAGAGGTGCTGAGAATAGGATAGGATAGGATAGGATAGGATAGGATAGGATAGGATAGGATAGGATAGGATAGGATAGGATAGGATAGAATAGGTCTTTGTTGGCCAAGTGTGATTGGACACACAAGGAATTTGTCTTCATCAAATTATAGTCAAATAAATCAAACTATAATCAGATTATAGTCAGATAAGAGACAGCATAGCCTGCAACTGGATAATGGAAGAGGCAAGAGGCTCACAAGAGACCCTCCCTAATATCTCAGGCTACAAAGGAGATGAGGGGTGGGGACACAATTATATTTTCAGACTTGCAAGATTCTGTCAATGTAGCTTTACAATCAGTAGTATTGGCTCATCTGGTTGTGATTCCTGTCTGGTTTACCCCACGAGGTTGACAAGTAGGTGCTTAAAACCATGAACAAAACTTTTATGGAGCAATTGAAGCAAACGGAATACATTTCATGCCTTACTACATCTTTCTTTGACCGTTCATTTTGATATCACTTAAATATGAAAATTGGCTATTTCTAAGAAACAAAAAGGCAGTAATGTGACATTTCTTGCACTTTCTAAATGGGCCGAGGCAACTTTCATAACAGGGGCTGAAGGATACATTTATTCTGCTTAGCCATGTGTTACTTGCCTCGAAAATTACCACAATAATACAAATTTACAGTTACTCACTAGATGAGGAGTAAATGTTGTTCAGTGATGTGTATAAGAAAATTGATGGCCTTGAGAATAAGTCATGAAAAGGGTTATTTTGGAGGCTGTGGTGATGGAAGAATGAATGGTTTATAGGCTAAGAACAGGGTTGTCTGTAAAATGGTTTCATATTAGCAGGCACTTTAAGATACAGACAGTGTTTAATGCAAAACTCACATTGATTTCAGCCACATTTTAGGTGAAAGAAATGAACCAGTTACTAATGGAAAGGAGAAGATTTATCACAGATACTGGAAAACCAACATTGTTTTAGGGACAGAAATCTGATTCTTTGCAATTTAAAACCATTTTCTTTCTTTCTTTCTTTCTTTCTTTCTTTCTTTCTTTCTTTCTTTCTTTCTTTCTTTCTTTCTTTCTTTCTTTCTTTCTTTCTCTTCTGTAACAACTCTGAACATCTCTATAGAGGTAGTCCTCGATTTACAGCAGTTCATTTAGTGACCGTTCAAAGTTACAATGGCACTGAAAAAAGTGACTTATGACTGTTTTTCACAGTTACAACCTTTGCAGCATCCCCATGATCATGTGATCAAAATTCAGATGCTTGGCAATTGGTTCATACTTATGACTGTTGTAGCATTCTGGGATCCTTTTTAGCAACCTTCTGAGAAGTAAACGATATTGGGGAAGCCAGATTCACTTAATAACCAGGTTACTAACTTAGTGATTCACTTAACAACTGTGGTGGGAAATGTAAAATGGGCTAAAGCTCACTTAATGAATTCTCACTTAACATACATTTTGGGTTCAATTGTGGTTATAAGTCGAAGACTAGCTTTCTACGTGATAATCTTCATCAGACACTCAAATATAGTTGTCTCTCTATAGTTACAGATGGGTAAAACCTACTGGTTTCAAATTACACATAATTAACTCAAACTAATTAAACTAATTATTCTAAGTAAGAATGTATCAGATTGCACATTCTTTTCTTTTCTTTTCTGGGCAATTCTGCCTAAACACAGATTAGAGAAAGAGACAGAGAGAGGGAGAATTGTAATTTCACAGTTTGTGGAAGTTTACACTGCTAGTTTTGGAGATTTTGGTGGCTGCAGCTTTTCCCAATAATGGTCAATGTTGTAAATATTTATGAGAGTGCATTCTAAGTTTTAAAGAATTAATTCCAATTTTGGTTTTAACAGAATTGGAACACAAACTAGAACTTCAATCATCTGTAAGTAGGATATTATTCTCATATTCACTAATGGCATCCAAGAAGTTAAAATCTCTGGATTTTATGTAAGGAAGAACAGATGTGAGAGCACAGCAAGCTTTGCATGCATGTTTTAGTGCAAAGAAACAAAAGATACATTTTACAGGTTGTTTTCCTATTTGTTTATTTACAGTTTTGACTTTAATGGCTTCCCACTTGTACATGAATTTGGACAACTGAAAAGGGTTAAAACATTTAAAACTGTTGATAGTAGTTTCCTCGGCAGCCTTTTGTTTTACATTCTTAGTGCAACCACCACCATATCCTTATTTGTAGAAAGAGATAAATAAATTATATTATTATTATTATTATTATTATTATTATTATTATTATTATTATTATTATTATTATTATTATTATTATTATTTATATACCGCCCTACTCCCGAAGGACTTAGGGCGGTGAACAGCCAAACAGTAAAAATACATAGATACAAAATTTAAAAACAAAGTAAAATCGAATTAAACAATTTGGCCCAAGCATATTAAAACCCCAATCATTTAAAAACCGATTAAAATTTGCATAATTAAAAAGAGGGAAAAGATTAGGCCAGGCCCGCCTGGTGGAATAAAAAGGTCTTAAGAGCGCGGTGGAAGGTGCGCAGATCTGGGATCCTCCGTATCTCCGGGGGGAGCTCGTTCCAGATAGTAGGTGCCCCCACAGAGAAGGCTCTCCCCCTAGGGGCTGCCAGTCGACATTGTTTGGCTGACGGCACCCGGAGGAGCTCCTCTCTATGAGAGCGTACCGGCCGGTGGGAGGCTATTGGTGGTAGTAGGCGGTCCCGTAGATAACCAGGTCCTAAGCCATGGAGCGCTCTAAAGGTGGTAATCAAAACCTTGAAGCGCACCCGGAAGACCACCGGGAGCCAGTGCAGCTCGCACAGGAGAGGTGTTATATGGGAACACCATGTTGCTCCCATTACCACCTGCGTGGCCACACTCTGCGCCAGTTGGAGCCTCCGGGTGCTCCTCAAGGGGAGCCCCATGTAGAGAGCATTACAATAGTCTAGGCGGGAGGTGACGAGGGCATGAGTGACCGTGCGTAGGGAGTCCTGATCCAGAAAGGGGCGCAACTGGCGAATCAGGCGAACCTGATGAAAAATCCTCCCGGTCACGGCCATCAAATGCTGTTCTAAAGACAGCCGTGAATCCAGGAGGACGCCCAAGTTGCGAACCCTCTCCATGGGGATCAATGATTCGCCCCCAATAGTCAGTGATGGCGCCAACTGACTATATTGGGATGTCGCAAACCACAGCCACTCGGTCTTGGATGGGTTGAGCCTGAGCCTATTCCTCCCCATCCAGATCCGCATGGCCTCCAGGCACCGAGACATCACTTCAAGGGCATCGTTGGGGTGGTCCGGGGTGGAGATGTACAGCTGGGTATCATCAGCATACTGGTGGTACTTCACCCCGAAACCACGGATGATCTCGCCCAGCGGCTTCACATAAATGTTGAACAGGAGGGCAAGAGGACCAACTCTTGCGGCACCCCACATAAGAGGGGCCTCAGGATTGACCTCTGCTCCCCTGTCAACATAGACTGCGACCGGTCAGAGAGAAAGGAGAACCACCTCAACACAGTGCCTCCCACCCCTAACTCTTCCAACCGGTGCAGCATGATACCATGGTTGATGGTATCAAAAGCCGCTGAGAGATCTAACAGGACCAGGACAGAGGAGCACCCCCTGTCCCGAGCCCTCCAGAGATCATCTACCAACACGACCAATGCCGTTTCCGTGCTACAGCCGGGCCTGAAGCCCAACTGGAACGGATCCAGATACGTCGTTTCATCCATGTGCTGGGGGAACTGTTGTGCAACCACACTCTCAACAACTTTCACCACGAAGCGAAGGTTGGAGACTGGACGATAATTAACCAACATTACCGGGTTCAGGGAAGGCTTCTTGAGGAGAGGCCTCACCACTGCCTTTTTCAAGGCAGCGGGAAAGTCACCCTCACCCAACGAAGCATTTATAATCCCCTGGAGCCAGCCTCGTATCACCTCCCGGGAAGCCAGCGCTAACCAGGAGGGACATGGGTCCAATAAACAAGTGGTCGTGTTCAGTCTACCCAGAATCCTGTCCATGTCCTCAGGGGTCACAGGATCAAACTCATCCCAGATAACATTCTCAAGACCTGCCCCAGTCCCTCCTCCTGTCAGAGTCCAGATCTTCCCAAATCTGAGTAATTTTGTCATACAGATACTGAACAAAATCCTCGGCTCTACCCTCCAAGGGTTAGGGTTAGGGTTAGGGTTAAGGTTAGGGTTAGGGTTAGGGTTAGGGTTAGGGTTAGGGTGGAGCAGGGAGCGGGTCACCCTAAACAGGGCGGCTGGGCGGTTATCTGATGATGCAATAAGAGCAGCAAAATAACTACATTTTGCTGCTTTTATCGCCACTAGATAATTCCTAATATGAGATCTTACCAGTGTCCGGTCCGATTCAGAAAGACTGGCCCTCCAACTACTCTCTAGGCGTCTTTTCCGGCGCTTCAACTCCCTCAGCTCCTCAGTGAACCAAGGAGCCAAATGAGATCAGCGCCGGGTCAGAGGCCGTAAAGGCACGACCCGATCCAGAGCTCCAGTGGCCACCCTATCCCAGGCGGCCACTAGGTCTCCAGTCGAGGCATGTGCCAGAGCCTCAGGAAATGGCCCAAGCTCCATCTGGAACCTGTCAGGTTCCATCAGGCGCCTGGGGCAGAACCATCTTACCGGCTCCGCCTCCCTGCAGCGGAGTGCAGTGGTTCAAAGGTCGAGACGAAGGAGAGAGTGATCTAACGTTGACAAGTGCTCGGTAACTATATCCCCTATCTCAAGGTCACTCAACCACTGTCCAGAAACAAAAACCAGATCCAACATATTTCCCCCCATGTGGGTAGGGGCATGAATTAACTGGGTCAGGTCCATAGCTGTCATGGAAGCCATGAACTCCCGAGCCTCCTCAGACACCTCACCCACGGACGGCAGGTTAAAATCCCCCATGACCATAAGCCTAGGGGTATCAACCGCCACTGTGGCGATGTCGTTGAGTAGCTCGGGCAGGGCTGCTGCCATGTGCAGGGAGCCAGGTATGTGATCAGCAAACCCATCTAAACCCCGTGACCCCATCTCACAAGGAGGGATTCACAGCCGGCCATCTGAGGAACAGTGGCCTCCCTCGGTCTCAGATCTTCTTTAATGATAACCGCTACCCCCCACCCCTACCCTGTAACCTTGGCCGATGGATTGCGCGGAAACCTGGTGGGCACATTTCAACGAGAGGGACCCCCCTCTTGGCCCAGCCAGGTTTCCGTAATACCTGCCAGGTCCGCTCCCCCCTCCTGAACAAGATCACAAATGAGGGGGGCTTTATTTACTACAAACCTGTCATTGCACAATATCAGCTGAAGGCCAGGGCCCTGAGGGTCTGCGCAACCTGGAGAATGAGTGGAGGTTTGGGGGATGGAATGCGCCACCGCTCGTAGGTAGCAGGTGCGCGCTCCCCTAACACGATATGGCCCCCTGCTCCCGCCATATCTACCCCTCCCACCCACAGTACTGATGGTAGAAACTTTATCTGGATACGCTTTAGCCCCCCCTCGACCCCGCCCCCCCCTCCATGCCGCGCTTCACAGCCATACCCGGCTCTCCTGTTAGTGGGTTATCCCCCATACCCACAGCCCTACTTCTAATCCAACCCTCCCCCCCGGAACCCCTTAAAAAATTGGTTAAAAATTTATATAAAAAAACCCTCAACCCCCTCTTCGCGGCATGCCACCTCTCTGGGTTCCAAAACCCGTCATCGAGGTAGGCCTTCGATAACATAGGAGGCCAGGCCTGCGAGAGGGGGGAGTCTCACAAGGCAAAAAGCTCAGCCGGTGAGTACATCCCTAAAAAGTCCGCCTGGGGAAGATGGAATGAGGCCAGGGATTCAATAATGGTGAGTTTAAAAAGGTCCGGGAGAGACAGTCCACCATTTCTGTGCAGGTCGAAACCAGGACCTGCATATATACTAAGCCAAATTTAGTCAAAACAGGAAGCTTTGTTCCTGCTTCAAGATAGATAGAACAATTTTACTATTGCTTTGGCTCAGAATTAAATAACATTATCTAACTCTTTGTCTTGCGGCCTAGCTACTTGAAATATAATTGATGGTTTGTGACTGTGGGTCTTCCTGTTTTAACCAATTGCCCATTTATAATATATAAGCATTATGTATTATAAATACATATTTATCCTGGGGTCCATGCTGAAGAGGAAGAGGAAACACAAGAGTTGATCCACTCAAGAGAATCCTCCTAGAAAAGGCCAGTGATGCCCCATTTTCTTGAGGTGAAAGGGGACCAGGAAACCAAGAAACCACGTTTCTCAGTCATTGTACTTGCACTGGCCTGGTTGGTGATGTCCTTCAGAAATTGGTCAAAATAGATTTCATTGGGAGGCTACTAAGAGACTTATATAGTAACCATCTGTGTTTATTTTGTTATGGTACAGTATAATAATTCTGTATCATTTACTTTCTACTGTGGATATTTTTCTATTGCATTGTTTTTTTATTGTTTTATAAGCCATGAAGGGTCTAGGAAATTTTTTCTGGTCTAATAAATACAATAACATGTGAAAAATAACTTCTCATTTAAATTTATACCACTGCTGTAGTAAATGGTCTATGTTCAACACAATTTCCAGAACAATATTGAAGTTAAGCCTAATTATCTACCTCAATAAGGAACTACAATAGATATTTTACACAATGACAGAATAAGCATACATATAGTACTTAGTAACCATTCCAAATATAGATACAATTATGAAATAAATAATGACTACGAGTATAAGCCCGTAGAAAATGTTAAAATAAAGGCTCTGTGTTAGCATTAGTGCTTCTATTCACAACAATAACACATTTTCAGAATTGTCAGGGATTTATGATCTCACTTATTATTGATAATGCAATGGTGAAACCTCTTTTGCAAGTATCAATGTAATTCCAGAATTCTGAGCCAAATAACATTCATGACATAAGTTGAAAGAAATCTCATTCCGTTCCTCGCTTGTTAAAGGGGAAAATGATGACACCTCTGAAAGATCTCTAGAGGAAAGGAAAAGACAGACAGAAATCTAATAGCTTTTGCTTTTGCAGCTTTAAACATCAAATTCAAGACTTCAAGGTCCTCTACAAATGCTGCATATTATTAAACCAAATGGGCAACCTTAATCAATCCAGTATATCTTTAGTGGAAGCAGAAAGGTGACGACTGAAAAAATATATCAGAGAACCTGAAGTGTGTACAGGAAAAGAGCAATTTCAAAATCCTGGGGTCAAATGCTTAGATCCAAATATAATTGCCTTCAAGATATATTTTAGATGTAGAAACTAGTCAGGATTAAAGGAAACGAAAAAGAATTACGCACTGCTTGAAACCTTGTGACATGGCAAGCTAGGGTCTCTGATGCAAAAAAGGAAGAAAAAAATGATATAAAAACATAGATTCTTATAATTGGAAATAGATGAGTCAAATTTTAGATTGAATAGACCATTTCCATATATAAATGACAGACAGTATTTATTCTGCTCTTACATCATTTCAAAAAATAAATTTTGAAAGGAGCAAAAAAAGGAGCAGGGAATTAGGATGTTAATGGGAGATTATTTTTTAAAATCTATTTCATATTCAAAATAGAATCAGGCTTCGGGACTAAAACACATTCTCTTTAATTAAACTATCTTTCTCATGTTAAGTTACTCTTCAAAACACAATTCCTTTGTAAGCAGCAGAGTTGCCAGACCTGTCCCTATTGCTAATGGGTGAAATCCAGGACTATTCCACAATACGCAATACAATTGACCCTAATGGCATGGACTTTAAACATTGTTAGAACTGGTAGCTTATGAAGAGTTGAATCCAATTCTCACATTCAGATTCTGTGTCCGTTTGCTACTAAAAAGAACATCAAGCGTCTCTTCACATTAACTTTTCATGTACCTCGGGGAAAGATGTTCGAGTTATAAACGAGGCCGTTGCTGAAGAAAGCATGCGTTTTGGCCACAAAATGCCTTTTGCCACACTTTATTCCTATAAACATTTTACCACGTAGGGATTTAGAAGTTATCCATCGAACTAAGGAAACAAAGATTGCTTCTGTGACCACACATGGAAATAGAAACATCATTTTGATTGCGCTCTTGGCTCCTGTGATCACAGCAGGCTCAACGGCTAGCAAAAGGCAAGCAAACAAGACAATGTAATGCCCCATGGTACTGACATATATCAACTTTTGCTTTCACTTCTTATTAAAAACTGAGCAAGTGCCACAGAAAATGATCTTATTAAAAGCTACCAAAAATAAGCTTTCTTCTGGTCTCAAGTCAAACAAGGGCTACATTGAAGTTTCATATGTGGGCACACGAGTCTGTGTATAAGAATAAATTCAAAGCTAGCATATCTACGTTTAAGGTTGTCACATATAAATGCCTAACTCCAATACCACCTCCTACTTGATACAGTAAGGGTTAACACCCACACCCTCACCTTTCCCACAACTCCTCCTTACCTTTAGCCACACCTCCCTAGTACTTAAACGACATACACGAGGTACTGGGGTGCTCTGTGACTTCATCTGTAAGAGAGCAAAGTTGTCTCAATAAATATGATTGGAACATACCATTAATTCTGAGTATTTCTTGCGCTAGATCCTCATATCTTTACAAAGGTGTTATAAGCACTGGAACATTAAACATCAGGATTTTCTATATTTCCCATTCCATAAAATTAAAATATGGACACTCATGCTGCCATGGATAGAGGTTTTATAAATTACTGTGGACATTACCTTAGTGAAGGCTGGTATAGGAATGTACTCATATTCTTATTTTGGAGAAATCTGTCAGTCACATTCTTACTTGACTGTTAGCTGTCTATGGTTTAGTTGCAGAACTGCTGGCTCTCTTGCAAGAGAATTCTTCTTTTCCAATTCTGATTCACTTTGGCTTTCAGCCATCCATTACGTCAAGTTGTTAATCTTCTCTCATGCCATAAGGCATCCCATATCTTCCAGCTCTCCATCACCCCTTTGAATTCCTGGCTGCTCATCTGGGTCTTAAAAATAAAGTCTTACCTTTTCATTTCAGTTCAAGAACAGAGTAATGTGCAAATCATTCTACATACTACCATTTCTCCTTTTTTTTCCCCATTAGTATTTTTTCATAAGATGGAAAACCAACTGACTGGATCATCCAAAACTTATCTTCCATCTTTCTCCTTTCTCTAACACAACATGGGCATCATTTTGCCCATAAAGGGGCATCATTTTGCATGCCATTGGGACTAGAGATTTTGTTGGCAAGTACAAAATGGATGGAGCTTGTTTGCCATCAGCTACAGAAGTGTTGCCTCAGAAGGTCCCATCTGGCTCCCTCTTGATTAAAGTCTCAGCATGCTTTTGATATGTTTCTTCCCTCGAGGAATATAGCTCATTTTAATTTTGGTTTCATTTTTTTAAAAGAATGATAATGTAAATTACCTCAACCCAGTGAAAATTCTAAACACATGACAGATATACTTAAATGTTTTACAAACAGTACTGCAGCACTACTGGTAGTTCTAGGTACATGTTTTGGAAGTGATTACAGGACAAAAGACTAAAGTTATATCTCTATAGGTTTGGAAAATGTTCTCATTGCTTCTGCTACTATCATATATAAGGATTTCAATAGATATCAATCTGGGGATTTAGATGTAAAGAACCCCCTCCAACTCCAGAATTGATCAAGGAACTATTTATCAATTGACCATATCAAATCTTTGAAGATAGATACTGTAGGTAGATATAGAATAGAATAGAATAGAATAGAATAGAATAGAATAGAATAGAATAGAATAGAATTTTTATTGGCCAAGTGTGATTGGACACAGAAGGAATTTGTCTTGGTGCATATGCTCTCTGTGTACATAAAATAAAAGATACGTTCATCAGCAATTATAAGGTACAACACTTAATGATAGTCATAGGTTAAAAATAAGCAATCAGGAGATAGAGTAGATAGACAGATAAATATTCTTTTTAGATATATCAGTTAAAAGTTAAGACTTCTTGGTCAAAACTATGTAATTTTCTTTTTTAAAAAATTAGAAAAGGTTTCCCAGGATAATTTTTCAGACTTTCCACTCTGGCTTACATTCAGTCTCTCCATGCGTCAGCCAAGAACTAATCAAGTCTAATTCTCTTTAGGTTTTGGGGATCAGCCAAGATTGACTAAATGATACAACTTGCATGGGCAAAAGTCTCCTTCAAATCAAGTTTGAATCATGATGATTTCTTAAATAGATCCAAATTTTTCTTAGCATTGAGAAGGAGTTTGTTGTGTCTTTTTCTGGGATTTTTTAAAAAAAACTTTCCAGTGTAGTTTATAGCCCTGGTAATCCTTGTGATTTCACATCCAGGTATTAACCAGGTTTGACTTTGTTCAACATTTGTGGATCAATCATAATTGACTAGCTACTACCACCAATTGTAGGCTAAACACTGACATAGTTGAGGATGAGGATAAAATTAGATCATGGAAAGAGATATATATGGAAGTATGTGTACAATGAAAATGGGGGGGGGGGAAGCAGAAGAAGTGATAGTGAAAATATTTCAGGATTAATCATGACCTAATTCACAAGGAACTCTGAACCGAGAGCACAATAAACTTACAAACCAAACAGTGCAACAATTCTTGGCCTTGTATCTATAATCTATAACACTTTTTCCCCTAGCGGAGAAAAGGTGAGGAAAAGTAAAAGCAAAGAAGAAAATGTATCATTATGAAAATAATGAGACTGGTCATTTGGACAAAGATAATTTAAATTGGTATCTACCAGAATGAAGCCAATGTCTGTTGGCCATCATTAATTTTCCTTGGTCACCTGAAGGATTTCAAGGTGTAATGGTCCTTGAAACATTATCAGAGAAGAGAAAGCTCAAAGGAAAAAGCCACATCGTCCTCCCTCCTCACATTCCCTGGAAGACATTTTCTAAGAAGTCAGAGAGGATAAGTGCTTTCTCTGAGGCCCCAAATGATAGAAAGACAAAATGGAGATTGTAGATGGCTATCAGTAGCTATTCAATCAATAATCCACTTCAGAGTAAGCCTGTTAAAGAAAGAGCTTCTGGCTGCGGAGGTATACATATCATGCATAACTTCTGCTTGAGCTGGGAGTTCTGTGAATTAAATTTAATGTAAGAGGATGCATTTTCTAAACAGAAAGTATACAACTGAGCCCTAGAAGCAATCTATAAGTCATCGTCCTATCACAAAAAGAGAACTTTCAAAGTCATTTTTCCCTCAGAAAATAGATGTAATGTAGGGAGGCACATAAATAATGAATGCCTACCATCATAAAAGCATTTTTGACAAAGACGCGATGTAATTGGCATCTTTGTTCAGATTAATCTTTTAAATGGATCAGTTTCTGTGCACACCAGGTAGCCAGCAACACAGCCCATAGATGTTTCATTGAACATGAAAAAATTCCTTTTTCCTTTCAAATAGGAGTTTAGCTCTCTACAAATGGCAGGGCTCAAATAGTTGTTTCAAGGAAGGACTGACAAGCTGAAGATAACTTAACAGATGATTGATATTGCCAGCGAAGGGCCTATTATTTGGCGCTTTGCGTGACTTGTCATATGTGACAAACAGCTCCTTTATAAAGATGGCATTACAGCCGGCCCATTCCTGAGGATGATTTTTCTCGCTGAGGAAATAAGGTCAAATAGTTGTGGGCAAATCTTAAGCGCTTTTAAAATGCAATGCCATCTTTTCTCTGTCTTTTAGAAATCATAGTGCATTTATGTAAGTGCAAACAATTCAGAACTGATTGAGATCTTTCACCCTGGTTTTCTTGTTGTCTGTTATTGATGCAGCATGAAAAGTTAAGTAGAGACTACTCTAACTAACAGCCAGGGAGGACGATCTTTCGCTGTTTGTCCGGTTTTTGTAAAAACAACAACAAACCTCATATAACATTAAAAAAAAAGTGAGGTGTGAGAGAAAAGGCTATAGATTGTTTAGCTGTAATTTGCTGAAGAGCTTGACTTGTTGTATTGCTACAGAGAGTGGCAACAAGGTTAGGGTTAATACTTTAGTTCAACCCTAGACATCTTCCAGTCAAAGTAACTGCTATCCCCAAGAACCAGAAACGGCAAAAACATACCAAAAGCTTAAATTCTGCTGCTTGTGGAGTCTTTATTACAACAAACTCCATATTCTTGTGGTTAGAATCTGCTCAGCAACCCCTGTTAGATACAGATTGCAATATATCTAAGGTGACCAATCTTCCTCCTTTAGGGAGGACAGTCTTTCTTTTGTAAGTTCTGTCTTCTCTCAAAAAGTGTCCTCCTATATGTCCTTCTTTTCGATATTTGAAGACTAATCTGTAAATCTCCATAGTCGATTGATGCCGATCCGATCCGTTGCGTGTGATGTGATGTATTTGTATTTGACATGATGATTCGTCAAGGCTCGGTACATTGTGGCGAGACACGATTATGAGACGCATGCGCTCCGCACAGGAGAATTGTTTTGAGAGAGTGCGCCGTGCGCAAGTGGCTTTGTTTACTTCTTACCAAAACACGACATGGCACACACGCACGTGTCCTCCTTCTCATTGTAAAAAAGTTGGTCACCTTAAATATATCCCCAGCATTTCTATCATAGCAAGCAGGGCTGCAGAACACAGACTTCAGATTCATAGTCTGAAGAAATTACTTACTTACAGGCGGTAAGAAGAAAATGCTGAGAATTAGAATCAGGCAGTATTTGAAATGTGTTTCTTTTTCAATTACTTGTGGCTGGACAATATGAAATAGTTTTTGTTGCCTAAATGTTGGAAGGGGGTTGAAAAAGAAAAAAAAGTTGCTACCCAGGCAAGCTGCAAACCAGAGGCCCAGGATTACGTATGTCTGCAGCAGAAATACTTGAGTGCAAAGTTTACATGGACACGTTTTCTTACAAAGTAATTTTAATGTGGATTATCCCATTTCAAAGGTAACCAGGGGATAGCCTGGGTAGAACCTAAAGCTGTCCTCATGACTGAAGTGGAAGAAGGAATTGAAACCCAGGAAGGGATTTCTTAAAATGGTTTCGTTTCCACCCTGTTTATACTCAGAAGTCAGGCCCTGAAGGCTGATGAGTAAAAGAAAAGGCCATAGTTTAACACTGCAATTGTGTTCTTAAATTTTTAAACAACATGGAAGTCTTCTCAGTGTCATATTAGTAAAAACAATTATTAAATCAAAGTTGGCAAAAGAATGAAGAAAAAAGAAAAAAAAGAGAAAAATCCAAATTATGCATGTGAAAAGATCCTTGAAACTGATTATGACTTAGTTTAGGCTTGTCCTAATCATGGCTTAACTGATATCATCTTGTTTAGGCTCTCCAAGTTGTAGCAATTCTAATTGTAGCATTCCACTGAAAATGGAAATCCAAATTTCTTCCTTTAGGTTTTAAAAGTATTATGATATTTAAAATATGTTTAATGTATGTTTAACTCATCCATCAATACAGAAGCTGGTTAATAAAGAGGGCACCTTTCTGGAGCTGTTTCTACCAAAACAGAGGTAAGGCAATGGTATGTTCCAGTTCCCTTATTTCTTAATTTGCACATCAGTTCACTAATTCAGTCTCTCTCCTTTCCTAATCCTCACTCTACTATGTTAGCAGATTGTACAATTCTTGCCTTGATATCTGCAGGCAATGTAGTAGTTTTGTCTGTCTCCCAGGTGGAACTGAAAAAGGCATTGTGGACATTGTCTTCCTTTGGCTTAAATTAAAAGAACAATTTACGGTAAATTATAAAAAAACCTAAAGTGCTAGTGCTTGCATAACACAAAAGTAGATTAGACAAATAGCAAATTAACGGGACCCCTTACAGATACCTTGGGGTAGGGTTCCAACTTCCTTATCTTAGGGAGCGCATTTCTGTTATCAGGCAAGAGTGACCCAAGATAGTTCCATAGCTATCTTAAAATTCTTCTGTTCAATGGTGGCATATTTTATTCCTGCAGATTGCAAGGTTCTTCTTGTTAAGGTCATCTCTCGGCTTCTTTATGGTGTTGCAATTTGCATTTTTGCAAAGCTTAATATCCTGGAAACAATCCAATTGAAATTTATAAGAGCAATACTTGCCGTTCCAAGATGCAATGATTATTTCGTTGGGGGCTGTTACTTGGAACCCTGACATTATGAATGCTGTTTTATAGTTAGGGGCAGGTTTGGTTTCTGAGGGTGCCAGAGACTGATTGGATCTCCTTAATTTCTGACTGAAATTGATTTTTTTTTTTTAACCTGTGGGCCCGGCTCTACTGGTTCTCGAAGACTGTTTTAAATTTACCTAACAAAAGCAAACAGAAAATTCCAATCCTTAGGGCTTCCTTTGTTAGGAAGACTGTTTGTCTGTTAGGGCTTGAAAATGCTAAGAGTCATTTTAAACAACGTATCTGGAACATTGCTTTTCAAACTAGTTTAAGTATCCGACCTTACGGTTTATGGTGTCTTCTCAAATGGACATATGCCACCATGTTATTTATTCTAACTCTGAAATTTTGGACTTTCACCTTGGCCAGGTTGGATGTTCTACCTTTTGCAATCTTATGGGACCGGTATAAAAATATCCCTTTTCAGCAGTGTCCATGTAGACATGGCTCTGTGGAATCCCTAAGCAATATGTTCCTTTGTTACACTTGCTATAGGGAATCGAAGAAGATAATTATTTATTTCAGAACTATCCGGGACAATGTTTGTCACTGTTTCTAACTCTCCAGGATCTTGAAATAAATTTCAAGATTTTTGCATTATCATGTCTCTCTGTCACTGTTTCTAACTCTCCAGGATCTTGAAATAAATTTCCAGATTTTTGCATTATCATTTGTTGTATTTGTCCTACATACGGTTAAATTTAGTACAAATTTTGCTGAATGTCCCTGCTGTTTGTACTATAGTTACAATCAGGTATTTTGGGTAATTTTATTGCCTTTTTAAAATTAGTTTTATAATAATTAAGGTCTATGTATTTTATTGTTGTGCTTTCTAACCCATAGGCTGTAATAAAGTTTTGCTTTGATTTGCATATTAAAAAGGGATTATTTGAAAAAAAAATATAAATAATTTAAAAGAGCAGCAAAACATCAAAGGAAGAGGAATACAGTATCAACATAGCAGATAAGAAACCCTGCATTAAGGATTTATAAAATATTAAAAAATTACCTAAGAATTTACAAAATGTTTAAAGAAGGGAAAACCTCCCATTATTATTTGTACAAGTAACATTAACATGGGACAGATAAGAACTTTAAGAAGCTTTAAGAATTAATATTAAAATCAAATTGGAAATAGCCTAAAACAGCCAAAAATTTAAGTATTATCTACCTGATGTTTATAATAATTAACAATAATTTTAGCTAATTTGAAGCAATCTGTCCCTTATGACTAAATAGATAGAATTCAAATAAGAAACGCAGCAGCTTTATTAGCTCCTAAAGTTACCAATTTAGGATCACTAAGATCTAAATCTCTAAATAAGTAAAGACAAGATCTGGAGACATAGTTCCCAGATATCGGCATATGATTATTTTATATACTGCACATCCAAGATGGTTGAAGCTTTAATGGATATGGAATCCTTATCATATGAACATAGAACCATGATGGTGAACCTATGGCACGCGTGCCATAGGTGGCATGTGTAGCTATATCAGTGGAGACGAGAGCTGATCTCCAGTGAGCATGCGCGTGCCGGCCACCTGATTTTCGGGCCTTCTGGGTCCACCAGAAGTAGGGAAACAGGTTGTTTCCTGCCTCTGGAGGGTCTCGGAGGTGGTGGGGAAGGCCCATTCTTTTCTCTCACCTGGCTCCAGAGCCTTTCTAGGAGCCTGGGGAGGGCAAAAATGGCCTTCCCCATCCCCACGGAGGTCCTAGAGAGGCTCTGGAGGCTGGGGACAGCAAAAAAGGGGCCTTCCAGTCCCACTGGAAGTTGGCAAATGGGCCGTTTCTGGCCTCTGGAGGGCCTCCGGGGGTGGGGAGGTGGGAAAGGCCATTTTCATCCTCCCCAGACTCCTAGAGAGGCTCTGGAGCCAGGTGAGAGAGAAAAATGGGCCTACCGGACCATCACGTGCCAAGAGCGGGGGGGAGCGCGCGCATGGGTGGGGGTGGGGGTCATAGAATTATAGGTGTGACTGCCCCCCCCCAGCACGCGATGGCAAAAAGGTTAGTCATCGCTGATATAGAAGGTATAACCACAAAAATGCAGATTGGGAAACCTATCTAGACTTACCAGGATTTTTTAAGGGCTGATTAAATAAGACATTTAATCATTTCTCCACCAGTGACTGAGTGTCTTCTAGTATCATCCAGCCAACATAAAGCTTCATGTCTGGCATATCAACACAGTGATGAAATTAATTGTAAAATTGCTTGGGCCAGAATGGGTTGGTTGGAGAGCAGAGCCTAATGGCAGATTACAAACTGAATACTCATCCCTCTCTGATGCTTAAATGCCATCACAGCCTGGCAGGATCCCCACCATTTGTTAATTTATTAACTCAGCCTTGTATGCCACATTAATCGGTAGACCTTAGGCAACTTACAGTACAACACAGCCTCTGCAAAGTCTATGCAACAACTGCCTCACTTCCTGAGTTGTGATCCACACACCACTTAAATTTGCCAGGGTTAAGAAACCCTGGTCTAGATGAAACATACACAAGGCCATCCTCTTAGAAGGACTTCTGTTTGCTATTATTGGCTTCCTGAAAATACAGTACGTTAAACCAAATGCAGTTTTGAAAGTGTCTGGCTGCTTAGAATCTTTCTGCTCTAGGCTAGACTTCTGAATCTCTTGGTATCTTTTCTTGAGGCAGCTTCTTCAAGTTATTGGAAAATCCCCCTATAACTTCAAATAAGGATTTGGTAAGGTTTTCGTAGCCCTGCCTACTCCCAGTTTAAGCCCCAAATTGTCCCCTTACCAAGGAACATCTAGTTATAACTAAAGTGGAGGCTGGAGATGCCAGAGTCCTCCCTGATATCATGCCCATTCTGCCTATTTTCCTCCTTCACTTTCCTTCACTCTCCCTTTCTCCTCACAGCATAATGTTCTGCTGATAATGTCACAGACATTCCCCTTCCTCTCCCTTTCCTCTACATCAGCTGCAGCCTTTCTTTTGTCCTAGTGCTTGAACACCTCCCGTTTTAAGTGAATTGGAACATGATTATCTCATTATACAAGTAGTCCTCAAGTTACAACCATAATAGAGCCTGCACATCATGGTCATAACGTGTAATGGTTGTAAAACTGATTTTAAAAAAGATGTTTGTAATGAACATTGAAAAAATGCATAGTCATTGAATGAACGCCATGGTCGTTAAGTGAGTCAATAGTTTGCAATGGGTGCAGTTTTGCTGAAAACTGGAAGTAATTACCCGTTTTTGGCAAACATGTTGTAAAATGCAGCCATATGACCGAGGGATAGCAATAGCAAGAGCACTTAGACTTATATACCGCTTCACAGTGCTTTCCAGGCCTTTCTAAGTGGTTTACAGTGTCAGCATATTGCCCCCAACAATCTGGGTCCTCATTTTACTAACCACGGAAGGGTGGAAGGCCGAGTCAACCTTGAGCCTGGTGAGACTCAAACTGCAAACTGCTGGCAGCCAGCAGTCAGCAGAATTAGCTGCAGTACTGCATTCTAACCACTGTGCCACTGTGGCCATTTGGATGCTACAAATGGCTGTAAAAGAGTCTAAACTAGCACTTAAAAAAAAAAAGACATCCTTGAAGAAAGCCATAGACATCATTTTCCACTTTGTTGCTAGAAACAGGATTGCCTCCTTGTAGTTGCCATTGAGTCCGCAGGAATTGAATTCCTCATGTGACCTTATCTTTGTTTAGAAATATTACCTGTATTTTTATCTTTGGGTAAAGTAGTTTCCTTGAGCCAAGTAAGGCAGCAGTTTTTATAGATATTCTCAAGGCAACTCTGATAACTGATAACCTATTAATAGGGGCAAGGTTCTCTCAAGACGAAGCAGGGAGCTTACTGAGTGTTTTAAAGCAAGTTGTTGACTCTGCCCTATTTGTCTAAAGAAGGATGCCAAATGATCTGTTAAGAGTTCAGTCCTGCTTGCATTGAGATATGGAAAATAACACTGAAGGCTACAGCTCTTCTTTACAGCCACACAGAAATGCAACTACAGGTAGTCCTTGACGTACTCCCCAATTGAGCCTGACATTTCTGTTGCTTAGCAAGACATTTGTTAAGTGAGTTTTGCCACAGTTCTTAAATGAATCACTGCGGTTGTTAAGGTAGTAACACGATTCTTAAGTGAATCTGGCTTCCCCATTGACTTTGCTTATCAGAAGGTGATTACAAGATCCCAGGACACTGTAACCCTCATAAACATGACAGTTGCCAAGCTTTTGAATTTTGATCATGTGACTATGGAGAAGCTGCAATGGCTGTGTGAAAAACAGTCATAAGTCACTTTTTTTCAGTACCATGATAAGTTTGAATTATCACTAAATGAACGGTTGTAAGTTGAGAGCTACCTGTAATGTTTAAAATAGCGAATCCAATGAGGTTGAAAAAAAGACTCAATTTATCACTTCTTATCAAATTTATCTTATCTTTTCTATTGGGGGCAATTTAAATATTTCTCATCCACGAAGCCACAGTGTTTTCTTAAAAGTATATGGTATAGCCGATATACTTATCAGGGAATTATAAAAACAAATAAACAAAGAGTCAGTTGCAGAATCATTTTTGCACATGATTTGGCATTAATAGAACAACATTGCAATAGTTGCTTCTGCCCAGTTGGTTGTAGAGAAGTAATTTATTTGGAATTAAGGTATAATGTGACTTGCATCCAAACAGGAAAATCCATTGTGAAAGTTACTCTTTTCATATATGAAAAAGGCTAAAAGCCTCCTGCCAAAACAAGGAACTGGAGAACACCAAAATCAGATAACTTGCCAAGAATGATTAAAGGCCTCAAAAAAGCAAATTCAAATAGAAAAATGTAATTGTTTACGTGATGTGTCCTATCTACAAGGACGAGGCATGTGGACTGTTCCTACACAGGTTCATTATGGTGGTCCTGTTCAGGAAAAGCACCATCACTTTGAGAGAGGGAAAAAAAAAAAAAAGGAAGAAGGAATTAAGAGAAAACAAGAGAAAAATCTCTAACTGTCATGGGGTGCAGGCTCTTTGAGGAATTGTCTCACTCCACTGGGATCGGCCTACCTCACTCACTCTGGCAGATAGAGTATGGTGTGGATCCCATCAGCTGATGGGGAGAATGGCCTTTTCTGCCATGGCTCCTGCCCTCTGGAACATTGTGCCCCCCGAAGTTAGATTTGTCCCCACTTTCTTGGTCTTCTGAAAGAACCAGAAAACTTGGCGCTGACAACTGGCCTTGGGCCCCAATGGGGTGTCCCAGCTGGAGGTGGGTTAGTATATTAGGAGAAGGTTCCACCTCCATCCTGTTTACATATTGGCCCATTTTTATCCAGTTCTTGGTTAATTTTAATATTTTAATTTTTAATGCCAAATGTTTTAAACATCCTCGACATTTGATATTGTGTTTTTATATTGTAAGCCATCTAGAATGACAGTGAAGCAGGCAACATAGAAATTTAATAAATAATAATATGGAGAAGGTAACAAAATGCTGATGCCCTTGCTGTGATGTCCCGTTGCCTGGAGGCCGTGCGGATCTGGATGGGGAGAAACAAGCTCAGACTCAACTCCTCCAAGACCGAGTGGCTGTGGCTTCCAGCGTCCCGGTATAGTCAGCTGGTACCATCACTGACAATAGGGGATGAGATCTTGCTCCCCACAGAGAGGGCCCGCAACTTGGGTGTCCTCCTGGATTCACGGTTATCTTTAGAAGATCATTTGATGGCCGTGGCCAGGGGTGCCTTTTATCAGGTTCGCCTGATCTGCCAGTTGCGTCCCTTTCTGGATCGGGACGCCTTGCACACGGTCACTCATGCCCTAGTTACCTCCCGTATGGACTACTGTAATGCTCTCTACATGGGGCTCCCCTTGAAAAGCACCCGGAGGCTCCAACTGGTCCAGAACGTAGCCGCACGGGTGATTATGGGCGCAGCTCGTTACGCCCATGTAACACCTCTCCTACGCGAGCTGCACTGGCTCCCTGTGGTCTTCCAGGTGCGATTCAAGGTGTTAGTTATCACCTTTAAAGCGCTCCATGGCTTAAGACCTGGGTACCTATGAGACCGTCTTTTGCCACCAATAGCCTCCCACCGACCAGTTCGTTCTCACAGGGAGGGACTACTCAGGGTACCGTCAGTCAAATTATGTTGACTGGCGACTCCCAGGGGGAGGGCCTTCTCTGTGGGGGCTCCAACCCTTTGGAATGAACTGCCCCCAGAGATACGGAATATCCCTGATCTCCGTGCTTTCCGCCGTGCCCTCAAGACCCTGATGTTCCAACAGGCAGGGCTAAACATACAAACATGCGAATGATTTTTTAAATGTTATCTAATTCTGGGTTTTATTTAATTGACCAAACTAAGTAACAATTTTAATTAGCAATTTTATGATGTTTGTGTGTCTATATTTTTCTTGACTGTACACCGCCTTGAGTCCTACGGGAGAAAGGCGGTATAGAAATATAATAAATAAATAAATAAATAAATAAATAAATAAATAAATAAATAAATAAATAAATAAATAAATAAATAAATAAAATACAGAGACATGCAAATAAAATAGAATGACTGTGGCAAAGGAAAGCACAGATAGTAAGTACCAATAGTAATAGATGCCTTGGGTGCAATCACAAAACAATTGGAGACCTCTTGAATATCATAGGCATTGATAGATTTCTTCACATCTTCGGTATCTATCATCTGAAACCATTCCTTTGTCCACCTTGTTCCTTTAATATAAATGGTGACACCTAGAAGCAAGCCAATTCTTCAGCTGCATCAGGGGTCAGCAACCCGCGGCTCTGGAGCCGCATGTGGCTGTTTCATCCCTCTGCTGTGGCTCCCTGTCGCTCAAAATATGTGTCACAACTGCCAATGTGCAACACCCGCTGGCATGTGATTTATTGAGCTTTTCGTCTCCCGGTAGGCCAACCATGGATAAATCCAAGAAAGGAAAAGTTTCAGAAGAAAACAGAATATTTAATTCAACTACATATGCTAGTTTTGTGGCCGCTTAGGCAGGGGTGAAATGCTCCTGGTTCGGACCAGCTCGGGCGAGTAGGCAGCGATGGCGGCGGGCAGTTCGGAGAACCGGTAGCAAAAATCCCTTTCTCCCCCAGCCTCCAGCTTGCTTACCTTTGCACGCCTGCCTTGCTTCGCTTGCTGTAATCCCTGCAATCCATTGCATCAGCAAGCAACTGAATCTTCCTGCCTGCAATCAAGCTCATCAGTGAGCAGCTTTATCTGCCTGCCTGCCTATAAGTATTTTTCCCCTTTGGGAGCTTTAAAAAAATAGTTAATTGGGTTTTTTTTTAGTTGTTCTTTTTTTAGACCTAGCCATTTAAAGTTTAGGAAGTTTTAAATTTAGCTGCTTTTATATAAAAATAAAATAAAATAATATTTGTGCAGCTTTCTGAGATTTTGTGTGTTTCTGTAGTGTTTCACTCTAATTACACAAGCACACAAAATCTCACAAAGCTGTATGTGGAATTCTGTGTGTGTAAAGTGTGAAAGTTGGTTTTTTGGACTTTTTGTGGCTGTGTGAGGTTCCTGCTTGTTGCAGGGGCATTTTGCCCCTGCTTTTACATTGTGGGTGAGCCAATTGTGTTGTGTTGTGTTGTGTGTGTGTAAAGTGTCAAAGTTGTTTTTTTGGGTTTTTTGTGGCTGTGTGAGGTTCCTGCTTGTTGCAGGGGCCATTTTGGGTCTAGCACAGCTGCTTTTACATTGTGGGTGAGCCAGTTGTGTTGTGTTGTGTTTTGTGGGTTAAAAAAGGGCAAAGAAGTGACGTCAACTTGGCCACACCCACCTGACCACCAAGCCATGCCCACCCAGTCACTTGACCACCAAGCCACGCCCACTAATTAAGCCACGCCCACAGAACTGGTAGCGGAAATTTTTAGATTTCACCCCTGCGCTTAGGAAATAGTCAGGCATGGGAAGGGTTTGTGGCTCCCGGTGTTTTCTTTTCTTTGGGAAACGGGTCCAAATGGCTCTTTGAGTGATTAAGGTTGCTGACCCCTTAGCTGCACCTACACAGGCTCCCTGTTAAGACCTGGCTTTTCCTCAGATTTAGTCCAGGTGGGAAAAACAAGCCTGGCATTTCTAGTTTTCTGATAGACCTGTTATGGTCTAAGACAGTTTTGAATGTCCTGCATTGCTGTTTATTTTTTGTTAGCCACCCAGAGTTATTTTATATAATACGGGCAGCCAGCTCAACTTAATTAATTCATTCTTTTCAGGCACACATGATCTCCTCTGCAGGGATAAGGAAGAGGATTGGGACCAAAACGTACATTAAAAAAATAGCCACAAGTTTAAACAAGTCTGCGTTTCTCTGCAGCAATTCGGCTCTTTGTATCTTTCCCACTTTTTGCATAGAAAATAGCAGCCAGGTAGAATGTAATTTTCAGCAAAAAATCCTTTGTGGGTTGGCAATCCTGAAGAGGTCTCCAGAGAAAATTGAAACCTAGGCCAGCAGCCTTTTTCAATTTAGCTAAAGTTGGTCAGACCCTTTGGGGAATGTGCTATTCAAACTGTATCAGAAATACCTGGACAAAATAAGGCTGCCTGGTGATGCCCTTATTCTACTCGGATCCATGGTCTTAATGAAACTTTAATGAATGAAGACTTAATTGGAATAGTTTTGTCAGGAGCACATACAGAATCGGCAAGAAATTGGAAAATGATTGAAAGGCTCTTTATTAGGAATTGGGCTGTTGCTTTAATGAACAAATTAATGGTTGAATGTTAAAAAGGACTGAGCGAGCCAGGGTCATTTATGAGCAAATGGTAGCTTTTTATTAATAATATGCAGAAAAAAGTGCCTGCACTCAGAATGTACTGCTGGAAGTTTAAATTGGCTATATTCTGACAAGATAAAAACCAAAATGTTTTGAAAGTCCTGGCTCTAGGAAATTAATGACCACTCAAATCAAACTTCTCGCTCCTTTTTCTTTTCTTATTTTACATCAGACCACAGACAGAAATGGTACAGTAACGTATGCTGATTTCTCATTTGCCAACCAGCCAGAGAAATATTGGTCAGAAAAAAGATTGGTAAATTTATATGCATTATATATGTCCTTTCAGAAAAGAATGGAAGCAACACTTAAGGGCAAAACACAGTGGTGCATGAATACACATGTATTACTGGATTTAGCTGTATTGACTTACTTTGTTACAAAGGCCTGTATGTTCTGCCCCAGCTACGGACCCCAAAGAACGCAGCACACACAAAGTCCGTACAAACCTTAGTTTACTAATTAAGGACTACTAATGAACTTTCTTAGTACAATAGTTGTTCAAACACAAGTACAGTTTAAATCAGTCTTTTCTGAACAAGGGCTGTTAATTTAACTTCATTAACAGCTGACAAGAATCCAAAGAATAATAACTCAATTCTGAGGCACAGTATTTCAGATAACTGTAATCTTACTGTGGTTGGCAGAATGCCCAGAAGCAATTTGCAGGAAAACTGACAAGAGAGAAACAAAAGCCGAATCAAACGTTTCTGGAATCAAGACGCGAAGGAATATGAACGAAGTTGTTTCCTGCAAAATTACACCAGTCGTCGTCCTTTCTTAAATAGGCTAGGGGAGTGGCCAATTAGCCCCAAGCCTTACTCTCAAGAGACCTCCTTTTAAGGAGTCACTCCTGCCTTTTAACAGCTCTGTGCGCTCATGCATTGAGAAGAGGCTCCTCCTCTTCTTCCTCTTCACTTATGGGAGCTTCTGGAGATTTTGAAGGCCCTGGCTGAATCCCCGCCTCTGGCACCACATCTTCTCCAGCTTCCTCATTGTCTGACTCGAGCGCCAGCTGCACAGGCTGCTGGTGCAGCACCACACCAGCCTCCTCCTCAGCTACTAACTGCACAGGCCGCTGACGGGCCACCACATTGTAAAAGAAAACAAAGCACATGGCAATTGTGCAACCTATACATGTGGTCTCTAATTTCTATGTAACTTATAATTTGGTGAAAAACAACTGCAGCTTAGCTGTAAAGCAGAAAGTTTGTCTGGACTGGGGTCAGCAATCAAGAATCTCCTCCATGAAGATGATATCTCAATGAGATATAACAGAATAATGGAGTTGGAAGGGACCTTGGATGTCTTCTAGTCCATCTCCCTGCTCAGGAAACTCCCTGTTCAGAAAACCTGCTTCTCCCACTGCTCAGGAAACCCTATACCAGTGTGCCAAAACGGGAGCGTACACATGTGTGCGCCAGGAAGATGATCTTCTGGTTTCCGGTGTGTGCATGTGCGTGGCCAGCTGGTCCTTGCACATGCATGCATGCCAAAAACCAGAAGGCCAGGTGGCTGGTGCGCATGCACACGTCAGAAACCAGAAGAGCAGCTGCCCGGCATGTGCATGCACACTGCGTGACTGCTCTTCCGGTTTCTGGCATTCCCAAGTGCGTGAAGACCAGCTGGCCAGTGCGCCGGAACTGGAAGAGCAACGGGCAATGGCTCATGTGCCCGGAGAGATGGCTCTGTGTGCCACTTCCGGCACGCATGCCATAGGTTCGCCATCACGGCCCGATACCATTTCGGACAACCAACTTCATTCAGATTGGTTGTCCAATATCTATGTGGCTTTAGAGTAAGTATAATCAGTCTGACCTAGGCAAGTCAGTGACTTTTTCAAAGGGCTATGAATTCAGGTGATGCAATGACTCGAATTTCCAGTGTTTATCACTGATGCTAGTAGTTAGTGGGTGGGACAAATGGCTGTACATCAGCCTTCCTCCAATGGCAGGTCAAGAAAGTCCAGATCAGGGACTTTTAATACAAACTACCTGGAGATTAACGAATCAAGTGAAGAGTAAACATATGAATGAGTGAGTAAATAAATAAATAGGAAGTTTATCTCAGGGAGGGTAAGTTGGTCTACCAAATCAACATCCAGGAGAACACTATCCTAGACATTCATTCACAGGATGCAGGATACAATTTCAATATTTCTTGTCCAGAACAGGAGCTGATCCCCCTTCTAGCTATTTCAGCTCACTCAAACACCGTGCCATGCAATCTTCTGTTCTATAACATAAGTTAACAGCACCCCCTTTCTCTTTGTCAATGTTCCAAACATGAAGTGAAGTTAATCCTGGATCTGGGCTTCTGACTGTACTATGGATGGAGCCTCTTCCCTCTGGCTATATCCAGCTTCTTCCGTCTGGGCCACTTCTGCAACCAGAAGATCTCTCTACATAAGGAGAGAAGAGATTATCTTTACTGAGTAAAGTAAAGAAAAGTATCTTTACTGATACTTTTTTTCTTATTTGAAAGAATAAGCTATATATATATAGCTTTCAGCAGCAATTATTATGGTGACATTCATGGCTTTTGCTAGAGCCACAGAATAGGAAATGAGAGTCATGTAGGGACTGGCTGCCTCTGTGAAAAATTCCTTTCACAGAGGCAGGCAGCCACCTCGGTGATTCCTGGCTAACACGTGTCATATACTTTAAAAAAAGGGGGACTGGAATGATAGTTCCTAACAAACATGGGTGCTGAAGTACTGGTATATTTAAAAATGTCCTCACAAACTGGAACAATGTGTAAAGGGGAAGAAGTTAAATCAAAGTGATTTAATATTGTCCTACTAATCCTGCCCTCTGACATTAGTAAACTCTTCCACACTTGTTTATAGAAAAGGCTGGTGCAAATATTTGACCAGAAATGCAAAGTTCATATCTGAAAGGTAAACATCAAAGCTAGTTCAAATATCCAAAATGTCAGTATATAAGAAATTATGAGCTGGGATAGCCATAACAACAAGTCAGCCAATGGGAACTGTTTGGTGACTAAAAAATAGGATCTGTTGTGAGCCATGTGAGCCGTGTGTGTGTGCGTGTGCGTGTGTGTATTCTTTCTAGCCAGGTTTTACCTACGTAAACTAAGTTGTTCTACAGCCCTGGTTCTGTGAAATCTCATTCACAAGTTTCTGGGCCTTATTTCTGCTGACAAACTGCAACTCTGTGTTGCTCTCTGGGAGACTCAGATAGCTATTTTCAGTGCTTAACAGTTATAATCTCTGAGCTCTTTTGTCTTTATCCCTAACTTTTATAACATGTCACAGAGGGTAAAATTAATACTGAGTAAAGATTTGTTTTTGTAATTGGTAATAAGAAATTAGGTTTTTAAAATCCTGAATATAATTGTTTCTATCATTTGTCAGATTCATGGCAGTACAGTATAGCTTTCAAGATTTTCATTAAGTATTTTTCAAAGCCAGCAGAAATTATTTATTCTCCATCTCCCTAGGATCATTTGTGAGAGAGAAAGTTTATTAAATGAGAATTTCATTTGCACAGCTGTTTTCCTGATGATATTTCAAAACGGAATGCAAATAAATATCAAGTGGATCAAACTGGAATTGTGTGTCTGCAGCTAGTGGAAATTGTTTGGATGATGGCAGTTTTCCGAGCAATGTAATAAGTGCAGCTATCCATCCACAGCCCCAACAAAATAAACACTGCATATGGTGAAATATAAGGGTACTCTGTAAAGAGAGGGAAGAGTCTAACTTATCTATTCTGCTCATAGGGTGTGCTTTTTTCAAAGTGTTAGGCAGGAATTCTTCTCAAGCCAGTTAGAGGTTATTTAAAATGAAGATAGCAAGTTTGATGTTGGTATCTTTTCATATTCATCAACACATGATATCTGTCCAGAAGTGTCCAAATGTTCAAATTCACTATTCAAAATTCAGTTGATTTCTGTCTGCTTTGTTTATAAATGTCAACTGCAAATCATAAGGCCCATTTGCTTCCATAATTCAGATGGTGAATAAGTGAGTGAAAGGAGAACTTTTTTTCTGTGCTTTTTTCTTACATCTTCAGTGCTATGGGTTTTCATGGCAAGGGTGGGTGATATCGGTTATGTGAGTGTAGCGGTGGTTTAAAGTCCTGGAATGTGGTACCGCCAATATATTCATCCTTTGAGATATCTATGAAGAGCAAAAAACAGCTTCAAACTGCTAAAGTCTCATTTATAGCAAAAGAAAAGAGGAAACCAATGGATAATTGGGTGATAAGAGGAAACTTAGAACAGAAAGATTCCTCAGATAGATTTCAAGGATCCAGAAGGAACTTATGAAGGAAATCAGACTTAGATCAAGAAAGAATTGAATTTACTATTACCTAATTAATTTGGTTATCATTGCCAACTCGGAATGAATTCAAGTAGCAAAGCACTGAAGTTTTAATCAGCATTATCTGCTCTTTATGGTTACATTCATAGAAACTAGCTTCTAAACTAATAACGTACCGTATTTTTCATAGTATAAGACGCACCGGAGTATAAGACGCACTTACCTTTTTTGGTGAGGAAAAGAAGAAAAAGAAATCTCCCTCTGCCTCTGCCTCTGAGCAATTTTGCCTCATTGAGGCAAACAACAAACAGCCTGCTTTACTTTCATTTTCGTTTTCAGCATAGCTTGATTAGCACAAGGGAAAAAGAAATCTGCTCCAGCAATTTACCTCTTTGCAGCAAGCAGCAGACCCTGTTCAAAACAGCTGAGAGCAAATCAGTGAGAGTCAGGAGGCCGATCCAATCAACTTGTGCTAATTAGCCTGTGCTGAAGCTGAAAGGAGTTGTTTTTTCTTGCTGTTTGCTTGCAAGGAGGTAACTGCTGCAAGGCAGAGGCCAAAGGGTGGGGGCCAGTGGGTTGGGAGGCTATGTTCGGTGTATGACGCACCTAAATTTTCACCCCCTTTTAGGGGGGGAAAGGTGTGTCTTATACTCCGAAAAATACAGTATGTCCAAGTGTAACCTTAGAAAAATACATGTTAGTAATTTAATTAGGATATTGTTTATTTAGAAATTTTATATAACTGCCCATCTCAATAAAAGTGACTCTGAGAGGCTTATTAGTAAAATAACAAAACCATCATAGTATAAAAACTTGCAGTTGTAAATAACAATAAAAAATAAAACATAAAAAACATAAAGGAACATTACTGTATCCAAATTGTTAGCAATGAAGAAGCAATGAAGGGCTAGCTATATACTTGAGATGCTGGTAAAGAGGAACTTTATCTGACTCACAGAAAAGATTGTAGAAAAGAAGATTCTTTTTTTTAGTTTGTTAAAATCGAGATAAGGAATGAAATAGGATTGTTACTTAGATCTGTATGATTTTGGTGGGGGGGATCTGGCTTTCCGTGAAAAAACAAAAATACCGCCTTGATATTGTGCTATAAACATCTTCATGCGAAATGAACGTTTCTCCCTTCCAGTGTCTAAATTTTGTTCCATTCGAGGATTCTTTAATTTTGTTGGGTTCAAAATTGCTATTCTTGTTCCTTCAGGTCATAATGTTTTCTTATCGCAATGGCACTGTGCAGGGAAAAGCTTGACAACTGCTGAATTAAAATGCATCAGCTGTTTTATGGTCTGCAGCTACACCCAAGAAAAGTATATTTCTGGTTGCAGACAAAATGGACAAAAAGTTTCAAGGAAGTTTCCACTACAGCTGCCTCCCCTGCACACTGCTCCTCAGCTTTAAAAAAATTAAAAGAGAATGGGTAATGTTGGCATTTTGACTGTCCATCTGTAGTTTACAGCACCAAAGCAGTAGTTGTCAGATTATAAAAATGGTGATCTACACATTGAAAATAAGCATACATCTGCCTATGAGGTGTGGCATTTGGCATAACCTAATAGCTATGTTTATATCCATCGTACTTGGCATGAATGATGCAGATGGAATTGATATTCAGTAGGAAAGCTGCTATAAGCCTCAGAAAACCACAAATATCATGGGTGGTCCAGGAAAGAATAATTCTCCAACTGGTTTACCATTGACCATTGCAAAAATAATAGGAGGTTAATATAGTTGAGCCAGTTTGGCATTGTCAACAGGTGACAGGTGATATGATAACACTAAACTGGAAAATAATTGTCTTTCTTCTCTTTGCTGCTATAAGCAAATTCTTTTCATTCACGGTTATCCACAGGTCTCTTTTTTTTTTTTATTGAAAAAGTTTTCAAATACAAATTCCCCCCCTTTTTTCCCCCTCTCCCTCCCCCTCCCTAACCCCCCCTCCCCACCCATCCCCCCCTGTGACTTCTTCATAACAAAAAAAAAACCTAGTTCATAACAGCTTACTTACTCCCTCCTCTAGATATTGACCTTTACTTACTAAAAATATTATTAATATTATAATTATAACATCCCCCTTTATCCATACATTTCAGAAAAGAGAAAAGAAAGGAAAAAAAAAAAAGACATTATACTATGACATTATAGAATAACTTCTCCACTTTAAAACTATACGATAAGTCCTACTTTAACATTTAATCTTCTATATATATTACTATAACATTTCAAAGCGGCCTTCCCCATAAAATCTAGTTTAACATTTATTCCACTCTATCCATTTCCTCCACTCCCCTAAATATATCACTTAAAAATCCCTTTTCTTAGACTAATCAATCTACTAACTAGCTTATTCACCCACTATCATGCAAAATTACCATACACAACATTTCTTAATATCTTTGATTCACTGCCCACACTACTTAAAAATATATGTCTATATTTTCCATTATATCTAAATAAAAAAAAAGAAAAGACAATGACTTTAAATTTCTAATCCATATAGTATCTTCTCTGAGGTCTTTCCACTGGATTGGTACCAACATCCATAATCGGGTAACATAGCTTGCTGGTACAACAGTTTATTCAGGATCTTCAATCATATCTGCCCCCATCAGTAGTAAATATCTTCTTATATGTATAAAAGTAAAAACAACCACCCGAGTGACATTATAATTATATTCCATATAGTAATAATTGTGGGTTTCATCAGGATTATTGATTCCCATCATCGTAGTGGGTAACAACCCGATCTTCTGCATGCCCCAGCATAATTCTCTTGCCTTGTGATTCAAGATAATATAATATGTTTATCAACACAAAAAGAAATTCCAAAATGGATAATTCAAATCCATCAGTTTAAGGCTCGTTTCACGTCCCCAGATTACGGCCATGCAGAGATCTGCCACAATCCTCAGGATGATATTAACCAATACGTCGCCTCTTGTGTGTTTACACATAATCATTCATATTTTAAAGTCACTGGCTTCACTGTTGCCTGATTTAGAAATTTCTATTTTTATGCCACCTATTTCTTTTTTTCTTTTCTTTTTGTGGGTTTGGTTTCCATCCTGGTTTCCTTTCTACAAATTGTGTATCATCTGGTCGGTTTTTATTCTGCTTTGTAGATTGGTCTTGTTGGTTTTGTTTTTGTATCTCATGTTTCTTTTTTATCCCTTGTATATCCCCTAATTGGTTTCCATGCTTATCCTTGCCTTGATAAGTCATCACAGAGCCTTGGTACTACAGTGGTTTAAAGCACCCTGTTATTAACACAGCTGCCTGCAATTTACTGCTGGTTCGAATCTCTCCAAGGCTCAAGGTTGACTCAGCCTTCCATCCTTTCTAAGGTAGGTGAAATGAGGACCCAGTTTGTGGGGGCAATAAGCTGACTTTGTATAAATATACAAAAGTATGAAGGCTATTGCTTATTGCTTAACGCACTGTAAGCCGCCCTGAGTCTCCGGAGAAGGGCGGCATATAAATCAAATTAAATAAAATAAATAAAATAAATAAAATAAATCACATTAAGGTTAGATGCCACTTCTCTCAAATTTGTAGATAGTCCAGCTGGGGTATCCAATAAATCCAAAGGCAATTCATCTGGTACAGTCTCTGTAATTCGATATTTTACCTTTATTTCCGGCTCCTTCTGCTTATCCTGTATTATATCTGAAGATGTTAAGTTCATTTTCAACCTATTTTGATAAAATTCTTCCGCTCTTTCAACAGTATTTAGCTGATATCTTTCTCCTTGGTATCTAAATATAATACCAACTGGGGCGTCCCACCTGAATGGGATATTTCTCTTTTTTAACTCATTCACCAGAAAACCAAATTTCTTCCTTTCCATCAATATCTTAGGTGGGAGTTCCTTGTAAATCCAAATCTTTCTTCCATACAATTGCAAATTAGAATTGAAGGAATTTTGCACGATATTATTCCTAATTTCCTTATCTGTAAAATAAATCACCACATCTCTAGGCAATTGCCTTTGCTTGGCAATCCAGGAGTTAATTCGATAAACTCTGTCAATCCTACAAAACACTTCGTCAGGTTGAACCTTTAGAATCCCAGCTAGAAATTCAGAAGATATTTTCCTTAAATCATCTCTATTATTTTCCTGCAAACCTCTTAATCTTATCGCATATTCTGTGAAATTATATTGTACCATTAAAATCTCTTTTTCAATCTTCTGTTGCAGATTTTCTGCATTACCATACTTTTGATCAGCATCCATTTTAGGTTTTTCTTCTAAGCTATTATCCTGAGTGTTTGTCAGATCATTTTCAATTTTTTGAATTCTATTGTCCAATTTATCTTGAATTTCTTCCATTTTAGACTCTAGTACATTAGTATTTGTGTCCAACTGTATCATAAATTCTGTAAAACCATTAGCCACTTTTGAGAATTTTTTGTCCAAAGAATCAAACTTGGATTTCACCAATTCTTTAATTTCCTGCTTAAATTTTTCAAGTTGCTGATTCACAATCTCCTCCCTTCTTTCAATCTCCTCTATAAAAAATTCTATTATATTAAAATCAGGTTTCTGAGACTGAAGAATTAAGACTTGTTCCTTTAAGTTATTGGTGGGGGAATCCCCCCCCTTCTTGTTTATCTGACTTTATGAGTCTCAGTGCCATGTTTCCGCCCAGGCAGGCTTTGTTAAAAAAAAGCAAGAAAGAAAAAAAAAGGACTTCTTTCCAATCAACAACAATATCAAGTCTCCAAGGGGAAAAAAAGAGAAAAAGACACAGGAGCGAAGTTTTGTCTACAAATGTAGCCAGTAGTATTTATTCCGCTACATTGTGGTAATAGAAAACGAAAGGACTTTCCCTTTCAGCCTCTCCTCCAGCCGACGCCATTTTAAAAGGCTTTTTTCCCTCTTTCTTTTCCTCCTCTCTCTTAAGTAATTTTTTTAAAAATTCAGTAAAATACTTGCGATTCAGTATTACAGGTCCAGCTCACATTTTCTTTGAGTAGTCTGTTAAATTTGCAGGCTTGCTTTTGACGCCTGGCTCTGCATCAGCAGAGGTCTCCCAAAGCCCGGAGCAGCGGCTGGGGATACGGGGCATCTCATCCGCTCCGTCCCAAAAGTAAAGGAAAAACTTTTGGGACTCTGCAGAGAGTTCTACCCACCCCTGCCGGCTCTATCTCTGTTTCCTCATGGAAACGGAGTTTTTTTGAGCCGCCATTCCGTTGTGAAGGCGGCTCTGACAGGCGATGGAAGCTGACGATCCCAAAGGAACATCTGGCAGCGACAAACAGCAAACCGGAAGTCCACAGGTCTCTTTTGAATTGACATCTTGTACTGTGAATTGTGCAAAGTTTAGGGGAGTGGGATTGGACTCCATGGTGATTCAAGGAAGTCTTCCACTGAAGCAAATCTGCAGAACAAGGCAGATGCTTCGTACAGATATTAGAAATGATGCATTGAGGCCGAGTGGTGATGGCAAACTCCTTGTTGAGATGATTCACATGGCCTCTCTGGCTCAGCAGGACAAACCTTGGTGCTCTGTGATGCCAAGCATGACTCTAAGGCACAACGCAGCTGTCTAAATTCTAAAACAAGTATATTTCCTGTTGTTGGCTCTGTAAATATGGAATTGCTCAAGTGATTAGAATTTATATCATAAGAACTAGTATTTCTTTAACAGGGTGGTGGTGGAAGACAGGAAATGAAGAATTGAATATTCTGATGAATTAACTATTTGAAGTAAGCCTTCAATAAACAGTTTGGAAGAAGGACCAGATTCTAATAACTAGATAAGCCATAGTTTCCCCCCACGCTTCTTTGAACTGTTTAGTTGAAGGCATTCTTACATGATCATAAGCCCTGATCTGTTCTTGAATTTGCAATTGCTTCAAAGAGCTCAAAATAGCAATGGCTGCTGCTCTTAACGGTTTCACTTTCTTGGCTTCCCTCTTCCTGTCAGCCTCCTTAAGATTGCTCTTATCCATTTTTCCCCCCAATCTCTTTGATAAGATTAATAAGGTAATTTTCATTTTTATTTACTTACTTACTCTTGGAGACCAATGGTCTTGGATAAGATTTATTCCAGAAGTTAAGGTAAAGTCAGAAAAGAGCAAAATAATAATAATAATTTTTTAATATGGTTGATTATGAAAACTGATCTTGACATCAGATTTGTCTTCCAAAAGAACAAAGAAACTGCTGGTTCTCTTTCTGTAATTCCAGTCACACCATCATTGGCAATACTTCTAGAGGTTTCTATTGACAAGTCAGCTATTGGAAAAGTTGCATTTTCCTCATCCAATCTACCAAATGCTTGGCTGGCTGAGGCATTAGTGAGTTGAGGTGCCAAGCTTGATAAAATGGGCTCTACTGTAAAACACGGGACACTGACTTGATCAGCCCTCTGAAGAAGCACAAAGAGAATTTTGTGGGAAAAAATGTGATTATATCCTGCTTTTAAAACTATAAAAGGGAAAATATTGAATCAAATAAAGAAGAAAGCTCCAATGCTTGTGAGGCAATTGGCAAGGATAAGAAGTCTTTTGAACAAACCGCCTACTTAATGACAGAGAGAAGCTCTGATCTTTCTGGAGGTCAAGATTAAGGATCTGTTATTTTAACTGAAATTGACTATCTTTCTTACCAACTGCCTTATTAATCTTATTCAACTTGCACTTATTTTCTTAATAATTCTTGTCTTCTCAGGACTTCCCTCCCCTCCCCATAGATCTACTTAATGGCAGCTCCTTTGTGGGAAAAGCGGGGTTGTTTTATCATTGTAATATTTCATCTGAATGCAAGTATATCATGTCTTGGAAAAGATGAATTATATTTGGAGTGTATGCAGTACCAGCTGCTTCTGCCTGGTAAAAGCATCTAGTTTTTAAATTTGTAAGTAACTGGAAAAGTTATCTGACCATGAACAGCTATACTAGACTAGTATCTGCTTTTAAATTACTGTGGGATGAGTATGTGAAGTAAAGGCTCGGATTCCCCTCTGCATTCTTTGCAGCTCTAGATTACATACATTATTTATATATTCAATTTTTAAATATTTATATACATTTATGGGATTTCCTAACTTAACTGGGGTCAAGAGTACCCTGGCAATATCTTCTATTTGTGACAATTCCTTTCTCTGTCCATGAATGAGACAGCTTTAGGTGATTTTTCAGTGTACTGATATTAATGTAGTATTTACCTCTTATTACAAATCCATCCAAGAAAAGCCACAAGGTATGTTGAATCTATTAGGCTTTGTCATACATTATCTAGGAATGAAGTCAAGTGTCTTAGTACTAAGTTAACACATCTTGATGGGGAAAAAAATCCAGATGATCACTAGATAGCAATGAAACTTTTTGCCATGGTGGACAGTAATTCTAAAGGATTTCAAAGATGAATTTTTCTAACAGTATTTTTTAAAATGATGGAGATGTTGGAGACTGAAACCTGAGACTTTTCTCATGCAGGTCCTCGGCTCTGATCCGAGCTAGAACAACTCCAAGGAGGATGATTCATACCTATCAATGAAACCATCAGCCCAGTTGTATTCCATTCTCACTCTTTTTTCAAATTATGGGAGGAAGTAAAGGAAGATTTTAATAAAAGGTTCAATTTTGATTGGATGAACCCCTTAGTAGGTGTTCATGTGTGTACCTTAAAAATATTGAAGAGAACATAATAAAAGTGGTGAAGCAAGTCAATTTGTAGTTAAAGTAATAGGTTAGAAAACCTGAATGAGGAAAAATAATGTAAAGCTGATGACCAGCTATGATGATGACCTACACAAGGAATCATGGCTAACTTAAGAAATATGGAAGTCACATGCCTCTCATTGGAGTCTTTAAAAAAAAAGAATTATTGGGCCCTTCAGGAAAATTGCTTCCACTCTGTAATCCAAACACTTCCCCACTTCTGATTTTGTACCCCACATGTTCTGCTGAAGATCTTCTGTAGGCAGCAACATTTCTTTATACAGAGCCAGATGGTTTTGCTTTCTGGAGCAAAAATAATCCGATAGATTTCAATGAAAGAGAAGTGGTACTTGCCTGGAAAGCTTCATTCCAAATCGAACTTTGCAGATTTTTACATTTAGAAGAGCCTCATCCAAATTATTCAGAACGTATGTATAGCACGAGGCATGGTGCTTATTATTCAAATGGGTATTGTCACAATCTCTTCTTATTACCCACAGGCAGAAGTATCATCAACACATGTAGTCTTTACAGATGTTCAGTTAAAGATAAAAAAAATAATACGCTTAGGACAGGGAACATGATCGTATGTATCAGCAGGCTTCTAAGTCATCCTACAAGAGTTTGTTCTTGCCTAAAGAGAGATCCATACTGATATAGAAGGAGGGAATGTTTATATATAATATGAAGGAATAAATTATTGAGAACCTGCTGCTCCTGAGTTATTGCTCCCCCAACTCATGCTTGCATTTGTCATAATTTAGCAAGCATCTCTTAGGAATATGGAAATCACGTCTTTGCATCTGTATGATAAAGCAAAAGACAGCAGCATCTGGGGTGCTTTTTTGTTTTTTTAGAGAATAGTTGGTAGGTGAACCTGTAAGTACTTGAATGTTGCATCTTGGTTTAGGCCACAATACAGTAGTAATTATTAATAGTAGTAATTTTTCTTTCTCCTTCAGACAGACAAGGGAAGCACGGGATTGGCAACCCAATCCTTCTGCAATATGTTGCTGCATTCATTTAAATGCTTTAGTTCTAGCAGGCTGGCCAGGTAAAGGTATTTTCCATTCCCCATCCACAAATCAATCCTACAGTTGTGAAGATGGGGAAGTAAACACAATTCATAAGGTTAATTTTTATTTTCTATAAAGAACAGGATATTTTCTAATTAAAGCTGCCATACCACATTATTATGTTTATATTCAGGGATTAGGCTAAGGCCCTCCTAGGGCACGATGGTGATAGGATCACATAACCATGATGGATGAGGGTGGAATTTTCAGCCTTGTTTCTCCACGTTTGGGGAGTGGTTGCAGGATTATTATTCATAGAGGGTTAATTTACTGCTAAAAATTAAAGAGAAATTGTGCTGCTCTTATTTAGTGATTGCTGCTACATTGTATTGGCACAATATAGTGGTTTTCTACGGAGAAGAATTGCTCAGGGGCTGCGCTTAACTATTGGTTGAATATTGTTATGTCCTTATAAGGACATCCGCCCTGATTGGCTGCCAGCCATCGGGCGGGAGATTTGAATCCCTGTCAAGGGGCGGTGCGTCTGCCGGGAGCGAATATAAGGAGAGCTCCGGCAGCGCGCCAGCAGTCTTGACTCGTTACTTTGTAATGAATAAAAGTTGCTTAATGTATCGAGCTGGTCCAGTCTTCTTTTCCCTGCGCCGGATCTAACACTGGCGACGAAGGACTAGAGAGAAGAACCTTCACAAGACTCTTGGCACGATCGCCCACCGAACAAAATCACCACACCACAGCGATCTTCCAGAATGGCTACCCCGCAAGCCCCGATGACCGCGCTGAACCCGTTTGACCCATCCCGGGAGAAGTGGAGGTCATACATGGTCCGATTCCGGCAGTTCCTGCGAGGCAATGGATACCAGAACCTCGATGAGGAGAGAAAAAGAGCCCTCTTCCTGGCTCATTGCGGATCGGACGTTCTGGAGATGGCGATTGACCTCGTGGCACCCAGGGACATCGAGGAGATGTCCTGGAACGACCTGCAGGAAGTCCTACAGGAGCACTATGCACCTACAGGCACCCCCATCGCAAACAGGTTCACCTTCCAGCAAAGAAACCAGCGGGAAGGTGAATCCATCAAGGAATTCGTGGCAGCGCTTCGCCAAATCGCTGCCAACTGCGAGTTCGACAATGTGGACAATGCCATCCGGGACCGCATTGTGTTTGGAATGCGAGATGTGGGGCTGCAGAAGAAGTTCCTCAGCCAGAAGAGGATTCCGCTCAAAGATGTCCTCGACGAGGCAACGGCGGCTGAAACGTCTGAGCAAGCAGCCGCCGCGATGGTAAAAGCAAGGGGGATCCATAAGATCCACAAGTCAGGCCCGACCTCATCAGACGAGGCAACCACTCAATCCGAGTCTGATGAGGAAATGGCCGTCCACAAGGTGTCCCGTCCCCCCAGGCGGGAAAACCCACAGCATGGTGACCGGGGAGAGCGATGCGGCAGCTGCAGAGGCGACCACCCCAGGGCAAACTGCAGATGGAGGGACGCGACCTGCCGCCGATGCCTGAAGAGGGACCACATCGCAGAGGCCTGCAGAGCCACAGATCCAGCCCCGGAACCACCCAGACCACGATTCAGGGAAAATCGCAAAGATAACCAGAGGACATCCAAACGGTCCTCAAACCAGTCCCGGCGCGGGGAGGAGGAATATCCCCGCAACAGAACGGTGCACCAGACCACCACCATTGCTCACACAAGCGACGAGGGAACCACGAAGTTCCACGTGACGCTGCTAGCAGAGGGGTCACCATGCAAGATGGAGGTAGACTCCGGATCCGCCTACTCCATCATGGACTGGCAGCACCTACAGCAGCTGAACCCGGCATACAAAAGGACCCAGCTGAAAAACCCGAAGGCGAGACTTGTGGACTTCAACGGGAATCCCATTGAAATCCTAGGCAGAGCCACAATCCAGGTGAAGTACAACGACTTCAACGGAAAGCTACCCATCACCATTGTGCAGCACAGCCGACCGAACCTGTTGGGTGTGGAGTGGTTCAAGCCGCTGGGACTTTCACTTCAGGGCATCCACGAGATCCGCAGGGACGAACTCGACTCCATCATCGAAGAGTTCAAAGAAGTCTTCGATGGTAAGCTGGGGAAATTTGTGGGGAGGCCAATCTCCTTTAATCTGGACAAGGGAATCACCCCAATCAGGCTCAAGCCCCGCCGAGTTCCATTTGCCCTGCGGCCCAAAGTAGACGAGCAGCTGGATAAGCTGATCGCCCAGGGCGTCCTGGAACCGATCGATCATGCCTCATGGGAGACCCCCATTGTGACCCCACTGAAGCATGATGGGTCTGTGCGCATCTGTGCTGACTACCGTTGTACCATCAACAAGGCGTTGGCACAGAGCGCATACCCAGTCCCAGTGGTGCAACATCTGCTGCATTCCCTGGGATCTGGATCAATTTTCGCGAAACTGGACCTGGCCCAGGCTTACCAGCAACTGCCAGTGGATGACAAAACGGCGGAGGCTCAAACAATTGTCACGCACAGGGGGGCATTTAAATGCAACCGCCTCCAATTTGGAGTCAGCGCTGCCCCTGGCATCTTCCAATCCATGATGGAACGCCTTCTCCAAGGCGTTCCAGGGGTGGTGCCTTACTTCGATGATGTGCTCATCTCCGGTGACTCAAGAACCCAACTCCTTGAAAGGCTCAGGCTTGTCCTGCAGCGGTTCAAGGCCAAGGGTTTGAGGGTCAGGCGGGACAAGTGCATCATAGGAGTACAGGAAGTCGAGTTCCTGGGCTTCCTCATTGATAGCACAGGCATCCACCCCACCAAATCAAAAGTGGAAGCAATCCATGAAGCTCCAAGCCCAAAAAACAAAACGGAGCTTCAGGCTTTCCTTGGGTTGCTCAACTTTTACGCCATTTTCTTAAAACAGAAAGCCACAGTTGCTGAGCCACTCCACCGCCTGCTGGGAAAATCGGCTTCCTGGAAGTGGGGCCAGGAAGAGGAAGCGGCATTCCGGGGCATCAAAGGACTATTGACGTCCAAAAGCGTCCTCATTCAGTACAGCGAGACGCTCCCCATCAGACTGACCTGCGAAGCGTCGCCTTACGGGGTGGGGGCAGTCCTCAGCCACGAACTGCCCAATGGCTCGGAAGCCCCAATCGCGTACTTCTCAAAGACTATGTCCGGCGCAGAACGGAACTATAGCCAGCTGGACAAAGAAGCCCTGGCCATCGTGGCTGGAGTGAAGTGCTTCCATGAATACCTCTACGGAAGAAGCTTCACCATAGTCACAGACCACAAGCCTCTCCTGGGACTCCTCGCAGGCGACCAACCAACCCCGACCTTCATGTCCCCAAGAATGACGAGATGGGCAATCTTCCTAGCTGGCTACTCCTATAGGCTCGTGCACCAGCCAGGCACAGCCATAGGAAACGCTGACGCCCTCAGCAGATGCCCGTCGAAGAAGCCGGTCGAAGACCCAGCCCCCACGCTCCACCTACTGCACATTGATGACGACGCCAGCTGCCCGGTGTCATCCGCAGATGTGGCCGTCCACACCCAAAAGGACCCCACACTCCGCAAAGTGAAATCCTGGATCCTCAGAGGGTGGCCATCGGGAAAGCCAGAGGAAAGGTTCAGCCCGTTCGCCAGGAAACAGGAGGAGCTGTCCACCATGAAGGGCTGTCTGCTATGGGGAGACAGGGTGCTGATTCCAAGCACTCTGCAACGGCGAACGTTGGAGACCCTGCACAAGGGGCACCCGGGCATCGTCCGCATGAAGGCACTGGCACGGAGTTATGTCTGGTGGCCCTCCATGGACAAAGACATTGAACAATGGGTCTCCAGATGTGACCCGTGCCAAGAAGTTCACCCAGTGCCGCCGCAATCCGAGGTCGCGAAGTGGGAGACCCCCAGTAACCCCTGGTCAAGGGTCCACATTGACTTCGCGGGTCCGATGCAGGGGCGACACCTCCTCATCGTGGTAGATGCCTTCTCCAAATGGCTCGAGGTGGTGCCCATGGCATCTACCACAACGGACGCGACGATCCGAGCCCTGCGCCGTCTCTTCGCCACTCATGGTCTACCGGATGTGCTGGTCTCAGACAACGGCCCCCAGCTCACATCCTTGGCCATGGAGTCCTTCCTGGCGGGACTGGGCATCCGCCACGCCCTGTCCGCCCCTTACAGGCTGGCCGGAAACGGACAAGCGGAACGCATGGTCCGACTGACCAAAGAGGCCCTCACCAAGATGGGCCCGGGGGACTGGCAAGAGCGCATAGACAATTTCCTCCTCACCCAGCACATCACGCCACACGCCACCACCCACAAGAGCCCGGCCGAACTGTTGATGGGCAGAAGGTTGAGGTCACCCTTGGACCGGCTGCACCCCCAATACAGCCCGGAAGTGACCGCAACCGCCAGCCGCCCGCTTCGCGCCTTCAGCAACGGAGATTCAATTTTCACGCTGAATTTCAGCAGCTCTCCTAAGTGGCTGAAGGGGAAGATTGCCAGCACAACCGGCCCCAAATCCTACATCGTCGAGTTGGAAGATGGACAGTTCGCGAGACGTCACATCGACCAACTCCGAAAAAGGTGGGGGGGAGCGCATGAAAACCAGCCTGACGAGGGAGGCCTACAACACCCCGATGAGGTAGACCTCCAACACCCCGGCGAGGTAGGCCTACCACACCCAGACCGGGCAGGCCTACAACAACCCGGTGAGGTAGGCCTACGACACCCCGACGAGGTAGGCCTACCACACCCCTGCGAGGCAGAGCAGCACCACCCCGTCAAGGTAGGCCCAGCCCACTACCAGATGCTGTCACGCCGGCAGCCCAGCGAGGTAGACCGGGGCCAACCGCACGGAGGATGGCAACACCAACCCAGCCAGGTGGGCACCGGGCACAGCAAGGCCAGGGACCACCAACCCAGCCCGCAGGTAGACCGGGACCTGCCCAGAGGAGGAGCAACGCACCCCACCAGTTACAGCAGCCCATGCCAGCCCAGCCAGGGAGACTGCAGTTCAAGGCGAGTAGACCGGGACCCAGCCAAGACGGGCAACCCACGACCCACGGGCGAGGGTGACACACAACTCACCGACGTGGGGGACCCCCGCCCATCACAAGAGACAGCCAAGAAACGACACCCCGACCAGGATGGCCCCAGGCACCAACCAACGGTAGACCAGGGACTAGGGGGAAGGGGAAGCCGACAACAACCCGGCCAGGGAGACCTGCACCACCCCGGCAGGGGAGACCTCCGCCGCCCCGCGGAGGTAGCGCCGCAACAACACCCCGACCAGGTCGACCACCGCCAGCCAGACAAGGTAGACCAACGCCAGCCCAACCGAGGGGACCAACGCCACCCCTGCGAGGTCGGACGGCACAACAACAACAACGAGAGCCAGCACCACCCGAACCGAGCGGAACCGCCACCCGAGCGGCAGCAAGCCGGACCGAGACCGAACCACAGCGCCCGGGAGACCAGGGAGGAGCAAGCAATGGACTTACCGAGACTCAGACGCTCTTCCCGGGTCGGAACCGAGCAGCCGAGGCGAGGCGAGAGATCCACAGGACAGGAGGAAGACCACCAGGACCAGCGATCCAAGGTCTGCGGTCCGGCCGGAGGCGCTGGGGGTGGCCCCGCTCACTCGACAGCCGAACCGAGCCCGGTTCCGGAGAGGGAACCAGGAGACGAAAGAGCCCCGTCCTTCCAGGCCGGAGACGGAGGAGAAGTGAGACTGCGCAGGTCAGCTAGGGTGCTGAGGCGTCCGGCGTACCTGCGCGACTACGTAACGTTTGTGAATGAGATTGACATTTCGGACTAAGGGGGGAGGAGTGTTATGTCCTTATAAGGACATCCGCCCTGATTGGCTGCCAGCCATCGGGCGGGAGATTTGAATCCCTGTCAAGGGGCGGTGCGTCTGCCGGGAGCGAATATAAGGAGAGCTCCGGCAGCGCGCCAGCAGTCTTGACTCGTTACTTTGTAATGAATAAAAGTTGCTTAATGTATCGAGCTGGTCCAGTCTTCTTTTCCCTGCGCCGGATCTAACAAATATCTCTGTCTTAAAACAAAAATCACAGTGCAGATGACCATGAGACAAAACATATGATCATGGTTTGAAAATGAAGTGTCTTTCAGAATCTGGAAGCATATCTAGTTTACTATGTATTTTAAGTCAGCTTCTTACTTTTCAGGTAAATTCTCAGTTTTGAAAAAATAATGAAGTTAGATATTTTTTCCCCCTCTCCCTGAGAATGAGTATTTGGCTTCTCTCATGATACTTGACAGGCAATAAATTAAGACAGAGAAAAAAATATTTCATAAAATGAACATTAGATTTAACAGAACTCATAGCTACATGATATAATGATGGGCACATCATTTAAAAAGAGGACTGAGAAAAACATAGATTTATGGTTATATTTATGTGTACTGAACTTAACAACAGAGGATCTAATTTATATTGTTGGATGGCTTTGTCCTGATTAACAGCTCTTGATGAATTATGAACATACATTGGGGTAGTTATGGGAGCCTTTCAGAGTTCATGGGTCAGAATGCTTCTCTGTGTTCAGAAGAGCCAGTAAATTATCAGTGATGGAAAAAACATGGGATATTATGTTCCCTTTTGCTTGGCTCATTCTCTTTCTTTTCTCTTTACTTTATTCAGATTGAAAGTGAACCATCTCTCTCTGAAGGTTTCATCTTTGGGGAATAAGAAACCTGAGAGAGGCATGATCCCAACTTGGCCCTGAGCAAGGCAGGTGAAAAGGAAAAGCTTTCCAGATTGAATCTAATGGACAAGCTGGAAAATCTCATCCTTGAATGTGGAGAGTGGAACAAATCTTTCCAAATCTACTGCATTTATATACTTTTGCTTCTTCTAGAATCAGGTGGGGCAAGTATCTCATGAAGACTAAATAAATTTCAGAAGTCTGCCTGAAGACAACTAGGCTTTGCTTTGGCACAGAATATATTGTATCTTTATTTACATCCTCAGTATAAAGCATAAGTTTTGATTAAAAATGCTAAAAGCAAAAGAAGTTTAGATCACTGTTGCTGTTAATATGCTATTTATAAGCAAGATACCAGCAAGATACCCGCATAATAATACATTCAGATTCAATACTCTCACTTAGTAAAAGACTACTCACATTAAAAAAACAAAAATGCAAGCTCTTTGGGAAATGCAATATTCTGAAGAAATATCTGTTTTCTTGTCATCCCATACCAGAAACCTGAATTTTCCAAGGAGTTTGGATTTTATTTATTTTTTATGTGAACACAGCTAAGTGATTGGTTTTTGCTTGTCTGCTTGGTTGGGTGGTTAGTCTTTGCAGCCTTGAATCCCTTTGAACTTTGTAGAATGGTTATTTTGCTGCTGATGACCACTTTGGGACATTTGAACTGCTCACTGCCAAATGGAGTAATATTAATGTGTTCTGCATGGTTTCTTTTGCTTTGTGCCTGTTAAATTTGTATTGAGTAGAGTTTTTTAGCCATTTAAAAATTTATTTATTGTTTATTGGTTCGATTTATATGCCGCCCTTCTCCGGAGACTCAGGGCGGCTTACAATGTGTTAAGCAATAGCCTTCATACTTTTGTATATACCTGCTTAGTAGGGCTTTCGCCCCCCCCCCCAAGTGGTGTTCTTTTTTATACAAAGTCAGTTTATTGCCCCCACAATCCGGGTCCTCATTTTACCTACTTCGGAAGGATGGAAGGCTGAGTCAACCTTGAGCCTGGTGAGATTTGAACTTGCAGTAATTGCAGGCAGCTGGCAGCTACTGTAAATGCTACTTAACAGCACTTTAGTCACCAAGGCTCTTGGTGACTCACCTCATTTCTTAAAAACTGTTTTCTTAAACATAGTCTAAATCTGTCTTCCAATTGCCTGAAAGGATTTGTCCCCTGCAAAAAAATATTTTTTTAAAAAAAATAATAATCCCAGGGAGCTTTAATTTTTTCTTGTGTGAGTTTTGAGCTTACTCACTGGTTGTGAGATAACTGACAGTATTGTTGTTTTCTATTATATTTCTCTCTCCATCGTTATGCCTCCTTGGTTGTGCTGACTCTAAAACCAAACAAGCGTGAGGTGAGTTCCTTTAGGATGTTTTTCCTTAAGGTTTAACAACTACATGAATAAAGAAAGATAGAGCACTGAATCATAGAGGTTTTTTTTATTTTCCTTGTCATTGAGATAAGTGCAAGAAATTTACCTATTTTGTCATCTTCTTTGCCAAAACAGGAGAAAAGAAGTGCTATTCCATCAAAATTACAATGAATAGCTGAAAAATTGCAAGAGAACATTTAAGCAGAGAACTGTTTTTCACATAATTGGTAACTTCTGGGTTGAAAGACTTTGGTCTCTCTGGACTGGATGAGTAGATAGATAACCTAAAATAATGTTCTGCTACATGGTGGTGATGGGTAAGTTTTGTTAAGGTGATTCTCATAGTGACATAGGTCTTCTTAATCTCCATGAGCATGGACACAATAGAGCTGGGTTGTTTAACCTTTTAAAAAGTTTTGGCCAATAAGGTTTACCTTTCTGTAGGCTTCAGAGAATCTATGTACAGTTTAATATTATTGGATCTGGTGAACTTCTCAAGCCTTCTCTTGAGGGTGGTAGTATAGGGTGCCCTGTAAGGCTGAGAGTTGTGCAGAATGTCAGATCTGGTTGCTAAAAGTCCTCAGGAGCATGTTGGAATAAAAATACACTACCTCTTTGCAATATCTTAAAGCAACTATGCCATTGATTGAGAGCCCACAATAGTTGTGAAGCCACAACTTGTCTACAACTTGAACTGTTGTCTACAATTCAGGAAAAAGAAGTGGCTGCTTGAAGATGTTTCAAATAGAAGCCACATTTATGCCTGTAATGTTCTGGACCAGCCCTGGAATGGTTCATTCTCTTGATTGTGGGTGTGTTACTCAATATTTTTCCGGAGCCATATTTTTTGCAACATTTGGTAACAATTTTCAATTAACTTTGCTTTTGCTCCTGAGGACAAACAAGCCCTTTCTCTGTATCCACTGCAACCCATCACCGGTTTAGAGTTATTGTGAAAAGTGCTTGGTTGCAAAAATGCCTCAATGTTATCCTTCCATCATCACTATGAGTAGAAACTTTTGAAGAGACATAGAAGAAATACAGCTTTCACAGGGCTTATTCTCATAACTATTTTTTTGGTTTTCTGCAAACAGCATCACAAATAAACACAATATCTCATAAAAATGGAGTTTGGAATGGATTGGAAGGAAGAAAGGTTTGCTTGAAACTGATTTCCTTTTTCGTCTATAAAGGTATCTTTTTAGTTTTTCCTCAGAGAGCTAGGATAGTGTTTTAAGTGTCAGTTTTCTAAAAAAAAGAACCTCATTTATTGTTCATTTGAAAGAAAGTTGATTGGCTCGTGATATACTCTGTTCTCGATCCTCTGAGGCTGGCAGCATTGAAAGTGAGCAGATTGACATAAAACTGGTTTGTGAGGAACAGAAATGAAGTGAAAACATCTGAATGGTGTTTGAACATCTGAAGTGCCCAGGTGTGAAATCCAGCAGGTTCTGATAGGTTCTGGAGAACCGGTAGCAGATATTTTGAGCAGTTCGGAGAACCGGTAGCGGAAATTTTGAGTAGTTTGGAGAACCGGCAAATACCACCTCTGGCTGGCCCCAGAGTGGGGTGGGAATGGAGATTTTGCAATATCCTTCCCCTGCCACGCCCACCAAGCCACACCACGCCCACCAGGCCACACCCACAGAACCGGTAGTAAAAAAAATTGGATTTCACCACTGGAAGTGCCCACCCCAAAAAAGTGTTTGCAATGCTTTTTACTTGGGAAAAGGATAATAATAGAACAGAAGTCTCGTTGGGATTAGCTACAGAAGGTGATTTATTTCAGTGCAGTTGTGTGAACAATCTTCCTAACAGACTTTCCTACCATGGAAGATACAGATTAGGTTGCTTCACATTTTGGGCTTGAGTATCTATCAGGTGAACCCTGTGTCATTCTTTAAGCAATCACACCTAGCAGTTGTGATTATTGTAAAGAACTTTGTGACTAAAAAGAAAACCCTACAGAATCTTGGTGCTATGCAAAAAGATGCATTGTTTTGAGATGCTTTTTTGGAGATGGATGTTTTCTTGAGCTGGGCACATCTAGAGGCAGAATTTTGCAGTGTTATCTTTATCAGGTAGTTCACTATTCTTTGCAGGGTTTTTTTTTTTCTTCCCTTGCAATTTGTATTTTCTTCCAGTGGATGGGTATATTTCTTATTGGGAAGAAAATAGAAATAAGAATAGCCCATATAAATGAAAATGTAAGTTTGAGGTAAAAGAATTCAGCTAGTAAAACTCTTCTTTCTGTGAATCATAATCTATAGATTGCTTCCTGCATGCCCACAAAATTAACTGTAATTCTGAATTACTTCCCCCTCAAAACTTTACCTACCTAAGATTCATATCCTGTTCCATCTAATACTGTATTATAACTTGTCCAAAGTTTTCTTCCACTGCAAAATAGGGCCCAATTTTTTCTCTCTCATCCTCAATATACTTTGATGATCACTTTATGTGCCATCAAACTGGTGTCATTTCTTAGTGACTATATAGATTTTCTCAGAATGATCTGTCCATTTATCTGATCCTTCAGGTCTTCCAACAATGCACCCATCACTGCTATTAATTGAATCAATTCACCTTGCTGTTAGTCTTCTTCTTCTCATTCCTTCAAATTTTCTCAGAATTATTTATTTATTTATTTATTTATTTTATTAAATTTCTATACCGCCCTTCTCCCGAAGGACTCAGGGCGGTGAACAGCCAGAAGATAAAACACAGAGATACAAAATTTAAAATAGATTAAAACGGATTAAATAATTTGGCTGAATTTTAAAATACCCCATAATTAAACAGATTAAAATTTGTGTTTAAAATTTAAATTTAAAAAAGGAGAAGATTTAGGCTAGGCCAGCTTGATGAAATAAAAACGTTTTAAGCATGCGACGGAAGGTGCGAAGATCCGGGATCCTCCGTATCTCCGGGCTCGTTCCAGATCGTAGGTGCCCCCACAGAGAAGGCTCTCCCCCTAGGGGCCGCCAGTCGACATTGTTTGGTCGACGGCACCCGGAGGAGCCCCTCTCTATGGGAGCGTACTGGCCGGTGGGATGCTATTGGTGGTAGCAGGCGGTCCCGTAGATAACCAGGTCCTAAGCCATGGAGCGCTTTAAAGGTGGTAACCAGAACCTTGAAGCGCACTCGGAAGACCACCGGGAGCCAGTGCAGCTCACGCAGGAGAGGTGTTACATGGGAGCTCCACGTTGCTCCCATAACCACCTGCGTGGCCACACTCTGTGCCAGTTGGAGCCTCTGAGTGCACCTCAAGGGGAGCCCCATGTAGAGAGCGTTACAATAGTCCAGACGAGAGGTGACGAGGGCATGAGTGACTGTGTGTAGGGAGTCCCGATCTAGAAAGGGACGCAACTGGGGGATCAGGCGAACCTGATGAAAAATCCTTCCGGTCACGGCCGTCAAGTGCTCTTCTAAAGACAGCCATGAATCCAGGAGGACACCCAAGTTGCGAGCCCTTTCCGTGGGGGCCAATGATTCGCCCCCAATAGTCAGCGATGGCACCAGCTGACTATATCGGGACGTCGGAAACCACAGCCACTCAGTCTTGGATGGGTTGAGCCTGAGCCTGTTCCTCCCCATCCAGATCCGTACGGCCTCCAGGCACCGGGACATCACTTCAAGGGCATCGTTGGGGTGGTCCGGGGTGGAGATGTTGTCAGCGTACTGATGGTACTTCACCCCAAAACCACGGATGATCTCGCCCAGCGGCTTTACATAAATGTTGAACAAAAGGGGCGAGAGGACCGATCCCTGCGGCACCCCACATATGAGGGGCCTCGGGGTCAACCTCTGCCCCCCTGTCAACACAGACTGCGACTGGTCGGAGAGAAAGGAGGAGAACCACCGTAGTACGGTGCCTCCCACCCCCAACTCTTCCAACCGGTGCAGCATGATACCATGGTCGATGGTATCAAAAGCCGCTGAGAGATCTAATTATGGTTTTTTTTCATGAGAACTCAAAATAGCATGGTTTATCAAGCCTTTAGAAGCTGTTTTATAATGATTTGAACTTACTCCATTGTTTCAAACTGGCACAGACCATAAATAGAATAGAATATGTTATTGGCCAAGTGTGATTGGAACACAAAGAATTTGCCTCCAGTGCATAAGCTCTCAGTGTACATACTGTACAAACAACAAAATAATATAATCATAAGATACCACTAGGAGAAGTTGATAGAAAGATGAAAAAGATAACAGAATACTACATACTACTTGGGTAAATATACTTAAACATTAGTACTGTGAGGATTAGGTGTTCAGTAGAGTGACAGCATGAGGGGAAAAAACTGTCTTTGGGTCTAGTTGTTTTGGCATACAATGCCCTATAGTGGTGCCCTGAGAGGAGGAGTTAAAACAGTTTATGTCCAGGAGGTGAGATATTTTATCAGCCCTCTTTCTAACCCGTGCAGTATATAAGTCCTCAATGGAAGGCAGGCTGGTAGCAATCTCTTTTTTTCTGCAGTCCTAACATCCATTGAACTCTGCATCTGTCCTGTTGGGTTGCTATATATTTCCATCCTGTAACTTATCACCCTGCTCTGAAAACAAAACAACAACAACAAAAAACAACACTCACTGGGATTTAATTTAAATATGGAAAACTAGGGAGAGCTATTGGCTGCTAAAGAGAGGGTTGCGTAGCAAAGAGGAAATTCATACATATTCCCTTGGACATTGAGTAATTAGATTATATGCAAAAAGAACCAAACAAACCAAAAAACCCTTTCTCTAACTTTTAGTAATTTCAGCAGAATTTTGGTGGTGTTTGTTTCAAAAGAGGAAAGTAATCCATTGGTTTTCCACCCATTAAATGAGAATATTAGAATGCTTGTAATATTTGGCACAGCAGTAACCTCAGCTGTACATAGGAACTGAAGTCAGGGAAGGTTACAATTCTAGTACAGCAAAGGAAGACATTTTTACCTGATTGTCTGGATATGTTTTAGCACACCAGTGAATCAATGTCTGACAAAAGACAGGAAAAAAAAAATATGGATAAGAGAAGTGTTTAGGAGGATCTGTGACATTTGCGCAGCTCTTGAAATTGTCTTTTTTTTCTAAAGTAAAAATGCCGTACACAAAGTTGGCACAGCATGATTTCTAACAGCTTACTCATTGCATTGTTTACTTGAGCTACCAAACCTAGTTGCCTTTTCTGTATCTCCTATACCTTAACACTGCACTCAAATCTATTTTTATAGGAGAAAATTTCAACACTTCTCGCTTAAAGGTTGACTTGGTAAATGTAGGTATGTTTTATGTTTCCCGTCGGCAATGTTTTTCATAGAAAAAAAATGTTGCCAACACCAATTTATTCCCCCCAACCTCTTGATGTAAAAGTAACGAGTAATTGCTATAACCATTTTAAACATGCAATCTAGAAAAATAGTTTGGAAAGTGGAGGGTGTACAATGTGCAATTAAACTTCATGCCCATTTACCCACCTATCTTTTAAAGTCAGGAATATATGTCCTGGTATCAATAGGTGTATTGTGTATAATTAAAAAAAAAAAAACAACTTTACAAGAGAAGAAAGGAAAAGTAATGCATGCATCTCATTTTGCAAATCCCATCTTTCTATAGCTTTAAGTCAAGTTACTATGCCTTATCTTCAAAATGGGAATCATCATCATCATCATCTATATATATATATATAATGTATGCCACCCAGAGTTACCGTGTAGGGGAGATGGGCGGCATAAAAATATATAAATATATATAAAATAAATGTATGCAATCCAAATAATGTGGGTTCTCCCTTTGGGAGAAACAATGCATTTTGCTGCTTGGGTCCAGAAATGTGTCAGCCTTGCAAGGTAGCCCAGATACAAAACACACTCAAATGAATGCCTCTGACTTCATTGCAAGGTTACATTAAGAGAAATTTGCAGGACTGAAAATATTTCTCTTCTCCTCTCTTTATAGTTTCAGGAAAACTAGGGAGGGTCTCTTCTGAAATGCTTCCCAGGCTTTGCCCTCGCCTGTGGTCAGAGATGCCTCTCATCCAACCATTACCTAGGCCAGCGATGACAAACATTTTGGGTTTGGCATGTCAAAAAATTTCAAAAATACCTAACATCTGGCATGTCACACCACACAAAAATACTACATTTCCACTGCCATTTGCAGGATGCCAGAATTTGTAGACCTTGAGGATATGGAAAATGGGGAAGCAAACCTATAAATTACACAAAAGGACAGTTTTAGTTCAGTCGTAACTGAAGAACGGTAGGTTGATGTACGGTCTTTATTTTGAACTTCTTAGTAGTTATGCCATTATGATGCAAATAATAATTTCAAATAAAAGATGACAAAGAAATAAAGAGGTATAGACATTGACATCAATAAACAGAGATATCCATATGTGACCTGGATCCTAAACTTCACCAATATAGTCTGAAAGCAAAGAGATAGTATCAAGATCACATGAAGTGTTAGTACCACTTTGTAAAGCCTTGGTAAGACCACATTTGAAATATTGTGTCCTGTTTATATTCCTGATGGAATATAAAAAAGATGTTGAGACTCTGAAAAGAATGCATAAAAGATCAACAAAGATGGTTAGAGAACTGGAGGCTAAAACATCTGAAGAACGGTTGCAAGAATTGGGTATGTCTAGTCTGACGAAAAGGACTAAGGATGACATGATAGCAATGTTCCAGTATTTGAGGGGCTACCACAAAAAGGTGGGGAGTCAACCTATTCTCCAAAGCACTTGAGGGCAAGGCAAGAAGTAACAAATGGAAACTTACCAAGGAGAGATCCAACCTAGAACTAAAGAGAAATTTCCTGACAGAGAAAACAATAAATTAGTGGAACAGTGCGCCTTCAGAAGTTGTGTGGGTTTTTAAAGAAGAGAATGGACAACCATTTGTCTGAAATGGTATAGGGTGCTGAACTAGAAGACCGCCAAGGTCCATTCTAACCCTGTTATTCTGTTATTTTCACGTGTTTGTCATTTGAGTCAGTGTCTCTTATTGCCCTTTCAGTTGCTTCTAAAACTCAAAAGTTCATGGGTGGTTTTTCAAGAAGCTTGACCATTTTGTCAGGGAATAGAAACAGAGAAACCTCTGCCTTACTTATAACTGTATTGCTATAGATCAGGGCAGGAGTGAAATGCTACCAGTTTGGGCCAATTTGCCCGAACTGGTAGTAAAAATACTACTGGTTTGCCCGAACCGATAGTAGAAAAATGCTTTAAAAAGTAAAAAAAAAAAGTTCCGACCATCGCGCGGCACAGCTGATCGTGGGATTTTTTTTTCTTTTTAAAGCATTTTTTTACTACCTATTGCCCGAACCAGTATTTTTGTGTAAAGTGTGATAGTTTGTTTTCGAGCTCTCTGTGACTGTGTGAGGTTCCTGCTTGTTACAGGGGCCATTTTGTGTGAAGTCCAGCTGGTTTTGCATTGTTTGTGAGTCAGTTGTGTAACTTTTGTGTTATTTTTGTGTAAAGTGTGATAGTTGGTTTTCCTGGTCACATGACCACCAAGCCATGCCCACACAGTCACATGCCCACCAAGTCATGCCCACCAAGCCCCGCCCACCAAGCCCCGCCCAAAGAACCGGTACGGAAATTTTTTGAATTTCACCACTGGATCAAGGGTGTCAAACTCGCATCATCATATTGTTGTCACATGACATATTGCGACTTTTTTCCCTTTGCTAAAATGGGGGTGGGCATGGCCAGCACGTGACGCATCTGTCCTGCAGGGTGGGAGTTTGACACCTCTGCTGTAGATATTAAAGATTCTGTTTGAGCATTCCAAGTTAAGCCATTGTTAAAGGTGGAAAGTTTTAAAAGAAAGAGTAATGGTAGTCACTCTGGTGTTCTCCATATATTTTAGACTATAACTCTCATTCTTGGTCATGATATCTAGGATTTATGGGCCTGATGATCTAAGAAAGGGTTGGCACCACTGTGCAAGAGTATTTCATAAGGATAGCAAGCTATTCGATTGATAGCAAGCATTAGAATTTACAGATCATGCATTGCTTCAAGTTGATGTCCTACAGCAAGTATATCTTGACACTTATCAGGTTGTAGTGTAAACAAATGTGGCTGGCCATTTTGTATTCCCAAATAGCCTAAACATTCATAAAACCTACTAAAACCCCAGACTTTGAATTTGTCAGTGAATTGAATCTGTCAAGAAAAAATAAAAGGCCACAATGGGGTAGGTAGAAAACTATAATTTTGCTGTTTGTTTAGTTAAGAAGGCCCTTGTTGTAGGCAAGGGAGGGGATTTTTATGTTTGTGCTCATTTATCATTTTGTGCCAGCTAACTTTATGGCCTTAAATATTTATTACTTAATCCCAAAAAGTAATAATACTAATGTGCTAACTTTTCTCTGGCTTTGCTCCTTCTGCCGGGTAATTATTTGCAATGAGTACTATCAAGGAGAGGATTCCCAAGCTGAATTTCTTTGTTTCGTAGAGGAAAAAAAAAATTATTAAGATAGTTCTTACCTTTCTGCTTTCTATTATTCCCAGAGCTTTGGGCAAATATTATATTGTAAGTAGAGAATAATGGAATTTTCCAAGTCTCAAAGCCTTTAATAATTACAAGATAAGTTGGGGGAAGAAACGGCTGGTCTGTTGCTTTCTGTTGCCTATGCTTTCTGTTTCTTATTCACTTTGCTAACCAAATGCAGAGAAATAAAGAAAATCCAATAAAGCCAATAATGTTAATTCTCTCTTATTTTAAATCCTCCCTCCTTTTTATAAAAAGCATAGATTGGGGAAGGATTTTGCCACTTAAGAATTTTGACAGTAATTCTCTGCAGAAACACAAAGCACATTGTAAAGCCAGAAATATGGAACGTTGCCAGTTGGAATGTTTCAGATTTCAGATCACAGGGGTTTTTTCTTAGTCCTGGTAAATTAGTAAAATAGTTGAGACAAATCTTCACCATCTCAGCCTCCTCATGTCCATACAGACACAGAATTCACTCTAGCTGGGAATTTTGTAAGTTACCCAATACATTTGGGAGGCAAAAAAAAGTCATATCGGAATGGAAAGAAAAGTAGAGAAAAAACTTTTTTTTCCATCCTCTGATATTAGCCTGATGTAATGACCGATTGGGATTTGACATGCAAAATCAAAATCACCACAAATTTTCTTCCTTTTTCATGCTGTTGTGTGAATTGAGATAGGATAGAATAGATCCATATTCATCTTTGGTCCTGTTGACCTCTGACAAGTATGTGATCGCAGCAGAGCAATTCCAGGGTTGTTTTTTTAAAAAGAACCTTATATATTTGATTAGTACCGTGTTTCCCCAAAAATAAGACCCTGTCTTATATTTTTTCGAACCCTGAAGTAAGTGCTTGTCCTTATTGCCATGCACTCAAAAGCCTGATTGGGCTTATTATCAGGGGATGTCTTATTTTGGGGGGAAAACAGGGTAGTAAGAAATTCTTTCTAAAATATACCATTGCAAATGCTTTGAATCCCAGTAAATTCTAGTCTAGAGAATTAACACATCTAATAAATTCTAGACAGGTGGGTTTTTTTTACAATTTGTTGTTACAGAAAGGAAAAGAGGATGAAAAGGAAGACTCAGTAGAACGATCTGAATTGCTGTTTGCAATAAGCAACAGAAAGAAGATACTGAAGAGAGAATGAAAAGCTCAGAACACAAAGGAAATATGTAATCTTACATGAAAGCAAAGCATGCAATAAATTGGAATGTTAGTTGAAGTTCTATACTCTCAAATTTATTTGATTTTAGGTTTATATATAAAGTTCTTAAAATACTTGGTTTTTATCTTAAATATTGGTAGTTGTAGGATGGCATAATCTTTAATGAAAGAATCCCTTTACATAAAATGTATTAACGTTCTCAGATGCGGACATACATAATCACAATTCAAAGGAAGGGAAATTGTGCACAATGAAGTCAGAGAAAAATGAAATGCATGAAAAATAGATCAATTGCTTTATTATTTGTGGCCATTCACAAAACTATTATTGGATGTTAGCACAAACATGCCTGCATTGCAGAGCTAGTTAAAAAAAAGTGTAGTGTTAAAAAGTCCATATTGAAACCACAGGATCTGTTGTGGAACTCCAGTTATGTATAACTAGAATTACAGAAATCTGGTAGTGCATTTCTTTTGTTCAAGGTCAGTGGCAAACTGAAAAATGTTCCCCATGCTCACCCCCTCTGGTTTCTGAATATTGTAATTTTTGATGCAAATTTCATATCCACTTATACTTACTGTGTATCATTTGCCAGCATTACCCTACAGCATTCTACAAAGGACAAAACAGCTAGTTTTCATGGGGAGGAAAAAGCCTCAGTAACACTTTTGTCTAGCTGCTTTGAAATGTGAATAGCTTTGCGACTGCTTGATTTACTTCACTCTAAATTATCGCAAGCCTCCATTAAAATTTCTGATACAGGGTGGCATTAAAAACATTATAAATAAATATTGCGAGGATAAGATAGAGATCAGAAAACTGTGCACAGCTTCCCCAACCCCTTTGAAGGAAAATAGTATCAACGTAAAGAATAATTTTCTTATTGCAATTGCAACAATCGTTAGTGGTCTACTGGGTGAGATGTTCTGTAATATGTTGGTTCTGTTGTAACCTAAAGAAATATTCATTATAGGGGTTGGAATGCTCATTATTGAACCAATTATCATTTGAATAGGATGTCAATGAGTTGTATGGATTCATTTTTAATTAGCCACATTCAAGAATGCTCATCTCTCCCCAGTGTACCTGCATTTCAGTGCAACGGTTTGGAATTAGGGCTACTGTTGATCTAAATTTCTTATTATATAGATGCTTTCAATATCCCTTCTTCCTCTGTGTGAACAATATATCACTATAAATTCTTGCACAGCAAAAGATTTTAAGAATTTTGCAAGGAAGATTTTGGATATAGCATAATAAGCTCCGTTATTTAGACTAACTCCCATTGAGTTTCCCAACTGAATTCACTAATGTTTCAGGTTTCAATTGTATGCCTATGAAATCATCATAATCTGCAAATTTATGTGTTTGCCACTTTTCCAATTTATGTCCAAAATTACATTAAAAGTAGAAAACAAACGTCCAATGAAAATGCAGAGAATCACCTACATATTATACATGCTATTCTATATCCATATTAGGTAACAAAGCTAACAAAGACATTAAAGTGCTGCTAAATATACAAAGATGTATTATATACTGTAAATCACATTTGTTACAAAAACACCAATGTTTCAATCTCAAATCCTTCACTGCCTCTCATTGAGACAACAGAAGGAAAAAGGAACAATAACAAAAATCAATAATAAAAAGGTTATAATTATATCAGCTGGATCAAAGCAGCTGTATTATAAAAAAGGCAGAAGAAACAAAAGATGTAGCAATCTTAATAACAAATATCAGAAAACATGTCCAGATTTTTAATCCTTCAAGCATATATTATGCTCAAACAAACTAGACAAATCATGTCTTCCCTTTATCATCTTTCTTCTAATTGTCACTTGGGCATTTACCACAACAGACTTTTCCCACACTCAAAAGTATACACCTTCACAATTCTTATATTTAAAAAAGTGTGTCCTCCAATTCAAGGTCAGGTTCTGAAGACTTCATGGACACATTTATGTAAAACTTTTATGACAATAAAAGAATGGTCTTTAGAATACTTTCAATATCTCCATGTATACTATAGCCTTAGGATTTTTTAGTAGTGTCCCACCAAATTCTAGTTTTTAGAGATCAGCCATGTTCACCTGTGTATTTCAAAATACTTGTGCCTCAAATTACCCTTGTGAAAAAGACAGAAATGAGCCCGATTGAGAACAGCTCTTTTGTAGAAGTCATAGTTGGAATATATCTACTGTGTTTCCCTGAAAATAAGACCCTGTCTTATATTTTTTTGAACCCTGAAATAAACACTTGGCCTTATTGCCATGTGCTCAAAAGCCCGATTGGGCTTATTAACAGGGGATGTCTTATTTTGGGGGAAACAGGGTAATACAGTACTTGGCCTATTGCTTTCAATTGAGTATTCTATATCCATAAAATTCTGTAAAGTTGACTGGTGTTCCATATTAAGTTAGTTATATCAATACTTGTGATAGACACCTCATAAAAACATTTTTTAAAAAAACAGTCATTGCAAAATAAAGAAACAAACAAATAAATCACTTGTATTCCTAAACGCAACCGATTTCTATGCTTCCTGAAAAATGCAAAAACCAAGAAGTTTGTATTCTGTATGTCAGAATTAGCAAACCCAGGCCAACCAACACTGGACCTTTCATAAAATGCTAGGAATTGCTAAAAATTCTCCCACTGAGTTGACTGTTGATTCTTTGAGTAATAATGAAAGCCAATCTGAGCTCCCATCTTCTCAGGTATTCAGTTTCTAATTGCTCTGTTGATTTTGCTTTTAGTTACTCAGCTCGTAAATGTCATACAGATTTAGAAAGTTAAACTCTGGTAATTTACAGACCCAGCTGTCTCTCTCACATTTTTTTATTCCTATAATTAATGGAGCTATTCCCAAAGTTCATTAATGTCTGAAACTAACTGCTTACGCCTTAACATTGATGAATTTACGTTTTCAGATTCTCTCCAGTCCTACGCAAACTATTTTGTGGAAAAAAGGTACATATGCGGTAATGTTTGGTTCAAGAAGTAGGCAATTCAAATTAAATCATCTGTTTTCATCCAGAGGACTGTATTACTGAAAATATATTATTTCCCGCATTTTAGATTTATAGCTCAACAAATTGTTGCCTCTACCTTTATCTTTTCTGTTTACATGAGAATCTAAAGGGTTCTCCAAATCCATTATTGACAAGTTGTGATTGATTATTTTACTAGGGAAGAAATTGGAGGTGCTTTCTGAAATAACAAAATGTGACCACATGTTGTGAAGGTGTTTCAAACAAAGTATATTTTAATCTCCAGTTAGGCTTGGCAAAGATTATTAGCTGTCTCTGAAAAAAATCTTCCCATTCAGGGAAAACTACTCATCTGTTATTAAAAGGCAGATTTTATAATCTGGACTCCATAAAAATACATTTTATTCCTAGGACAAGTAAAGCCATTCTATAGAAAGAAATTAATTAACAATGGCTCTCTGACATATGGAACATATTGCATACATTTGCACTTATCAAGAGATATGCACAAAGAACTTAGGAATCTGTGTTGTACTAGATCAGTCTAATTGTCCATTTACTTCAGTGTTCTGTATGGTATTGGGCATTCTTTCCATCTGCCTTTTAGGTGGAGATGGGGCCGTCTGCATATGTTCTGCTATAGTCAATCCGTAAATTTTTGTGAAACTGTATTTTAGTCTATGTGTTGCAGAAGAACTCTTGTGCTGCTAGATGTCTTTGAATTTGGAGTTACCTTGAGGGTGTGAAACATCCTGATTTCTATCTCAGTGAATCCAGCTCTTTCTGATTGTGGAAGGACAAATCTATAAGACTTAAATATACACATTGGTAGTGTGAATTCACTACCACTTATGCTTTAGGGGTGGGGGAGTCTAGTTATGTACTCTACGTCCCCTCTTTGTCTTTCACATTGCCTGCTCTTTTTCTCTGAGATTGTTAACTTCAGGCCCTTCTTTCTGTCTTTGTTCCCAAGGCTTGCCCACATGGAGCCTTTTGTTCACTTATGTCCTCCTGCTAGGACATAACTAGCCAGGTGCTAGGTTTTGCCTATTTTCTGTATTTCTTAAATGAACCTTAAAAAATAAAAGTGAACGTATTTCATGAATCCTTGTTCAGGCTAGATTCTCCCTCTCAGATATACAGAGATTTGCTTCCCCCAAAGTATTTCCCCAATGAAGTAAATGTGTAAGGAGATTACATGAAGCAGAAAGGATGAATCTCCAGAGCAGCTGAAAGGAGGTGACTTTCAGAAATGGAAACAGGAAAGTTTTAGTCTATGGAGAAACGGAAGTTTTTTGTTTTTTTCCCCCTCTCTGCTCTTTCAATGGGAAAAAGCTTCTGAACTCCCAAAGGATCACATTTATGCTAGTCAAAACAGGGTCTCAAAGAATTTAAGATACAGCAGATGACAGAGGAATGATGTGCTTGGAAGTGAGTTAATCTATTCTTGAGCATTTGCAGGATTTAGAATAAGCCAAATGTATTTGGAAAACTTTCATAAGTCTCTTTGATGCTTTTGTAATAAACTTTGCAAAAACTTGATCTGCATAACTCTGAGAGTTTAAAAAAAAACAACCACATTTCATTCTAGAATCAGCTTACAAAACAACGGCAGTGCTTCATTTCTAACGTCTCAGGTCAAAGAGGAAAAGAGAAACTTGCTGGTCCCCTTTCCAAAGAATATGTGCCTTTGTAGGACAGTAATAGGCAGAAAATAGAGTGCCAGCAAATTAAAAAAGGAGAAAGGTGAAATTTATGAAAGGCTTACCTTCTTTTCCACAAGGTGGCATACATGTGTATATGTGTGTGTGCATGATAGAAAGCATCCATGAAAGACACCTAAAACAAGATGGATCGACAACATCAGCAAGTACTACAGGCCCAATTGGCAAAAGAAAGCTCAGGATCGTATTGGTTGGAAACATGTGGAAGAAGCCTTCATCCTGCAGTGGATAGAAAATAGCTAAAATGATGATGAATATGTGTATGAAGCTTCTTCCGCATGTTTCCAACCAATACAATCCTGAGCTTTCTTTTGCCAATTGGGCCAGCGTGTACACAAACCAGAGGTGGGTTTCAGCAGGGTCTGATCAGTTCTGAAGAACCGGTAGTGGAAATTTTGAGTAGTTCGGAGAACCGGTAATAAACATTCTGACTGGCCCCACCCCCATCTATTCTCTGCCTCCCAAGTCCCAACTGATCGGGAGGAAATGGGGATTTTGCAGTAACCTTCCCCTGGATTGGGGAGGGAATGGAGATTTTACAGTATCCTTCCCATGCCACGCCCACCAAGCCACACCCACAGAACCGGTAGTAAAAATTTTTGAAACCCACCACTGACACAAACATACACACACACACAAACACAAACACACACACACACACATATTCTGGAGTAAACTTCAAACTACTAAAGAAAGAGAATATAAAAGATGTGTTGAATTTAGATGGAGAAAAACTTCAGTCTGCAGGGAGAGGTCTTGTGACATTTCTTCATCCATTAGGTAAATAAAATATGCTCTTTAAGGGGGACTTGCACATCCCACCTTTACTTTCAGTGAATGTGAAGAATGGAAAGTAGACATAAGCAATCAAAGAGAGAAAAAGAATCAGTGGACTCCTTATCTCACAAACAATAATTTAGCCAGACAGCAAGAAATCTAGAAACAAATATTCAGAAATTCTGTCTCAATTAATTCCTTGCAAATGTAGGTGGGAAATTCCTCTTACAATTTCCAGATCTGTATTCATTCCTATCATTAAAGATACCCTTATGAGATCTGTAGTTCTACTTCCATCCCAAAAGTGCTTTTTTTCAGGAGGCAACTGGACTTTCTTGTTTTTTCTTTGAAGACGTTTCGCTTCTCATCCAAGAAGCTTCTTCAGCTCTGACTGGATGGTGAGGAATGGAAGAATTTATATTCCTTGCAGACAGCTGGTCATTTGCATCCTTTTAGAAGGTCGTTGAAGCACTTGGAGGTTTATCCTGTCAGAGCTGAAGAAGCTTCTTGGATGAGAAGCGAAACATCTTCAAAGAAAAAACAAGAAAGTCCAGTTGCCTCCTGAAAAGGCACCTTTGGGACAACGATGACTTGAATGACTGAGAATCTCTACAGACTTTTAGTTCTGCTTCTGTTTTGCACACCTGCTTGGGGCTTGGTAATAAAGTATATCCTACAAGAAAATGTAAAGGTAAATATGTATCTGAAAATTATAATTGCTTATAAACGTTACCCTTCAAGAAAATTAACCAGTTGTATTGAACTGTGTAGATGGTAGAGCCAGAGTATTGAATAATTGCATGTATAACAATTCTTCAAATTTATGGCACAGAAGACTGTTTCTCCAAGGATTTGAGCAAAGGACTAAAATTATAGCTGTGAGTAAATCAGTCCAAGCACCTGGGATGTTTAAAGGCAAAATGTATTAGAACTAAATGTTAGCAAAACAAAGAAAAAAGAGATGAAGTAGTGACTGAGTTAATACACAGCAGCACCTGTGGGCCAAGGCAAGCCATTGCAACAAACAGGCAAAAAACTACCTCTAAAGTTTGGTAGATGGTGGGATCTGCAATTGAAGTGAGGGGCGGAGTTAAGATACTGACTAGCCTAGAATAGCTGAAGGTGAGGAAGCAAATAGACCCCCTCCTAAACCTTGGAGTGCTTATCTAGCTGTTGTGTAGTGAGTGCAGTTACTCTGGCGAGGTTCTTGCAAATAGGCAAGCAGCAATAAAGATACTGCTCTGATCAACTCTCAGTGTCATTCTGTTTCCTTGTGCTTGACATTTCTCCAGATGTACCTTTTGCGACTCACTCAGTGAAAAGAATCAAGTACTGAAGAAATGCAAAGAACGGACGTTGCTTACCTGAACGTCCCTTCTCGACGCGCAGCTGGAGAATCCAAAGCTTCGGGTTGTTCAGTAGTTGATAGCCTACACTGAGTGTGTTCCTTTAAGAGATTTCTCTTCAGACACGCCCACTTGCTCAACAGAGTCCCAGTTTTGTTCACGAAGTAAGGAGCAGTAGAGCGTCAGGAAGGAATGTCCAGCAGCCAAGTTGGGTGGGTTGGATTCTCCAGCTGCGCGTCGAGAAGGGACGTTCAGGTAAGCAACGTCCGTTCTCCAACGCGCAGCTTGGAGAATCCAAAGCTTCGGGATTTACCCAAGCAAGTTCAGACAGGGAGGGAACCCGGCTGCTGTACGTCGTCTGAAGAGTTGCATACAGCTTGGAGCACCCGGCGGCCGAAGGATGCCTCCGCCGAGGCAAAGGAATCCACCTTGTAGTGCCTGATGAAGGGATTCAAGGATGACCAGGTAGCCGCCCTGCATATGTCGGAAATGGAGGCATTAGTGGCCCAGGCGGCCGTAGTGGCGGCGCTCCTGGTAGAATGTGGAAGAATCCTTTGCGGAACTGGTCTGTTCCGAGCTGAATAAGCCCTGGAGATGCAGGATTTAATCCATCTCCCAATTGTTGTTGAAGAAACCTTCCGGCCCATGGAGGCGGGCAGAAAGGAAATGAAGAGCGATTCAGATTTCCGGAAATGCTCAGTTCGTTTAATATACCGGCGTAGAGCCCGTCGGACATCTAAGAGGTGCCAGTCTGCTTCCCGAGGATGACGAGGTTCGGGGCAAAAGTCCGGTAGGATTAATTCCTGGCTTCGATGGAATGAGGAATTTATCTTAGGCAGAAACGAGGGGTCAAGTCTCAGAACCACGCGATTGGTGTGAAATATACAGAGATCGCTTCTCACCGATAGGGCCGCAAGTTCGGAAATTCGGCGAGCCGACGTGATCGCGACCAGAAACGCCACCTTTAGTGACAGAAAACGGAGGCTGATGGAGGCGAGAGGCTCAAATGGAGGATGCATGAGGGCCTGAAGGACCAGAGTCAAATCCCAGGTCGGGTAGCGATGTATAACAGGTGGGCGCAGATTGGCCGCGCCTCGAAGAAAATCCCGAATCGTAGGGTCCTGCGAGAGAGGCAGCGTTGCAGAAGCCGAGAGGACCGTACTGAGAGCAGCAACCTGGCGACGAAGAGTGTTAGGCGCAAGGTGCTTGTCCATGCCCTCCTGAAGGAATCCCAACACTTCAGGGACGGAAGCAGACGTTGGATCCAAGTGGGATTTAGCACACCAGGAGCAGAAGGAGTTCCAGGTTGCATTATAAATGCGGCATGTTGATGGCCGTCTTGACGCCTGAATCGTGGGGATTGCGTTGCTAGGCACGTTGGCTCTCCTTAGCAAGATCCGTTCAAGCGCCAGGCGGTCAACTGCAACCACTGCGGGTCTGGGTGCAGAATGACCCCTTGGCTGAGGATGATCCTGTCCCCTGGAATCCTCCACGGCCGTGTTACCGATAGGTTCATCAGATCTGCAAACCAGGACCTCCGAGGCCAGTGGGGCGCGACCAGAACGACGTCTGCCCTGTCTGCTATTATCCTGCGGATCAGACGAGGAAGGAGCGGTAGAGGGGGAAAGGCATAGAGGAGACCCTTGGGCCAGGGAGAGGCGAGGGCGTCGACTCCTTCCGCCTGAGGGCAATGGTACCGGGTGAAGAACCTGGGAAGGTGCGTGTTGTCGCGGCTGGCAAATAGATCGACTAGAGGCATGCCGAATCTGCGAACTATCTCGGCGAACAGATCCGGGTGAAGGCGCCACTCGGCGTGGTCGAGGTGTTGTCTGCTGAGCCAGTCCGCTGTGATGTTTGTAGTCCCGGCAATGTGCTCCGCCACAAGGGATAGGACGTGCTTTTCCGCCCAGATCAGCAGTAGGGTCGTTTCCTCCATCAAGGGACCCGAGCGAGTTCCCCCCTGGCGGTTCACGTGCGCCTTTGCGGTGACGTTGTCCGTGCGAATTAGGACATGGTGCCCCGACACGATCTGCTGGAACCGTTGGAGGGAGAGACGGATCGCACGGAGTTCCAACCAGTTGATCCCGTTGCGACTCTCCTCTACTGACCACGTTCCCTGGGCAACGTGGGATAGAAGATGACCTCCCCATCCCGTCAGGCTGGCGTCCGTTGTCACCACCAGGCGCTGTAGATTCTGGAAGTAGCTGCCCTGATGAAGGCTCTGGGAGGACCACCAGAGGAGGGATCTTGAGACCTCTGGCGGGAGGGATACTTGTGCGGAAGAATTGCTTTTCCTGGCTCTCTGAAAGGGGAGGAGGAACCATTGGAGCTGGCGTGAATGGAACCTCGCCCAAGGTACGACTGACAGGCAGGAAATCATTTTGCCGAGCAGTCGGGACAGGAGCAGCAAGGTCACCTTCCGAGAGGAGAGGACCTGGGATGTTAATGACTGGAGACTGGAACACCGGTCCGGTGACAGGAACACCTGGCCCCTTACAGAGTCTATTAATGTCCCGAGATGGAGAATGCGAGTAGTGGGCTGCAATTGGCTTTTCGGGATGTTGAGGGAGAAGCCATGATGACGAAGGCAACGACTCACCACTTCTAGGTCTCGAGATGCCCGGGCCGGAGAGGGGGAGAGGACTAGGATATCGTCCAAGTAGCAGTGGAGGCGGACCGGATGTTGACGTAGATGGGCCGCCACTGCTGCCAGGAGCTTCGTAAAGGTCCTTGGGGCGGAGGAGAGGCCGAAGGGCATTGCTCTGTATTGGTAATGCCTGTTGTTGTAGGCAAAGCGTAGGAAACGGCGATGGGATAGCCGTATGGGTACGTGGAGGTACGCTTCTTTCAGATCGATAGATGTCATCCAGTCCGTTGGTCGAATGGAAGCCAGAATCGATCGGAGGGACTCCATTTTGAACTGATGGTATACGATAAATTCGTTCAGCCTCTTGAGGTCTAGGATGCCCCTGTGACCCCCAGACGATTTGGGGACCAGGAAGAAAATTGAATAAAAGCCGGTCCCGCGATGATGGAGGGGAACCGGTTCGATGGCCCGAATTTGAAGCAGGTGATGGATTTCTGCCTCCATTAGCTGGCGCTTGTCCAGGTTGGGAGAAATAGGGCATTGGACAAAGTGTGAGGGAGGTCTGGAGCGGAGTTCCAGGGTAAGGCCCAGACTGATTGTCTGGAGCACCCAGGCGTCCGTTGTCGTGCTCTCCCACTGGGAAAGGAAATGAGTCAGACGGCCGCCAATGGGAAGATGGATGTAGTCACTTCCCTCTTCTGAAGGTACGGGAGCCCGTACCCCGGAAGGGCCGCTTGGGCACTGGGGCCTTTCGACCACGGTCTCTGAAGGCGGGTCTGTCGAAGGAACGGTCGAATCCTTGAGAATAGGGTCTTGAGGAGAAGGACCCAGAAGGTCCCACGTCATTCCGAAAGGGCTGCCTGGTAGAGTAAGACGATGATTTACGGTCTGCCCTTTTATAAGAGGATGGCATTACCTTCCGTTTATCCTTGTCCTCGACAAGGATGGGGTCTAAGGCTTCACCGAAAAGACGGGATCCTTTATACGGAGTTGAAGCGAGGCGCCATCGAGACTTGGCATCGGCTCTCCAATTCTTGAGCCATAATAGACGGCGAGATGTGACGGACGACACCAGGGCGCGCGAGGCAAACTTTGCAGCATTGAGCGAGGCGTCAGCCGTGTATTCAGTAGCCGCCACCAGTTTGTTGACATCTTGGCGGAGGCGAGAATCTGCAGAGGGCAGGCGCTCCTGAAGTTGACGGAGCCAAATTAAGCAGGCACGGCTGAAGAAGGATGCCGAGGTGGCCGCCTTAACCGCCCAGGCGGCCGCATTGTGTGTACGCCGGAAGGTAAACTCGGCTTTCCTATCCTCAGAGCGCAACCCGTCGGCGACGTCGTTGGAAATTACGGAGGAAGCCGTTAGATTGGCCACCGGTGTGTCTACTGTTGGCAACTGAAGAAGGTCCTGGAGACTAGGCGCCGAACAGTAAAGTTTCTTGTCTAGCCCCGAAGGAGCGGGCAAGGAAGAAGGCGTGGACCAGGAACGTTGGACCACCTCAGAGAAGAGCTGCGGGCACGGAATAAAGTCCGCCGCCGGTTTAGGCGCTGTAAATAAGGCCTCGTGTTGTTGAGAGGAACCGGGCTGATCCACCTGGGGGGCCGGGTCTGCCATATTTGTGGCCAACTTCGCCTTGTGCAGGAGCGACTTGAATAACGAGGGCCTAAAAAGGCCAGAAAAGGCTGGCTTTTCGGGTGGCATGTCTGTATCATCGGATAGTTCCATATCCGATGGGTCAACCTCACCTTCCTCCGGGGACGACTCCTCACCTTGTCCGTAGTCCGACGGAGGACCGGACCCCAGGATCCTTGGTTGGTACTGGATATGGACCGGTTGTGCGCCCCGGGCCAGAGGCGGAGGAGGAGGGTACCGCGGTTGAGTCCAAGCCCCATATGGTACTGCCTGCTGAGAAGTAGCTGCCAGAGTCCGGGAAACGGTGTCGGATATGACCTGGTGAATGTCATACTGGAAGGGTGGGTGGACCGACTCCGATGCACGCAATCCCGCAGCCGTGGGAGTGAAAGTTGCCTCCGGCTGTGGCCGTCGTGAGAGGGAGGCGCTGCGCGAGAGGTCCACTGGTTCCATGCAGTGAGTCGGCATCGTCTCAGTGAAGACTTCCATGGCTGGTGATGGCTGTGACAACCGTAGAGGTGGTTGCGCCACTTGATGGATGGGTTGGGCGGTAACTTCAGCCACAGGTGAGAGTGGGGCTGGTGGCAGCGAGAATGCAGCCTGGGTTGCCTGGCTGCGCGCCTTCTCAAATTGACGCTCCAAGGCCTTGTGCCTTCTGGAGGCATCCTTGTCCGCTGCTGATGACCGTTTGGTCTTTTTAGGGAGTGGAGCAGCAGACGAAGATGAATGTGCTGAGCGATGTCGTGACCTTTTGCGTTGCTTGGTCTGGTTGCGAAGGCGCTCTGGGGAGCTGTTGTCCTCCAGTTCAGACGAGAGATCTCGTTCCGCCATGACTTTAGATTTTGTTACTCTATTAATATTGTTATTAATATCTTTTTTTTTTTTTTTTTTTTTTTTTTTTTTTTGAGGATGAAGATGAATGTCAGGTAAGTATCTTATATTTAATTGTTATGTCGATAGGTATCAATATAACTATTTACAGAATTTCTTTTTTTTTTTTTTTTTTTTTTTAAAAAACAGGAGACAACTGATGAATAACAGTGGAGAATGATCAGAGCCAAAGACTGGCAGGTAAGTTCAGGAGGGGTGGGTTGAGGATTAGGGAGAAAAAACTAGCCAATTGCTCCACAGAGACAAGCTAGTTAAGTTCAGCAATGCCAGAAGAGAAGAGGCTTGTCCTCTACGAGTTAACTGCGCCTGCGCGGAAGCGGTTGCTAGGCAGAATCCACAACCGTTACAGTCACAGTCCCTTAAGATCTGGGAATGGCGCTAGGCAAGGCTGCAGGCCAAGGCAAACAATGGAGACAGGAAGAGTTCTCCAATAAATCCACTTTGAGGGGCATTCAAACTAGCCGGCAAGGAAGTCCGATCTGACCGGGAGGCTTGTGGGGGAAGCTGTCAATCAGCGCGAGCTGTCAGTGAGAGTAGCTCCCAGCGCTGAGGCGGTTAAAAATGGCGCGTAATCTGAAACAGTTCAAGCGCCGCCTCCAACAAGCCCCAGTGGAGAAGGAAAGCAGCCGAGACGCCCGGGAGTTCAATGAAGGCTCAAAAGCGCTTTCCGGGCTAGGCAGCGGCAGGAGAGCGCTCCGGGAGTCCAGGGACGCTTGAGGGGCGCTCCGGCGCTCGAGGGGCGCTCCGATGGCTTAATGGAGCGTGGGGGGGGGGGGGTCGCTGATGCCTCTTCGGTAAAACAGCGTGTGATCGCTCATAAGAGATCCCGACGCTAGAAACAGTCTCGCAACGAAGAGGAGAGAGAGAGAGAGACGCCGCTGAGAGCAGGGCGTCAATCTCCAGCCGCCAAATTCAAACAGTTCAAAAACGGCGAGGGCGGCAATGCCGGCAGACCGGAAAGCCTACCCAAACGCCTGCGGCTATTCAGCGATGTTGAGGAGCAGATAATTAGCCGGCCTCAGAGAGATAAAATAGTCTTGACTGCCTGCCTGAGGGAGCAGGCAGACTCACCCCCTGCAGTAAATAACGAAGACCAGGAAACTGAAGACTAAAGTGGAAAAATACTTGAAGAATCCAAAGCTTCTGGAACAGGTTTTAGTAGGATAACAGAGAAATTTTCAGACAGTGTCACAGGCTCAACTGAGTGAACTAAACTGGGACTCTGTTGAGCAAGTGGGCGTGTCTGAAGAGAAATCTCTTAAAGGAACACACTCAGTGTAGGCTATCAACTACTGAACAACCCGAAGCTTTGGATTCTCCAAGCTGCGCGTTGGAGAATATGTGGCTTTAATGGAAATAAATTTGCGAGAAAGCCTTAAGAACCTAACCCACAAGTTGGGGGTAAATATACGGAAAGCAACATAAACAGTTACTTGAAATAAGGGATTGTGAACAAAGCTACATCTACCTACAGCTGATGTACCCCCCCCTCAAAAAAAAAAAAGAAAAAAAGAAATGAGGATCTGGTGCACAAGCTTCAAATGAGCTCCGTGGCCTGAAGCAGGCTGGAATGAAAATGAACCTGGAATGAAAAACTGAACAAATGCTAGTCAATCAAGGTTTCATGCAGGATAAAGCTGAGCTTCATTTTTCTTTTTTAGCTATAGAAACCACAGATAGACACATGTCTTGATCTCTGAGAATAACCTCCCCGTGTACCCTGAAAAGAAGAAAGACAGCCAAGAGATTGTTAAGAGGTTTACTGAAGAAATAGAAGAGGAGGAGTTGCGAAACGTCTTCTACAATGTAGACTCAAGAGAGAAAGAGAGAAAAAGAGAAAGTTACCTTCTCTTTCTAAGACAGAAAATGTCTAAAGCCAACAGGCTGTATCTGAATGGAAACTGATTTCCTAAAGCAGACTAAGCAATGAATCCCTGCTGGAGATATATATGTATACCAAATATAAATTTGGTATAAAATGGTTTGTCGTGAATGCGACTGCTTGAGGGCTCCTGAAAGCTGAAAGGCAAAAGGGAAGCAGTGTGCTCCCTCCCACATGTTGGGATAGACCAGGTGCCTCGATAAAAAAACACTTAATCTCTTCCCTGGCTCAAGATGATGAAGGGAGGAGAACTTATGGCTCAGAGGTTAATACAACTGCCTAATATGCAGGCAGCCCAAGTTCAAATCTGAGTAAGAGAATGGCTAGCTGATGAGAGCTAAATAGCTTGGAATAGATGTATACTAGTCTCCCTTTATTTCTTTATCAGCGAAATATAAATTTGGTAATTTATATTTATATATAAATTTATATTTATAGAATGAAATAAATATAAATTTATATTTTGCCCAGAAACTCCTTTATGACTTTCAGCTCAAGCAGCATTTTATAGGCAAGAAATGGCAAGTAAATATAAATGGTTAACTCACTCTGATGTACTAGAATTTTCTGAAGAGGGATTGTGAAGCGAAATCAAGGGAAGATCTGATAACAGAAAGATATGCTTGCCAATGATTTCCTCACGTACAATGATCAGAAAGGTTTAACGCAGATGAAAGATTTTGTGGTTGGTTATGTACAAAGTAAGGCTGAATTTAAACAGAATTATGTACTAATGCTGACCATGTTACTGCTTAAACATATAAACCTTTGTTGAAATATGAGACAAAAGAAGAAGTAAATGAACGTACTGGTAGTCCTTGATTTACTACCACAATTAGGACCAGAACTCCCATTGTTAAGTGATGTGGTCGTCCACAGTGGTGCAGTGGTTAGAATGCAGTATTTCAGGATAATTCTGCTGCCTGCCAGCTGCCTGCAGTTCGACAGTTCAATTCTGACCGGCTCAAAGTTGACTCAGCCTTCCATCCTTCCGAGGTTGGTAAAATGAGGACCCAGATTGTTGGGGGCAATAGGCTGACTCTGTAAATTGCTTAGAGAGGGCTGCAAAGCACTGTGAAGTGGTATATAAGTCTAAGTGTTACTGTTCCCCAACGAGCCATGCCTGATTCTACAGGTTTTTTTTGCCAGGTTGTTAACAAACCCAGCTTGCCCCCATTGGCTTTGCTTGTTGGAAGCCAGTTAGGAAAGTTGCAACCAGAAAAAAGTAATGGAACTTTGTTTTTATGTATAATAACTGCAGCAAGACTCATGCATATGCTCAAAAGTGGAAAGGCTCAACGTTACCCACAATGGGAAGAATATTGGGTGACAATCATAGAACTTGCAGAAATGGTTGAACTAACTTCCTTGATTAGAGAAAAAAACAATATCTATATTCATGGTTGACTGGAAACTCCTTATAGACTTTTTGCATGAAACAGAAAAAAGTGCTCATGATTTGTGGTTTTGGATAATAGAACAAAGTGAATTTTGTTTTGTATTCATAAAGTAAGAGTTAATACTGTAAACGTATTAATATTTGCTTCAGAAGAAATCAGAAGCTGCTTCTTTCTATTTATTTTTGTTCTCCCTGTTAGCCCTTTTAATCTTCTCTTTCTTCTTTATTTTCTTTGTTTCTTTTGCTCTTTATTAATTTAAATGCTAGTTTTCATGGTTTTTTTGGTAAAACTTTTAATAAAAGTTATATTTATATGAGAACTCCTGTAGGTTATGACAGTGATAAACCCAAACATTGCCACAACATTTTCAATCCCATATAGGAAGATGAGCGTAAAGAAGATTGTGCTAGGAATCAAGAGGTCAACCAGTTGCCTGAAAAGCTCATGATAAACTCCATTTAAGTATTTCCTTAAATATACTTATTCTTCATTAAAGTTATAAATCTGTTTCACTAATCCTTGCTTAGGCTAGACTTCTGTCTTGAATGTTCTCCCTCAGGCATTTTCTCCCCAAGAGTTTTCAAGATGCTTTTGAGTAGCAAAATGTTCTCATTTTAGTCAGCTGTTTGAATAAAAATAGTCAAATGCTTGCATGTAGTATTTTTTCTTTTGAAGTATATTTCTGTTTAAAAATATAAATATATATAATTTACCAAATCTAGTATGCACGGAGTAGTATATATAAACATATAATATAAAAAATATTCTTAATTTTCTCCCCCTAACTCTTTCCCTCATTTTCCACTTGTCCTTTATTTTGGCTGCTTCTTTCCCTCCTCATCTCAGTAACTTGTCCTAGAATATCTCTTAGTTTTCGCCTAACTGTGTCTTTACTAAACAAATTCCTAAAGTCCCATTGTCCAGAATCTGACTCTCCATAGACACAACACAGACTTTTCTCATAATCTTTCCACATTTTCAAACATCTCTCTCAAATTTTCTTCCTAGACTTCTCCTCATCTCAGGACCAGAATCTCTGGACTTGATAGGTTCCATTCCATTCTACATTTATCAGATGATGTCTTCTTTAACAACATGTCCTACAGCATCTACAATAAAGCCATCCTCGCAACTTTCTCTGCCCTTCCTGGACAGGGATGGGTTCTACTTACCTTTACTACCAGTTTGCAATGGGAGCGCTCGCGCTCGCTCTCAACGGGAGTGTGCACGCTCTTCTATGCATGTGCAAATCATCAATTATGACATCTAGGCGGGTGGGTGGAGCCTCCCGCCACTTTTATTACCAGTTGTAAAGAACCGGGAGCAACCCACCACTGTTCCTGGATCTTTTTATAGTCTATACCCCAGATATATACATGCCACTGTAGAGAGGCCTTCTAGCATTTCCCCCTTTTTGCCTATGTTCTTGTGATTTTGTGCTGAATCATCTGCCCTTTCTTTTACAAATCTATGACCTTGGTACAGACCCAGCTGCTTTGCTTCAAGTGGCCAGAGGACAAGCCACTTTTATTTTCCCCCAGATAGTGACAGAATATGAGTTCTTTTCCAGTCCATGATATTACACGAGGTATTTCTCACTGACTTTAAACATTCCAGGTCAGCCAATGAAAGTGCTTAATAATACAAAACAACCTACTATGGCATGCAATTGATTCTTGTTTCACTCCTCTTTAAATATTTAAAAAGCACAGTGGAGTTTCCTAAAATTAACATAATTCAGGGAAGAAGAGGGCAAGTATGTATACTAAAAAGACTTTTTGCTAGCCATGACTGAAGTCTTAATGAATGGGGCAGTTTCAAAGACTAGTCGGTGAAAGGGAAACACAAGTGATATAAGGGACATCTTTTAGCTGCTTCATCTAAACTTTTCATAATGCTTCACCCTGTCATGACGGCAGAATTAGGGGGAAAAAATGGTATTATGCTCAGTGTCATTTTACAGAGCGCTTGTAATGGCCAGGAACAAGATGCCAAAATGTCAACATTGCATCGAATTTCTTCCCATTACAGTATTAATGTTTACGACTGGCAGAGCACTGCGAGAAAAAGGAGAATGAGAGGTGCTTTGTGATCATCAGATAGCTTAATATTGGCCAGTCCCATTACCAATCACTGTCATGAAAAGAATGTGGCTATTTGTGCATTTTGATTACCAGTTTGCAAATTACCATGCATTGTTTTTGTCACTCTGGAGCAATTGAGTTATTACATGAGATATAACATGGGAGCTCACTGCTCATGAATCTTAATCACAATAATTGTTACAATCCAAAGGCACAGTGGAGCCTCAGCAATCACAGATGTCATGAAACGAGTGATCCGTGAACCACTGGCAATTAAAGAAGCAGTGATAGTGTTCCTTAGGTTAAAAGAATTTGCAAAAAAGAAATGACGTTTCCACTATGATAAGCCTCAATCTATTGTTTTTAAAAATGGCATTTCTTGAACTAAAAATCTGAACCAGCCTTTATGAAGTACTTGATATGGGCTTGCCAAATGTCAGGTCTCAAAAATTGTAATTGCCAAGTACAATAAGTTTAAATGGGCTGGCAGCTGATATATTTTTCTTTTTTACAGCAATTTCTGGACAGGTACAGATTATTTCTTCAACTTTGGGTGACAACTTATTCAGGCTTGCTGAGTAAAGGTGAACAGCAATTCAATTTTTTTTGCCAGGAATAACAATAGCTGGCAAAGCTATGTTACAGTAAATGCATGCACACTTTTATTCTGAAGCTTGTTTATTATTCTTGGAGAAATTCTATTTTCCAAAGGAAATCTGATGTTTTCTATGAACAGCATTTATGCCATTATTAACAGAATGTGACATTGCGGAGTGATACTGTTTAGTATTACATAGATTGGAATATTTGGGTGAATAATTGCACATTTAATCCTTGGCCTTTTTATAAAATATCATATATATAACTCCAAAGGAATCAGAAGAGAGTTTGAGAAGGAATTTGAGACTGAGGAAAGGGAGAATAAATTAAAAGCAAAGATAAGTGAACTCCATTTTATTCATCACACAATATTAATACATCATCATCTTTCAGATAGCTCACCCCAAATTTTCACATCGTATTAATGTGTTTGAATTTTGCTGCGGGAAAAGACTTTTGAAAATTTCATGGATAGCTAAGAAAACAAATAAATGGATCATAGAACAAATCAAGCTAAAATCTCATTCCAGCCACAAATATCCAATTGTAAATGTTCTTTTGGAAAAAGACTTAAAAAGTCTATAATTTTGGAAAAAGTGAAAGGAAAGAAAAGTGGAAGAGTAGCAGCAAGGTCTTGGATTATATGGCAGTAATGAGTTTATATATGTAGCTGCAGTATCCTGTTTGATCTACATACTTTATTATTAATATGCTGGCTGAGAATTCTGAAATTGTATTTATAACAAAGCTAGAGGTTAGAGAAGCTAGACGATTAAGAAATGATTAGAGTGTTACCTTAAGTTTCTAGCCAGTTGCAGAGTCATACCATACTAAGAGATGGAGTGGGAATCTAAAGAACAGGTCATGTACAATCTTAGTTTCTGTATACAACATATATTTATTTGGGGATTAGTTCAAACAGAGCACAAGCAGGTCCAAAGTTAGTTGTGAAATACCAAGAAATAAAACTATTAAATGCTACATTTTAATAGGGCCAGTTCAAACTTTACTTATATGATTTGAAAAGCACTTGTCTCGTGCCGCATGACCAAATATCGCTTCAAGATTTAAGGGGAAGCATTCTGGTTTCCGAAATGCTAGTTTCTTAGAATTTGCCTGGATGTAGAGCATTAAATGTTTGTTGCGTGTTAAAACTATAAAGGTAATGAAGTCATTTGCTAGTAGACACAGGATTGTTTAAATATGCAGATACATTCTGCGTGGCACTTAGATATGTTTGCACATATGTACTAAAGGAACATTAGACTTCTTTTAGCTTTAATCGTAATCATACATTTACTGGTATTTATATTAAGTCTATTTATCTCTTAATCCATGCAAAATACATCTCGGGTTATTTTTCCAAAAATTGGTATATCTCATGAATATTGGCATCCCTGGAAACATCTATGTTGTCTTCTTGTCTAAGTGCTTTTTAGTTTGTACTTTAAAAAATCCAGCCAGGGCAGCCACTAAAGCATCAAACACAAAGCACATTAACTGCTCTTACTTTCAGCCATAATTTATGCTAATTTTTTTATATAGAAGAGAACTAAAAAACACTAGCCTTGGGAACACATTTCATTTAAGACATGTTCCAGTTATGTCACAAGTTCTTTAATGACCTGCATAACAAGAAATATTTGCAATAAATGGATCTATCATCTGTCTGTCTGCCTATCGATCGATCAATCAATCGATCGATCATATCTTCCTTGATAGGGGCCCTGATTTTACATAACATATGTTTGAAAATGCTGCTGTGAAATTTCTGCCCTAGAGAACTGGCAGTCGCAATAAACGATGGCTGTTTTGAGCATAGCCTGGAGGGGAGGGAGAAGGCATGTAGGAATTAGTTTTCCCACGAATGGTTGACAAGCTTTGCCATAACCGATAGGTACTGAACAATAGTGCTACATCTAATGGGCTTTTCCAATACATCACTTGCATGCATATGTGGGCTTGATGAATACTCTGTGCCCATAAGTAAATTACTAGAAAATCAAAAGTTCTCTGGGTTGCTTTCACTTAATCCCTACCTCATTTCCTTGCCTGCCTCAGTTCCTTGAAGGTTCTGCAGGAAGGCAATCAAAACTTCCACCATTTAACCTTCTCCCATCTCTCTCCAATCTTTCAGCCAAATTCCGGCAAAAAAAAAAAAAAAAAATAGAGATTAAACAGATTTAACATCATGGTTGAAATTAGCATGACATATTTAACCCCAAGGTTGAAACCAGCAAGAGGAATCAGCTTTCTCAAATAAAGGAAATCTCTTCGGGATATAAAAGATTTAACTTTTTTTTACATATTGTGTAATTAACAAACAACAGTTTTTTTGTTCCTGAAGTCTTCACCCTGATTTGTAATGCAAAGACCACAAGCTCAGCAGGATGCCTAACAAATGAGTGCCCCCTTTTGGCTGGCTCACTAACTGCACTCTCCAAGAACCCCAGGAGTTGTTGTTTGCATGCTTTCAAGGAACAATAGAGGGATTTTCCTATAAAAAGAACCTACCCTGGGAAATTGGTTTGTGTCGCCCTCCAATCATGCTTGTGGAATAAACTTCACCTCTGCTTCAAGTAATTGCCTGTGTCCTGCATTATCTTTTTTATTCCAGCTAGGAACAATCCAGATGTCCTTCTAACAATTTCAACTTGAAAGGATGCTATATAGTATGCAATGGGATCATTAAAAAGTAAACACCATTCTTAGGGATTATGTCAACATCCCAATGATGAAATCTGAACTGGTTTGCTACCGGTTCACTGGCTGCGCATGTGTGCTGTGTGCCAAATGTGTGCTGCATGTGTGCATGTGCACCAAATGTGTGCTGCATGCGCATACGCAGTGTGCACCAAACATGCACTGCGCGCATGCACAGTATGCACCAAAAGGAGTCTTGGGAAGGTAAGTAAAACAGCGAGGGGGGGATCAGCTGTGCCGCGCGATTTAGCTTCGCTAGAAAGCAGGATTTCCTGCTTTCTAGCAAAGCTAAACCACTCGGCACAGCTGATCGTCGGAAATACCGGTTCAACTGAACCAGTAGCTTTTTAAACTACCAGTTCAACCGAACTGGTAGCTAACTACCGGTTTGCCCGAACAGGTAGCTTTTTTTAACCACTGGTTCGCCTGAACCGATAGTTTTTATTACTACCAGTTCACTCAAACTAGAGCGAACCGGTAGCATTTCACCCCTGCAACATCCATCTAAAAGGGTTTTGTCAGATGTAAATGCCTTATTCTATAATGTGTAAATAGTATATGAATGGGATATCAGGGGTTAACTTATCCTTCTATTCTTAATGTATTCATATTTCACCACTCCCTCTTATAGCTCCACCCACTGTATATATAAGGAGCCACCTTCACCCTTTTCCTTGCTTCTATCTGTGAATATTCAGTGAATATAGAATGCCTATTGTAAATAAAAGGAAGTATATTTAAACCTTTAACTCTTACTATTATTATTGAGTCTGATCCTAAAAATATTGCAACAAGCTGGTAGCAGAGGATGGTTAATTGACTCAATAAAAACTTAAAAATGTCTAAGAAAGATAGGCCCAACACCAGGGCCTACAGCAAAGAAATAGAAACAGAACAAGAAATAATCAACGAATCCACAAACGCAATTTCGAGAGAATCCGAAGAATACATCACTGAAGACGAAGAAATAAGAGATGAAAATGATGACCAGGAAGAAATCGAAATAGAGAATAACGAACTCAGGTCAGAGATATTAAAACTATTAAAAAGCCAGAAGAATGATGAAAGCCTCATCGCGAACCTCCAAGAAATGCTAAAGAACAGCGGAGCAGCGAGAGAGAAAAACATCACTAATGAGAAATCTAAAGACACAAAAATAGTGAGTAATACGACTGCAGAGAAAGTCATTACGAAGAAGAAAAAATGTGCTCCCGCGCGAAATTTTGAATGGCAGCCATCTTGGTTTCAACAGACCTCCGAGATGAGCGAAGCAGAGCCAATCAAAATGCTCAGTTCAAAATTTCTGGCGCGAAAAACGTTATCAGACAACGAAAATGAAAAAGAGGATTCAAACTCATCGGAAGAGACAGAAACAGAAAGTGAAGATGACCCAACAAGATCCCAAGTAAAGTCAGCAATGAAAACGCTTTTTGCTGCATTTGGGCCAAAACTAAAAATTACCAAAGAGCCACCGAAGAAGCGAGCGAGCAAGCCGACACCTCAAGACCTGCCCGCTCCCATCCTGACTTCGAGAGCGACGACGCCCGAACCCAGAGAGCCTTGTCGATTCCGTCCTACACCACAGACCGAAGCAAGTGCCAACGCTCCCAAAAGAAAAAGAAGAGCAGCCGCCGTCGTCAGAACTCCCAAGGCCGAACCAGAGACCGACTCGTCTGAAGAGGAGCGGAGCGAACGAGCCACAATGGAGAGAACCTTCCACGACGCCGCCGAAGAAGAAATGAACAACGCGCATGCGCGAAACTATGCAGGCGGTCCGGGAAGACATGAACTGGCGAGAGAACCGCGCAGACTCGTTGCGAGCATCCCCATGCCGTTTTGCAATTTTCTACACTTGCGAGACCACGGACTACCTCAGGTTGTAAGTAATGGACAAAATAATGTGGGAAACTTACCCAGCGACTTCCCAAAACTAAGGGTTGATGGCATTAATTTGCAAGAATGGTATCAACAGCTCCAGGTTATATTTATGAAAGAAAATTTACTATTTTTTATCACTAGTCCCCCCAAAAGACCTTGGACTTTAAAAATAGATTGTTTACACCATAGGGCATTTTTCTTAATAATATCTAGTGTGTCTCCTGCAATGTATCATAGCATCAAACCAAATCTAACTGTTTCAGAAATTATTCAATGCATGTTTAATTTGTTTCACAGCGACAGTGTAGCTACCACCACAAGAATGTCTAAGGATTTCTTTTCATCTAGGGTGAAACCAGGGGTTTCTATAAGTGAGCATTTAATATCTTTAAACAAAATAAGAGCTGAACTGCATTTGAGGGGAGAGGTGATTTCAGACCAAACAATGAAAAGTGTTATTATCAATTCACTTGATTCATCATGGGATAATTTTATGTCACATTTAGACACTATCAATCTAGGATATTTATCCATAGAAAGTCTATCCAACAAATTGATAGCAGAAGACAATTCAAGAAAAAATCATACTAGCAATCACACAGAGCACAAACCTTTTAGGAAAGTAGCTTTCCAAGACAAATATAATGAAACACTTAAATGTCACAATTGTGGATCCAGGGAACACAATAGAAGAGATTGTCCCAAAATTTCAAAGGAAAGACATAGGTCAGAATATAGGAACAAATACAATTATAGACAGTCTTCCATAGATAGACATAGATATAGAAGCCCACCAAATTACAGAGAAAATAGAGGGGGCAGAGAAAATTCAAAGGATAGAAAATCTGGTTCACTGAATGGACTAAATAAACAAGACAACGCTAAAATACAACAAAATGAGAACAACAATTGGCTTATTGATTCTGGAGCAACTAATCACACCACTAATAACAAAAATATATTGTCTTCATTTACAGAAGATAAATTTGTAATAAAGGTAGCTAACCAAGAAAAGGTTCAAGTATTAGGCAGAGGGAATGTAACCTTGCCTGGTCTAGGAAAAATAGAGGGGGTATTATTAATACCTGAAATACCTCATAACATACTAAGTGCCATAAAACTAAGTAGAGACTCTGACATTAATATAGTTTTCTCAAAGGGAAAAGCGACTTTGGAGAAGAATAAAATAAATGTAGGCACTGTGATAATTAAAGGAGGCCTACCTTATCTGATAACAAAGGAAGAATGGTTGCACAACATTGATTCAAATATAGAAGATTGTATTGAAGCAGATGATGAAAATATTAGCAACAGTGACAATGATGAATGTAAAATATCTCATGATCATGCAGATGCACACAAAGAAAAAAAACCAAAAATAGGTAAGCCAATTCATGATGAGTGTGCTCACATCTTACATAGGAAGTTAGGACATGCCAGTTTTCCTGTAGTGCAAAAAATGATTGAACACGCAGAAGGTGTCAGAATAAAAAATTGTGAAAACTATTTGGAATGCTCAGTATGTAAATCTACAAAACTAAAAACTAGTCCCAGGCCAAGAAAATCTACTAGATCAACTAACAAAATTTTTGACTTAGTACACATGGACCTAGTTGGCCCATTAACTCCATCAATCACTTATAGAAAACGTTACTTCCTGACAATAGTAGACGATTATAGCCTCTATGGGTTTGTTTACACATTAAAACACAAAGATGAAACCTTTCAAAAATTTAAGGAATTTTACAAACGCATAGAAACACAACACAATATCAGAATAAAACAAATTATGACAGATAGGGGATGTGAATTCATGTCCAAAGAATTCTCCCAATGGTTAAAGGATAGAGGAATGCTACATTACACGTCCAGTCCATTTTCTGCGTTTCAGAACGGGATTGCAGAGAGGAAAAATTCCACTTTACAAACCATGATTAGGTGCACATTGGAGGATGCTGGCTTAAGCAAACAATTTTGGTCAGAAGCCTTACATTATTCAAATTACACACAAAATAGAACCTGGTCCAGTATTGTAAATAAGACACCATATGAAGTAATGTATAATAGGAAACCAAAATTAGCACACATGCACATATTTGGAGTCACTGCAGACGTACACATACCTAAACAGTTAAGAAGGAAGGGAGAAAACGTATCCAGAAGACTCAGATTTATGGGATATGAAACTGGCACCAAAGGGTACAGATTCATTGATAATAATAACAAATTTATAGTTTCCAGAACAGCTGTGTTCCATGAACAGGCCAACTGGTCTAAATTACATCTTAATGAAATATTTCCAAATAAATGCAAAGATACAAAATCTCATGAGGAAGGGACCATAGAAAAACAAAATATCAACAAATATAAAAGCAAAACCAAAACTTGGACAAATAGCCAACACAAAATAAAGACAGACACACTAACAAAAAAGGAAGCAAGATATTTGCATGATAACAATAGCAAACCTGAAAGAGCCATTAGGAACAACAGAAATCAAACACCAAATAAATACAGAGATTACATAATGCATATGGATGGTGAACCGATAACACCTAATACATATGAGGAAGTGTTAAAACTTCCTCATGAAGAAAAAGAAAAATGGGAACTTGCTATGAAGAAAGAAATGGAAAGTTTACAAGGATTAAATGTATTTACACCTGCAACTGCACCTAAAGATAAAACAATTATTGGTACCAGGTGGATATATAAAATTAAGAACTTAGAAGGAGGCAATACTCTATACAAAGCTAGATTAGTTGCACAAGGTTATGCACAGAAATATCCGGAGGACTATACTGAAACGTATTCCCCCACAGTAAGAACTGAGAGTGTCAAAACAGCTCTAGTGGTAGCATCAGCACTCAACCTTGATGTATTTCAATATGACATACAGACTGCGTATCTACACGCGAAACTAGATAAGGAAATATATGTAAGAGCACCTCACAGTCAGTACACCAACAAAAATGAAATTTGGCTGTTAAACAAAAGTTTATACGGATTAAAACAATCTGGTAAAAGATGGTATGATTGTTTAGTAAAAGTACTTAAGACCATGGATTTCAATGCTACCACTGCTGATAACTGTTTCTTTGTCAAAAATGGTGACGATTACACTGAATTTGTGTTGATTTATGTAGATGACATTTTATATATAGGAAAACACAAAGAGAGAAGAGAAACTTTTGTAAATAAGTTAAATGAACATTTCTCGTTGAAATCTCTAGGTAAAGTGAACAAATATCTTGGTGTCCAAATTAATAAGACTAGAAGGGGATTCAAACTTACTCAGAGAGATAAGATTATAGAACTTTTAAATAAATGCAATTTAAACAATGCCAAACCTTGTGATACTCCTATGCAAACTGATTTTCTTAGAAATACTGATGAATCTTCTCCTGAATTCAAAGATAACACATTTTATAGATCAATCATAGGTTCACTTCTTTATATATCTAATTGGACTAGACCAGATATCGCCTTACCACTCAATTTATTATCCAGACACGTCAGCAAACCAACAATGTATCACTGGGAAGCTGTTAAAAGGATTTTAAGATATCTGAAATGTACACTAGATTTTTGCTTAGTATTAGAACCTAGTGATAATAAAGAACCAAAGCTTGCATGTTACGCAGATGCGGACTGGGCTGGTGACACATCATGCAGAAAAAGTACATCTGGTTATATTTTTTTCTTAAATGACTGTCCAGTTTACTGGTACACTGGTAAACAAGAACTAGTAGCCACTTCAACGACAGAAGCGGAATATGTTTGTTTATCCAAAGCTGCAAATAACCTTGTATGGTTTAATGATTTAATTTCAGATGTTTGGAAAAAACCTGCTTTGCCTTTTGTTATGCATGAAGACAATAAAGCAGCCATTGAAATATCTAGATCCGATGCCATTGGACAAAGGTCCAGGCATATAGATATAAAATTTAAACATGTGAGACAATTATCTCAGGATGGATTTATTAAAGCAGTGCATTGTGATACTTCAGAACAATTAGCTGACATATTGACAAAGCCTTTACCTTCTAAACAGCACAAATATTTAACTTCTAAATTGTATGTCTTGTATTGTCCTGAATCTGAATGTAATTGGTGTTGCATAACGAATCGGCATTTAGAGGGGGATTTGTCAGATGTAAATGCCTTATTCTATAATGTGTAAATAGTATATGAATGGGATATCAGGGGTTAACTTATCCTTCTATTCTTAATGTATTCATATTTCACCACTCCCTCTTATAGCTCCACCCACTGTATATATAAGGAGCCACCTTCACCCTTTTCCTTGCTTCTATCTGTGAATATTCAGTGAATATAGAATGCCTATTGTAAATAAAAGGAAGTATATTTAAACCTTTAACTCTTACTATTATTATTGAGTCTGATCCTAAAAATATTGCAACAGGTTTAGAAGGATTTTAAACTATTAATATGAAGAAAACATTGATTTATACTTGCTGGACATTTTTCCTAATGAAAAGAGCTGGCAGTGGAGAGCAGGAATGCCCATTCGTTATATAGGTATTATTAGAATGTTGTTCTGATTGGGGCCATCACTTGGTCAAGTGAGTTTGCTATTAGCAATAGCAATAGCACTTAGACTTATATATCACTTTACAGTGCTTTACAGCCCCCTCTAAGCGGTTTACAGAGTCAGCATATTGCCCCCAACAATCTGGGTCCTCATTTTACCCATCTCGGAAGGATGGAAGGCTGAGTCAACCGTTGAGCCTGGTGAGATTTTGAACTGCCAAATTGCAGGCAGCTGGCAGTCAGCAGAAGCAGCCTGCAGTACTGCACTCCAGCCACTGCGCCACCGTGGCTATTGTTCTTTTACAGCTCTTTTATTATTTAAATAAAGTAATACAAACTTCAGAAATACACATACACATACACACACATACATATACTCATGTAAATGATAAGTAAGCAGAAATGCTATCCGGATAGTCATAGAGCCGTTTTTGCTCATTTTCCAGACTATGAACTATCTGGCAAACAATCATTTCTCCAATTCTGCTTCATGGTAAACTGCAGAGGAATTAGTAGCAAAGTATAATTGGGGTCTGGAGAATTGTGGGGCCTGGAGAGTGTATAGGTGTATAGATGTCAGATGCAAAATAGGACCATTAGTGTAGGTAGCAGCCTAAATGATTTATTGAAGTCTGTACACAAGAATCAACTAAAGGTCAGCATTAAATTGGTGCTAGATAATGGAATGGAATTCATGGAGGACTGGACTAAGGTCTTTTGTGGCAACACAAGGATTTGAAACTGATGATGCATTTTACTCCACTCTCCTGTTATGCTTGCTAGTCTCCTACAACTGATACTGCCAGTAATGAATAATCTCTTGATCCTGCTGTATCTAATATTTTGCAGAAAGACAGCTAAACACCCAATCAGTAGATTTTTCAGACGTCTGCTTTTGTGTGTGTTTTGAGTTACATTTTTCATCAGGCATTGCTTAAAAAACCTAGTAACAACTTGTACACGGTTTGTTTTCTTTGTGTTGTGATTGCTCTGTGTCTTGAAATGTATCATTTGTTATTTTCTTGTCAGGAAGTGGAAACCGAAGAAAAGCTCTAGATGGCTACATTAACCGAGAAGCCTGTCTTGTATAGAATCTAATGAGGAAAGTACAGAATAGCGTGAAAGAATGCTACCCTTCTCCCCATTTTCAGCAAGTACAACTGCAGTAAATTTTGATGTCTGCAATCTCATTCATCCATTCAATCCCATCCTAAAAAATTGGAGTTAGATATTTTACAAATTCAGATGCCATTTGCATCAAGTATGGTTAGTATAGGTAGGATTGGGAAGAAATGTTACATGGCATATTTAGGTAATTATGGGTTAAGACACTGATGTGAATAGATTCTTGATTACTTTAAAAAAAAAAGGAGCGAGCTGTGAAATTTATTTGTTCCGTAATGTGATTTTTCTTTTCTTTTCTTTAGCATTTTGTCCTAAAGAGAATGTTGTATTTTGATTTTCCTCATTCTTGATGAAAATGTCATAGAAAGTCATTGGAATGCATTGCCGAAGAGTGAGGATCTAACTTCAGATGGTAATGAAGCTGTAATTTTAACTGAAATGAAAGAATAAGGTTTATTACAGGAAAGACCCATTTGGTCCAGTGGTTAAGACTCCAGGCTAGAAAGCAGGAAATGGTGAGTTCTAGTTCTGTCTCAGCCATGAAAGCTGGATTTGAGGCTATATATAAATAAATTGGTTTGGAGGTAGGAAGGTAGATAGATAGGTAGGTAAAGCCTAAAACTATCACAGAGAGTCAGAGAGCAAGTACACTGGGAAGACAAAGCCGGGAAGGAATCATTTTGAGATTAACAATCTTTCAACCAAAGAATAACAAGAGGGAGAATTAGAGGGAGAAAATAGATGAAATTCCTAACTCTACAGCCCCTTGTGGCTGTGAGGTACTAAAGAATCAGTGCGGTTGAAGTCACTCTTCCAATGCCCGTTCTCACTGGCTCATGTACAAATTCCACCATTTTGCAAAGAGTTTGATCTCATTGTTGTTGAAAATATTAGAGGAAGCAATTTGAATATGTTCCTGAGTGGATGCATCTTCTACCTCTCTTTTGATGGGCATCTTACATACTGTGACCTTAATTTTTATTAGTTCCTCCTGGATGAGGTCTTTTCCATCTGGGAGTACTGATCTGGCCATTGAGAACTGAACTGCTGGCAGTGGGCAGAGTTAGACTGCAATACTGCATTCTAACCACTGCGTCACCATGGCTCATGTTTTTTCTGTTGCTGGATCTGCCCTTTAGAACATCAGACTCCCCCAAGGTTAGGTTGGCCCTGACCTTGCTGGGTTTTCAAAATACCTTAAGACATAGTTGTTCTCCCAGGCATGGGGGTCAGAAACTTAGGCAAGCTTGGTCTATGTTCTAGGGAAGTGATGAAGACTTCATTTCGGGCTCTATGGACTGATCCTTTGTTGGGCCCTGGGGAAAAAAGTTGGTTTTTACTTTTCCTCTTAAGGAGGAGCAATTCTCTGTGTATATTAATAGTTTTATGGAAAGATCTATGATTATGTATTTCTTGCAAGACTGTCACTTCAGTCAACAGTCTCTCCTCAAGTTTGCAAAATCTTCTCTGAAATCTTAGAATCAAACATTCTTAAGGTGCCCTAGTCTGGTCTTCTTTCCATGGCCTAGCTTGTACTGTGTTGCATTTGTGGCAGTGGCTTGGTTCTCATTCTGCAGATAGGTGAAATTATGGGATTGGCTCTCCCTAGGTCATGCACTTTATCATTTTGGTACAAGAGTGCTTTTTCCTATCTGCTGTGTCATTCTGTTCTGTCTGATCTACAGTTCCTTGCTATTTCTGGCAGTTTTTCATTTTAGTTGCCATATATTCCTCCTCATTTTCTGTGCATCGAATTTGTTCACTTTCTCACCAAAGTCATGCACCTTTGAATTTCTCCGACACTTAACTCTTTTCATTGAGCAAGTAGCAAAAGTATATCTAGAATAATTGCCTATAAAAGTTAGTAAGTATCTGTTTCCACCTGGTGTAATTACTCACAGTGATCCACAGATGTTGCTATAGATCAACTCCAAGAGTTTCTCTCTCTCTTTTTTCTTTTTAATTTCTGAAAATGAAAGTTTAGTATCCTTTGCCCTTACACAGTGTAGATATTTTGCTTGGGTTCCACTTATCTACATCCTAGGTCCTTATGCAAAATTCCATAATAATAACATCCTTCCTAGGTCCTACCTGTCTGTATTATAGGCTTAAACAATTCCTGTAGTTGCACACTTCTACACTTCGGGTTTTATTCTCTGCACAATTTCAAACAATTACTTATATATTCCTTTCTGTATAATTATGGTTTCTTTACACCTTACTTCATATTCTTTCTGGGTCAAACACTGTACTTAAGAACACTGATTAATTGATTGATTGCGTACCAATTCATCAATTGATTGCATAATTAATCAAATCAAGGTGTTATTGACTCTTAGTGACCACAGACTGTAGTTAGGTTGCCTTCACGATGATGACTTTCTTATCTGGTCTTTCAGATCTTCTCATGATGCACCTATCACCACTGAATTCATCCAGCTTGCTGCTGGTTGTCGTGTTTCTTCTCTTTCCTTCCACCTTCACCAGCATTAGAGCCTTCTCCAGAGAGCTGGGTCTTTGCATAATGTGTCTGAAGTGAGATAATTTGAGTCATTTGTTCATTGAGGCCTATTAATTTATTTCTTTGGTCATCCAATTGTTCCTTTTCTTGGCTGTCCATGGTATTCTCAGAAGTTGACACCAAGACCAAAGTTGAAAAACATTAATAACTTTACTGGATGTCTGTTTTCTATCGAACTCCTGCTTGACAAATTTATGCATAAAATGCATCTCCTGATCCACATTTTAAATATTGTCACAATCACAGTGTAACTTGTTTGCCGGCTACTGGAGAATCCTACTGCATGCTGATATAAATCTAATCTTATTCTTTGAGTATTAGGTCAGTCCTAACAACTCTAAGTCAAACAAACTATTTAGATAATACTAAATTTTTTTCTATTTGTATTACATTTCCTATTATCATTTCATTGTGACAATTTTCTGTAATAAATAGTTTTAAGATACTGGGCTGGAAGAAAAATGCTATGCTTGGTTATATGACAGAGTTTCCATGTGTGTGTGTGTGTGTGTGTGTGTGTGTGTGCGCGCGCGCATATACTGTGTTTCCCTGAAAATAAAACCCTGTCTTATATTTTTTTGAACCCTGAAATAAAGACTTGGCCTTATTGCTATGCGCTCAAAAGCCTGATTGGGCTTATTATTAGGGGATGTCTTATTTTGGGGGAAACAGGGTATACAGTACATATACTTATATGTATATATATACATATACTTATATGTGTGTGTATACATATATACATATACTCAGTGGTGGGCTGCAACTGGTTTAAGAACCAGTTCTCACATGCATATGCAGGCTTTGTGCACGCACGTGCCTAACTCACTTGAGTGGCAGACCTCACCTTGAGGGGCATGGTGTTGTAGATCGTCATTGTGAAGTCAGTATCATATTTGCAGACTGTCAGGGCAGTATGACATTAATTACTGGGGGCTGGAAGCAGAGGAGCGAGTACTGTGCAGTTCTCATGTCTTTCTTATGAGTTTACCGTGGCCACTTCATAAAGTTATAAAACTTCATAAAACGATTAAGGGCACGAGGAATGATGCTGTGGACTGTTGATCCAAATCACAGGCTCTGGTTGTATCATAGGCTTAGTGTAATCGTTGAGATGAAATCATCATCAAAGTTAAAACTGACCAAATGATTATATGCTATCACGTCTCCACAAATACATTTTCAGCTGAGATAATTTGTGTGTTCAGTCTGAGGCATCGTTTGTGCAGTGTGTATATTTTCTGCTTCCAAATCTAATTCAAGATGCTGGATGCTTACCTTTAATGCCCTCCGAATATATTTATTCTGTTCTGTTCCACCCAATATGATAAGATTTCTGGTGGGGATTGCAATGGGAATAATAAAAACACAGTACAGAAAACAATCAGCACAGGAAAGGCGTAATTGCATATAACTCTTATCCCAAGATACCATGAGCATTGAAAATTTGCAGTCACTACACATACTAAAGAATAAGACTCTGAAGAATATTTTCCCCTCTGAACCAAAAGTTCTGCACAGCCCTATTCCATGAACTGTGAGTCATATCTGACAAGTCCCTTTCTTTGGTGGCCACTTGCAATTTCCTTCATTACATATTTGATGGGGGTGAAAGAAAGCCACCAAAACAGGGGTGAAATCCAGCAGGTTCTGACAGGTTCTGGAGAACCGGTAGCGGAAATTTTGAGCAGTTCAGAGAACTGGCAGCGGAAACTTTGAGTAGTTCAGAGAACTGGCAAATACCACCTCTGGCTGGCCCCAAAGTGGGGAGGGAATGGGGATTTTGCAGTATCCTTCCCCTGGAGTGGGGTGGGAATGGAAAATTTGCAGTATCCTTCCCCTGCCACACCTACCAAGCCACACCACGCCCACCAAGCCAAGCCTACAGAACCGGTAGTAAAAAAAATTGGATTTCACCACTGCACCAAAATGAACATTGGGTCCTGATAAATGCACATAGGAAATGTCACTTAGATACCTGAACTCAAGTCAATTAGACTTTAAAGGTCAGAGTTGAACTGGGCCTAGATATGTCTTCAAGCAGCCTCTCTTTTCCCAGCAAGTTGGGCTTTAGAAGCTTTAAGAGACACTCTTTTCCCAAATATTTATTAGTATATTATATGACAACAAGGAAGAGTTTGTTCTATTACTTCAGATAATGGAATATGCATTAGTTTGGCCAGAATATTTTTGTTTATTTTTTTAGTGGCATTTAAAATCCAGGTATTAAGTTAGTTGGGGCAGCTATTTATTTTATGTATTTGCTTTTTATTAATATGGTTGACCTTGCTGTTTTATTGTTTTACATTATATCACACTTTTATACACCTTTATACTTCAAAATAAAGAATAGAATAGAATAGAATTCTTTATTGGTCAAGTGTGATTGGACACACAAGGAATTTGTCTTGGTGCATACACTCCCAGTGTACATAAAAGAAAAAATACATTTGTCAAAAATCATAAGATACAACACTTAATGATAGTCATAGGGAACGAATAAGCAATCAAATCATATTAAGAAACAGTCAAGATAAATTGTAAGGATACCAGCAACAAGGTTACAGTCATACAGTCATAAGTGTGAGGAGATGGGTGATAGGAACGATGAGAAGATTAATAGTAGTGCAGACTTAGTAACTAGTTTGATAGTGTTGAGGGAATTATTTGTTTAGCAGAGTGATGGCATTCGGGAAAAAACTGTTCTTGTGCCTAGGTGTTCTGGTGTGCAGTGCTCTATAGCGTCGTTTTGAGGGTAGGAGCTGAAACAGTTTATGTCCAGGATGCAAAGGGTCTGTAAATATTTTCACAGCCCACTTTTAGACTTGTGCAGTATACAGGTCCTCAATGGAAGGCAGGTTGGTAGCAATTGTTTTTTCTGCAGTTAAAGGGAAATATAGAACAGAATAAATATAAATTTGAACTACAACCAGAGGACTGTGCTTGCCAGTGACAAGGGAAGCAGAACAGGATGAAGTTCTGGATAATAAATGAATCTTTTCCTTAATTTTAAAACAAGTTAACAGGAAGATATGTGGAGTTTTAAACTAGCCTAATGTGATTCAGTTTCATACCCTCAACATGGCCAATAAATTATGTCTTCCCATTATGTTAATTTATTAAAGCAAAGTTTTTGGCAACTTCCAATGAGGATTCATGGTGAACTAAACATCCCTGAAGGAGCGACAATTGCATTGCAATGAAGATCAGCAGCCAGATGGTGGTTTTTTTTAGCTTCTGAAATCTCTCTGGAAAAAGGAGAGATTGTGAGATCTCCCATATGTACTCCAGACAGCTTCTTCTCATGAGTAGACTGCAGAAATGGAAGTTTTACTGTTTGACTTGTGAATTGAGCAGCTGGGAGTTAAGGGAGTTCAACTGATCTCACAGCTGTAATGTAGCTTATAAAGCCATAAGGTTTGCTGAGCCCAATTTCTTAATCACTTTCAGAAATTGCTTCTTAAAGTGCTTTTTAGCCATTAGAAATCTTCACAACAACAAGATTTAGAATACTGGGTGAGTTTTCTTAGCAAAAAGAGTTTTAAATCTTAAATTTAAGGACTTATTTTTTTCTTTTTAATAAAGAGCAAAAGGGTGATTAAGAACGTTGATTTTGGAAACTTACGAATGGACTAAAGGTTTTGAAATAAGAGGTCGAAGTTAATTATATGAATTCTTCACATGGGAAAATGCTTTGTTTTGAATGCTTTTAAAAAAATGATAGAATGGGAGTTGAAAATAAAGGAGGAGAACATTTAATTTTGGCTTACTGATTCAGCATGGAGCAAAACATTTTAAAAACGCATGTTTTGAAGGATTTGTGAACAATGGACCCAGAAATTAAGTTTAAAAGTGTTTGCCATTGTAGATACATCATACCTAAAAGATGGTATGAAACAGGAGCAAATTTTATTGGACAAACCTAAGATTGATTTGAAAATGAATTAAAAATTATAGAGTACAAGAATCATGTGGAAAAAGATGCTACACTGGACATAGAAATGAAACCAGCTGATGTCTTAATAATTAAAAGGGATACACAAATAACAAACCAAAAAAAGTAACCTGGATAACTTTCCTATAGTGGATTTACCAAAGAGACTTGTTTAAAGGTTTGAAGCATTTTGTAAGAAGGTGCAAAGAAAAAATGAAAAGAAATCAAGTTCTAAGATAGTATTTGAAGGGATCAAAGCTCAAGATTGTTAAAAATAAAAGGAAGGAATAAAAAGTTATTTGATCAAGGTTAAAGTAGGTATACTGCTATCTCTGGTAACCCTTAATAAACTTTTACTAACATCGGGACTGAAAGACAAGACTTTACATAATTCTTCAGAGATGAGATGTGGGAAGAACAAATCATTTGTTGTATTTTAAGAGAAGGTGATACTAAAATTGTTTATACTAGTTGTGCTAAGGGGAAGTTATTTCTTTATATATTTCTTTTCTTTTTCTTCATTATATTATTTCTATTTTTCCTTTTTTTCTTTGTATTATTTTATTATTTTTTTATTTTGTGTTCTTATTTTTAATTGTAATATTTAATAAAATTACTTAAAAGAATAAAGCAAATTGTTTGCTAGGTTGTGTCTCCTTCAGTAGCCCTTTTATTTTCCAGATACTGACATCCACTGTCTGGTTGGAGGGGGTTATTGAATTGGAGGGGGTTATCGAAATTATCTTCGCTGCATCCAATTTTAAACATCCCAAATAGATGGCTGTTCAGCCTTTGCTTGAGTGCGTCTAATGAAGGAGTCCTGCATCTACCTTGGTCATTTGCTTGGTTGCACCTAGTGAGGGAGCCCTGCACCTATATCCTAACTTTAAGAAGCTTTCCTCAATCTTCTACTGGAATATGCCTTCTTCTAACTCGCGGGTGTCAAACTGTGATGTCATGTTATCGTTACATGATGCATTGTGATTTCCCCCCCTTCGCTAACCCGGGGTGGGCATGGCTAGCATGTGACCCATCTCACCCTATGGGCCATGAATTTGACACCCCTGAGAACTGCTCAAGCTTCTGTATGGAAAGATCAGATTTTGACTATGCTTTCAGAAGTCTTTTTATATTTTGTGCCATCCTTTGTGTGTATTCTTTTCTTTGCACTTTTAATAAGTTACGATGTCCAGAATTGTAATGCTTAAGGTGGAGCTAAACAAATGCAGGACATAGTGGAACTATTATTATTTTTTAAAGTATATTTATTTAGATTTATAAATTATATATCAATTGTATACAATTATATAAATTACATAGAATATATATTATATTTTTTTAAAATATAGAGTTTTATAATTATAAAGATATATTTATAGAATATAGCTTAAACTGTAAACTGCCAGAGCCACTGTACTAGTGAGATGGGCTGTATAGAAATCCAACAAATAAATATATTTATTGATAGGCTTAAAATTGCAAATGTCATTTTAGCAGCCAGATCACAATGCTGGTTCATATTTGGCATGTGACTATGGTACCAAGACAGTTTCTTTTCATAGATATAAGTAGTAAACCAGGGATTACTAATCTTAAATCTGTGGATTTTCTCCCCCCCATAAATTGACCACATTGCATTTGTCATTATTAAATTTCATTCTATTTCTTTCTATCCACTGACTAGCCAATGACATTCACAGGAGATGTCAAAATAAACTTGTATCATGATGCCACATCTACCAAATTGCCCATTTTGACCCTGTGAAGGATATTATCTCATGTACCAAGATAATTTTATAAATTTTATTTTTTGTCTTCCAGAACATTATCTACCCAACCGTTTTGAATCATCTACAAATTGGATAATTATTTCCTTTATACTGTCATCCAAGTAATGAATGAAAATGGCTTTGGCCCAGGATTGAGCCTTGTGGCATGCTTCTTACTATTTCTCTCCAATTGGATGAGAAACAGTTAATGAGCACACTTTTCAGTAGTTTCCGTAACCTGCTGTTACTAGGATATCTCTCCACTGCTGCCAATTAAGGATCATATTTATCACTCTGCAGAAGAGTATAATGTGATCAATAATCTCCAAGCGCACTCTAGAAAGTGCAAACTTCAGGAATATTAGTCTCCCAGGTACCGTTTAATATTATCAAATCTAAATTATTAATAATCTGAGTCATGCACCGTCTTACAAAATTAACTCTTCTTTCCCTAGCATTGTATATTAAAAAAAGGAGCTGCTTCTAAATTCAGAGTAAGGCTGGAATAATAATCTTCATGAAATACTTGGTCATTTATGATGAGTCTTGGCATTAAAGTCTCCACCTGCTATTACAAAAGTCAGCCATTGCAGCTCATTCTGTTTTTGAGCTTTTCCGACTCTATAAATTCATGGGTCTTTGTCAGAGTTTGTTGCAGCACACACAATCAGACACACACAATTAAATAATTCTGCAGGATTCATCTACATAAGAAACTTCTTTATATACAATACCATATAGCAGAAGTCAGCATACAAAATCCGGAACACAGAAGCAATATTCATAGAAGCAAGTCATTACAGAGTAGAGAGATACAGAGGCTAATATATTGTACACAGGCTGCCATTAAAGAGGCCAAACTAACTCTTATATACAGTTCAGCAACTCTAAGCCACGCCCAAATCCAAACTGTCTCTTATGGCCCCATACAAACAAATACTATGTTTTAATTTCCAAACAGTTCCCATTGGCTGACCTGTTACCATGTCTATCCAAACAGTCCCCATTGGCTGATCTGTTGCTATGCCTATTCCAGTCTATGAATATTCATACTCTTGACAGTCTTGAATACTTTTTCCCCCTTGGTTACCTCTCCTTTATTCTACCACTCATATATACACCCAGGACTGTATATGGTCAAGTCAGCATTGTACCCACCATGGAACAACTGAAGCTTTGCCTATTTTTTTTAAAGGTATAGCCAAAACATCAGCAGAATTTTGATTGCACACTTATGGCTGCCAACTTGACTTTTTTGACCATATCTGGGAGACATCCCTGTATGTAGCCATTTGGGTTTTCATATTTCCCTAAGGTTTTATGCTTTTGGTGTTTCCTTGCATAGAAAAAATATGATTAAAAACTGGTTTGGTGCTTTCATTCAGATTATTTCTGTAGTGAAAACCAGAATACGATCACATTTATTAAAAGTTTTACTAAGAAATATCTAACTCTTTCAAGAGTTCCCATTAAATCTTGTTTTTATTTGTTTGCGTCTTTCCCGCACCTGCATAATGCCTGTAATTTAGTTGGTATATGGAAATAAATGATTGATTGACAACTGCTTTAAAATTGTCATGGAATCTTATTATTTTGCCTCTACCATATCTTCAGTAGAAACATTTAATATGCTGAGATTAAAAACAGGTAAAAAGCAAAGCCTAGAAATCATAAAGAATTTTTAAAGTAAAAAAAGATTCTATTTCTGTAGTTGCAAACCTTGCATTATTGTTGATAAAATGATGCATATATTTCCATTTTAATTGAAATTTATGATCAGGGCAGACTTTTTGGATTGTTACATTTCCAATTTTCAGTATCACAGTGTTGCAGAAAGCTGGATTATACATCTAGCCGTGTGCATTTAATGCTCTATCACTATCATATTTTTAAAGATTTTATATTCTTGGCATAAATAAATGTTCACTGGTCAATATGTTGCAACATTTCAATTTAGCTTCCAAGAAACATTTGGGATAAAAGTTGGTCTAATATTAACTATTAATATTTTGCCCTTGGAAGCAAAAAATTCATTTTTGCTTCCAAGGGCATACAAATAACAATAGCTAATTTAAGAGTAATGAAATTTGTGCATTAAGAAAAACCTAAGCAAAAATATAGCTGCATTAAACTTCCAATAGATTTAACACAACAATTTTACCTAACACCAAACTAAAACAAAGATTTAAAAAAGAATCAAAAACTGTGCCTAGCCCACTCAATATTATCACTAAGCTCCCGCAAAATAATAGTAAAAATAAAACAAATGCAGACCTACATAAAAAAATGTTATCTCTTTTTTTTTCCAAATGATAGTAAAGATTTTGAGAAAGAGTTAAAAATTCAGAGTATTAGTTATGCTTTCCTTAAAACAATATTTTCTGACCTAAAATGTTTTAGGTTTGATAAAACCATGATTTTAACTAAACTGAGCTCAAGTATACAAGAGACTGTTGCATGTTTACAAACTCAACTTTCATGAATCACAGTCTGCGGTTGTTAAGTTAGTAACACGGTTGTTAAGCGAATCTGGCTTCCCCAATTCACTTTCCTTGTCAGAAGGTCCCACAAGGTGATCACATGAGCCCAGGTCGGTGCAACTGTCATAAATACATGCCAGTTGCAAAGGGAGTTAAAGAACATGTGGGAGCTTTGAACTTTATAATTTGTTAGTTTATTTTAGCATGTGTTTGTTAGATGCTATACCCTGTTTTTGCTCTGGGAAGTCAGGGGGGGGTGGGGAGGGGGGATAAGGGGGGGGGGAAAGTGATGAATAGAGAAATGTTTTAGCAGAAGAAAGTGTATTCTAGAATATAGGAGTTGCTCAGATACTAAAGGAGGAAAATATTTCACAGCAAAGAAGTTAGAAAGGAGAGAGGAGGAGGGGGTAGGAAGAGGAGAGGGAGGGAGAGGAATGGAAGAAAGGAGAGGAGGAAGGGAAGGGAAGGGGACAGGAGTAGGAGTGAAGGCGAGAAGGGGGAAAAGAAGAGAGAAGTGGGGGAAAGGGAAAGGAAGTAGGATGAGATGGGAGAAGAGGTAGGAGGGAAGAGGAGGGAGGGACAGGAAAGAAAGGAGGAGGAGAAGAAGGTTTGTTGTGGAATGAGGGAAGGAGAAGAGCAACTCCGAATATAATTAAAATGTTTTATTTTAATGCTTTCTTTAAGGGAAACATGTATATGGAGGATTTCTTATGTATAAGAAAATGTATAATTTATGTGGGGAAGGGGAAGGGTGGGGGGGAGAAAACTGTTTGTATTTCTTATAAAACTTTTTAATAATAAAAAAAAAATACATGCCAGTTGCCTCCGCATTTTGATTACGTGGCCACGGGTTGCTGCAATGGTTGTAAGTATGAAAAATGGTCATAAGTCACTTTTTTCAGTGTCATTGTAACTTTGAACAGTCACTAAACAAATGGTTGTAAGTCAAGGACTACCTCTAATGTAGAACTAGTTCTTCTGGATGGACTTCTTGCCTGGATTACATTGCAAGTCTGACATCGATCTTGCAAGTTTCAAAGTATATTTCTTCCCCCATCACCTTTACATCAACATACACAATTCTATTCCAACTTCTACCTCCTTTCTTATTTATTAGAAATAAAAACTTAAGCAGCTTACAAACTGGACATTAAAAATGAAATAAACTCTTTTACAAACCCATATAACTAAGAGCGCTGTAAGAGAGTAAGAACAGCACTGCCGTGCATTTATCAGGTTGAAGGATCCCCAAAAGACAGGAAGATTAGTATCTCATCATTAAGAACCCAGAAAAATGGGACAGTCTGGAGAGTGAAACTCGAAGTAATGGGGCAGTGATGTGAATTTTATTCATCTGTTTGCTCTAAGGATATGAAGTCTATTCTCTAATGAACTGAATAATAGAATTAGAAGAGACTATCTCATCAGAGTCCAAACCCCTACCCAGTGAGTGGAGAAATCCAAAAATCTCCCAGACAGATGGCGAAATGCATCCATTTGTACATATGCAGTGAAGGGAAGCCCATAATCTCTCTGGGGTAATTGATTTTTCTGCCAACTAGAGCTACGCGGGAAGTCTACTGTTCTTTCCATTTACTTTTCTGGGTCTCCATAAAATGAATTTGGGGTGACTTCTACTCTGTCCCAGGCTGCATTCTCCTTGAGAGCCTCATGCCGTACTAATGGTAGTCCAAGGTGATCCAATGTTGGATGTTGTCACAAAAAACCATCTGTGGGTGGGGTTAGCAATCCTTTTTTTTATAACTCTTTTTCAACCCCCTCTTTCCCTTTGGATGTACATACGGTAGAACGAAAATGGAAGGAAAGGTTATTCTAATCCAGAGACCGGAATCAATTATTTTTTGATTAATTAAACGGATTGGGGTCTGCATCAATTTAAGGCAATAATCAAATCTATGCTCCAGATCACTTCTGGTATTATCAGCCTTGGCCTAAGTAATAAATAAGAAGATACATGTGCAGAGACACAGGGAAATTAAACACACTCGTCATTTATTTTAAAGTGTCTTTTGTTTTGTTTTGACTGACGCGCTGCCTTGCTGTGGCTGCAAAGTTCCCGCCTACGGCAACTCGAGAGCCAGGCCAGGGATGCTTTGCAAGTTGACACTTTGTTTCTGAAAAAGAGCATAACATTTAAATATTTCTTATGACTCCCCTCCTCCTGAAAAACCAAACAAATATTTATTCTGAGACTTGCCCCCTTCCCTCTCAGAAATGGCCACCTGATGGGTTTATTTTAAGAAGCAAAGCAGCCTCCTGCGAGTACAGAAGGCAGCGAATGTCCTTTAATAATTACCTGCCAAAACTTTCAGGGAAACTTCTGACAGTTTATAGAATTCAATTTTGTGCTCTTTGCAATGGGCGGAAACACAGCCGCCTTAGGGTTTTGTTTTTTATTTTTTGGTGTGTTTTTTGAGGGGGGTGTATAAGATAAATCTGTATTTTTTTCTTTCTTTTGATATTCTGTATGGAGTTTCACTTCAGGCCCTATTAATTCAAGCAAACAGCAGAATATTAATAAATATGGCCCTATAAATCATATAAAAGTTATAGAACCAGACATGAAGCTAACCTTCACGCTCACAAATATCACCACATACATCAGACATCACTAGATCACGCAGGCATGCTGTCAGGAGGATTTGGGTATTATCCAGTCAATGAATGTGACCAGTGATGGCCCGTGACTAGCAGTTCCAGATGAGGATGTCCACTACAATCTTACTGAAGTGTGAGCCCATTGAGTTAAGGATTTATTATCCTTTTTATGGGGAGGTTATACATCTCTCTGTTGGCCTATAATCTCTATGGCTGCTCATGCTTCTCTATCTGAAAACAAAGAGGAATTAACTGAGATTCTGCAGCAATGAGGACAGTCAAGGATGATGTACAGTATCAGAGAGATGCATGACTGTATTTCTGGGCCACCTTACATAGGCAAGTGCAAATAAGCTCATAAGATGCTAATATAGTCTCTCTTGTTCTTCCATGCAGACACACAGACATGTCTGTCTCTAATACAAACACATCCAGATATACACACACCCAGACAGTGGTGGGATTCAGCCAGTTTGCACCACTTCAGGAGAACCTGTTGTTAACTTTCTGAGCAGTTTGGCAAACTGGTTGTTGGAAGAAATCATTATGGCAGAGAACCGGTTGTTAAATTACTTGAATCCCATCACTGCACCCAGAGACAAATACATACACACATGCACGCACACAATTTATTTCCAGGTACTTTCCTGAGATTCTGGAAGGACTCCTGCCTTAAACTTTGGAAGGTTTCTGCCAGAGGGGATAATACTGAGTGAAAGGAAACCATGATTTAATTACGGTAGATTTGTATTCTCGTGTTTCTCCATTCAAACGTTCTTTATGTATAAAACAGAAGATATTTCTCTTCTTTAGGGAATCCACAGTCCGCTACATTTAATTAAGGAGTTGGAAGGAATTGTAGCAAGAATTCTCTCCTTGCTTTACTCCCAATTTTATTAGCATGTACAAATCTTATCATGATATCCCAAGCACCTCCTTATGTTCAAGGCCATCAAAAATCTTCAGGTTGACTAAAAGTTGAGGGGGTACTGAGCTCTTTTCAACTAATGGAGGGCCTTCTTTTTGAGCTTTCTTTTTGACAATTGGCCAGGCACAGTTCATCAATGATCTCTCTCATTTTGACAGTCATCTTAACTGACCTACTGCAAGTGGCTGCTGGTGTGGAGAACAAATGGGCTCTCAGATTGTGGAATTACGTGCCTTTAACTTGATAAAATTTGCCTGTTTTCAGAAAGGGAGAAGAAGCAATTTCTTCAGAGCTGGGGCTGTCTCCTTGAATAATGCAATATGTCCACTTTCCATTGAGCAGGCTAAATGCAATAATTCTTACATAGAGCATTAAACTTAGCTGGAGGGATATTCCTTTTCCTTGCTGTCACTTCTACTGTACCATCAGCACAAGCTTGAATAACAAAAGTATACTTCTGCTGAGAAGGATTTCCTTGAACAGCATTCTTGTAAAGATGAAAAATATATTCAGTATGGCATATAAAAGGCTGGTTGAACGCATGAGAAATCTCATGACCTAATAGATGAAATAAAAACCTTCTTTTCCCAAACCCGAATTATGAAATACTGTAGCTCTCTAATGTTATTTGAATGCCACAAAACCCCATTTTGTCTGCTCATTTGTTGCCAGTTTCGTAGCTCTTACCTTACAATCCTATTTAAAAAAAAACAACCTTGAGGATAATGCTCCTTAAACTAAGTGGACTTATTTGAAAATAATTATCCATTTCACTGGTCTTGCCCCTTCTCCGAGAGGTGAGGAAAATTCCAGAGGCAGCATTAGATTAATTTTAGGTGAGATGTTCTCAAGGAATAACTTGCAAGCAGAACTATCTATGGAATTCAAGTAGTGATTGTGTAGCAGTATCAAGGTAATCATGTTTTATTTTTTAATTTTTGCATGCTTTCGAGTCATTGATCGCAATTGCCTGAGTTAGTCCTTGCAGTTTTCTTGGGAAGATTTCAAATGTAATTTGTTATTGCCTGCTTCCTAGGGCTGAGAGACAGTGACTGGCCCAAGGCCACCCAGCCTCCTTTGTGCCTAAAATGAGATTAGAACTCATGGTGTTCTGATTTCTAGCCTGGTGCCTTCACTACACCAAACTGACTCTCAGTTTATCCATATTTTCCGCATAACATGTTTTCCCCCATATAATTTGCTAGATCAGTTGTGCAAAACATTTCACATTTTCTTGTTTAAAGAATGCTGGCATGCTAATGTTGAAATGTTAATGCTGTTATTATATCTTGGTATAATTCTGAAAAAAAAAAACGTTTTATTTTCAGTTTTAGGACATTTGCAAGAGAAAGCTCTGTGACAGGATTTTAAAAGGATAGCCAGCTTTGCAAGATTATTAAAATGCTCAGAATTTCAAAGTAAATATGTGCTGGAATTATTTGGGTCTCTATTTCATTTTTCTCAGAGAGCCCCCCCAAATCTATTTTCGTTGCCTCCCCCCCTCTCTGTATGGATATGGAGAGAGAGAATGAAAAATACATACCTAAGATCAATTGCACGGATATCCTTCTCACAAGAAATGAAGCCCCATATGCAAAAAAATGATCAGCATTCCTCTGCAATAGTATCAGCTCAGTATGGAGATGTGTATTATAAAGCAAGCTGCCTATCATGGATACCAGAGTGGATAGAATCCCCAAGCAGCAGGATGGCAGTTTTGGAAGGAGTCAATTTAGCCAATGGAGTTCATACATATTTATGGTACAGGACACAAAAATGGATAAAAATGTAAAAGACATATTTTTGGACAAAATTTGATAAAAATATGGAATTCTGCAAAGGGAATAATAAACCCAACAATTTTACCTATTCCCATTTCACGTATTCATGTTTTTCACACTGGAGGTAGCTCAGTCAAAGGAAGGTAATTACTGTACATCAGTGGTGGGATTCAGCCAGTTCGCACCACTTCGGGAGAACCGGTTGTTAACTTTCTGAGCAATTTCGCAAGCTGGTTGTTGGAAGAAACCATTAGGGCAGAGAACCGGTTGTTTAATTACTTGAATCCCACCACTGCCGTACATATGAAAATTTGATCCACTCAGATTCTGTAAATTCAAAAACATAGCAAAAATTACTTAGTGAACTCTGGAATATACCATGGCTGAAAGTTTTAGTTGCAGTTCTTCATACAGAGAATCAGTTGGGTGTAGTTTTTAAGGTGCTGGCCTAGAAATCAGGAGACTGAATTCTAGTCTTTCCTTAGGTATGAAAACTGGCTGGGCCAGTCACTCTCTCTCAGCCCAACTACCCTCACAAGTTTGTTGTGGGGAAAATAGGAGGGGGAAGATGTGTTGGATATGTTTGCCATCTTAAGTTACTCATAAAGTAATCAAGGTAGGATAAAATAATCAAATAAATACATACCTTCTATCTGTTATTCGTTACCAATATAATATTTAAATGTTAGAAAAAGTGGGAAGGAAGGGAAAAGGGGAATTTGAATTAGAGGAAAAAATAAGATCCACATGATACTAATGATACCATATAAGATTAATTTAATCCTTAAACTTGTTGAATCAAGATCAAATAGAAACATACTGTTCTACCATTTCCTTTCTGGATTATAAATGAGGTAAGAAGTGCCCAAACAGTTGCAAGATGAAAGCCATTCCTACCAGCATAAATCAGGGGTGGGCAAATATGGCCCCTTTATGACCTGTGGACTTCAACTCCCAGAATTCCTGAGCCAGCTTGGCTGTCTCAGGAATTCTGGGAGTTGAAGTCCACAGGTTGTAAAAGGGCCACAGTTGCCTACCCCTGACATAAATGATAAGACGTTAAAGTATTATACCAAAATTATTTACATTAAAATTAACGTCATTCGAAACCTATATCTTTCCAAAATGTCATAAAGAGAGGCAACAACAGTCCTTGAGAACTATATTTTGAATGATGAGAGCACTCTAAAATGGAATTGTTGTGGATTATTCACAGGATTGACATACTGATGGATATAGGGAACCAGATTGGTGTAATGGTGGAGGTGCTCGGCTAAAAACCAGGAGATCATGAGTTCTAATCTTGCCTTAGGTATAAAAAGTAGCTGGGTAACTTTGGCCAGTCTTTCTGCCCCAGTTCAATCCATCTCCCAGGGTTGTTTATCTGATTATAGAGAAAATAGGACGCATCAGCATTATGGTGCCTTGAGTTGACCAGAAAGAAAGGCGGGATTAAAAACAAAAAAAAAAAGGGGGTGCACTAAGCATTAGGGCATATCAAATTTTTCAGCTTTCAATTTCCAAACATTAGGGGTGCTCAAAAGTTGTGACATGCCTCGTGGATTGTAAAGATATTTTGATTACTTTAATATAATTTAGATGTGCTTGGTAAGTAACCACATAAATATCATATCTTTTTAACATTTTGTTTGTTTCAGTGAGCATGACAGAAGGATCATTACTTTCAGCAATTGCCAAGAATTTTCCTTTGATATTTTTAAAAACGTTTTGTAAATGTTTATTATTATATATGTAAAGTATAATAACAGCTAACATTGTCTATAAAAGATAGTTTACTTGTTGCCAGAAATGATAGAAAACAGCAGCAAAGACATGGAAACACCAAATACCAGGAATAGAAATCAACTCAAGGAAGTCTTTATCACTAATGTTATACAATCTTTATTTATATTTTGCATCAGCAGTCTTCCTTTTCTTTTGGTATATCATCCTCTGTGAGAAGTTGAAAGGGTTTTTTCGAGGGGTGAAATCTAAATTTTTTTGCTACCGGTTCTGTGGACGTGGCTTAATTAGTGGGCGTGGCTTGGTAGTAAGGTGACTGGGTGGGCGTGGCCAAGTCAATGTCACTTCTTTGCCCTTTTTTAACCTACAAAACACAACACAACACAATTGGCTCACCCACAATGTAAAAGCAGCTGTGCTAGACCCAAAATGGCCCCTACAACAAGCAGGAACCTCACACAGCCACAAAAAGCCCCAAAAAAAACCAACTTTCACACTTTACACACACAAAATTCCACATACAGCTTTGTAAGATTTTGTGTGTTTGTGTAGACATAAACACTACAGAAACACACAAAATCTCAGAAAGCTGCACAAATATTATTTTATTTTATTTTTATTTTTTTATAAAAGCAGCTAAATTTAAAACTTCCTAAACTTTAAATGGCTAGGTCTAAAAAAAGAACAACTAAAAAAAACCCAATTAACTTTTTTTTTAAAGCTCCCAAAGGGGGAAAAAACTTACCCAATAGAACAGGGGTCTCCAACCTTGGCAACTTTAAGACTTGTGGACTTCAACTCCCAGAATTCCTCAGCCAGCTTTGCTGGGAGTTGAAGTCCACAAGTCTAGGCAGGAAGGCAGGCAGGCAGATAGAGCTGCTCACCGATGAGCTTGATTGCAGGCAGGGAGATTCAGTTGCTTGCTGATGCAATGGATTGCAGATATTACAGCAAGTGAAGCAAGGCAGGTGTTGCGACCAGAAGCTAAGGTAAGCAAGCTGGAGGCTGGCGGGGGAGGGGGGGAGAGATTTTTGCTACCAGTTAGCAGGCAACTCAGCTGGGATCGTCAGAGCTTAGCTCGTCAGAGCCATTTAAAAGAAAAAAAAAAGGCTTTGATGATTGCGTGGCTCAGCTGGGCATGGGGGGCGGGGGCAGGGATTTTTGCTACCAGTTCTCTGAACTGCCCACCGCCATCACTACCTACTTGCCTGACCCAGCCCGAACCGGGAGCATTTCACCCCTGGTTTTTTCCCCTCCCTAATTTGAATCCCTGTGCTACTATGACACATGGATCATTTCCATTTGTGTTCCTTAAGTGACATTCTGCCATCACAATTCAAACCTACTAATTAGCTTTCTGGGTTATTATTTCTATATCCCTCAAATTACCTGTTACGATGTTTTTAACACATGTGCCACAGCAATTCATTCTTTCTGTAGATTTTGTTTATCAGAGTGGCTTCTCCCTGCAAGGCTAATAAATGTCAAATAATTAGCTGACCAAACATAAGATTTCTTTTCTACTTGATATAACATGGACGGCTACAGGAGAAAGTTGGTAGGTTTTTAGTTTTGGTTGCACTGACCCCGTAGTTCATTCCAGACCAATTGATTTTTGTGTCTCTGTTTCTTTGAGTCACCATCAGCACACAGAGCTGTGCAGATTGCAAATAGCCACATAATTTCCAGTCAATGCTTTTTGGTTAAGGTCTTTTGTGAGTATATACACTTCCTAGGGATGTGCAAATCATTCAAAAGAGGTGCTTTGCAACACATGGACACACGTGTGAATTGCAGATCTTGGAGCAATTAAAGCAGCCTTCCAGCCTCCCCTCCCCATCCCAAAAAAGTAATGTATATGTGTATCTAAGCTGCTTCTGGTTATTTCCATAAGTGCGTGCCTACACAGTTGCTTTATTTTGGCCAATGTCACAGTACAGGAGATAAAGAAAATATCTCCAGGATATGAATAAAATATATCCACAACCCCCCCCCCCAAACACAGAGGGCAAGGCTGCTTTGGGAATTTCCACATGCCCTGATTCAGTTGGACTGGTAATCCTTGATTTATAATATCTCAAACATCTGTATTTTGATCATGTGACTGGGGGGGGGGTGCTGCAACGGTTATAAGTGTGAAAACAGTTATGTCACATTTTTCAGTGCCACTGTAACTTTGAATGGTCACTAAATGAACTGTTGCATGTCAAGGACTACCTGTATATGACCGCTGGCAATGCACAATACATGATTTTATTAGTCAGAAGACCTTTACCTATATGAGACAATATAACTTAATACTGGGTACCTACTGTTAGATGTGGGGTCAGAGTGAGGAGGCAGGACGTGGCATGGTGCAGTAAAATAGTTTATTCCTGCAGTTTAAAGAGCACAGCAGACACGCCGGCAGCTCCTTTTAAACCCCCAGAGCTGACCGGCACTTCAGCCACTCACATCGGCCCACTCTCCTGCCTTGGAGCCTGGGCCAATGAGGGGGAAGTCGTACGTCACGACTTCTCCCTCATTAATATTCAACACCCCTCCCGTCCTGGTAAAATCAACCAATCTTACGTTACGTAATCGCTTAAGTAGGCGGGCTTCCGATGGGCGCGACTGGACCTGCGCAGTTCCTTGGAATCGGCTTCGGTAACCTGCACAATTGGGCCTCCTTCTGCTTGGGATAATGCCTCTGGGAGTGCCTTGCTGGATTTTTGAGGCGTGGCTGGTTCTGCAGGCCCGGGCTCTTCGGAAGAACTCCGCTGGGTCTCCCTACCTCCTAGGTTGTTGTTCTTTTGTGTATCTCCCCCCTCCCCCCCAATAAAGGTGGACTGTAGTGGAGTTCATGTTGTGTTACGATTGTCAGGTTCTGTGTCTCTCTGGAGTTTGTCCAACCAGATTAAATCTCAGAAAGGTGGAGTTGCATCACTCTGAGGGATGTCCTACTCCACAAGTAGGTGGAAGCGAGGACCAAAATATGCAGCTGGGTGGCATAGATAAAGTAGGGTTGCTGTTGGCATAAATTTCTCAGCTGCCTCCAAATATCTCCGATCTTACTGCCAGTCTAGTTGTTGACTCCCCAGCTTTTGGTGATAGGGAATTCCAGTATCCATGGCTTGGAGATGAGTGTAAACTTTCATGGTTTCCATGAGACTGTTCCTAATCATCACAGCTCAGACCCCTACAACACGTGACATGGCCTTTATTACAGAATGCTTAGACTATGATCCGAGGGTGAGGGACATTTCTGTCAGTCTTACATCAAGAACAGATCACTTTCTGCTCACCATTAAGTTATTTGACACCCCTAACCCAACCCACCCCCCCCCGAGAAAAAGACCAATTAAAGTGGTCTGCCTCTGGCTCCTTAGATAGAGTTCCAGCGGGCATTTTCAGTTTGGTGGAGATGCTAAAAGCTCTTGATAGCATTGCTCTGAGTGATACAGGGAAGTGCCTTGATTTTCTCAAGAATTCTACATAAGGAGTGCAAGATACCTGGAGCAACACTGGCAAAAGCGAGTGAGGAAATATAATTGAACACTGGCAAGAGTTCAGCTTCCGAATTATCCTACACCATTATAAGTAAAGATAGTGAGGCTTTGGAACTACTCCACACTGATTACATCAGCAGGGTGCTTTCCTGCAGACTTTTTAGGGTTACCTGCTCCTTTTCTGGGAGTGATGCGTTGGAAACGTTTCCTTTGGGCTTCTTGCTTGGTTGCTTGCTTGGCATTTTGTAGACAGAATGAAACTTACTCACTTGGTTACCTATTTGCCAGAATTTGTTGAGATGGCAGGTTGAAGTTACTGGGGAATCTGCTGAACCTGTGAACTTGGAGGACTAGACAATGTTTTCTGTGAGATGAACCCTGACACAAGCAGGTTATCTCTTTGTCCCTCCAGTTCATTTAAACTCCTAGGCAAGAGTTGAGAGAGTGAGTCTAAAGAATGGAAAATGCCTCTTTCTAAGAAGGAGTGATATGATTAGCTCTTAAAAATGCTGTCATGCAGCCTTTGAGAAGGGTTGCTGAGAACACAACAACCTTGCTCAACAACCCTTCTCAAAAGGGCAGCAATTAGGCAATGACACAGACTGGATTCTTTCCAGTTTGTGTTCAGGCCTAAACATGAGATGCAAACATGAGATGCAAACATGCAAGCTCTTGTGGATGAAACTTGGTAGGATTGAGTTAGGAGAATGCATCTTCCTGTCATGTTCAGTTCAGTATGGTTGGGACATGATATTTTCCTTTTGTCCTATTTGTCTCCTACAAATTTTTTGGATTACAGGGAATCTGTTCCTTCCCAGTCAGTACTGGTACGGGAAGAGAGATTGAGTTTTTAGGTATTCTCATGATGGCTGGGGAAATCTGGCAGTTGAAGTCCACAAATCTTAAAGTTGCCAACATTGGACATCCGTGATCTATATAATAAAAACCTTGAATCTGAGGGAGAAGGCAAACAATCTTTTCCAAAGGAAGGCACCTAAAACTTATGAGTGATTCATCTAACACAGGGGTGTCAAACTCAAGGCCTGGGAGCCAGATTTGGCCCACGGGGTACTTAGATCTGGCCCGCAGGGCCACCCTGGAAACAGCGAAGGACCAGCCTGTGGTGCCTCTGCCAGTGAAAACAGAGCTCGGGAGGGACATGTGTGCCCCTCCCAGACTCCATTTTTGGCCATGACAGCCTCCTGCAGCCCTCTGCCAGTGAAAACGGAACTCAGGGGTGCTTCATATGGTCTCCCGAGCTCCATTTTCACTGACAGAGAGCTACAAGATGCCGTTGCAGCTGAAAATGGAGCTCGGGAGCCCGTTTTTGCTGGCAAAGCACTCAAGACACCACAGGCACCCCCTGACACAAGTGACGTCAAGCTGGCCATGCCCACCCCGGCCCTCTGAGGTCAAATACAACCCTGATGTGCCCCTTAATGAAATCGAGTTTGACACCCCTGATCTAACATCTATATTTAGGCAAGCTGACCTCCTTTGCCATGGTAAATTCCTATGCTTTGACACCTTCATTGGCAAAGAGCCACCTAAGAGTTGTTGAATGTCTTTTTTGGACTGCTATATCAAATATAAAGTCATTAGTAAGCCCATTGGTGGATGAGTGCATTAATTTGTTATCTGTCAAGACAGCCCAGGACATTTATTAATGAGCCCTTCTGTCAGTGGATGGGTCAGGCTGGAGGCTTACTTCAGCCTGACCTATAATGGCTTACTCTCTATTACATGCTGGTCAGCAGGTATGATTGCCAAATGACACAAGAGACAAGAGTACTTAACACAAGTGGATAAATGAGTAAAGTCTGAACAAACTTCACGATGAAGGGAGGCCTACCATCAGGTGTGGTAGGCTGATAGATACAGCAGGGCAGAGTGCCTCCAGTGTTTCCTTGCTCCCAAGCCTCAGGTCTTCTTGTCTAACTTTTCCATTTGAGCTGCATTGCCTCTGCCCTACAGTGAGTGAAGATGAGCAGGAGCAATAATGCTTCCAAGTAATTTCCTGGCTGGCTGCTTGAAAAGCTGACTGGTGCATCAGTGGTGGGTTTCAAAAATGTTTACTACCGGTTCTGTGGGTGTGGCTTGGTGGGTGTGGCAGGGGAAGGATACTGTAAAATCTCCATTCCCTCCCCAATCCAGCGGAAGGTTACTGCAAAATCCCCATTTCCTCCTGATCAGCTGGGACTTGGGAGGCAGAGAATAGATGGGGGTGGGGCCAGTCAGAATTTTTACTACCGGTTCTCCGAACTACTCAAAGTTTCCACTACCGGTTCTCCAGAACTGGTCAGAACTTGCTGAAACCCACCTCTGTGGTACATGCAAATAAGAACAGAGCTACATGTAAAGTCCAGTCCTGTGGCTCAACTGTAGGGAGTGAGAAAATATGGGAGACTCTACTGTACTGTTTCTATCAACTTTGCTACATCCATGTGCAAGCAAAGTCAACTGGCTGTAGTCATTGTTTTAATTCCAGTTCCTAGCAAGGGATTATTTCTGTTCCTCTCTAGCTCTGCAAAGCAGGGACAAATCTTGGCCCATCTTTTAAGAGGCAGGCAGAATGACAGAGAGATGTGTGGAACATGTGTCATGTTGCCTTACAAACTGCCCTCCTCTCTCCTAGTGTCTCAATGGCAGCCTTCAGGCAGGAGCACTATGTTCAGTCAAGCCAGCAAAAGGTGCTTTATTGTTGCTCATAGAGATGCATTTGCTCCACCACTTCTGAAACCAGGTGTTCAAATCTTCATATTAGTTTAGAAAATTCCTATCCCCATCCTAGTTTGGGCAAAACAACAACAACAACAAAAAAAAAAACCCAACAAAAAAACTCGTGCTTGGCATAATATTTGAATAATCCTGATTTACAATAGTAAAAACAAATGTTTCAATGGAATAGGCTAAAGTGAAAAATGCCAGTGTGGTATAGTAATTAAAGTATTGGATTGACCCAAACTGACAACCCTTTTCAGCTATGAAAGTACCCAATATGATATTGAGACAACTACTCTCTCTCATATCAATTTACCTGCCTATGTGTATTTCGGGTAGGTAGGTAGACAGAAAGAGCCTTATATATACATTGCTGTCAGGCTCTGAAGAAATCCAACCAACTAAAAATTGTTGGTTGGTTTTCAACAAGTTGTTGATCATTATAAGCATAATGATGCCAATGGGGTTAACTCCCTTCTCCATGTTTTCTGTTTAAATTCTTTTACCCTACCTTAGTTATTTTTATAAACAAGTCAAAGTGATGAGCATACAGTATCTAATACTTCTCTTCCTATTTTCCCTGCAACAACTCTGTGAGGTCAGAGGTGGGTTTCAGCAAGTTCTGACCAGTTCTGGAGAACCGGTAGCGGAAATTTTGAGTAGTTCGGAGAACTGGTAAATACCACCTCTCACTGGCCCCGCCCCCATCTATTCTCTGCCTCCCGAGTCCCAGCTGATCGGGAGGAAATGGGGATTTTGAAGTAACCTTCCCCTGCATTGGGGAGGGAATGGAGATTTTACAGTATCCTTCCCCTGCCATGCCCACCAAGCCACACCCACAGAACCGGTACTACAAATTTTTGAAACCCACCACTGTGTGAGGTGTGTGAGACTCATAATCAACCAGCCATTGTTCATGGCTAAGATGAGTCTAGAACTCACAGTCTCCTCGTTTCTAGTCTAGTGTTTTTAACCACTGGGCCAAACTGGCGATTAGTATGGATGCAGGTTTTTCTGGTAACATTTTTTTGTAGAAGAATGCCAGTAACAACTAAGGATTGTAGAAAAGTTGGTATATTAAAAATGTTGCTAGCTTACCAAGTTCTCCACAGCGAAACCTGGAAAGGGAGTCAAATCTAGAACGCCAGATCTATAAATATTTCTTCCTAACACATCCTGGGAAGAAGTGGTATAGATTTTTTGAGCAGCCTAGCAATTCCCAAGCTTGCTGTCGTACCTTTACCTGAAGAGCACAAATGGATGGATAAAACGAATTAAGTTCTGCTTTTAAACAATGGTAAGACTCAGATCAGCAAATTACTAAGTAGGGATGAACTGCTCAATAGCGTAACACAGCAGTGTTTTGCCTCTGTAGTTAATATGAATAAACATTGTGTACCTGCATGACTAAAAAAAAAAATGCTTGCAGCTTTCTCATTGATGAGTATGATTTCACACAACGCACTGTAATTTCTGATCTTAGTGAGTAAATAATTAAATTAGGGATATGTGTAATTGAATTTTCTTTGGTATATTTAGATGTGCACCAGTGCTTTTACCATTTAGTTTCCCCTGATTGAGGTGATGCTCTTTAATGTTTGCATTCTGGTCTTTTCCCTGCAAATAATGACTAGTTATCTGACCTTACACAAGTAAATGCTTTCTCCTTGAAAACATACATGGGGAATACCATTAGATTAATAGCTCTTTCTGATTTTCCAGTATAAACCTACAAGTTTAACTTTCATTCCAAGTCCAATTAATTGTTATGCCACTACTCATTATTTGAACGCTGTTAACACTGTAAATCTCCAACTGCCATGTAATAACCATTTATACAAAAATAAACAAATACCAAAAAGCTATTTGAGTTTGAAATCAATTTACTTTGCTGTAATTATAAAAGCAGGGCAAACACAATGGTTTTAATAGGTTCATACTGTCTCATTATCCTTTTCTGAGTCCCAATTCATTTTGTGGGCAAATGTGTTGTATTCGATTTGTTATATTCTCTTAATTTTCACATGGGCTGGGAGCTCAAGGACAAACAGATAGTGTCCTTCTATTTCTAGAGTTTTAAATATTAATACAAACACCAAATGGCCTCTCTTGTTCTACCTAATTTCGTCTCTTTCTTTTTATTTACACTAGCTTTAGAGGATGACAAATCAACAATGTGGCTTCTCTAGCAAATTTGCTTCCACAAATTTGTAGAAGTATTTACAAATTTGTGTTGTATTTACACAAAAAGTTTCTACAGGGGAAAAAAAGGCCTTTAATCAGAAATACAGATAATAATATAGCCAAGGACCAGAATGGGCTTTGAATGTAAAGATGCACATTATAGCAAACAATAGCTTTCACATTAGGACAGACTGTCCAATGGTCAGATCAGCTTAACACAGTGGTGGGTTGCTTCCGGTTCACCCTGGATCGGGCAAATCGGTATTGGCGACGGCAGTGGGAGGCTCCACCCACCCACCTGGACACTTCTGCGCATGTGCACGAGCACACCCACGAGCGAACTGGTAGCGATGGGTTTTGAAACCTGCCTCTGGCTTAACAGTATTTCCAGTAAGAGTATTATCAAACACAGAGGAAGACAATAGGCTCCCATCAGGGATGTGTTCAAGCAAAAGACAGACATTTGTCTGACATGCTTTAATCTGGATTCCTTTGGTCACTTCCAACTATATGATTCTTTGATGTTAAATCAGGATTCAAAAAAGTCTCATCCCAGAGGGTGTGAAATATGGATTATTGGGCCTTCCATTCTTCTTTCCTCAGAATTTGCTTCTTTGTCAGGAGTATGAAGAAATAAGGATGTGAGGTAAGCAAGATGCTCTTATGGCCCTGTGACTGAAGTCCACTCCTTTGGGATGGTGTGTGGGAATGGCCTTGGGAAGCGGAGGGAAGAGCCACAGCCAGAAAAATGGTTGGATAAGAGACGCAGCTTAAGCCACAGAAGGAATTGGAGAATTGCAAGCATCTCAGAAGGGACCCTCTATAGTTTCTTGGGCTTGTAAAGGGGTTGGGGAAGAAATGTACTTTCAGACTTGCAAGATTCTGCTATAATGTAATTTTGCAAAAAAGTAGAACTAGTATTTCCGGGTGAGCTCCTTGTGTGGACTGTCTTTGAAGGCTGACAGAGTGCAATGTTGATGCGTGGAAAAAAGGGGCAGAACTTTAATTGTGATGCTGCAGTTTTGCAGACACGACTGTCTTTGCCCACTGCTGGACTTGACCATATTGAATTTATTTCCTCTGCTTCTTTCTCCCGCTCCCTCTCCTTTTATCCTTATCCCCTCCCCTTCCCTGTACCAACCTTCTCAGTCAACCTGCCTCCTTGCCCTCCACAGTCTCCCTGCCCTTCTCCACTTATTTTCTTCTACTTTCCAACCAGGGGTGAAATGCATTTACCTTTGCTACCGATTCAGAAATGTGAGTGCATGTCTCTTCTGCGCATGCGTGCACCTCTTCTGTGCATACGCAGAGTCTTCTCTGTGCATGTCTTCGCATGTGCAGTCGCATGTGAGTCTTCGCATGTGCAGAGGGTAAAAAACAGAACATAATGATTTCTTGGTGGGTGGGTGGAGCCTCCCGCCACTGGCCCTACCAGTTCGCGCAAGCCGGATAGATCCGGCCAGATTTCACCGCTGTTTCCAACCCCTACCTACACCTTCACAGTTCACTATTATCTCCATCTTTCTCTACCTGAACACAGGAATAGGACCCAACTCTATGATAATACATGAAAAAGGAGAAACCAGAAAATGTTGGGAAAGAAGAGTTAAAATATGAATAGGCAAGTTTCTTTGATCAGAGAGCAAATATCAGTGCACTATCCTAGGCTATGCACTCCTAGGTAGGCTATAGCTTCGTAGATCTCTGAGAAAATGCTCCAGCGCCTTTTAATATGTGGTTGACTTGCATAAAATTGCACTACTAATGTGCAAGCCTTCTGCAGAAATACTTAACCAAGCAGAGAGAAGAATAAAGAAAGGGAAAAAAAAGAAAGGCGTGCATTTTATGGTAGAACCAAAGGTAAAGCAGAGAGTAAAGAAATGGGCAGAACCATAATGTGAGATCTTGCTCGCCTTCTGTTTCCCATTATGAACACTTTCCAGCCAAGGTATATGACTTCTCTTCACGTTTGACCCCCTTCTTGGGTGTTTAAAGTGGGTGTGATAGCAGCTGGCTCCAATATCGAAATTCATCAGGGCAGCCAGATGTATCTACTTAATGAAGCAGATTGTCAGCACTTGTGACTGAGCTCAGCCAGCTTTTTCGAAGCCACCAGAAACACTGTGCTCACTGATGTGACATCAAAGTCAACAGTGAAGGTACTGAATGCTGATTCACCTCCTGCTTAGATTCTGCTCAATCAGGGAATGCTGTTTACCTGCTGTTCGGATGAGGAGCAAGAAAAGTCTCCCACGGAGGGAAGACCTTGATCTGATTTTGGCAGTGTCTTGCTGACTCCTCATTAAAGGAAACTAAAACCAGCAGAGTGTCTATGCTGGCCAATCACTTGTCCACATTTGGAAGTGTTCGAACATAATCCAGATTTCAAACCTCTGAAGGGGGTAGATATGTGGTTAGTTTGAGCAAAGGGGGAAAGGCTAAGGAAACCAGGAGGAAAGTTAGATTTGGTGCACCACCAGGCAGTTTAGTTAATTTCTGACCATTACATTCTAACCCTAAAACAAGAAACAATGTTTTGCTATGTTAGGGATTATTTTCACATAATATATGTTAAGATAAAATGGGATGAGATGGGATGGGATGGGATAAGATAACCTTTATTGTCATTTTTTATTGTGAGCACACTGGCCCACATTAAAAATGAAATTCTGTTGCCTGCTCTAAAAATAAGGATATATCTACACACACACACACACACACACACACACACACACACACACACACACACACAATATGCATATATAGGTAAAGGTTCCCCCGCACATGCATGCTAGTCGTTTCCGGCTCTAGGAGCGGTGCTCATCTCCGTTTCTAAGCCGAAGAACCAGCGCTGTCTGAAGACGTCTCCGTGGTCATGTGGCCGGCATGACTAAATGCCAAAGGCACACGGAGCGCTGTTACCTTCCCACCAAAGTGGTCCCTATTTTTCTATTTGCATTTTTTACGTGCTTTCGAACTGCTAGGTTGGCAGAAGCTGGGACAAGTAACGGGAGCTCACCCCATTACGCGGCACTAGGGATTCGAACCGCTGAACTGCTGACCTTCTGATTTACAAGCTCAGTGTCTTAGCCACTGAGCCACCATGTACTGGCATATACATATATACATATATACATAAATCACTATTCATTTTGAATACATACGAAGAGGAAACTTGAGAGTTCACAACATGCTATATGGAACAAAACTGTGACTGAATCTGGATGTTCTGCTTCGGATACCACGAAGCCTCCTCTCAGATGGTAGCAAGGAAAACAGGCCTTGAAGAGGATGTGTAGCATCCCAGACACTCATGTGGACTGTTGCATATCTTTATGTAGTTAACTAGCATTGTAGAAACTGAGACTAGGAAAAAATGGCTCCTCTGTGCTGAATGGTCGAACCATTTTCAAGCAAAACTGTTTGTACTCATTTGCTACTGATAAAAAAAATTAAAGAAGATTAAGGAAAACAAGTTTTATTTATATCTCATTTTTATATTTTTTACAAATAACGCAAGGTGGTGAATATATCCAACACACGCACCTTCCTCCTTTTCTTTTCACAACAACAACCATGTGAGGTAGGTTGGGCTGAGAGAGAGAGAGAGACTGGCCCAAGGTCACCAAACTGGCTTTCATGGCTAAGGCAGAACTTGAACTCATGGTCTCCTGCTTTCTAGCCTGTTGCCTTAACCGCTAGATCAAACTAACTTCTCTTTAAAGATGTTTTACTCTTTAAAAAAAAAAAAAACATTTGAAAGGGATAACTTGTCTGGATACCAAACCACAAAAACTGTAATTTCTTTTGCTGAGAAGTAATTAGATCCATATTTTATTACAAATACGCTGGATTGTGCTACCATTTTGCTCCAGGGCAGATAACATGAAGTAATACTATTTGACTTTTCAACTTCCAATATATTTTTCACTTTTTTTAAAAAAAAGCCATTGCATTAATATACAATATTTAACAATTCCAGTGAGAGCAATAAATTAACCATAAAGATATATTATCAGGCACAAAAGAGTGGAGCCAGAGACAGCTTTTTCACAGTGTTAGCATGATAAAGACAGTGCTGTCTATTAAGGTATAAGGTATATTTATCCTCTTTGCAGGTCTGAGTGGTGATGAATTTGATCAGAAATCACTGACGGATGAGGGGAAAGCAGTAGGTACATCAGGATAGTAATGCTTAGTTTAATACCTGCAATAGCTGTAACATTTCCGTTTAAAGAGAAGGACTAGATGGTAGAATTGATGCAGAGTGCAGTTTCTCTTCCATGAACAGAGAAAGCATTTAGGAACTAAGCTACTGCTACTCTGTCTGTTAGGGTGATGAAGTTCTTAATAATTACAAGATCATTGTCTGGGCTGGCACCCAGTTGCATGGAGACAGTAGATCTTTGTACATGTGTACCTTTTCATTTATCTTAGGCAAATTTGACAATGCTTCAGTATAATAAAAGGAATCTCAAGCTATAAATTGTCTTAATTCTATGGTTAGCAATTGCCCCAGACTTTCATTGGGATCGTGCAATGCGGAGAGGAGAAAATTAACTCCAAGTCTTAAGTTGTAAGTAGGTCATCTCTACAGGGCAGTTTATTTTAGAAGGGGAAAAAAGCCTTGATTGGTGTTATTGTAATATTTTCTCTGTTACCAATTGCCAAACGGGAGGGAGGTGGTTTTCTTTTATATGATTGAAGCTTACAATGGAAAATTTAACCTCGTTGTGTGTACTGCAGTCCCAATAAAATCTCATGCCCCTATACATAGCATTCACTTTATTTTATATTATAATAAAATATGACTACCATGAAAATAACGTTTAATTTGGCCCTAGGGCTGAGTTCAAATTATAATTTAAATGCTGATATTTCATAAACAGACTCATTTACCATAATTATCCATAGTATTGTATGTTACACAGCTGAAGATCTCTTTGCAGATACTGTCACATTTGTAAATTATTTCTTGAGCCGTGGCGACTTTGTAAATGGCTCGACTAATAGCTCAATCTGATGTCATATCTGGAAGTTCTTCCAGACCGAAGAAGCTATTTGGATAAGCAATGAAATGTTTCAAACAAAAAAAAAAAAAGAAAGAAAAAAAAGGAAAGTCCAGTTGCCACGTGTAAATGAAGACTCAATCATCCAGGCCAAAAGCATCTAAAAAGGTTAAATCATGGCATCTAAAAAGATTAAATCAAGGCAACTGGAGCAAAGTTTATTAAATTGAGACATTTTGTTACTCATCCAAATAACTTCTTCAGTTCAGTCAAAATGAAAAACTTCAGGTGAGGGCTAGGCAGAGGGTTGTTGGAATGTAATAACTCTTGCCATATGGGTTTCTTCCCAAAATGTAGTGTAAATGTAAATGAAGATTCAATCATCCAGGCCAAAAGCATCTAAAAAAGTTAACCTAAAGCAGGGGTGGGCAACTGTGGCCCTTTTATAACCTGTGGACTTCAACTCCCAGAATTCCTGAGCCAGCTTGACTGTCTCAGGAATTCTGGGAGTTGAAATCCACAGGTTGTAAAAGGGCCACAGTTGCCCACCCCTGACCTGTATTTCATTTTGACTGAAGAAGCTACTTGGATGAATAACAAAATGCCACAGTTTAATAAACTTTGCCATGATTTAACCTTTTTAGATCCAGTTGCCATGACTTAATTTCCAGACAACTCTACCTGGTGACTGAGAATCTTCATCCACATACATCCATTAGATAAGTTAAATATTCTTGCCAATTGATCATTTTCTTTACTGTTTATTTTAACTGAGGACAAGCCAAGGCTTACAACCAATGTAACCCTGATTGGAATTCTTGTCTTTCATAGCCATCATCCATTGCTTGGTTGCTTGAATAAAGTTCAAGGATTGGTATAAGATCAAATATTCATATACTGTAATGCAGAATTCGCCTAAAGTTAATAGCTTAAGCATCCCAATTCTGATGTTATTACTTGCATTCTTTTAAAATGACTAATTGGGCCCATTATCTTGGATATGCCACATTTAGACTTCAAGTGGTATAACCAAACCCTATTGCCACAGATTCTGACTGAAAGTGTATTCTATATAATTTGAATATTCATAGCAGTCAAATGTTTCTGAACACAGCAGACCTCAAAAATGACCCCAAAGTGATTTTTATTTATTTATGCCTCCCAGGGGTTTTCCATAAATGGTGCATTCATGCTTCTCAATTGACAGCTTTAATTTGCATATATACAAATGAATTAAAATAACACATTTGAACTTGTTTAACTGTGTCTGAAGGATAAAGGCAACTCAGGGTGCTACAACTTGAATTATAAATTGCTGTTACTTTTAGCTTGCTTTCTGCTACTGTGTGTGCTGTGCTACTTAAGTGGACCTGAATGAAAATCAGCCCCATTTAGGGGTGGACAAATGGCAATTCCCTCGTTCTGAATTACTAAAAAAATTACCTCCTAAAAAATTTACTTCCTTAAAAAGAGGAAGTATTATCATTGCTTATAGCCTAATGTATTCAAAATAGAGGCCCAGTTGTTATCATACAAAAAAGACATCTCCGTTCCAAAAGATTAAGGTATAGTTAAAGTCTTGTGTGTTTTATATATAATGTGGTCCAGGAAATCAGTTCAATTCTATACTGTTCCTTTAACATTTACAGTTGCAAGTGCCATGCTAAGTAGATCAAAACTAACCGGACATACACGGTCAGCTTCAAGCTAGATAGAGGGAAGATCAAAAAATTGGTGTTATGCAAAATGAGGAAAATCTGGTGAAACAGATTAGAGATCAAAGTCAGATGCATATTAAAAGGTTGTATAATGCTTTATTGGAAATAGATTCAGAAACGGAATTGGTTAGGGATTGTATGATAAAATGGGCACAAAATTTTCAGGAACCAGTGATGATGGAAACATGGGAAAAGATTTGGGTCAGAAATGTTAAATTTACACAAGCACAAAATTTGAGAGAGAATTTTTACAAAATGTTTTATAGATGGCACTTAGATCCTAAAAAATTATCATGTATGTATCCAAACTTACAAGCTAAATGTTGGAGATGTGAATCTGATGATGCAACTTATTACCATATATGGTGGGCTTGTAAGAAAATCAAGGCATTTTGGATAAAAATTTGGTGGGTGATGCAGAACATTCTGAAAAAAAGGTTGAAATTTACTCCTCAATTGTTTTTACTGTGTATAATGACAGATTGTACAGTATTAGAGACTAAACTGATTTTGAACTTAATATCAGCAGCTAGGCTGTTGGTAGCGCAATATTGGAAGAAGGACTCCTTGCCTACTATTGAAGAATGGACACTGAAAGTAGCGAATTTAGCGGAAATGGTGAAAATTTCAGCATATTTGAAGGACTATACACAAGAAAGATACATATTGGAATGGAGAAGGTGGATTGATTATATTCAAAGTAAGTATCAGACAAGAAAATATCAAATAGTTTATGAATGAATGTTAAATTTCAGAAGTATTATCTTATCAATAGTGGAGTTAAGGTTTCGGGGGGGATTTGGCAGTTTAAGAATTTAGGCTAATTTAGCATATGATTGTTAACAGAAATACCCTGTATTTTGCTCTGGGAGGTCTGGGGGGGAGGGGGGGATGGGAGGAGGGGAAGGGGTGAGGGGGTGGTGGGGAGGGAATTGGGGGGGGGAATTTTTCTTTGTAAAACTTTTCAATAAAAAAAAAAAAAACTAACCGGACATATCACACACAGAAGCTTTTCCCCATGTAGAATAAAAGCCATTTTTACTCTCTTCTATAGAGGTCAATGAGATCTTTTAGCAGATAATTACATACAAACTCAAGTTATTTATTTTTATCCCTCACATATACTTCCCATTGCAAGTTCTGCTATAACGATGCTTCCACCCAGGCATTGAGCAATCAAAAACCATATTTCTTTATACATTTGCATCCCACTTTTATTATTTTTACAAAAAACTCAAGGTGGCAAACATATCCAACACACCTTCCTCATCCTATTTTACCTACAACAACATCCCTGTGAGGTGAATTGATCTGAGAGAGAGAGAGTAATAGGCCCAAAATCACTCAATGTTTATTTATTTATTTATTTGTTTATATTTATATACCGCCCTTCTCCCGAAGGACTCAGGGTGGTGAACAGCCAACAGACAAAACACAAGAAATACAAAATTTAAAAAAGTATTAAAATCCAATTAAATTAATTTGGCCCACAATTAAAAGCACCCCTGTATTAAGACCCATTATTAACCAATTTAAAAATTAAAACAATTTAAAAGAGTTAGGCCAGCCCGGTTTGCTGGAATAAATACGTCTTTAGGGAACGGTGAAAGGTGCGAAGATCCGGGATCCGCCGTATCTCCGGGGGCAGCTCATTCCAGAGGGTAGTTGCCCCCACAGAGAAGGCTCTCTCCCTGGGGGCCGCCAGTCGGCATTGTTTGACCAACGGCACCCTGAGGAGCCCATCTCTGTGGGAGCGTACTGGTCGGTGGGAGGCTATCGGTGGCAGAAGGCGGTCTCATAAATACCCAGGTCCTAAGCCATGGAGCGCTCTAAAAGTGGTAACCAATACCTTGAAGCACACCTGGAAGACCACCGGGAGCCAGTGCAGCTTGCGCAGGAGAGGTGTTACATGGGAGCGCCGAGTTGCCCCCATAACCACCCGCGCGGCCGCATTCTGGACCAGCTGGAACCTCCGGATGCTCCTCAAGGGGAGCCCCATGTAGAGACCATTACAGTAGTCCAGGCGGAATGTGACGAGAGCATGAGTGACCGTGCGTAAGGCATCCCGATCCAGAAAGGGACGCAACTGGTGGATCAGGCGAACCTGATAAAAAGCCCCCCTGGCCACAGCCGTCATATGCTCTTCTAAAGACAGCCGTGTGTCCAGGAGGACGTCCAAGTTGCGAGTCCTCTTTGTGGGGGCCAACGACTTGCCCCCAATAGTCAGTGATGGCACCAACTGACTATATCGGGATGCTGGAAGCCACAGCCACTCAGTCTTGGACAGGCTGAGCCTGAGCCTGTTTCTCCCCATCCAGATCCGCACAGCCTCCAGGCACCGGGACATCACATCAAGGGCATCGTTGGGGTGGTCTGGGGTGGAGATGTACAGCTGAGTGTCATCAGCGTACAGATGGCACTTCACCCCGAAACCATGGATGATCTCACCCAGCGGCTTCACATAAATGTTGAACAAAAGGGGCGAGAGAACCGACCCTTGTGGCACCCCACACACAAGGCGCCTCGAGGTCGATCTCTGTCTCCCCGTCAACACGAACTGCGACCAGTCAGAGAGGAAGGAGGAGAACCACCGCAACACGGTGCCCCCTACTCCCAACCCCTCCAATTGGCGCAGCATGATACCATGGTCGATGGTATCAAAAGCCGCTGAGAGATCTAGTAGGACCAGGACAGAGGAACAACCCCTGTCCCAAGCCCTCCAGAGATCAGCAACCAATGCAATCAATGCCGTTTCCGTGCTGTGCCCAGGCCCGACTGGAACGGATCTAGATAGACCGGATCTAGATAGATAGATGATGACTTTCCTGCCTAAGGTGGGACTTGAACTCATGGTCTCCCGCTTTCTAGTCTGTTTCTTTAATATCGTCAGGTACTTTTTATCCTTGGATGCTGAGATTAGGTTCTGTTCTCAGAGAAGCTTTGTATCAATATACCAATTCTGGAACTAATAACTAAGTACGCTCATAATGAACATTAACAGTAGAAGCATTTAAGCCTTTATATATTGCTAGTTACAACCTGCAGAAATGTACATATATTTCCTGCTCAGGAGCCCTTTTAAAGTTTCATGTTATGTTACAATGCACCTGAAGCTTAAAATAATCTGAATTATGTAAAGGATTCTGATCTCAGGAAGAGAAACAGGGGTGACTAGATCTATTTCCCAGACAATCTGATCTACTTGAATCAGACATCTGGGTTTGGACTGTAATCCTAATCCGTGTATATCTAAGATCAAATCCATTTGTAGTCAGTGGGATTGGATGTGAATTGAGGATTTGGCCTTTTAGAGAGATTCACTAATGTAGTGTAATGCTGACTGAGAATTTGGGGAGTGATCCAAATGGAAGGTCATTGGCTGAAGAAAGCTATGTGAAAGATTGAAAGCTCTAAAGACCAAAGGATTATCATAATACTTCTTTAATTGTGACAGAATTTACAGTGGCTGCTTCTTTCTCTTGCTGGTCTTTGGAATGTTAATTACTTGCTGACCTAAGAAAAAAATTATTTACAGAAGCTTCAGTTTCTGTATCTTTCCTCATGTGCTTTTCTTGGCTTTTATTCTCACAGGAACTACTCCTTCGCTTGCTCCCCCATTTGGAGTCTTCTGACTCTTATTTGTAGAAGTTTGAAGATTCTTCAAATATCTTCAGAAATGACTTGTTTTTCTTAAGGTCAAATTCCTACAGAGACATTACTTTTTTAAAATAATTTTTATTGAAGATTATATTATACAGATAAAACTAATCCAACTATTTAGTATGGAAATACAGTTTTCTAAACATTAAAAACTATGGGAAAGAAAAGAAGGGAAAAAAATAGAAAAACAAAATCCTCCTTCATCCCCAGCAAATATAATCAACATTGACAACTTATCATGCTCTCTTAAAATACAACCAACATCTCTTTATTCCATACCTATCCCATTCTCTATCTCTAGCTCATCTCTAAAATCTAATCTCTTCGTATTAATCAGCAGAAGACAAATAACAAATAACAAATATTACAAACTGTTTCTATTACACTATTCTACTAATTTGAATCCTTCCTTTCTATTTAAACAGGGCTACTCTATTTCCTCTCTTCAAATAATCAATGTTCAGTGCTAGTAAAAACAACAAATCACTATATTTATCCAGTCCTAATTAAAAAAGTTTAAACATCTCCAGAAATAGCAACCCATTATTTTAACTTTGATGAAATAAAATGATTTTGATTATTTTTTTTTCTTTCTCCCAATAACCTTTACATTCCTCAAAGAAAGTTCTAACATCAGCTTTCTATACTCTTTTGGTCTCATGTCTCAAAATTGTTGTCATCTTTGTTAGGCCCCTTTTGTAATTCCAGTGTGGCAATTCCAGCAAATCCTTTTTCTAAATCCAATATGTCAGGCACAATCAAACAGAAGCATACCTGGATAGTCCTAAGTAGATACTTTGTTGTTGATCACCTAGGAATCTTACATACAGGAATCTCACCAGGCTATCTGCTTTCCATTGGGAACGGCAGATATAGACTTAAGGGTTTGATCTCAGTTGTTTCCTTCCTGAAGAGAAATGTCTCTTTACTCCCACTAGAGGGGCCCCTCCTCTTCAGCCATTGGTTCCACCACAAATATAAGGTAATAATTCACATCACTCTTCTGATTTATTATTTGTATATTTTTTTAGATTACAAAATCATCATCCAATTTCATTTGTAAGTCGATTGTTTTCATCTCTTTCTTTTAAGCTGTAATTTTCAAATCCATCTGTAAATCGATATCAGTTTTATTCAAATGGACTTGACCCTCTTCAATAATACTCTTCTGATGCTACTATATAGCTCAAAGACTTCCTGCAGCCGTTCATTAAACATTTCTTTTAATGTAGCCATCTGGTTCCCCCTACTGTCCACCCTTCAAAATTTTCTTATCAATTTCAAAGTATAAACAAGGAACTTTTCCCATGAGAAAGGATCCTTTCAATTTCAAAATCTTAAATTAAGCTGATCAAGTTTGGGTGACTCGTTCAATCTGGTATACTTTGTGTATGTGGCAATTTTTCTTATGCATAGTATGCATTCATATAAGTTTTTGCTTTCAGGGATATTACTGAAAATAAGAAATAAAATATTTTTAGCAATCAAAAGTCATTAATGTTTACGACAGCATAAAGACTCAAGCATAGTAAAATAAACATCATAACCAGTGGTGAGTTGCACCGGTTCGCAAGAACCGGTAGTAAAAATTTCTAGAAGTTCGGAGAACCGGTAATAACATTGGCTGGCCATGCCCCCGAACCGGTCCCCAGCCCGGTCGCCACTCACTTACCCTGCCTACCTCATCAGAGGCTTTTTTTTTTTTACTTTTAAAAGCATTTTTTCTACAACCTCTTCGGCTGAAAAAATGCTTTTAAAAGTAAAAAAAAAAAGCTTCTGATGAACGCGCGGCTCAGCTGGGATCGTCAGAGGCTTTTAAAGGCATTTTTTCTATAACCTCTTCAGCCGAAGAGGCTGTAGGAAAAAAAATGCCTTTAAAACCCTCTGGCGATCCCAGCTGAGTTGCCTGATCATCAGAGGCTTCTAAAAGCATTTTTTTCTGCAACCTCTTAAGGTTGTAGAAAAAATGCTTTTAAAAGTAAAAAAAAAAAAGTTGGCCACACCCACCCAGTCACATTACCCCCACCAAGTCACGCCCACAAAATAAGCCACACCCACAGAACCAGTAGTAAAAACATTTAGAACCCACCCCTGATCATAACCCTAGCTACACTGAGTTGTATAACCATAAATATTTAATAATAAACCATTAATAACTATTATCCATAACTTGCAAATTAATTAACAAGTTGCATTCTTAATTTAATAACCCCCCCACCAAATAGTTGGCTTTACCAAAAACTATCTTCAAATTTCCATCAGAAATCTTTTACATATTTGAAATTAGATTTGGTTGGCATGGTTCAGACAGTCTGTTTTTTCCCTTAAACTAATAATGTTTATTAATATCTCTGATGTGCATGTTATTATATGCAACTTTTTTAAAGCATGATTTTCTACTATTATGTACTGTCTTTTCAGTAGGAATTGCCATATTTAAAAATGCATTTAATATTGCCTTTTACATATTTATTTCCAAACTTGCTTTTAAAACTTGACTGGAAAGATATAATGCAGATTATTTATTTGCTAATTTTACTCAAGTGCATCTTTTACAGTTATATGGTACAGGTTTTCTCCTCCTATATAAAAATTATTCTTTGAGGATAGTTCATTAATAATATCATTGTCCAAATTCAAGATCATTGAGTATTATTTGAAGATGAATTAGGTGAAATGTACATTGTTAATCTTCTACCAAGCATCTGCTTTCATTATAAAATTCGTCTTTGTTCCTTGTTGCTTTTCTCAGCATTTTGTACCTTATTAGTATGGCTTAGCTGTCTTTATTTGAAAACTGACTCACTCCCTCTTTTACCGATTTTCTTTTAAGGCAATCTTTTAATAGAGTGAAAATCTCCACATTAATAACATAACCCGCCCATATAACAAAGTGATACAATGTACTGCCACAACAACATCTTGTATAAAATCCATTTAACAGCCTCAATCTATTGCAGCTGAGCTCCTAATCTAGCCAAGGAAACTGAACGATCCGTTCTGGCTATTCAGTTCTGTTTTGTTTTTTAATTTAATCTCTTTTATGGATTTTCTTTATTTATTGCCTTTTGAGATCAAGCCCCCCCACCCCCCCCAAGATGGATAATTACTACAAAAATATTGTTTTGAACAATGTGACAAAACAGTAAACTGCATTAACATTTTGATTCTCTTCCCTTTGAATGCCTAGCAAAATAAAATGGCTGGTTTTCTTAAGGTTTGTAAACTTAGATGCCACAGTGCCAAAACCCTCATTTCAGGGGTGAAATCCAGCAGGTTCTGACAGGTTCTGGAGAACCGGTAGTGGAAATTTTGAGCAGTTCAGAGAACCAGCAAATACCACCTCTGGCTGGCCCCAGAGTGGGGTGGAAATGGAGATTTTGCAATATCCTTCCCCCAGGAGTGGGGAGGGAATGGGGATTTTGCAGTATCCTTCTCCTGCCACGCTCACCAAGCCACACCACGCCCACCAAGCCATGCCCACAGAACTGGTAGTAAAAAATTTGGATTTCATCACTGCCTCATTTGCATCCAAGTTATATCTTGCATGCAAATGTTGGTGCTCAGAAGGCAAAGATCTATAGAATCTCCTCTGACCAAGTTAACAACTGGTTCGCTGAGCGCGCACTTCGCTGCACACACGTGCACAATTTACAGAAAAGTAAACTGAGAGCAAGGAAAACAGCTGAGAAGCGGCAATTCACTCTGTCACCCCCAATCAGCTGGGCTTCGGAAGCAGAAATATAGATAAGTATAATGCAGAGGCGGCCGGGCAGGCCCACTTGAAAGAGAGAGAGAACCGGTTCGCTCACTGCTGAAAGTCAGAGCTAGCGGTTCATCCAAACCAGTCCGAACAGGGAGAATCCCCCCACTGGAGCAAATGTTTATTATTAGTTCAATTTATATGCCGCCTTTCTCTGAAGACTCAGTGGGGCAAGGCTTAATTTGCATCTTTCCACAGCATCTTTGTGCTGTGGGGTGTGCCTGCATTTGCAGAGTGCCTGCACCCTGCGCAGAAAGTTGTGCTCGGTGGTAGCAATAGGGCAGATGAATCATTGAAGATTGGATCGGTAAAGGTGTGAACTGGTAGGTTTTTTTCCAAAATGCATTCTCGCTGGATCTTAATGACTACCGGTAGAAGAACTCTGCATCCCACAAAGAGTGCCAAGAAATTTTGAAAAGCTCCCAAATAAATATTTGAGAGAAGCCACTACAATGTTTTATATAAATAGTTATTCATCTTGGGTAAAAATTGCAGCCACGGGAAGCTTAGAATAAAATGTCACAGTTGGATATTAAAAAGTTTTGAATAAATGCCTGAAATGTATATTTGCTGCAATGCCTTTTGAGATGAGATAATCAGATCCTGCAAAACAGTCTATGTGGGAGTATTACAAAAAAATATTGATCAAGCTAGCCAGGCAAAATATATTAAATAATTCTTTCTCTATTTTTCATAAGACAGGAGGCAATTGATTACTGGCAGCTGGCTGGGATGGCAGATTTTTTTCTGTTTCAACCAGGTTGTATTTTTTTTTTTTAAGAAAAGAAGATCTTCCACCTTCAACTGTTTGGGACTGAATTGTTTCTCTAGCTCAGCAAAAGGCAACATTTAGTGACAGGAGACCTCACTCTTGTGGAAAATAGGGCCTGGGGGAGACCTGCAGGGGGTTGGAGCTGTAACGTTAAAGTGGGACATTTGATTCAATTCCACATAAAAGTAAGGTAAAGGTTCCCCTCAAACATATGTGCTAGTCATTCCTGACTCTAGGGGGCAGTGCAGTGGTGGGTTGCCCCCGGTTCAGACTGGCTCTATAGAACTGGTAGTAAAACCGGCGGGAGGCGGTTACACATTAAGGATAATTGCAATCACAATTTAACTCTACCTATCTTCAGGTTTATAAGGTATTAAACAAAGATGCATTGCCCCTGGTTACAGTTTAATTGGTACATACATACATCATCAAGGCTTTTGCTAAGTTAGAATTCTATCGTCCATTCTCACCAACACTCCCTGAAAATGAATTAGACTTGGCGAGGCCCTAAGCTGGTGATTGCGAACCTATGACATGTGTATCACAGATGACACACTATGCCATTTTTGGTGACCCTCTGGAAATCCCGCAAGAGGTCCCTGCTCTCACATGGCTTCTGCGACCTCCAAAAATCATGCAAAAACAGGCTGTGCTTGCCTGCTCCCCCACCCCCGGAGGCTGGAAAGCTATGCAAGAGCATTCTCTGAAGTTTCTAGGCCACATACAACCTGGAGCTGCCTCAAATAGGCAAAAATACAGATAAGTGTGTGTGTAAGTATGCATGTACCCTGTTTCCCTGAAAATAAGACCCAACCAGAAAATAAGTCCTAGCATGATTTTTCAGGATGCTCATAATATAAGCCCTATCCCCCAAATAAGCCCCAGTTATGGTTGTCAGCCAGATAGGTGCATTTAGTACCGTATTTCCCCCAAAATAAGATCTAACCAGAAACTAAGCCCTAATGCATCTTTTGGAGCAAAAATTAATATAATTAATTAATTAATTATTATTATTATTAATTATTAATAAAATTAATATAAGACCTGGTCTTATATATGGTCTTATACTGGTGTGTGTGTGTGTGTGTGTGTGTGTATTTATGTTTTAGTACTGGTACTTGGCACACCAGCAGAATCAAGTTAGGCATTTTCTGAATGTTTGACATGTCGAGCCCAAAAGGTTCACCATCACTATTCTAAGCTACATAAAACTTGGAAGCCCCTTGTGAAAAACTCACTAAGATGCATAACAAATACGACCTTGGGCCATCACAAAAAGTTGAAAACATATACAGTATGTTCCGTTTAATTATTTAATAGCAAGATATTTAAAGTGAAAAATACAAATGATTTTCAAATGAATACATTTACTTATTTATAAATATTACGTACGTATTTATCATTTGCCTGGCTTGATTTCTCTCGCAGATTATTTCATTTATTTATTTGCCTCCTGCCTTTGTTATTTTTACACAGCAAGAATACCCAATACTCCTTCCTCCTCCTCTTTTCCCTATGACAACCCTGTGAGGTGGGATGGGCTGAGAGAGAGTGACTGGCCCAAAGTCACCCAGCCGGCTTTCATGCCTGAAGTAGACCTAGAATTCCCAGTCTCCTCACTTCTAATCTGGTGCCTTAACCATCATAGTATAGCCCAGAAACAATACTTAAATATAATTTTTAAAATACATTTAAGATATATTAATTGATATGTACTGCTGATAAATAATTAGGATCCCTTTTTATTAACATTGGGCTTGTTCACAAAATTAGAATACTGATATTGTGAAATTTTGAGAAGCCCTGTAGACTGTGAGGCTCTAAGATGTAGCTTGTTTAGTTTATGCCTAAATCAGACCCTGCTGGAAAGCCCTCAGTGATGAGATGCCTGACATGTCTTAGAAGAGGCCGGAGGGAGGGAGGGAGAAAGGGAGAGAGAGAGAGAGAGAGAGAGAGAGAGAGAGAGAGAGAGAGAGAGAGAGAGAGAGAGAGAAGAAATGGTAAGAATGACCTTCCTGCTGCTTTTATCCATGGAGCCTTGCTGGGTCTTAGGCTCTTCCAAAACAGGGGAAGAAAAGTGTATATGCCACTTGCAGTGAAAAAGGCATGGAGGGGACTTCCTGTGGCACCGTAGACGCCGAAGACGCTCCTTTTGTAAGCGCCAGCCCCGCGATTGCGTAAAGCCGCTAGAACAGCGCAAATCAGCTGTCTAGTGGCTTGGAAACTTTCTCCCCGGGAAAAGGGGAGGAAGAGAGCAGACGGGCGTAGGTAGAGCTCCCCAAGAAGCCCCAGGTACAATTCTGGGGCTCGAAGGGTGAGAGCTCCCTGGAAGCCTGACAGAGCTCTGGATCTGGGACGATTCTGCTTTAAGCAGAACAAGACGCTGCGACCACACCTGCAAACAACACTTTGAATTAAACAGTGGATTTGGAAGCAGGCTGAGCAAAGCCAGGAGACATCAGATTTGCAAGTACTAAACTTTAACTCCAAAACTTCCTTCTGAGCTATTAAGGGAAGAAAGTGAAACCAAGATGGCGATTGAGCTCTAATGGGGCATGAAAGTGAAAGTTAAAAGGAAAGTTCCATTTAGCGCTGATAGCCCCTGTTTAAAACTAGAGATCCCTGCTTTGAAAGAAAGAAGATTAAAGGTCAAAAAGACTATAGTAGTGTTCTTAAAAAAATGATTGACATTATTTAAAGATTGGAAACTTTTGGATTTGGTGGATCTGTTGTTCTGGTTGCTGAATAAATTTAAATTGGAAATTAAAAATGGCTTCAAAACAAATAAAGACTGTTGTTAAAAGTGCTGGGAGCTTGCCAGCTCAAACGTCCAAATTGCAATCCCTCATTGCTCCAATGGAACCACCAATATTAACACCTGAAATGTTGCAGGAAGCCCTTAAAACACAAGCCTCTGTTACAGAAAAAAAAATTACTTTGGTGTTTGAGGATAAAATATGAGATGTTGCTGATGAGATGGCTGAAATTAAACAGTTTATTCAAAATCGAAATCAAGAAATTAGAGAAGATATTGTCATGGCAGTCCAAAGTCTGGCAAGCCATATTGAAACACTAGATGAAAGAGTGGAAGAAATTAAGCAGTTTAATGTGAATTTGGAAAATAAAATGGAAGAGGTTCAGAATAAGATGGAAAGAGCAGAGGCCGATGTAACAATGATACAATATAGAGACATGGAATTTGCTTTGAGAATAAGAGGCCTGAAGGAAAATAAGCAAGAGAATCTGAGAGAGATTTTTTTCAGAAACATTTGCACAGATAATGGGAGAACAAAAAGCAAATCTTGAGTGGCAAATTGACAAAATTTACCGTGTCAATTCATGGGTCGCCAGACAGAAACATTTACCAAAAGACATTGTAGTTTAGTTTACTACAAGAAGAATACGCAATGAAATTTTACAAGCCACTTTTAAAAATAAACCTCAAGTGCAGGGGCAGGAGGTTTTAATACTGAAAGAAATCCCCCCTAAAATGTTGAGACCCAGAAGGGATTATATCTTCCTGGTGGAAGAACTGAGAAACTGTCAGATACAGTACAGATGGGAGGTTCCAGCTGGACTAGTGGTGAATTATTCAGGAGAAAGATATCGTCTTAATTCAGTGTGGAAGGCAAGAGATTTTTACACCAATGTACTACAGACCGGATGCCCACAGTCCCCAGAAGCCAGAAGGAAGACGGAAGCAGAGGGGGCAAGAAAGGGGGAGAAGGAAGAATCATTGGTACAGGCCCAAAGCGGAGCTTTGATTATTCAAGAAGATTTAATCCAACTTTCGACTACTGCTCAAGCTTTGGAGGTATTTGAAAAAATAGAAGAACCTAAGGATCAAAGACAGACCCGAGCAGCAGCCAAGCATCAAGAAGAATTAAGAGTGCAGCAACTTCAGATGACAACTCAAGAAACTACAAAAACAGAAGCAGTGGGAGGAGCAAGGCCCAAAAGCAAAATGTATGGAGATTTCCAGCAAATGCTCCGCAAGCTTCAGGGTGCCAAGAATGGCAACTAGATTTCTGACTTGGAATGTTAATGGCTTAAATTCACCACAGAAGAGGAGAAAAATATTTCATTATCTGAAACAGTTTAAAAATGAAGTAATCTGTCTACAAGAGACTCATATTACCAAGAGCCTTGGTAGTACAGTGGTTTAATGCACCATGTAATTAACACAGCTGCCTGCAATTTCTGCAGGTTCGAATCTTACCAGGCTCAAGGTTGACTCAGCCTTCCATCCTTTCTAAGGTAGGTTAAATGAGGACCCAGTTTGTGGGGGCAATAAGCTGATTTTGTATAAATATACAAAAGGATGAAGGCTATTGCTTAATGCATTGTAAGCCGCCCTGAGTCTCCGGAGAAGGGCGGCATATAAATCAAATTAAAAAAAAATATTAGAAGGAAAGATCAAAAATATTTAATAAATGCAAGGCTAGGTACACATTTTGTTGTATCTGCTCCTGAGAAGAAGAATGATATAATTATATACCTAAAAAAAGATTTAATTGCTAAACTAATTGAAGCAGATGATCAAGGAAGATTTATAGCAATTGAACTTTTAATAAAAGGAGAAAAAATACTTTTAATTGGAGCACCGAACCAACAACAGGAAAATTTTTACAAGCTTTTACATTCCAAGTTACTACAATGGGATTATAAATCATGCATTTTATTGGGTGATTGGAATGGAGTTTTGGACACTAAAAAAGATAAGAAGGGGCTTCTGCAAAATATCTCAACGTGTGCCAGATTGCCAAAATCGTTTTTTGAGATGATGGATGATATGGAGTTGAGAGATATTTGGCAAGAGAGGAATTCTGAAGAAAAAGGTTTTACTTTCTTTTCTGATAGACATCAATCTTTCTCTAGGATTGATTTTATATTAATTACTAATGGTCTCTTTTCTAGGGTGAAGAAGATGAAGATTTGTCCAAGAGTTTTAACGGATCATAGTCCAGTTTGGATGGAATTAGAGTATGGAAAGGGATTTAAGAGGTCTTGGAGGTTAAATGAAAATCTGTTTAGATATGAGGAAAATGTAAAAGAATGTAAAAAATTTATGAAAGAATTTTTCATTATGAATATGCATAAGGGTACATCTATGGAAATGGTTTGGGATGCAAGTAAAGCATATATGAGAGGTATTTTGATATATCTGAATAATAAACATAAACATAAACAGGGGAAAAAAGGAAGGACTTAGAAGAGGAAATAAAAAAAAAAGAACAAGCTTTGATATTGAACCCAGCAGACAAGAAAATAAAAGAGGCAATTAACTTACTGCGAGGGCAATTTAATATGTTAACGGCAGATCAGGTTGCAACTAACTTGCAATATGCTAAACACAATATTTTTTGCAATGCTAACAAACCAGGGAGATGGTTAGCATATCTGTTAAGGAAAAAACAAAAGTCACGGACTATAGAGAAAATAGAATATAAAGGTAAAGAGGTTTATCAGCAAAATATGATTAAGAAAGCATTTTTAGAATTTTATACGAGGTTGTATGCTAGTGATAAAATTCAAAGTATAGATATAGATAGATACTTACAGAAAGAGAATATTCCTATAATTACAAAAGAGCAAAGGGAGGGTTTAAATCAACCAATAACCTCTGAGGAAATTATGTGTGTAATTAAGCAGTTGAAAGTGGGTAAAGCCCCTGGGATGGATGGCTTGACAGCTGCTTATTATAAACATTTGCAGTTAGAAATGGTGGGACCACTTAAATAATTATTTACCAATACACAATCTGGAGGAGATGTACCCCCATCCTGGAGGACAGCTTTCATTTCTCTGATTCCAAAGGAGGAGCAAGACCATACCCAGTCAAAAAATTATAGGCCTATATCACTTTTAAATACAGATTACAAGATTTTTGCTAAAATACTAGCAAATAGGTTAATGACAGTCATGCAACAAATGATTCATCAGGATCAAACTGGTTTTATAAATGGTAGACAAATGAAGAGCAATGTAAGGCAAGTTGTTAACCTATTAGAGTATTTGGGGAAGAACAACCAAATCCCTGCGGTGCTAATATTTCTTGATGCAGAGAAAGCATTTGATCGATTGAATTGGCATTTCTTATTGAAAATAATAGAAAAGATGCAGTTTGGAGAATATTTTACACAATCTATTAAGGCAATATATCAGAAACAAACAGCGCAAATAATAATTAATGGTAGTTTAACAGATACTTTTAATATAGAAAAAGGAACAAGACAAGGATGTCCCTTGTCTCCATTATTGTTTATCTTGACTTTGGAATTTTTGTTGAGTAAAATACGTGGGTCGGATAAAATAAGTGGAATTAAAATTAGGCAGTATGACTACACATTAAGAGCATTTGCAGATGATGTGGTTGTTACTTTAACCCAACCATTACAGTCGGTTGTAGGTTTAATGGATATAATTAATCAATATGGACAAGTATCTGGATTTAAAATAAATGCAGGGAAAACAAAGATAATAAGTAAAAACATGACTACAAATCAAAAAGATGAATTAGAAAGATTAACAGGATTTGAAATAGTAAAAAAAGTTAAGTATTTAGGGGTTTATATCATGACATCAAATGCGAAATTATTTAAGCATAATTATGATCCGTTGTGGCAAAAAATACAGAGAGAGTTGGAAAATTGGAAAAAATTACAATTATCTTTGTTAGGAAGAATAGCAGCAGTAAAAATGAATTTTTTACCTAAGTTTTTATTTCTTTTTCAATGATACCAATACTTAAAAAAGATGAAAATTTGAAGATATGGCAGAAGGGTATTAATAATTTTGTTTGGGCAGGAAAGAGACCGAGAATAAAGCAAAAAATAATGCAGGATATACGTGAAAGAGGAGGTCTCAAAATGCCCAATTTAAGATTATATTATGAGGCAGCTGCTCTATCAGCAATTAGTGACTGGATGAATTCAACAGAAGAAAAAATATTGAATATTGAGGGATATGATTTGGTCTACGGTTGGCATGCTTATTTATTATATGATAAGAAAGTGGACAAGACTTTTAAAAGTCACATATTAAGGAATGCTTTATTGCGTGTCTGGAAAAAGTATCAGTATAAATTAAACAATAAGTTACCAATGTGGGCAATACCCAGACATGCGATAGAGAATATAAGTGTAGAGCAAAAACAAGATGTGACTACTTATAAGGAGCTTCTTAATAAGGAAAGAGATATACTACAACTAAAATCTTTGAATCAATTAAGAGAAAAAAGGATAATTCAAACATGGTTTCAGTATGGACAGTTGCAAGCTAGATGGAGAGAAGATCAGAAAGTTGGTATCTTGCAAAATGAGGAGAACTTGGTAAAACAAATTAGAGACCAAAGTCAAATGCATATAAAAAGGTTGTATAATGCATTAGTAGAAATAGATTAAGAAACAGAGCTAGTTAGGACTGTATGATAAAATGGGCACAGAATATTGAAGAACCAATAATGATGGAAACGTGGGAAAAATATGGGTTAGAAATGTAAAGTTTACGCAAGCCCAAAACTTAAGAGAGAATTTTTATAAAATGTTTTATAGATAGCATCTAGATCCTAAAAAGCTAGCCTGTATGTATCCAAGTTTGCAACCTAAGTGTTGGAGATGCGAATGTGATGATGCCACATATTATCATATATGGTGGACATGTAAAAAAATTAAGGCATTTTGGATAAAAATATGGTGGATTATGCAAAACATTCTCAAGAAGAAGATAAAATTTACTCCACAGTTCTTTCTGTTGGGTATAATTACAGATTGTACGGATATAGAAACTAAATTGATTTTAAATTTAATAACAGCAGCCAGACTTCTGGTTGCGCAGTATTGGAAGAAGGAAGACTTACCTACTATTGAAGAATGGGCATTAAGAGTAGTGAATTTAGCAGAGATGGCAAAAATTTCGGCATACTTGAAGGACCATTCAAATGAAAGATATATATCGGAATGGAGAAGATGGATTGACTATATTCAAAACAAATATCGGACTAAAAAGTTTCAAATAGCCTATGAATTAAACCAAAATTTTCTTTTTGAATTATGTTTTGTTAGAAGAAAGGGGAGTTAAAGAGTAAGAAGGAGTTTGGACATTACAGAAAGTTAGCATATTTTAGTTTATGTTTGTTAAATATTATACCCTGTATTTGCTCTGAGAAGTCCGGGGTGGGGGGTGGGGGGAGGGGGGTTGGAAGAAGAGGGGTGATGAGGGATGGGGGGAGGGGGAGGCGGGATGGGGGGGGAGGAGGGATGGGAAAAATTGTTGTAATACTTGATAAAACTTTTTAATAAAAAAAAAAAGGCATGGAGGAACAAATGATAGTTTGCAACTTGTTAGTGCCTGAGGAAAGGCTTCTGCGTTTGTTTATGTCGAAGACAAACTCATTCAGTCTACATAGGGGAGCTGCTTTTCAGAATTGATGGCCCTCTAAAAAAATTAACTGAAGTCATTCCTAAATTAACAAGCAAAGTACTGAGCTGCCAATTGTCCCCTGTAGTTCCACAGGAATCTTAGATATTTCTTTGGAATTTTTGCGGGTTAGGACAATTGTTCATCCTGAGCCTCATATACTAGTACTTACAACCATAACTGAGCCCAAAATTTCTATTCCCAAGCAAGACAGTTGTGCCCCATTTTACCACATTTCTTGCCACAGTTTTTAAGTGAATGCCTGCATTAGTTAAGTTAGTACCATGGTTGCAAAATGAATCTGGCTTCCCCATTGACTTTGTTGTCAGAAGGTCATAAAAAATGATCACATGACCCTAGGACACTGTAACCATCGTAAATACGAGCCACTTGCCCAGTGTCTGAATTTTAAGCATGTGGCTATGGGGATGCTGCAATAGACATAAGTGTGAAAAATGGTCATAAATGAATTTTTCAGTGCTGTTGTAACTTCAAACAGTCACTATATGAAAGTGTGTAAGTCAAGGACTATCTATGTTTTCATTGCAATCCAAGAAGACCTCTACTCACACAGTGTGGGTTTTTCTCTTCTATATTCCTCTAACTGCAAAGTGACATTGGAAATCAAAATGCCCACAGTATCTGTGTTTTGCAAGTGGAAGTATACTGTTGGCTAAACCATTTTAACTTTCTAATTTTATGCAAATCTTAATTTACTTCTCACTTTATGGAAAGCAAAGGTGAAGGAGGAGAGTTGCTTCAACAGAGTTATATGCAAGAGGGCAAAAATAATTCAATTGTTGGCAAGAGATTTATTCTTAAAGTTAAACTATCCAGAGAGTTAGAACATTGATTTATTTGAAATGGTTATTATGAAAAAGGATTCTTCCTAATGAATTGTCCAATTTTTAAGACAAAACCTCGACTTTCAGGCAGCTATAAATTCTCAATATAGAAATGTAGGGTTTCATTAGAAATCCTATCCATATGCCTTAGCACAGTTGGTAGAGACGGTAGAGAAGATTAAACATGTTGCCAGTGTATTGGCTTATAATGCAGAAAGGGAGGGAGGGAGTGGGAGTGGGAGGGAGGGAGAGACAGAGAGACAGAGAGAGCAGTCTTAAGTCATTACTTGATGTTCTGTCACAAAGCATAACTTTTTCCTGTTTAATTCAATATGGTCCAGGAAAAAGCTGTGTGAAATTTTTCAGGGAGAAGAAAGCTTCTTGTATGGTTTCATTTCCTCTAGGTGAGAGGTCTCCAAAGTTGGCAACTTTAAGACTTGTGGACTTCAACTTCCAGAATTCCCTAGCCAGCACTGGAGAATTCTAGCTGGGGAATTCTGGGAGCTGAAGTCCACAAGTCTTAAAGTTACCAAGTTTGAAGACCTATGCTCTGGGTGATTTTTAAGGACTAGGCACAATGTACTCCCATCAGTACTTCTACATTTCAGGTATGGCAACATTCCATATCCAGAGGTGGGTTTCAGCAGGTTCTGACCAGTTCTGGAGAATTGGTAGTGGAAATTTTGAGTAGTTCAGAGAACCGGTAAATACCACCTCTGACTGGCCCCGCACCCATCTATAATCTGCCTCCCGAGTCCCAGCTGATCGGGATGAAATGGGGATTTTGCAGTAACCTTTCCCTGGAGTGGAGAGGGAATGGAGATTTTACAGTATCCTCCCCCTGCCATGCCCACCATGCCACGGCCACCAAGCCATGCCCACAGAACTGGTAGTAAAAACTTTTGAATCCCACCACTGCCCATATCCCTGTCTACACCCCCATTGTGAGGGTGGAGAAACTGAAACAACCAACAGGTCTTCTTTATTGCAACTTTTATATAAAGATCTTCAGAACAATGTCAGATCTTCCTATTTCCTGCAAGTGATAGGGCCACAGTTTCTATACCTACTATTTCTCTTCACAGGCTCAAATCATGACATCACCCACACAGTAGCTAAATTTATCACTGCCGCAGTTAAAACTAGGCAACGGTTAACTTCAGTCTCAACCCGATAGCTCAATGTTCTTGGTCTGTTTTATCTCTCTCTCTTCTTATATAACATTAAATTATGATTATAATAAACAACTAAGTAGGTATAAAGCAAGCATCATCAATTATGCTCAAAGTATTATAGGTAGAACTTTATTATTGTAGGGTACGCCTCTGTATTTTATCACTGCATTTTAATTATCTAGATGTTTTAATATAAGAGTATTTTAATGCTGCAATAGACTATTACACAGCAATATAGCTTTCTGTATACTTAACAGTTAAGCATTTTTCTTGCAATTTTCACTATGTTACTTATTTTTAATTTTATTTGATATTCCAGTTCTTATTGGCTGCTTTTACTTTTCCTCTCCTTTCTTGTTTTTGTAAGTTGCTCTGCAGCCTTTATCCCATTTCCCTTCCCACACCATAATGTTGCTATTAAATTGTACCTACATCTTGTTATTGACTGTAATAAAGATTTGATTTAAATATTGGCTATTCCAGAGCAGTCCTCTGATTCAAACTCAGGTACAAGATGTAGATTCTTTCAAGCTGGTTACTTACTAGAGATCTGCAATCGAAGCTGGATGAATTTACAATCTCATGTTGTCGTTTTTCTGGAGGCTAATATTGAACTTTTTATTATATGTACCTTAGCCCCACCTAGAAATTATATTTGCCAAATGCAGGATCTTGCAAGTATTTTCTCCTAGCAGGATGGGCATGTTGTGTGTGTGTGTGTGTGTGTGTGTGTGTGTGTGTGTGTGTGTGTATAGATAGATGGATAGATAGATAGAATGAATGAATGAATGAATGAATGAATGAATTCAGAAAGTATTCAGACCCCCTTCACTTTTGTTAATTTTGTTATGATGCAGCCTGATTCTACAGTTGTTGAAATTAATCAATTTCCCATTTGACCATAGATCAGTAGACATATTGCATCATGCATACAGTAGAGATATTTACACAAATGTTTTGCTGAACAAATCATCTGATAGAGTTCAAATATCTACCAGTTTTTATCCCCCAATAATCAATAATGAACATCTTTAGAATATGGTTCCAAGCCTCCAAGATCTTTAAACTATACTTGAAACGCTATTGAAAAGTAGTAAAATGCAGCATTTTAGTAATGCCAAAGGACTGGTGGATTTTGAAATCTTTTGTGAAATTAGATTATTATTACACATGACATCCAAACAAAAGCGAGGACATTCTAACACAAAATATGCCAAAGCTATATTTGCAAAGTATTTATTGACCCGTTAAACAATTACCTTCATGAGAGGTACAACAACTTTGTGTTAATACAAATGAAACAGTCAATATGTAGCTTAGGAGCATAAACAAAAGGGATTTACCCTAACCTGAAAAAGATATTTGCCTTAATTACAGAACTGCCTGTAAATCTGTTCTGGCTGTAAATGTAGAGATTTAATACAAAGGAAATGAGGTTAGCTTATTATTTATGAGATTCATTAAAAACTGTATTTCACATACTATGCCTGCACTTTTCTCTGTGTGACTCAAGGAAGTTTTATTAGAGTTTTATTGTACTTAAGCTTTAACTTTGATCTAATTTCCTTGCACAGCTACCTTCGTCAGACTCGAGGGGCAAAAGGGATGGTCTTGTAATTTGTACTAATGAAGCTGATAACCGAGTGATCAGTAGCTCTGAAGCAGCTAAAGCCCACAGTCAGACAGACAATGCTGTAACGCATCGCCAGGCCAAAAGTAACAGCATGAGGCTAAGGACCAAAAGGTCAGATCTTGAAAACCAAGGGGAAAAAAAATACCATGAATTTGGACAGTTAGAGGTCTGGGTATTAGTGAGGACAAGGGATGAAGTAATGCGAGAGATTGTTCTCAACAAAAAAAGCTATTGCTTCAGAAGTCAATAATGGCCTTTGTTAAGCGAGAGAGGATTAGCAATAGTAGGAACAAACTCTGGAGCTGATTAATTTGATTTCTGGACCAAAATAACCAGATGGCTCCGAGCAATGGAATGATTGGTCACCAGAATAGGGGAGAGGATTGGAGGGGTCCCAGAACAGACATCTGGGACACAACAGGAAGGGGAGGGAGGGGTGACTGGAATAAAAGAAAAACAGAGTTGGAAGGGACCTTGGAGGTCTTCTAGTCCAACCCCCTGCTGCAAGAGTATCCCTTTGGAAGGAGTACATTTAATTTTCATTTTGAAAGAAAAGAAACACCTTATTTTTCTAGTTGTGTCGATTCCCATAGTTTTGCTTGTTTGGGTCCCCAATCAGAAGAGCACTGAAGATAGCCAGAAACCGGCATCACTAAAATACATTGAGGCTTTCTGCCAGGAGACTCTGAAAGAAATATTGCTGCCAATGATCAACAGGGCAGCCCATTGTCATTTCCCCCACTGTTTATACTGAAATGTATAGAATGCACAGGAGCTTGGAACAAGGTGGCTTCCTAGATGAGAGGCGAAGCATTCCTTGTTATCCTCCTGCCTCTTTGCTGTACTGTTTTATTAGGGGTCAATACACAATAACTTTGCCAGAAATGCACACAGATCTGTCCCATTTTCTATTTACATATTGAATGGAATGTTGGAGAGCAGGGGTGAGGGACAATGGTCCTTTTATGACTTGTGGACTTCAACTCAGGGGTGAAATCTAAAAATTTTCGCTACCGGTTCTGTGGACGTGGCTTAATTAGTGGGTGTGGCTTGCTGGTAAGGTGACTGGGTGGGCGTGGCTTGTTGGTTAGGTGGGCGTTGCCAGGTCGATGTCACTTCTTTGCCCTTTTCTAACCTACAAAACACAACACAACACAACTGGCTCATCCACAATGTAAAAGCAGCTGTGCTAGACCCAAAATGGCCCCTGCAACAAGCAGGAACCTCACACAGCCACAAAAAGTCCAAAAAACCAACTTTCACACCTTACACACACAAAATTCCACATACAGCTTTGTGAGATTTTGTATGTTTGTGTAGTTAGAGTGAAACCCTACAGAAACACATAAAATCTCAGAAACCTGCACAAATATTATTTTATTTTATTTTTATTTTTATATAAAAGCAGCTAAATTTAAAACTTCCTAAACTTTAAATGGCTAGGTCTAAAAAAAGAACTAAAAAAAACCCCAATTAACTTTTTTTTTTAAAGTTCCCAAAGGGGAAAAAAACTTACCGGGACAAGGCAAGCAGTCAGGCAGGCAGTCAGGCAGGCAGGCAGGCAGATAGAACTGCTCACCGATGAGCTTGTTTGCAGGCAGGGAGATTCAGTTGCTTGCTAATGCAATGGATTGCAAGGATTACAGCAAGAGAAGCAAAGCAGGCGTTGCGACCAGCAGCTAAGGTAAGCAAGCTGGAGGCTGGGGAGGGGATGGGATTTTTGCTACCGGTTCTCCGAACTGCCTGCTGCCATCGCTACCTACTCACCCGAGCCGGTCCGAACCGGGAGCATTTCACCCCTGCTTCAACTCCCAGAATTCCTGAGCCAGCTGGTGCAAATAGTTCATCCCCAGCCCCCCCTCTCTCTCGTGTGTGTGAGTGTGATTGGAAGCCTTTGATTCAGGCTACTGCTGGTAACAATCAAGCCTACCACCCATTGAACTCAATGCCCCCTCACCCCAATCACATCCAGTAAACTCAATTCCACAAAATTTATTCAGTCCAGTATGTCTACTCACACTCATTTAACCACTTTATTTGGTTACTTACTTACTTACTTACTTACTTACTTACTTACTTACTTACTTTATTTATTTATTTATTTATTTATTTATTTCTGTAGTTGGAGAGTTTGGCCTACTGGTTTAGCCAAATTGTTCTAGTAGTTAAGGCACTAAGCTATTGATCAGGAGATTCTGAGTTCTAATCCCACCTTTGCAAGAAAGTCAGTAGCGTGACTTTGGGCCAGCTACTCTGCCTTAGCCCAGCTCACCTCACATGGTTGTTGTGTGGGAAAAATAGCAGGAGGAAGGAGTACTAGATATGTTTGTCACTTTGAGTTATTTATAAAAATAATAAAGATGGGATAAGGTAAAGGTAAGAGGTTCCCCCGCACATGCGTGCTAGTCGTTTCCGGCTCTAGGGGCAGTGCTCATCTCCATTTCTAAGCCGAAGAACCAGCGCTGTCCAAAGACATCTCCGTGGTCATGTTGCCGGCATGACTAAACGCCAAAGGGGCATGGAACGCTGTTACCTTCCCACCAAAGGTGGTCCCTATTTTTCTACTTGCATTTTTTATGTGCTTTCAAACTGCTAGGTTGGCAGAAACTGGGACAAGTAACAGGAGTTCACACAGCGCTAAGGATTCAAACCGCTGAACTGCCAATCTTCTGATCGACAAGCTCAGCGTCTTAGCCAATGAGCCACTGCGCCCCTTATATGATAATATAAATATAATTTATATATAAAGATGGGATAAAAAACCCTAAAACAACAACCACTCTGTCAGATGTAAATGCCTTATTCTCCAATGTGTAAATAATGTATATATGGAACATCAGAGGTTAACTTATTCTTTGGACTTTAATGTATTCATAACTTACCACTCCCATTCCTAGCTCCACCCCTTGTATATATAAGGAGCCACCCTCACCATTCTCGTCGCTTCTACCTTGAATATTCAGTGAATATAGAATGCCTATCATAATTAAAAAGAAATATATTTAAAGCTCTAACTCCTATTATCTTTATTGAGTCTGATCCTGAAAATATTGCAACAAGCTGGTAGCAGAGGATGGTTAATTGACTCAATAAGTAATTAAAAATGTCCAAGAAAGATAGGCCCAACACCAGGGCCTACAGCAAAGAAATAGAAACTGATCAAGAGATGATCAACGAATCCACCAATGCGATTTCGAGAGAATCCGAAGAATACACCACTGAAGAAGAAGAACTAATGAGTGAAAATAATGACCAGAAAGAAATCGAAATAGAAAATAACGAACTCAGGTCAGAGATATTAAAGATACTAAAAAGCCAAAAGAATGATGAAAGTCTCATCGCGGACCTCCAGGAGATGCTGAAGAACAGCGGAGCAGCGAGAGAGAAAAACGTCATTAAAGAAAAACCCAAAGATCAAAAAATCGTAAGTGAGATGACTACTGAGAAAATAGTTGTTAAAAAGAAAAGATGTGATCCCGCGCGAAATTTTGAATGGCAGCCATCTTGGTTTCAACGAACTTCAAAAGAGAATGGAGCAGAGCCAATCAAAACGCTCAGTTCAAAATTTCTGGCGCGAAAAACACTATCAGACGAAGAAAGTGAGAAAGAAGTCTCAAACTCTTCAGATGATCCAAAATCAGAAAGTGAAGACGATTTAACAAAATCTCAAGTAAAATCAGCAATGAAAACGCTTTTTGCTGCTTTTGGGCCAAGACTGAAAATTACCAAGACATCTACGAAGAAGCAAGAAATCAAACCGGCGACTCAAGACCTGCACGCTCCCATCCTGACTTCGAAAGCGACGACGCCCGAGCCCAGAGAGCCATGCCGATTTCGCCCTACACCACAGACAAAATCGAATACCAACGCACACAAAAAGAAGAAAAGAACCGTCACCACCACCAGAACCCCAAAAACCGAGCCAGAGACCGACTCATCTGAGGAGGAGCGGATCGAGAGAGCTGAAAGGGAGAGAACCTTCCACGACGCCACCAAAGAAGAAATGAGCAACGCGCATGTGCGAAACTACGTAGACGACCCAGAAGGACTTGAACTGGCCAGAGAACCGCGCAGACTCATTGCAAGCATCCCAATGCCGTTCTGTAATTTCCTGCACTTGAGAGATCACGGACTGCCCCAGGTTGTAAGTAATGGACAGAATAATGTAGGTAACTTACCCAGTGACTTCCCAAAACTTAGAATTGATGGCATTAATTTACAAGAGTGGTATCAACAGCTTCAGGTTATTTTCATGAAAGAAAATTTACTATTCTTTATAACTAGCCCTCCAAGAAGACCTTGGACTTTAAAAATAGATTGTTTACATCATAGAGCATTTTTCATAATAATATCTAGCGTGTCTCCTGCAATGTATCATAGCATCAAACCAAACCTAACTGTATCAGAAATAATTCAATGCATGTTTAATCTATTTCACAGCGATAGCGTAGCTACAACCACAAGAATGTCTAAGGATTTCTTTTCCTCTAGAGTAAAACCAGGGGTTTCTATAAGTGAGCATTTGATAAATCTAAACAAAATAAGAGCTGAGCTACAATTGAGGGGGGAAGTGATTTCAGATCAAACAATGAAAAGTGTTATTATCAATTCACTTGATCCATCATGGGATAGCTTTATGTCACACTTAGATACCATTAATTTGGGATATTTATCCATAGAAAGTCTATCTAACAAATTGATAGCAGAAGACAATTCAAGAAAAAATCGATCCAGTAACCAAACAGACCACAAACCTTTTAGGAAAGTAGTCTTTCAAGATAAACATAATGAGGCCTTTAGATGCTACAATTGTGGATCCAGGGAACATAGTAGAAGAGACTGCCCCAAAGTCTCAAGAGAGAGACATAGACCAGAATATAGGAGCAAATATAATTACAGACAATCTTCCACAGATAGACACAAATATAGAAGCCCACCAAATTACAAAGAAGGTAGAGGGGGTAGAGAAAATTCAAAAGAGAGGAAATCTGGGTCACTGAATGGGCTAAATAAACAAGACAGCACCAGAACACAGCAGGATGAGAATAACAATTGGCTTATTGATTCTGGTGCAACAAATCACACCACCAACAACAAAAGTATATTATCTTCATTTATAGAAGATAAGTTTGTGATAAAGGTAGCTAATCAAGAAAAGGTTCAAGTACTAGGCAAAGGAAATGTGACCTTGCCTGGTCTAGGGAAAATAGAGGGGGTATTATTAATCCCAGAAATACCTCACAACATACTAAGTGCCATAAAATTAAGCAGAGAATCTGATATCAATATAGTTTTCTCAAAGGGGAAAGCAACTATAGAAAAGAACAAAACAAATGTAGGTACTGTAATGATAAAAGGAGGTCTACCCTATCTGATAACTAAAGAAAGATGTTTACATAACATTGATTCAAATATGGAAGATTGTATTGAAGCAGATGATGAAAATGTCAGTAACAGTGACAATGATGAGTGTAGAATAACTCATGATCACAAAAATACATACAAGGAAAAGAAACCAAAAATAGGTAAACCAATTCATGATGAGTGTGCTCACATCTTACACAGGAAGTTAGGACATGCAAGCTTTCCTGTAGTACAAAAAATGACTGAACACGCAGAAGGTGTCAAAATAAAAAATTGTGAAAATTATTTGGAATGCTCAGTATGTAAGTCCACCAAACTAAAAACCAGTCCCAGACCAAAAAAATCTAACAGATCAACTAACAATATTTTTGATTTGGTACATATGGACTTAGTTGGTCCATTAAGTCCCTCAATTACCTATAGAAAACGTTACTTCCTAACAATAGTGGATGACTACAGCCGATATGGTTTTGTTTACACATTAAAGCACAAGGATGAAACATTTCAGAAATTTAAGGAATTCTACAAACGTATAGAAACACAACATAATATCAGAATAAAGCAAATTATGACAGATAGGGGATGTGAGTTCATGTCTAAAGAATTCTCCCAATGGTTAAAGGATAGAGGAATGTTACATTTCACGTCCAATCCTTTTTCTGCATTTCAAAATGGAGTTGCAGAGAGGAAAAATTCCACACTACAAACCATGATTAGGTGCACATTAGAGGATGCTGGTTTAGGCAAACAATTTTGGTCAGAGGCATTACATTATTCGAATTACACTCAAAATAGAACCTGGTCCAGTATTGTGAATAAGACACCATATGAGGTGATGTACAATAGAAAACCCAAATTATCACACATGCACATATTTGGAGTCACTGCAGACGTACACATACCTAAACAATTGAGGAGAAAGGGAGAAAACGTATCCAGGAGATTAAGATTCATGGGATACGAAACTGGAACCAAAGGGTACAGATTTATTGATAGTAATAACAAATTTATAGTATCCAGAACAGCTGTGTTCCATGAACAGGCCAATTGGTCAAAATTGCACCTTAATGAAATATTTCCTAATAAATGTAAAGATACGATATCTTGCGAGGAAGGAACAACAGAAAATCAAAATATTAACAAAAGTAAGAACAAAACCAAAACTTGGACTAATAGTCAGCATAAAATAAAGACAGACACATTAACAAAAAAGGAAGCTAGATATTTGCATGATAACCATAGCAAGCCTGAAAGAACTATTAGAAACAATAGAAACCAAATACCAAATAAATACAAAGATTACATAATGCATATGAATGGAGAACAAATAACACCTAATACATATGAAGAAGTATTGAAACTTCCACATGAAGAAAGAGAAAAATGGGAACTAGCTATGGAAAAAGAGATGGAAAGTTTACAAGAATTAAATGTATTCACACCTGCGATCGCACCTAAGGATAAAACAATTATAGGTACCAGGTGGATTTATAAAATTAAGAACTTAGAAGGAGGCAATACCTTATACAAGGCTAGACTAGTTGCACAAGGCTATGCACAAAAATATCCAGAAGACTATACTGATACATATTCACCCACAGTGAGAACTGAGAGTGTCAAAACAGCCCTTGTAGTAGCATCTGCACTCAATCTGGACGTATTCCAATATGACATACAGACCGCATACTTACATGCAAAATTAGATAAGGAAATATATGTAAGAGCACCACACAGTCAATACACTAATAAGAACGAAATTTGGTTATTAAATAAGAGTCTGTACGGATTAAAGCAATCCGGCAAAAGATGGTACGATTGCTTGGTAAAAGTACTTAAGACCATGGATTTCAACGCCACCACTGCTGATAACTGTTTCTTTGTAAAAAAGAGTAATGATCATATTGAATTTGTATTAATTTACGTGGACGATATTTTATACATTGGAAAGCATAAAGAGAGCAGGGAAATCTTTGTAAATAAGTTAAATGAACACTTCTCACTGAAATCTCTGGGTAAAGTGAATAAATACCTTGGTGTGCAAATTAACAAAACTAAAAGGGGATTCAAACTTACACAGAAAGATAAAATCATCGAACTCCTAAACAAATGTAACTTAAATAATGCTAAAACCTGTGACACCCCTATGCAAACTGATTTTCTTAGAAACACTGATGAATCTTCCCCTGAGTTTAAAGACAACACATTTTACAGATCAGTTATAGGTTCACTCCTTTATATATCTAATTGGACTAGGCCAGATATTGCATTACCTCTCAATCTATTGTCAAGATATGTTAGTAAACCAACCTTGTATCATTGGGAAGCTGTCAAAAGAATTCTAAGATATCTGAAGGGTACATTAGATTTTTGTTTAATGTTGGAACCCAATAATGACAGAGAACCAAAAATTACTTGTTATGCTGATGCAGATTGGGCTGGTGATACATCATGCAGAAAGAGTACTTCTGGTTATGTTTTTCTATTGAATGATTGTCCAGTTTACTGGTATACTGGTAAACAAGAACTAGTAGCCACTTCTACTACAGAAGCGGAATATGTTTGTTTGTCCAAAGCTGCAAATAACCTTGTATGGTTCAATGATCTGATCACTGATGTTTGGAAGAAACCCACCTTACCATTTATTATGCATGAAGACAATAAAGCGGCCATTGAAATATCCAGATCAGATGCAATTGGACAAAGGTCCAGGCATATTGATATAAAGTTTAAGCATGTGAGACAACTGTCTCAAGACGGATTCATTAAAGCAATACATTGCGATACTTCTGAACAATTAGCTGACATATTAACAAAACCCTTACCTTCTAAACAACACAAATATTTAACTTCTAAATTATATGTATTATATTGTCCTGAATCAGAATGTAATTGGTGTTGTGTAACGAACCGGCATTTAGAGGGGGATTTGTCAGATGTAAATGCCTTATTCTCCAATGTGTAAATAATGTATATATGGAACATCAGAGGTTAACTTATTCTTTGGACTTTAATGTATTCATAACTTACCACTCCCATTCCTAGCTCCACCCCTTGTATATATAAGGAGCCACCCTCACCATTCTCGTCGCTTCTACCTTGAATATTCAGTGAATATAGAATGCCTATCATAATTAAAAAGAAATATATTTAAAGCTCTAACTCCTATTATCTTTATTGAGTCTGATCCTGAAAATATTGCAACACACTCAACAACCCCACAACACAAGCATTTTGACACACTTATTTTACCTTTCTCCCCTATTTCACCCCCACCCCACCCTTTTGACTTTACTCTCATTGGACCTGGCCTCTTCCAGCCCTCACTATACTTGTTCCTCTTTATTCTATTTTTCCAATGTTGCCTTTCACTCAAAACCATTTGAAAAAAGAGAGCTTTTGCTCTTTTACCCTTTTCATAGGATACATTCTTGTCCAATTTTGTTTGTGAAGTATTGCACATCCAGTATGTCATAAGCTCCACTCTGGAGACCATTAAGCAAGGAAAAAAAAACACACACCAGGTGTAAACTGTATTATCTCAGGATAAGAATCCCAAACAAGGGACTCCCCCCCGCCCTTCTGCCTTTGCTGTGAAGTCAGCCACTTTCTGATTTGTGCTGCTTGCTGAGTCGACAGTTTTAGCTGTTTATTAGTTGCAGCATTCATGCCAAGCCAATGGGCTGCCCCGTTGATCATTGGCAGCAATATTTGTTTCAGAGTCTTTTGGCAGAAAGCTTCAATGTATTTTAGTGATTGCCGGTTTCTCACTATCTTTAATAGTGACTCTAACAAGCAAAATTACGGGGATTGACACAACCAGAAAAATAAGGTGCTGCTTTTCTTTCAAACCTGAATTTCTAGCTTCTCTTTCCTTTAGTATTACAGGTTGCCTGCAGCCTTTTACCAGCAGAGGAGAAAAACCAAGGGGCAGAACCCCATGTCAATGCAACCCCATTGATTTCAATGTATGTCCATCTGGGTTCAGTTCCAAGTGGGGAGAAAGACACTAGAAACGTGGTGGCTGTTTGGAAAGATGGTTTTTAATGGTGGATAGGACCACATGGTTTGAGATCCTGGGCAAAAAGGCACATGGGTGAGAGAGGCAGATAGATTTATACCCTCTGTTGGGCTTTGAATTTGAGCTTGTATTCTGATTGGTTGTCAGACTCCCATGGGGCCATGCAAGGGCAACTTTGTAGGTTGTCTGTGTCCCAGGCTTGGTTGAGCCTTGCTGGGTGATGATATAATGAAAGGGCTTTGGGCAATTCCTACTATGGCTCTACCTGAAGGAGGTAGATCTTTGTTATGTAGAATAGACTGGCCCAGGCCTTAATGGCCCATTGACAAAGGTGATGGGGGCTGAGTTTCTGCCTCCCTTTTAGGGGAAATATTCTGCCCTTTTAATATTCCCTAAAATATCTCATTTTCCTAGGAGAGGGGTGGGTGCTAACTTCCCACACTGGCTAAATTGTCAGGTCTTCCAAGTCTTCTGAAAGGCTAAATTGGGCCTATTTTATGCGTTTTTTTCTTTCAGGAGGAAACTTTATAGGGCAATGAATGTCCTATGAGCGTTATCCATCAACTAGTTATAAGCCTAGCCCTTTTGGTGGGAATAGATAGTTCTTATTCTTTGCACATCTCCATTCTTATTCTTAATCATTTTCTCCTGGGTAGCATTTGAAGCTATTGCCAAGGTAATAGCTCCTAATTTCCAGCTGTTCAAGCAGCAATCATTTATCCATTGTCCTCTACTAATCGTGGATGGCTACCAATTACAGTGGCTGATATTTTATGGGGTTTTGCTTTATGATGCTGAATAGTATATTTAAGAATCAATTTGTATTTTTGTTGTGAGCTACCTGAATTTCTGACGGGGGTGGCACAGGAATATTGAGACATAAAGTAAATATTGCAAGCTATCTTGCAAGATCGTCATACAGCAGCATGTGTGATTATTCAAATATGAACGCAGGCATTTATTTAGCAAATCATTGATTAGCAGCATTTAAGAACATTATTAGTTGACTTCTGAATTCACACCCCCCTTGCCTTAACATAATAACAAAGTTGGAAGGGTCCTTTTTTTTTTTTTAATTTGATTTATATGCCACCCTTCTCCGGAGACTCAGGGAGGCTTACAATGCATTAAGCAATAGCCTTCATACTTTTGTATATTTATACAAAGTCAGCTTATTGCCCCCACAAACTGGGTCCTCAATTTACCTCCCTTAGAAAGGATGGAAGGCTGAGTCAACCTTGAGCCTGGTGAGATTCGAACTTACACTAATTGCAGACAGTTGGTGTTAATCACAATGCTATCAGTCTGCTGAGCCACCGGGTCCCTTGGAGGTCTTCTAGTCCAACCGTGTGCTCAAGCAGAAAACCCTATATCATTTCAGACAAATGGCTGTCCAATCTCTTCTTAAAAAAATAATTGTCTTTAATTTTTCAAAAAAAAATATTAAAGTATCTTGTAGAAAAATGTAGGCAGCTGTCAGATACTGATTATTTTCTTTTGTTTTGACACAATCACATAGAGAATTCTGTCTTGAAAAACAAACTTGTCAGATTATTCCTGATCTGGAGGGATTTGGCTTGAATCTGTGTATATGTAATGCTTGAGCTAGAACTAACATCCATTCCTAGAAAGAAGAGGCAGTGAAGAGAAAGACCCAACCTGGATGGCTATGTTTTCTTTCTGGTGATGGAACCTCTTAGTGGATCATTCTGCAAGAGTAAACAAGATTCTGGGACACATTTCAGGTTTGTGGGCCCCCTTGGGAAGAGCAACAAAGATGATAAGTGGACTGGAGGCTAAAACATACAGTATAAAGAACGGTTGCTGGAATTGGGTATGTTTAATTTAATGAAAAGAAAGACTGGTGGTCACATGATAGCAGTGTTCCAATATCTCAGGGGCTGCCACAAAGAAGAGGGAGTGAAGCTATTCTCCAAAGCACCTGAGGGCAGGACAAGAAGCAATGGGTGGAAACTAATCAAAGAGAGAAACAACCTAGAACTAAGGAGGAATTTTCTGGGAGTTAGAATAATTAATCAGTGGAACAACTTGCCTCCAGAAGTTGTGAATGCTCCAACACTGGAAGTTTTAAAGAAGAGATTGGATAATCATTTGTCTGAAATGGTATAGGGTTTCCTGCCTAAGCACAAAGTTGGACTAGAAGACCTTCAAGGTCCCTTCCAACTCTGTTTTCTATTCTATTCTATTCTATTCTATTCTATTCTATTCTATTCTATTCTATTCTATTCTATTCTATTCTATTCCATTCCATTCCATTCCATTCCATTCCATTCCATTCTATTCTATTCTATTCTATTCTATTCTATTCTATTCTATTCTATTCTATTCTATTCTATTCTATTCTATTCCATTCCATTCCATTCCATTCCATTCCATTCCATTCCATTCCATTCCATTCCTCCTTCCTTGGCCAACTTTTTTTTTGCTGTCTGCAAAAGTGAGTATAAGTAGTCCTAACGGTACAACCACAATTGAGACAGATGAGCCTTGGTAGTACAGTGGTCTAAAGCACCCTGTGTTAATAACAACTGCCTGCAATTACTGCAGGTTCGAATCTCACCAGGCTCAAGGTTGACTCAGCCTTCCATCCTTTCTAAGGTAGGTAAATTGAGGACCCAGTTGTGGGGGAAATAAGCTGACTTTGTATAAATATACAAAAGTATGAAGGCTATTGCTTAGCACATTGTAAGCCGCCCTGAGTCTCCGGAGAAGGGCGGCATATAAGTCAAATTAAAAATAAAAATAAATAAAAAAAGATGTTAAGTGAATTTTGCCTTGTTTTACCACCTTTCTTACCACAGTTGTTAAATGAATCACTGCAGTTCTTAAATTAGTAACACGGTTGTTAAGTGAATCTGGCTTCCCCATTGACTTTGCTGATCAGAAGGTGATCACAAAAGGTGATCTCACGATCCCAGATACTGCAATTGTCATAAATATGAATCAGTTGCCAAGCGTTTGAATTTTGATCACATGACCCAGGGGATGCTGCAATGGTCATAAGTGTGAAAAATGGTCATAAGTCACTTTTTTTAGTGTTGTAACCTTGAACAGTCACTAAATGAACTGTTATGGGTCAAGAACTACCTGTATATGGCACATCCAAAGGGGAAAAGAAATCACTCTCTTTCCTTCCATTGAAAGTGGCTTATCACCGAAATTAGCTGCTTACAGAGCAATAGAGCATCCCATAAACTCTTAAGGGAAAAGGGGGAATCCTTTAGTTGTTATTTTGGGCCAAATTTTTGTAATTGCAGAAAATTGTTCTTTGATTACAACACTCCACAGAGCAAGAAATCACATACCACGGGATCCACATAACACTTAAGACACATCATAAATCATACTAATTACCAAGTTAAATTAGCTATTTTTACACACTTCATGTATGGTGGAAAACATGAGTGGAAATGAATGATTTTCGTTGTAATTCAAGAAAACAATATCCTGACAAGATTAAATTCTTCATTTTCATTACCTGAATTAGCTCTCTCAATCTGTGCATTCTCATTACTGAAATGTATTATGTAAAAGCTTGTCCCAATTTCCATACTGTCCTTTTGTTTCACACTTTGACTTTGAAAGAATACTCAAGTTCAGTCTGTTCAGAACACATTGGAAATTTATATTTCATTGTTTTCTATTTAGTCAGCAAGCCTAGTAGTCGTCAAAACCAGGTTAAAGAAGAAAGCCTTATAAAGCCCTACATGGATGGGACCAGTATATTTGATGGATCGCATCTCCTTAGTTACATCTACCTATAATTTCCAGCAGAAGGGGTGTGTTGAAGGTCCCACCTAGGAAGGAGTCCCATTTGAAGACACCCAGGTGGAGAGCCTTTTCCAAGGGGTCCTTGGTGCTCTCTGAGGTTGGTTATTTTCTTGCAGACATTTCATTAACCAAACTAGGTAACATCATCAGTGCTTGTAGAAGTGGGGTTTAGTCCCAGTTTATATTTTATGGTTTGCCCTGTCAGTGTTGGTTGTCTTGGATGTTCTTTGTTTGAGCTGCTTATTGTTAACTTGTTCGGCAGTTCCTTGATTGCAGTATTGTTTACTTCTTGATTGTTGGTCTGATGTTAATCTTGGTGTTAATCTATGCTCATCTGGGTGTTGATGGGGAGGTGCTTTGGTCATTTTGTTCCATTTACGGCTTGTTGATTGTCTCATTTACACCATACATAGATGTTGCTTATGTCTATGTGTCTATTGATAGCCAATTTGTCAGAGTGCCAGGCTGCCAGGAATTCTCTAACATTTCTGGACTTGGCTTGGTCTAGGATGGTCATAGCTTCCCAGTTGAAGTTGTGGTTAAGTATATCCATATGTTGTGACATTAAAGAGTTTTCATCATGTCATCTGTCTGCTTGTTGGTTTTCATTGATACGTTCTGCTGTAAGAGTACAAAGAAATACACTATCAAAATAATAATAATCATGCAAATATTGCAGTATGTATAGCAACAGCTCAGGACAGAAAATAAAGGGCTATTGCTGAATGGTTAAGTTCAAATACTGTGTATTTCTTGAAGTTTTAGAGTCTTGAACTCTCAATTGTGTGTATTTCTCCAAATATCTCCCTGCTTTCTTCAGAGACACTAATTTTTCTGTTGCATTTTTCTTGTTACTTCATCCTCTGATTCCACCATCAGCAGGATTTTGTATTTACATTTCTACCAATATTGAAAAATAGATAAAACTCTGAGTAGCAATCATTCAGCTAATCAGTTTGCTTTGCTTTTCCTTTGTGAGGTCACACCTCATAATACTGCTGACAGGTGCATCAGCTCACAAAGGAGAAGTAACTAAAACTTTTGAGTGGGCTGAATGAAAGTTATTCACCTGATCTTTTATGTCTGTCTGGGTGCTTACTTAGTTACTGAGGATTGGTTGGTTAATTTGCTTTTGTTTTTATTTCATTGCTTTACTTTACAATATTTATTTATTTATTCATCTATTTACTTAATATCACACATATTTACACATACTATTTATTTATTTATTTATTTATTTATTTATTTATTTATTTGTAACTATTATTTTTATTTATCATATTTAATATATTTGTTTATTTAGTTAGGATTAGTTTAGTTTATCTTAGTTAGGGATTAATTTGGTTCCATCATGGAGACGTTCCTATATTATGCAGGGAAAGCCCTCTTTGAGGTAAGAGGTCTTCGGTTTTATTTATTTCCTTGTCAACTTGCTTGTCTAACTCTAGGATTTAGGATTCAAAGATAACGTAAGAAATGGGATCTGGAAGGTACTATATTAAAATTTGATAATCAAATAAAATAGGAATCAAAGGAATCTACTGGTACGAACAAGCAAAAAATATTTTAGAATAATTCATTACACACAACAGTGAAACCAGAACAGTACATGTACCAAAGTCTTCTATGATAATCTGGCCAGAACCATATCAGAGGAAAGAGGGATAGAAGCTGGCACTGACTGGCTGATTTAATAGTATTTTTGTACTGCAGACTCCATATGAATTCTTGACAATTTACAAACAGCTGCCTAAAATTCATACAATTAGTAGTCAGGAGGCCCAGAATCACGTTACATTAAACCAGAGATGGGAGGATCCGAGCCTCTGACCATACTGTCATCAACACTATCTCAGAGGCACTGTCAATTGCTAATACAGCAAGGTTTATGTTGGAAGAAGGGGGCCATTATAACATCATTTTAACAGCAAAGCAGCTAAAGGCAACTTCAGCTGTCCCTGCAGCTGGCTAGAGGCAAAATTCAGGTGATGTCATGAGGATTGTTGCTTAACAGTGGTTAGTGAGGGTCTTCATGCTTTGGATAGAGAGCTATCAGGATGAACTAGCCGATTAGATTCACTCTATCTAAATAAAATTAGCATATGGGATCCATTAATTATGAGATAGGTTTTTATACTGTAAGAAAAAGAAAGCTTATGAGGCAATGCTTCGTTTTGTGCCCTAGAAATGTTGTGCAATATTATTGGGCAGAAAAGAGGCTGCCTTTATGCATCTATCTCACTGACCATCTTAGACCTAGTCGAAAAATGCAAGAGAATTCCTGGAAGCCTGGCACACTAACAAATTGGCGATCAATAGACACACAGACATAAACAACATCTACATATCGTTCAAAAGAGACAATCAATAAGCCAAAAAGGAATGAAAAGACCAAAATACCTCCCCACCAGCAATCAACACTCAGATGTGCATAGATTAACACCAAGATTAACATCAGAACAATAATTCAGAAGTAGAGAAGAATTAGAAACAATATACTTTCTTTTTTTAAAAAAATGGATACAATCTGGCAAATTGTGTAGCCTATGGAAATCACACCAATTTCCACACAGACACCCCACCATAAACAAATAAAATCCCAAGCAAATTCAGTTTTAGCTCATAACACATTATCCTAATTTAACTTTACAGAAACAATCTGTAACTTTTCCAGAAATTTATATATATATTTTAAGAATTCAAATCAAATTTTAATATAGTTCCTTCCAGATTCCAGTTTTAAGATAAAATAGTTTCTTAGAAGAATTAGACGGATTATTTGCAAGATTAATATTGTTTTCAAAAGTCTATTTGGAGCTAGAGGATTGTATTTTTATTCTTACAGATTTTAATAGAGGGAAGGACAGCAAAGTAATTATTTTCAGCAACTGCATTTGTTGTCAGCCTGTTTGCTGCTAAAAATCCAGATTCACCATATTTTGTCCCAATTATAAATATCAACATTTTGCTTAGAGAAGGCACATACTGTATAAATTACTTTGAAAACTAGGATATGAAGAAGCTACAATGTAAGATTGATAATAGATGATCTAGTTACTTTTCTTTTCAAAATGTGGCTTTATAGCCCAAGCAATTTGCCGGAACTACTGCAAAGTGCTTTAGAACGAATGGTCAGAAGGCAGCCAAAGTGCATTGCAACTGGATATGACTCCAGCCAGAAGTAAAGCTCTCTCCATCATTATCAATCTCTGCAGAATCCAGTGTGAAGAAGTGTTAAAAGTTGGGGAAGCGTAGCTTGGAAAAGGATGAAGGGAAGACAGGACAGCTTTCTGGGTCTTGTAGTTCTTTCTTTAATAGCACTTCAAGAATGACTTAATTCTCCCCTTTGTCTTCTTTTGGCAGTTCTGTTTCCAGAAATTTAAGAAACATTAAAGAGACAAAGGTGAATAACCAACCATGTTGTTTGTGTGGGTACCTGTAGCAGGAGTGGGGATAGAAGGGCACTCCTTCTCTGCACCACAGAGGGGAAAAAAACCTTCCTTCAGGAGTGCTGTCTTTGGGAGAGGCTCTGAACTCCCTTTAAGTTATTGGGGGAAAGATGCAAAAAGATCTCTTTCCCTGCATTGCATTTTAAATGGATTGTGCCATTTGTAATGACCAGTCTTAATTTGGTGTGTCATTGGTGGCTTAATATGTAATGTTGTTCATGAATGTTCTGTAATAGCATAAGTATTTTTCCATAAAAATATAGAGCAAGGGGAGATGAAAGATCTCAATGAAAAACATCAGGAGAAGATGGCTCAGAAAAATGCCACGATAAGAGAGGTAAGTAATTCACTTCCCTTACAATCCTGTTTTAAGCTTCTCTTTTTGTTTGCTTATTTGTATCCTATGATTGATGAATGTTTCCTATAATTTCTGCATCTTAGCTGGAGGAGGAGAATGAGTTCTTGGAAAGCGAAGTTGCCAGCTTTGTGAACCAAAGCAAGTACCAAGTTTCCCCGAAAATAAGACTCTGTCTTATATTTTTTGAACCCCGAAATAAGCGTTTGGCCTTATTTTTGGGGAGGTCTTATTATTTTGGGGTACGTGGAGCAAGATGGGGCTTCTCTTGCCATCTTACCTGTTTTCCAGCTCTGCATTTAAATATTTTCAGGGAGGGCTCATTTTCGGAGGGGAGGCTTATTTTAGCGCATGCGCTCAAAAGCCTGATTGGGTTTATTATCAGAGGATGTCTTATTTTCAGGGAAACAGGATACTTGAAGGAGAAACTCCTTCAAAGTCAAGGAAGTGAGTATAATTTTAACTTAACAACATTTTAATTATTTTCATTTTAAAAACAAAAGTGATTTATTTCTTATTAAATTTAGCTTTACAAGTACTTGTTGCTTTGTTATTCTTTGCCAGGGCCTGCCCAAGAGGAAGAAGACCTTCCAAGTGGGAAACAGCTGGCTGGAAAAAGAACAAAGGAAACACAGATACTATATAAATAAGGACGTGTGATTAAATTAGTAACTTAATTAGTGGACTAAATTAACGGATCAAGGAAATACTGTGGATGTAGCATATGTAGAATTCAGCAAGGCATTTGACTGCCTACATAAGATAGAACAGTGTGGGATAGACAGTACCAACACCAGATGGATTCGCACTTGGCTGACCAATCACACTCAGTATGTAGCCCTCAATGAAACTACATCTACCTGGAGGGAAGCAGGCAGTGGGGTACCTCAAGGTTCTGTCTTGGGCTCCTCAATAACTTCATCAATGAGCTAGATGAAGGGATAGAAGGGGGGCTGATCAAATTTGCAGGAAAAAACAAATGAGCAGAATAGGCTCAATATATATATTTGACAGGCAAGCAGTTAGGTTTTGAATTACATGATAATTTGATGCTGTAGAACGACTTAAATTTGAAAATGCTGAGGAAGATGCTTTATTGGAATGCTTGGCTAAAGAAGAGATAAATTCTTTAAATCAGTTGATATAGCAACCTATCAGGTATCTGCAATTTTAGCTTCCTTGAGAGTTGCAGCATTTGAACGAGTAACAATTCAGCTCAATTATTAAATAACGAAAGGAAAGTCAGCATTCTGCATATAACTATATTGTTAAATGAAGTATTGGGACATCTAATGTTGAAGACTCAATGGGTTTAGCTTTTAAGAAATGTGAAATATATATCTTTAAAAATGAAATTAATTCATAAAAAATATTGTTTCATCTTTAGATACCCATTAAGAAATAAATTTAAAGGGATATATGTTAGTTTTTCCTTGCTGGTAGTGTAAAATAATTGAAGACTATTAACCTCATATGATTTGAACTTGTCTAGCTGCACCTTGTTTTGTTTTCAAATCACTACACATCTTAATACCATTTGGGAAAAAACCAATATGGCTAAGGATCATAATGTGATACCAAACTAAAATATGGAATTTATCATCTCATGAAGATCTTGGCTCTAGTTAACCTGAGGCATTGCAAAGAGCATAATTTATATAACTGGGAAGAAATTTACCCTCCTTATGTTAGGGAATGGATCTGGAATATGAGTTTGCTATCTGTTTTTGAAGTGCCTGTGAAAGTGAAAGGATAGCATGATACGTTGTTGTGGGGTCTAGATTTATTGATAGCACTAGCACTAGCACTTGCACTTAGACTTATATACCACTTCACAAGGCGTTACAGCCTTCTCTGAGTGGTTTACAGAGTCAGCATATTACCTCCAACAATCTAGGTCCTCATTTTACTGACCTCGGAAGGATGGAAGGCTGAGTCAACCTTGAGCCCCATCAGGATCGAACTCCTGGCTATGGGTAGAGTTAGCCTGCAATACTACATTTTAACTACTGTGGCACTACAGATTGAATTAACTTTGTTTGGTTTTATGTAATTACTACATGGATTTGTTAGATTCTTTTCTTTTACCTTTTTTACTTCATTTTAATCATCATTTTTTTATTGCATAATCAATATTTTTCTATTACTGTAGTTTTTATTTCGCCATTAAAACAATAATAAATGAAAAGCAAAAGAGAAACAAAATTCATGTTGCATCATAGAAAGTTTCCTTTAAGTACTTCTCAATTCTTGTTGGTCTCATGGATAGAGCCAGATAGTTTTCCTGGCAATAGCAGTAGCATTTAAGCTTATATACTACTCCATAGTATTTTACAGCCCTCTCTAAGTGGTTGAGAGAGTCAGCATGTTGCCCCCAACAATCTGGGTCCTTGTCTTACTGACCTCAGAAGGATGGAAGGCTGAATCAACCTTGAGCTGCTCAGAACTGAAGTCCTCTCTGTGGGCAGAATTAGCCTGCAATACTGAATTCTAAAATAAATTTAAGAAAACAAAGGAAAACTGAATTCTAACTATTGTGCCACGACAGCTGTAATAATAGTGAAGTCATTTCTTATTGTCTTCTGTTGCACAGCAGCTTTAAAAAAAGTAAACGGAGCAATGCAAATATTTTTAGCTTACATTATCCAATTTTCTTGAATTGAGAGGTTTGAAATTTTAAAATTGAAAAGGCAACTTTGCATAATAATAAATGCTTAGGGTTTTCTTTCCCTTTTCTTGAATATTTTATCTTTTTTCTTGAAGGCAACCAGTATGGGAAAATGTACTCAAGGTATTCTCTAAATAGTCAAGGACATGACAAAATTCATTTTGTGTTCCTTCCTTCCCCAACCCTTACACACTTTTCAAGTATTGTTCCCAACATGGCTTTATTCATCTTAGGATAAAGTTGATGGTTCAAATCATATATATGAGTCTGACTCCTTGCAGGGAGAGGACAAAGGCATATTTGTGTACAAGATTCTGCACAAAGTCCTTCTTCTTCTTCATAAAACTTAAAAATTAATATAGTATTCACTCAAGCCATTGATTTCTAAATCCTAGGAGAGAACCATCTCTTAAGCAAATAAAGTACCCTCAGCATCAAACATTCTGTTCCCCCACTTCTACCATTCTTGTCCCATGAAATCTAAGCACTCATAACATTAGACTTTTAGCAATGATGTGATGGCTTAATTTTGTCGCCGCCTTTTTTTTCGTGTTCAGAAATGCTGAACTCTGCCTCCAAAAGGAGATGGGACTCAGGGTCCAAACAGTAGAGATGAACTTGTCCCAAGAAACTAGCCATGTGACAAGAACTTTACTTTACTTTACTATAAACTTTATTATAAGTGTCATAGTGTTGTGAAAACGACCATAGTTATCAGTGCAAAACTGTTCTTGGATTGTATCATTAATATGACCAACCAAATTTGAAGAACATCTTCTCAGTAGTAGTAAAATAAGATTCTGGAAGAATGGGTTGGGGCCACCAAGTTTTTTACCTGTCTTAGTATCTTTACTTGCCTTGCAAAGGAATATGTTTGCATGTACAATCGCTCTAACCCCAGATTTTGTTTCCAGTAAATATTTGAATCCTCTTCAAAGGTAAATGAAGGATCTCTAGATCTGCTGCAGATAAGTACTTCAATAGCGAAGAGTCCTTTCTAAGGAGGAAAAGCAGCGTGTATAACCGTATTCTTTTCGTGGAGTCTTTTCTTTCAGCTACTTTCACTGGGACTGCCACCAAACTCCTTAGGATTCTGGAGCAAAAAGCACTGCAGGGAAAACCATTGTAACCATGAGTAGTTCTTCCAACTCATGCCATGCACAAATATTCTTCTGCATTTCATATTGGTTCTTCGCAGTTTCTCCTTCAAGAATATTTCCTTTCCAAATTTCTTTCAGAGGGGAAGAGAGTTTGAGTGAAGTTCATTTAGGAGAAGTTTTTTGTAACAGTAACAATATGAGAGAGTTGGAAAGGACCTTGGAAGTCTTCTAGTCCAGCCCCCTGCTCAAACAGGAGATCCTTTGCCATTCTGGACAAATGGCTATCCAGTCTCTCATTGAAAACTTTCACTGATGAAGCTCCCACAACTTCCGAAGGCAAGTCATTCCACTGATTAATTGTTCTCACTGTCAGGAAATTTCTCCTTATTTCTAGGTTGGATCTCACATTGATAAAATTGTGTCCTTTATTGAAGAAATGCGGCGTTCTGGAAGAGCAGGGTGTTGAGTGAAGCTGCTCCCCCACCAGCTGCTTGGAGGATGTCCTTGCATTGATTTGTTACATAATGATGTGCTGACTTCCACTACACAGTTATATCTCCAAGAGTCCACAGTTCTCTATATTCTGAGGTTTCAGATTCCCAAGAAAGACTTCATGAGAGTCTTCTGTGGATTTTCCAGTTGGGAAATATGAGGAGGCAGGGAGTATCAGTGTGATAGAAAGCCCTATAAAGCAAAACAATAACACCAGTAGTAGAATTCTTCACCATTTTCAATAACAGAAGTTCAAAGATATGGCCAAAAAAGCTTTAAAAGATTCTCAAGTGCCTTACAAATAAGATAGAGCAAGGATCTCCAAACTTGACAACTTTAAGACTTATGGACTTCAACTCTCAGAATTCTGGCTGGGGAATTCTGGGAGTTGAAGCCTACAAGTCTTAAAGTTGCTTTGTTTGGAGACTCCTGAGAGAGACAAACAGAAGCTTCTTTCATCAGAGAAGAAAACCACAGAACTTCTAAGACAGATTTTGGCTCAGCATTCACCCAAATTTAAGGTTGCCAATCCCATCGTAGCCCCTCAAAACGTTATGTCAGCGTATGACTGAAATGCCGTGAATTTAGTTTGGTTTTGTGAGATGCTTCTTGTCATCTAAGCAAGTAACAGATTTTTTTTTAATTGATCTAAGCTGGAGATGGAAGAGATGAACAGCAAGAAATGTCACGTCTTCTTTTAGCATGCCAGCATTATGGGAAGTGAATTGTTTCTCTCGGGGCCTCGTATGCTCATTGTTTGTGGGTTTGGGATATCAAGGCTCTTTATAGTTATGACTCCATTTTACTGTCCGTGTGGATTCTTATTTCTAGAACGTAAATTGAAGTTGCTCAAGTTAACATTTTGCCAACCGAGACCTACATTTGGCTTCAATCCACTTCAAATATATAAACACAAATGAATAGATTTTCTTTCTTTTTTTCACAGTACCTCGACCACAGAAAAGTGATTTAGCTCACCATAGGGATGAGAAGATATTATTCTCTTGTTCCTAGTGAGAGTGTTTCATTCTTCTCACATGTACTTTTGTATATACATCCTGTATAAAAGTGTTCAATTGTAATGTGTCAAAATAGTTTGCGATGCCTCCTTCAAGGTCGTATTTGGCAAATGAGAAGCAAAGCTGAAAACTCATTTCACATGGCGTGGCTTTCCATTCCATCCAGCAGACTGGTTGAAACATAAAAGAGATGGAAGGATGTTGAGAGATGCCTGTGGAACATAAGGCAGCAATTCCTCATTTAACGTTTTCAATTTTCCAGCTGAAGAATATTCATTTGCAAACTCAGTTCCAACAAGAGAATTTGACTTCCTTTGTTTCCAATTCTGTGCGGCTTAAAGAGTGTGACTTCAGAACTAAAATGACCTCTTAATTTTATAGACACAGTGCATCATATTCTGGGCAGAGAAAATAAGTAAGTTAAGTAAGTAATTAAGTAAGTAAGTAAAGTGAGCTAAGTAAGTAAGTACCATATCTTTCGGAGTATAAGATGCACCAGAGTATAAGACGCACCTACCTTTTTTGGTGAGGAAAAGAAGAAAAAGAAATCTCCTTCTGCCTCTGAGCAATTTTGCCTCGTTGCAGCAAACAGCCTGCTTTACTTTCATTTTCGTTTTCAGCATAGCTTGATTAGCACAAGGGAAAAAAAATCTGCTCCAGCAATTTACCTCTTCGCAGCAAGCAGCAGAGCCTGTGCAAAACAGCTGAGAGCAAATCAGCTGAGAGTTGGGAGGCCTATCCAATCAACTTGTGCTAATTAGCCTGTGCTGAAGCTGAAAGGAGCTGTTTTTTCTTGCTGTTTGCTTGCAAGGAGGTAACTGCTGCGAGGCAGAGGCCAAAGGGTGGGGGCCAGTGGGTGGGCAGGGCTACATTTGGTGTATAAGACGCACCTAAATTTTCACCCCCTTTTAGGGGGGGAAAAGTGCATTTTATACTCTGAAAAATACGGTAAGTAAGTGGATAAATAAAAGCTAAAGCGCTCTGGGACTTTAGAATTCAAACAGACAAGCACTTCCCACATACCATCCCAGATTTAACATTTATCAATAATAAAGGCTAAAAGTCTGAATAGTGGATGTGGCAGTACCTGGAGACAGCAGAATAGAAGAGAAGGAACTAGGAGAAGATAATAAAATACAAAGATCTGTCAATAGAAATAGAACAACTATGGCAAAAGAAAGCAAAAGTAGTACCAATAGTAATAGATGCCTTGTTTGCAATCCCAAAACATCTGGACCACCTCTTGAATATCATCAGCTTACCTGCCTCAGCATTTCATCTCTAAATTAATAAGATGCTTATTTCTGCTGCCTTGTTTTCTTTATGGCTGTTCTCACCCACCCACTATTATTTTCTGATTTCCTTGCTTTCATCCTTGATACATCTGACCACAAAATGTGCTATGTTAAGGTATTGGATTAGCACATTTTATGATTTTGATCCAGTCACTGGTAGCCCAATTATCCCATTTCACATTGTGAAGGAGAGAATTGGAAGAGATTATATATGTCATTTGGCAGCTCCTGGAAGAGAGGCAAAAAAAAATATATTTAACCAATAAATAAATATTCACAAGCTTCACCCTTGTATTTCCACACTTTCTATCATGCAAACATCTCCAGCTTCCTCATAAGGTCCTTTTGTCCTTTGTTGTCTTGGTTGTTAGAACCGAAGCCTAGAAATATTCTTTTAAATACTTTCTAAAGTTTTCTTCGGTTTCTTCTTCCAAACATCTCGTCAAAGTTCACCTTTTCCATACAACTTGTGCCATTCTTCTGTGATTCCAGTCTCCGAGTGTCGTTTTGCGATTAAGCTTGAGAATATGCAGTGGAAGCAATCGCATGTTGCTTTCCATCCCTCTTTCCCTAGGATTTTTTTCTATACAGTTTATAAAAGCACTAGATGTATTAGTGCTAATGATATTGATGAGGATGGTGATGGTGATGATTGCAATAAGTGGAGGAACAGGCTTAGTTGTCCCTTTGATTAATGATGATACAGAGGGCCAGTTTGGTCCAGTGGTTAAGGCACTAGGCCAGAAACCAGGAGACTGTGAGTTCTATTCCCACTTTGGCTATATAAGCCAGCTGGATGACCTTCAGCCAATCAGTCTCTCAGTCCACCTCACCTGAGATGGTTGTTGTGGGGACAAGAGGAGGAGGATAGAAGGAGCATAGATAGGTTAGCCATATTTGTAAAAATAATAAAGGTGGGATATAAGTTAATTAGACACAAAGATATTTGTGCAATCACTCAGCCGAATGCTTAATTCCCACAGCATTGTCTCCTTTCTCATCTTCTCATCCTTCCTTTTATCTTCTCCTACTGGTTTCTTATGATTTATCACTTCTTGTTTGTAACTGATGATAATGATTGTAACTATGATTTATGACCTATGACCTACTACTTGTACACTGTGAGCTTATGCATCAGAGACAAATTCCTTGTGTGTCTGATCACACTTGGCCAATAAAGAATTATATTCTATTCTGTTCTGTTCTGTTCTACTTCTCTACTGTACTGTACTCTACTGTACTCTACTGTACTCTACTGTACTGTACTGTACTGTACTCTATTCTATTCTATTCTATTCTATTCTATTCTATTCCATTCCATTCCATTCCATTCCATTCCATTCCATTCCATTCCATTGTAGTTTCCATAATGTAGACCACAGAATTTTCATGATACACAGACTCTCTTGGCATCTGGGCTACCTACATCTTTCTGCATGCAGCTGAATTAATGCTGTAGATGCAGCTTACTTCCTTTTATGTTTTGTTTGTTATCCATTTAGAACTTGGCAAGATTACTTTTTAAATTAACTGTGCCCCTTTCTTTAATGAATTCAGTTGGGTTGCTTCCAACCAAGGCTACAGCTAATCTTTTGGTTTGCCTACCACTGGCTCCGCTGTGTTGTCAAAGAATCATTTTACACTGATTCCAGGCAAGTGTAAAGATTTGATTAAAACCAAACCCATTCAGGAGCATAACTAAACAGGTGCCTCGTTCTACTGCTGAGTGCAGCTGCTTTGTTGAATTGGGAACTTTAGCAGCAGCACGATGGGATGTTTCATTTAGCTTTCAGCCTGTGAATTACCAACTCACAATGATGTTGCTGGTGGCTTCCCTCAATGGAACATTTCCATAAATAACACCATGGATAAATTTAATTGCAAGAGCAATTGTAGGATGCCAGTCTCAACCCATCAGGCACCAGATTATAAATCACATTCCACCAATCCCAGACCCCCTCCCCCCCCCCCAAAAAAGCTTGAAGCTGCACATTACATTATATCATGGCAAAGTTTATTTCTGGCTTATCAGAATGCATGAACTGACCCATTAACACACTATTTAACGGCAAACCATAATTAAAAAAATATCCCGATCTGCAATCCTAGCTATGAACAGAATTTGACATGTCACAAAGTCAGCGTTGAGTCTTAGTAACCTCTTACATAGATTTTCTGCAGGATGATTTGTCCCCACGAGACCTTCTCTTCAGGTCTCCAAGCAGTGGTCTCCTCACCACTATAACTGAGTCCATCTATTGTGCTACTGGACATCATCTTCTCTTTTGGATTAATTGATGATTAATCTGGTATATATTTTTTTTAATGTCTGGTGTGGCATGATATAGGTAGTCTTCGACTTACAACAGTTCATTTAGTGACCATTCAAAGTTACAATGGCGCTGAAAATGTGACTTATGACCAGTGCTGGGATTCAAATAATTTAACAACCGGTTCTCTGCCCTAATGATTTCTTCCAACAACCAGTTCACCAAACTGCTCAGAAGGTTAACAACTGGTTCTCCCGAAGTGGTGCGAACTGGCTGAATCCTACCACTGCTTATGACCATTTTTTACAGCTCCGACTTTTGTAGCATCTCCACCATGATGTGATCAAAAACCAGATGCTTGGCAACAGGTTTATATTTATGACCGTTGCTGTGGCCCAAAGTTATGTGTTCACATTTTGTGACCTGTTGATGAGCAAAGTCAATGGGAAGCCAGATTCACTTAACAATCGGGTTACTAACTTATGAACTGCAGTGATTCACTTAACAACTGGGGCAAGAAAGGTCATAAAATGGGGCAAAACTCACTTAACACATGTCTCATTTAGGAACATAATTTTTGGGCTCAGTTGTGTTTGTAAACCGAGGATTACCTGTGGAGCAAGGATTCATATTTACAAGCCACCTAGAAATTTCAACTGGAAAGGAATATAATTAACTTTTGGCATCTAAGGAACTTTATTCTCCTTTTCATTCTTCTTAATTATAGGAATAATGACAGAGTTAATTGAGTTGCAATAGCTGTAAGCCAGGGGTGTCAAACTCAATTTCATTGAGGGCCACATCAGGGCTGTGGTTGACTCAGAGAGCCGGGTGGGCGTGGCTGACTGGGTGGATGTGGCCAACTGGGTGGGCATGGCCAGCTTGATGCCACTCACTGGGTGTGGCCAACTTGGTGGGTGTGGCCAGCTTGCTGCCACTCCCCAATCTGCTGGCCTGTTTCCTCTTCGCACTCGGTAGACTGGCCAAAGCCAGTGGTGGGATTCAGCCACTTCGCACCACTTCGGGAGAACCGGTTGTTAACTTTCTAAGCAGTTTGGCAAACTGGTTGTTGGAAGAAATCATTAGGGCAGAGAACCGGTTGTTAAAGGAAACGTCTTATCTAGATCTGTTCCAGTCGGGTTTCAGGCCTGGGCACAGCACGGAAACGGCATTGGTCGCATTGGTAGATGATCTCTGGAGGGTACGGGACAGGGGTTGCTCCTCTGTTCTAGCCCTGTTAGACCTCTCAGCGGCTTTTGATACCATCGACCATGGTATCATGCTGCACCGGTTGGAGGAGTTGGGGATGGGGGACACCGTGTTACGGTGGTTCTCCTCCTTTCTCTCAGACCGGTCGCAGTTCGTGTTGGCAGGGGGGCAGAGGTCGACCTCGAGGCCTCTCCTTTGTGGAGTGCCTCAGGGGTCGGTCCTCTCGCCCCTTCTGTTCAACATTTATGTGAAGCCGCTGGGTGAGATCATCCGTGGCTTTGGGGTGAAGTACCATCAGTATGCTGACGACACCCAGCTGTACATCTCCACCCAAGGCCACCCCAATGATGCCCTTGAAGTGATGTCCCAGTGCCTGGAGGCTGTGTGGATCTGGATGGGGAGGAACAGGCTCAAGCTCAACCCTTCCAAGACTGAGTGGCTATGGTTCCCGGCATCCCAATATAGTCAGTTGACTCCATCACTGACTATCGGGGGTGAGTCTTTGGCCCCCACGGAGAGGGCGCACAATCTGGGTGTCCTCCTGGATACGCAGCTGTCTTTAGAGGAACATCTGATGGTGGTAGCCAGGGGGACCTTTTGTCAGGTTCGCCTGATCCGCCAGTTGCGGCTCTTTTTTGATCAGGATTCCCTGTGCACAGTTACCCATGCCCTTGTCACCTCGCACCTGGACTACTGCAACGCTCTCTACATGGGGCTCCCCTTGAGGAACACCCAGAGGCTCCAACTGGTCCAGAATGCGGCCGTGCGGGTAATTACGGGAGCTGCCTGGCGCTCCCACATAACACCGCTCCTGCGTGAGCTGCACTGGCTCCCAGTGGTCTCCTGGGTGCGCTTCAAGGTGTTGGTCACCGCTTTAAAGTGCTCCATGGCATAGGACCTAGTTATCTTCGAGACCGCCTGCTGCTACCGATGACCTCCCACTGACCTGTGCGCTCCCACAGAGAGGGCCTCCTTGGGGTGCCATCAGCCAAACAATGTAGGCTGGTGACCCCCAGGGGGAAGGCCTTCTCTGTGGGGGCACCTACCCTCTGGAATCAGTTGCCCCCAGAGATAAGGAGAATTCAAGACCTCGGTGCCTTCCGCCGTGCCCTTAAAACTTTTTTTTTCCAGCAAGCCGAGCTGGCTTAACATAACATTTTTTAAAAATATTTTTAACTGGTTTGTCATTTTAAATTGGGGCCAAATTAATATATCCTTTTAATTGTTTTTAATGTTTGTATTGTATGTTTTTAGCTGGCTGTACACCGCCCTGAGTCCCTCGGGAGAAGGTGCGGTATATAAATTCGAAATAAAATAAAATAAAAATAAATAAAATAAATTATGTGAATCCCACCACTGGCCGAAGCCATGCTGGCCCAATATTTCCTCTTCATGTTAGGTAGTCCAGGCCAAAGAGACATGGGCCGCCCCCTTACATTTTCCAGGATGGCCCCATGGGCCGGATCCGACCACATCTTGTGTCTGACACCCTTGCTATAAGCTATACCATATGCATTTTGACCGACTGTTAAAACTGTTCATATTTTAGAATGCTGCAAAGATTTTGCATGTTTTAAAGTGTAGCAAAAGAACTGGAACTTAAAAAAACAACAACAAATTCCTGAGCGCTAGAGAGCTCCTTTGCATTTCAGAAAAGGCATCTTTCCCTTTATTGGTTAAGGCACTGAAACCAAAAATGAACTCCAAAGGCAAAGTGTCAGGCCTAGAAGCCATCTTTTGCATTGGGCCACAAAGACTTGTTCCTAGACATGTACAAGATTGTAGTTATGCTAGTCTCTTTTCTGGGGGTGTACTTCCACCTTGAATTCTACATTCTTATTTGACTTTCATTTATTGCTTTCTAACAAAATATGTTTTCAGTGTACCTACTTCTACATTTCAAATTGATAGAAGCAATATATTTCAAAATGATAGAAGCAATATTTTTGTTTGAGGTCAGCAGGTGTATCTCTCTATACCTCTTAAACTGCTTTGGTTTTTTTAGCCTTCTTTTTTTTTTAACACTATGGGTAATGAAAACTGTTTCCCAAACCAGAAGCTTTCAACTTGGAATATAGCATAAGGCAAATTAGGGATATGAACCAATCCTTGCTCTTTCTGTCCGAGGTTATTTGTAATCCTTGAGGGAACCAAGGGCACTTAAGCGGTGAATATCCTATCAATGACAGACATTTGAATTAGACACTAAATAAATATTCTGGGCCCCAGCCACCAATGAATACTATCAAAGTAGCATGTGCCATGATATCACTTGTCAGCTTCATCTTTCTTCCAGCAAATGACAAGTCTGAAGAGCTGCTTTTCTCCCCCACCCCACTCTTGCCCCAAGAGGATGTGAAGACATGAGTCCCGTACAGAGGGACACCAGGGGATAGATGGCAGTGGGCTAAAATCTGTCACAAACTGGATAAATCAGCACAGATATTACTTATATCTTTATGGCTGGTGAGTGGTTGGGGAAATGGGAATTAGTTGATGGAAGCCAAGATAAGAATAAAACAACACTTTATAGTTTTCATCATCAGATTTCCCACATGTTAATTAGCTTCATCTGAAAGCTGTTCTTTCAAGTGAAGCATAAAAGACAGGCCTAAGTTTCTTTGATCATTATTATTTTAATAGCGCTTGGATCTATCTATCTATCTATCTATCTATCTATCTATCTATCTATCTATCTATCTATCTATCTATCTATCTATCTATCTATCATCTATCTATCTATCTATCTATCTATCTATCTATCTATCTATCTATCATTGTCTGTCTGTCTGTCTATCTATCTATCTCATCAACTATCTATCTCATCATCTATCTATCATCTATTTATCTATTTGTCTGTCTATTATCTATCTGTTACCGTGAGGTAAGATGGGTGGCCAATAAATTTTCATTATTATTTTAATAGCGCTTGGATATATACATCCATCCATCCATCTATCTATCTATCTATCTATCTATCTATCTATCTATCTATCTATCTATCTATCTATCTATCTATCTATCTATCTACCTACCTACCTACCTACCTATCTATCTCATCAACTATCTATCTCATCATCTATCTATCATCTATTTATCTATTCGTCTGTCTATCATCTATCTGTTACCATGAGGTAAGATGGGTGGCCAATAAATTTTCATTTGTCTCTCTCTCTCTCTCTCTCTCTCTCACACACACACACACACACACACACACACACACACACACACACACACACACCTCTATAATCTTTTATAAATATATACATGTTTCACAAAAATGTCATAGTTGTCCTGCTCAATCTTGAACAGATGATTTAACCTACACAATTCTCTGTCTTCTTACCTGGAAGTAATTCCTTTAAACTTACTAGTGTAAATTTGAGTAGACATGCACTGAGTTACATCACTTGGAATCTGAAATGCAACTCCCTTAAGTATCTGAAGAAAGCATGCTGTATATTCCACAATGGGAATTCATTTTTAAGCTCCCGCTCATTCTGCTCTTATGGGTCCCTCAAAAACAATTTGCTTTGAAGACCAAAATCATCAGACATATTTCATATTTCTCACAAAATAATGGTAATTTGGGCTTGGCTTTTTAATACTCACCAAGATAGTAACTGAAACATGTGAAGATAGATTATTACTCCAGCAGCCACACACAAAACCCTCTTTTCAGTTCCTGGTTTATCTTGGGACCAGGGCAATCCTTTTTTCTCTGCTCTAAATAGGAGAGGTGCAGCTACATTGCTGCAGAAGAAGCTGTTGCCCAGAGGTCCTTCTGCTTCAGATAATCACCTGTCCTTTTTACTGAGGGAGGTTGTCTTGCACTAACCTTTTCAAGTTGCAATAAGTTCTATATATAAGATTAGGGGCTCTGCATTGGTTCACACCAATGCAGGATACATCCCATATTTACTCTATGGAAAAAGAGATTTTGATTGGGGACTGTTTGTGATGATATAGATCAATAAATCAAAGTAGGCCTTTTATTACCAGTGCCAAACCGATCTTCCTCTTAGGGAGATCATTCTCATGTTTGGATGGCACTATGTACTAACTTATTGCCTTAACAGGACTCCTTTCCACATAGCAAACTCTATTGTATCAGTAGAGGATACTGCAGAATACTGAAAATCAGAAGAGGATACTGCAGAATACTGAAAAGCGAGCCAGTTGCCCAGTGCCCAAATTGTGATTATGAGATCATAGAGGTGGTATGGTGGTTGTACATGCAGCCTGGACTTTTTTCAGCATTATGACAGCTTCAAACAGCCACTAAATGAATGATCATAAGTCAAGAGAAAGATGTATTTGTCTCACATTTCAGCATCATGCTGTTGATAAACTGCCTCTCCTGAAATGTCCAGTCAATTTCGAGTTTAACCTGCAGTAATATGAGAACTTTAAGAAATGTCTTTGAATGGTGGTATTCAATGAGATGCTTTCAAAAAGTGGGCATGAACAATGGTCTTGGGAGGTATCCCTTATTCAGCTGGAGGAAAAACCAAAGCTTTCTGTTTACCTATGTTTCTGGAAGAAAAAATCCTATTGAGTACAGTTGAATTCTAAGTCCAATTTCCTTGGGGCTTTTTAATACTATTATATTGCAACCTATTCCAAAATACTTTAAATAGGTTATGAAACAGGCTGTAAGTCATCACTGACACTTACGAGTTGTAATAAACTTGTGGCTACTTCATTACTTTCTCTCCATCCATTCCTGGTTTCTGTATATAATAAATGATTTGTCATTGTTCCTTGTATAAATAGATTTAAGTGGAGATTAATCGAACAGTTCTTGTTAATAGAAAGCATTTTTTTTAAAAAAAATTCTGTGTAGCAACTCTTTCTAGCTTTTTCATTACTCTTTCTCAATGTTCATTAAAGCCAGAGGCGGAAATGGGTTGGGGGGACAACAAATAAAGGGTTTTCATTATGAAAATTGGATTTTCTTTATAAATGGCATTGAAATAATGTAACTCAAAGCTGGCGGTGCAGATTTTTCAGTTCCAGAAAACTTGGCAATTTTTCATCTGCATATGTAAAGCACTTCCAAGTATTTTAACATGCAAACGACTCAAATACGTTATAAATAATTGCATAAGTAATAACCCCATGATGCATACAGGCACAAATTTGAGGAGATAATTGTTGGAGAATGTGTTTAGATTCTTAACTATATATGCACATAGCATTAATATTAAAAAAAGTATAGCTGCTTTTTTCCCATTCTGGCAGTCTTAACATTGCTTTTTGGAATTGTCAGAAGTGGAAGTGTTATTGTCCTCTGCCTTCAAAGTCGTTAAAGTTTATTATTCAGTTTATAATCCCACAATAGTTTACCCTCTATGTGAAGGATTATAAGGCTAATATTGTGCTGACCAAATCTTACTGTATATTATTGTAATATCTGAACATCGTAGCAATAACACTTACTAGACTAGCACTTAGATTATATACCACTTCACAGGGCTTTACAGCCCTCTCTAAGTGGTTTACAGAGTCCTCATTTTACCAACCTCGGAAGGATGGAAGGTTGAGTCAACCTTGAGCCGTTGAGAATCGAACTGCAGAAGTGCTAGCAGCCGGCGATCAGCAGAAGTAGCCTGCAGTACTGCATTCTAATCACTACGCACCATAGATATTATCTGATAATAATAAAGCCTATAGGTGGATAAAAACACCCAAATTCATTCTAAGCATCTTGTTAACTTGCTAACTCTGTGACATTACGCATCTTAGTATAGTATGATATATGAGCCACGGTGATGCAGTGGTTAGAGTGCAGGCTACTGCTGGCTGCCTGCAATTTGGCAGTTCAAATCTCACCAGGCTCAAGGTTGACTCAACCTTCCATCCTTCCAAGGTGGGTAAAAAAGTTGGGGCAATATGCCAACTCTATAAAACCGCTTAGAGAGGTAAACACTGTAAAGCACTGTGAAGAGGTATATAAGTCTAAGTGCTATTGCTATTGCTATCACATTAACCAAGATCTGTCCTATTTTGTTTTTAGGCTTGCCTTTGTCTCGATATTTAGGGCTAAATTGTGAAATAAATTCATCAGTTCTATGGCTGACTGTCATCTATTATTGTTGCCATTAAAACTTCATGAAAATTCTTGTCTAAAACTCCACTTTACTCTCCTGGGAAAATTATCTTGGGGAGGCGAGTCAGACAGGTTGTATCTTAATACTGATATCATCTAATTCTTTACATAAACTTATTTTGTTACCTACCAGTACAGCCCTGACTTCTCCCTCCCACTTTCCCCCAATATAGCTCACAAGTATATATACCCATGCTTCTATATGCCATTAATGTAGTTTTCCTAAGTCAGATCTTACTTGGACTAAAACATGCCCCAAGATCACTTGCTGCTCAGCGTTAGGACCAATAATTAACAATTAACTTTGAAAAGATAACAATATTTGTTAAATGTTCTAACTTTCATAGGTAGCAACTAAATGACTCTGAGAGCAATTTAGTTAAGATCTTTAAATATTTTGGATTTATTTTTCAGGCTAGCATTGGGAAACTACTTGTTCTGACCCAACCTTAGCAGAAGCAAGAAACAGATTCCTTGTCACGTACAACCCCTCTTTATTTACCTCTTGTGAATTAATTGCATTCACCCACTGAAAAGTCCAGGCAAGAGTCCTGCAAGGGGTTAACTGCAGCAACAGACCTTATCAGTTCCTTGCGATAATTGCAAGGCCTGAGCTCTCAGCCGAAAGGCTGCAAATGAAGTTCTGGCAAGCAGTCTTTATGGCACGATACACAATCAGCAAAATCTCCAGAAATACAAACTGTTGTCTCCTACGACAACCTCTCCCCTTTCCTTCTATTTATTCCCCAGCCAGGGAGGAGCCATTCAGCGTCCATGTGTGCTTTGCTTCCCAAGTCAACTCCTTGTTCTCCATTGTTCATCTCTCCAACTGCTCTATGGATATGTGCATCTGGAACAGGCCCCAGCTGTTCTTCCTCCTCACTCATCTCAGCCTCCAAAGGCAGCTGCCTCTCCAGTGGCTGGGAAACATTGGATGGCCCTGACTCTATCTCTGCATTCGATGCAAAGCATCCATCAGAGCCTTCCCCAGATTCCAGAACTGGCCCACATTCCTCCCCAACCTCTTCATCATCCGAGACTGCCACCCACTCCGCTGGTAGCTGGCAGGCCACAACACTACTCCTCTGGACTATGTAGCCCCAAATGCTCCAAAATTAGCACTGGCAATTAGAACTTTCTGTTGATTAAGGGGAATCTTATTTATCTCTGCTGCCTTAAAACTCTTTTCTGCAAAAGAATACATTCAGCTTTGTTAATGCTGGATGGATCTAACCCAATAACTCACAGGAGACAATGGTATCTCTTCATTGATTCTTTATTCTAGGCCTGGAGTCCTCCTAGGCCTAATTCAGAGTAAAGGTCACTGACCTCTGTCTTGTCTTTGCAGGCACACATCTGGAACTGCTGGATGCCCACGTGTAGGACCCTTTTATACACCAGGAGAGGAGTCTGAGGTAAGGGGGTATGATGGGATAAGGGGAGGTGCCAGCCCCAGCCTGGGAGAATTAGACATTTACACTGACAAATCCCCCTCTAAATGTCTAATTAACGGTGGACATATGATATCTGTGAACATACATGTTAGGTACATAAAACACATGATCTACATATATACACATATTTTTGATGTGAGATATGCGGGTTGCTTTTGAGGCAGTGGCTTTGTAAGTATGTCTGCTGTTTGTTGTTCAGTGTCACAGTATATGGCTTTAATGAACCCCATTTCTGAGAATTGCCTAACGTGTTTATATTTTATGTCTATGTGCCTTGATCTCTGTCCCATGGCATCTGCTTTTGATATTTCTATAACTGCCTTGTTGTCTTCATGTATGACTATGGGGTATGTTGGTTCGGCCCAGATGTCAGTAAGTAAATCATCAAACCACACTAGGTTATTTGCGGCTTTTGATAAACAGACGAATTCGGCTTCAGTGGTAGAAGTGGCCACCAGCTTCTGTTTTCCCATATACCAATGTATAGGGCAATTGTTTAAGAAGACTACGTACCCGGAAGTGCTTTTTCTGCTTTTGGCATCCCCGGCCCAGTCAGCGTCTGCATAGCAGGTTAACTTGGGTTTCTCAGACAGGTCTGGTTCGAGGCACAGCTGGGCGTTGGCACTGTGTTTCAGGTACCTGAGCAGTCTTTTTATGGCATCCCAGTGCAGGACAGTGGGCTTGCTCACGTGTCTGGACAGTAGATTGACGGCCAGAGCGATGTCAGGCCTCGTCCAGTTGGCGATGTAGAGTAGCGAGCCTATTGTTGACCTGTACAGCTTGTTGTCAACGAAGGGTTCAGCTTCATTGTACATGCTCCTTATGAAGTCCGGTTGCATGGGTGTCTCGCAGGGTTTTGCCCCTGACATGTTGCATTTGGATAACAGTTCCATGATTTTCTCTCTTTGTGAGATCCGGAAGCCCTTGTCAGTTTTAATCACTTGCACCCCTAGGTACTTGTCTATTGTCCCTAGTGACTTCAGAGAGAAATGATTTCCTAACTCGGTGGCAAATTTATCGCATTTGGTCCTTTGCTTCCCTATGTACAATATATCATCCACATACACAAGAACACCTTTGAATGCTCCTCCCTCTCTCTTTGTGAAAAAACATTTGTCTGCAGAGGTGGCTTTGAAGCCCATGGTGTTGAGAGCTTTGGCTAGACAGTAGTACCACCTCTTGCCAGACTCTTTGAGTCCATATAAACTTTTGTTCAGGAGCCATGTGTTGTCTTTTCCATCGTTGTATCCTGGTGGGGCCTTAACATAGATTTCCTTATCCAATTCTGCGTGTAGATATGCGGTTTGCACATCGAATTGGAATACTTCCAGCCCTAGGATGGTGGCAATTACTGGGCGCTCTTGACACTCTCAGCCCTGATTGTGGGGGAGTAGGTGTCCATGTAGTCTTCCGGGTACCTTTGGGTGAAGCCTTGTGCGACCAACCTTGCTTTGTAGAGTGTTTTGTTGTCTTCGAGTGTTTTGACTTTGAACACCCACTTGATCCCAATTGGCTTTTTGTTCTCAGGTGCTTGAGCTGGCGAGTATATCTGTAGGTCTCGGAGGCTCTCCATCTCCTTTTCCATGGCTTGTTTCCACCTTTCCCTCTCTTCCTGGGGGAGGCCGAGTATCTCTTCATAGGAACTGGGTGTGAAATGCTCTGTGTGTATGGACATGACGTAGTCCTCTAGTCTCTTTGGTAACTTGTTCCTACTGGATCTAGTTGGTCTGTCTGGAGGCGTATCTGCTTCATGCAGGCATTCGGCTTCTTTTTCGGAGAGGCTATCTAGGTTCAGTGTGGGGTGTCCTTCTTTCCATTCCTCGGATTTCAGTTCTTGGTGTTTGGGTCTGTCTGTTTCAGTTTCCTCTGGCCCCCTCGTGCTCAGTTCTTTGTCGCTTTGGTTATGTGGTTGCATGTCTCTGCCAAGGAAAATGTCATTGCAGTGGAGCTTTGACCAATTCGAGTGCTCATGGAATTCCGCAGACCTGGATACAATGAATTTGTTATTGCAGTCCACAAATCTGAATCCCTTTGTCCCAGGCTCATAGCCCATGAACCTTAGTCTTTTTGACACCTTTTCTCCCTTCTTCCTTAGCTGTCGGGGAATGTGGACGTCAGCTGGGGCACCAAATACGTGTAGGTGGGCTAGGTTGGGTTTTCTATTGTACATTAGTTCGTATGGGGTTTTATTGATTGAGCTTGACCACAACCTGTTTAGTGTGTAATTTGAATAGTGTAGTGCCTCTGACCAGAATGATTGGTTCATTCCAGCATCCTCCATAACACACCTCATCATTGTTTGGAGTAATCCGTTTTTTCATTCTAAGATCCCATTCTGGAATGGGGAAAAAGGGGTGGAGTTAAAATGCAATATGCCCCTCTCCCTTAACCATTTTGCAAAGTCCTTGGCCATGAATTCTGTGCCCCGGTCAGTCATTATCTGTTTGATTTTTGCCCCATGTTGTAGTTCCACCCTTTTATAAAAGTCTTTGAACCTTTGGAATGTCTCATTTTTATGCTTGAGAGAGTACATATAGCCATACCTGCTGTAGTCGTCTACTATGGTTAGGAAAAACCTTTTCCTGTGTCCAATGGAAGGTCTCAGTGGTCGCACTAAATCCATGTGTACTAGCTGAAATGGGTGGTCAGTTGTGCGCTCTGACCTTTTGGGCCTCGCTTTGACCTTAATTTTTGAAGATTTACACACTGAACACTCCAAATAATTTTTGCAGTCCTGTACTTTCAAACCCTCTGTACATCCTAGCATTTTTTCTACAACCGGGAAACTGATATGTCCTAGCCTTCTGTGAAGGAGGTGGGCACAATTGTCGTGGATGGGTTTTCCCATGGATACCTTGTTTTTGCCTGGTGACACAGTGTTTGTTTCCTCCTGGGGTCCCCCTCTAGTTTCAGTGTCTTCCCCCTGGTCATGGGTGATGCTTGTGTTTATACTTCCCACGCTGTTCTCACTGGGTGTAAAGTATGGTAATCCATCATGTGTGGTTACCTTGCCAACCCTTTTTCCTTGGTTGAGTATCTGTACCCTGCCTTCCTTGAATGTAACCTCTGTGTCTGTGTCTGTTGTGAGCTTTGCGATGGCTAAGACATTGTGGGGTATTTCTGGTACGTACAGTACCCCCTCTATTTTCCCAACCACTGGTATACGTACATTCCCTCTCCCTATGACCTTGGCTGTGCTCTGGTTAGCCATTCTGATCTTGAAGTCTGTCTCTACGAGGGAGGTGAATAGATTGAGGTTGTGTGTTGTATGATTAGTGGCTCCTGAATCCAGAAGCCACATGTTCTCATCTGTCCCCTGCTTGGGGTCTGCTTTACCATGCCTGAAGCCATACATGGTCCCTGGGTTGCTATCTCTGGAAGCATCCCTGCGTTCACTGCTTTTTCTAGGGTTGGGTAACCACCCACGTCCCCGTTCCCTGAAATGTCTGCGGTCTGGTGACCGTCTCTCTCTATACCCCCTGTCCCTATCACCTCTGGGGCAATCCCTCCTTAAATGATTCTTGGACCCACAGGAAAAACACTCTGGGGCAACCTTTCCCCTGTCCTGGAACTCAACCCTTTTGGTGGGTCTGGGGTCCCTTCTTGACATGTGGCGGTCCCTCCTTAAATTATCCTCTGCAATAAGGCGGTTAGTGAGTGTGTCTAATGTTAAGTGTTCTAGACTGAGGCTGTCCAATTCATCACAAAGTTGTCCCAGCTACTGTCTAAAGAGTTTATGACTATACTCATCATACTCTCCTCAGTGATTGCTGCACCCCTATGCATTAATTCAGTCCTGGTTACGTTAAATTTTAACAGGTGTTCACTCATGGGGACCCCTGGTCTAAGTCTGGCAGAATGGAATTCTCTGGAAATCCTAGTTGTGGTTGCTCTACTTCTGCTGTAAAAAAGGTTATAAAGTTTTTGTATCACTTCATGCACTGTCATGTGATCCCCTATGCTTGGGTACAAAGTTGGAGAAATACTGGTTAACAAAATACAAAAAGCCCTGTGGTGGTTACAGTCAATTTCAAAAGTCCAGGGTTTCTGGGGTGGATCTGATATTAGGAAAAGTAAGTTTTCTTTCATAAAAACTATCTGCAGCTGTTGACTCCACTCTAGAAGATTTTTTCTATCTATTTGCAGTTTGGGAAAGTTGACAGCTAAAGCCCCAGAATTGTTAGAATGGTTACTTACAGAGGGTAGCTGTCCATGGTTTTGTGAGTGAGGGAACTCACAATATGGCATGGGAATGGCTATTCTGTACTGACTTGTCTCAATGTTCTGACTTATCACTATGTTCCTCCCTTCTCTTCCTGCAGGTGGCGTCTGGGCATGTGCGAAGCCCATTTCATGCTGGAGGCCATCCGGAGGGGAGCTCATGGCTGCAGTTTTCAGGCCTAGGCCTAGGCCTAGGCCTGCTGGTGGAGTGCTTGACTCACCCCTGGTGAGTCTGGATGTGTCGTGGGACCCTGGAAGTCGCTGCTGGGCTGTGTAGTCCCCGGCGAAGAATGGCTGGAGGCTCGGGATCAAAATGGTTGTAAATCGAGGACTTTCGAGGATCGGTGGTGTGGCGACAGCGGCGGCAGCGATGGCTGGTCCTGATCCGGATGTGCTGGCCCCTGGTCAGTTGGAGAAGCCTGGTGGAGGTTGCAGAGGAGGTAGGTAGCTGGCGCGTCTTTCTTCTCTTGGATTCCTCGTAGTTAGTGAGGCGGGTGGTGAGCTCGAGTCCTGCCTTTGTTCTGCTCCATAGGCGGTCGGGGTTTCTTGTTCATCATGGAAGCACATTGCCCCCTTTTGTAGTGATAGGGTTGGTGTCTCGTAGCCGGTGGTCACTCTGATGCCTTCTTGGCCCTCGAGGTTTTCGTTGCAGCTTGCGGTTAGTGTGGGAGGCTTGAATGTGGAGCCAAAGGCTGCCGCTAGAGTCTCTATTGCTTTCTCTATCTCGAGCATGCTAGGCAAGTTCTGATTTACTTGGATTTGTCTATTGCAATTATTTTTGGGGTGCCCCTTGTTCATTTCAGGGCCTTGGCTAGTTCCCGCCTGTCACTGCGTTATTTTATTTACCAGCTGAGCTAATTATTTCTGGACTATCAGACTTTCTGTAGCTTGCCAAGAATTGTTATCAGTAACTGATACTACGCATGTCCGCATTCTTTCACTTGCTTCACTCTCTTTCCTTTGTTCTCTTGCCAGAAAGGTCCGGCTGAGAAATAGCTGGCACGAACTTTTGCAAAAATATAACAATTACTTTTCTTAGTTAGTGAGGTGTTTTATTTTCTTTATAACAAATAAATGAGTTTTATTAGAAGATATATCTTCGGGTTTTATTTCAGAATATTGCAACTTGGAGAAAGCCACGATCCATCCTCTAATTAACCAGGGTGATTGTCCCAGAGCCAAAAATGGGATTAATCAATGCCCTGACATTGCCATTGGATTCAAATCCCGGCCTCCCATTGGTTGCTGGCCATTCCAAGGTGGCCACCGGGAAATTGGCGCGAAACTGAGCCCCTCTATGTCCGGGGCCTCTGCGACGGAATCCCTTTCCCTTACCAGCTGGCGTCTTCTTGGGCCTGCTCTTGGGTGCTCATCGCTGCTCCATGGGTTTCTAGGAGGCCTTGGAGTTTCATGATGAGCTCTCCATTGCTGATGGGTGCTTCCATCATTTTCATCAGGGCCATTTTCAGTTCGTTTTCCTCTCATGGCTCTTCTCTTTCGTGGTCATCTGCTTCCTCCCATGGTCTCTCTTTACAGAGGAGTGGGCCCGGCTCGATGTCCTGTCCACTTCCAGTTGGGGTGGCTCTTGGCATGGCACCTTTGGGTGTCAGTTGAGCAGCCATCCTCTTGGTGAATGCCCTGGTGTTTACTCTGCTCTTCTTATCAGAATGAACGGCTTGTTCGGTCATTCTTTAGAGTTATGGGCAACCATCCTCTGCTGCCAATTTGTTAATGCTGGATGGATCTAACCCAATAACTCACAGGAGACAATGGTATCTCTTCATTGATTTTTTTATTCTAGGCCTGGAGTCCTCCTAGGCCCAATTCAGGGTAAAGGTCACTGACCTCTGTCTTGTCTTTGCAGGCACACATCTGGAACTGCTGGATGCCCACATACGTGTAGGACCCTTTTATACACCAGGGGAGGAGTCTGAGGTATGGGGGTATGATGGGATATGGGGAGGTGCCAGTCCCTGCCTGGGAGAATTAGACATTTACACTGACAAGCTTTTGCATGGCACATAGCGTGGGCCTTATGATATTTGCTTAAATTTAGAAATTGTGCAGTCAACATTTTTAAGAGTCATCTTCCACATTCCACCCACTGCTTCAAATGTTGTTTTGGAGTGGAATAGTTAGGACTTAATCCAAGATACGTTCTTTTTAAAAATCTTGATTAAAATTATTTTTTGAGTCATGGGTTTGACTCCTCCACAGTAGTAGATAATTGTAATGGTAGATGGAAGAGCTACATATCAGAAAACCTGGATTTTTATGGCTTTTCCAAGGAAGCTCTCTGTCTGCAGGGAATGAACATTCCAAGAAGCTATGGAAACAAATGTTTTGGATATGGAAAAACAAGGAGATCAGTCATAATTACTCAGAGATTTTAAACATCAACCTCCCTTGTTAAGAATTATGATATAGTTTTATTTTTTCACAGTTTCCAAATGAGAAAGTCTCAAATTTTAGGGTGATTCAATGTTTTGCCATCAATAAAAACAATATTAAAATACCCTATGCTGCCCAGTTATTCCTATGAGGCATGCAAGCTGTAGAATCCTCTTCTTGTGTTTCATTACACTGCAGGTTTTACTGAGCTGTTGGGTCCATTTTACAGAATACAGAATACCAGAGTTGGAAGGGACCTTGGTGATTTTATAGTCCAACCCACTGCTCAGGCAGGAAAAACTATACCATTTCTGATAAATGGTTGTCCAATCTCTTCTTAAAAACCTCCAGTGTTTCGGGAGGCACATTATCCCACTGATTAATTGTTCTCACTATCAGGAAATTTATCCTTAGTTCTAGGTTGCTTCTCACCTTGATTCGTTTCCACCCATTGCTTCTTGTCCTGCCTTCAGGTGCTTTGGAAAATAGGTTGTCTCCCTCTTCTTTGTGGCAGTCCCTGAGATATTGGAACACTGCTATCATGTCACCCCTAGTCCTTCTTTTCATTAAACTAGACATACCCAATTCTAGCAACTGTTGTTTATATTTTATTTATTCTCAGATAGCAAAGTATCTAGGGTATAGTGATTTCTTTTATATGCAAATACTTTTATCTGACCAGCCATACGTCATTTCTCTGGATGTCACTAAGTTTTGTTATACCACTTCCATAAGTAAGCAGGAGTTGACATCTTCAAGTTGTTGTCGCCCAGTGTACTGAAATAAAAACCCTGGGTAAGAGATAATAAAGGATTTTATTGCTATATACATACGGCCAAGGAGATTTATGCTTCTCCCTCAGCCATATGTAGCAGCTTTAGATTTAGAGTTTTAGTCTTACTGTACCAACATTATGTTCTTTAGATTTTATTTATTTATTTAGTTAGCTTTAGAGCTATAGCTCTAACTTTAAATAATATTATGCATTTAGTTTTAAGCTCTCAGTTTTAGTAATAATATCTTCCCACAATATTTTATCTTATATCTAAGACGTCACTTGAAATAATGTTTTCTGGTCATAGATTGCTTTATTTGATTGTTTGACTCTTTTTCTTTCTTTCTGATTTATAATACAAAATTCAGAATACAAAAATCAGAATACAAAATTCTGATTTATAATACAAAATGGGGCTTATTTAGAAGGTGTTACTGAAATATAATTCAACCAATTAAAGATTCTGTGTTCAAATGGCTACAAAAATTGGAACAATTGATATAAAACAATGGCGTCTTTAGTGGAAGACACATATTCAATTTACTGTGAACATCACATTTAGAGAAAATTGATAGAAGTTGTTTCACTGCTTTTACAAATAGATGCAATGGCTTCACAAGCAAACCATTGCATATGCAATGATGCATATGCACGTGCAAATACATAAATCACAGTGTTTGTGATGTCAAGATGCACCTTTTATCACTTGCCTTTATCACTGGTCCCCTGCAGACTTTTATGGCAACAAACTTTTTACTTAACCAACTTTCACTCTTTCCTATTTCTGTAATACTTCCCCAATTTTCTGCCTCTGTCTTTTCTCTTCCTTTCCCTTCTTCTCTTCCTTTTCTAAAACATTACAATGTTTTGTTTTGTTTCAAAGAAAATAATCTGATTTAAATTGTTTGGTGTTTTTTTTATAGCTGCTCCCCTCTTCCATTATCATCTCATAATCATGATTGGTTAATTAATTAATTAATTAATTATGCTGCCCACTCTCCGAGACAGTATACTAAATAGTATATTGCCCCCAACAATCTGGGTCCTCATTTTACCCACCTCGGAAGGATGGAAGGCTGAGTCAACCTTGAGCCGGTGAGATTTGATTCGCTGATCTGCTGAACTAACAGTCAGCTGAAGTAGCTGCAGTACTGCACTCTAACCACTGTGCCACCTCGGCTCTTAATTATTCATGTAATAATGGCAAATATTAATGTTATGGAATGTGCATCCATTTCATTGGTATTATTTTGATCGGTATTCCCAACAAACCCACACTGATCCTACTGACAGATGCAGCCATATTTGTACATGAGGCATTGATATTTCTTTTGTGGCCTCTTCATTCATTTATGTGATGCTTTGATTAAGTCTAGCATCATCCACAACTGGTCTTCAACAGAATTAGAGGGGTCCCCCCATCAGCCAATCAGATTAAAAAAGAATAATGAAGAACTAAAACCAGACAGCAAGGGCAAAGAAGAAAATTGAAAAGCTGGGAACACAAGTTTGCCAAAATCGTGTAGCAATGATGCATATGCTTTGTGAGATGAGTATTTTCCAGTAGTCTGTTTGATCACATTGTGCCAATTATGAGGTGCATATTGAAATTAGAGAATGTTTGGCACACTCCTCTGCCTAATGAGTTCCCAGATACACTAGATTGTGCAAGAAAACAAACATATGAAATGCATAGGAAATGTTTGGACACATGTTACTGAGCCCCAGGGAAATTTGGCTAAGAGGCCAACATCCATATGATTTTGGCTGGTGAAAAGAATTAGCATTCATAACTAGATCCATCTGATTGTAGTTCTCTGTCATTTAATTCTGATTACAACTGGAATGTAGGAATTTAACGGTGACATCACATTGAGAACTTTATTTTAGACGATTCTGACTTGATGCATATATCTCTAATGGTAGCAATTATTTAATAATGAATGGTTATGCCCTAGAACTTGAGCAGGGATTCCCTGTTAGTAATTTTGAGGTGGAGTTTTAATACTGGTTAGCCTTCTTCACACCTCAAGTGATGTGACTGATTTATATTCTCAGTTTATGACAAAAAGACCAAAGATTTCTACCTTGTGCTGATCCCAACACACATCTCTCTGGGCAGTATGGATGTAAATAAGAATGAAAAAGTTCTTCAACAATCCTGAACGATTTGACCCAGGTCATGATAGATATTATTACATTATTACCACACAATTACAGTAATTTAGTTTTGCATCTTGACTTCACATTTCTTAATAAGAAAGGTCAATGTTCAAATCACACATATTTTCCTTAACATCTTTTCAAAGCCTTATAATATTTAAATGAAATAAGTCTCCGTTTTCTACTGTACTAGGGCTTGGCAGATTCAAGTATCTTACTGCATCTGCTATTATACTGTGAGATAAAACAATGAGTTCAATCATTTTTAATATTATTTTGCTATAGAAATGGAAGCTTATCATTCTGACATGGTAAGGCTTGTAAGTCTCACAGTCAGGATGCAATATTGGCTTCAGCTCCTGTCGTTTTGGAACCCCAAGTCTAACAACTTTGCTAGCTTTCTGCCAATTATTTTATATAAAGCTTAAAGTCAAAATAAAGTTCATTTATATAAAACATTCTGTTTCTTAACTATCATCCAAGTTCTAAGGCGGGGGGGGGGGTCCTCCAAATGTGGCAACTTTAAGACTTGTGGAGTTCATCTTCCTGAATTCCCCAGTCAGCATGGAGAAGCTGGGTTAGTTGCAATATTAATTCACCTAAATTAATGTCAGTTTGTGAACTTACACACTTGTAAATGCAGACATGTTTCCCAGTGTACGCATTGTTACATGTTTTGCATGAGGCATTTGAGAAGTATTTGCAACTACAGCACCATGGATAGCTGCAGGCAAGCCTTAAAGAGCATATTTCCATGCCAGATAAGCCTGGGTTGCCACCTGAATTATGAATTATAGGCTTGTAGGAGGTGAGGGAGGGGAGCTAATTGCTGCCGCTTGGAAGCTGGAGTTGATGGTTCAGGTCTGAATGTCTTGGATTTGGTGACTCTCTGAACTTGAAGTGTTCAGGTTTAATACCTCTTCCTTCTCCCTCTGGGTCTGTCTATCATTAAAGTGCATCATTTTTCCATGTGAAAATTGCATTATTAAAGTCCATAGGAGATTGTAATTGGAAGGACATGACTATTTCAATCTCATTTTAGTCTAGAAGTGAAAATTAGACTTGTGCAGTCATCCCTAAACTGTCACCCAATGCTCGTCACAGAACTGGCTTGTGTAGTGACTGCCATTGCAAAGGTAAACCTATCCATAGATAATGAGACCCTCAAGAGACCATTTGACTTCTTGAATCTCAATGTGATGACGTCCCCTGATGCTGGCTCAGACAACAAGGAAGAGCAAACTCCAGGGGCGTTGGAGGAGGGTGTGGGGAAAATCAGGAAGATGCTGAGGTCTCTGAGCAGGGAGTGAATGGGCCAAAGGCGTTGTAAGATATTGCTGATTTCACCCAAGGGAAACCCATCATGAATTTCCAAAAGCATTGGTTTGTTATCATTCCTCTAGTAAAATTAAATATAGGTAAAGGTAAAGGTTCTCCTTGTACATATGTGCTAGCCGTTCCCGACTCTAGGGGGCGGTGCTCATCTCCATTTCAAAGCCAGGGCTGTCCGAAGACATCTCTGTGGTCATGTGACCAGCATGACTAAATGCCAAAGGCTCACGGAACGCTGTTACCTTCCCACCAAAGGTGGTCCCTATTTTTCTACTTGCATTTTTTATGTGCATTTGAACTGCTAGGTTGGCAGAAGACATTAAATATAATTAAAATTAAAATTAAATATACATATATTTTAATCCATTGAGCTAAATCATTCTACCTGAACATGCTACTGTTTATCTTCCACACCTAAAACATTGTAGTGCTCAAAGGTATGGGAAATAACAATCTACAAGATATACAGTACACCTTCTACCGCATAGCTCCCAGCTATCGGTAAGATCCCACAGAGTTGGTCTCCTCAGGGTCCCATCAGCTAAACAATGCCGGCTGGTAGGCCTGCAGGGGAGGGCCTTCTCTGTGGCTGCCCCAGCTCTCTGGAACCAGTTACCTCCTGAGGTCCAGACCATCCTCACCCTACTGGCCTTCTGAAAAACTGTGAAGATCTAGCTTTTCCGGCAGGCCTGGGGCCGTTGATCTCACTTTGCGATCTGGTGAGATCCAGCCATGAATGGTGTGAATGCGTTCTAAGGTTTTTAATGTTTTTTAATCTTTTAAATGTTTTTAGAATGTTTTTTTTAAATGTATTGTGAGCCGCCCTGAGTCTCCAGAGAGGGGCGGCATATAAATTTAATAAATAAATAAATAAATACACAAGGTTGTTTGCAATTCTTCAGGGATTCTGCTTGCTTTCTAACCAACACCAGAAACCTTGGCTGAAGCTTAAATATTACAGATTTACAGATTAACAGAGTTGGAAGGGAATTTGTAGGTCATCTAGTCCAACCCCCCGCCCAAGCAGGAGACCTTACACCAGTGGTGGGTTACTCCTGGTTCTATCCAGTTCTTGAGAACTGGTAGTAAAATGGCGGGCGGCTCTGCCCACCCGCCCTGATGTCATATTTGGTGATCTGTGTATGTGCAGAAGTGTGTACGCGCGAGTGAGCGAAGCGTGTGCTCCTTTTGTGAACCGGTAGTAAAGGTAAGTAGAACTCCCCCCTGCCTTACACCATTTCTTACCAATGGCAGTCCAGTCTCTTCTTGAAAGCTTCCAGTGATGAAGCTCCCACAACTTCTGGTGGCAAGCTGTTCCATGGGTTGATTGTTCTCACTGTCAGAAAATTTCTCCTTATTTCCAAGTTGAATCTCTCCTTGTTCAGTTTCCATCCATTATTCCTTGTTTGGCCTTCAGGTGCTTTAGAAAATAGCTTGACCCCCTCCTCTCTGTGGCAGCCCCTCCAATATTTGAAGTCTGCTATCATGTCTCCCCTGGTCCTTCTCTTCCCTAGACTAGCCCTATCCAGTTCCTGCAACCGTCCATCGTATGTTTTAGCCTCCAGTCCCCTAATCATCCTGGTTGCTCTTCTCTGCACTCTTTCCAGACTCTCAACATCTTTTTTACAGTGTGGTGACCAAAACTGGACACAGCACTCTCGGTGTGGTCTTCCTAAGGCTTTATAGAGTGGTATAGAGTGGATGAGATAGATGACCTTAAAAATCCCACCCGGCTCTTGTATCTCTTGAAAAACTATATGGCTATGTGTTCCTTGTGTAATCCTGCCAGCTTGTTCTACAGCTGCAAGTTCTGAATTATAAATTTGCTTCATATTTTTAGAAGCAAATTGCTGTTTTGTTCTGAACTGCCCTATGTGTAAAATACAAGAATATATTACGAGCCAAGCTTTTTGTCTCCAATGATTACAAGTACAAAAGCAAAAATGTTGGCATAGAGACCAGATGAAAATGCAGAATAGTTCAACGCAGAGGCTCTATCATGGATTTCCCTTGATAGTTTGATGTAGGACATTTGCAGCCAAGGTCCTTCAGTGAAGAAGATCAAAACAGTAATCCTATAGCTGCTAGCCCTGATTGCTTAGTTATCAGTCCTGAGTCCAGTAACCCATGTATCATCAGATGCCCTGGAACTCCAAGACCTAGCATGGTCCTTATTAACCCAGGTGACAAACTGGTATAGGTTTCTGTAAGTTACACCTCATCATATTGCTTATGGGAGACACATTCTTTGTCTGACTCCTTTAGGGAGACCTGTCCAGTGTTGTTGAACCTCTGACATTGCTTTTATCTTCCTCAGACCATGAAAGCCGTGCAACCACATCAAGATAGTACAGGTAGTCCTTAACTTACAACAGTTCATTTAGTGACCATTCTAAGTTACAATGGTACTGAAAAAAGCAACGTTTAAAGTGACATTTTTCATATCTACAACCATTGCAGCATCCCCATGGTCATACGATCAAAATTCAGACACTTGGCAACTGATTCCTATTTATGACAGTTGCAATGACCTGGGGTCAGGTGATTATCTTTTGCGACCTTCTGACAAGCAAAGTCAATGGGGAAGTCAGATTCGCTTAACAATCATATTACTAACTTAATCACTGCAGTGATTTACTTAACAATTGTGGCCAGAAAGGTCATAATGTGGGGCAAAATTCATTTGACAACTGTCTCACTTAGCAACAGAAATGTTGGGCTCAGTTGTGGCTGTAAGTTGCGAACTACCTATATGTCACTGGAAGTTTATTATTATTATGGCTGGTTGCACAATCCACCAGATGTTTTGACTGGATTTAGCATTTTTATCCACCTATTGGGTCTTTCTGAAGGAACTGGGATGGGCAAGTGTTCTTGTTTTATAATATTAAAGGCGTTGTTGCAGGATGTAAACTGTTCCAAATAAAGCTGCCTTTTGCAATTGACTGATGGGGATTTTGTCAATGCCAATTTCTGCTCTACTTCTGTAACATATGGGCTTGTTCAATTTGGGGCAGACTTTTTACTGTGACCCCACTTCTCAACTCCTGTATTCACCTTCAGCATTTCCTTTGCATCTGGAAGAAGAGCAGATGTAGCATCTGCAATCAATCTTCTCTTCCTCTCCCCCCTGAATTTTAGACTCTTGGAGCTTCAATAACCTGCTGATTATGTATGCATCATTTACAATTTATCTTCTTCCATTCATCTCACACTGCTCAGAAGAGTTCCCATAAAGGCTTGATGTGACACACCATGCCACCGTATTTGCAGCCACTCAAAGCTGCAGTTATGCAAAGCTTTCTCACCTCAAAACAATCTGTTTTGAATGTTTTAAACTCAAAACAGAACATCCCAATCCCAAGAGTTCTTCCTGATCTTGGAACAAAACACACGGATTCATTCAGCACGCTAAGCGGGAGCTGATTTGAACGTGGCATTGTTTCAAACAGGCTGAGAATGTCAAATCGCTTTGATTGGCTCGTGGCTGTAAAGTTGCGGTGGTGGAGAATTTTTATCTCTGAGCATACCTGGTGAAATAGCAAGACGCTGTTCCATCCTGCTAGGCTAGATGAGAGGGCAAAGGGGCTGGAGGTGAAGAAACAGCAGGAGTGAAACATGTATTCACATGCTAATGTTGCTGCTGTTGAGTTCTCTTCTGGGCTTGATAGGCTCCTTCATCTGCATTCAGAGGTGATTCTGAAAGGTTGAGTTTCTCATACTTGCCTACTAGTAAATAATTTTTTTAAATTTTTTTTTTTTGCTGTGGGTAGGTTAGAATACATTGGCATGTTTTGTATATATTTTATGCATAATGCAAGCTTGGGGTGATTATGCAAGTAAAAATTAAAAATTAGTAGGCAGAAAACAATAATTGTGTAAAGCGAGCTTTTATGATGCTGAGCACTGATCTGAAGAGACACTGTCATTTTGCTACTGCGGTAATACCGCAAGATGTTTGGTGCCGTAATGACATTTTAAAGTGAAAATTCAAAACAATAATCCGCTGAGAAAACATCTCATCGGGGTTCTCCAGGGTAGCACTTACAGATTTGACATTTCTTTTTACGGTCTATCGTGACAACTGTAAGATATTCATTTGAAATAAAGTAATATTTGATACTGGATCAATGTGCGCTTGCCAAACTTCAAGGATCAAAAATAATAATAATAATAATAATTCCCCAGACGCCACTGTCAACATACTAGATCTTCATGGAACTTTTCTCAAATGACAGATCCTTCTTGAGGAGCGGAAAGAAAGGAGGAAACGTTTGAACTTATAACTTCTGAATGGTGCCACATTTCAAGTTAGAAGAACTGTGGAGCACTTGGGACTTTACTATCAAATAGCTTTTTCTCCCTGAACAGAGTGTGGTTATTGATTATACCTCTTGCTTTGCCATCAAATTCTGTGTTCCACTTCTTTTATTATCCCCAACCCACTATGAGATGGATAATGCTAAAGAGGTATATTTAAACCTTGTTTTCCATATCCTAGTCTCATTCTTAACTCCTATATTGCCTTCAATCCAAGACTGGATAGCTTGGGTTGACTTCATACTGAGAAGCCTTTATTTCTATCTGGATGGAACAGCACTGAGATCTCTTTCTCTCCTTGGTGCCTGGAAGTTACACTTCCAAGAATATAACTGTGGAGTTGCCTTCAAGAGCCTGGGGATTTTTGGGAGTTGAAGTCCATCTTAAAGTTGCCAAGGTTGAAAAACATTGGCCTAGGGAGTGCCTTGAGGTCATGATCCCATAGAGATGATAAATGCCAGAAAGGTGCAGTGTTATTGTTGTGGCCTGTTGGCTGCTGACCCATCCAGGAGCTGAATCAAATGAGAAGGAGGTGTAGGAGTCAGGGTCAGCATCAAGGCAACCTGAGAGCTCTGAGGGGGAAGCGGGAATGGAGCTGTCAGAGAGAGAGAGAGACAGAGGCGGAGCCTGGGCCATCCGTCAGCCCTCAGATGGAGAGTCAACAGCCCCCAGGTGTGGAGGCGAGTGATGAGGAAGAGGAGGAACAGCTGGGTCCAGTGCCTGATGCTCGGATGCACAGAAGGCAGAGGAGAGGAGAGCAGTGGAAATCTATGGGCCGATCCTTGGGATGGAAGAGCCACCACTGCTAGCAAAGCCCTACCCTAGCTCTGTGGATAAAAGGCAGGGTGGGGGGATGAATAGATGTGGCAGACATTCATCTCCCTGCCGGATAGACTTGTTAGCCTGTGTTGAGAGAGAGACTTTTTGCCAGGGCTACTGGTGCTCCTAATTAAGGAATCATTGATTTAAATACAGAGGGTTTGTCGTGTTTCGAGTGCTGGGTCAGAACAGGTGTGGGGTGAATGTGAGGTGCCTCATCCACTGCTGCTCCAGTGTCTTTCCTGGAGGAAACATGGCTCCCAATTCTTCACATGCAATGAACAGAAGTCTGCTCTTGACATAAAGTCATTTTGAAAAGAAATTTTACTATTTGTTGCTGCCACAAAATGCCGGCATGGCTCCCAATTCTTTGCATGCCGTGATTTAAGGTCTGCCTCTTGACATAAAGCCATTTTGAAAAGAAATGTTAGCACTCGTTGTGGCACAAAGGGCCAGGTTTTTTCCCCCCTTGAATGACTTATTTGATTACTCACAGAAGCAAGAATGATCTTAAATGCATCTAGTTTCTGTTCTATTAATATTCTGAACTGACAGACTGCCATTACAGTTGTGTCATGCACACAATCGGACTAGTGAAAGATGTCTTGTTTGGAGTGATAATTTCCAAGGATTAATTCACATCCAAAACTTGAAAGGTGTGCTTACATTTAAAGGGCTAGTTCTCCTCTTGCCATCATCGGAAAGGGATTCCTATTTTTAAAGAGTCCTGTTTTTCATTCTTAATCTTAATATAATATAACTGCTGCTCATTTGATTCTGTTGAAACTGTGGTGTGTATTGTTCTATTCACATGGTACTGGTGATAATAATTAGGATAGTTCTTGGCAGAAAAAAAATACCGTAATAAGGAATTCTCCAATCTAGATTAGTTTGATGAACTCCCTTGGAGAAATGTTGTGCTTTTTCTGTTCAGAATCTCAACCCCTTTGAATTAAGTGTTGCCAAAGTATGATTTTGGCAGCACATCCTTAAGTGAATGGTCTCCAATGTGCTCTTTGGTGGGCAGTGAAAAATAATGGAACTCACAATTCACTCATTGAGTAACAATTGCTCTGGAAAATCCTTTTTATAGAGAATATTAAATAGTAAACAGGAGCCTCTCTATTTTATTTTTATTTCTACACTGGCTTTGCTCCAGTTTATCAGTTATTCAAATAGATTTATGGGATGCCTGATACCTCTCCCTCTTTTAATTGAAAACAGCTGTTTGGAGACACTGATCATCTCCAGTGTTCTGTAAAATACGATTTCTCAGCCCTGTTTAGCTTTAATAACATAGGGAACTTGTGGGAACTTACCAAGTATTTCAGCAATATTGGCAAACATTGGCAGAGTTTTTTATGTATGTTGTCACATTATTACTTCCCCCCAAATTATATTGATTTTTTTTCAAAACGTTTCAGCCAAACCATTGTAATCATTTGATGAAGGAGATTCATAAAACTTTATTCCCCACCCATCCCTATACAGTAGCTGTGTGTGTGTGTGTGTGTGTGTTAACCCACTTTTTTTTTTGCCTGTTTCATTCTAAATGAATGCACATATACATTCCTACAAAGGCACACGTTAACTGTGCTTTTTCATTAATATTTTCAATCTAGCTGACCAGCTGACATCTGTGTTTGGTGAGAGAATATCAATTTAGAAGCATAATTCCACTACTATTATTTTACTTTTGAGATCTGAATTCTGAATTCACTGAGCATTGCCTTTTTTCAACTGTATTCCTAATTTCATCCTTTTCTCTCTCTTCCCTGCTTTCTTGATTCATTAGGTATCTTAAAACAGTAAAATACAAATGAGAGAGAGAGAGAGAGAGAGAGAGAGAGAGAGAGAGAGAGAGAAGAAATATTTTAGGAAACAAGGGAAGAGGCAAAAAGATTTTCCTGTTTTTAAACTGCTTGGACGAGTCTGTCCTAAAAGGCAGCTTATTAAATCAATTAACTAGTCAAGTCACTTCACCCAGGCTAATGTCTCACAAAACAAATACTTTTTATCTTGCATGGAAATGCCCTTCCTGCCTTTTTTCTCTGCCCACATGAAGAATGAGTATTTAACCAACATATTTTTTTCCCTTTTCCCTATGCGCCCCATTAAATAGAAGATTATCTTGTTTTAACTGAAACTCAAAATTTTTCACATCCAAACCAGGAACTGTGTCTTAGGTATTCTGTACAACCTAGAAATCATGACATGGAATTCTACTTCATACAGTGCTTAAATAGGCAAGAAGGTGTTTTTTTTTAATCATTGGTCCCATGCTCCTTTACTCAATGTAGGTTGCTTATCCCTAATCTATCTCATGGTCCAGTTTACAGAATAAATAGCATTTTAAGAACTGCAAACGGTTGTGTGATCTGATAAGGGGAAGGGAGAGAAAGAGAGAAAAGCAGAAGGGAGAATGTAAAACAGCTTGTTTGTGGATGTGAGTTTAAAATGCCACTTTTGAGGTTATAAATATCAAAAGAAATTTACAGATAAACTAAGCTGACAATGAGGACAAAGGATAACACAAAGATCAGCAGCTCCATTCTCTTACATTTCAAAATGTCAGTGTAGGCAAGTCTTCATTTCTTGGTGCTATATTTTAATGAGCAAGTGTATGCTTTTAAAGGGGTGGCTTGCAGTCTGCTTAGGAATTCTCTGTGCTTGAAAAATGCAGGGCAAATGAAGAGAAATACCATATTGAATTTGACAGTGGACCCCCCTAAACCAATATTTTTCAAACTTAGCAACTTTAAGATGTGTGGACTAACTTCAATTCCCAGAATTCTTTCCCCAACATACTTTCTAGGGAATTCAGGGAGCTGAAGTCCACATAGCTTCAAGTTGCTAAGTTTGAAAAACACTGCCCTAAATCTATGGGCATGCAACAAAGTTTTATAGGAACCCCAAAGATGCTTTTTCAAAAGGTAACTGAACTTTGTTTTTCCCTAAAGACATTTCACTTCTCATCCAAAAAGCTTCTTCAGCTCTGAAGAAGAATTGAGGAAGCTTCTTGGATAAGAAACAAAACAACCAAGACATGGATGACAGAATCTCCATAGACATTTTGATAGGAAACCTATCATAGAATATGTCAATGGAAACTTCCAAACAAAGCCTCCCCTCTCTTCTTCTCCCCCACCCCCACTTTATGAGATTGGAATTGAAATCTGTGCTAACTGTAGCAAACTGTAATAATGCCAAAAGGATCATATGAATGGAGTGACATTACACAAATGTAGCAATGCTGTAGTGGCATCCTGACATCTGATGCAGGTAGCATGGCAAAACTCTGGCAATTGCATGACAATGTCATCATGCTCTTTTCGTCTTTTGCTTGCCCTGCCAAGATCCATGAATAAATTGCTGATGAGATAATAATATTTCACTCTTTCACGAAAAGAGCAAGGAATTACAGACTTGAACTTTGGGCACTATCTAACAAAATGAAATTCAATGGTGAAAAAAGTAAGGTTCTTCATTTAGGCAAGAAAAACAAAATGCACAGGTCCAGTATATGTGGTACCTTACTCAATAGTGGTGACTGTGAGAGGGATCTTGGAATCCTAGTGAACAACCATTTAAATATGAGCCAGCAGTGTGCTGCAGCTGCCAAAAAAGCCAACACAGTTCTAGGCTGCATAAACAGAGAGATAGAATCAAGATCACGTGAACTGTTAATACTACTTTATAATGCTTTGGTAAGGACACACTTGGAATACTGCATTCAGTTTTGGTTGCCATGATGTAAAAAAGATGTTGAGACTCTAGAAAGAGTGCAGAGAAGAGCAACAAAGATGATTAGGGGACTGGAGGCTAAAACATATGAAGAACAGTTGCAGGAATTGGGTACGCCTAGTTTAATGAAAAGAAGGACTAGGAGAGACATGATAGCAGTGTTCCAATATCTCCGGGGCTGCCACAAAGAAGACGGAGTCAAACTATTCTTCAAAGAACCGGAGCGCAGGACAAGAAGCAATGGGTGGAAACTAATTAAGGAGAGAAGCAACTTAGAACTAAGGAAAAATTTCCTGACAGTTAGAACAATTAATCAGTAGAACAACTTGCCTTCAGAAGTTGTGAATGCTCCAACACTGGAAGTTTTTAAGAAGAGATTGAACAACCATTTGTCCGAAATGGTATAGGGTTCCTGCCTGAGCAGAGGGTTGGACTGGAATACCTGCAAGGTCCCTTCCAACTCTGTTATTCTATTCTATTCTACTTGGAGCCTTTTGAAAGATTGAGAGACATATGTATACATTATAACAATCAGTTCAGAAATAAATTGATATATAATTTGAGTTCCATTTGCACCAGATTAAATTGGCTCAATGCACCAGAGATTTCCTTTCAGAAAATTATAGCCCAGAACTTTTAAGGAGATTGAAAAGTTGTATTTATGCTATTACTTTTTAAAAATAATATTTATATTTCTTTCCAGGAATCAGAGCTCATATCAATCAGCTATTTATTTATATTGGCTATTTTAGTAGATTTCATTACAGGAAATACTAGTCTTTTCAATTGGTCATTATCCTCCGTCTTCTGGTTGCTCCAAGGTGAACGTTTCCTTCCTCCCTTTGATTTTTCTTTTAATAGACAAAAATAACAAATAGACAAATGGAAAAATACCTAGAAAAAAAAGAGAAGGAAATGAGAATTAGAATATAAGGGAGACATTAGAACAAATTAAACATGCTTACCATGTTAAACACACAGCTTGCCAGAGTATTAATTCCTCACTCTCTTTAAGCTTTGTTTTATTGGATTTTGGAGGGAAGTCAAGAACCACAGTGATTAGAAACAGAGACAAGAGAATCAAGATAAGTCTTGGCATTAGGAACAAACATGATACTGCTGGGACACTCTCTGCCAACTCAGGGATACAGCAAGGAGAAGTGCCTTGTGCAGAATGTGTACCTATGCTAGTTCATTGTAGCTTTATGACCAAGACCATTAGGCAGTGTTTGACTATGGCCTCACTGGAAACAAACTGAAGTACCGGTATGGTTTGCTGGCTACTTCAGCTGTTTATTCTTAAATTGCCTTTTGATAAAGTCTGCAAGAACAGATACAAGAAAGAATAACAACATCTGCATTAACTGAACAAGTGAGTGATATTGATCAGCATGATTCTATCTCAGTTATCTTAAGACATGAGGAGGTGGGGAAAGAAAAATAAGAACCAAGCAAGTTTTTGAGCTCAGCTCTCTGGTAGTATGGATCTGGCAAAATTCCCTTATTAAACTGAACAGAGACATGGCTGTGATATAAACACTTCATTACATAAGACTGCTTCTACTGATATTGTTAACAACTCTATAATTCATCTCCAGAATAATGGAGATTCTGGAGATCAATTATGGCTGAAATTGTGCAACTCCTTGTTGGTCAGCTAGATAAGAAAAGGGGAAGAGAGGAAGGAAGGAAGGAAGGAAGAAAGGGAGAAAGAAGGAAGAAAGAAAGAAAGAAGGAAGGAAGAAAGGAAGGAAGAAGAAAAAGAAAAAGAAAAAAGAAAAAAAGAAAAATCATAGATGATAGACAGACAGACAGACAGATAGATAGAGAGACAGATAGAGATAGACAGATTATAGTGTTATGACCCAGGTGGTCAAGGCAAGGCAGGCCTCTAGCAAGTCCTTTATTTCTCTTAATAAATATTCTAGCAAATGGCCCTCCAATGACTAGTAAGGCTCCACTATCCTGAAGGGAGCCACCTTCAGTCCCCCAACAACAGCCCCTATAGTGCAATTAAAGTCCACATAGTTGGAGCATGCTCACAGGGCATGGTCCAGGGTTCCAAGTCCAATCCACAAGGCAGAGTCCAGGCACAAGACAATGGCAGACCTCAGGACAAAGAAAAAGTCCAAGGCAGGGAGCAGTTCCAAGGGCACAGTGAAGCCAAGGGCCAAAAGCAGTCCACAAGACAAGGGCCAAGTCCAAGACAAAAGGCTAAAAGCAATCTTCTAAACAAGGCAAGGCCAATGGCAACAGGCACAAGTCAAAGCTGGGGAAGAGTAAGCCAAAGCAAATTGTTCCTGGCAAAGACCAACTCCCCACGGGGTCTCCTTAAGTCACTCCTCTCCAGGTGTTCCTTGTGAGAAGGGGTGGTGTGAGCTTCTCCCAAGTAGCCTTGCACCCCATCTCTGAGTTTGCCTATACTCCGCTCTCCATGCCCTTGGATCAGGTGGAGGAGGCAGCTGTTCCTCATCAGAAGAGATCTGCTGCCTATCAGCACCAGTGCCTGTCAGCAGCCGATCCTCCCCCTGTGTCTGTGAAGACAAGCACCTCTCCGGCTGGTCAAACACCTCCTCCAATACCTGAGGGGCCTGGGACAGCATCATCCTCAGCCCCTGGCTTCTCCAAACATGTCAAGGGAGATATGCCCTCCTGTTGGATGGTCCCAATTCCAACTCCTTCTCCTCCTCCAAACCGGGCTCCATTGGGGCCATGACTGATAGCTAGCTAACTAACTAACTAGATAAATAGATAAATAGATAGATAGATAGATAGATAGATAGATAGATAGATAGATGATAGACTGAATGACAGACAAACAGACAGACAGATAGATAGATACTGCTTAGAATTGTTGTTGTCGAACTGGGATAGCAATTTCTTTTATGAATACTTGATTGAATTACTTTCAAATTGCCACTTTGTTGGGAAAATGATATTGGACATTGGCAGGTGGTCACCATCCTGATGGGCTAGCAGGTCCAATCTGAGGTTTTTTTGGTTGATTGCCCACATCAGTATTTACCAGTCATGATGACAGTTCTGTATTTCAAAATGTGATAAATCATAGTAATAAACATTTAAAGAGGAAGTCTTGCTGCTATGAGAAATTACATTCACCAGTTACTTATTGCAAACAACTGAGTGGATTAAATGATAATTCATCCTTTTGCTTCTTACAGGTTTTTTTTTTTTATTGTTGTATGTAGTCACAGCCTGTAATGGTTTTTTTTTGCCTTTAATGAGAATTTTGATTTTTGTTTCCTGGCAGGAGCTGCTGAGTTGAGCCAACTTTGGAGTAATATCTTTTGCCCAATTTGAGGAACAAGTAAAGTTGGTGCCTCTTTAATGCAGGTGTTTCTGTTAGGGACTACTTTGCATTCTGCTAGTTCTCATTCTCACAATACTTTTCATGTCTACCTGTATCACATATTAGATCATCAGAGTATGAGGGGTCCCTGGTGCTCTGTGAACTTGGTTGTTTTCTTGAAGATGTTTCATTACCCAAACTAGGTAACATCATCAGTGCTAGCAGTGATGATCAATAATCATCAGTAATGAAAAATCTGCAAGAAAACCACCAAGCTCGGAGAACGCTAAGGACATCTCATTTCAACCTCCAGCTATAAATATTCTCCTTTATTAGTATCATCAGGATAGTTTTCCCAAATTACAAGACCTGCAAATTTTCCGAGTTCCCTTAGGGAAGTCTCACTGAGTCATCCTTGTCCCTTAGCAGTCTGGGAGTGAAAATGGTGATCGATTTACTAATTTTGCGGGACCTTTTTTTTGGCAGGAAAATTAAGGAAAAATGAATCTCTAGATCCCACCTTCCCTTCAAATTACTTTTTTCCAAAACTGGTGGCCCAGAGGCAGATGATTTCATCCACAGGTGAAGCACCAGTTGGCTCAAGCAATTCTTTCATTGGAAGACTTGAGCAGATCCTTTCATAGAGATCCAGCCCATTGCCAGCTCTTGAAGCACATAGCTGTAATGGGAGTTAAATACGATCTGTGTATCCATGTGTATATGTGCATCTCAATTTGAGCCCTGCTATATATTTGAGGCCAGGCTAAATGGTCTTCCTCCTCCAACCCCAGGGATTGTGATATTGATCATGTTTATAACTTCCCAAACTTCTTGCTGGGTACTTTTGATTAACCTAAACATATAGAAAAGAAGATAACAATTTGTATTCTTTGGTTTTAAAAGCCCAGGGTGATCATGTTCAGATAGTGCTCTGCGAATAAAATTAATTACATAACAACTAATCAAAGCCAATGTGGAATCAGAGTGTATGGACTTGACTAGAGTTGGGGACCACTAGGGAAGGAGGCATCTGCAGAACAAGCCAAACTAACTTACTTTATCTGGACATTGGTTTCTTGTGAATTACAAAACCTTTTCACAACTCTGGGTTCTCTACAGTGGCCATATGAGAAGGCAAGGGAGTTGCACAAGGAAGGATAATTTAGACCTTTGTGCTCTATAGATATTCTCTGCTATTTGTGTAAGAAGCACAATGTTGTACAGGTGGGAATGTGAAGCCATGGTTTCCACTTGCCCAATTTCTCTCTCTCTCTCTTTGATGCAATCTTTTGTCACTTCAATGAAATGACAATGCCCTTCCAGCAATGCGGTGCTCTGTGTAATGTTCTCACTCAGTAGGGTAACTCTCTATTGATTATTTATTCTTGGATGGACCTTGTCACAGGCCCACAGGCCATTATTTCATGAAGAAAGTGCGCATAAAGACAATGACACCTGGGTGATGCTTCACAAAGGAGCACAGTCCCTGTGGAGGATAAGTTGTCATTGGAATTGTGAAACAGATAAAGGTTTTACAATTGACGGCGGATGTTTTCAGAGAAATGCTTTTATTAACGTTGCTTTTCAGCAAAAGCTACAGGTCAAACTCTCAACCTCACACTAAGCGAAAGCAAATTGATCGCTTTGGGGATGTTCAGGTGCTGTATTACCAACAGTGATTCATGTTGTATTGGCCACTTTGCCTTTAGCCAATTGGGATAGAAGATCCATCCAGAAAGAAAATTAAAAAGACCCAGAATAATAATGGAAGTCCCCCCATCCTACTTTTCTTTTTGTACGCTTAAAGCAAGTTGATGAATGTGATGTATTTTGGAAGCAGACAGTGACCTTTCTCAAATATTTCAGAGAATGAGATTTGGATGTGAACTTCTGCTTTTATACCAACTGTTCTTCTTCCATAGGAAGTCTAATATGAATTTGCCATATTAAAATGGAGAAGATAGAATGCAATCTTAATTCCTTAAACAGTGGTATATTTCTTTCTTTCTTTGTTTTTCTACTCCAATTTTCTTCCAAGAGCTCAAGGTGACTTTTTATTTTGTCCTCACAACCACTATGCGAATCACATTAGGTTGACAAACAGATTGGTTGAAAGTCATCCAAACGGTTTCACGGCTATGTGGAACTTTGAAATGGTCTTTCTAATCTCAGTCCACCTTCTTCCTACTACTGTATCCCATGTTAGCTATTTGTCATCAGAAGATGACCAACTGATTTCCTATCTTGTTTTTGTTGTTCACCCAGCCTTGAAACTTTCTTCTTTCTTGAGAAAAACAATTATTTGGCCTCTATTAGGCTTCTATTTCCCCGGCATACAGATCCACCGACTTCTGCAGAGTGTAAAAATTGTACCTGGTCATTTATGATACAGCTGATAAATACCTGAATAATCCTATTCATGTCCTGTTTATTCCTCAGGTCACTGCTTTGGAAAAAAAGAAGGGCAAGCATCTCATTCTTGAACAAATTGCTTTTTGTTCATACTTTTTATGGTCATTTCTGATCAAACACACTATCACAGGTTATACTATACCGGACAACACTGTCACAGGGCAGGAAGATTAATTCAAGTGAACATATTGCTGTGAAGGCCTAGAAAATCCATTTGTTACCTTCCAAGAACGGATCTAATCTGGTCACCAGCACAGAACAATGTAATAATGGCACATCAAAAATCCTGTAAGAAGGTCACAGATCACAGCTTAGAATTATATCTCATTATATTACTGTCACTTAGAGGATGTCTTCACCACAGATTCAAACTAGTGCCATATCAATTCCTCTTTATTATGTATACCAGGAACATGTTCAGTGATGGGAAAGAGAAGAAATGTTTAAAAATCATTTTCAGTTAAAAAAAAAACCATAGCGCTCTCACTAATCTATATACTTCCCATGCTTCTTTGGCAGGAAGGGAAAAACTGATAATTATACTGAAATGAAATAAGTCAGAGGGGGACTGGGCCATGTAGGGAAACAATTTATAGAAAACTCACTAAATCTCTGCACCCACTGCTGCTATGAAAGAAGATATGTCAGGTGAGATTTCATACTTTGGCCACCTAAAGAGAAGAGAGGACTCCTTGAAAAAGATCCTAATGTTGGGAAAGATGGAAGGCCAAAGGAGAAGGGGACGGCAGAGGATGAGATGGTTAGATAGTGTCATTGACGCAATGAACATGAATTTGAGCAAGCTCTGGGAGACAGTGGAGGACAGGGTGGCCTGGTGTCCTTTGGTTCATGGGTCGTGAAGAATTGGACATGATGTTGCAACTGAACAATAACAACAATGAAGACAAGAAAACAAAACCACGAGTACCAACACTATCTTTATTTTAAGGTTCTGATTGACCAGAATATCTGTAGCAATCAGATTTGGAAATTTCCTGACAGGTAGAACAATCAGTGGAACAACTTGCTTCCAGAAGTTGTGAATGCTCCAACACTGGAAGTTTTTAAGAAGAGAGGACAACATTCGTTTGAAATGGTATAGTGTTTCCTGCTTGAGCAGGGGGTTGGACTCTTATTCTGTTATTCTATTAAGCAATCAGATCTATTAAGGCTCATGCAAAACTTTCAGCCATGGAGGGTATAGCCAAGGAATGGGTCAATCATACAACAATCTCTTGTATTCTTAAATTAATGCCCATTGAGAGCCAGGTGTTTGGTCCTATTGCTTACTACTACTTGCTACTATTTGCCATTTCATGACAGAACATCTGCAAGTTAAAAAAGATTTAAAATCTATTTTACTTTTCCTACAAATAATAAAAGAGAAGCCGAGTCTCCCACTGAGATGGAAAACAACTCCCAATGAAAAGTAAGAGATTAAATTGGTTACCACAAAATGAAAGGGCTGCTAATAATAAATGACAAATGAAATCAGGATAGTCCCCAGGATTGCAGTAGTATATAAACCAGAACACAGCAGCAAATAAAATATGAATAAAAGCAAAAGGATTATAAAAGGAAAGAAAACAGTCTTGTGCATTTCTCAGATAAACCAGAGCTGGCCAAATGGTCCGACATTTTATAGGTACTCTTTCTTTCAAAATATACTTGTCATTACACACACACAAAGTTCTGAAAATAATACTCCCAAATGAGTCTTGTCATTGCTTGTAAAGCTGAAATATGTAGAACAGTGGAATTTCGTATGCATTTGAAATTCAAGAGAAACAATGGGTCTGAACCAAGGCTACAAAACAACTTAAATAGCAGGCCTCAGTCAATTGTAGCATGTGCTGTGTTATACGCAGAAAGCAACTGCCTTTTTCATTATCAACAATTTCATTTCCACCGTTTCTGACTGTGAGAGTAGTAGCTTGAAATGAATGTCTTGCTGAGAATATTAACTTGAAGTGGTGACTGAAGCAGAAGTGGGAAAGGAGCGAAAGAATGATGGGAGAGTATTTTTCCCCCTAACATAAAAGGGTTTCTGTTTCAACATGAAGGGTGTTTTAAACCATCTTCTTCTCCTTCTTTTAATTTTCTTTGCTTGCTGTCCATGAGACAACTTTTTCTTTTGCTGCTAACAAAAATTCAATTCTTTTACTTCACTAGCTTCAGAAAAGGCTTACAGTTTAAAGGGCACTGATTACTCTGTATTACAGATAGTCCTCTATTTACAAGAGTTCATTAGTGACTGTTCAAAAGTTACAAAAGTGACTTATGACTTTTTCACACTTACAATTGTTGTAGCATCCCCATAATCATGTGATCAAAATTCAGATGCTTGGCAACTGACTCATACTTAAGACAGTTGCATTGTCCTGGGGTCCTATGATCCCTTTTGCAACCTTCTGGCAAACAAGGTCAACAAAAAAGCCAGATTCACTTAATATATTACTAACTTAAACAACTGCAGTGATTTACTTAACAACTGTGGCAAGAAAGGTCATAAAATGGGGCAAAATTCATTTAATTTGGTAGTCAGTGCTTAGAATGCACTACTGCATGTTACTTCAGCTGACTGCCGGCTGCCAGCAAGCAGCTCGGCAGTTTGATTCTCACCAGGCTCAAGGTTGACTCAGCCTTCCATCCTTCCAAGGTCAGTAAAATGAGGAGCCAGATTATTGGGGGCGATAGGCCAACTCTGTAAACTGCTTAGAGAGGGCTGTAAAAGCACTGTGAAGTGGTATGTACTGTATGTCTAAATGCTATTGCTAATAACAAATGTCTCACTTAGCAACAGAAATTTTGGGCTCAGTTATGATCATAAGTCGAGGGCTACCTGTAGTTATTCATTCTACACAAGCTAAACTGTTAAAAGCTGCATAGTTAAAATCCCCCGTTTCCCCTCTGGGGCAAAAGTCCAGTGTCCACCAATCCAGTGCAATCTCTTTGTTTTGGGAAACAGTCTGCTTGGCTCAGCAGCCTCTCATCATTCGACCTTGAGGTATAGAGATTGCCCCCAGGCCACATGAATTCCTCAATTCCCACCCAGCTACACATACATACCTCCCCCATCCCTGGTCTCTGTTGTCTGGCTGCAGTGTTTTACAGCCCTTTCTAAGCGGTTTACAGTCAGCATATTGCCCCCAACCATTTGGGTCCTCATTTTACCCACCTCAGAAAGATGGAAGGATAGATGGCTGAGTCAACCTTGAACCTGGTGAGATTTGAACTGCCAAATTGTAGGCAGCCGGTAGTCAACAGAAGTAGCCTGCAGTACTGCACTCTAATCACTGCGCCACCGCGGCTCACTAACTGAGCAAGTTAGGCTAACTTGAGTCTTTAGGAGTCTTGATAAATTACAGATTTGGTGAAGATGTTAGCATCGGAAAACCTCTCTCTAAGTCTCTCTATTTGTATATTGGTATAAGATTGTGGAAAGGGCTGGAGAGATGTTATTCGGGTCCTTGATTTGTAATTGTCAGATTACTGGTTTGCATAATTTTCCTCCTGAGAACTTTCCCCTAGGATTCTTTCTATTTCCTTCCATGCAGGTTCTTTATTTATCCTATTCATCAGGCAAGAGTTTGTCATCTGAGCGTCGACTCCTTTCTGCTGTCTGATTGTTAGATGCAGCAAAGAATTCCTTGCCTTTTATCATTTGTTGTTGCCAATTTAACAGCTCCCTTCAATAATGTAAAATGTTGGCCAGCATACAGCGTTTGGCTAAGAGAGCACACCTACGCTCCAATCCTCTGAAGTAGGCTCAGTTGGACATTCCTGGGGAAGCGTGTTTGAAATGGAGCACTAATGGTATGGAAGCGTGGGTTAGCAAAAAAAAAAAAAAAAGACGAACGCGCATTGGTTTTTCAGATTAAAGAATTGTTGCAAAAACCTGGGACCAGAGGGGGCCACACAGCTGGAGCAGAGCACCGTACAAGCATCCCAAGCCCTGCCCTTCTCCAATCCCTTTAAAGTCTTTTTAAACTCTTGTTTGCCTCTGTTTTTGAAGTGGAAGCCAAATATTTTCACAAAGGACACATTCGGTTATAATTATAGTTGCTCCTTGCTGATTTGCCTTTTGTAATTGCTGGCTAGACATTACATTATGGAAGTGGTCTAATTTTCCTATTAGGTGGGAGCTCAAAGGAGCATCTAAATTGGCCCAGAAATGAAAGGCAACAACTATAATTCAGCAATAATTGCCACTTTCCAAGTCAGCACTTTACAGAGCTTATGAATATCCATTATTCATATCGGTTCTGTTTGCTGTGTGATAAATTCATACCCTTTTATTGTTATCCAGACTGATTATAAAGCAAATGCAAGTTGCTTAATCTTAGATTTTGCTTATCTAAGGTAAGAATGAAAGAGTAGAATTTTCATTTCATTTTTTTTTTTTTTTGAAGGGGTGGGTGGTTCAGTTTCTCTCTGGCCATTTGTTCGGCTGCTACTTTTGGAACAATTGCAACATTATAATGTCATAGCAAGTGAACCCTTATCCCAGAGATTTCCTACAACCAGCCATCCTCCAAGATTTGATACTTTGTCTAAATCATAGACTCCCTTGTGACTCATTAAGCACTAATTTACTGGGTTGCTGGATAGTGAACAATTCTGAATTAAAGATATGCTTCATACAAACTAGGGTAATTTGATTCAATGTGCATCAATATGGTCATTTTAGCCATGTTAGACTAGAATGTCCATGATTTCTTAACCAGCATAGTTTAAAAACTACCATGATTAGAACCTGGAGAGCACCAGATCCCAGAGATTTCCTACAATCAGCCATTAAAATCTGAGTTTAACTGAAATTATTTACAGAGACAGCTGCTTGCCTTGCATAACCTAAGAATATTATATCGTTTAGCTTATCAACTAAAGTCAGGGATCTAATATTTTATTCACAAGAGTGTATTATTCATTAGATTTGTACAGGTCCTATTCTATTGCTGTAGATTTCTTTTTAAGGTGCATTTTTAGTAAACAACTGAACTTGATTGCCCTATGAAATCTGAATATTTAGAACACTGTTTCTCAAGTGTCATTTTGTTCCCTTTCTGCCTGCCTCCAGAGATAACAATCTCACACATATCCAAAAAGTTTTTGCTTGGTGGCAGATAAATTTGCACAGGCAAGTTCTGTGAACTTTTACTAGACAACAACTCAGTGGTATGCATATTGCACAGCCATATCCTGTGGAATGCATTCAAAGAAATTCTTGTTGTGATTGTTGAAATAAGCATGTGGGGGTGGGGGTGGGGGAAAGGCACAAAACAGCTGAAATAAGCAGCTGAAACTCATTGGCAAGTAAAACAATTTTGGTGGGCAACCCCACCCCCAACCATCTTTTTTTTTTTAAAAAAAACATGAGTGTTTAGCATAGGAGACTGAAAGTGTTGTATAATGGTATTCTTCCTATTTGGGTCACACATTCTGATGGTTCCAGATTTAATTTTGCTATTACAAGAATGTTCTTAACATTTAAACAAAGCAGTTTTGGTTCCTGAGACAACCACTTTTTAAATGTGATTTCTGTATGATGAAAGAATGTTCTTTCAACCTACTTTTTAACATTTACTATCAAAGAACCTGAAAAAAATAAAACCTCACCAAAATTACCATGCTTTTTATTTAGCATCCCTATTATATTTAAGACAATTTTGTTATTCCACTACTAGATAACTTTAATATACCACCAATCACCCAAAGCACTGTTGGCATGCAAGCTTTATATTCATGAAAACACTCCACTTTCTGTGGGGTTTGAAGAGGAATGGAGTGGCTATTATGGCAGAATTTCAGAAGCTGAAGGCTCACCTTCCCCGAGGAGCCTTGTGCAAATGGCTTAATTTGCTTTGACAAGGCATTTCAATGGTAAACTTGGATTTACTGTATTTGGTCAGAACAGGCATCTTAGCTTCTAAATTTATTTGGGGAATAAGTGAAGAGATGCAAGGATACATATCTTACACTGAGGTTGCTTTCTCTCTTATCAGTTCTTTGCCTAGAGGTGTAGGATTTTGGATCTGTTGGGAGTGGATTTAGATCTGTTGGGAAGGAGCATACAGGTAGCCCTTGATTTACAGGCTTTCATTTAGTGACCAGTCTAAGTTACAATAAAAGTGGGAAAAAAAGTGACTTATGACCCCTTTTTATACTTGGAACCGTTGCAATATCCCTATGTATGGTCACATGATCAAAATTCAGCTGCTTGGCAACTGCTACATATTTATGATAGTTGCAGTGTCTTGGGGTCATGTGATCACCTTTTGTGATCTCCCAAGCAAAGTCAATGGGGAAGCCAGATTCACTTAACAACAGTGCTACTAACTTAACAACTGCAGTGATTCATTTAACAATCGTGGCAAGAAAGGCTGTCAAAATGGGTCAATAGCACTTAACTATCTCACTTAGCAACCTACATTTTGGCTCAGTTGTGGTTGTAAGTTGAGGAGTACTTGTATTCTGTCTACTCAAAGGGCCAGATGATCACAAACAATTACACCTTTATTTAACAGCAACATTGTTTGAACAGACAGTAAAAGTTATAAATTATTTCTATTTAATGATAATTGTTTAGTTTGATTGGTTTCATAATCAGATGTTCCACCTCTCAAGTACTTCCCAAGGACCTGAGATAGACAGATGCAGTTTTGTGATGGTGTTAAATTTATCCTTGCAGGATGTAAGCTGTTCTAGCTTTTGCAATTAAATGACAATTTTGTCAGTGCTGATGGTGTTCATGTGTTGGGATTGCATCGGGGTGAAATCCACCAGGTTCTGACAGGTTCTGGAGAATCGGTAGCGGAAATTTTGAGTAGTTGGGAGAACTGGCATATACCACCTCTGGCTGGCCCCAGAGTGGGGTGGGAATGGAGATTTTGCAGTATCCTTCCCACCAAGGATTTTTCATGCCCACCAAGCCACGCCCACCAAGCCACACCACACCCACCACACCACGCCACAGAACCGGTAGTAAAAAAAATTGGATTTCATGACTGGATTGCACCCAATGTTGATGTCTTTGTATTTTGCGATTTTCTCCAGTTCTTTTGCTGTCTCCAGATACTGGCACATCCACTATCCAAACTTTTTTTGCCTTTTTTTATTGACAATTGGGGTATCCTATGAAAGGTGCTTGTCTTTTTGAATTCTAAAGTCCCAGAGCACTTTAGCCGTTTCATTTTCTATTGTTGTGGATGAAGGATGTGTTTATTGTCATTATTTTTCTGGTCTTCCTAACCAGGGCTTTTAGATCTGCTTGAGTTCAATTCCCTATTCCTGCTGTGTATCTAATGACCAAAATTATCCAGGTGTTGCTTGCCTTGATGGTATTTTCTCCACTGAGTTTGGATTTTAAGATCTTCTTCACTCTCTTGATGTATTCATTTCTAACCTTCTTCTTGATTTCAGTGTGCTTGATGTCAGATTGAAGGATGTCCAGATATTTATTATTATTATCGTTAATTAAATTTGTACAGTGCCTGACTTCTAGAGACTCTGAGCACATTACAAGTTTAAAAAATACAAGAAAATAATAATGATACAACAGTAAAAAGAAGGGACAAGAGATGGTAATAACCAGGCAACAACAAGAAGTAGAGCCATACTATATAGAAGGGTCAGGTCTCGAACCAAATGCTTCAAGGCCTTCTGAAAAGCCAGCAGGACAGGAGACACCCAGATTTTTGGGCACCTTCATTCCAGAAGGCAGGTGCACTGACAGAGAAGGAAACTCTCGAATGCTTTAAATACAAAGTAGTAGTTGTCACAAAAATTAGCAGCATTTCTTTCTCTGCCTCTGTTTCTCTCCAACCTTAAATCTTCCTTTCTCTCCATTTTCCCTGGCCAACTCTCTCTCTCTCTCTCTCTCTCTCCCCCTTCTCTTATGCTCTCTTTGAGGCATCAGAAAGTGAAGATAGCCACAGTGTGATATCAACACAGGTACTAAAGGGGTGTTGCTTTGATCAGTCAGTCAGGCCACTATCCTGATTTTTTTTTTTTAACTTCCCTTGAGGATGCCAATTTTCCCTCTCCAAATTCTCTTAGGTGTCTGGCTCCTTATGAGGAAGGGGTTTTGTTCACTTGCTTTTAGTGCAATCCAGCCAGTGGTGGGATTCAACATTTTTTACTACTGGTTCTGTGGCAGTAGCTTGGTAGGCATGGCTTGTTACTGCAAAATCCCCATTCCCTCCCGATCAGCTGGGACTCGGGAGGCAGAGAACAGATGGGGGCGGGGCCAGTCAGAGATGGTATTTACCGGTTCTCCGAATTATTCAAAATTTCCACTACCGGTTCTCCAGAACTGGTCAGAACCTGCTGAAACCCACCTCTGAATCCAGCCTTCCATCACGCTTTTGTTATATCCCACAAAAGCAGTGTTTTGTTTTTTAAAAAATTCCACCTCTATTATTATTAAGTACCTCAAAGCAGCGAACATACCTAATACTCCTTCCTCCTCCTATTTTTTCTCAAAACTATCATCCTATGAGATGAGTTAGGCTGAGAAAGAGTAACTGGCTCCAAGTCATCCAGCTAGCTTTCATGTCTAAGGTGGGGCTAGAACTCCCAATCTCCCAATTTCTAGGTCAGCATCTTCACTGCTACATGGAGGCATGTTGCTTTACTTGGACTGCTTCCTGAGATATGCCTGCTAACCCTAAGAGGCTTCTTCTGGATGGGCAGGATGAGCCATGGCAGCTTCACTTGGCTGTTTAGAAGGATAAGAGTGTCCCTTCACAATATGGCTTCTGGAGGGGGTGCTTCACTCTGAGGCTTTGCAGAGTCCTAGACTGGAAGGTATCGGTTTGTCCCAAACTGTATTCCAACATCCATTTTTCTCTAAATAACTGAGGAACCTTAGACTTCCTCTGGCAACCCTGTTAAGAATGCACCTTTAGCTGTTTCGGCTCAAAAAAGAGGCTACTTTTAATCTCTTCTCCCATAAAACTAGAAACATAGAAAACTGACAGCCGAAAAAGACCTAGTGGTCTATCGAATCTGTCCTTTGAGTCTATTTGTTTTTTTATTTTCTATTTTATTTATTAATTTTCTATTTTATTTATATTTATTTACACTATTTATATAGTGTACATGTGTCTACAGTATATATGAAAGAATAGACGAAGAAGAAAGAGATAGAAGGGGAGAGAAGAGTGCATTTACAATATTTAATATATTAAATAATAAATTAAGTACCTTGGCCAGGACAAATAATTATCCCTATATACATTTATATAAGGGACGCGGTGGCTCAGTGGCTAAAACACTGAGTTTGTCGATCAGAAGGTCGGCAGTTCAGTGGTTCGAATCCCTAGTGCCGCATAATGGGATGAGCTCCCGTTACTTGTCCCAGCTCCTGCCAACCTTGCAGTTCGAAAGCACATAAAAAATGCAAGTAGAAATATAGGGACCACCTTTGGTGGGAAGGTAACAGCGTTCCATGCGCTTTTGGCATTTAGTCATGCTGGCCACATGACCACGGAGATGTCTTTGGACAGCACTGGCTCTTTGGCTTTGAAATGGAGATGAGCACCGCCCCCTAGAGTCGGGAACGACTAGCATATATGTGCAAGGGGAACCTTTACTTTTACTTTTTTACCTTTATATATTTCTATATTTTCCATTCTCTCTCTCTCTCTCTCTCTCTCTCTCTCTCTCTCTCTCTCTCTCTCTCTCTCTCTCTCTCACACACACACACACACACACACACACACACACACACACACACACGTGGGAGGGAGAGAATGAGAAGGAGATAGAGAGAGACTATTGCCTTTATTTAGCCATTAAAAGACTTTTAAACTTTAACAGTACATTCCATCTTGGTGGCAAGAGGACATGTGACATATAATCTCCAGGTGCAGTCTGAAATAGCCCGAGCAGCTAACTCCACCCTCTTTTAAAAGATCTTTTTCAAAATGAAAACTGAGCCCTCATTAAGTGGAGAAGATTTATGGTTCAAGGCTTTTTCCTCTCCCCCCGCCACTTTTTTTTCCCCCTCACACAAGCCTTTTTTGCTGTGGTTGGTGTATCATCCGATCTGCTAGGATGGTTTTCAGTCAAATCTCATTATTCTCAAACTGTATCCACTTACTCTCCCCATATTGCTTGTCATTCATCTGCTTGAAAAACGCCAAGGCTAAGAAAGAATGATATTTTATTAATAAATAAGTCTAAGTGGGGGCAGGTCTCACTGGTACATGATGTATTTGTCTCGGTTTAATACGGTGCGTGTCAAGGCATTTTTCAAAATGGGATTCAGTCACGTCTCATCAGTATACTGTAGTTAGGTTTATTCAATCAAGTCACTCAGATGGCTTCAGAGAGAGAGAGAAAAAAACATAGTATTTTATAAATCAGCGGAGGGAAATATGCCATGCCATTCCATAGGTATCACAAAGCATTTATGGAGGAATGAGGGTAACATAAAGGCAGCAGATTCTTCATTGGCCCTACATTGAGCTGAATAAAACTTGCAGGCAGTCAATAAAACTTTTGTATAACTGGAAAAGTTGCTCTCCCATATGCTCTAATGCAGGGGTCTCCAACCTTGGCCACTTTAAGACTTGTGGACTTCAACTCCTAGAATACCTCAGCCAGCTTTGGAGTGACTCCAAACTTTCTTCCTTGAATTTTCAGTATTGCTATATGTATCTTGATGAGGTACATTTGGACCCAAGTACATTTGTGCCTCCTTAACAGAACCCATCCCAACCAAGGTAATTAAACACTTAATATATTTTAAGTGCACATTTCTTACCCTTTTCATCTTTGCCTTTTTCCCCCCATCTGTTTCTTCACATAGAGGCCCGAATCCACTACTTTTATGTCTGTATGTAATGTGTGAATGGATGAATGGGAGGTGCATATAAGTAGATGTGAGAATAGATTATCATCTTCCTTTCCTTCTCATCATCATTCAGACAGCCAGTCAGTGATGAAACAGTCTAACATCTGGAAGATCTCTTCATGCTTAAAGATTAACTAAAATTTACCTGTTCCTTTTCCCCCCTTGTCAATCGCAACAGAGTAACATAGGTTTTCCACTATTACTTGAAACTTCTCCCCAATTTTATGCATGTGAAAGTCATTTTAAGATCCAATCTGGATCAGTCACCGGGACCAGAAGTTTAGTCTTCTGAGCTTTCAGACTCATGCTGGAGCCCATCCTCAGGGAATTTCTCTCTGAAGTCCCTTGAGGATGGGCTCCAGCACCAATCCGAAAGCTCAGAAGACAAAATCTCTGGTCATGGTGACCGACCCAGATTAGATCTTGCAACATTATCCGGGGACACGTATATTTGCCTTCATTTGTGAAAGTCATTTTAGATCACGTCAGCCAACCAATGCATAGCTCAGAATGAGAAGTGAATCAAAACTAATTCAGAAAAATATCCTGAAGTGACCTCAAGTGATATGTACTGAGACCAAATACATTTGCTCTCATAGAACAAGCAATACCGATATAAGCATTGAAATGCTCAAAGAGAAAACTATGGAGAGAAAAGCTAGCACGACAAAGAAGTTCAACATGACTGGATCTCCTGACATTTCTTATTTTCTTCTTCAGAGCAATTGCAAGCATCTCCCTTTGCTTATTTCCTCCTTCCTTGAAATTTAATTTCTCACTCTAGGGGAATGAATGAATGAATGAATGAATGGATGGATGGATGAACGAATGAATGGAGGGATGGAGGGATTTGTGAGATTTTTTGATGCCTTGAGAGATACCTCAGGTGGGCAAATTGCCACTCTTTTGTTATTCCTATGGAAAATAACTTTTTCCCCATGTTATCACAGGGCAAGCAAGGCAGAAGACTGAGGAGAAAACAGACAAGAAGAGCTGTGACCCAGAATTGAATCTATATCCGGGGGCCAAGAAAGCAGAAGCAGGAAGTCAAGATGGGAGTTCAAAGTTTCACAAGAAACCACAGTGGGAAAGCCATTATAGGTAGTGTCATTCAAAACTATGCATGTCTATACACCAGTGCACAAGAGTATGAGAAAGGGAGCAGAGAGAATTAGAGATCATAATTCAGAAGGATAAATATAATATGACAGGAGTTACAAAAATGTGACGTGATTCTAAAGTAACAGAACCAAGAGAAAAGATAAGAATGTTGCACTGTGTGTAAGTAAAAGAGAGTCCATGGAAATTTGGAAATAGTGTTGAAAATATTTGGATAAAAATAAAAGAAGAGGGAAACCAAAATGATATAACAATGGGAGTTTATTACAGTCATCCTGAACAGGTAGAAGATCAAGAGGAGGTCTGCATCAGATGCTCAGTCTTTCAAAGAGGCATGTAAGACTAATAATGGTGGATTTCAAGGATCCTGACACCTGCTATGAATCTAACTTTGCCAACAGTCAGAGTTCCACTAAATTCTTGTCCTCTCTTGCTGATAACTTCATTTGTCAGTGGGTGGAAGAAATAACAAAGGGTCTGCTTTTCTGGATCTAATCCTCACCAGCAGGGAAGAATTTGCTGAGGAAGTTATGAGTACTAGCAACATGAGAAAAGGGGATATTATCCCCAGACTCTCAATGGAGTAAGGGGTTATACGAGATGCTCCCTTCCAAGTCTATGATTCTGTGGGCCTATCATGACTCAGGCCCTGCTTTCCCACTCTTTAAGGGACTGTGACATGATAGCAGTCTTCCCATATCTAAGGGGCTGCCACAAAGAAGAGGGGGGTCAACCTATTCTCCAAAGCACCTGAAGGCAGGACAAGAAGCAATGGATGGAAACTGAGCTGTCATGGCACAGTGCTAGAACGCAGTATTGCAGGTTGTCTCGGCTCACTGCCAGGAGTTCGATCCTGACTGACTCAAGGTTGACTCAGCCTTCCATCCTTCCGAGGTCGGTAAAATGAGGACCCAGACTGTTGGGGGAAATATGCTGATTCTGTAAATCGCGTAGAGCTATATATGAAGAGGTATACAAGTCTAATTGCTATTGGTGTTGCTAATCAAGAAAAGAAGTAACCTAGAACTAAGGAGAAATTTTGGCTAAAAATTAAAGATTGGCTACAGGAAATTACTAATGAACAATTAGACTCAGAACCAGAACTCTTCCTATTGGGGATCTTTAAAAAAAATATGTGAAGGGCACAAATATCTAATACTACACATATTAACCGTTGCCAGGATTGCCTAGCTCAATGTTGGAAACAGCCATGTACACCCGCAGAGAAACTGGTCATACATGAATTGCACAGAAATTGACAAATTAATGCTGAGTTTAAAAGATAAAGAGACATCGATATTTTACAATGTGTGGGAACAGTGGTATATGGATAGAACAGAGATTGATTGAAGATAGATAGTTATTAAGTATAAGTAATAGATAAAATAAGAATGTAAATACGCACAATTTAATTTTTGTAAATAATGCACGAATTATTGTCACAAGAAAAACACCACAATTAGCTGTTGTTGAGTGAAATAATTTTTTATGTTTTTAATGTAATAAAAGTTTAATAAAGTGTTTTTTTTTTTTTAAAAAAAAGAACTAAGGAGAAATTTTCTGACAGTGGGAACAATTAATCAGTGGAACAATTTGCCTACAGAAGTTGCAGCTGCTTTAACACTGAAGCATTTTAAAGAAGACATTGGACAGCCATTTGTCCAGAATGGTACAGGATCTCCTGCTTGAGCAGCGGGGTTGGACGAGAAGACCTCCAAGATCCCTTCTGTTATTCTGTTTTGGTGGTGTTTGTACTTTTAAACAGGTATTTGGTGATCTTATTGTATGGAGTTTGCCGTTACAAATATTGAAGTGCATGTAATAAACATAGAGCAGTTTTATTATTTTTTCCCCTTCTGCTTGTAACTGACTAGCTAACTACATTCATGCAAACAGGCAAACATGCTACTCCCCGCCCCTTTGATTAATAATCCCCAGCTTCAGAAAAAGATGACATATGTTTTCCCATCGAGCTCAACTGTCATTTCCCTTGACCCTTGGATTCCGTTCCCATTGAAGCATTGTTTATTAATCACAATATGGGCTTCCAGCTACTGGTTATCCATGCAGTGAGGCATGGCAAAAAAACAAAGCAATCACACTAAGAATACGGGCCTCTATTCTTTGCCTTTAGCCTTGGGAAATCATTTTTGGCCACATCAAAATTTCAGATTAATGAAGAATTCCTTAGGAACCAAGAGGGGCCAGCATGGTGTACACAAAGCTCTGTTTTGGCAAGTTGCAAGCTGTCCTAGATTTTATGCCTATTGATGTCGGTAGAATTCATGAAGGATGTAAGCAATTTTGAAAGGAGGAGAACTCAGTGGCATAGAAGGGAGACCCAAAATATGGGAATAGATGCATGAGGGAACTTGAAGGAAAAGAGAAGAAAGAGAGGGACAGAGAAACGAAGGAAGTCAATACATGGTTGTTTAATAAAAATAGGTCGCTATACGCTCGGCTCAATTCTCCGTGGTAACATTATCAAGAAGAGTTTGCAACAGAAGATTTTGCATCACTATTCAAGTGTCGTACATTAGGAATGATCGAAAATGAAAGTGGGGAGCAAAGATTAAAAATAAATAATGCTGGGGCTCTGCCAGTACCTAGTGACCTCTACATGTTGACGGCAAACTTTTGAAGTCGAAAGTCTTTCAACATTTATAGATTTACAAGGCTAGTTAAAAAAGCTTAACTGCGGAGATAAAGACAAGGTGAGAGTTTTACCTGTTTTATGAATAAAAGTTAAATAGATCAGCAGTTTCCTCTTCAACCCTGACAGTGGAATGGGGTCCTTTGTGGTAACCGAGGGAAGTAAACTTGTTTAGAAGGTTAAAGAGCAGGCCTGTAAAGCATGAAGCTCCTTCTGCCAACAACTGTTGGTCACCTTCCGCTATCTGCTGTTCCAGATAAATTTATCATTCTGCCCAACGATTTACATAGAATGACTGATGGGTTAGACTCCAGTTTGGTCTGCTGGTTAAGGTATTGGACTAGAAGTCAGGAGACTGAGTTCTAGTCTTGCCTTACTGGCTGGGTAACTTTGGGCCAATTACTCTCCCTCAGGCCAACCTACCTCTCAGGGTTGTTGGTGTGAGGAAAATAGATTGAAGAAATAGTGTTAGGTATGTACACCACCTTGAGTTATTTATCATAATAATAAAGGTAATACATACATGCATACACATACATACATACATACTTGCTGTAAGACAGCCCCTTGAAGTGAGTTAAGCATGGTGATGAGACCATGGAACTCAGTGCTCTTTCTTGAGTGCTCTGTAAGTTTTTATTTGTTAAACAATAATACAAAAATACGGCTTTACAACACACACACACACACACACACACACACACACACACACTTCCCCAAACTTGGAACAATGAAGGTGTCAACCTCCCTTTCAATGATTTGTGCTGTTCAACCATTTGCTTTCAACACAGAGCCTGGCCCTTGATTAAAATCCTTCTCTTGTGCACCTCTCCTTCTCTTGTGTATCTCCATAGTTAAACTTCAGTTTCACATTTATTTTCATCATTGACCGGTACAATACATGAGTATCACAAAATGCTATAAAACACTAGAACCAGCAGAAACAAACAACATTTAAAGTTAGTTTAAAATCTATGAAGACTAGAGCTAATGTAAAGGAGTAAAGAGAGTTGAAATAAGATATGCCACTTAAAAATAATACATTTTTAAACATTTGAGCTATGTAGACTTTCTGCTACCTATTGGCTATAAATTACTTATGTATTTAGATAGGCTCTGAGAAATATATCATCACCTAAACTGTAGCAATATTTAGAGATCTTCAGATGGGATCAGACTTCGTGCATTTTATCTCTCAAAAAGTTTATTTTTCTGGTGATGTCCCTCTTGAATTTGTGGCAGACTCTCTTGTCTTTCCTATTTAGACTTGTAGAAGACAGACCGAAGCTGGCTTGATTTGTGTATTTTAAATATGAAGTAACTCTCTAGTGTTTTTTTTAAAACTGCTTAATTCTATTGCGAATGCAACATCATCATCAGGTACATGTTTTGGAAACAAATGAATTAAACTCTTCTTTCTCTAAAGAATAACTGCACTAATAATACAAATCACAGGGAAGAGCTATTATAAGAAAGGAAAAGGCTCAAATATTTCATTTAAAAATAAAATATTCTTAATTTATACTGTGTAGAAACTCAAAATTTAAAACTAAAATCGGGCTAAAGCAAGTGTCTGCAGAAGTGTGAAGCAAGTAATTGTGTGTGTGTGTGTTGTGTGTGTGTGTATAGATTAGTAATCTAGCAATGTGGGTATATATTATTTTATTTGTTTCCTAGTATGATTTGATTGCTTATTAGTAACCTAGGACTATCACTAAGTGTTGTATTTTGATTCTTGATGAATATATTTTTTTTCTTTTTCTTTTTATGTACACTGAGAACATATACACCAAACACAAATTCCATGTGTGTTCAATCACACTTGGCCAATAAAGAATTCAATTCAATTTGATTCAATTTGATTCAATTTGATTCTATTCTATTCTATTCTATTCTATTCTATTCTATTCTATTCTATTCTATTCTATTCTATTCTATTCTATTCTATTCTATTCTATTCTATATGAATAGATAAGAGCCTAGCAATGTGTATGATAGATAATAGTCTTGCAATCAAGTCCATAAATATTACTAATTCATATGTATTATTAGTTGTCAGTCCAGGGATGGGTTCTACTTACCTTTACTACCAGTTCACAACGGGAGTGCACACATGCTCGCTCACTTTGCTCGAGGGTATGCACACGCTTCTGCACATGCGCAGATCCTCCTGCCGCTTTTACTACTGGTTTGTAAGAACCGGACAGAACTGGGAGCAACCCACCACTGTGTCAGTCCTACAGGATTGTACATCATTCATGGCCCACCGACTGCCTGAAAAAAGGAGGGCAAAAAAGGAAGTACTTCATTTTACAAATAGTTTCTCTGATTCCTCACCTGGAAACTATTTTTGTTTATTTTCCAAGGTGATAGGAAAATCGCTCAGAGAGGCTGTCTCGGAGGATTATGAGAAGACTGAAATATAGCTGTCAAAAGGGATTGGGGGCTTAAATAGAACGTCTTTGCTTCCCTGACACTGCTGTGTTACTTAACATTTGACAGTGCTGCTATTGATTCATATTAAATAGTAATACAATACTTCTGAACAATATTCTCCAAGGAATACTCACCTAAAAGTTTCCACTTTTTTGCTTAGAAGGATAACTAAGTTTATTTTTACTTTATATCATTGTGCCAAACAGAGCTTTTTATAAAATTCAGAAATCTCTCTTTTCTCTCTCTTTCTCTCTCTCTCTCTCTCACACATACACTTATCTATCTCGCTCATCAGTTTTCACATTTTAAAGAACTTTTCATTGGGTAATGGTGAGAAACCAGAATTTCTTAAAAAAGCAGCAGGAATGGTAATAATTTTGAGCTTTATAGATAAGATAAACTAACCAGTTTATAAGCGCCTTCATTCTCTTATGTTTTTGGATTTCTAACTTCTGTTTCTATTAGTTAACCATTGATAAAACAAATCCCATGTTAAAAAATATTCAGTTTCAGCCTTCTCCTTGATTTTAAGTGTTAATCTATCAATTTCTTCACCTACTAATATTTTTTTGGTTATATTTTCATCTGTAGGGATCTCTTCATCTTCACATATGATAATATGAACCCGGTATCTGATTACATTTCCAACATTTAGCAGACATGTTCTTAAACATTTTTGCCAATCTTGCTAGTGGAAAATGTCATCTAGAAAACATTTTATATAAATTTTCCTTCTATGCAAGTTATGTTGTTAGTTTGTAGTTCCTATCCCACAATTTCTGCCATTTATCTAACTCTATAATATAACCAAAATTTTTAGTCCATACTATCGTTGTTTCCTTTACTTATTCTTCTTCCATCCATACTCAAAAGATAGCTATAGGTTTTTTAAATTAATTTTTCATTTGTCCCTATTAGTGTCAGATCAAGTTCTGTTGGTTCTTTATAAAAAACATACATTTTAGCATCTTTCTCGTATCTTGCTTGTATTTGCACACACAGCCACCATGCTAAATCAATCCCTTGGTTGTTCAATTCTTGGTTGGTTTTACGTTCCCCTTTTTCATTCAATGAAATTGAATTTGTATTGTAATTTTTTCCATGTTAATAACATTCAGATGTATCAGTGCCTCCATCGTGGAGAGCCAGACTGGAATTTTCATATAGTGTTTTTCTTTCATTTTTGTCCACCATAACAGTAATGCATTTTTCACATAACATCTTTGGAAATACCTATGTATTTTGTTTTTCCCATACCATAAAAAAGTGTGCCACCCCAGCTGGAGATCATGTCCCTCCAAAATTAATAATCGTCTATGCCTCAAATTTATTCATTCTTTCACCCATGTAAGTACAGCGGCCTGATAGTACAACTCCCAGTCTGGTAACCCAAAACCCCTGTTGCTTTTAGAATCTTGTAACATTTTCAAACTTATTCTTGCTTTTTTTCCCCCTTGCCAAATATATTTTGGTTTGTATTTTAATTTTGGGCCAAATTTATATATATTTTAATTGTTTTTTAATATTTGTATTTTATGTTTTTTAATTCTGGCTGTACACCGCCAGAGTCCTCAGGGAGAAGGGCGGTATATAAATTTAAAATAAATAAATAAATAAATAAATAAATAAATAAATAAATAAATAAATAAATAAATATTTTAAGATTATTTTGTTTAATTCCTGAAAGTATCTTTTTTTCTCAGCTTTATTGGGATTGTTTGGAATAAATATAGTAATCTCGGCAAAATATTCATTTTTATAGTAGCTATTCTTCTCAAAGATAGTTGCAAGTTTTTCCATTTCTCCAAATTTGGTTTAATTTGTTGCGTTAGCTTGATACAATTATCTTCTTTAATCATTGTACATCTTGCTATTAGTTGAATTCCTAAATATTTTACTTTCTTAGCTATTTGAATATCTGTCTTCTTTATTAGTTCTTTTTTCTGTTTATCTGTAAGATTTTTAACTAGTACAACTTGCTTTTAAAATTCACTTTTAAGGAGAATACAGATTCTACACTGAAATGGAGAATGCTAATTCTTCTTCTTCTTCTTCTTTTTTTTGTTAGGAAGGATTTTTTCAAAATGTTATTAAATATATATACAGATAGACCTCAACTTACAACAGTTCGTTTAACGAATGTTCAAAATTACAACGGCACTGAAAAAAGTGACTTACAACCGTTTTTCACATTTATGACCATTACAGCATCCCCATGATCAAAATTCAAACAGCTTGGCAACTGACTCGTATTTATGATGGTTGCAGTGTCCCAGGGTCATGCAATCACCTTTTGTGACCTTCTGACAAGTAAAGTCAATGGGAAAGCCAGATTCACTTAATAGCCGTGTTACTAATTTAACAAGTGATTGATTGATTCGCTTAACATATACTGTATATTCCTTGACTGACTTCCTTGACAATTGAGCCCAATTTCTCTCTCTCTCTCTCTTTCCCCCTCCCTCTCCCTCTCTCTCTCTCTCTCTCTCTCTCTCTCACTCTATATGTGTGTGTGTGTGTGTGTGTGTGTGCATTCCTTGATTTATGACCACAATTGAGCCCAATTTCTGTCCTTAAGTGAGATATTTGTCTCATATATATATATATATATGAGAAAGAATATAAGCAAAGAAAAATAATTAAAAATGGGAGAAAGGGATAACAGGAACAAAGGCAGGGAGTGCAAGCAACAACAAAATTATAGAAAAAAAAAAAAAGAAACTCCCATCTTTCTTTTATACAGACAAAACCTACAAATCAATGACCCTTTGAACTACAACAAACCATAACAAACAGTACTATTATCAAAGATAGGTAATCATCAAAGCCCAAAAGTTAAAATCTCATTTTTTGTAGTTTCAATCAAAAAAATCCAAAAGTTTTTTTTTTTTTAATTTGATTTATATGCCGCCCTTCTCCGGAGACTCAGGGCGGCTTACAATGCGTTAAGCAATAGCCTTCATACTTTTGTATATTTATACAAAGTCAGCTTATTGCCCCCACAAACTGGGTCCTCATTTCACCTACCTTAGAAAGGATGGAAGGCTGAGTCAACCTTGAGCCTTGGAGAGATTTGAACCAGCAGTAAATTGCAGGCAGCTGTGTTAATAACAGGGTGCGTAGACCACTGTACTATCAAGGCTTTAATCAAAGCAGTCGATTTTGGCAATTTTGCCAACTCCATTAACTCCATTACCCATTCTTCCATTGTGCATATATGGGAGTCCTCCCATCTCTGTGCATACAGAAGCATTGTTGTTGTCATATGGAAAAGCAAAAATCCATGGTTTCTCCCCCAGTGTGTTTGTCCATCAAGCCTCAAAGAAAAGCCTCTGGCTTCAATTGTACATTCAATTTAAGAATTCTCCGAGTTAAAACACATATCTGATTCCAGTATGTAGCTTTTTTTACATGTCCATGAGGTCACCAAAGGTCCCTTTAGACTGTTTACATTTCCAAAAAATATTTGACACGCAAGACTCAAATGTTGCAGTTTAACAAGAGCAAGGTTATAGTTCTAACACATCGGAGGCCATCACTGTGGATGAAAGCCACAATGAAATAATCATGTTCAGTGCAAAAGAAACGTCCAAGTGAGTTTTAAACCTTTCTTTCTCTTTCTCCTTTGTACAGAAAATGAAAATCAATATATTTTCTGATGAAGTAATATTAAGGTTATTTCTTAGGGCAGACTCTTGAACTTCACTCCAGGCAATTGATCTACGGTTCTACTTCTCTAGAGATAGATTTGAATTAAATGTAGGTACATTGTAGCCATATTGATTTAAATGTTAAGCTGAACGCTTCAGAATGTCTACCTTGGGGAAGGCCGTGTTCTTAATTTTGTATGGTGCAAACTTGCAGAAGAATAGACAGCAGAGCCAAAGTTGCTAGGCTGATTGATGGAGAGAAGCCGGCCAAAGAAATCATAAATTCTTTCTTAACTTTAGATAGAAATAGCTGTAGTATTTAGCAAATAGAGAGGAGCGCTTATTCTAGGTACAGGCATACCATACCACTTCATAATAAGTGAACCTTATTATGATTTTCTAAATGATTCATATTTTAAACAACTTAGAGCTAGAAATGAGTCTACAGGGGAATTTTTTAAGAAAGATACTTCAGGCTGTGTCAAGTGTGCTTGGTGAAAAAAAGTGGGAAATTGTTCAATAAAGAATACAAAACAATTAGAAAAGAGAAATTGTTTGAGTTTCCTGCTTATTTCTGTTTGTTAAGTAAGTAAATAAATACGTGGAAAACTGCATACTTCTAGCTCTTTCAGTCAGATTCCTTGAATCTTTACATATGATCTTGCAGGATCCTATTGTGGCCCGCCAGTGGCCTGCACGGATTGTGGCTGATCCTGACGATGAGGAGGCTGGTGTGGTGTCGCACCAGCAGCCTGCGCAGCCGGCGCTCGCGTTGGACAGCAAGGAGGCTGAAGAGGATGTGGTGCCAGAGGTAGAGACTCAGCCAGGGCCTTCAGAACCTCCAGAGGCTCCTTCAAGTGGAGAGAGTGAAGTGGAGGAGCCTGTTCTCAATGCTCGAGCACACAGGGCTGCCAAAAGGCAGGAGTGGCTACTCAGGAGGAGGAGGTCTCCTTGAGAGTAAGGTTTGAGGATAATTGGCCACACAATTAGCCTATTTAAGTCACACGCCATTAGTAAGTTTCTTGCTAGAAACAACTTGTAATTATCATCAGAGCATTTTTGGAAAAGTCTTATCGTATCTTGCTTTCTGGGCTGGTTGCCAACTTTTGCTGGACTTTGATTTATTCTTGCTACTTAATAAATTTGATAAGGATCATTGGTGTGTGTCTATATCCTCGGGAATCCGGAGCTGGGACAGAACAGATCCTGATTGTTTTCCAATGCCTTTTACCCCCACTCTGGAGCAGGGAGAAAGACTTCCCACATATACCTATGCTTAGTAATTGGCAGGAGCCCTGAGGGTGATTCCTACAGACAAGACCTAGTGAAAATTGAAGAAAAAATATCTCCTAAAGTGAGAATGAAGGAAAGGGATCTCTTCAATTGAGGAGGAACTGGTGCTACAGCAGAGAAGAAAATGGGCATCCCTAAACAAGCATCCAGAAAAGGGGTCTAGGACAACTTATTACGGCCAGGTCTGTGTGATTGAGTTGGCCCGGCCAACTGGACACGGGACAAGTCACCCAGTCTACATGGACACAAGGACAACTCACCACAGCAGGACAATACGGACTAAGCAGAGAAGGGAAGAGGCACTTACCTCCCCCCCACACCAGAAGAAACATTTTTTAAAAAAGTATTTTATTTATCAAGAATGTATTAGGTAATATATATAAGTATAAGCATGGATTGGATACATATAATAGATACAAATAAAGGAAACATTAGGACAGGGATGGTAGGCACGTTGGTGCGCTTATGCACACCCCTTATACATCATCCCCACAGGGAGAGGAGCTGCCACTGCAGAATAATTTGAGGATGAAGTGCTGTCCCGTCAGACAGGTGAGAAATATGAAGGTAGGTGCCATGCTTTAGAAAAAAACCTCTTTGAGTTATAGAAATGCCAAATGATAAAGCATTCAATATAAAACAAAGGCATTCAATTATAAAATTAAAAAAAATCTATACTTTCTATAATTCTATACCTTCATTTTCCCATCTCCATTATTAGTGAAAGGAGGAGAATCCTTGAATATAATAAAGTGCAACCAAAACTATCTGATTTTCTGGCTTTCTTATTCATCTCTGTAGACAAATGTTGATGTCTCTTCAGTGGTGGGATTCAATTTTTTTAACAACAGGTTCTGTGGGCGTGGCTTAGTTAGGGGTGTGGCTTGGCAATCATGTGACTGGGTGGGCGTGGCTAGCTGGTCGCGTGACTGTATAGGCGTGGCTAGCTCATCATGTGACCGGGTGGGCGTGGCTATGTGCATAGGGACTACCCAGAGGGCTGAAAAAAGTCATTTCTGACTGGGCCTCGCACTTTTGACCAGTCCTCACACTTATGACCATCCTCACATTTATGCCCATTGTAGCATTCTTAACAACCATGTCACTCATTTCACAACTGCTTCTCTTCACCATGGTGACAAGATAGGGCAAAAACGTAAAATGTGAGGACAGTCGTAAGTTCGAGGACTGGTCAAAAGTGCGAGGACCAGTCAGAAATAACTTTTTCAGCCCTCTGAGTAGTCCATATGCATAAAAGGATACAGCAATAGAGAGGGATGAAGGAAGGAAAGGGAAATTAGAGTAGGAGTGAGGGTAAGAGAGGGAGGAAGGGAGGAGGAGAAGGAGAAAGGAAGAGGAAGTAGGGAGGAGAAGAAGAGGGGGAGGAAGAGAAAGTAAGAAGGAAAGAAAAGAGAGGTGGTAGGTTTGAGGAGAAAGATTGCTGTACAATAAAAAAGATGAAAGGGAAGAAAGCCAACCCCAAACAAATATAAAGATATTAAGATAAAGAATGAATTGTTAAACTTTAAAGAATAAAAGAGAACAAATATGAATAAATAGCAATAATTAGAAACACACATACAAACATACAATGTATTTTCTTTGAACAGAGTATTTGGCTGGTTCACAAATTTAAGTCATTTAGTCATTTCAATTAAATTTACAATTTCTATATTTCCTTTTTGCCATATTTATTCCTCATCTATTTTTTTAAAAAACCAATATTACCCTTCATCCTCATCTCTAATCTTAATCAAATTCAAATTTTCCCTTCTATTCTATATTATACCCCTTCCCATTGTCATCTATTTTTATATCCATCCTCACATTGGTTAATTATGTAATATTAGTTGTTTAATATAAATTCAACATTTTAATATAAACTACCTTTTTTGTATATTAATCAATATGAACATGAATATTGCAATTATTTCCATGCAATCCAATTTCTTACAAATCAATTAATTATATTTACCAATAATAATAAACCAAATAATTTCCCCCATATATTCCTCCAAACCACAACTTAACCATTTCTGCTTTCAGAAATATACAATTAATAGTATCTCAATTATTACAATTCCCTAGTTAAATAGAGCTTTTTTTCTTTTGTGTTTTAAAATCCTGAACTCTCCTCTTTTTCCCTAAATTTCCCATTGTTTGCACCTACCTTTTTTGGTGAGGAAAAAGAAAAGAAATCTGTCTGCCTAATTTTCCAACCTTGCAGCAACAGCAAAGCAGTTTCAGTTTCGTGTTTCAGCAGAGCTAAGGGGAAAAAAATCTGCTCCAGGACTCTTTGCAAGGAAGCAGAAGAGCCCTGAGCAAAACAGCTGAGACAAATCAGCTGAGAGCCGGGAGGCCAATTAGCCTATGCTGAAGCTCCGGGGGCCAATAAAATTACAAAAAAAACCACCGAACCATTTGTTAAATTGCTGGCTCGCCCGCCCCTCGCCCACCACTATTTATTGGCAATAAATAGTGGTGCGGAGGGGCGGGGCAAGCCAGCAATTTAACAAATGGTTCAGCTGCACCACTGGCTATAGGGCGGCCCTTTGAAGCCCCGCGGCAAGAATTTAAGCAGTTTTTTTTTCCTCTAGCCATCAGCTGGGACTCCGGAGGCAGCAATAGATTGGGAGTGGGCGGGGTAAGCGAACGGCCGGCGATCCAACAGAGCAGAGAGTGAGGGTGAGTGAAGGCGTGGAAGCTGCTTTCTCCATCCTGCTTTCTTTCGTCCGGAGCTGGTGGAGAACCACGTGGCAGCCCACGTGGATCCCAGGCAGCGGAACTCAGGCTAGGGAAGGGGTGGGCAATTGTGGCTCTTTTACAACCTGTGGCCTTCAACTCCCAGAATTCCTGAGACAGCCAAGCTGTCTCAGGAATTCTGGAAGTTGAAGTCCACAGGTTGTAAAAGAGCCACAATTGCCTACCCCTGGCTATGGTAGGCTGGCGCCGCGCGGGTGGGAGGCGAGGGGTGGGCGAGCCAGCAATTTAACAAACGGTTCGGTGTGCTGCGGGCCCAATAAATTACAAAAAAACACCGAACCATTTGTTAAATTGCTGGCTCGCTTGCCCCATTTATTGGGAATAAATAGTAGTGCGGAGGGGCGGGGCAAGCCAGCAATTTAACAAAGGGTTCGGCCGAACCCCCTAGAACCCCCAGAATCCCACCACTGTGTCTCTTGTATAAAACAGTTAAGTGATAGATGTTGAAATAAAAAACTGTGCATTGGTTAGCCACACACTTGTTTAGGAGTGCTATTAATCATGCTGTATTAAGTATTCCTTGGCTATAAAGAAAGAACATAGAGGATTTGAACATTAGTTTAAATTTGGTTAAGATGTACAGGATTGCAAGCCCCATTTATATAAATTGTACACTGGTTTATCACGTTTATGGCAAATCTGAAATTACCCAAAAAAGGAAGTTGTGGTTACTTAATTTTGGATTATACAGTTAATGAATTAATTTAAACTGACTAAAATAGGAGCAGGAAGAAAAAGATCAACATTTGAATCCTGTAGATGGGCCAAAAAAAGTTGAACCAGACTCTTTTTTTATAATATATAATTTAGATGTATAAAAGATGCTCAACTCAGCACTAAAAGGATCGAGAATAGCCTTTGAACCTGCTTTGAGGTGGAATTAGGGTTTATCAGTGGGGAACATGCAACAAATTCCTGGCAGATTCCAAGGGACACTTTTGTGGGGGTGAAGAAAAATATAAGACCAGTTTCAATGCTAAGAGAATTAATTAACATCCCTGTCTTGCTCTCTCGTAACATTCGCTTTGCTCCTGAGATAAAAGGATTGACATCTTGGATTTTTGAATTTTCTCTCTCTCTCTCTCTCTGAAGATCACTAAAAGCTGCAGTAAAAGTACTGTGAGAAGGAAACAACTAGGAAGAAGCACCTGCAAAAAAGGTGGTGGGAGTGTTTTTCACAGATAAGGCTGTCACTAATTACATATTGGTAGGTTATGATAGCCTGGAAATATATACGAATATAACCCCAAGTTAGAGCAAGAAGCCCCCTGTTTCTGGGAAATGATGTACTTTAAAATCTCAGAAGACGCCCCCTGCTTTGGAGATTGTTTTGGCCACTAGATGTTATGAGCTGGTCAGTCTACCGTAGGCTATAGTAATCAGGATTCTCCAGAGAAGTAGACAGCTGACAAATTATAAATTGTAGTTGAAGTTGTGGTTGAAGGAGATAAATCTTTGCAAATCTATTCCTTTTTTCTCTCTTTAGAAAACACATTACAGAAAGGTAGGTCAGGAGAATTTCCCTTCAGTGCTTAATGACAGTTGATCCCTCTTTAATCTATGAAAATTCTTAATGCTGTGAGGTGTTGGCATGGCTCAACGTCTCTGTGTTTTCAGCAAAGACTAGATGTATTGGAATAAAGACTTAATGAAGCAGTACATGGCTTGTCTATAGTCTGAAAAGCCTGCAAACTTCAAGGCCGCCTATTGCGCCACTCCGTCAATTATTTTGCTGTAGAAACAACGTTCTGAACAGAGGCACTCAGTTCCTGAAACAATATTGGGTGATGATGATGTTCAAAATAATGTTGAATGGATCAAAGAAGCTTCAAGGTGATAACTGTAGGTTCAGAGAGATCTTTAGAAACTTTGCTAGAAATAATAGAAAGGTCCCTTTCAATGACAGTGACTTTAGCAGATGAAGCCTAATTACCAAGGGAGAGACAATGATCTTTGGGCAAAAATCCATGCTCGCTTGGAATTTGGATAAATAGCCTACGTCATACAAGTGTCTAAGGTACTAAGGATGAGAAAGTAATCTTGTACATCATGATTGATATAAAGTATTCTTCTTCTTCTTATGCCATATCCATCATCGGATGTCGGTGATCATGTTGGCGATCCTATTTTTATCAGCAGCCGCACAAAAAAGTGCTGCTGAGTTTTGTCCAAACCAGTCCCTTAGATTTTGAAGCCATGATGTTCTTCTTCTGCCTGGACCTCGTTTGCCTTCAATCTTTCCTTGGAGGATTAAGTGAAGCATGCATATTTTTCCGGTTGTCGCATTACATGTCCAAAATATTCAAACTTTTGCTTTTTAATGGTTTTCATGATTTCCCTTGGCTTTCCCAAGCGGCTTGTCACCTCCTTATTTCTGATTTTGTCAACCCACTTTATACGTAATAGCCGTCTGTAATATATAAAGTATATATATAAAGTATAAGTATCAGAATATACAGCAGAAACTCAATCTTGTAGTGGTCTTGATGGGTCATTTGCTGCAAGGCCATTTGCTGTAAAAATGCAAGGTTATGGCATGAACTCAGAAGGAAGGGAGGAGATGTGTATTTGCAAGGCCTGCATAACAAAGATAAAGGAAAAGGGAGTGTTTTTCAATATAGAAAACAAGAGCTGACTGTCAGGCACATCCTATAAAATATACTGCTAAGATAAGGAATAGGACAAAGCCAATAGAAGACCTGCTAAAAGTCTTCTAGGATGCCTATTAGTTAACTTTTAGAAATAGGGTTGAAATAGAGCCAATAGAATGCCTGTTAGACAACTTTTTTTTTATTGAAAAAGTTTTACAAATACAAATCCCCCCCCATTTTTACCCCCCCTTCCCTCCCTAACCCTCCCCAACCCTCCCCTCCTCCCATGACTTCCCCAAGGTGGAATCCGTCCATATTATATTATGTCATACTTTACCACCCTTCTATTCTCCTCCCTGTGTACTATACATTTTATTCATAATATTAAGCTATTGTACCCCCTACATACTATACATTTCTACACAACATTCAGCTAAAAGCTATCTGGTACTTCCTAGTTTGGTATTTATTCTGCACATAATCTATCCATTTCTTCCACTCCCATGCATAAGTCTCTTGAGTCCGGGCTTTTAAGTATGCTGATATCTTCGCCATTTCTGCAAAACTGGCCACCTTCAAAGTCCATTCTTGAATTGTAGGCATAACATCCCTTTTCCAATATTGACCAATCAATAACCTAGCTGCTGTCACCATATACAATATCAATTTTATTTCCCCCATTGAAAAGCCCTTAACTATATCCAGTAAAAACAATTGAGGAGAAAATTGGATTTTTTTCTTCAGAACATTTTGCATAACCCACCAAATTTTTATCCAGAAAGCCTTTGCTTTCTTGCAGGTCCACCATATATGATAATATGTAGCATCTAAGCAATCACATCTCCAACATTTTGGTTGAACATTAGGATACATGCACGACAATTTCTTTGGATCTAAATGCCACCTATAAAACATTTTATAGAAATTTTCCCTCAAATTCTGTGACTGTGTAAATTTAACATTCTGAACCCATATTTTTTCCCATGTTTCCATCATAACTGGTTCTGCAAAATTTTGCGCCCATTTTATCATACAATCTTTAACCAGTTCATTTTCTGAATCTCTTTCTAACAATACATTATAAACCCTCTTAATATGCATTGGGCCTTTCTCTTTTATCTGTCTAACCAATTCTTCTTCATGCAACATTAATCCAATTTTTTGATCTTCTCTCCATCTCAGTTGAAGTTGATTATACTGTAACCAAGTTAAATTAATCCGTTCTTCCAACAGTAGGTTTAATGTCTTTAATTGCAATCTGCCCCCATCACAAAAAAGTACTTCTTTATATAACCCCCCCCCCGAGTGACTTTATATTTATATTCTGTATGATGTGATCAAGATCCAACCACAACGGTATTTTATAATCCCATTTGAGCCGGTGCTTCTTCCATACTCTCATCAAGGAGTTTCTAAGCATATGGCTGTTAAATACTTTATCCACCTTGTTCTCATAAAATAGGTATGCATGCCAGCCAAATTCAAGGTCATGACTCTCTATATTCAATATTCCAGTCTTTGTCCTGTTAGACAACTTTTGAAGTGTTTATTAGTTAAGACTTAGAAATAGGGATGGCATAGAGCCAATAGAGGACCTTTTCGATAATTTTCAGAATGCCTATTAGACAATGTTTGTTTATCCCGCCTTTGAAAAAACTGTATAAAAGCTTGTTGAATCTTTGGTTCTGGGTCCTGGCATTTTGCTGGCTGGGGCCCCTTTTGATGAAGCGCTTCAATAAAAGGAAACAAAACCTGCACCTCGTGTCTGGTGTTCTTCATCGGCTTTGGCACCAGGCTCAGACCCAAATTGGGGACAACAGTCTCACTCATTAAATTTCAGACTATTCCAAAAAGTACAGGTCCTCCATCAGGACTATAAATGGTTTGATGCCCAGAGGCCAATGACCTTAACTGGAAGGGCAGGATAGCATGGAAGTGACTGAAACTGATGAGAAATTCTTTCAGGAGAATGGCTAAAAGGTGATCTTGGTGACCTCAGGATGAATGAAAGGCAAAATCTCAAGTATGAATATCTCATTGAATAGGAGGAAAGTTTAGAGAAAAGAGATTTCAAGGGAATATCTCCCAAACGTCAGCTATGATGTTGCCAAGAAGCATTGTGAGATAATGTTTATTTTCTTAATTCCGTAAAGTTGTTTCCTTGGACTGAGTTATAGCAACATTAAGATGCTAGCATCTGTTTACCCTTTTCATTATATCTATGATTTAATGTTTTCTGTGTATATGATGTATCAAGTGCAAATGCTGAAACTAATCGCATATAAAGAGAAATAAAAATATGTACCATAGTTATTCTTCAATTTAACCCAAGAAGGTACTGAATTCTGAAATTCAGAATTAATCCAGACAATAAAAACATCTAGACTAAATGTCAGGCATAAACCTAATGGTATGAAAGACAAATTCACCTTTCTTGTAAAACCATTCAGTTTGAAAAGCTTATCAAATGTTCTTTCCAAAGAAAGTCCTTCAATGTTCTGTAAAAATGTTTGGAATCATGTGATGAAATAAGCATATAATTTACACCTCAAAGAGTAAAATAATTTACGAGTTAAATTCTTTTAATCACATTTATTTTCCCCCAAATTCATCTGTTTAGATCTTCTTTCATATTAACACAGGGATGAATTCAATTGTACTAATCTGAGAAAACCTGGTGGAAATTCTTCTGCACAGATAAACAGAACCTGAAGTTCCAATCCTTAAGTTTTTCTAATTTATTATTGTGATTTAATAGCACTGAGTCTAATTTATTGCAGTATACGGATAATCCAGGAGGAAAACAAACATGTATTAATAACATAAATTAAAATGCTTATTTATTCATACAAATATCATCAGCATTAGTAAAAACTTATACTCTTCCCATATTGTGATTCCATAATACTTTACAATGTAAAACACTGAAAACGTAGAAAGTTTATTTGAAGCTGTGTTATGAAGAAATCTTTTCCATTGGCTTGATCCTTTCAAGAAAAATAATCTTCCTAAAACCTGGATAAACATACCAAATGAACTTGCTGCCTGGGGCAGAGTCTGTCATTTCAAACTCTTGTCTTTTAACAGTTTTTTTTAATGAAGTTGACAAAATTTGAAATCTCAAGGGAAAAGTAGTTTTTCTTTTGCTTTGTTTCTTTTTAGGAGGACAAGAAAAATGGAAATAGATGCAATATTTGTTTTCTTTTTATGTAATTGCCCCTTGAAAAATAGGGAGTGAATTATGTATAACTTAGCATATAATTGCTCTGTTTGTTTTAGTTACAAAATCTACAAGTATAATTGCTTTAGCTTCAGTCACACTGATTATAAAAAATATTAATATTAGCAGAAAGAAAACACTAACAGGTAACTAGGGGTATTTTTGTACAAGAAAAATATTGAGGAAAAATAAATTGGCAATGATTTATTACTATGTGGAGTTAGAAGCATATAATTATTCTTACTGTATAGATTGGGACTTTCAGGGAAGAAATGGTGAACTGAAAGTAGTACTGTTTAAAGCAGAACTGATTACCGCATTAGACCAAATGGTCAAAAGTACGGCTTGTTATAATTCCTCTCTGAATAAGGAGGGAACTTGAGATTGCCCACAAGTACTCCAGACAGTTGCTTCTCACAAGGAGACCACAAGCAGCAGTCTCTCGCAGGTTTAGAGTTTTGGTTTTGGGAGATGAAGAAAATAATCCTTGAAGTCTTTAAAAAAAAAGAGCATTGGACTTTAAAGGTTAGACACTAAAGGGAACAAAAAAGGAACTAAAAATCACAACTAAAGAAGAACAGTTAAATTTGACTAATGCAAAATGGAGCAATATGGATAATGGATGAAGGAATTAATTTTCAGAGTAGCTGACATTATAGATATATTGTGTTTAAAAGATGTTATGGAAGAGGAACAAGTATTTTCAGACAAGACTGAAACTGATCTGAAAATAGATTTAAAAATGACAAGCTATTAAGAATGATATAGTAAAAGAAGCTGTACTGGATATACATATGAAATCAGCAGATGACTTAATAATTAAAAGAGATATACAAATAACGAACCAAAAGAGTGGCTTAGATAGCTTTCTTGCACTGGATTTTAAAAAAAGACTTGTTAAAGTTTGGAATATTTTATGAAAAGAGACAAGAAAAAAAAGTAATCAATTCTAAAATAGTATTTAAAGGAATTAAAGATGAAGAGTGTTAAAAGGAAGGAATATAGAATTGGTTTATTTGACCAAGGTTAAAATAGGTATGTTGTTATCTCTGATAAGTCTTAATGAACTTTTGGTGACCAGGACTAAATTACGAGATTTTAATTATTTGTTTAATGATGACTTGAGCAGGGGGTTGGACTAGATGACCTACAAGGTCCCTTCCAACTCTGTTCTTCTATTCTGTTTATAGATATTATTTTTAAAAAACCCTACAACTTTCTGCAAATACTGCAGATCACAGGCAAAAGTAGAATATACTGTATATATTCTATATCACAAGCTATTGCCTCTCTTTCAAACTGCTCACAATAACAGAACATAGTATTAAGAACTATCAGAAAGTCAAGATATTGAGTTAAACTTTATAATAATTCTGGACTTCATAATAATACTGGGTCACAACCAGCAAATCTCATAATAAGAGAAAATAAAAAAAATGACTCATGAAACCGACATGACATCATTTGAAGGGTAAGTCGTATATCCTTGAAGCTAGTATCATCTGAAGTTGTTCCTTCTCTAATACGAACCATTTTCTGAGGGTTCAAATATATTTCAGCTATGAATTTTCAGAGGAGGGCTTACAGATATAGGAATCCTGTCTACCTTTGTAGCTGACCATCTTCCTGTACCAGAATAATCTCAATTTAAGGCATACAGATTTGTCCTATCTTTCTGTCTGTCTATCTCTGCATAGAAAAGTTTAAACCAGATTAGTTTCAGTGACTTCAACAGGGAAAAGCAGCTGACATAACTTCTACACTGTACAAAGTTAAATCCAATGTCTTTCTGCAAATTTGAATACACATGTACTATTCTGCTGCACAAATATGAACCAGCTAAATTAAACAGAACAGAAAAGACAAATGGAATGAAATCATCTATGACAGCATATCATTTAAAGACCCTGAGCACTGAAAACTCGCCACATACTAATGATCTGCATTGAAGGGCAATTAGGGCAATATTATGCAATACCATAAAACACAGACTGGACATTAATGCTGTTATTGGAATACTGTATAGGAGAGTTGCAGCACCCATATGTATGTGGGATTTAGCATGAAGCATGAGATACTTAAAGAGACTATTAGGTTGACATTAAAGCTGCCACCTGCTTTGTACTTGAAGCTCATAGGACAGATGGACTGAAAAAACAATGCATGGCTGACAATAAGGCAATCGCCATCCATGAATGAGCCAGCAGAAAGCAAACTGGCATTGCATGTTCATACAGGGAGGCGTGCCACAAAGGCAGCAACATGTGCCAAGGAGCAGCCTGGCTGTGGAATGATAGATTATGCAACATATGAACAGGGCTATTAATCTAGGAGGATTTGGAATCCTGAAAATGGACATATCAGTTTGAAGCACCGCCTGTTGATGAACTTACAGGAACAGAGAATCATTAAACCCAGGCATTTATCTAAGGGAATAAAAAGTTTGCAGATGCCTTGATGAGATATTGAGTTGGTTATCTAAAAATTTCAGGAGAATTATGGAGTGATTGGTAGTCCCTGAGAAAAGAAAATCTGCCACGAAAAAGTTGTTTATGGTGTTTGATATGGAGATATACTTAATTAAATGTAAATTATTTTGCTGCAACTAAACAAGTGAAGACTGTTTCTTGTGCTTTCTGGTAGAGTATGTTCTGGCTAAAAACTATCTATGGTGGCTTGCTGAATTTACTGCTAAATACTTGACTATTTCCCTTGGAAAATCCAAGAAAGCCAGTGGTTCATTCATCAGCATTCAGTTGTCTTGATGCTGAGATACTTTTGGGTTTCTTTAGATTAGTAACCTTGGACTGGTCCTGACTAGTGATTGCTATAGCTTAGCTACTTCTGCTGATATCCTGAACCTGGATGCAAGTCAACTATATGTAGGATAAAGCCAAGAGTCTCATAGATTAGAAGCAACCAAATAACCAGAGGGCATCAATGGTGATCTGAGAAGAGCATAGCAAACAAACAAACTCATCACCAGCACTTGGGCACATGTAGATATGCTGATGGTTATGGGGGTTGTTCTTGGTTTCTGGTCACTAAAAACAAGGAGGGAGAGAAGTAGAACTTCATAACTCATTAATGTGAGTAGCATCAGCCTGGAGAAAGGAGGAAAACGTTGTTGAGAAGAAAGAAGAGTCAACAATGAATAATCTGAGAGATTGTTTATTTTCGTAGCAGACTTTCTCAAATGAGTGGAATGTGCTATATGTGAAGCAAGTGCCAAATTAAAGAGGATTTGCCAGGGCAGACCTTCTGAGCACTTCATAGCAATGGGCCAAAAGCTCCTTGGGAACGGACAAGTGAGAATGGACCCTATATGGATGTTATCACTGACATTTCCACCATATCCCCTTTTCATTCTCATTATATTTTAGAACCCATCTGCTTCCACCACAATTAATTCTGGATATGTTCTTTTATTTTTGGTTTTCTAACCGACATGGCGTTGAATAATTGAAAAGTTGTACTGACTTCTCCCACCAGAAGGGTTTTTAATCCTCCACATTATATTCACTATCATAATGAATATTGCAGCTCAATATCGCCTAACTTCTTCCCTTTAATTGCATCACTACTTAGATCTCTTTTTTCATATATCATTAATACTAAAAGTAGACTGGAAAAGAAACCCCAACAACTAGCAAACAAAGTCAAAGCAGTATGAAATCGACGAGTGTAAAACTGTTTTTGGAAAACATAAAAGTTGTCCTGAAGCTCACTGGCCATTGGGACCAAACTCAGAATTTGGAAACACAACACAGCAGATGTTCTATATTCATCAATCAGCCATGTGAATACAAAGTGACCCTGCCTATTAATCTCAAAGAGATCAAGCATTTATTGAAATCTGTAAAGACTTTATATTGGTCCCAAGAATCATTCAAACAAGGCACTGCTATAAAACCAATTCAGCTCATCATGCATTATTTATTCCCAATATATCTCTTTGTAGCATTGAGCGCAAACATCTATGCTTTGAATTCCAATCTCATCTCGATTTACAGCATAAGCTTCCACCTTTAATTAAAAAATGAATAAAACCTTGAATTGCTTAATACTCCTTTGAAAATAGCAATCTCTGCTGTTTTTGAAGGGAAAACAAGCAAACAAAAAAAATATCATTGTATGAGCAAATAGAAACTGGACATACAGTCAGTCCTTGACTTACAACCACAATTGAGCCCAACATTTCTGTTGTTAAGTGAAACATTTGTTAAGTGAGTTTTATCCTATTTTACGATTTTTCTTGCCACAATGGTTAAATGAATCACTGAAGTTGTTAAGTTTGTAACATGGTTGTTAAGTGAATCTGACTTTCCCCAATGAATGTGCTTGTCAGTTCACAGAAGATGATAATGTGAACCCAGGACACTGTCATAAATATGAGTCAGTATCCAAGCATTTGAATTTTGATTACATAACCATGGGGATGCTGCAACAGTCATAAGTGTGAAAAACGAGTCATTTTTTCAATCTCGTTGCAACTTCAAATGGACATTAAATGAACTGTTGTAAGTTGAGGACTACCTGTATTTAATAGAGAAAATAAGGCAACCATTACCTGTTGATTTCATTGGAACTGGACAGCTATAACAAATTTAAATAAATAAAATAATGCCTTATGTCAAAAGTTCAGTAAAAATGAAAGTCTATAATAAATTATCAACTTTTTTCTCAAGATGAATATAGGGGAATTACAAAAAATATTCAGTTGATGACATGGTGTTCTTATTGATAATGTTATCTAAAATAAAAGTTGGCTTCTGTAAGAGAGGTGAGATGATTTGCTTGATCTACCAGAAAGTCTTTGGACTGCAGTTCAATAGCAAAGATTTTATAAACTTTATGAAGAAAAAAATATTTTTGCCATAGCAGTATGATCGCCCATTTTAAGGTTATTCAACCAAATGTATATCAAGCATTGGCAGAAACAGCATGCGGGGGGGGGGGGGGGGGAATGAAGACAGACAAATATGTAACAAAATATCCCTACAGATATAGCACTGATGAAGTTACCTCATCAGGTAATGAAACGTCTTTAAGAAAACAACAAAGCTCAGAGAGCACCAAGAACTCCACAGTTCAACCCTGAGCTATAAATATTCTCTTCTATTGGTACCACAGATGGGTGTCAGATGCTTCAGACAGCACACAAATGGAAGGAATTTGCCTGTAGGCAATCCTCAGCTAGCACTGATGATGTTACCTAGTTGGGTAATGAAACAACTGCAAGAAAACAAGCAAGTTCAGAGAGCACCAAGGACCCCACATTTGGCTTTACCAGCTGAGAGAATCGGAAACACACTCTGTTTGGAAAATCAAGGATGAAAGCTGAAAGTTGGAGGAGAGTTGTGTCTCACCTTACACACCAAACAAGGAAAGATCCAATTTTGTCATTGGTTAAAAGAAAGTAACTAGCACTCAAGGAGAGTGAAAACCTTGAAATTCATTTTTTGGGGGTGGGGGAGAAGTTCTTTATCATAATGTTCACAAGAAAAATTAATATCTGCGTAGCAAAATATGGTGTTCAACCACATTAAACTGCTTGACCTTCTAATGCTCCCTGGAGTCTAGCTGGTAATTTTCTACTGTCGGTGTTAGTGTTGTGTGAATAACTGTGAAATAAGCTATTATTTGTACATCTGTTTTACGGTGCCAAAGGTGAGTGACACCATTATAAATATCAAATTGGAAATGTAAGCAAAACATACCTTTAAGCATCACTGAAAAAAGCAGAGAGGAGATTTCTCAGATGGAAGATGAGGTGCCGGAAAGCATCTTGCCTTCAAAAACCAGATTGTCAAGGTGCACTTCATAAAAATTATTGAACAGAAACAAATGTTTGTAGTGCCACTATATAATAGCATTGCAATAGGTTGTGGGCTATTGTATTGCGCACATGTCTTAATGCAGCACAATAAAAGAGCAGGAAAAATTTATGTGTTTCATTTTTTTTCAAATCAGGATCGTTGCCCAGGAGTGACATGGAACATTTAAGCATCATTCTAAGTCAGGCAATATCATTGGCTGCTAAATCTCTGAAGATCTGCAAGAGGAATAATGAAAAAAATATCATGTTGCTATAAAGTAAGCATTTCCCAACTTGGTGCCCTCCGGGTGTATTGGGACTACAATTCCTAGGATTCCCATACTGGCTGAGAGTTTTAGAATTTGCAGTCCCAGTACATTTTGGAGCATAGAATTGGGAGACGAATTTAGAACTACAAGTAGTCCTTGACTTACAATCACAAATGAGCCCAACATTTATGATACTAAGTAAGACATTTATTGAGTTTTGTCTCATTTTATGACCTTTCCTGCCACAATTGTTAAATCACTCGTTGCTTCCTCATTAATTTGCTTGTTAGAAAGTCTCAAAAGCTGAGCAAATGACCCCGGGATCAGAGGTGGGATTCACTTACCTTCCCTACCAGTTTGCAAATGTGAGCTTGCGCATGCTCTTTGCTTGCATGCATGCCTTCCGCAAATTGTGGCTAAATAGGATGGCATTACATCCATGTGGGTGGGCGGGGCCTACCACAATGGGCGCTAACGGTTCATCCGAACTGGATAGAACCAGCTGAATCCCGGGACCCTGCAACCATCATATATATACATGCCAGTTGCCAAGTGTTTGAATTTTGATCACATGACCATGGGGATGCTGCAATGGTCGTAAGTGTGAAAAATGGTCATAAGTCACTATTTCCAGTGCCATTGTATCTTTCGATGGTCACTAAACAAATGATTTTAAGCCAAGGTCTATCTGTACTCCTTCCTCCCACTTTCCCCACAATAATAACCCTCAGAGGTAGGTTGGGCTGAGAGAGGGTGTTGCACACATCACACAGATGGACCTGTAAAAGGTTTAATCAATCCATCATGACTGTCTGCAATTTTGATCTTCTTGATAAACCTGGAAGATGCTCTTAGTGAGATGAGCCCACAAAAACCAACTAAGCGCTGTTGTAACCTTGAATGTTGTAAGTCGAGGACTATCTGTATAGCATGGACTACAGCAGACAGCGATGCGGAGAAGTCAGTAGATGTCAAATGAAACAATAATACAAAAATACAAAATTGGTTTTGTCTTAAGGGAAAAGACCAGCTCACAAAGACCCCCCCTCTGCCCCCTCTGAGAGTTCAGGTGAAACCAGACAAGAATCACCAGATCACCATACTGCCAATTGTTATCCATTTGGGAAACAGCTGCTGGGGCTGCTGGTAATTTGGAAACAGATGTGATCAGAAATAAAGGAGGTATTGCCTCTAAGAGTTCAAAAACAAGAGTTCTCAGTGGGAATCATGAACCAGGAGGCCCTTTAATACAGAACATTCCATCTTCTTGTGCATTATAACCAGTTGCCGTTGCCCTACCGACTCTGCCAGACCTTTCTGGCACTGAGTTTTTAAGCTACAAAAGAATATAAGGCCTAAACAATCTGGTTCCTCTCAGTGGTGAAATCCAAATTTTTTTACTACCGGTTCTATGGGGGTGGCTTGGTGAGTGTGGTGTGGCTTGGTGGGTGTGGCTTGGTGGGCATGGCAGGGGAAGGATACTGCAAAATCTCCATTCCTCCCCCACTCTGGGGGAAGGATATTGCAAAATCTCCATTCCCACCCGACTCTGGGGCCAGCCAGAGGTGGCATTTGCTGGTTCTCCAAACTACTCAAAATTTCCGCTACCGGTTCTCTGAACTGCTCAAAATTTCCACTACCAGTTCTCTGAACTGCTCAAAATTTCCGCTACCAGTTCTCCAGAACCTATCAGAACCTGCTGGATTTCATCCCTGGTTCCTCTGTATATAACTGAAGGGACCCTCCCCACCCCGGGTTTATGAAAATTTAGCTTTACCCCCTTTGGTTCTTCTTTCTATTTTTGGACTTCCTAAAGGAACTGGGGAAGACAGAGAGGGGGGAAAAGTCTATAAGCCCTTAACAAGAGATAGATGATTTTTTTTTTTTAATCATTCTATCATGGTGGTTCTTTGCTATTCCTGCATTTCCTTCCTGAAATGGTATATAGGGATGGAAATCAAATGGGTTCTTTTGCAAGATATATCCTTGTTGCTGATGTTCAATGCTCAGTGGATTTTGTTAAAATGCAATGGATGAATTCTTTGCATTATGTTGAATCTATATTGCATACAAATCAGACTGTCATCCTGCTCTCAGAAATCTCTGTCTCTCTCTCTGTTTCTCTCTCATAGTTGCTGGATATTGCGTTTTAGACACCAGTTTAAATTGGGGAAAGCTGATTATTCCCCAGTGAGGATGAGCAAGAAATTCTATCCTTTGTGGCTAAATATTTCTATACTGAAACAAATGAAGTTTTTCTATAAAATATTCAAAATGGATAAACACAGAACATAGAAATACAAGGTATTTAATGATTTGTTGACAACTTCATGATTACACAGTAATCTTTAGGAAGGAAAAGGAAAGCATTGCCATATGGATGTATGGAACTGTTTAGCCTAGAGAAAGTCCCACCTGTTTTTTAGATGAAGAGACAGATTTTGGAACTCATATTGATCAATAAAAAAAAAACGACTTTTTTCAAGAGTTTTCTTTTCCATCCCTTCTAGATTGTTCATAGTAAATTTAATGGGCTCATTTATTATTTACCTTTCAAACTATTTCACATCTGTGAAGTGAACAATACCAGCTCCAAGGGTGCCTGCATTAAATGGCTGCTTTCTTATAACTAACAATTAACATGAACTGATTTACCTTTACAAGGTAAAGGTAGATTTACCTTTACAAATGGCTAGTCACTATTATCAATCTATTTCTTTTGAAAGGCAGGATGTTAGCACAAGTCTAAAATAGCCCAGAGTTGGAATTGTGGATGAATCATGACTGACTAAAGACCACTCCAAACTGTGAAGACAACAACTGTTAGGATGAACAAAGGACAGATGAGTAGATCGGTTCTCTGGAATCTCTTCAGAGATGGGAAAAAAAGGGGAGATTGCCCACAAGTGCTCTGAATGGCAGCTCTTCACCAGGGGATGATAAAACAATGGCTTCCCACTGGTTTGAGTGCCAGTTGCTGAGGAGATGACATCTTCGCTCTTAGAAAAAGTTGAGCCTTTCATAAGGACATTAAGCCAGCTGAACTGACTTTCTGATCACATCTGGGAATGTTCAATTTAATCACTTTATGGATATGACAGACCTTCAAAAGGATGAACTTAATTTGACACCTGCTCTAAATTTACCTTCTTCTGGTTCCTATTAGTAACTAGTTCTTCTTTGGATTTAAGGAATTTTAAACAGAAACGTAAGGGTTTAAATGAATATGCAAGTGGCAAGAAGCAAAAAAAAATTTTTTTTTTTAAATAGACTGGGAGATAAAAGAGATTTGGAATATTGGTTATAGATTTTATATATAATTAAATAACATACCTATGGGAAATGATTAAAATGGAAGTGAGGCATGATGAAAATTACAAATAGACACTTAAGGTAACAATAGGGCCAGGCAGAAAAGAGTTAAAATGGCTAAGCTGATTATAACTTTTATTTGTCTCAAAGAATCCTTTGAAAAAGTGGACTGAAATATTAGCTAATATCTCAAAAATTATTCAGATTTCAATGGAAGATGATGAGATATTAAAAAAAAAAAGAAAGCTTTTACCTGACAGATATTATAGAATTTGAAGGCATGGAACAATGTCTGTGGAGATTCTCAGTCATCCAGGTCATAGTTGTCTCAAAGGTGCTTTTTTCTTCAAAAGGAAATGGGACTCTTTTTTTCCTTGAGGAAGAAGAACAAAATGCTTCATTTCTCATCCAAGAAGCTTCATCAGTTGTGATGGTGGGGGTTATAGAAGGATACATACTGACAATTGGGACTGGATGGTGCAGGGAGGAAAGGATAGGTTCTGACCAGATGATTGGGTGTGTGTGTGTGGAATAGAATGTCAAATTTTGCAATGCTATTGGGGTGATTTAAAGGCCAAGATTACGAAGAGCAAAAAGAAGAAATATAAAGTTGGACTATTTAATCAGGGCTAAATTATTTGTCTGGTATTTCTGGTAAATCCTAAAGGAAATTTTGTTGAACCAAAACTGAAAAAAACTATGATTTGTGAACTGTGAATAGATAAAAGTTAAGCAAAGGAAAGAAAAGGGTTTTTTTTTCTTGTAATTTTAAAGGGAGATTTAAAAGTTATTATATTCAAAAATTATCATGTTAGCTTATGCTCAGTGTGATGAAGATTGGAAACCACATATTTACTATTCTCTTTCTTTTTTCCTTCCTTCCTCCCTTCTTCCTTTTTCTTTACTTCTCTTTTTTCTTCTACTTTTTTCTCTTTTCCCTGCACCTTTTGAACTTTTTTTCCTTCCAGTTTGGTTTGAATGAGGTTTTTTTTTACTGTGTTTACTAAAAACTTAAATAAACTTATTAAAAAATAAAATAACGCAGAGCTGACAATCTTATGTCAAGGGCTTTGATAAATCAGTCAAAGCACGTTTCAAGTTTCTAAAGCTATCAATCAATATGTAATATGAATCTCTTCTATCTTTTCCTCTTTTACAGCTTCTTTATTTTTTGCAAGCAAAAAGATGCAAAAGGTAGTGAGAAAACATGAAAGGGTATTAACTGAGACTTTCTATGATCTCATGGCTAGTGACAGTGGATAGTTTGGGAGTGACTGAGAAAATTCAGCTTCAGATCCCAACTATGCATCTCCTTAGTTCTTTTCACCAGCCTCTTTCTACAGATATTCTGATTTGTGACAAAATTTGCACGCTGACTTGATCTCCTGGATGAAAGGCAAAATATAAAGTAACTTTTAAAAAATCCACAATTTTAAAAAATACTTGAAAGATCACATCTACTAACATTCTTTGAGCGTGGAATGAAATTATGCAATGAAAGATTTACTTGGAAATCCTTTTGCAATAAAAGAGGGGTAAGAACTTTTCAGTTTATTCTAATCTCTAAGATTTGCAGCTTTGTAAGTGTTAGCCCCTTTTTCTTTTATATCATATACATTTGAATTAGGCTTCAGAACCAGGAATCATTTCCATACATGTGCTATCTCAGATAATGGGCATATTGAATATTTCTGAAACAGCTATATCATCTTCTTTTCAACACATTGATACCTTTCTTCCTTTCATAGGTAAACAACTTAGACCAGCTATGCATGACAAGCAGCCAGTGAGTAAAATCTTCATACATGAACTTGGTATACAATTCATTTTGGAAGATCTACAATAAAAATAACATTCATTTTTCCATTATCCCTATCTTAATTCTGTAGTGATATATATACGAGAGGTTCATTCCCAGTAAATTAGAATTCCCCCCTTCGAGAGCCTTTATTGTAGTTTCCATCAACAGTTTCCATATGAGCAGGGGTGAAATCTAAATTTTTTTGCTACCAGTTCTGTGGGCATGGCTTAGTTAGTGGGCGTGGCTTGTTGGTCAGGTGACTGGGTGGGCGTGGCCAAGTCGACGTCACTTCTTTGTCCTTTTTTAACCTACAAAACACAACACAACACAACTGGCTCACCCACAATGTAAAAGCAGCTGTGCTAGACCCAAAATGGCCCTTGCAACAAGCAGGAACTTCACACAGCCACAAAAAGTCCAAAAAACCAACTTTCACACTTTACACACACACAACACAACACAACACAACTGGCTCACCCACAATGTAAAAGCAGCTGTGCTGGACCCAAAATGGCCCCTGCAACAAGCAGGAACCTCTCACAGGCACAAAAAGTCCAAAAAACCAACTTCCACACATCACACACAAAATTCCACATACAGCTTTGTGAGATTTTGTGTGTTTGTGTAGTTAGAGTGAAACACTACAGAAACACACAAAATCTCAGAAAGCTGCACAAATATTATTTTATTTTATTTTTATTTTTATATAAAAGCAGCTAAATTTAAAACTTCCTAAACTTTAAATGGCTAGGTCTAAAAAAAGAACAACTAAAAAAACCCACAATTAACTATTTTTTTTAAAGCTCCCAAAGGGGGAAAAAACTTACCCAATTGAAGGGACAAAGGCAGGCAGGCAGATAGAGCTGCTCACCGATGAGCTTGATTGCAGGCAGGGAGATTCAGTTGCTTGCTGATGCAATGGATTGCAGGGATTACAGCAAGTGAAGCAAGGCAGGCGTGGCAACCAGCAGCTCAGGATTCGAAGAGCAAAGGTAAGCAATCTGAAGGCTGGGGGGGGGGGAGGGATTTTTGCTACCGGTTCTCTGAACTGCCCGCCACCATCGCTACCTACTCACCCGAGCTGGTCCAAACCGGGAACATTTCACCCCTGCATATGTGGAGGTACCAAAAGCAATGGAAACATATATCTGCTAACAATAGAAGAGAGATCACAATGGATAAGATGCAGCAGTGGAAAAACAGTATATATTTATAACAGAAGTTTTATAGATGGATGCAAATAAATCTACATATTCTCATGCAAAAGGTGGCAAGAAAACACAAAAGGGTATTAAATGAGAGCTTCTGTGATTTCATGACTAGTAACACTGTCATATTCTTGAACTGGGCAAAATAGTGCATCATAGGGCAAGTTACCAAAATACCTTTCATAGCGTAACTAACAGAATGTGACCAAAATCCATGATTCACTAGATTTGTGAATGGAGGCAATGATATTTGGAAACCTGTGGATGCTTTAGTTCTATTGGCTATTGCTGCTGTGGTCATGTGATATTCATTTTCAATGTTTCGTGACAGTTTCCCAGCTATTCTCACAATCCCTTGCTCAATCTCCCACCCATTAGCATTCAGTTATATGCCTGCTGGAAAGGAAAGGGAAGGGAAGGGAAGGGAAGGGAAGGGAAGGGAAGGGAAGGAGGCATGGAGACAGAGAGCGAGAAGGAGGGAGGAAGATTCCCAGTGCTCCTTTCCAGATTTCTACAAAGAAGTACAATGGAGAAGCCAGCAGGAAGTCAGAAATCGCTTCTGTTCCCATTGCTTTTTTGTCTACCCTTGGTCGTTCTTTTTCTCTGTTTAGGTAAGGAATCCCAAAGGTGTTTTTTCAGTGCCCGTTGGGATGACCTTGGTTTGCAAGCACCTTTGGGACAACCATGACCTGAATGACTGAGAATCTCCATAGACATTTAGGTAAGGAAATATCTCTGAAATGATGATTCAATGGGGCCTGAGTTGTCTTGTACATTATACAATAATAGAAGTTTAACCAATTTTAAACAGGGAAATATATGACACTTTCACATGGCAAAACAGATTCATTTGGCATACAACTTCTAAGTAAAGAGTCAAGAGACTAGACTGTTCTCTTATTATTTTCCAACAGGGTCTCTCTCACATTCCTTTCTATGCCAACATTTGATTGACCTGTTAGTTTGCTGGGTCAAATGTGACTCACTACATGGCAGCCCACTGTTAATTTTCTTATCTCTGGTTTTGATCCTCCAATCCCTATGTGGCCTGATCTTGATTAATTGCTTTCCAGTTCCATGCATCCGTACACAACTTTCATGTGTTCTGAATACAGAACCAATTCTTCCATTCCCAAGTGACAATTGTGTATTTTTTTCACATTTCACCCATTTATTAGTCTCACTATTACTGCTGATTCCTCTTCTGAAAAGTTTAAACAAACTTGCTTTACCCAAACTTATAACTTATTACTGAACTTCTAAGATGGATCGTTTTAGTTTAAATTTTGGCAGATATTTTCTGCAAGATTTCAGATAGGAATATTGAAATTCTGTAAAATGTGATGAATTTGGAAAGTCAATTTTCCAAGAAACAGAAAATGCTACAATTCAATTGACAGAGGAGGACATACTATAAATATATATTCAGCACTGCTTGTAAGCCCCCCCCCGCAATACTTAGGTAAAGGAAAGAGGCATTGCATTATAAGCAAATTTCTAATGCTGGAAGTGACCCAGAGTCATTTGCTATGAGATGGTGGCAAATAAGTTCAATAGATAGATAGATAGATAGATAGATAGATAGATAGATAGATAGATAATCTTAATTCAAAATTGGGATATTACAGACACACTTTAGAGGCAACATACAGGCCATATTTCCCCCAGTTATTAATAGTTGTCTTATAAAAAGGTTCCAAAGGCCTTTGATGATGACATAGTCATATGCATATAGGAAATTGTTGGGAACCTTTGGCCTTCTTTTTCCAATAAGCATGAAATAAAATGCTCTCATTTCTAAACTTCAGCATGCAGATGTTTCATATAAATATAAAAAAAATGGCAATAGCTGGATCACACCTACCATTAGGCTGCATAAAGTGATCTCTCTGGCAGAAGGATTAATATGCTATAATGGGGTGATGACTTAGTAGTCAATTAATGACTTATCATTAATCCTTATTTCCCACCAGAGGGAAAAGGGCGGGGGGGTTGTTACTACTTGCACAATTTGGATGAATGGGAAACAACATATGTTGCTCCAGCTTGGATAATTAAATGACCCAAGACCATCCTGACAATAGTAGCAAGTAGAGTACTACAGGAACTCTAGTTTCCCTTAAATAATTGATCTCAGTGTCTAAATGCCCTTTTAAAAAACAGCTACATCTTTACGTATAGATTTTTTTCTGGCATTCCAGAAGTGATGTTAAGGATGAAATGGCTATTGAGATTTGCCTATAATGCATCCCCTGTCTCTTTACTTTACCTGAATATTAGGAAAAGGTACAAGCAAAGCTGAATACATATTTATATGCTGCTTTACCCATTGGTTCCTGGCATTTTCTGTTTCTTAGAAGAAATTGTATACACATGTTAATGTATACGTTATTAAACAAATTTAACCAATGTTTTGCCAAATTTGGTTTAGTGCCTACATAGGTTGAATTCTCCATGTTAATATTGCAGTTATTTGCAATATTCCCTAATTAGATATAACAGATTCAAAGCAAAATCAAGTGAAATTTTAAAATTTGAATTCACTTGTAACAATAGTCAATGGATGCATGTCACAAGGTCTTCTTTTTTAAAAAATAATAATCTCATTTTGAATCCATTTCGAAACCATCTTACTGGCTGCTTATGAAAGTAATCAGGTTTTCTTGCTGTACTCTTTATGCACCATGTATAATGATGTATATTTACTTGACATTATGGACTTTTCTTTCCTATTTATTCTTATCTATTTTTTCTTATATCTCAGTTGGGATTTATTCAGTGGTGGGATTCAAATAATTTAACAACTGGTTCTCTGCCCTAATGACCAGCTGGGTAGGTGTGGCTCGGTTGTCATGTGACAGTATGGGCGTGGCCAACTCAACGTCACTCACATTGATGGGCGCTTCGCCTTAGCTGTTACAATGTAATAAGGGTTAACCAGAGAGGCAGTTTCTGTAAGAAGGGCAATAAAGTTTAGGTTAGAAACAACACCAGAATGTTTCCTTCCTGCCTTCCCTACAGGATTAGCCCTGTAAAGTGGAAAAAAACAAAATAAGATTTCTTCCAACAAATGGTTTTTCAAACTGCTTAGAAAGTTAACAAACGGTTCTCCTGAATAGGTGCGAACTGGCTGAATCTCACCACTGGATTTATTTACATAAGATCCCAGCTGGGCTGAATTGACAGGTATCTTGGTGGATTCTGATTGTCAAAATGTTAGCTGACCCAGGTAGAGATGTCAATTATTCCAATCTTAGCTATTACTATCTCTATGAATAAAGATAATAAAAACATGGTTATAACTTCTCACATTAGACCCATGATCCCCCAAACTGAGGCACAATAAATTGTAAATGCTTTGTTCTTCCATAGCAAAAGTTATGGCAGTATTGAAACGCATATATCATCTTAATGTAAAATGATATATGAATTTCAATATATTGCCCCTACTTTGCTATGGAAGAATAAATGATTTAGAATTTACATGTAACATAAATGGTAAACTTATGACTTAATGTCTCATTAAAAATCCTGACATTCTGTGGGATTTTAATTCTTTTCTTTGCTATGGATATACCAGGGGTGGTATTCACTTACCTTCACTACCATTTTGCAAATGTGAGTGTGCGCATGATGACGTATGGGCGAGTGGGTGGAGCCTCCTGCAGCTGCCGCTACTGGTTCTCCTGAACCGGATAGAACCGACTGAATACCACCACTGGGATATACGTATGATAGATGACCATTAATGGGGCCAACTCACACTTAGCAGCATTAGCACAAGAATTGCTTCTGCATAAAGAATTGCCAGGGACAATGTGGTTAAATCTGTGTGCAAAGGGCTGGTGAGATGACTCTGCTCCTGTCACAGTAGAACTCAAGGGAAGAGAATCAGAAGCGTAGCAATAGCAGTAGCACGTAAACTTATATACCACTTTACAGTGCTTTACAGCCCTTTCTAAGAGATTTACAGAGCCAGCATATTTCCCCCAACAATCTGGATCCTCATTTTACTGACCTCAAAAGGATGGAAGGTTGAATCAACCTTGAGCCGGTCAGGATCGAACTGCTAGCAGTCAGCAGAGTTTGCCTGCAATACTGCTTTCTAACCACTGCACCACCATGGCTCTTCTTAGATGAGGTATAAGAACAACCCCATTTATTGGTGAAAAGATGCAGTGTCAATCCTTGCTAACAGCTCTGCAACAAAGAAACTTTTAGTCTACTTTCCTGCTTCTAACAATAGTTCGTCTAATATTCCCCAGGCAAATTCAATTTAGACCATTGAATTTAACTCCCTGCTCAGCACAGGAATCCAAAATGAAGCATTCCTGACTAATGACTGTTGCCTTGTCTAGGGGAATTCAATAAGTGCACTAATAATTGCTTCCTCAGCCAAACTTCTCTCAAGGCTAAGAATTTTTGTCACATTCAATTGGAATCTACAGTGTTTGTAACTTAAATCCATGATTCTGTGCCTTGAAGTCTAAGATGATAGTCAACAGGTCCTGACATTCATCAATGTTGCAGCCATCCAGGTCTTTGAAGAATGGTATCTAAACTCCACTCACCTCTTGTCTTCTCCTTAAGATGTGCAGCCAGCTCCTTTAATCTTTCTTCATACCCAGTTTAGTTTCTAATCCTCTCATCATCCTTGTTGTCCTTTTCTGAACTTGTCTCAGTACTGAACATACTACTCAAGATGGAGTCCAACCAAAGCAGACTAAAGTAGAGATGTTTTCCCCATGATACTTCTATTTTTTGTCCTTTTTGTAGCCATAATCATACTGCAAATGAAACAGAAGAGCAAACAAGACTTTTACAAAAGAGTTACCTCCATTCAGAGGACTTGGGAAACATGAGATAGAAACGCAGAGCAATTCCATCTTAATTATGCTAGGTATAAGTTGAATGAGAGAATTGCTCTGATAGACTTTCAAGATTCTGTTATATTGCCCTGGTTAACCACAAAGGACTTTCCAAAAATCCAGATAGTTTTTTTCCCCTGAGTTTGTTAACCTCTCCAGGCTTGAGAGTTGGCAACTGTCATTAGCTACCATGAAAAATTCCTTTTGCTTCTTTATTGTCATTTTGTCCTTATCTGCAATTTCATTCTTTGATCTTTGCCAGCTTCTGCCACCTAAAGATCTCTTACTTTCTGTCACAGTTCTACATATTTCTGCTGGCTTCTCTTTTGCAATATGGAGGTCTTTGTGCAAAGAAATGCATGATCTCATCATTTCTTCATCCATTAAGATCTCTTCAATAACCATATTTTCTAGCTGGCCTTGACTTTAGACTCTTAATATATAACTGCAGCCAAGCTGTTATTAATGTTATTTATTGCTGTAGATTTTTTTTTAAAAATCATGTGCTGTTCTAATAGAAGAAAATGTCTGTAGCTCAGAATTGTGGAGTCCTTAGTGGTCTTTGAGCTTGGCTGTTGCTGGCAGACATTTCATTACCCAACTAGGAAACCTCATCAGTGAAAGTTTGCTCTTTTTTTATATATATATAGTAGGTTCTCCTGCCTGTTTTGGTGGAGATGTGGTTTTCTTCTTGGGTAACTCCTTGATTAGGGCGTTGTTTTTCTTCTTGTTTGTTTGCTTGGAGTCAATCCCTGCTTATCTGGATGTTGGTTGCTAGAAACATATGTTCTTGTCTTTTTGTTTCCTCTCCGGCAACCAATACCGAGATAAGGAATTTTTAAAATAATAATAACAATAACAATGATACATAAGGGAATGTGGAGAAAGCTAAGCTGTAGGCTATAGTATTTCTGTATAATCTGATAACTGTTTTCCATTTCATACCATTATGTAAAGCATAGAATAAAGCTTTTTGAAATCTGCTGAGATGCTGTATGAAAACACTTACCTTTCATTTATTAGGTTACACCATAGTGGTTTTTGTTCTCTTTAAGCAGTCACACTGTAGATATAATTATAATACAGCATTTATGTCATGTTCAGAGCATTTATCCAAAATCTCAAGTGCCAGAATACATATATTCCTTCCTCTGTAATATGAAATACTCTTTAGAGATTGCTTTGGTACACAATAGTACAACTAATGGGCAGCATAAGGTATTGTGGAGCCAGAAAAGAAACAATCATTTTAGTTTTCACCTAGTTGTGACATATATTAAAGGTGTTATCTAAGAGGATTAAAGAATGAAACTCTTCACTTGTTTAAAAGTTTTGAGGACTCATTTGGAGAGCCAGCTTGGTCTAGTGGTCAAGGCATCAGATTAGAAAATGGGAGGTGGTATGTTCAAGTCCCGCCTTAGTCATGAAAGCCGACTGTGTGACTTTAGGCCAGTCACTCTCTCTCAGTCCAACCCACCTCCCCACCTGGTTGTTGTGTGGAAAATAGGAGGAGGAACCCATGTTGGATATGTTTGCTGCCTTGAGTTATTTGTAAATATAATAAAGGTGGGATGAACAACAAACAAATAATGCTAAGTTTATCCTGGAGGAAAAGAAGGGAAAACTTCCAAGGGCCTAGGAAACTGCAAAGATGTCCTTTCAATGATACAAGGCAATTCTGAGAGGATAATTTTGGAGGGTGATGAAGAGCTGGATCATTTATTTATAATACATTGATTAGATACATATCCTGTCTTTCCTTCAGGAACTTAACTCTGGCTATATAGAGTTCTGGATTCCAATTTTATCTCACAATAACAACTGCATAAAGTACATTGGGCTGAAAAACTGTGACTGGCCCAAAGGCATGCCATCTGTCTCTCAGCTGAGTACAGATTAGAGGCTAGAAGCTGGTGTCCTCTTTCAGGCCCAATGCTGGCAGTAATCACTCAGGAGAAGCTAAGAGCCACAAGTTCCAAAGTTGTTTCCAAAGCTAGAGATTGAAAGCCAAGAAAGCAATCAACTCCAGTCTTAAATCAAGGTTACATAAGTGGTGTCCAGGAGTGATTTGAAAGGTCAGTTTAATGAATTAAGGAAGCATATGCTATGATAGGGGCTGGGCAACAGAGTGAGGATATTAACTGTTTCTAGCATCAGGCCCTGTAAACCAAATTCTTAGATCTTAACACCAGGGCCTATAAATCACATTCTTAAATATGAAAACCGCTCATATAAACCAAGTTCTTAAATGTTAAGACTTGGTATTGCCTTTATGGCATGGTTCTGTGTTGGAGACTGAATTCTGCAAAACATCTGTATTCTTTAAGCCCTATGAAACATAGGCTCCATTTCCATATGCTTTCTCTCCTTATGATCTAGGGAAGATTTCAACAAATTCAACTGAGTTGTTATTTACAGACCATTCTGGAAATTGTGGCACCCGCATATTATTTTCAGTCTGAGTCTTCCATTTCCTGCTTTTTGGACAAGAACCTCTACAGGGGACATCTTTTTTGGTCTAGTCCAGCAACTTACCTAAACTGTTTCTTACTCATGATTGGTGCAACCAAATAGTCTGTCTATAATTAGCTCCCAGCAGCCTAGTCCCACATGACTAGTGAGTTGTCACAAGCTAATACTTTCACCTTTATGGCATGGTTCTATGTTGGAGACTGAATTCTGCGAAACATCTGTATTCTTTAAGCCCTATGATGTCTTTATACGTCTTTATATGACGTCTGCAGATTTCAACAAGAAATAGAACATCACACATTGGTTGCCAGATGTGGCTTTAAAAATTCTTCCTCTTACCAAGTTACCTTATTTTGACGTGTGTAAAGGGGACAGGTCAAAATAAAGTGGATCTAAAGGAAAAAATTAAACTTCCTCCCATCTCGGCATAGTGTTTCTGATACTTAGAGTAAAGTAAATGAACAAAATTTGAATGGAGCTATATATAATGTAATATGTAATTCAGTAATGTGTATTTTGATCTTTGGAAATAATTGTAGAGGGTAGAGGAACAGGATGAAGAATGAATAGTCTCAAGAGAGCCAAGACAAAGGTCAGATAAAAGAAGAATGACTCCAGGGCAGGAATGTAATATAATGTATTTCAGACAAGACCCTTCCTAATTCACACAAAGATAAAAAGGAAGGAAGGAAAAAAGGAAGGAAGGAAGGAAGGAAGGAAGGAAGGAAAGAAAGAAAGAAAGAAAGAAAGAAAGAAAGAAAGAAAGGGGGAAGTGCATTTAGACTTGCAATATTTTGTTATTACAATTTTACAATAAATGTTGACCAGACCTGTATGACATTGGATTCCTAATTTAAGGGCTGACATAATTTAGTGGGATTTCTCTTATGTTAAAGGTTTATAGTCCAAAATCCACTTACCTGACAACTCACTGAATTCTATGGGAAGAATTGAAATATTAAAATGGGCAAGAAATGATGGATAGAGGAAATGTTTTGTAACACAAAATTGGCATTATCAGGAGTTAGAATAGAGGCAGACACAAGAAATAGGGGGAATAATATTATGCATATTTTTATATAATATATTAAAAGTAATAGCTATATTAACAAAAATCTTACAAGCTGAAAAAACTAGGATGGGTCCCTTCTGAGATGTTTGCCATAGCCACATTCCTGCTGGAGCCTAAGCTTCAACTTATCCAAATGTTTCCCTGGCTCTTGTTTTTACCCATCTCCTGAGGTCATTCCCACATTCCATTGGAAATACCATACCATAACAACCCTTGCATTCCATGTATAAAATGTCATATTTTATATTAAGTTAAATACTAGATTACAATATCAAACATGTTTTGGATATTTGCATGGTTAACCAAGGCACCAAACCACTTTTTTCCTATTCTAGAGAGTCATTCTATTCTATAAGGAAAGGACCACTCTGACATACAAGGATTTGGTGTGTGTTCCCTTTGCTGGTTAATATTTATTATTATTTATTTATTTATTAATGAGATTTATATGCCGCCCTATCTCCAGCCGGACTCAGGGCTGCTCACAACAGTTAAGAAACATCTAATAAAAAGTTAAAAAATTAAATCCAAATCTCATAATTTAACAATTAAAAGTACAATTAAGATTAACAAGTTAAAATTAAATTAGAATTAAAACCCCATCAATCCAAGCCGGCCAAACGAAACAGCCATGTTTTCAGGTTGTGGCGGAAAGAGCGGAGGTCGGGGGCCACCTGGAGCTCCAGGGGCAGTTGATTCCAAAGGGTAGGTGCACCCACAGAGAAAGCCCTCCCCCTGGGGGTCACCAGCCGACACTGTCTGGCCGACGGCACCCTGAGGAGGCCCTCTGTGGGAACGCACCGGACGATGGGAAGCTGTTGCTGGCTGCAGATGGTCCCCCAAATATTCCGGGCCTAAGCCTAAGTATATTAAAGATAATATACTGTATCTTTAAACATATTCTCATGTCTTTTTAAAATCAGAGTACTTACTTTCGTTTCTTAACTAGATGTTTTTTTTATTTTTAAATGTAGTAACGAAGAATAATAGTTTGCATGATTTCCAACTTGATTCCCAAACTGGCTCTAAAATTTTTAGAGGGTTGGATTATGTGGATAGATTTGTGTGGTCATGTTGTGGATGGCATAATCCTTGAAGAAAATAGTCCTAGGGATGAATTGATTGGATCGTGGTCTCACCAATGTTTCATCTCCCATTTGTTTCCTTCACTAATCCTGCCAAGGATTAGTTATGCAGAGAAATCATGTTTCATTATCTACCAGATTCTGCCTGACTACAATCTGAATTTTTGGCATACTGATTAGATTGTGTGAATTTATAATCAATCACATTTGTTCCAATTGTTTTAGCTCCACAGCAATATGGATTAGACCCTATGGGTTTGTGGTTTAAAAAAAAAAAACACAATTTACTCAAACTTGAAATAAGTATTCTGATCAAACTTTTTTTCCCCTTTGGGAAATATAAATCACGTGCAGTGATTGCTTGATTAAACTTGGTTTGGCCTGGCTTTGTGATGATACCCAATTTGGGAAGAGGAAGGCCTCCTATTTTGTGAATAATTAAATGATTAAGAAAGAGTTCCTGTCGCCCTCTTTACTGAACAAAATCTTAACAGATGATGATGATGTCTTGATGCATGGTTAATAGAATCCCCTTCTGGTTTTCCCCCCCTCACTCCTGAAACTGGCAAGACAATACTTTTAACAGCAGCATGGTTCCAGGTACTGATACTCGGACAGCATCTACTTTGCACATCTGTTTGTTCTCTCTGTTTCCTGAGAACAGCTTTCTGATATTCATGTACCTGCTCAAGCATTCAGCATACAAAGTGGGTACTCGGTGATTTAGAGCCATATGCTTACAGTTTTATTTTGACAAGCTGCTCTGCTACTACATATCTGCAGGGTGGTTCAGAGTTCTGGCAAATGACTACCGAAAGCCTATAAACACACTTACAAGTTACCTTCAGCAAATAACTAGTTCATCACTATAAAAGTTTGTGGCAATTAAGTAGAAGGAACAATGAACAATAGAATGGAGCAGGGAATGTGTTGAGATTTCCAATGTTAACTCTGTTTCTAAATTTGTTGCATGCAGTATACATGTTTTCATTTTTTCTTAATAAGTAGAATGCTACATGTGCTTTCACATTCATACTTCCTCATTTTCTCTTTTTTTCCCCTCTTCCAAAAACCAGACATACATTAGCAACCCCAGGCTGCTAATAATGAAGTTCTCAGCAGGTGGTTGAATCTGGCTCATTTTGTCTGGATATGGAAGCTAAACAACGTGAGGCATGTTTGGTGGTGAGGCCAGAAATCACCAGAGAACAATATATAATACAGTTGAAATGTCTTTGAATATTAGTAGCTCGGGTTGGTAGTTACATTGTTAGTTTGAGCGCCGAGCTTGGGGATTTAGTTGCGAACGTTTCATCCACGTTTGAGGAGACATCTTCACTGCACTTTGGATTGTGCTGGTCTGGGGGAGCAGCCTTTAAATACCTTTCTGAGTCCTGGTCTGATTTCGGGTTGTGTGATTGGCTGGCTGTAGTTGCTGAGTCATAGTCCTTAGTTTTAAGTATCGTCTGTGTGATGTAAATTTGTGCTAGTGTTGTTCTTCAGATGTCTTCTGATGATGTCATGGTCTGGTTTCGCAAATATACACGAATATAATACAGTGGTTGTAGGACAGATACTGAAGTTGAAGCTCAAATACTTTGGCCACCAAATGAAAAGAGAGGACTCCTTGGAAAAGACCCTGATATCGGGAAAGACAGAAGGTGAAAGGAGAAGGGGATGGCAGAGAATGAGATGGTTAGTGTTATGGCCTGTCAGCCGCAGGCCCCTCCAGCAGCCAAATTAGAGGAGGCCGGGGCATGGGAGTCAGGGTCAGCATCAGGGCAACCTGGGAGCTCTGAGGGGGAAGAGGGAATGGAGCTGGCAGAGAGAAAGACAGAGACAGAAGCGGAGGCGGAGCCTGGGCCGTCCGTCAGCCCTCAGATGGAGAATCAATAGCCCCCAGGTCTGGAGATGGTTGTTGAAGAAGAGGAGGAACAGCTGGGTCCAGTGCCTGATGAACGGCTGCATAGAAGGCAGAGAAGAGAAGAGCAGTGGCAAGCTGTGGGCTGATCCTGGGAAAGGAAGAATCACTGCTGCTAGCGAGGTCCCACCCTAGCTCTGGGGATAAAAGGCAGGGGGCGGAGATGAATAGATGTGGCAGACAACTATTCATCTTCCAGCCGGCTGGACTTATTAGCCTGCGAGAGAAACTTTTTGCCTGGGCTGCCGGCATTACTAATAAAGGAATCTTTTGAGTTCACATCAGAGAGCTTGTCGTGTTTGGGGAGCTGGGTCAGAACAATTAGATAATATCATCAGTGCAATGAACATGAATTTGGACAAACTCCAGGAAGCAGTAGTCGGCAGGGGGACCTGGCATGCTATGGTCCAAGGGTTCATGAACAGTTGGACATGACTTAGCAGTTGAACAATGACAACAACAACGAGCTGTAGAATATTTGTGGAAGTTTTTAAAATAAAGCCACTCCTGAAAGAAAATGATAGCAAATCACGTTGCCAAGTGATATGAACCCACATATGAAGGTACCCATGAAGTGCTTAGGAGTTGACCTTGACTTTAAGGCTTTGGAATGAAAATGATTCAATAGTTATGCTGGCTTCCTCTATTGCTGACTCCTTTGGTTTGTTGCTACAGTCTGAGCTGCTTTTGGCAAGGCTTTGATTTCTTTGCCCTGGGTAGACCTTTGCAGTTCTTCCAATTCTACTTCTTGAATACTTTACTTGGCATTGTAAATCGGCACTGATCTGCTGGCCTCTGTTCTGTTGCTTTTGATTCTGGATGTTGTTTCTTTCCAGAGCTGCTGCATTCTTTTCAGATATCCCCTTCTCATTGGATTGGATTTGTAACAGCAGATCATTATTTCTTTAGTTTTTAGGCTTCGTGTGTTTCCAATGGGTAAACAATTTTTCTTCCAGTAGTCCTGCAGCTACCCTGTAGCCCTGGTTGCTCAGCCAACAGTCCTGAATCCTGTAGCCCATTTTTCACCAGATGTCCAAGAACTCCAATACCTAGCACAGTCCTCGTTGGTGTGGGTTACACCAATCTGAAATGGGTTTCTGTAAATTATACATCACCGTATTGTTTATGGCAGAAATACTCTTCCCTGGCTTCTCTGATGAGACCTCTCCACTATGGTTGAATCTCTGGCAGAGCTTTCATCCTCCTTGGAACATGTAAGTCCCCATAAGCACTTCCAAGTAGTTCCTCATTGGGGCTTATTATATTACTGAGATGGTCATGTTTTTGCTGCATACAAGCCATTTGTATGCACTGACTTCCTATTGTTGTGGTCCGCCAGCAGCCTGTGGAGCTGGCAGCAGAGTTGGACAGTGAGGAGGCTGGGGAGGAACATGGCCCAGTCCTGGAGTCTGGGGCAAGGCCCGGACGAGGGTTCTGCATCGGAGGCAGAGATGGGGCCAGGGCGATCTGGAAGTGATGCACTGATTCTGGGGCCCCCAGAGTCAGACAGCAGAGAGGCAGAGGAACAGGTGGAGCCTGTTCCTAGTGCACGCATGTGCAGAGCTGCCAGAAGGCAAGAGCAGCTAAAGCAAAAGGGATGACTCAAGAGTAAGGCCAGGAGATGATTGGCCCTTCCCATAAGGCTTAAAAGAGAAACAAAGGCACTTGGGCCTTTTTGCAGGCAAGCAACGTTGCCAACTCTGTTTCCAGTCGGCATCTCTTGTTTGTTTCTGAACTTCGTGGGGCTTTGCCAAGTAAGGCCTTTGGCTGGGTGTCAAAGAAGATAAAGGTTGGTGAGGACCCAGATTGTTGGGGGCAATATGCTAATGCTAATGCAATATGTTAATATGCAATATGCTATATGCTAACTTTGTAAACCACTTAGAGAGGTTTACTATGAAGCGGTATAGAAGTCTAAACAATAATAATTATCCCAAAGGACTTTTTCCGAAGGACTTGTTTTGCAACTAATTGGGACTCAACTGGGAATGAACATAATTCTCAGCTGTTACAATAAAATAGGTTTGTTTGGGACTAATTGTGTCTTGTAATGACTCAGTAAGCCTAGGTCACAACACCTATGTCTAGATGGTCTCACTGCATATTGTTTAACAAACTGCATGCTTAGGGCAGTTTCTGTGTGAAGACAGTATCAGGGGGTGTTCTGACCCAACCTTAGCAAGTATTGATAAGTCATTTACTCGTGAGTAAAAACAAACCCCTTTTCAAACAGGGTAGGAACAGTCTTTTATGGATAAATAAAAAACCAACTGAAATTAGTCCCAACAGACCTGGTTCTAGAAGTCCAAATTGCTTGCTGTATCCTAAAAATGAACAGTTGTCTATGACAACCGGCCACTCCCAAAGCTCTCCTATTTATTTCCCAGCCAGGGAGGGGCTGGCTAGTGTCCACGTCTGCTTTTCCTTGAGAGCCGGCTTATTATTTTCCTTTGCTCTCCTTTCCTCTCTGCGGATATGCGCATCTGGGATAGGCCCCATCTGATCCTCCCCCTCACACAGCTCAGGCCCCTGAAGACAGCTGCCTCTCCACCTGGGGGAGGACGGAAGGCCCCAGCTCTGCCTCTGCCTCTGATGCTGTTTCCTTATCAGAACCTTCCAAAGGCTCCGAAGCTGGCCCAGGCTCTCCATCAACCTCCTCCTTGTCTGACTTTGCTGCTAACTCTGCTGGCAGCCGACGGGCCACAACAGGGGGTAGCAAAGGGTCCTTAATCTTTGTTTTCCCAACTGACTCATGCTCATTTCTAATTTAATGAGCCTAATTGTGTGAAAGCAACTTCTCTAGGACTATTAGTTAAAATACGGAATTGAGAGTGATCCCTGCTGGAAATAAAATTCCCTAAAACTAATCAGGTACACTTAGGCAAATACCACATGCCAAGAATGAAAAAGCTTTAAGCCGAATTTTTATTCTTTTATGATGGGATATAATTGTACATAGTGCATAGAGGAGTTTCATATCCTTTATGGTCTTCTCATTTTTGTCTGATTAAAAAAAATGAAATGCAGTTCCATTTTCAACGTTTCTTTCATCTTTTTCTATGCTAGGTGCTTAAGATGAGTAAACTTCTCCTCCTGTTTCACGATAATGACAATACACTCCTTTGTTATCCTCAGGATGGGTCAAAAAAAAAAAAAGAAAGAATAAAGTGACACAAAAAATATTCCCATTGACTTTGAAACTGAATAGGTTCACCTCGTTTCCCTGGAGGCCAAATATAATTTATTGGCTTTCATCATCTACAAAATCTCATTCATTGTCTGGACGTTGAAAGGTGTACCTTCCCTTTTTTGGCTATGGATAACCAACCATCAAGGCTTAGTTTCTCTTTTTAAATTAAACACCAAGTATAAACCTAAAATTAAAATTAAACCTGGACAAATCTGTTACGCTTTCAGTAATTTAAACCTCAGGCCGTATCATGTACATCAGACAGCTCTGCATCTGTTCTGCCCCAGCTACGGACCGCAAAGAACGCAGCACACACTAAATCTGTACAAATCTTAGTTTACTAAATTAAATCAGTCTTTTTCAAACAAAGGCTGTTAATTAACTTTCTTAACAGCCTACAAGAATCCAAAGAATAAATAATCGTAATCTTACTATGGTTGGCAGAAAGCCCAGAAGCAATTTGCAGAGAACTAAGATCCAGACGCGAAGGAGAGTGAATGAAGTTGTTCCCTGCAAATTGCCTCAGTCGTCGTCCTTCCTTAAATAGTCTAAGGGAGTGGCCAATTAGCCCCAAGCCTTACTCTCGAGGAGACCTCCTCCTGAGGAGCCACTCCTTCCTTTTGGCAGCTCTGCGCACCCGTGCATCGAGAAGAGGCTCCTCCTCTTCTTCCTCTTCACTTATGGGAGCTTCTGGAGGTTCTGAAGGCCCTGGCTGAATCCCCGCCTCTGGCACCACATCTTCTCCAGCCTCCTCATTGTCTGACTTGAGTGCCAGCTGCACAGGCTCCTGGCGCAGCACCACACCAGCCTCCTCACTGTCGGAATCAGCTACTAGCTGCACAGGCCGCTGAAGGGCTGCAACAGCATCATAGAAACCAAATACATGTAGTCCTTGACTTACAACAGTTCATTTAGTGACTGTTCAAAGTTACAACGGCACAGAAAAAAATGACTTATGACCGTTTTTCACGCTTACAATTGTTGCAGCATCCTCATGGTCACAGGATCAAAATTCAGATGCTTGGCAACTGATTCATATTTATGATGGCCGCAGTGTCCCATGTGATCACCCTTTGCCCCCTTTTGACAAGCAAACGCAATGGGGAAACCAGATTCAGTTAACAACCTTGTTACTAATTTAGCAACAGCAGTGGTCAGAAAAGTTGTAAAATGGGGCAAAGCTCACTTAACAACTGTCTGGCTGAGCAACAGAAATGTTCGGCTCAATTATGGTCGTAGGTTGAGGACTACCTGCAATATGAGTTTCTGTGGTTCGTTTAGATATATATGGACTTTAAAAACCCAGGTTCCAATGGGGTAAAATCCATGCCTTTCAAAAGTAAATTTTCAAAGTCTTTACCACAGAGAAAATTCTCAAAAGGAAACAACAAGAACAACAAAACTAGTCTCAAAACACAAAAGGAATTTGGATCAATTTATTTACAGTGCCCGTTTATTTATATTTCTATTCTCTCCTATTTTCCAATTTGCCAAGGACCACTTCACCTCCTTTTTTAAACCTCTCTTTCCTTTTTAAAGTATATTATGGACTAAACATAGTCCATAATATAGATTTCACTCCAAGCTATCTACCAGTACTTAGGAGCTGTTTACTTGGCAGCAGTAATTAATTTATCAGCCTCAAAGCTAAAACCAAGTAGACACTCAATTTAAGTGTCTCAAACCTATAGTTAACTAGGCAACTGATATTTAGCCTGGCTGTTATTGAGTCTACTGTAGAGTGTAGACTGGTGTGTAATGAATCAACCACACATTTACAAATGAGCGTGTTAAATGAAGCAATGGCTACACTGAGACTTTTTTTTTTAAGGCTATGTGTGAGTAGACACACATCATGTTTTTTAAAGGGCGGGTCAGAAAAAGCAGAAATTTCTCTTTCCTTTGCCTGCTTTATTGATTCAAAAGGCCCACAAGTTAGTTCTTCATTAGCATTTCCAGTGTAGAACATCAAATATGCAAGAGTTCCGATTCTAAGAACTAGGACAAAATTTCAAAAACAACTCTATTTACGAGCAGCATCGTAGTACAAAACAAGCTCTATAAACAACAACAGAAAAAACCAGGAGCACCCAGGCTTGAAACAAAACTGACATGAGAAAAGGGCGCATTCACATTTTAATGATAATTACACACAGTAGAAAACGTCTATTGTTTCTGACCCGGCATTTTGATGTTTTCTGTAAATGGGGATTTAGTAACACATGGTTGTGAATCTCTAGCCGCCTGGGTTGCAAAGAGAAATCTCACCCCAGTGTCAACATTTTACATCTACAAACTTTTATTGTCTGAATCTTTCTGGATTTTTTTCAGATAGCCTTCTATATTTATTCTGTACAGCCCTCCAAGGAAAGGAATAATTTTATCAGGATTGAAAAGGAGAAAACCATACAAGTAATAGTAATAGCACTTAGACTTATATACCACTTCATAGTGCTTTACAGCCCTCTCTAAGTGGTTTACAGAGTCAGCATTTTGTCCCAACAATCAGGGTTTACCCAACGTGGGGAGGATGGAAGGCTGAGTCAACCTTGAGCTGGTCAGGATCGAACTGCTGGCAGTCGGCAGAATGAGTCTGCAATACTACATTCTAATCACTGTGCCACCATGGCTCCTAATCCTAAATTTACAGCCAGTGTTGGGACTAGAACCTCCATCACTAAGTGATGCCACCATTAAGTGAGTCGCACCCAATTCTACTACCTTATTGATATGGTTGTTAAGTGAATCATAAAATGAATCCAGTTTCCACCATTGACTTTGCTTATTGGAAATCCCCTGGGAAGGTCGTAATGGCAGTCTTGCTACCCTAGGCTGCTGCAACTGTTATAACGTCATGCCAGTTGCCAAGCGCCTGAAGTTTGATGTTACTGCATGGATGTTCTAATTGTGGTAAGTGTGAGAACCTGTCGTAAGTAACTATTTTCAGAGCCATTGTAACTTCAAATTGTACTTAAACAAAGGGCGTAAGTTGAGGGCTAACTGTACGTAGTTCCTCTCACCTTATTCAGATACAAACTCTCTCTCCCCATCTCATGACATAAAATTTAGAGCTTTGGAAACTTTCTCAAAACAACTAGTTGGGCTGTCTTTAGCTTATTACAGTCAGCAAAATAGTATGTAGGATTTTTTTAAAAATGCAATTAATGCATTTTAAACAATTTCCATCACCCTAACATTAATATTACCTTGAAAATATACGACGGCTTGAAAATAAAACAATAAGTTCAGACTGAAATAACTGTATTTTCCTCAGAAATAATTAATTCTTAGCTTGCAGTTGAAACGCTCCTTTCCTTTCCTTTCCTTTCCTTTCCTTTCCTTTCCTTTCCTTTCCTTTCCTTTCCTTTCCTTTCCTTTCCTTATAAAAATTCTGATTTTTTATTAAAAATGTCTGATTAACATCAGACAAACAATCAATAACCTAATCAGGGTGTACTAAGACAAAAACCACACCCCCAACAACATTGGCAGGTAATGCTACTGTATATAAAGAGGGAGCTCCACACTCAATAGTACTGAAGTGGTTACTTAGGCAGGTGATGAAATGTTGGTTAACAAACAACCAAGCTCAGTGCACCAAAAAGTCCACAATTCAACCATGAGCTACAGATATTCTCTTTTTTTGGAGTAACAAAACATAATCTAATCTAATACTGGGAAAAATATGAGCCCAATGAATAGCAGCAATTTAGCTCAGAATCTTTGACTTGAATTTCTGATTAACAACTGATAAACCAAACTTTGACTGAAATCAATTAAAATAGGACTTGACATTGGATACAGGATATTCTTTATCTCTGTTCCAAAATCAAAGTGCCAGCCTCAGAGGAACAAATCAGAGAAACATATCAGAGGAACAAACAAACAAACAAAAGTTATGGTTTTGTTTTCTTGGCTCCCAAGTCTGAAAGATTAGGTCTTTATTTTGCAGGTGTGTGTGTGTGTGTGTGTGTGTCTGTGTCTGTGTGTGTGTGTAGTAGCAGTTTTCCTATTCACTATTGCTTCCCAATAATGCGCCCATCCAGCTATACGCTGCCCAACTAATGAATGATCCTGTCTGCAAATGAAATTAAATATCTCACAGTTAAACTGGAAGTGCTAATTGCCAAGCAATGACTCCTTTAATCATCAGGTGATAAAATGTTTAATCTTCAAGGAACTGGTACAGACCAGCCATATAATGATGAGCTTTAATTGCCAACTTAAAAATAAATAAATAAACAAGCCAGATATCTGGTCTATAGGAGCTCTTCTGTGCTCTTGTAAACAATACTATGGATTCTGTAGTGATCTCTGAGCTCCATTTGTTTTCTTACAAACGTTTCATTACCCAACTGATGGCCTAGCACTGAAGACATTGTTTAGCTGGGTAATGAAATGTCTGTAAGAAAACAACAGAGCTCAGTGACCACCAAGGACCCCTCAGTTCAATCCTGAGCTAAAAATATTGTTTTCAATTGGAATGAACCATGTAAGATGAAATGTTGATAAAAGGAAATGATATCAGCAGCCCAAAATGGAATGATCAAACAGGTGATGCTATATGCAAAAGCAGTAAAATTGAACTTGGGGACAAAGCAGATTTACAGATTTAAACCTATACGATTTATTTTATTTATTTATATTTCATATTTCTTAACCGCCCCTCTCTCTCAGAGAGGGAGATGAATGACGAAATGGGATCACACATACATTTTAAATGATTTTTCCCCATCCCTCAGAAGGCATGTTATATACCGTATTTTTTGCTCCATAAGACACACTTTTTTTCTGCCAAAAGTGGGTGGAAATGTCTGTGCATCTTATGGAGCGAATATAGGTCACAGGAAGCAGTGGCGAATGGCGGCAGTGATCCCCGCTGCCTGGAACAGCTGATTGGCGGTATTCTAGGAGGCCAATCCAACAGCTGATCAGCTGCTCGGTGGTGAAGGCTCCAGCATTCCCTGGTGGAGGCAGCAGACACAGAGGAGGGAGCAATGGTGGCGTTTCTGGTCGGCCAGCCCACTGATCGGCAGGGCTTCAGGAGGCCAGGATCCAGCCGCTGCTGAGCTGCCACTCAGGTGATGGCCACAATGGAGTGGAGCCCTGACGAGCCACGAGGCAGATTTTTTTTCTCTTGTTTTCCTAGGTGCGTCTTATGGTCAGGAGCATCTTATGGAGCGAAAAATACGGTACATGGTAAGTGTAATAAGTTATCTTCCTCCTGACTGGGTAGGGAGTATAAAACTAAACCATGGAAAAACCAGTCAGCTTAATGGTCAGGAAGCGTGTGCTTGAGGAGCTGGGTCAAGAAATTAAAGAAGGATATGATGGACTCCCTGGAACAATTAAAAGGAGCTGCCCTCATTTTAACGTTATTACTTCTGTATAAATAATTTACCACAATGGATGGCCAAGTCCACCAGTTTTGTTTTCCTTCACATTCATTTTCTTTCAAATTCTTTATGTCCTGTCAGTAAAGCAATTGGTGACTTTTGGAAGCTTGTATAACAAAAATGAGCTAAAGTCTCTTCCTTTTCATCTTCCTTTTAAATATTTCTTTATCTCTCCTGCCAATCATATCTGTAGTCACTTATGAGTTCAGGAAATGAATGCCATTTCTCAGGTGCCAAATATTATAGCTTCCTGCCAAGTGGAAGAAAATGTGCTTTGTGTGCTTTGATGTTAATAAAGCTGTGTTAGATTTGCCATGGATACCCATCTTCAAAAACACTTACACCTTAGTTCAAGGTATGAAGACTTTCAGTCTAAATTAGCTCTGGAATGTCTTTTAAGACTCCTGAACTCTTCTCTCGCTTCAAAGTCTTTCTTGGTGCCATCAGATTTCTATAATGATATTTCCTCTAGTTGCCTACTGTTGCAGCTTCTTGACTTCACACCTCTTTCCTGCTGTATTAGCTTATTTCTTTGAAGTCTTCCTGGTCACAATTGGTATTAATCAGATAGCCATAGCCTGTTGTGAACTGGAAGACTTCAAAGAATTCGTTGAGATTTGTCCAAAGCAATTGAGGTTCAAATATCACCATGGATATAGAATCGTCTTCCTTGACCTAGTAGGACTGAAATTTGTATAAGACAGAGCCAGTCGGCTAACCATAATGTCTGTGGGAATGGAGGAGTTAAAAGTCAACTTATCTGGACAGCAACATATTGGGGAAGGCAAAGATAAAGACTCCATACCTTTGAAATGGTAGAACAAAGAAGCTTTCAGTTCCAGGATTTATTGATATTAAACAGCATCATGCAGCATCATTGACTCTTTAAAGAAAGCTAAAATGGCAGGAAGTCGTAGGTCAGATAAAAGGGACTAATGGTAATTTTTGTCCTATCTGTAATCATGTACTGTAACTTCTAAAAACTAAACTTGCAAAATTATTTCCTCCAGCTCCATTTTTTTACATGCCTAAATTAATTTACACCCTGCTTTAATTCAATTTGCTTTTATTTAACTGTCTCTTTGTTTTGTCCTTAGGTTATTCTGTGGTTTTTGGCATCCACAGATGTCGCCTGTTTCTGGTTTGGTATGCATATGTCGGTGTCTGTGTGCATATGTTATACATTCAAGTTGATGCATGCTACTTGAAAGGAAAGCCCATTGTGTGTTTTTTCAATCCCTCCCTCCCTCCCTCCCTCTCTCTCTGTCTCCCTCTCTCCCTCTCTCCCTCCTTCCCCCCTCTCTCTTTCTTTCCCTCTCTCTCTCTCCCTCTCCCTCTGTCTCTCCCTCCCTCCCTCTCTCTCTCATGCTGTGTGTGTCAATCAGAGGAACTCTAGGGGACTTTAGAGACAGCAATATGAAAAAAAGTTAAAAGGAAAAGCAAGCCAAAGAAACAATATTACACACATCACATTGGGGAAAGGCTAACCAGCTCCATTACGTTTATGGTCAACCAATCTACATTATGAGGAAGTGGATCCTTGCCCATTTCTGCACTTACATACTATCTAATCTATTGATTTACAATGACAATCAAAAGTTAAAACCACTCACAATTCACAAATGAACACATCCACAATTAAAACGTTAGCATAAAAACAGATGGAGCAAACATAAGCAGACGAGAATAAAGATCACTATCAAAACACTAGTAATAAGGTGCAGTGTTTATAAATGATGTTAGACTAGAATAATTATCAATAGGCAGTTTCCAGTTTAAAGAATGAAATCACGCATTGGCAGATGAATCCACTTGATAGGCTTAAATAATTTTGTTCAGAAGCCTGTCAATGGCTTTTGTGAGAAGAGAGTTGTAGAGCTTAGAAACAGCCACTGTGGAAGTCCTCACTTACGAGTACCTGTCTTATGTGCCTCACATACAAGAGAGAGAGAGAGAGAGAGGGAGGGAGGGAGGGAGGGAGGGAGAGAGAGAGAGAGAGAGAGAGAGAGAGGGAGAGAGGGAGAGAGAGAGAGAGAGAGAGGGAGAGAGGGAGAGAGAGAGTGGGAGAGGGCAAACAAACAAATCAACCAACCAATTGTCAAATAGAAATCCCTGTTCCCAGGATTAGCTCCGATCATCTGACTTCAGTTTTTCAGGACTGACTCACATATTTATTTATTTTATTTAACTTATATGCTGCCCTATCTCCAACGGACTCAGGGCGGCTCACAACAATAAAATCCACAATAACCACAGTACAAAGTTAAAATACCTAATTAAACCAGATAAAAGTTAAAAACCCATATAAAACCCCATCAGTCCAGGCCGGGGGACTTGAATAACCAAGTTTTTAATTCGCGGCGGAAAGTGTGAAGGTCAGGAGCCAGCCGGAGCCCCAAGGGGAGTTGATTCCAGAGTGTGGGCGCACCCACAGAGAAGGCTCTACCCCTGGGGGCCACCAGCTGACATTGTCTAGCCAATGGCAGCCTGAGCAAGCCCTCCCTATGGGCGCGAACCAGGCGATGGGAAGTTGTTGCTGGCTGCAGGTGGTCCACCAAATATCCTGGGCCTAAGCCATATAGGGCTTTATAGGTCATCACCAGCACCTTGAATCTCACCCGGAGGGCAACCGGCAACCAATGCAAGTCACGCAGGAGAGGTGTTACATGTGAGTATCGGGATTCTCCCATCACAACCCGCGCGGCTGCATTTTGTACCGCTGAAGCCTCCGAGTGGTCCTCAAGGGCAGCCCCATGTAGAGAGCATTACAGTAGTTAATACGGGAGGTGACTAGTGCATGAGTAACTGTGTGTAGGGCATCTCGGTCCAAGTAGGGGCGCATCTGGTGCACCAGATGGATCTGGGTGTATGCCCCCCTGGTCACGGTCGTTATATGGTCTTCTAAACTCAACCGTGAGTCCAGGAGGACATCCAAGTTGCGTGCCCTGTCTACAGGGGGTAAAACTTCACCCCCTATAGCCAATGATGGAACCTCTCCTTTGGACCGAGATGCCGGTACCCACAGCCACTCGGTCTTGGCAGGGTTGAACCGAAACCTGTTCCTTCCCATCCAGACCCATATCGCTTCCAGGCATCGGGCCATCACGTTGAGGGCATCACTGGGTTGGTTCGCGTGCTAGTGTGCTTCCCTCAGTCCACAAGATGGGATCAAAATATGCCATTCTGGAAACTGCTGCCTCACGGCATACTTTTCACCATGCCTCAGGACTTTCTCCCCACCCAAAGATGGTGGCTGCTACTGCTACCTTTAGGAGAGCAGCAGTGCTCTCTCCATCAGCATGCCAGTGTGAGGAGAGAGAGGAGCAGCTGTAGTGGCAGTGATTCAGTCTTAGGCTCTGCATCTAAGTCACCATCAGAAGAATAATGAATAGAGGTCCTCAAACATGCTTGGGAGCTTCTGAGTTGGAACAGTGGAAGGAGGATTGAGTCTTGATCACCAGGCAAATCATTTTGTTTTGAAATATTATTCCAATAAAGGAGAATATTTGTAGCTCGGGGTTGAAATGATAATGTTAAAACTGATTATGTTGCCTAGTTTGGGTAATGAAATGTCTGCATGAAAACAACCCAGCTGAAAGAACACCAAGGACCGATGAAACATCTGCTCAAGGGCAGAGCATTGGAGCTACCACCGGTATACACCAGATGAGCCCATTCTTCTTTTCTCAACTCTATAGAATGGTTGCAGGATTTGGGTTTGGCTAGTCTAGAGAAAAGAAAGACTAGGGGGGACATGATAGCAGCACTCCAGTATTTGAGAGGCTGCCACACAGAGGAGGGGGTCAATTTATTTTCCAAAGCAGCAGAAGGCAATACAAGAAACAATGGATGGAAACTAATCAGGGAGATTAACCTGGAATTAAGGAGAAACTTTCTAACAGTGTGGACAATTACTCAGTGGAACAGCTTGCCTTCAGAAGTTGTGGGTGCTTCATGCAGGTTTTTAAGAAGAGATGACAGTCACTTGTCTGAAATGGTATACCATCTCCTGCTTCAGCAGGGGGCTGGATTAGAAGACCTCCAAGAGCCCTTCCAGCACTGTACTCATTCTGATAAGTAGCTGTCATTCTATAGCAGTCAGGGTAAGTGACTTTTCCATCTGTGACTTCAGCAGATAGAAGAGACCTGACAGCTCCTAACTCACCTGGAGTGCCAAGTAAAGATGTGAAATGGAGAAGAAATACATCCTTCCCACTCTATCACACTGTTGGGGAAGCTGCTCTCTGGAAGGATTCCCCAAAGCTGTTTGATCAATTCTTGGACAGCAAATCCATGCTAGGATCTTCGCAATAAGAAAATTGAGAACCAGTGTGGTCTAGCAGTTAAGACACCAGGCCAAGAACAGGAAGAGTTCAAATCCTGTCTTAGCCATGAAAGCCAGGTGTGTGAACTTGGACCAGTCACTCTTTCTCACAGGGTTGTTGTTGAAGGGAAAATAGTAAGAGGAATATTAGATATGTTTGCTGCCTTGAGTTATTTGTAAAAATGATAAAGGCATGAAATAAATAAATAAATACATACATACATACATACATACCTTGTGGAAGAGCCATATTTGATCTTTCATGAGAATGGGACTTCTCATTAAAACAAACATATTGCTAGTAAGGTTCTTGTCTCCCAAAGCAAATATTGGGGATATTGAATCCTGTGGCTGGCTGGAAGCGAGGAAACTTCCCTAGTTATTATCTGGGCCAGATCCCCTCTGGGAAAGTCTAATAGGCTGCAGATGTACCCTACTATGTGAATTGCTTCAGCTACCATTTCTAAGATCAGTTCTAAAAAGACTGAGTCAGGTTTTTTTTCTTCTTCCCATTCCGTTCACTTGGAGGTCATGCCTATGCAGTCATTTTATGGTCAAAAATGAATTGTATTCAAACTGTTGGGAGTGTCACCAAAAAAATTACATCTTTCTCCAGAAGCGCTTTCAGTCTTGAGAGTTTTCATAGAAAACTAAAAGAGATGGCTGCTCCCTGTTTGAGATTTATAAAGATGCGAGTGAGTGAAGGTTCCTATCTTGCTAGGAACTCTGGCTAACATTTTCTTGTTTCCACAGCTTCAAAGCTTCAGAGGCAATTCTTTCTTTCAGTATGTATGTCATCTACCCTGGCTTTGGTGTTGCACAAGAAGAGAAGACCACAAAGAGATGTCAGGACTTTCTATTTCAGCTACCAAGGAGTAGAACCTAAGCAGCAAGGAAACAGTAGGCAGAACACTTAATTCTGTAAAAAGGAAGAATAACTTACACTTCTGTCACACAGACTCTTTATTCTATTGAAATACATCCCTTAGTTAGATGGCCATTCCAACTAAGGAACAGGAGAGAACAGACGTAGTGCCAATTGGAACTGTTGCCAGCTTCTGAAGATTCTTTCTCCACATACACTGACATGTTTACAAAAGTCTCCCCCCCATTTTCCCATAAAGAGTACCACTCTCCTGTTTGAACATTTTGATCCAGCTTTAGCCTCACTGGACAGCAAGGTAACAACAATAAACAACAATATAGGTTGTCTTCATATTGTGGTAAAGAGTGTATGAGTCCTGCAGCACTCTTTGGTGGCAAACTCAACCCATCAGATGTAACTAAGGCACATGTCACTCAGACATAAGAGACTTGTTAAATGGACTTATTCCTAAGGAACTGTCTGTAAACATCGTTCAGTCTAGTGGCTGATAGGGCCATGTAGTGCTTTGGATTCAATTACAAAAAGACGCTTCCGAGCATTTAGGACATGGGTGTCAAACTCGCGATGTCACGTTGTCATCACATGACGTATCGTGACTTTCTTCCCCTCTGCTAAAGCAGGGATGGGCGTAGTCAGTGTGTGATGCATCTGGCCCACGGGCCACGAGTTTGACACCCCTGATGTAGGAGACTCTTTAAAGCAGCTGCATCTTCTTCCAGAATCATGCAGGTGCCAATAATGTTTTCATCCTCCAGCTGCCATGCAATCTTATGTGAAGGTACCACTGCTTTGCAGACAAGGACTATCGTTATATTCCACATTCTAAAGCACTTTAAATCCCAAACTCTGCCCACTGTAGTGAATTGTTCATAGGAAGTATTGTTCACAAAATTCATTGAAGCATTTTTCAAAGACAAAACCAAAAAAATCAAAAAATGCCTAGGTCAGCCTTCACTTCTTCCTCTGGCTTAATATATTGGAAAAACCAGAATTTTTTAAAAAAAGTCGTCTGCAGTAAAAAAAATCTTAATATAAATTATAAATTATATAAATATAATATAATATACTGAAAAAAATGCATATATATTTCCCTCCAACGATACTGCAGCATAGCTGGGCTAGGAGGAAAGGCAAAAGCTGCTTATTTCTGCGAGCATGATTGTACTTGGAGTCCCTTCCAGCATATTCATCTAACTGCAAATATCTAACTGATAAAAACATCTGTCACCCGGAAAGCTTGTAAATAAAGGCAGAATGGTAAAGGCGCTATGATTATCTTGCAAGGCGCACCTAAGATTTTCATTTGTTTCTTTTCTCCTATCCAGGTGAGCAAGACAGTAGAATTACATGCTGGGTTTACATCTAGCATCTGGCATCCTGTGTCAGTTTCCATTGTCATCGGGGAAAACGTCAACAATAGTGACGGCTGCCAAATAGATGTAGAGTCTTCACAATCAAGTTCCAGTTCATGAGTGCCTGCACACATTCAGCAGGCTGGATCACTGCAGAGAAAATCCCCCATGCCTGGGACACAAAGGCCGAGGATTCCTGGAACTGTAGCATCTAGGAAGCTGCCAGCTGGCACAGACCTTCTTCCTGTTCACGTGGTCGATTCAAGGAATGCCTGCAGGGATGCCCATTGCCAAGAATCCTTTCTATGAAAGGGAATAATAAGACCTTGAAAGTGGAAAAGCTCTTTCAAGTATCCAAAGGGCTTTTTTTTTTTTTTTTTAACTCAGGCAGATAATAACCACATCACAACATTTTGTTGTAGTGAAGTTTAACATGTGGGTTCTAAATTAGCATGGTAGACCGTAATGGGTGATACCTGTTCAATGAGCCTCAAACAAAGACGGATTCTTCTAACTGGAAAGAGCCATCTGTTTCAAACTAAACTCACTGTTCTTCTATATTGCAAGAATCACTTAGATCGGTAAGGTACAACAATTGCTATGCGTGGCAAAAATACCTGTTCTGTGATATCATAAATCCTTTCTAATTACCTGAAAAGTTTGAATTATTGTTCACTAGTCTGCACAGAAATGCTAATATCACAATCAGAATTAAACTCTGATTTACATTCTACTGGCAACAATGGAACGATCCCATTGGTTGAGACACAGATATGAAAAGAAATAATCTCAGGCAAGCACCTGAAAGCTGATCTTTTGTAAAGTTTAATTTATACAGCCCATGGGATGAAAGTTAGATGAGTCATCACAGAACAATTTATCAATGGAATGGCTTGCTTTGAGAAGTTGTGGGTGCTCCATCACTGGAGGTTTTGAAGAAGAGTTTGGACAACCATTTGTTGGACTAGAAGACCTCCAAGGTCCCTTCCAACTCTGTTATTTTGTTCTGTTCACAAGATAATAGGATGCATTTCTTCGTGACACGAATGTGGCACTTGGATGATCTATTACATGAAATAGATAATGGTAGAAGGGATCTGAAGGGTTTTGTTGTTGTTGTTGTTAATTGAAGGTGTCCACTACTAGCCAAGAGAAAATCAGAAAGGCATTTTTTTTCTTTTTTCAAGCTGGCTGCCATAGATAAGATCAGGCAACCTGTGGGAAAGGAATATGTATCCCAGTATCCCTTCCTTTTGGCTTTTGGGTTGCTGAGTACTATAGATCATAAACCATCTGAAAGGTCAGAAGTTGCCCTATTTCCCATCAAAGATGAATAAATAAATCACTTTAACAATTGGCTCCTTCACCATCTTGTTCCCAGCCTGAGATCTACCCATTAAACTGCAGAGTTCTGCTATTGGTTTTCACCAGACTTGTGTTGACCTTAATCACTGACCCAAAGAATTAGTCCCTATCTAACTTATCATCCTTTTTTTTTTAATTTCAAAATTTGGCAAGTGTACTAAACTTTCCTGTTTATATTCATACTGGGAACAATTAGCAGTGTGCAAACGTTCAATTCAGAGACAGAAAGTGGTTCAGCCGAATCTGCAAAATTGAATTGACTTTCTGAATCAGGCTAAAGATCCAGTTAAAACCAGGACTGTCAAAATGGCGGCCCATGGGCTGGATGCATCATGCGCAGGCCATGCCCACCCTGGCTCCGCAAAGGCAAAAAAAGTCACCATACGTCATGATACGTCACGTAACGTGATCGAGTTCGACACCCGTGAGTTAAACCGTTCAGGCAAATGAGACTTTTTTGAAATATAATTCCACTGATCGATTATCTTTGAATAGAGCCAAAACCTAAATGATGTACACTTCTGAATTTCATATACATCTTAAAATCCATGTAAGATGGGTGTAAAACAATTACAGGAGAACAGAAAATGCAAACACATGATCATTTTTTAAGCCACGGCGCATATATATATATATATATATATATATATATATATATATATATATATATATATATATATGTGTGTGTGTGTATATATATATATATATATATATATATATATATATATATATATATATATATATATATATATATATATATATATATATATATATATATATACATACATACATACATACACCGCCCTTCTCCGGAGACTCAGGGCGGCTTACAATGCATTAAGCAATAGCCTTCATACTTTTGTATATTTATACAAAGTCAGCTTATTGCCCCCATAAACTGGGTCCTCATTTTACCTACTTTAGAAAGGATGGAAGGCTGAGTCAACCTTGAGCTTGGTGAGATTCAAACTTACAGTAATTGCAGACAGCTGGTGTTAATCACAATGCTTTTAGTCTGCTGAGCCACCAGGCCCAGTTATATGTAGTCAGTCTTTAAAATATAGGAAACTAAACTGTATGCATTGTTCAATGAACTCTGTATTTATTTTAATCTCATGAAAACTTTCTAGGTCTCTCTTCCCAGACCAATCTATAACTTAATCACTTTTACTAGGAGTGAGATTACCTCCTCTATAGTTGGCTACCTCTACAATTCTATGTAATTTCTTTTATTGGATTTCCTTAGGGATCCTGGTTAATAAAATGCCTCTGTGTTGCAGCACTCTGTTAAGCATGAAACTTCAATGGCCAACTTTATCCCTCTTAGCCTTTATTCTTAGTTTGGATAGAAAAGCACTGGTCTGCTGTAGCCTTTTTAGCTTTGTCACACAGAGAAATTGCAGCTACCTGGGAAGTATAGTTAATATCTAAGAAGAAATCTGCATACACCTGTTGTGCTAGGATGTGTGAAAGAACTGCAGAATTCAGATATTCAAAGAAAAAACAACAGCAGCAAAATATAAAGTGAAGAAAGATGACAATGAGAACAATTAATTAATGGAATAACTTGACTCCTGGATTTGTGGGCACACCATTGCTGGAGACACCCATCTGTCAGGAATGGTCTAAAGACTCCTGCCTTGGTGAGGGGTAGGACTAGAAGACCTCAAAGGTCCCTAGGATTCTATTGATGTCCTATTGTTTTTTCCTCTCAAGTAGTTTTATTTTCAGCCTTCTCTCTAAGAAATGCTTCCCCCCTCCCCACCTATTGTTTTATATACAAGTGATCCCTGTCCAAATAATTTGGTTTTGTAGAGATGAGGTTAAAACTTATTATGTTTGCCTGTCCATATTCATACTTTATGAGCCTCCTCTCCAGCCTCACTTCTGGCAAAAATAAATGTAATATTTTAAGAAGGGGGGAATGGCCTTCAGGTCTTGACATAGATTCACTTCCCTGAAAATGAATTACTTAGAATATATCACATCTGGGAATCAAATGCTATATTACTGCATCTTGCCTAGCCTTGTGTGTTCAAACCATATATAGTAATGTCTCATCTGGGATCTAAACCGGTATAATACAGTTACCTTAGACTATTGATAAGATGATACAGTATTTTTATTACCGTCACAGATCCAAATAATTTTCCAAAACAGAGCATAGAACTAATGTATGGGAACTGTTTTAATTTTGCATGGTTTATATTAAAAAATGAGCAATGCAAAATTAAAACAATAAAAGAAACGAAACCAAAATGATGCAAACATAATCAAAATTTAAAAAACAATATGATATGAAAATGTTATATTATATAGTTTCTTTTGCCGCTGTTAAGTAAAATGTAATATATATATATCAATCAATATTTTTCAAGGACAGTTGATTAATAAATGAGGAGTACTATTATACCCCTCATCCCTATAAAAATACTTCCCTTCACAAGGGAAAAACATAGATCAAAAATCCTTTCTCCACAGATAGGCAAACGTGATTACCCCAGAGAATGTCATCAAGTAGCCATCCTTAATAAAAGAGAATCTAAACTTTGCATAGTTAGATGAAAACTCTACTGTAGGATGTCTTTGAGGTACCCAAGAAATGTAGACAGAAAAGATGATGCTTAAGCATTTAAACTGCTAAAAATGCTTAGAAATTTGATAGCCTTTTGAAACCTTCTGACAAGTAAAGTTAATGGTGAAGCCTGATGTACTTAACAACTGTGTTACTAACTTAACAAGTGCAGTGAATCACTTAACAACTGTGGCAAGAAAGGTCATAAAATGGGGCAAAACTCTCTTAACAAATGTCTCGCCTAGCAACAGAAATTTTGGGCTGAATTGTGGTCGTAGGTCAAGAATTACCTGGGTAGTGATCTTTCCTTTTTTTTTTTAATCTTTCCTTTTTTTTGATGCCTTCAAATAAGACTTAACTGTTGGCAGCTGCCTAGATTAGCCCCTACAGTTTTCTTGCAAGGTTTCAGAAGTGGTTTGCCATTGTCTTCTTCTTAGGGGTGGGACAAAAACTGACTGGCCCAAGGTTACCCAATTGGTTTCATGGCTAAGGTGGGACCAGAACTCATAGTCTCCCAGTTTCTAGCCTGGTTCCTTAAGCACTTCACCAAACTGGCTTTTAATACAGTGATCTAATAATAAATTATCCTTTCTAAAATCTTACTGCTGAGGACCTTGTAATCCTCTTCCCGAGATTCTAATTTCCTACTAACTTTAGTAGCATCTACATTGCCAGTTACTGAGAACAAGACATTTAATTATCAAGGTAACTTCTTTACTCTTGTTATCAATACAGCTAATAATAGATAACTTGCAAGCAGGAAATAGAGAAGAAATGTAGTCTATTAATCTGGGTTTTTAAAAAAGCAACAACTCATCTTAGTCTTTATTACAGCTTTGCAACCAGAAAACACAATATAAATCAAGGAATAAATTTTATAGAACACAGTAAAAGGCCATATTCATGATTACCACATGGGAATGGGGTGGTGAAACATCAATACTTCACCACTCTTACGGATCAATGGCACTTTTTTACAGTGACCTGGTCCCTTTTAGGTAAGAATGGGACCATCCACAGGGCTGCTGGGAGCAATTTTCTGGAGTTTGGCAGATAAAGTTCCTGAGATCCATGCTAAATTGAGTCCTAGCAGGAATACCTGAGTCTCAATCCTGGTCATGGGAGCTGGTGTGATTCGGTGACTCTTGTGGAAGTGGACAGGGTTCTCTATATGTTTAGTCTGACCATCTGCTTGTTCCTCCCAGGCTCCTCCTGGATGGTTAAGGAGTCAAGGCAGTGACCTATAGTTGGGTCCATGCGATGGTGTTTTCTGCCTTGAAGGAGGTAGTGGTGTGGCCCCTCCTCAAAAGCTTATTCTTACATCCAGCTATTTTGGAGAACTCATATCTGAGCGTCAATGTTCCCTGTTGTTACAAAGGTGGCTGGGTTGCAGTTGCAAAGGACCTCAGAGAATGTAAATTAATCAGACCCATTTTAGCTAGATAGGTTTCAGGCTGGGATTTAGTACTGAGACAGCCTTGTTCATGCTTGTTGACGAGCTGTGGTGGAGCTGTGATGGAGATGATATAGCCATCCTTCTGCTCCTTGTTCTTGTGATACCCTCAACCACAAATTCCTTCTAAACCAGCACTGGGGGTTGAGATTTGGGGACACCATATCTCAATATCCCTCCTTCCTTCAAGACTGCTTCTAGTCAGTGGACTAGGGAAGAGGGGAGAAATTGCTCACTAGGCCCTCCTTTGTGGGGTACCACAGGATTCAACCTACAAGAACCTGCTGGAGGAGGTAGGGTGGTCACCAGCTAGCCAGTATCATAAATCTGATGGTGCCCAGTTATGCATTTCAATCTCAGGCTGGCCAAGCAAACCTGTTGAAGTCCTGTCCCAGTGCCGTGTGGGTCCAGATAGGAAGAAGCCAACTGTGACAGTCTTATAAAAAAATGAGTCATTGTGTTGTTAGGATTGCCTAGGTGTAGGATTTTTCTATCTTGATACATAGTTGGGCTTTCCATTCAAGAATGGTTGCAATCTTGGGATAGTATTGGATTCCCAGCTCCTGCTTTTGATAGGTGACAGCTGTGGCCAAGAGGACTTTGCCCAGCTCCATCTGGTGCATTAGATACACCTCTTCTTGGATTAGGCAGCCATCTAATCTAAGAGTGTCATTCACACTCTTGGACCTTCATGGCTTGACTTGTGCAATGTGCTTTACATTGGTCTGCTCTTGAAGACCACTCAAAAACCACAATTGCAGCAGTGGTGGGCTTGCTCATCCCTGAACCTATAAGAACTGAAGCCTAGGGAAAAACAAAGGATATAGATCATTTAGATTGTATCTGGTCAGGTCATTGCATTTTTCCTATGCTTTAAATCAGTATAGAAGAAGAATACTGAGGGTTAAGAAAATATCAGAAATAAGAAGCAACAGTCAGGTTAAATATGAGAGGCACATTATCACAGTTCAGAAATTGACAGAAAAACTGTAGATAGAAGAAAATAGACAAGCAGAGACTAGAATATAATCAACTGTATTGGAAGCACAACCTGAAATAAAAGTGTATTTCACCAGTTGAATCAAAATGAGGATTTCATTAAGAATAGTAATAATAAGGCGACCTACCATATGAACAAGGAAGATATCAGGAAAATTAATTTTAAAATGTTTAGAGAGCCTTACATGATTAATTTGAGCTTGAAGTTCCTATGGGTCAGAAGAAGAAAGAATATTAAAGTTGGGGCTAATTCTAGCATTGGAATCACTCATTACCTTTAAGTGAGATATAAAAACCAGCACTCCAGGTTTATAACATATTGTTTTAGAAAGTCTGAACCTTTTCTTATCAAAATCTGGTTACAAAGAGGTGTTGGTAGATAATCCTCAGTATTATCTAAATTAATAGATATGGATTTCTCAGAGGTAACAGAAATATCTTTGAAGGGATTTAGCAAACTTCTCTGTGTTACTGTCCTCGCCTTCAGATCAAGAGAGGTAGCTGATACTCCTTGCCTCATGAAACACGATGCAACAGCTTTTGAAAATTGTTCTGCTGTGACAGAAAAGATTTTATAGATTCTGTTTCTTTAATGATCAGTTCAACTTATAATTCTAATAGAGAAATAAATGTCACGTAAAATGTCTAACCTATATATGTCCCCACTGCTCCATGGTCCATCAAGAGTTAACACTACTACACAACCCATAACTCCCACAATCCCACCTTACCTTAACTCCTCCCCCTGGGTAGAAAAGGACCATCCACATGGGCAACAGCCAGTTCCAGATATGTACCTGAGAAGAAAGGACATAGGTCAGTTACTATTGCATACTTGAGCCTGTGATATATTTTAAACTGCAAATAAATAAATTGCAACAATCACTACTTTGTATCGAGAGTTATTGGGTTAGATCCTCCCTTTTCAACAAGGTGGTAGCAGAGGATGGTTACCCATAACTCCCAGCCATGTCTGAGCAAGCTGTGTATTCAACGAAGAAGAGCAGAATATACACCAGAGCGTTTACCAGGCAGATGGCAGTGCAACTAACACCCACCGGAGCCATACCGAAGACCACCCCGACTGGAAACGTGTGGACCATAGACTTGAGCATGCCATCCAGGGGTGAGGAACTGCGGGGAGAAGAAAACGATGACTGCAGAGACGCATCACGAAAAAATGATGACCTAAGGCAAGCCATACTGAAAATAATGGAAATGCCTACCTCAAACGAGGACCTCGTCGCGAACCTCCAGAGCCTACTCGAAAGCCGTGGAGCAGCGATCAAAGGACCAGAATCTACCCAAGAAGCCGCCACCCCAGTAAGAGAGGAGCTGTCCCAACCCAGCACACCAGAAACAGCCGAAACTACTTTCGCACTTTTTTCATGGCAGCCATCTTTGAATGACCAACAGCCAATGGGAGACCTGGATTCAAACCTCTTGGCGCGAACTAGCCCCAAACTCAAAAAAAACAGGGGGGCAACCAAAAATAATGAAGAAAAACAGAAACAAATCACCGGGAGCTCGCCTACCGAGCTCGAAATAGAAAAGGCCATCGAGATCATCGCGGTGGCATTCGGCCCTGCCTACAAGCCACCCAAACTTCCTCTGAACCTCAGAACGATCCCCGAGGCCCAAAGAAACAACCAAGTGTCCACTGACGTCGAGATACCGACTGCGACACGCCAGAGGAACGTGACACCAGTCAACAACAAGCCACAGCCACCCACCTTCAACGCACTGACCCCATGGTGCACCATGAACCAGCTGGCACAAGACCCGAGGCCTAGGGCCAAGCGGACTACTCACTGGCACCGAGACCTCCGCCGGGCTTCTCGGCCCGCTCCACGACCAGCATCTGCAGACCGGAGCTGTTCGCCGCGACCATGGACCAGCCTATCTTCTGGAGGCCCCATCCGGAGAACGCGAGTCTTCCGGGCCTCCTGCCAACGACTGACGATAATCCCGCAGCCTAGGACCAGTTCCGGACTTCCACTGCCCAGCTCCGGGCCCCCAGGGGTGAGTCCAACCTTCACCTGGCAGGGCTGGGCCTAGCTTCAGGAGCCGCGGCCACGAGCTCCTCACCCGACAGATCCCAGCACAGAATGAGCTTCGCGTATGCTCAGTTTGCCCCTGTTGAAAATGAAGGGAAAAAAATGAACACTTGTTTTTTTAACCTGTCAGCCTGTATACCAATCTCTTACTGTGAGTTCCCTCATATCCAGGACCATGGACAGCTGCCTTTTGTAAGTAGCAGTTCTCACAATTCTGGGACTTTACCCAATGGCTTTCCCAAACTTCAATTAGATGGGGAAAATCTCCTGGAGTGGAGCCAACAACTCCAACAGCATTTATCAGGGAGAATGTACTTTTTCTGATTTCTAAGCCACCCAATAAGCCATGGTCTTTTGAGATTGATTGTATGCATCACAAGGTGTTTTGTTTATTGAGCAAGTATATCACCCACCATGTATCCCAGCATAGGTAACCACCTGACCAAGTATGAGGTTATGCAGAAACTCTATAGCTTATTCTACAGTAGAACCACCACAAGAATATCGAGGGATTTTCACTCAGCCAGGCTCAGGCCAGGGGTGTCCATGAGTGAGCATTTATTAAAACTCAATGTCATCAGGGCTGAATTACTGCAGAGAGGTGAGACCATCACGGAGGAAAGCATGATGAGTATAATTATAAATTCACTAGATCCCAGCTGGGATAACTTTGTCACACAGCTAGACAGCCTGAGTATAGGACAAATATCATTAGATAGTCTCACCAACAAATTGATTGCAGAAGATAGTTTAAGAAAGAACCGCCACCTGTCCAGAAAAGACCACAGACCCATAAAAAGGGTTGAGTTTCAGGACAGAATAAATAGCATCCCTTAATGCTTCTCATGTGGTTCCAGGAACCACTTTAAGAGGGACTGCCCCAGAAATACTAGGGACAGGAGGTATAATGAGCACAGGGAAAGGCCTGAGTCTGGACGAAGGTACCAAAGGGGGCAATCTCCAGACCACAGACCCACACAGGAACGAGGGCGTGGGTGGTCTCCCAACCCCAGACGAGGTAGAGAGCGCAGGGACAGCTCCTGAGACAGCAAAATGGGATCTGTCTATGGCTTTAGGTACGGGGAACCAACTCTCAGTCAGGAAGATAAGAAGAACATTTGGCTCATAGACTCAGGGGCCACCAATCACACCACATACAATGATAAATTATTCACCACTTTTACTGAGGTGAATTTTGAGATAAAGGTTGCCAACCAGAGCAGCATCAGAGTGACTGGGAAAGGACATCCCAGGATAGGTGAAATAGAGGGGGTATTATTCGTATCCGATTCACCACACAACGTACTGGCCACCATAAAGTTAAGTCGTGACACTAACATTGAGGTGGTATTCAGAGAAGGTAGAGTACACATGTCCTGCAATGGAGAAAACATCGGGGAAGTAACTATATGTGATGGCCTACCGTACTTCACGCCAAACGAGAGCGATCAACAGTGTGTAAATGCAAACATGGCCAGTGAGGGAAGGGAGGACGGAGAAACAGAGGGGGTCAGCCAGAAGACCACCAGCTATAAGTCATCCAAAGGTGCCAAGATTTCCCTAGGGAAACCCGTCCACGATAATTGCGCTCACCTCCTCCATAGGAGACTAGGACACATTAGTTTCCCAGTCGTCAAAAGGATGTTTGAATGTACTGAGGGATTGAAAGTAAAGAGTTGCGAAAATTACCTTGAGTGTTCTGTCTGTAAATGCTCAAAGTTCAAAGCTAGGCCGAGGCCAAAGAAATCTATTAGATACAGGGAGAGGTTTTTCTTAACCATTGTGGACGATTTTAGCCGCTACAGTTTTGTATACACACTTAAACACAAAAATGAAGCATTCCAGAGATTCAAAGAATTCTATAAGAGGGTGGAGGTTCAACATAACACCAAGATCAAACAGATAATGACAAACCGTGGTTCCGAGTTCTGTCCAGGGACTTTTCCAAATGGTTGAAGGAAAGCGGCATATTGCATTTCACCTCCTCCCCTTTTTCAGCCTTCCAAAACGGTGTGGTAGAATGCAAAAATGGCATCCTACAAACCATGATGAGATGTGTTCTGGAAGATGCAGGGATGGGCCAAGCCTTCTGGTCAGAAGCTCTCCGTTACTCAAATTATACATTAAACAGGTTATGGTCCAGCGTAATTGACAAAACACTGTATGAGATGATGCACAAAAGGAAGCCCAACCTGGCACATCTCCACGTGTTTGGTGTCCCAGCAGACGTACATATACCCAAACAGTTAAGGAGAAAAGGAGACAAGGTCTCCAAGAGACTAAGGTTCATGGGGTACGAACCAGGAATGAAAGGCTTCAGATTCATAGACAGCAACAATAAATTCGTAGTGTCAGCAGATTTTCATGAACACTCCAACTGGTCTAAACTGCACTCCAACTACCGGTTCTGTGGGCATGGCTTAATGGGGGGGAGGGGGTAATGTGACTGGGTGGGTGTGGCCAATTTTTTTTTTTACTTTTAAAACCATTTTTTCTACAATCTCTTCGGCAAAGAGATTGTAAAAAAATGCTTTCAAAAGGCTCTGACGATCCCAGCTGAGTTGCCTGATCGGCAGAGGCTTTTTTTTCTTTTAAAAGCCTCTGCCGATCAGGCAACTCAGCTGGGATTGTCAGAGGCATTTAAAAGAAAAAAAGCCTCTGCTGATCAAGCAACTCAGCTTGGATTGTCAGAGGCTCTTAAAAACATTTTTTCTACAACCTCTGAAGAGATTGTAGAAAAAATGTTTTTAAAAAACTTTGACGATCCCAGCAGAGCCGCGGGATCATCAGAGGCTTTTTTTTATTTTTAAAAGCATTTTTGGCCGAAGAGATTGTAGAAAAAATGCTTTCAAAAACTAAAAAAAAAAGCCTCTGATGATTGCCCGACTCAGCTGGGCATGGGGGGGGCAGGGATTTTTGCTATCAGTTCTCCGAACCACCCGCCTCCATTGCTAGAACTGGGAGCATTTCACCCCTGCTATAAAGTAATAAAGGCGGGTTAAAAAGGTAAAAAAATAGGTTAAAATACAATATTTCCAGAACCAGCTTAATAATCAAAGAAAAGATGGATTTTGAAAGTACCATAGTCATAGAAATTGGGGAAACTCAGAGTCTTAAAACCTTCTCAAGAACCATACCTAAAATTAAAATAATGAACCTTGAACTAAAATGTTAGTTCCTTTGTAAAAGTGAGCAAAGTACACTAAGATAAAAGCAAAAGGAAAAGAAATACAGGTAGTCCTCAACTTACAACCACAATTGGGCCCACAATTTCTGTTGCTAAGTCAGATAGCTGTTAAATGAGTTTTGCTCCATTTTACATCCTTTCTTGCCACAGTTGTTAAGTGAATCACTGCAGTTGTTAAGTTAGTAACACGGTTGTTCAGTGAATCTGGCTTCCCCATTGACTTTCCTTATCAGAAGGTCACAAAAGGTGACACTGGACACTGCAGCTGCCATAAATATGAGCGAGTTGCCAAAGGTCTGAATTTTAATCACATGACCATGGGGATGTTGAAATGGTTGTAAGTGTGAAAAATGGTCGTAAGTCACTTTTTAAAATGCTGTTGTAACTTTGAAGGTCACTAAATGAACTGTTGTAAGTCAGGGACTATCTCTAAAGAATCCTCAAGCATATCTAACATCCTCTAATCTAGGCTTGTCAAGATGGCAGCCCACAGGCCGGATGTGTCACGCACAGGCCACACCCACCCCAGCTCCACAACAGCAAAAAATGTCACAATACATCACGATACGTCACGTGACGTGATCAAGTTTGAGACTTGTGCGCTAATCATTTCAAGCATTTTACTGTATACAATAAACCAAGGATCTCCAAACTTGACAACTTTAAGACTTGTGGACTTCAACTCCCAGAATTCCCAGCCAACACGAATGTCTGGGGAATTCTGAGAGTTGAAGTCCGCAAATCTTAAAGTTGCCAAGTTTGGAGACCCCTGCAATAAACTAAACTTCTTTGGTTTATTTGAATAGTCAAGTTATTGTGCTGATTAAAACTCTCTATTTCTTTGCGAATGCCCATGAGAATGAAGGTCGGGGTGGGTGTGTAGGAAGCAAATAAAAGGGTTAACTTAGAAATTATAAACTTATTTCGATCAAACGAATCCGTAAAGTTCATTAAAAGTGTGCCAAGTATCTTCCAAGGCTAGTAAAGAAGGATCTCAACAGGAGCAAGTTAAAAGAATGAAAAGAACAGCCAAGACCTAAAAAGAAGTAAAGGAAAGGATGCAGGAATCACGCTGTTGCTATGGATGTTATGATTTACTAAAAAAAGGGACACCAATGACTTTAAATTGGAATGTCTGAGTCATAAGCTGCATGTGAATGCTAGCAAAACTAAAATACAGATGAACAAAGGATAGATTAACGCTTTAGGACAGACTGCTGATATCCAACTCTACCCAACAACAAGGGAAGTCTACAAGACACTCAACCAGAGGAAAAGTGCGAAGGATATGTGGGATGCAAAGGCAATCTTTAAAAGAAGAGGGAGCCCTATTATTGACTGCTGCTCTAAATCTATTTTCTCTCCATAAGTGAATCAAGAAATCAATCATGATTGCCACACGAGCAGAAGAAAGCGAATGGAAACTAAAACATTCCTCTATACCGCACAGCCCCTTTGGAACAGTATTTGCGTGAATGGCTGCAATGTGCAAGGATGGACTTAATTATTAAGACAGGGATGTCAAACTGAAGGCCCGCGGGCCAGATCCAGCCAGTGGAGTGCTGAGATCTGACCCGTGGGGTCACCCTGGAAACAGCCAAGGACTGGCCTGCGGGGCCTCTGCCAGCAAAAATGGAGCTTGGGGGTACTCCACGTGGCCCGCCAAGCTCCATTTTCAATGGCAGAGGGCTGCAGAAGGCTGTTGAGGCCGAAAACAGACGTTGAGCTGGCCATGCCCCCCCCCAGCTCCCCCAAGGTCAAACACAGCCCTGATGTGGCCCTCAATGAAATCGAGTTTGACACCCCTGTATTAAGAGATTAAAAGAAACATAAGAAAAGCAGGCACTCTTTAAAAAGAAATATCTATGATCTGCCCAGGTCAGTGCTGGCTGGGAATTCTGGAAGTTGAAGTCCACAAGTCTTAAAGCTGCCAAGTTTGGAGAACCCTGGTTTATTGTATTGAGTAAAGCAGCTGATAGCAAAAAGTTTAGCAACCACTGATTTAGATTTCACCAATGTATTCGTCTCCCATCTGCATCCTTCCAGTGTTAGGGACAACAGTCCCCAGTACAGATAAGCATGTTTTTATTCGGTGATAATTCTACTTGCTTCTACAGTTGGTTGTTTTTCTCCGGATGAAATACACTTGTCAAGGAAGGATATTGATATACTTTAAGGCAGTTGTAAGTCTTATGCTTAGATTCCAAGCACAGGTAGTACCCAACTTACAACAGTTCATTTAGTGACCGTTCAAAGTTACAATGGCACTGAGAAAAGAGATTTATGACCATTTTTCACACTTATGACTGCTGCTGGTCACTTGATCAAAATTCATATGCTTGGCAACTGACTCATATTTATGACGGTTGCAGGGTCCTGGGATCAGGTGATCACCTTTTGTGACGGTCTGACAAGCAAAGTCAACGGGGAAAGTCAGATTCACTTAACAACTGTGGCAGGGAAAGTCATAAAATGGGGCAAAATTCACTTAAATGTCTCGCTTAGCGACAGAAATTTTGGGTTCAGTTGTTGAGGACTACCTGAACTGCTATGCATGCATATGCAGCAACATATACAGTACCTAGAATTAAGGAGAAATTTCCTGATAGTGGGAACAATTAATCAGGAGAACGACTTGCCTCCAGAAGTTGTGGGTGCTCCAACACTGCAGGTTTTTAAGAAGAGATTTACAGATTAACAGATTAACAGAGTTGGAAGGGACCTTGTAGGTCATCTAATCCAACCCCCCGCCCAAGCAGGGGACCCTACACCATTTCTGACAAATGGTGGTCCAATCTCTTCTTGAAAGTCTCAAGTGATGAAGCTCCCACAACTTCTGAAGGCAAACTGTTCCACTGGTTGATTGTTCTCACTGTCAGAAAATTTCTCCTTATTTCCAGGTTAAAACTCTTCCTGTTCAGTTTCCATCCATTATTCCTTGTCTGGCCTACAGGTGTTTTGGAAAATAGCTTGACCCCTTCCTCTCTGTGGCAGCCCCCCAAATATTGGAAGACTGCTATCATGTCTCCCCTGGTCCTTCTCTTCACTAGACTAGCCATGCCCAGTTCCTATAACCGTTCTTCATATGTTTTAATCTCCAGTCTCCTAATCATCCTGGTTGCTCTTTTCTGCACTTTTTCTAGAGTCTCAACATCTTTTTTATAGTGTGGTGGCCAAAACTGGATGCAGTACTCTAGTTGTGGTCTTACTAAGGTTTTATAGAGTGGTATTAGTACCTCACTTGATCTTGATTGAATCCCGTTGTTAATGCAATTTAGGATTGCATTGGCTCTTTTGGCTGCCGCTGCACATTGCTAGCTCATATTTAGCTGGTTGTCCATAAGACTCCAAGATCCCTCTCACAGTTACTGCTATTAAGCCTGGTTTCACCCAGTCTATATGGGTACTTTTAGTTTTTCTTATCTAAGTGTAGGACTTTACTTTTCTCTACATTGAATTTCATTTTGTTAGATAGGGCCCAGTGTTCAAGTCTGTCAAGATCCATCTGGATCTTGAGCCTATCTCCTAGGCTGTTAGCTATTCCTGCCAGTTTAGTATCATCTGCAAATTTGTTCCCCTTCTATTCCCTCATCTAAGTCATTTATGAGAATATTGAAGAGTACTGGGCCTAAGACAGAACCTTGTGGTACCCCACTGCTTACTTCCCTCCATGTAGACTTATACCCATTAAGGTCTACTTGTTGAGTATGGTTTGTCAGCCAGTTGCCGTTGGACAGCCATTTGTCTGAAATGGTGTAGGATCTCCTGCTTAAACAGTTGGAAGACCTCCAAGGTCCCTTACAACTCTTTTATTCTGTAGGTCAATCTATAAAGGAAATACATACATAAAGAAATTTCAGAAGCTTGGAATGTTTGTTTTGATTTTTGCAAAAAAATAAAATCTCTTTGAAATAATTACTTGTGCTTTTTTCTCCATCCAAATTCATCATCTTACCATTAAAAAAAAAGTCAAGAGATTTTGGAACAGGATTGATTAGAAAGTTAAACAGCATGGCATTTTGGTGATCCAGATTGGCATTAGGTAACTGATACTATAATAACTTAATTAACTGTTTTGCTTGCAATAATTCTTTTTCTGAAATGTGGCTACAGGAGCTGACAATACAGTGTCACCGATCTCCACTTCAAACACAAATTACAGTATAAGTTATTTTTCTATTATAATTTCAAATGACATCCAGAATCGATGTGTTAAAAATTGTACTGTTCGGACACAATGGATGCAACCATCCTAGTAATACCTTCCAGATAGCATTTTTTCCCAGTTCAAGAAATTGTTGATCACTTTCCCCATTTAATAGGCATATTCTTTCTCTGGTTGACATATTCTTTCAAGGTGTTGGTTATTACCTTTAAAGCCCTACATGGCTCAGGGCCAGGTTATCTTCGAGACCGCCTTCTACTGCATAGCTCCAGTGACCAGTAAGATCCCACAGAGTTGGTCTCCTCCGGGTCCCGTCAGCTAAACAATGCTGGCTGGCGGGCCCGTGGGGCAGGGCTTTCTCTGTGGCTGCCCCAGTTCTCTGGAACCAGTTACCTCCTGAGGTCCGGACCATCCCCACCCTACTTGCCTTCCAAAAAGCTGTGAAGACCTGGCTTTTCCGGCAGGTCTGGGGCTGTGATCTCGCTTTGCGATCTGGCAAGATCTGGCCATGAATGGTGTGAATGCGTTCTAAGGTTTTTAATGTTTTTTAATCTTTTAAATGTTTTTAGAATGGTTTTTTTAAAATGTATTGTGAGCTGCCCTGAGTCTCCGGAGAGGGGCGGCATATAAATTAAACAAACAAACAAACAAACAAACAAACAAACAAACTGAATTGCAATCATGCCTTGACATCATTCTGGATCTAATGTGATGAATAAGAGAATAATAGAGTTGGAAGGGACCTTGGAGGTCTTCTAGTCTAACCCCCTGCACAAGCAGGAGACCCTATCCCATTCCAGACAAATGGCTGTCCAGTCTCTTCTTAAAAACCTCCAGTAATGGAGCACACACAACTTCTGAAGGCCAGCTGTTCCACTGATGAATTGTTCTCACTTTCAGGAAATTTCTCCTTAGTTCTAGGTTGCTTCTCTCCTTGATTACTTTCCATCCATTGCTTCTTGTCCTGCTTTCTGGTGCTTTAGTAAATAGGTTGAGTCTCTCTTCTTTGTGGTAGCCCTTCAAATATTGGAATACTGCTATCATGTCACCCCTAGTCCTTCTTTTCACTAAACTAGACATCCCAATTCCTGCAACCATTCTTCATATATTTTACAGCAGTAGGCGAAGACCCCTTTATGCTCTTTACTTTCCGTCTGCCATTTATGTAAATTAGTATTTTTTCTCACAGTTGTTGGTGCCTTCCATCACAATCTGTTAGTTCCAGTTCAACCATTGCCAGGCAAATGGTTGCATTGACCAGTGCAACATCCATATGCTTCTGTTCAATTTAGCAGGAAAATTTCACAACATATGAATTAAGCATCCTCTTTTAATTCACTTGAAGGTTGGAATTAAAAAATATATGAACTCCTTCATATGTCTCTCTCTCTCTCTCTCCCTCTCTCTCTCTCTCTCTCTCTCTCTCTCTCTCTCTCTCTCTCTCTATATATATATATATATATATATATATATATATATATATATACACACATACATACACACACACACATATACATATACACATACATACATATATACACAGACACATTTATGTATGTATGTATGTATGTATGTGCATAATGTATATACACAGACACATTATGTATGTATGTATACACATACATACATATATACATACACAGACACATTTATGTATGTATGTATGTATGTATGTATGTATGTATCTATCTATATATGTATGTATCTATCTATCTATGTATGTATATATATGTGTGTGTGTGTGTGTTTTCTTTTCTTTTTGTAGGCCTTTATGTGTATTTCTCTTTAGCCAGGTTCTTCCTACATAAACCAAGATTTTTATGCAGCCCTAGTTCAGTGAAATCACAATCCACTAGTTTCTAAGCTTTTTTTCAGGCAGCCAGCAAACACTCTGCTGCCCATTGGGAGACTAAGGAGACTAAGATAGATCTATTTCGGACTTATTAGTCCTCATCAGTTAGCCACACCCTCATCCCATGTATCCTCCCTGTAAAGGTACAGTGTTTGTTTTCTTTTCTTTTCGTAGGCCTTTATGTGTATTTCTCATTATTTAATTAAGTGAAATCCACCGGAACTACTTAGAATTGGTTTTGCTTCATGTGTGCCATAATGATTATTAAGCATAATAAAGTTATGTTTAAAGAGATCTGATAATCTCTATCTGCTGGCTTGGTCAGGTTCATCAGTCGGAACCTTGACACTAAGCTTTTATTTTTCACTAAACTTGTGCTTGCAAATATGTTTGGATGGATGACAGTATAATACCAAATCAGTACAGCATAGTTAAAACTTACCATATTTTTCGGACTATACGATGCACTGGAGTATAAGACATACCTTAGTTTTTGGAAAATAAAAAAATAAGGAAAATAGGAAAATAAGAAAAAAGCTGATTGGCGGGGTGAATGGCCTCCAGGAATATCCCCAATCAGCTGTTCCCAGAGGCGAATTTTAGCAACAGGTTCATTGATTGTAAGCTCTTCACTCTGCTCTTTTTTCAGCCTCTGAAACCTCCCATTAAGAGGCTTTTTTCAGCCTCTGAAACCTCCCTTTAAGAGGCTTTTTTCAACAGAGGTTTCAGAGGCTGGGCGGGGCTACATTCGATGTATAAGACCCACCCAAATTTTCACCCTCTTTTAGGGGGAAAAAAGGTGCGTCTTATACTCCAAAAAATATGGTATCCATCATTTGAAATAATTTAGTGCTATTACACTTGCAGTGCAATGTGGATATGGAAACAGTAATATGATATACAGTATCATATTTACTCAATTAATGTTATATAAACAAGTTGGTTAATAAAATCTTGCAAATATAATTGTTTAAGACCTTTATGTTTTCATAATTGGTTGATTTCTCTTCATATTGTGTATGTTGTCCTGTATCTTATGTGATTTCATGTTATATGCTAACATTTTGGAACCTATCATTATATAAACAATTAATTAGCTTTATCACACATAGAGCAGTAGCAGATAAGGATTTTCAACATTGAAAAGATAGTTATTGTGGATTTACAGCCTTGGGGTATAGAGATGCCATTTCCCATTTCTAAATGGGCATTCTACTAATAACATGGAGAAAGTGATGTGGTGGGCGATATATGTCTTATCTTTTCTCTTTTGCTTTTATTTTCCTTTTTATAGCATAGAAAGAAAAATCAACGTTATAGCATTGCTCTACACATGGTTTATTGATTTTGTGTAGCAATAGTAAGATAAACCTTTTTGAAAATTCTTGTAAATTGCTTCTACTTGCCAATTGCGGCTCTGAGACAAATATAAGCGGTTGCCATCAAATAAGCATAGATTCAGCAATTCTGTTTTTGCATGGGGCCAAGCCACTTATCCACTGCTTCTATTACCAAAGCACAAGGGTTACTTTAATTTGAGCTGTTGTGGCACAGTGGTTAGAATACAATATTCCAGGCTGACTCTGCATTCCCATTGCCAGCAGTTCGATCCTGACCAGCTCAAGGTTGACTCAGCCTTTCATCTTTCCCGGTCAGTAACATAAGGACTGAAATTATTGGGGGCAATATACTGACATTGTAAACTGTTCAGGGAATGTTGTAAAGCACTATGAACCAGCATATAAGTCTAAGTGCCATTGCTAAGTGCTATTACCCTCCAGTTCAATTCTTCCTAGCAATAACTGGACATTTTTACTAGTAAACTTTGACTGCGTCTACCATTTGATAATTCTACAATACATGTAAACAACTTATTATTATTGTAATTCCTGAATGAAGGGGAAGGGTCACCAAATATATAGGATAAAGATCTGGATAACTGCTAGATGGCGATATAATAAAATCTTGCATGTTGTTGCCATCTGCTGACCATCTGGATGTTTCTCAATCCAGATATACTAGCTCCAAACATCATATCACACAATATTAACAAATATTCAGCTCTAGAGAAAGGAAGGAAGGAAGGAAGGAAGGAAGGAAGGAAGGAAAGAAAGAAAGAAAGAAAGAAAGAAAGAAAGTAACTAAGTAGTAAGGAGTTGTTTTTCATCTCAAACTAAAAAAAGTAAGAGCATCAGAATTTTCAGGGAATCATATAAGAGAATATGCCTTTTATTAAAACAATTTCTGTATGAAATAGGCCTATCAGCATGTTTCTCAAGTGCTTATCAGGTCTATCTAGATTCTCAACCTGTTACCATTCAAACCTATTAAATACAACTTTGACAACTTCCAAGCAATATGAGCAATTAATGTGCTAACTGTTGTTGCTTGGAATTGATTGATTGATTGATTGATCTGTTCATTTGTAACACCTATATCCTATCCTATCCCAAGGCAATTCAAATGGCTCTCCTGAAAATTCAGGGTATCACTAACAAATTCTGGTTAAAAAAAATAGCTATAAAACAGTTATACAAATCTAATAAAGCAAATTATTCTGTTAAAAACAACAACAATCAAAACATAACATTTATTCATCATTCAAAGGAGATAATAAAAAGCTAAAAAGAAAACAAAAACCAGAACAGCTTCTTGCCATCAATTGACACCCAGATAAGTAAGAATTAACATCAGAAAACAATCAAGCAACAAACAATACCTTAATCAAGGAAATACCTATTCTGTCAAACAACCAAGCAGTAAATATCAGCCTAATCAAGGAAGCACCAAGGAAAAAACACCTCCTAAGAATATTAACAGGGCAAGATACTATATAAACCAGTGTCCAACCTTGGCAACTTTAAGACTTGTGCATGGCTGGTTGGGGAATTCTGGGAGTTGCAGTCCACAAGTCTTAAAAGTGCCAACGTTGGACTCCCCTGGTAGAAAAAGAGAAAAAGCCCACTCCCTTGTAGAACTGAAAACGATACCTGGTCTGATAACAAAATGTCTGCAAGCAAAGAAGCAAGCTCAGAGAACACCAAGGACTCTACAACACCTCTTAGGCCTCAAGCCCTTGGGGATTTGTTTTGTTTTTTAAAAATCACTTTCATAAACTTAAAACAGAGAACCAACCAAATCTTAGAGGACAAGTTGTTGAAGCTTTAGTTCAACACATATGTAGTGATTATGGTTGGAAGAGCTGTGTTCAGTCACCTATAAGCTGCTTTGATTGGTGGACACATGCGGGGATTTGGTAAGTCTGCTATAGAAGGAGCTGTCCATTGAGAAAATGGTTGCCATGAGGAACCTAATCAATTCCAAAGCTCTGATTGAACACAACATCCCAACAATTTTGCAAGATTAATTCAGTAGAAAGGGAAAAAAACCTAAGTTCACAAAGTAAAGGAGTACAAGAAGCCGATGCAATCCTGACGTATGTGTGGAACTTGGTGTGATCCTACAAGGACTTTGGCAGGCCAAGCAGTCATAAGTCAGAAGTTATTTCCCTTCTCTCCCATATGAATTTGAACAAAGTGATTGCCTTATTCTCGGTCTAAAAACCACCAAGATGATTCAGGGACTGGAGGTTAAAACATATGAAGAACAGTTGCAGGAATTGGGTATGTCTAGTTTAATGAAAAGAAGGACTAGAGGTGACGTGATAGCAGTGTTCCAATATTTGAGGGGCTGCCACAAAGAAGAAGGGGTCAACCTATTCTCCAAAACTCCTGAAGGCAAGATAAGAAGGAATGCATGAAAACTAATCAACCTAGATGTAAGGAGAAATTTCCTGACAGAACAATTAATCAGTGGAACGGCTTGCCTCCAGAAGTTGTGGGTGCTTCATCACTGGACGCTTTTAAGAAGAGATTGGACAACCATTTGTCTGTTATAAAGTTTTCCTGCTTGAGCAGGTGCCTGGATCAGAAGACCTTCAAGGTCCCTTCAGACTCTGTTATTCTGTTAATTGTGATATAGCGATATTCATACATTGTACTAAGTCAAACCCACATGGATGGGTTTGATTTCTGTTTTACACCCCCTCCCCAGGAATTAGGGAGAGTCTCCTCTGAGATTCTTGCCCTGCCCACTATCTAGCTGTGGACTATGCGGTCCCCCAGACATCAGAACATTTCCTAGGTGGAGTCTCTGTGTCCAGCCTGCCAAGGTCATTGCACATATCTTGTTTTTAATGACTGAGCAGCTATGCTAATATACTATCTATCTTGTTGTTCAGTTGCTAAGTCATGATTCTTCTCCACCCCATGGACCACAGCACACCAGGCTCCCCTGTCCTCCTCTGTCTCCCAGAGTTTGCCCAAATTCATGTTCATTGCATCAATGACACTATCTAAGCATCTCATCCTCTGCCCTCCTCTTCTCCTTTTGCCTTCAATCTTTCCCAACATCAGGGTCTTCTCCAAGGAGTCCTCTCTCTCATTAGGTGGCATATATACTATCTATCTACTATCTACATATCTATATCTATATGTCTGTCTGTCTGTCTATCATCTATCTATCTATCTATCTATCTATCTATCTATCTATCTATCTATCTATCTATCTATCTATCTATCTATCTATCTATCTATCTATCTATCTATCTATCTATCTATCGCTAATATATGTTACCAATGTAATAATGACCAGTTATTATACCCAAACAGGAGAATGCTTATTGTTCTCATAAGTGACCCACTAATATCACTGTTACTGCTACATTTCCACCAGATGGCGCCATTTCAAAACAATACAGCCTTTAAGTGTCATGCAATAAATTTTCATGTGGGTATTTTGATTCATCAAAAAACTTCAGTTGAAAAGGGTCGAACCTCACTGGCCAGTGATTATCAAGTGTGGCAGGAAATGCAAAAACAAAAATCAATGCACCGTAAAGGTAGAATATAGAGAAACCCTTTTATGACAAGTGGGGCTAATTAATTTTAAACAGGAGCAAACAAGTACAGAAAATGTGAAAATAAGCTTATTAATAAACAACATAGGTCAAGTCGGTGCTGAACTCTGCTTTTTTCACCCATGTTAATTTTAAAGATGTGACAGTAAGCTATTTTTGGTGTTGTCTACTACATTATAACAGCATAGTCTTTCCTTTTTCTAAGATATTTTTAATCAACTAACTTCTCTGTAGGCAATTCCAGTAAAAATTGATTAAAACAATGAGACTTTCAGCCCAATCCAATATATATTTAATAAATTAAATAGGATCTCTCTCAAGTAGCTGTTAGGAGCGCTTGGAATAAATGGGACTTACGTTGTTCTCTGTAAACATATGTCAAACACTTAAATCATTTTACTATTCATTTTGATGGAAATTACCACAATCCAAGTGCACCAGCAAATATGTCCTTACTGAATATAAAAGAGAGCAGAAAAGTTTGTAAGAGATCTGTACACTTAAGCCAATTTTGGATAAAGGTATAGTATTGTATTAAAGGACAGCCATAAATATGCAGGATAATATGTGAACAAATGCAAGCTTTGTCAAACTGACAATTGGTAGTTAATATTATTGTCTATTATGCTAATATTTATTGTATATTTTCAGTCATCTCCTATCTGGCTGCTGCTTCCACATGATTCTACTTGGCATCTGGCAATTCTTTCCAGATCTGTCTTCACTCAAGTCTTTTAATCTTCTGTATGTGCATCTTTTTAAGAAGAACTAAGTCTAGTTAAGGTCAATGCCATTGGCCCCAATCCAACACCATTGATGGTCTTTCTACTTGGTCATTCTGGAATATTATGCAACTTATTTAATAGTTGGATGTTCCTTCCCTCCCCCCTTGTGATTCCTTACTTGTTTTGTGTGTCTATTCAGTTCTAAAATGAAGCTGTAATCTTTACACCACTTTGAATGCTTTGGAAAAATACAGTACAGGTAGTCTTTGACTTACGACAAAATTGGCCACTGGCATGTATTTAAGACAGTTGCGCTGTCCTGGGGTTATGCAATCAGCATTTGTGATCTTTCCACTGGCTTCCAACAAGCAAAGTCAATGTGAGAAGGCAGATTTGCTTAATGACTGTGATTCACTTAACAACTGGAGTTACTCCCTTAGCAACTGTGGCAAAAATGGTCGTAAAATTGGGTGCAACTCATGTGATTTACTTAACAATTGCCTTGCTTAGCAATGGAAATTTTGGCCCCAGTCGTGGACGTAAGTTGAGGACTACCTGTATTTGTTGGATAAGTGGGATCAATCCAACCTATATCATTCATTTAGAACTTTAGACTGTAATCTAAATTCACTTAGCAAGGATGTGTAAGTTACTTGTGGAGTAACTGCAATGTTATTTCTTGAACCGTGTGTTCTGACCAACATTTCATTCTAATGAAACGTTGGTTATTTTCCAGAACAATCTTACTGATTTCATTCTTAATCAGATAATAACTGTGAAATGTATACCTCCAAATATAAATAACAAACAAATAAATAAATAATCTAGGCAAAAGCTATTGATTATTGATTAAGGTTAGAGCCATATCTCACCCTCCTAATTTAACTTTTTTTTCAAGTGGTGCTGAGTGACTATGTCTTTTGGCAAGCTAAAAGAACACGAACAGCTTAAAATAAGGAATTGCTTTAGACAGTTAGGTGTACACAAAACCGATTATCTATTTGGTTTCTTGCATATTTAGTGCTTTTCTTGGAAGCTTTTCTTAAAAAAAGAGAGAGAGAGGCTATACATAAAGCTAATAGCATTCATCACATTAAAAAACATAATAACTCTGCTAATACAAGCTTTTCTAGCAGTATTGCTATAAATACTAGCAATACTAGCAACCTAAAAGCCCATTTGAACAAAACAGCCAAGAAAGAATCTGCAAATGGGCTCTAGCAAAAGGAAAACACATTTCAGCATTCCCATTCTAAATCTTTTCCAAACGGTGATTTTAGGAAGCCACGTGATAGGGTGAACAGGGGAGAGAATAGAATTCAATTCTGCTATTTTCTCCCAACCCATGAATTCCTCTAAGCAGTTTATTCATGATAAAAACTGAGGAAGGAAGGAAAACTGTAGAAAAGTCATAAGTGCTCCATCACTGGAGGTTTTAAAGCAGAGATTGGACAACCACTTGTCTGAAATGGTATAAGGGTCTCTTGTTTGGGCAGGGGATTAGAATGGAAGACCTCCAAAGTCCCTTCCAACTCTGTTAGTCTGTTATTCGTCCCAGTAACTGGATGCAAGAAGAAGGGTCCTTTTTATTGACAATGTTCTTTTAATTATTCCCCAAAGATATCAGTCACAAAGCCAGAACATCTGCAGAATCCATTGACAACATTTCTCCATTATTGGTTAAATGGAAACCGATACGTATTTTTAAACAAATGTCTAATGCAGAATTATAGACTGATTCTAAAGAATGCATTGAACACCTAAAAAGTATAAAATCTATATATCAACATCAAAAGCCAGGTGCTTTTTTGCAGGTGGAAAAAGATGCAATTTCCTGTAAATTTAAGTTTACATTTCTAATAAACATTTTTTTTAAAAAAATTAAAAACCCAAAACAGCCACACTATTTTGCATTTTGTACTACTCTGAAAATAATAAACATACACGGATGCTTTTAAAAAGAAATGAACCATTCTCTCCAACATCATGATAAGTCTTTCGCTAATATATCGCAGAATGATAACATCATTGAGCGCTAAAGCTTTCCTCTTGAAGAAATAGTGATTAAACTTCATTAAGTTTTTAATTTGTTAGACAATGAGCCTTAACAAATGTACACTGGTAAAAAGTTATCCAAGTATTGTTAAAGATCATAAAAGCAGTCAATGGCAATTTTTTCTACCTTCTGCCATCCAGATGTTTTATCTACTATAATTTCCAGTCAGCCACTTTTGTGGATTCTAGGAGTTATTATTCAACACATCTGGAAAGCGTTATGTTGAGAAAGGCTGTCCTGATGTGTATTCTGCTTAGACACTTTCTAGATCCACTCAGATTGTGCAAAGTGTATAAAACACAACCCTAATTTCCAGTGCTCTTTAAATATCTATTACTGGTAACATTATCTTTTTTTTAAAAAAAAATTGTGTGGATAACACTGTAACTAACTTCCATATTATCTTAACTGGAATCTTAAGCTCAATAGCACAAAGGACAGGAGGAAGTTGGGCAGGTAAATACTTTATTTCATTTATATAATAATACACACTTCTGTCTTTGTTGACACATTGGCATCAACAGCATAACAAGAACTGCATAATAACGTGGAAGAGAACAAAACACAAGAACGACACCCCAAACCACAACCCGCCCAATCACATACTGGGCTGGTAGGATAGGCAACTATATATGGCACAATTAACTATATTACCTATTATTTAGGCGGCTAGCAAAATACCTGCATAACTGAGAGAATTTCTACATCCCAACACTCTTGACACTGAGCAATTTCTCTCTGTTTCTCTTTTTTTCTCTCTCTCTCCCTTCCTTTCCATTATAATACCTCAGTTTCTGGATTTCACAATACCCATGTTTATCTCTAAGGGAGAGAAGAAGCCTTAACATTTTCTCAGTAATTTAAACTTTTAACTAGTCTTATTTGAAATTATCTTTGTTAATCCCCAGGGTCAAGAGGCTTCACATTCTCTCTCTGCTGCAATATTCTGCTTCTTCCTGAAACATATTCTCTCTTTACTGTTCAACCCACTGAGTAACTTCGACTTCACATTTCTTTGACATATACAGGCTGTGGGCACCTTGCAAGGGCTTCTGTTCCTAATTTAACACTGCATAACGTAAGGTTCTGTATCCATCCTGAAATTTAGTATGCTGCTTGCACAACTAGATGTCAGTGCACTTCAGGTCACCTCAGTTAAACAGTGCTATTTATCTGGACCCAGGATATGTGTCTTCTCTGTTGTGGCGCCTGCCCTCTGGAATGAGGTTCCACCAGAGATCCATTTAGATCCCACCCTGATGATGTTCCAGAAAGTTTTAAGAACTTGGCTGTCCTCCCAGGCCTTGTGGTAGGATATATGTGGAGCCTTGTTATTTATATTTTTTTGTTAATAGGGATTGCATTTTTGTTTTTATTGTTGTCCTTATTGTTCGCATTTGATGTAAGCTTTCCAAAGATATTCTGGAGTTGAGTAGCTTCTAAATGAAAGAAAGGAAGGAAGGAAGGAAGGAAGGAAGGAAGGAAGGAAGGAAGGAAGGAAGGAAAGAAATTCTAGTGTTTCATGGAGATTTCCTGTAAAATATTCAGGGAGAATGAAATATATTTACTACCCCAAGTTTGTTTTAAGTTCTATGCATTTAATTATAGGTATATGACTTGATATGGGAGCCAGTTTTGGTATAGTGGTTGAGGCATGAGACTGAAACTGGGAGACTGTGAATTCTAGTCCTCCCTTGGGCATGAAATCAGTTGAATGTCCTTGTGTTAATCACTTTCTCTCAGTGCTAGGAAGGAGGCAATGGCAAACCACTTCTGAAAAAGCTGCCCCAAAAACTGTAGGGGAGCACCATTCAGATATGCGGTCTTGATCTTCCAGAATTCTTAGCAATACCCTCCAGGAATTCTGGAAGGTTAAATTCATCTGCTCAGGAAGACTGATACATGGAGAAGGAGAAGGAGAAGGAGAAGGAGAAGGAGAAGAAGATTTGCCCTGTCCTCCTCTCTCCTTTGGTTTATGAATAAATAAAATTTTTGTCCATGAACAAAAACATGAGCAAAAAACACCTGGCCAATTGAATGATAGATCGTTGCTATGATGTTACTGTTACTAGCCAGAAAGAAGAATAAACTGCAGGAAACAATGAGAAATGTCCCATCACTGTGCAGGTTCTCCAAATCCAATTAATTGTTACACTGAAAGCTCTTATTCACAGCAAAACAAGTTGGAGAGGAAGATGGTCAATTTCCCAATTTTGCTTAGTAATCAATAGCATTTTTACTGGTTTTCTAAAACTCTGCAATATTCTAACTGTTTGTCAAATCCTTTTGAGGATTTTGTCAAAATCCTTTTGAGGGGGAGAATGGAAGAGTGGTAAAGTATGATATAATATAATGTGGATGGATTTCACCTTGTGGAAGTCATGGGAGGAGGGGAGGGTTAGGGAGGGTTAGGGAGGGAAGCGGGGGGGGGGGGAAATGGGAAAATTTGTATTTGTAAAACTTTTTCAATAAAAAAAAATCCTTTTGAAATCAACACAAACCTCATCCTGATTTCCTCCAACCTCCCCCTCCCTCTCCCCGCTTCTTTTGGGACTCGCTGTAGTTTCCACAGTTGATGTTCTAGGCAAGAAGTTTTGTTTCTATCCTTCTTGGATACGGCACGTCATAAGAAAGCCAAGAGTAGGAGACCCATTCTTTCATCCCGCACCCTACCACTTCACCATACATTGGGCATTTAGGCCATTCTTAACAGAAACCAGAAAAGCTTCATGCAAAGCAGCCTGAAAACCATTTTCTGGAACTCATGGAAAAACAGGAGCCCATGGTGGGTGACCAGTGGGAAGCTCTCCCTCCCATTGACAAGGAAAAATTGGGAGCCTTGCAGGAGCAGATGCCTTGCTTCTCACCATGAGACAATAGGACCTAAAAGAGACTGATCTTCCAGGGGAGCCATTTACAAGGAATTCCCTTGTAAATGTAAAAGCCATTTACAATGATTCCCTCTGCTTTGCTGCTGGCCCTGAGAAGCTGCTGAAAGAGCCACCGATTGTAAATGCAGAATTTTCTCTCTGTGTGGTTATGCTCGCCTTCTGCAGTGCAGTCAAACCAAGATATTTTTTTTATTGCTGTTCTTAATGCATTCTTCTAAGCTACCCAGTGCTGCAGAAGGAGTGGGTGGCATGTAACATTTAAACAACAAACTTTATTTCTTTTCTTAAAAAAAAAAGGTGGTATATTAAAGAAAGAAGAAAGAAGAAAGAAAGAAAGAAAGAGAGAGAGAGAAAGAGAGAGAGAGAGAGAAAGAGGTTGGAAGGTAAGAGGAAGGAAGGAAGGAAGGAAGGAAAGGGAAGGAAGAAAGATAAATAGAAGGGAGGGAGGAAGGAAGGAAAGAAAGAAAGAAAAAAGAAAAGGGAAGAAAGAAAGAAAGAAAATAAGAGGTTGGAAGGTAAGAGGAAAGGATGGAGGGAGGGAGGGAGGAAAGAAAAAGAAAAAAGAAAAGGGAAGGAAGGAAGGAAAGGGAAGGAAGAAATATAAATAGAAGAGAAGGAGGATGGAAAGAAAGAAAGAAAGAAAAGAGAAAAGGGAAGGAACAAGGAAGGAAAGAAGGAAAGGGAAGAAAGATAAATAGAGGGAGGGAGGAAGGAAAAAGAAAGAAAAAAGAAAAGGGAAGGAAGGGGAAGGAAGAAAGATAAATAGGGAGGGAGGAAAGAAAGAAAAAAGTAAAGGGAAGGAAGGAAGGAATGAAAGGGAAGGATGAAAGATAAATAGAAGGGAGGGAGGGAGGAAGGAAAGAAAAGAAAAAAGGGAAGGAAGGAAGGGGAAGGAAGAAAGATAAATAGGGAGAGAGGGAGGAAAGGAAGGAAAGAAAAAAGAAAAGGGAAGGAAGGAAGGAAGGGGAAGGAAGGAAGGAAGATAAATAGAAGGAAGGAAGGAAGGTAGGTAGGTTGCCCAAAGAACTTGTCTCTCATATGCCAAGCAAAATTTGTTTTCCATATATATTCACATCTTGCTATACAGTTGAGATAGTTATGTCAAAACATTTTTTCCCCTAAACAAGGGGGATGTTTTTGTATAACAAAGAGATGTCAGTAAGTATAAAGTGTAAAATGCTGCCATTCCTGACCCTGCTAACCAACCCCTGACAAGTGAGATCTGGCTCAAGAGACACCTGGTGATACTAAGTCATTTCATTATATTGATCAGAAAGAAAGTAAATGAGACAAAATGTCCTGGGCTGACTTTGAGCTCCTTAAAGTCTGAGGACTGAAGTGGCATAAAAGACCAAGGAAGTAAATAAAGTTGTTAAAGGAGATGATGATGATCATTGATGATGATGCTATCCATTCAATTAGGTCTGATTTCCGAGGATTCTATAGTCCAGCTCTCATTTTCTGATTTTCTATTGTTTCTTTCAGTTGTTTTATGCTCTGTCTGTTATCTGGCTCCTGTATTTTGGGTGGCCTGGTTTCCTTTTACCACTGACCATTCTGAGCATAACTGCCTATTTCCGTGAGTTGGGTCGCATGACATGGCCGATATAAGCAAAGTGGACTTTTGGTTTTTTGCCTTCCAGCAACATGTCTGGTTTTATACACTTCATTACTTGCTTATTTGTCACCTTTGCTGTCCAAGGAACATGCAGGAGCCTTCTCCACAGAAGAAGCTCAAATGAGTGGATTTGCCCTCCTGTCTAATTCTTTCATGGCCCAACTTTCACAACCGGAGTTAGCTGTGGGAAACACGACGGTGCAGATAAATTTGCATTTAATTGCCAGGCTGATGTCCTTGCTTTTCCATACGGTCATCATGGCTTAATTTTATTCTGTTTAAAGAAAAATCCATGTGTTCTAAACAAGTCTTCTTGTAAGAGGTGCAACAGAGTAGAATCTGATATTTGTTTCAATTGTTTCTGAGCTATGTGGGAATTCCCTTTCCCTGAATAGTTCCTCATAGATCTTCTTTGGGAAATTGGTGAATGGAGCAGATTCAAATGAGTTAATGACATTATCCAGAGACATTTCAGCACAGCAAGTTGATTTAAATACCTAATTAGGCCACTGCTATAAATCTGTGCACTTAAACAGAGTGAGTTTTTTTAATCAGTCGCTATAGTTTGACTACCTCTGCCAAGGATCCTCTGTTTAATTTCCAGTTGTACACAATCAGGAATTATACTTTTCTAAAAAGACGCTGAGCTTGTTGATCAGAAAGGTCGGCAGTTCGGCAGTTCAAATCCCTAGTACAGGTCTCTTGTGTGAGCAGGGGGTTGGATTAGATGACCTCCAGGGTCCCTTCTAACTCTGTTACTGTTACTTCTAGTGGTGAAATTTTTATCTGCACATAAAAAGAAAGATAAGCTCCTCTAAACCTTGTATAATTATTGGAGAATGCATGGGTTTTTTTTGGATGTGGTTATAAAAGTGTATTATGTCCATCAATACAAATTTGCTTAGAAGTAATTCCTTACCAAACCTAAAGCTCTTTACTCCCAGGAAAATGTGTATACGTTTGCACTTTTAAATAGTCTCCGTTTGCATAGAGCAGAACTAATTGCCAAAGAAAAAGACTTTTTTTTTTCCAAAGTGCAAAGCGGAAATCAACTTCACCTGATTACACTGTTCGATTCAAACTGTGAAGAATAAACCAGTTTTTTTTTTTTAAAGAGAGAGAGGAAAAGAGACAACCCTGAGAAATGGAAAAAAAAAAGAAGTTATTTTTGCTAAGTTTCAAAAGTAAGTGCTAGGTATCTTCAGTGGTGGGATTCAGCCAGTTCGCACGACTTCGGGAGAACTGGTTGTTAACTTTCTGAGCAGTTTGGCAAACTGGTTGTTAGAAGAAATCATTAGGGTAGAGAACCGATTGTTAAATTACTTGAATCCCACCACTGGGTATCTTCCATTGGGGCAATTTTAAAATCGCCCACATTCTGTCATTTAGAATGGGAAAGGTAAAACACATCTGAGACGAAATGGAGCAGGGACGCCACAATAACTGTGGCAATATTAGCCAGTGTGCTAATACAGGTAATCCTCGATTTACAACCATTCATTTCATGACTGTTTAAAGTTATAAAGGCATTGAAAAAAGGGACTGATGTCCATTTTTCACCATTATACAACTGGTGTAGCATCTCCATGGTCATGTGATCAAAATTCAGACACTTGGAAACTGACTCATATTTATGATGGTTGCAGTGTCTCAAGCTCATGTGTTCGTCTTTTCCAATCTTCTGACAAGCAAAGTCAATGGGGAAACCAGATTCAATTAACAACTATGTTACAAACTTAACAACTGAAGTGTTTCACTTAACAGCTGTGACAAGAAATGTCATAAAACAGGGCAAAACTCAGTTAACTAATGTTTTGCTTAGCAACAAAAATGCGGGGCTCAATTGTGGTCGTACATCAAGGACTACCTGTAGAGCAGGGATGTCAAATTTGATCCCGTCGTGAGTTGCATCAGGAGTTTGTTTGCTCTTGGTCATTGCGGTTGACTGGGTGGCCATGACAGGCCTCAAGGTGGCAGGGGCCGGTCCCTTGCCATCTCCAGGACGGCCCCATGGGCCAACTCTGCAGCCTATTGTGGGCCAGATCTGGCCCACATGCCACGTGTTTGCCACGTCTGCTGTAGAGCAAGGAAATTCAGCATACAGAAAGGTGCCAGTAATCTCATTGTCCACGGATGATGACAAAGGCATCCCAGCAAACTGAAACTAAATTGAAATGCTCCACACAAGCTAATGTCAAGAAACAAATGTAACCCTATATACTTGCAAAATATCAACATACAGAATAACAGAGTTGGAAGGGACCTTGGAGGTCTTCTAGACCAACCCGCTGTATCCTACACCATTTCAGAAAAATGACTGTCCAGACTCTTCTTAAAAACTTCCCATGATGAAGCACCTACAACTTCTGAATGCAAGTTGTTCCACTGGTTAATTGTCCTCACTGTTAGGAAATTTCTTCTTAGTTCTACATTGCATTCATTGATTCTTGTCTTGCCTTCTGGTACTTTGGAAAATAGGTCCAATACAAGTATGTAAATCATGTTTTTTTTTTTGTCATGACAGCAATATGTGCATGCTATCCCTTACCACCCCATTGCCTGCCCATTAGAGCCCCATGGTTATTTGTTTGTATCCTACCTTTATTATTTTTACAAATAACTCAAGTTAGCGAATATACCTAATACTCTTTCCTCTTCCTATTTCCCCCCCCCAAAATAAAACCCTGTGAGTTCTTAAGCTGAAAGAGAGTGACTGACCCAAAGTTATAAAAGTTAGCTTTTATAGCTAAGGTAGGACTAGGACTCATGGTCTCCCAGTTTCTAGCCTGGTGCCTTAACCACTAGACCAAACGAGCTTAATCATGAGGATGTTTTGAATGCCTGTCTCTTTGCTGTGTTGCAACACAGACATACATTATCAAATATCGGTGGAGAAGGGATAATGCAAGGAAAAGGCTTGCCTTCCACATCTGTTGGAAGCAGGGGTGGGTTCTACCTACCTTTACTACTGGTTTGTAGTGGGGCCGTGCACGCATGCGCTTGCTTTGCTTGTGCACGCTCTTCTACACATGTTCTGATGACGTCAGGGTCACTGGGTAGAGCCTCCCGCCGGTTTTACTACTGGTTCTATAGAACCGGTCCGAACCGGGGGCAACCCACCACTGGTTGGAAGGCTTTGCAAATATATGCAGTTGGTCACTCAATGAAAGATAAAATGGAGTTAAGGTCCAGTCTAACTAGTCTCTTAAGCTTCCATGGCCAATATGCCACTGAAGTCAAGTAGATTCTATATTTTCCTGAATGCCATCACTCTGCTAAACAACTAATTCCCACAATACTGTCAAATTATTTACTAAGACTGTATTACTATTATTCTTCTCATCCTTCCTATTACCTATCTCCTTCCACTTACGACTATAACCTTGTTGCTTGTATCTCTATGATTTATATTGTTTCATTTGTTTCCTAGTATGATTTGATTGCTTATTTAATAGCCTATGACTATCACTAACTGTTGTATCTTATGATTCTTGATGAATGTATTTTTTTTCCTTTATGTACACTGAGAGCAAATGCACCAAAGACAAATTCCTTGTGTGTCCAATCACACTTAGCCGATAAAGAATTCTATTCTATTCTATTCTATTCTATTCTATTCTATTCTATTCTATTCTATTCTATTCTATTCTATTCTATTCTATTCTATTCTATTCTATTCTATTCTATTCTATTCTAAAGATGCCCCGCTCTGTAGCTTGATCACGGCCTGTTAGAATGCCATCTATTATGCAACTGAATAAATGAAATATAAAATAGTATGAAGGAGATACTGGGATTAATGTATAGGGTTTTCTTTCCTTTATCTATACTATCTACATGCATTTTGGCTTATAAATGTAGTCTGCTTGAAAGTGTGATTTTTGTAAATGCCTAAAGATTGGTAGAAGGGCCAGTGAGCATGAATCATACTTCTTGTCTAAGCATTCAGTTGCATGTTCTACCCAAGGCTTCTATAAACTGCAATTCATTTTTATTTATTTATTGGTACATTTATATAGCTGCCCATCTCACATCTGTGACTCTGGAAGGCTTACAATGTTAAAAACACAAAAGCAATACAACAAATTGCAAATGAAATAGAACAACAAAAATCATTGAAGATAATAAAAAACCCCGCTATTTAAAAGAAAAATCATAAAAACTATAAGAGAGCACAATCAAATTTCCTAGCACTGAAGACACTTCGTAAGTTCTACGCTACTGCTACTAGATCCCCAGGCCAGATTGCAAAGCCAAATCCTTTTGGGAAGGATGGGAAGGCTAACAAGATCAGGGTTAGCCTGACCTCAGGGGAAGTGAGGTTCCAGAGAGCAGGTGCTGCAGCAAATATAGCTCTCCTCTTGGATCAAGTCAGATGAAATTCATTTGTGGACAAGACCCACATAATACACTTTCTATCAGATTTGATGGGATGGGTAGATATGATTGGGGAGAGGTGGTTCCTCAAATAGCCTGGCTCCATGAATATATGGATTTGTAGACTTTATCAACACCTTTGAATTGAACCCAGAATAGTGGTGGGTTGCTCCCGGTTCTGTCCGGTTCTTTAGAACCGGTAGTAAAAGCAGTGGGAGGCTCCACCCACCTGCCCGGATGTCATAATTGATGATCTGCACATGCACAGAAGCTTCTGTGCATGCGCAGAAGTGCGCACACACTCCCATTGCGAATCGGTCTTAAAGGTAAGTAGAACCCACCCCTGACCCAGAAGCAAACTAGTAGCAACAGAGCAAAAGTGTAACATGCAGTGATCTAAGTGTGTACACAGCTGCTTAGGCTGCCAGATTTTGCACCAGCTAAAGCCTCCAGATACTCCTCAAGGGCAGCCCCACATGGAACACATTACAGTAATCCATGCAGGAGGTGTCCAGGTATGAATGATTGAGTGTAGGGCCTTCCCAACCCAGGAGTAGATGCAACTGAAACACAACACCAAGTTACACAAAGGCCCTCTTGGCTATGACTACCAGCTGCTCATTGAGCAGAAGTTGTGATCTCAGAAGGTCCCCCATATCATTCCTTATGCTGCAACCCAGATCCTGGGAAGCTGCGTATCATCAGCACCATAAATATATATCACATGGTGATGCAAGGTCAACTGCACTTTAACAATGATACAGCAGAAGACCCAAAGGTTAGGAGGAAAGAAGAATGCTAAGGCTGAATGCTTTAATGCCATGCACCAAAAAAATAAATAAATGTGAGGATAATTCCAAAACAGATCCAGAAGATTTTCCACATCATTTGAGAACAATAAAATAAGGATGCACCATTCTTGTGGGAAGGCAACATTAAATCTAAATTTGCCAATCTATACTTCATCAGGAATTGGTCAGAGTATAATTCTGGGAACCGGAAGTCCAGCTCATAGGTTAATGATCTGTTCTACAATATAAGGAAATCATTTATTGAAACAGTCCTATTGTTGTTCTACCAATCTTAGTATCCTGTGCTGGACCACCTAGGTAGCTCCAGTATGAATGCTAAAATCCCCCAGTACTGGAGTTTTCCAATACCAAGCCTATAATCACCTCGGCCATCTATATAAGGCGGGAGTCTCCAACCTTGGCAACTTTAAGACTTGCGGACTTCAACTCCCAGAATTCTGGGAGTTGAAGTCCACAAGTCTTAAAGTTGCCAAGGTTGGAGATCCCTGACATAAGGAGACTAAAGAACAACGGGATAATCAATAAAGTTGTATATATACAATCCAGTCTTCAGGACCCCAATATCCTCCAATTATGTTGAACTACAATTCTCTTCATATATAGATATAGGTCAGTATTGGGCAGAGTGAATGTTGAATGCATTTGAAGAGCAACAGTTTGGGAAAATCTACCATCACCTGTCTCTTTCATCTAACCAGCATAGGTAACAGGTGTTTCTCAATTTACCACCATTCCTTTAGTGACCGTTCCAAGTTACAAGGGCACTGAAAAAAAGTGAGTTATGACTGTTTTTCGCCCTTATGACCATTTCAGCATCCCCATGTCATGCAGTCAAAATTTAGACGCTTGGCAACTGGCTCATATTTATGACTGTTGCTGTGTCCCAAGGTCATGTGATCACCTTTTGCAACCTTCTGACAAGCCAAGTCAATGAGGAAGCCAAATTCATTTAACAACTGTGTTACTAACTTAACAACTGCAGGGATTCACTTAACAGCTGACGCAAGAAAGGTCGTAAAAACAGGGCAAAACTGACTTAACAACTGTCTTTCTTAGCGAGGGGAATTACAGGTAGTTGAGGACTACCTGTACTCAAACTGGGCATTTGACAGAGCTGGATTTTCTGATGCAGCTGACTCATTCCATGCTGCATCGCTAGAGCACTGCATATACAGGTGGATAAATCAAGATTGTGCATGTGATGCATGGCGCTATGAACTTACTATGAGCTCTCCGGTATTATTTTGTATTAATATTGACAATATGTTGTTGAGGTTGAGTAAAATAGATATAGATATTATAGCATTATACAATTTCCATTTTTCACAGACTATAAAACCAGTAATGATATGAGAAATAGGACAGTTTGCTGGATTTTCCAAACTGCAAATAAGTTAGTACTCACTTTCAACTTTATTCAAAGAGTAAGGTCAAACATCACTTCCTAAGGCATCTTTTTAAAAGCATAAATCACAAGAACCTATTTATCTTCATAGTTTTGTAAGCCAAACTAATAAGAATCCAAGGGCTAAGGGGGGGAAAATGGCATAAATTGTAAGAATCTGAATTTACCTCTTCCAATCAATTGGTTTTAGTTCGAGCACTAAAACTTTTTCAGTAGGTAAAGTATAATTTGTATTATAACCAAAGATTCTGGGCAAAATTACATACTTTAATCATTAATGAGTTGAAAGGTTAGAAATACGATAGGTAAAACAGTGGAGCTAAAAAATGCTTAGCAGATCACCGAGAAATATTACTAAGATAATCAAGTTATTCCTTTTCCTCTACTCGGGGACTTGAAGCCAATTAATTTGACTAGTCATTTCATCCCAAAAAGAGAATTAAAGTTATGTCAGGGTATGCAAAAGGATGGTTATTAACCTCTGTTCCAATGCATCTAGCAAACCTATGGAGTATTTTCCAAGCTTCAAATATTAATTTTCTTTGAACTTTTTTAAACAAAGTATTGCCTTTGGGTCTATACTTAAAGTTAGATGGATTGTGTTCAGCAGTTTTAATTAAAACCATTCAATTAATCCAAACAAAGCTGATGCCAATGTCTAGTAACACTTGCAAAATTCTGGTAAATAATGACTAACTAAATAAATCCTGAATCAAGGAGAACTGATTTTTTTCCCCTTGGAAATCTTAGTCAACACCAACAGCACCCATCTCTCTTTCTCATTCAAGTCATTAGATAGTAAAAGGCCATTTAATGCTTGAGGAGACAATAATCCAGTATGCGGAAAACATGGAGGAGAGATCGAAGGCATGTGCTTTGGTCCCTCCCTCTGACATCATAGAGCTCCTCCCCTTAAACTCCCCCCATTTCCTGGAGAGAGACCAGAACAGCATTTAACTGAATGCTATTACATTCTCTCCCCTGACCGGGAAACCAGATTAGTGAGACTTCACAATCTCATAGGAAGAGTGATGACATGAACAGGATTTCCATAGGGACTAGGGCAGTGGTGAAATCCATTTTTTTAAAACTACCGGTTCTGTGCGCGTGGTGTGGCTTGGTGGGCGTGGCTTGGTGGGCATGGCAGGGGAAGGATCCTGCAAAATCTCCATTCCCTCCCCACTTCTGGGGGAAGGATCCTGCAAAATCCCCATTCCCACCCCACTCCAGGGGAAGGATATTGCAAAATCCCCATTCCCACCCCACTCTGGGGCCTGCCAGAGGTGGTATTTGCCAGTTCTCCGAACTGCTCAAAATTTCTGCTACCGGTTCTCCAGAACCTGTCAGAACCTGCTGGATTTCATCCCTGGACTAGGGGTGACATGATAGCAGTGTGCCTTATCTAAGGGGCTGCCTGAAAGAAAAGGGAGTCAAGCTATTCTCCAAATCACCTCACAGCAGGACAAGAAATAATGGAAACTAATCAAGGAGAGAACCAACCTAGAAATAAGGAGCAATTGTCTGTTCTTGAGAATAATTCATCAGTGGAATGACTTGCCTACAGAAGTTGTGGGTGCTCTATCATTGGAGGTTTTTAAGAAGACATTGGACAACACTTTGTGTGAAATGATACATGCTTGAGCAGGACTTGGACTAGAAGAGCTCTATAGTCTCTTCCAACTCTATTATTCTGTTATTCTATATTGCCATGGGATGTAGAAAAAAATTCCTCTTGCTGAGGATAAACTTCTGTTTATATAATTAAAGATTTTAAAAATCTTTCCTATAGCTGAAAAAGTGTTCAATTAGCACGCTGACGAGGATATTTAGAAGTCTTTTCTGAGCGTATGAAATATAATCTGGTATGGATCATGATTGAGATAGGAGTGCCAGAAGGTGTATGATACTTCTACAGACAACAAACATCCAAGGAAATAAACACTGCTTTCACTAAACATTCCAGGTGAGATTTCCTCTTTTGCTATCAACAATCAAATTGTAGATCAGAGGTGTCCGATTTTAATGTCTAACCTTGGTTTTCAATTTTGGCAACTTGTGGACTTCAGCTCCCAGAATTCCCCAGCTATGGGGAATGGTTGGCTGGGGAATTCTGGGAATTGAAGTCCATAAGTTTTAAAATTGCCATGACTGGACATCCTTGCTCCAGGCTGTAGTTTGCAGTTTTTGTTGGCTTGAGCTTATTGTGGACAGCAACTTGATAGCTGTCCTCTGAATATGGAAAAGGGGAGGGGCACAGTTTTAAGTGCAGTTTGGGGGTTTAATCCTGCAATCTTTTATTACTGTCACAAACCAGAATTAAAAATTAAAACATTAAAACAATCCAGAAGACATAATAGTATATTACACTTAGTGGTGGAATATCGATGGGCAGCCAAAGTCTGTCTAATTTCAGAGATAGTATAACAGAATTTATTTATTTATTTATTTATTGGTTTGATTTATATGCCACCCTTCTTCGGAGACTCAGGGCAGCTTACAATGTGTTAAGCAATAGCCTTCATACTTTTGTATATACCTGCTTAGTAGGGATTTCGGGGGCCCCTAAACGGTGTTCTTTTTTTATACAAAGTCAGCTTATTGCCCCCACAAATTGGGTCCTCATTTTACCTACCTTGAAAGGATGGAAGGCTGAGTCAACCTTGAGCCTGGTGAGATCTGAACTTGCAGTAATTGCAGGCAGCTGGTGCTACTTAACAGCAGTTTAGTCTGCTGCGCCACCAAGGCTCTTTCAAAGATTCATTTAGCTACTTTCAAAGAGACTGTACCATACTAATCTGATAATAACACCTGGACATAAAAAAGAAGAATTTCTCAGATATTTTTCCAGGTAAGGAGTCCTAAAATGAATCGGTGAATCCTTATAGAGCAGGAGTGGGGAACTATGGCTCCTTTATGACTTGTCAATTTTAATTCCCAGAATTCCTGAGCCAACATGGCTGGCTCAGGAATTCTGGGAGTTGAGGTCCACAAGTCATAAAGGGGCCATAGTACCCCACCTCTGTTATAAAGGGTACATGGATTGTGTTTTCAATGGTCCTTTGTCCACAAGGACACAATTTCAGCTCAGAGGGGACATTTTGTGCTAGCTCTCTAGAACTTCTGTGGAGAGAACTAGGATTAGTGCCCTCCGAAGTTTAGAGACCTTTATACAATATAATACTTTACCCTTCATAAAAGTCTAAACAGGCATTCCCCATCTAACATTTTTGTCCCAATCCACTCTGAGCTGACTTCAAAAAGGGATTAGAGCAGCCTCATACTTTGCACCCTTGTGTTCACCTCTCCTCTCGACTTTTCAAATGTGCTTGGCCTCTACAATTAAGAACAGTTTTCATGGAATAATTGGAAGGAACATCCTGGCCGTAATCCAGCAGGGTGAGGAGGTGACAGGCGACAGACCATTTTCAAGCAATTTCAGAGACTTCCCAGAATTGTCTGCTGTGCTAGGCTCCCCCAGTGCGTTCTCCCTGCGTTTGCCAAATAGTCTGAGAATAACATGTAGGAAAATGTACCGAAGCAAAAATGTCAGGATAAAATTACTTTGAGGACACATTTTTGCACCTGCTGGCAAGGATTCTGTCCAAAGTGATTAGAATGTATTAAAGTTGTACATCAGATGTATAATACACATGCATTACATTTTTATTATTATTCTATTGGCATATATTCTTAAAAATGAGGGATAAGATGGCCCTTGTGTGTGCAATCTCTGCACTCCTTGGAAAGAATTTTAACCCTGGGAAGCCTGCGACCTGCCCTTACTTTTCCCTTTAAGACTCTGACTGTGACCATATTTTTTTTATTTTTATTAGATTTCTATGCCGCCCTACTCCCGAAGGACTCAGGGCGGTGCACAGCCAAACAATAAAAACACATACATACAAAATTTAAAAATAGAATAAAATCAAATTAAATAATTTTGGCCCCGACAAATTTAAAACCCCAAACTTTTAAAACCAATTTAAAATTGAATATATAAAATACTAAAAGATATTTAAAAATTTAAAAATCTTTTATAAAAGAGGGGGAAAATTAGGCCAGGCCGGCCTGGTGAAATAGTAAGGTCTTTAAGGCGCGGCGGAAGGTGCGCAGATCCGGGATCCTCCGTATCTCTGGGGGGAGCTCGTTCCAGATAGTAGGTGCCCCCACAGAGAAGGCTCTCCCCCTGGGGGCCGCCAGTCGGCATTGTTTGGCTGACGGCACCCGGAGGAGCCCCTCTCTATGGGAGCGTACCGGCCGGTGGGAGGCTATTGGTGGTAGTAGGCGGTCCCGCAAGTACCCAGGTCCTAAGCCATGGAGCGCTTTAAAGGTGGTAACCAGAACCTTGAAGCGCACCTGGAAGACCACCGGGAGCCAGTGCAGCTCGCGCAGGAGGGGTGTTACATGGGAATGCCATGTCACTCCCATTACCACCCGCGCGGCCGCACTCTGCGCCAGTTGGAGCCTCCGGGTGCTCCTCAAGGGGAGCCCCATGTAGAGAGTGTTGCAATAGTCCAGGCGGGAGGTGACAAGGGCATGAGTGACCGTGCGTAACGAGTCCCGATCCAGAAAGGGACGCAACTGGCGAATCAGGCGAACCTGATGAAAAATCCTCCCGGTCACGGCCATCAAGTGCTCTTCTAAAGACAGCCGTGAATCCAGGAGGACGCCCAAGTTGCGAGCCCTCTCCGTGGGGGCCAATGATTCGCCCCCAATAGTCAGTGATGGCGTCAACTGACTATATCGGGACGTCGGAAACCACAGCCACTCAGTCTTGGATGGGTTGAGCGTGAGCCTGTTCCTCCCCATCCAGATCCGTACGGCCTCCAGGCACCGGGACATCACTTCAAGGGCATTGTTGGGGTGATCCGGGGTGGAGATGTACAGCTGGGTGTCGTCAGCCCGAAACTCCACCCTGAAACCATATGCAGGAGACCCTACATCTGCCTCTACCTAGGATTGAACTCACAACCTCCTGATTGTGAGGCAAGAGCTCCACCTCTAGGCCATCGGGTAACATTGCTTGGGGCATCGTTTCTTTTCTTATCTCTCAGCCTCTTTAATGTGGACAGACGAAAGCTTGAACTTTGACAGTGGTTAGAGTGCAGTACTGCAGGCTACTTCTGCTGATTGCTGACTGCCTGCAATTTGGCAGATTGAATCTCACCAGGCTCAAGGTTGATTGAGCCTCCCATCCTTCCGAGGTGGGTAAAATGAGGACCCAGATTGTTGGGGGAAATATGCTGACTCTGTAAACTGCTTAGAGAGAGCTGTAAAGCATTGCAAAGAAGTGTAAGTCTAAGTACTGTTGCTATGGCTATTGCTCTCTCTCATTCCCATCATATACATTTTACCTTCTGTAGCTTGGATTCATCAGCTGTCCATGAAATACAGGCAAACCTTGATTTACAACCAGTCACGTTTGCAATGCATCACAGTCATATGACTGCTATTTACTGTCTTTCTGCTGAATGTTATGGAGATTCCCAGTCATCCAGGTCAGGATTGTAAAATTGGGTTTTGGTCATGTGGTGACTTGTTTAATGACCATCATGAGCTACAATCAAAGTTGTGGGCTCAGCTTTGGTCGTAAGTCAAGAACCTCTTCTCCCTGACATTTTTACAGTGATGTTATAATTATGCATCCAACAGCAGGGCTCCCATCCATGCAAATAAGCGCACCTTGTATTAGGCCAATTCAAAGTAATAAAGCAATCGGCAAGTTTTGGGGTTGTCCACAGTCCCAACAATCAAACGTAAAATAATAGCAAAAACAAAATGTACCTGATTGATTGACTGATTGAATCTCTTATAAGAAGAATTAACATCCTGTGAGAGTCTGGTGAAAATGTTTGCCTCCTCTCTATGTATATAAAAAGCTGGGCTATCAATTCTAAGCAGCAGAGACCCGAATGGCAGCAAAGCAAGACAGAACCCTCTTTTGACTGATGTCTGGCAGACATCTGGATTTTTGCAGTCCAGATCTGGTAGTTTTAATTTTTTTTAAAAATGATTGAATGGACACGTGGCAACTGAGCAGAAAGTCTGAAGTAAATGCACTCACACAAGTAAGCCTCACTGAATTAAAGACAGCTGCCTCTCACACTAAGAGCCACAGGGCTGCAGCTTTATAATGCAATTGTACACACACCCACTGAGAAATATTCTGTATTTCACCGAGACCAATGGTACAATTGGGTGTAATGAAACCATGATCTTGCTTCTCTGGTCATCTAAGCAAATTGCTCCCAATTAATAACTTATTGGCTGGAAAATATAGCAGCTGGATCATTTCTATACCTGTGTGGTTCATGTATGGGAGCAGCTCTGTAGCGGACAAAAAAGCTCTACGGAGAATCATTAAAATTGCCCAGAATATTATTGGACTCCAGCTACCAGTCCTGGATGACATCTTCGAATCTCGCTGTTTGAGGAAGTTGCATAACATTCTCAGAGACTCTTCCCATCCTGCTTACAATCTTTTTGGACTGTTGCCTTCTGGCAGAAGATCAGGGTGGATTTTATTTAAATCGAGTTAATTTAAATCACAATTTAAATCATGATTTAAATCATTAGTAAAAAGGCTTGATTTAAATCAACTCGATTTAAGTCATAATTTTTAAGGAGCAACTGTCATCTCTGCTAGTCCTTTGACCCACTGTTGACTCACCAATAGTCCCAGTGTTGCAGAATATACAGCCGCATGCTACATAACTAAGCTCCATTTCATGTTGAATAAACTAAATTATTTATGTATCTTAAATAGAAAACTATCTTACGATAGATTTTTACTCCAAAAGTTTTTTATTAAAATAAATTCGATAAAAAAAAAAAATCCGATTTAAATAAAAAAAATCTGATTTTTTTTATCCACCCTGCAGAAGATACAGAACAATTAAAACTCGGACCACACATTTTCTGAATAGTTTTTATCCCAGAGCTATAATTGCACTCAACAATGAACTACAGGGCCACCATCAGTGAGCTGTTGTATTACTTGGTCTGTTGTGTGGATGTTTGGGTGGTTTAGGGATGGAGAATTGTGGTGGGTGGGAGTGTGTTTGGGGATTATTATGTGTGTTGGACCTGGTCTTTGGGTCTTAAGTGAATTTCATTGTATGGATACATTGTGTATACACGCACAATGACAATAAAGTTATGTATGTGTGTGTGTGTGTGTGTGTGTGTGTGTATGTATGTATGTATGTATGTATGTAGTTTACACACCCACCACTGGAGGTGTTAGGAGGTGAATGCATCCATCTGCCCATGTTCAGGAGCTGCTGGCTTTCTTTCCATAAGCGGAAAAAGCACAGCATTGCCAGCTTTTCAAGACATAAACTAAAATCTTACAATTAATTGGTCCCTAAAGAGAAGCTAATCTTTATAACCTGAAAAGAAATTAACTACCCAGGTTTTTTTTTTTTTTTAAAAGGAGGATGACAGTCCAAGGCTATTAACAGACTTGCTCTTTCCATTAAGAGCTGTGACTGACCTTAATTGCCTTTGTAAACATTATTGACACGATAAACATTAGTAAAAAGAATCCCCTGTGATACACTCAAACACTTCTTGAATTTTTTCCCCTTTCCTTTCCTTTTTAAAACTTCCATTCTACAAATAAAATTTGGAGGCAGAATTGTGGCAAGAATAAATCTCAGCGGTTGGTGAGATCTTCCTCACACCAATAACTTATTGGATCAGTTTAGCCTGCAGTGCACTTTATTGTAATCTGCAAAAAGATGGATAGATGTATGGACAATGCATCCATTTGAAAAGGCCTTAATCCCTAGAGGTCCATAAAAGACTCTTCTATTAGCTCTGCTGTGCAGCAAACTGCAGGAATTGCCTAGGGAAATTTTTCTGCCTGACATTCGTTTCCATTCAATGCCTGCTGTGCCCGACCATCAAGACCCTAAAAAAGGAACTTTCTGGAACTTCCTAGGGACTGGCAATTTATATTACTCTTTTTTCCCCTTCTCACAGCATCCATATCAATATACTACTCCACTCCCTTGCCCTGTTGCTTTTTATCTACTGAAACCCAAGAACTGAAGTACCGGTAATATCGGGATTGTATTTTAACTGATTAGTTTTTCTGCTATGAATGAAATCCCTCAGTCTAATCATTTCAAAAATTGTATGGAGCTGGGAAAATTTCCTCTAGATTCCTTCCTTTTAAAAGGACTCTGCTTTGTCTCTGAAGATCTTAAAGAACAATATATATACATGCACGCATGCATGCATACATACATATACATATACATACATACATACATACATAATATATGTATGTATGTATGTAAATATATGTCTTTTGTAGGAATTCAATAAAGTGTACACGAGCACACACACACTATTGAATTTATACAAAAAACAAAATATAAAAAAACAGAAAAAAGTAAAATAAAAGAAGAGAAGTAGAAGTGCAAGGAATAAAATAAATTTTAAAAAGAATATTTTTTTTTAATTTTCTTTAATACAGTTGCAAATATTAAAAAACATTACCATTTTGCTCTAAAATTCATTAGTATACAATATTTCTATCATCATAAACAGTTATAATCACCAAATTTCAACAATTAAAATTTCATTTCTTTCCATTTCAAGAGAAAAGTCCAAAAGTCATTATCATGTAGGAACCTTCTGGATCTCATTCTGAATCTGTACATATAAAACCGCAAAATCTGTGATTGTTTATTTGTGTCAGAAGTGCCACAATGAAAATAAGGCATACTGCATGACATAAAATTTTAAATACAAAATGCAAGGTTAAAATTGGTACAAATTAAACAGATCTCGCCCGGAAGTGAGCAACATTAGTTGTGTCCTGTCCCACTGCCATGAGATCCCCAAGTGTACATTGATTGGGGCACAAAGGACGGTTATACATGTGTGTCGTCTGCATGTCACCACAATCGTAAAGAGCAGAAGCAACCAGATAGCTCCATTTGTTCAAAGTGTCTTTGGATCTTGTTGTACCCGTGCAAAGTCTATTCAATGATTTCCATCCTTCTCAGCTTTTGACAGACCCAAGTGACAGCTCCTCCGTTGGTTCTACCCAGTATTGGCTCTTTATAGCTTTCCATAGTTCCATTCTGCTGTCAAATTTTTCAAAGTTTTCCATTGACTTCAGGAAGCTTTCCTGGATTTTAGTCTCTACTGAGCTGGTTGTAGGTCATGGAGATCTAGATATTGATGATATGAGTCTCTCTCTGTATGCTGCTTCTTCTCTGTGAACAGCAGGCAGGGCAATGCCTGCTAGATGGTAGATCTTATCTAGAGAGGTAGATTTAAGGCATCTGATAATAATTCTGCTAGCTGTGATTAAACTGCACTTAATCTGTGATTAAGTACAGAAACTCATGCTCCTAAAATGGACCCTTTGGTCAATTAACACCATTAATTGGAACTAAATGACTAGCGAATGTTGTTCTTCACATTTCAAGATGGGAAGAATGTAGAAACAACAGAATACCACTGCTATGTCAGCCTAGAATAGCTTCCTCCAAGTTGGTTTGTTTACTCATTAGAACCACAGCTCTTATAATCCTTATCCAGTATGGCCTCTTTAATTCTTGCTAAGAATTATGGAATCTAAGAAAAAAGAGAATTTAATGCACCCAATACTTTATTTGCCATAACTCCCCTGGATCAGGAAACAGAAGAAAAAAAAAGTTGAATGAGTTTTCAGTCACTTTTATGACATCATCCAAAGAGGACAGCTAGCAGGACATTCAAAACTTTTGGGGTAACCACCGAGAAGACTTGATCAAGTCTGGATGTTATCGCTTCATTTCCCTAATATAACTTTGATAGAAACAGTCTGGACCCTTAATTAATTGCAACTAACTTGTTTCATTGGTTTCAGTGTGAATTTAGTCACTTGCAACTAACATTAATTGGATTGGGAGACTTCACTTTTGCATCATTAGCTCCAGAGTAGTTTTCACAGTTATGGAATGACTACAATACATTTTGGTTTACAAGAAACAGGAGAAAGAAGACACTATGTTTTTCTGCTGTCCATCATCTCGGAAACTGCTATAATTTAAGAGGATGAAAATAATAAGATTTGTGTGTGAGAATGAGTGTGTGTGTGTGTGTCAGAGAGAGGGGGGGAAGGGAATGGGGTAGAGGGAGGGAGGTGGGGTACAAGGAAGTGAGGGTTTTTTTTCAAAAATGGTTCTAGGAATGGTTTTATTGCTGGAAAACTGCTATAATTTAAGAGGATGAAAATAATAAGATATGTAGGTGAGAATGAGTGTGTGTGTGTGTGTGTGTGAGAGAGAGAGAGGATGGGAGAGAGAGATCCTTTAGAAAATAAAAATGTTCTGGCGATTGAACTACTACTATTAGCCAGGGGTGGGCTGCTGGGGGTTCTCAGGGGTTTGGGAGAACCTCTAGCTAAGATTCTGTGCAGTTCGGAGAACCCCACTCCTGGCTGGCCCCTCCCACCCTGCTCCATCCCTCCTAGGAGTCCCTACGTGGCCTATTTTGGATGCAGGTAAGTGCAGGGCACACACGGAGCCTCAGGGAGGGCAAAAACGGGCCTACCGGAAATTTGGGAAGGCCGTTTCTGGCCTCCAGAGGGCCTCTGGAGCCTGGGGAGGCTGTTTTCACCCTCCTGAAGGCTCGAGGAAAGCCTCCAGAGCTCGGGGAGGGCAACAATGCCCCCCCGCTGTGGTGCAGGAGGCTGACTAGGCCACACCCACCATGACCACACCCACCCAGCAGAGAACCCCTTGCTAAAATTTTTGAAGCCCACCCCTGTTATTAGAATATCTTTGGACTCAGGATTACTGCTATGTGAGATCTGAGTAGTGATCTAATAATCCATATACCATCTCACCCCAAGGGGACTGGCCTATCCCATCCATCCTGGCAGAAGGAGATGCTGCAGTCCCTGTCAGTCAAATAATTCCAGTTGGCAGCACCCAGGGGAAAGAATCTTTTCTGCTGTGGCTCCCACCCTTTGGAACATTGTGTCCCCCAAGACCACACCCACCTTCTTGGCCTTCCAAAAGGGCCTAAAGAGCTGGCTCTTCCAACTAGTCTGGGGTCCCGATGGGGCCATATCATACTGGACGGGGTTCATGGATTGAGAGAAGACGTCACTCTTCCCTGTGTGTATCCCGTTCCCTTCTTTGCCACCTTCGTTAACTCTAAGTCAGTTTTAATGTTAATATTTATTATTTTCACCATCAGAGATGACCCCAGACAAAGCATAGAACAACTCCAAGAAATAGTGCAAGATCAGAAGATGTGGAGAGGCTTGAACCATAGAATCACCAAGAGTTATACAGAACTGAATGGATATCATCATGGTCATCATCACCACTACCACCATCACCGTCGTCATCATTTTCTAACATTTTAATATATTAATGTTTTATCTTGTTGGTTTTAATTGGGTAAGCCAAATTAGTTGGCGAGATGGATGGCATATAAATTTGATAAATAAATAAAGATGCTGTAATTTGGAGTCTACACCTAACAAGTCACATCATCTGTCGATCAGTCATTTATCATTTATTGCTAATTATAGCAAAAGAAAAGCCCTGGGAAGGGTGAGGAAAAAAAAAAAAAAAACAGAAGGAAGGAAACTTTAAAACAAAGCCTGCAGGATTATACTCATCCCTTCACAGTGAAATGATACATCCATCCCCTACATAATTTGATGGCGTCCTAAAAGCATACACGGTGGGGAATGGATTCTCCCTGCAAAATTCTGTTCATTTGTATCAAGCGGAGTTACAATTGTACATGGTGCTAACCTTCCCTACCGCAGCTTTCTGTTGGCATTCCTGAGCCTCCCGTTTCTCCCACAACATTATTCCATTCCTCTGTTGTCGTACTTTTGAAAGACTGTTTTACATATGATTATAGCATCTGTTTCTTTCAACAACCAGCAGGTGTTCCTGGAATACAGCGCTACCTTGACTCTCTTGCTAAATTATTATTTCCATACTGTAACTAAAGGTCATTTGGCATGCCGTGATTCCAGTATCAGGCATGCCCTTCAAATTACCCTGGGAAGGTATAACAGAATGATTGTTTCCATGAATAGTCATTAAAAACCCAGTTACATTTCACATAATTATAAAAAAAACACCACCATGTTTTGTTATACAGTCCCACACATATTGAGTACAAACTGTTCTGATATTTTACACCATTTGCTTAAATTTAGGCAAGTCAGGAGTGTCACGTCTCATGTTTCTGACTGGAAGATTTTTTTCCCCCTCTTATTCTTGAGTATATCTGTAGCAAAAGCTAACGTTCTAAATAGCCCATTATATCATTTCTTCCATACACCCAATCAACCTCTGTGCTATTATTCTGGTCATGGATTTCTATGTCTGAAATTTATAATTAAAATAAGAGAACCATCAACAACAAAAATTACCCTTGAAATACCCTTTCTCTTTATGGACTTTGCACAGAAACAAATTCACCCATCCCAAAGCATCATGGTTAACATGGAAGATTGATGACTTATACCCAATGGTTGTCATGAACTATCCTAATGGTTTCATGATGGGGCAGTTTTTTAGGAGAGCTTGAAATGTACTTTTCCTGTCCCGGCAATAAACCTCTTACGGGTAGTACTGTCCCCTAGCACAACAACTACTCTTTCAAACAAATGGGTACTAAAGGAGGCTTTTAATTGCTGAAGGAAACCTCAGATAAGACCCTCCCAATCTTGCTATGAATGGAAAACATTATTTGTACACTAGATGGGGACTTTGGGTTTTGACAATTCTCTCTTATTCTCCTCCACTCCAAAAACCTGCTCTTGAGAATACAGTTATCTTCTGTCAGGCATAAACAATAACATGATTTTATGATATGGATTTTAAATTGATAAATTTTAAACTATGGGCCAAATTTAATTATTTTAAATCTATTTTTAATCGTACTTTATGTATAAATGTTTTTATTTTGACTGTTCACCGCCCTGAGTCCAAAAGGAGAAGGGCGGTATAGAAATTTGAATAATAAATAAATAAATAAATAAATAAATAAATAAATAAATAAATAAATAAATAAATAAATAAATAAATAAATAAAATCCACACAGATTCAAGCTAACTACTTCATTATGTTCTGCCTATAATACAGGAATCTCCCCAGTCTGGCAGCCTACTTCTGGGAACAATTAGATAAGTCTCCAAGGAACTTAGGGGTGATTGGCCCTAGCCAAAGTAATGGCTAACCTTTTCCGGATCAAGTGCCCAAAGCGCGTGTGTGCCCCCGAAACCCCAAAATTCAATGCATGTGCAGCTCCCGCATATGCACCCTGCCCCCCACGCATGCATGGCAGACACCCGACGACCAGCTGGCTGGTGGGAGGCATGCGCACATGCACGGTGCTGAACTGGGGTGATGTCTCGCATGCCCACAGTGAGGGTGCTGTGTGCCACCTGTGGCATGCGTGCCATATGTTCACCATCATGGCCCTAGTCCTTTTGTGGTTGTGTATGGAATACAGGCTAGCTCCATGTTTTATCCGTCCTCTTTGTCAGGCTAGGTTCTTCCCAACATTTTCTGAGCTAATATAATAGTGTATGACCCCGACTCCCGAGTCTGTCCTAACTGAGGAAGAGGACTCAGAAGGTGATGGGGAGGAACTGACAAGGCCTCCCTTTCCAGGGCCCTTCTCTCTGGCAATGCCTCAGGTTCCATCCGAAGGCCAAGAGGAACAGCCTGGGATATGCCAGGAGGAAAGCATATCAGAACAACAACAGATAGGAAGTGAAGATGATGAATCCTGGCTAGATCCCAGGCAGTGTCGGAGGGAGAAGCATGCACAGCAAAGAAAGAGGCGTGGGAGGGCCAGAGATTGAGCTGAGTCACTGAGCCACACCCCACAAGGAATAAAAGTGGGTGTGATTGCTCTTCAGGCTTTGTGACGGTCAAAGTTAAAAACCTGAGAGTCACATCGTGTTACCTGAAATCTGGATTGGACCTTGGCCAATTCTTGCTTCGTGGATTACTTTTTGCTACTGAACTGGACAGAGGAGAAACTCTCTCTCTTGCTGACTGTGAGTGAAAACTGACTTGGCAGGCATTTCACAGTTTACCGCCAAAACTCTTATCTGCAAGGGTTTCTAGTCTGATTGCTTAATAAAATCTTGGCAGGCGTGCCTGGTTGTGTGTTTGCCTGTGTGGGGAAGGGGGACAGAACAGTGTATCATACATAAGTCTATAGTAGATAAGGGCAGTGGTGGGTTCCTCCCAGTTCAGCCCGTTCCGCCGAGCTGGTAGCAGTGATGATATGATGTCACTGAACCGGTTCTGCCCCCCTGCCCCCACCCCCCGTGTTATTCTTACCTTTTATTTGGCCCCACCCCAATCTATTGCTGCCTTCTGAGTCCCAGCTGATGGCTAGAGGGAAAAAACTTGTTTAAACTCTTGCCGCGGGGCTTCAAAGGGCCGCCCTACAGCTGATCAGTTTTAAAAGAAAACAAATGAGTAGACCGGTGCCTGCAAAAATAAATGGGTAGATCAATACAGCTCTACAAGCAGTTAAAAGCCTGGTAGACCAGTACCTCTGCTAAATCCTGAATAATTGTCACATGACCATCAAGCCATGCCCACAAAATAAGCCACACCTACAGAACCAGTAGTAAAAATTTGTAGAACCCACCCCTGGATAAGGGTGATCATCCAAAATTAGGGTCCTGATCTTAAATCTGAATTCTAGTCTAACACACTTGTCTTGTAGAGAATGCAATTGTTCCTCCATGTGTAGCTTATTGCTAAAGGAGCTGAGTGGCCATTTAAAAATATGATTGAATGGAATCCTATCAAGAAGCAATCAGGAATGTTTCAAAAGTAAAAGAATCAACGTTGTTTCCACATGCAAGCAGTATAAAGTAGCCCAATAGGTTAGATTAAAATCAGACATCAGGGAACTGTTAGAAATAATGTATTTGTCTGCCTCACGATTTGGTATGTAAATAAATAATTAGGCAGTTTCTAAGACTCAATGAGTGCTTTGGCCCTGTTTTCTGCTTCTCATTATTAAAACATATTTAATCTGAGGGACAAGGATGCTGCTCTATAGTTATTAGTTCACATGCCTATTGAAATAAGAATGTATTAAGAATGATAATTTTATAGTAATATTTGTTCACTGAATTGTGAAGGAAATATCCTTCAGGGGGAAATTTTCTTTCTGGAAAAATCTGCAATAATGCCACAGAAAAGCCTTCTAATTTTCAGAGGCGAGTCAGTGTGTTGTTAAATTACAGACACAGCTTTGAGAACGTATCATAAGTAGCTTTTTAAAAAGTCCATCATAACAGTCATTAAGTAGCCAGTCATAAATGGAGGACTATTTGTTGTGCCAGCAGTCCAGAAAGTTGTTTGTAAATGGGTAGCCCTTGCAGTTCTCTCTTACCTTTTCTTTTTGTGTGTGAGGGAGAAAGGGTTGGAGGAGGGGGGGGGTTGGTATAAACTGAAAAGGTGGGGCAAGACCAGAGTACTGGCAGGCTGAGAAAGCTCAGCTCACTTATTGGTCGGGAGGCACATTCAGATTGGGTATAGCGTCTCTACAAGTGGTCCTTGTTTGTAGCACAGAGGTTCCCATGGCATCCTGACAGTTTCCATGATCAGCACAAAACCCTGCTTCATTTAGAAGGTAACATTAGAAGACATGACAATGGAAAGGCAAGTCATCTGGAAATGCCCTATACTTATTATGAAGGTCTCTGCGTTGCAGAAAGCAAGTCAGAAAAAAACACTCCAGTCTATTAATATAGTTTTTGTTGCTAAAGTCAGCAGAGACTACTGTACCCTACAACGAAGGACATAACTTTCTGGTATGAAAGAAAAAGAAGTGCAAAATAGTGCAGATGTTATTCTTAGAATCGGTTGTGCCATATGGGTTAATTGAATGCCAGGATGTTGAATTGTAGAAAATTGTATATGAAATTGTCTAGGAAATATATCGATCAACAATCATTAACTTAGTCAAGGAAGTACACATACACATTCTGTAGATAAAAGAAGATGTCCAAACGCTGAGAACCTGTTTTAGGAAGATAAGAAACATTCTGATAATGCTGAAGCAGGCAATGAAGTATCCTCCAGGTGTTCTGGACATTTGCATCAACCCCAACCCCATCCAGTATGATATGCCCCCATCAGGAGCCCAGACCAATTGGAAGAGCCAGGTCTTTAGGCCATTTTTGAAGGTCAAAAAGGTGGGTGTGTATTTCACTTGAGGACACAATGTTCCAAAGGGTGGGAGCCACAGCAGAAAAGACTCTTTCCCATGGATGCTGCCAACTGGAATTCCTTGACTGACAGGGTCTGCAGCATCTCCTTCTGCCAGAGTGGTGAAAAGAAGCAGTTGGGGAAGTTGTAGTTGAAAACATCTGGAGAAGAAGACCTGATAGGACAAGGCAACATTAGTTTGTTATCCTAGTTCCTTATGGACTCAACAAACAGTTGAGCTTTGTAGTATCTGCTAGCATGGAAGAAGAGGGCTCTCATGCAAGCTGCAAATGTTGAAGTGAAAAGGCCTTAAAAGGAAGAATTGAATATTTGTGAGAAGATTAAGGTGAAAAGCAAGCAGTCTTAATTCTCATTGACAAAGGAGTCCAATTGGATAATAAACAATTTGTGGTCCTGGAAAATGAGAATCATAAAAAGAAAATGCATCAAGGTGGGGAAGCTACTCTGAAAGAGTGGCGGGGGTGGGAATACCTTTACATAAAGAGGTGGAGATTCACACAAGCTGGTCTTTAAAGGTAAAGGTTCCCCTTGCACATATTGTCCTGGTTGTTTCTGACTCTAGGGGGCAGTGCTCATCTCTGTTTCAAAGCCGAAGAGCCAGAGCTGTCTGAAGACATCTCCATGGTCATGTGGCCGGCATGACTAAATGCCAAAGGTGCACAGAATGCTATTTTTCTACTTGCATTTTTTATGTGCTTTGGAAATGCTAGGTTGGCAGAAACTGGGACAAATAACGGGAGCTCACCCCATTACGCGGCACTAGGGATTCATACCGCTAAACTGCTGACCTTTCGATCGACAAGCTCAGCATCTAAGCCACTGAGCCACCACGTCCCTCAAGCTGGTCTTTACTTGTCCTAAATTTCTTTCATTCTCTCCAGATCAGTGATGGAAGTGAATTTGTCATCAGAATTTCTAAGCTGATTTTTACTAAATTACCAGGCTGTAAAGATGTCCTGATAAACTTTTTGCCTCTGAACATGTTTGTTTACATCTTCCTATTGAAAACATTACATAATGTGATGTAATTATGACCAGGGGGGCCTTTGCACAGGTTCGCCTGGTGCGCCAGTTGTGCCCTTTCCTGGACCGAGATGACCTTCGCACAGTCACTCATGCCCTGGTGAGAAGAGAAGAGAAGAGAAGAGAAGAGAAGAGAAGAGAAGAGAAGAGAAGAGAAGAGAAGAGAAGAGAAGAGAAGAGAAGAGAAAAAAAATTCACAGGTGGCCAGAGGTTGAATGATTGTCAAGACAGAATAATTGTGTCTCCTGTGTTTTCAACCCCTCTGGCATCCTATTCTTCCATTAAATATTAAGGGAAGACTTCAGGAAAAAATTCCTCCCATAGGATTTTTTAAAAAAAACTTTTTTGGGGGGATACTGTCTTGAACAAAAACCTTGCCCTTTTGAAATAATTAATGAGAAATTTGGAAGAACCATTTATTTAATTTCTCTGCCCACTGAATTGATGGAAAATTCCCAAAGTCTATTTATGCCTAACTCTTGAATTAAATAACACTAATATTCAGGTATTACCCTGAATGCACAAAGTATCTATGGATATATATAGAAAAGTTTTGCCCTTGAAATATTTATGTCTTCTCCACTGACTTCATATATCATACTTCCAATTTTTTAGAAACATGGAGATAAATATACATGGAAGTCTCTGTGGATGAGATAATCGTCACGTGCAGAACTCGTGGTAGTAAAACTTACATTTCCACTATCTTTATATACATTTAGAACTTGAGTGTTCAGATAAACCTCTGATTAAGATATTACAGAATAGCTGAATGGTTCTGCTACAACTTTCCAGGTTCTCCCTGCTATTCCCTTAACCTCTTGAATAAGCAAACTGTAGGGTGGTAACTTTAGGAAAGGGAAACAATAGAGAAAATCCATTCGGGCATCTTAGCGTATTTGAAGAGCTTCACATGTATTATCTTAATAACTGTTTCAGCAGCCATCTCTGTAAATAGATACACTGAAATATATGGGAGTCTCTTGGGATGTGATTATCTAAAGAACTACATTTTTCACACTCTATTTAATCGTCTGGACCTTCTTGGAAAAAGCTGGGTTTTGTTGCCATGTTATTTCTAGTTCTTCCAGAGACATTGCTGTGTTTGACAGCTTTTACGTGCCCTGATTCTTCTACCGCACTCATTTAGAGAGAAATTAAAAAGGATTAAATAAGTTGTTTTAATATTGTAATACATTTTATATATACACAGTATATATTCATATTCTAACCATCCATTAATTTGGTAGTTATACTATTATTTAAACTTCAGTTCTTTGAACAGTGCAATATGCTATCCAATTGCTATGCTCACTCGAATTTCATTTCCTTTGGAAGGAAGACCTAGGAGATGTGATGGTATGGTCTAATGTTTTATTCATACACACACATTTAAGTTGAACATGGATGGAAGTCCAACTTTAACATTTATTGCCCCTGAATTCAGTGCTCCTGTATCTTACATTGTAGGGAATACTTTTTTAAAAAAACAAACAGGTCTTGTTGATGCTATTCCTGCTAAGGGATAACTTTCTTTATAGAGTTCCCTGTATTTGTTATGCATAATATACATAGATCTTGAGGTCTATTAGCTTAGTCTCCAAATGGAGAAAGTCTTATCAGTTAAGCCTGGTACAGTCTGATAATTTGTCACTCTTTCCACTAGTTTTGGTCACCTCAGATAGCCTTCTTTTACAACCCATTTGTTAGTAGGTTAAAAAAAACAACATAATTTAAATAGATTTATGAAAAACAAAAGATAAAGACCACTTCTGATGCAAACTCTCCTGCTATTGAACAAAGATTGAATATACCACCTGGAGTTAACCAGAGTGGGTGACCATACAATACAATACAATTAAATTACTTCTAATATGTCCTTCACATACACACATCCTGGTTATTTTTTGAAGGGACATACAACAATGACCCAGGAGACTGCTAAAGAATATTCAGCATCCAAAACTGAAAATATTTTATCAAGGCCGGCTTTACACACATGGTTTTTGTCATTCAGAAGTCCTGTTTTCTTTTAAGATGATGATGATATCCATTCAATCTTGTCCAATTCTTGGTGATTCCACAGACCAGCTGCCTCCCCATTTTCTGATCTTCTATTGCTTCTTTCAGTTGTTTATGCTCTGGCTGGTGTTGGCTTCAATAGTATCTAGCTCTACTTTTTGGTGGACTCATTTCTTTTTACCACTAAACATTCGAAGTATAACTGCCTTTTCCAGTGAGTTTGATTGTATGACATGGCCGAAATACGTAAGGTGGACTTTTGTGATTTTACCTTCCAGCAATATGTCTGGTTTTATTCACTTCAATACTTGCTTGTTTGTCACCTTTGCTGCCCAAGGAATGTGCAGGAGTCTTTTCCACAACCCACAGCTCAAACAAGTTGATTTTCCTCCTATTTGGCTTTTTCATGGTCCACTTTTCTCAACCATAGGTAGCTGTGGGAAACACAATGGTGTGGACTAATTTGCATTTAATTGCCAGGCGGATGCTCTTGCTTTTTCATACTCGATTTGATTCATGCTCACAATTTCTGTGTGACCCAGTGTGATTCAGTGTTTTATTTCTGGACTGCATTCAGTACTTTGATCAATCTGCAATCCTAGAAAGCTGAATTCTTGCATGCATTTGATCATTTCACCATCAATTGTTATTTTGACATTTCCAGTCCTTCCGGTGGTCATGAGCTTGGTCTTTTTGATGTTCAGGAGGAGCCAGATTTCTTGCTTTCTTCTTTAATCCTTTTGATCAGATGTTTTAGGCCTTCTTTGGTTTCTGAGAGGAGAGTTGTGTCACTAGCATATCGGAGATTGTTGATGTTCCTTCCTCCAATCTTTACTTGATTCTTCAAGTTCCAGCTTCCTCATGATCACTTTGACATACAGGTTGAATAAGAAAGGTGAAAAAAAAAAAAGGCAACCTTGCTGTACTCCTTTCTCTATCTTGAACCAATCAGGGTCTCTGTATGATTTTTGCACAAAGGCTTTTTTTTTTTTAATTTGATTTATATGCCGCCCTTCTCCGGAGACTCAGGGCAGCTTACAATGTGCTCAGCAATAGCCTTCATCCTTTTGTATATTTATACAAAGTCAGCTTATTGCCCCCACAACTGGGTCCTCAATTTACCTACCTTAGAAAGGATGGAAGGCTGAGTCAACCTTGAGCCTTGGTGAGATTTGAACCTGCAGTAATTGCAGACAGCTGGTCTTAATAGCCAGCTTAATAACAGGGTGCCTTAGACCACTGTACTACCAAGGCTCTTTGGCTTCCTGATTTGTATACAGTGACTGCACCGACTTGACCAGATATGTCAGCATTCTCAGGCCTTCTAGGGCTCTCCACAAGTGTTGCATGATTGACACAATTGAAGGCTTTCTTGTAATCAATAAAACAGATGTAGACTCTCTTTTGATACGTTGGAGATTTTTGATGATCCTGCATAGATTTGCAATATGGTCCAACATCTGGTACCAGCGCCAACATCTGGTAATTCCCTTTGGATGGTCGATGCCAGACATTGTTATATTATCTTAAGGAGTATCTTGTTATCTCATGAAGGATGAGAGCGGTTGTGTAGTAATTGGAACAATGTTTGAAATCACTCTTTTTTGGCAATGGGGTGAACAATGGTCATCTCCAATCCTGTAGCCCCTGTTCCCAAATTTTCTGGCACATGGCTGTGATGGTTGTGGCTGGTACAGGCTTCAGCAATCCTGCAGGGGCGGTGTCAACAGCTGAATTCTTGTTGTTTGGCAGTTGGCTCAATGCCCATACTACTTCTTCCCGAAGGATGGCTGGATCTATTTCTGCTTCCCTTTACTCATCATCCCAAGGAGGCTGGACCTCTCTGTTGCTGACACACAGCTCTTCTGTAGGTTTTTGCCATCTGTTCTTGACACCTTGTTCATTGGACAGTTCTTTCCTTTGCTTGTTTCTAATAATACGGTTATGAACAGTAAATGGTATTCAAAATCCTTTGAACTGCTGAAATACATTCCTGGTGTGGCCCTTCACGTAGTCCACTTCTAGCTGCTTGCAAGGCTGGTCCCACTGCATTTCCTTGTTGCTCTTTAGAACTCTGCATTCACTCTCCCTGCTTCCTGTTTTTCTGCTGCTTTGACTGGTTTCCTTTGCTCAGCTATTTTGATGGTTTCATCTGAGAGCCATTTGTATTTTTTTCCCTGGCTTCTTGCATGGTAGCCAATAATGGTTGATTGCCTCTCTTGCCACAGTATGCCTGGCATCTTCTCAGCAGAGGCCAGTAACTTAAAGCAGATCCTTTCTTTCATCAATGGCTGCATCAGCACCTGGAGTTCTTGCTAGATTTGCCCCAGGTGCATCATTAATGCCTTGACTACCCACTTCAGGTCTTTGCGCTTCCCCAGTACCTTCTTGGATGCTTTCTAGCCTGGGAGGGGGTCCTGGGAGTGGGGGTGGGGGAGATCCTCCTATAACCAGTTCCTTTTAGATATTTGTAATTGGCTTCTCCAAATCCAGCAAAACTGGTGGTAGAAATAATTCAATGAATATTTGCTGGGTCATTGAAAAGGATTTCCCAAGTGAACCCAATGAATTTTTTTCCTCCTGTCCCATCACAACCCCCAGCTTCCTGTCCTACATGGAATTACTATCTTTGAAATTATTTTTTAATATAAATGATAGAAAATAGGAAGTTGGTATTCTGCAGAGCATTATATTTATTCACAAGAATGCTATCTGAACCCATAATAAGCCCCATCAATAATCTTGGAAGATGAAACATAGCCAGTGGCTGAAGTCTAGTCTTGTATTTCAAAGCAGGTCCCAAGTCCTTTAGATTTCTAAAGTTCAACAGCCTTAACATTTTAATAGGGGCCTGAAAGCTGCTGAAGTTTTCAGATTGTCAACCCCAATGGAAAACACTGCAGTAACAATGTTTCTTGAACCGCACTATCGTGATCATGAGATCTATTGCCAGGAATAGCAGACACTTTGGCACTTATAGGAGCTAACTCTGTCTCAAGCAGCGAAACGTTTCAAACCAAAAAGAAAAGAAGTCCAGTTGCCATGACTCAACTTCCAGACAAAACTACCTAGATGACTAAGAATCTTCATCAACATAAGTACAACTTGTTAATATCACCCACGCATCAGGAATGGATAACTTGCTCTTCTACTTGTACTACATAGATCAAACAACTGATATCCACATAAAACAATGGACTCAAATGTGCAATATTAAAGAAAAGTGAGATAATGACACCAACCTTCAGGGCTACATTAAGGAGACTTATTATTGCATATAAGAACTTCAAAGCTAGATTTTATCATGGACCTGCTGGGTTACACTTTACCAAGAAGTTCAGTGCTGTCTCTTGTGGTTTAAACAAGGACAAAACATTTTTTAAAAAAATCAACCCAAAGAGCTTAATCAATCCCCACTGTTAAGAAAGCAATTATCACAATTTACACTTTGTTATTTTCCGACAGCAGTATTTATAATCCCCTCCCTAGCCAAGGGTTATTCATAACACTCGGAATAAAATTTCATACGTATGATGAAATGATTTGCAATACATAAAAGCCATTTGTTAGCTTTTATAATGCCGAAAGACTTTTTAAACATTTTTGTTGTTCTCTCTCTGCTGGAATTGACAAAAAAATGTATTTCCAGAAACAAGTCAAATTACTTGAGTGTTTTGCTCATTTAGACCCTAATTCTGTATGTCTTTAAACTAGGAAAATACCTCCCAACTACTTAAGGAATGATTCTCAAAAAGTGCATTTAATTAAAAATAAGAGCTCATTTTGTATATGTTCTCACTCTTGACTACCAGCTCATACCAAACTGCAGCAGTAAGGTAGTTCCCCCAAGAGACAATATAAATGAAATGTTTCTACTCTGCATTTTGAAATTTCCATAAATTCATCTTTTTTTCTCTTAATCCTATAAGACGAGCTGCACTTATCAAACTAATATTACTGCCTTCCTTTTTGTCTTGGTTCAACTTCTCTTCCTCATTTAACAAACTGGAAAATTGTGATCCCAAGAACATTGAAAAATCCATATGCACCAGCACAGATTCAAAATTCAAACCACATAATTAAGAGCTGCCCAATGAAGTTTCAAGGATGTTTTTTTTTTTACCCATAGCTCTTAATGTTTTATGCTGCCTTTCAAGAGCCATAAGATAATTTGATTAGAAGCTTTGTTAACCGTACCAATAGCCATGTATAATAATTGAATTCCAGCAATAGTAATGAATGAAGTAATTAAACGTTTCTGTTCATCCCCAATCCACTCAGTCCCAAAATTTGAGAATTTGCCTAGTTTAGTCATGTAACATGCATATTGGATGGATGGATGTTGTTAGATGTTCTTGATGTATCTATTTCACAATAAATTGAAGACTTTATGGAACAACATTAAGTATCTAGAAAGTACAATTTTCAGGAGTCCCAGCTGATTATTACAGAGTAAATGAAAACTCCAAAGCAAAGGGCTGTGAGACTTATACTATAAAAATTAATTGAAAAGCTATAGAATTCAGATGACTTGTTAGGATGCACCGTTTAAAATCCGCTGTAATAGAGCTAAAAGGCTTTATTGATTTGTAACATTTCTCAGTTACTTGTTGAACAACTCCAGAATTCGAGATGATGTACAGCCTGCTCAAGCCATCAGATAGATATCTATTAAATTTGGATATTGAATTTAGAAACAAAACTGATTTCAATTATTTGCTGGTGAAAGCTTTAAATGAGGGGATGGATCTGATCTCCTGGGAGAAAGAAGTTCAGATGATGAGCCAGAGTAGAGCAAGAAATTTCAGATTTAAGACTATGGCAGCCTGCCCCAGAGGCCTCCAGAGATAAGTTTAATGAGCAAGGAACTAGACTAGGAAAAACTCAAGACTGCCATCATTCTCTCACTTACTTTGCAGGAAATTCTGAACAACTTTGTGCACTGAGGAAGTGATATTATACTTGAGAGACATGTCCAAGCACATTAGTTAACTTAACCATCTTCACTTTATGAAAGCTATTTTTAAAGCCAATTGGTTTCAAGTGGAGGACAAAGGGGCCTGGCGTGCTATGGCCCATGGGGTCACAAAGAGTCAGCCATGACTTAGTGACTGAACAACAACAAATCGGCTTCAAATCAGTAAATATTATCTAGGAAGTAAGAAAGTATTTTGACTTAAGTGGGGTGCACATCTGCATATCCACATATGTTTGTGCTGTAATATTTCCTTTGAGATTAATATGACTTCAACATACTTAAACATCCTGATTTTCAAAAAAACAAACAAACAGGTATACATTATAAATAAAATAATAAATCTATGATTCTGCACTCTGAGAAATATGTCTGAACAATCAATTTTACTCATCAGTTTGACAGGATTGCTTAAAATCAAATTCCATATATGACTGAATAAACATATTTATTTATATATTTATATAATATTTATTTATAAAATACAGGCCAGCCGCTTGTCTGGAATGATAAAGGATCTCCTACTTGAACAGGGGGTTGGACTAGAAGAACTCCAAAGTCCTTGCCAACTCGGTTATTCTGTTATCTTTAAAAAGAGGAGGGTCAGTATTTTAAAATGATCTTCTCTTCTGCTGATTGAACATGTCCTTATTTTGTCAAAATCTGTAATAGGTTCAAGTCAACTGGTCAGAAGAAACTGAGCGTATTGTTCTATCACGATGATAATAGGTAAAACGAAACATAGTTCCAAATAGCATATCATAGTAATCTTCATATCTTAGTTATCATAATAACAATAAGATTCTCTCTATGGTGCAGTCTAGTAACAATGACATAATAATACTAATAATAACTTTGATTGACCAAATCTTACATTTCCTGTGCATCTCTACAAAGAAATCTTGAGCTCTAATGTACGTATTTTTCATGAATCACTTGCCAAAATACAGATTGCTTCAACTAGCAGAATTTCTTCAAAACCACGAGGAAAATCCTTCCCATAAAATATGAAACTTCATACAAATTGTTTATTTCATGGGCTCGTTGCCTTGATGATTAGCAAAATTAGATTTCATGCTAACCTGCCCAAGCAGCTAGTATTCAATTAGGACCTTGATGATATAGGACAGTGGATTTAAAATAAATTCACTCAGGCTGTAATGAATGCACATATATCACCCCAACACACTTCCTATATTTTTAATAGTTCCTTTTCCCCTAGATACATGAAAAGAAATACGAAATGAACAGGCAGGTTTCAAAAAAGGCAGAGAGATATAAGTTCAGATGGTAAATGTGAGATGAATAGCAGAGAGAATCTGAGAATATAAGGAGGTTTACCTTGATTTTATTGTCTCTACTGGTAGAAAGGCATTGGATTATATAGAACACACCAGAATGCGGAGTATATTAAGGACAGAGGTTCTAGGTTTTTTGAGGAACCACTACAGTGAACAGGAAGCTACCATAACAACTGACTTTGGAGTGGTTCAGAATAGAGAAGAAAGTGGGATAATATTGCATGTTGCTCCAATACATTTTCTACAGTGAAAATATCAGAATGGCAGGATTGGAAGAGATAACTGCTGAAATCAAAACACCAAACACCAAGCAGTGGTCATGCGATGACAATTTGTGACTTTCCCAGCCAGATTTTAACAAACAGCATCAATTGGGGAAACTGGATTTGCTTAACAACCTCATGATTCACTTAACTATGTAACTCACTTTATAATTGTTTTAAAAAAGTTCATAAAATCAGGTCCAGTTACATGATCACTCACTTTATTGACCACATCAACTTAGGGTGGAAATTCCAGTCCCAATTGTGGTTGTAAGTTGAGGACTACTTGTAGTAGGCATTCAAAACGTGAATGAAAGAAGATAGGTACTTGTGAATTATGGTCTTGGTGATGGACCCTAAGAGTACTGTGGACTGCAAGACAATCATTCCATTTGTAACAAAATAAGGACTGATTGCTCCTTTAAGGCGATGTTCAGGAAGCAGAAAGTCATACAATACATTTCAAGAAGGCAATAAAAGCAGAAGATGGGCTAGAACAGTGATGGTTAACCTTTTCACCATCGTGTGCCAAAAGCGGGGGAGAGCGGGGGGGTGTCGCGCACGTGCATGCCCACACCCATAATTCTATGCGCCCCACCCCCCCGTGCATGCGTGCACGACCCCTCTCAGGCGACCCCCACTTTTGGCACGTGATGGCACAGTGGGCCCAGTAGGCCCGTTTTTCACCCTCCCCAGGCTCTAGACACTTTCCAGGAGCCTGGGGAGGGCAAAAACGGCCTTCCCCACCCCCCACCCCCGGAGGCCCTCAGGAGGCTGGAAATGGCATGTTTTCCAACTTCTGGTGAAACCGGAAGGCCCGAAAATCAGCTGGCAGGCACATGCATGTGTGCCTGAGCTCACGTGCCCACCAATATGGCTCCATGTGCCATCTGTGGCACGCGTGCCATAGGTTCGCCATCACGGGACTAGAAAGTCATCTGCTGGGTAAGGTTGAAGGGATTTAAAGGAGGAGAAAGCAGTGAATAAAGTTGGTGGATGGGGATCAAGGAAAGCATTTCGAAAGATGATGGATTATCGTTTTGGACAGTATGAGATGGCAGGCATTTGTCCACACAGTCTCCAAAAGCTACACTAATTCAATGGCACCTAACTTCCTCCTAAAACTTATGAAATTAAAGAAAACAGCATTATCACCGATGGGAGTGTAATTTCTTGCTTTAGAGCTCTGGCTGATGTAAAGCTAGCAAAGAAACTCCTACACTGACCAAATTAGTCTGGGAGAAATGGCACTGAGAAAATAACAGGGGGAAGCTTTCTCTATAGCACAAGTTGCACTTTCTTTATGGCTTGGTTAAATTTAGAACTTGTCTTTCCTTTCGGTAATCTCTCTCCATTTTATCCTCCCAACAACCACCTATCAGGTAGGTTGGCTTGAGAGAGTATATCTGGTTCATCAGTTTCCAGGGCTAAGAGTGGTCTTGAACTTGACTCCTTCCTGTCCAAGGTCAACACCACACCTCAATATATTGTGGTGCTAATGCGGGGCTTACATACTGTATTTAAACTGAGATCTATTGTACAAAAGAGAATAAAACTTGGATGTGGTTTTGCCAAACTTCAGCATTCAAATTCCAAATTCCTTATGTCTGCCTACTGAGAAGCAGGTCATATTGAATTCATTGGTAGTTACTACAATGACATTTTTTTTTGTGGCATTAGGTAAAATGTCCAATCTGAGACCCAAGATGCAGTGGTGAAATCCGAACCCGTTTGCTACCAGTTCACTGGCTGTGCATGTGCGCTGCATGCCAAGCGCATGTTGCACATGCGCCTGCACAGTGCACACCAAACACACCCTGCATGCATGTGCAGTACATGCCACAAGGAGACTTGGGAAGGTAAGTAGAACAGTGAGGGGGGGATCAGCTGTGCTGCGTGATTTAGATTCACTAGAAAGCAGGATTTCCTGCTTTCTAGCGATTTTAAGTCGCGTGGCACAGCTGATTGTCAGAAATACTGATTCGGAGGAACCGGTAGCTTTTTTTTACTAGCGGTTCACCCGAACCAATAGTTTTTATCACTACCAGTTCACTCGAACTGGTGCGAACCGGTAGCATTTCACCTCTGCCAAGATGTCATTATTAATGTGACAAAAGAAGAAAGGCTTCCAATAATAGCGAGAGGCCGTGGTGAAATTCAAATTTTTTTACTACTGGTTCTGTGGCCGTGGCTTGGTGGGCATGGTATGGCTTGCTGGGGGTGGCTTGCTGGGCATGGCAGGGGGAGGATACTGCAAAATTTCCATTCCCACCCCACTCCAGGGGAAGGATACTGCAAAGTCCCCATTCCCACCCCACTCTGGAGCCAGCCAGAGATGGCATTTGCCGGTTCTCCGAACTACTTAACATTTCCGCTACCGGTTCTCCAGAACCTGTCAGTACCTGCTGGATTTCACCCCTGGTAAGAGGTGATATTAATTGCCCTTACAGTGGTACTTTGGTGGTCATCATTAATTGGTTCCGGGAGGCACAATGAGCACCAAAAATGATGAGTGCCAAACAATTTTTTTCCACAATGAATAATGTAGTGAGTCACAAGGCAGCTGACACTGACAAGTTCTAGCTTGTGCCTTGGGTACCAAACAAACGATGAGCAGCGGGACAAAATTTTTGCATCAAAATGCTTTGAGTACCAAATTCAATGAGTTTCAAAGTAGTTGAGTACCAAGGTATCACTGTATTTAATTTAGGAGGGTAAGATTATCTTAATCATATATAGTTAACATTTAAAAATAAATATGAATAAACTCAATTCTTTTTATCTGTCCCAATCTGTTCTTTAAATTTCCAAACCTAAAATGTTCTTCTCAACCCCACAGAGCCTACAAAATCATAATCTTACACTTTTGTCAATGCCAAGGAGAAAGATTTTGATAGAGATTTAATTTTTAATATAAGGATTCAGATTTCAGCTCAGTACAGTGCCTGTGAATGAGTGTGGCATGGGAAATGGGGCTCTGGGTGTAAAACCATCTGATATTCCAGTATCCCCAGTTCTCTACTGGATTTTAAAATATGAAAAATAGCATTTTAGTCATCATTAGAGTAGGTCATGGTAGTCCTATTAAAATCAATTTGTCACTATTTGATTTCAACCATACTAATTTTGATGGGTTCCCTCTACAGGTGACCAAAGCAGGGATCCAAATCAAATGTGACTCTTGTGGGCCTGTCAATGAATTACACCCAAAATAATTGCTAGCATGAATTACCTGCTAATAACAAACAGGCTGCAAATAGTACAGTTGAATGTATCTGTTCTGTATCTTGACACCACAGCAGGGATTTAATTATTTCTAAGTCACAGCTGGCATTCATTTATGAAAGCAAGAGCGATAATCAAAGTAGAAGACTCACATTTTAGCATTTTCCACTATGTTTTGTCCTTTTGTCTCTCACACATGCATTTTCCACAGATACATAGGAATACCGTTCATGCACCTTTTATTTCTTTGTTAGATTCAATCAAAAAATGTTTTCTTATCCGGAATAGATGAATAAATTGAAAGTTCTTCCAGCAACTAAGCAACAGACTAAACCAGATGTGCAAAAATTATACATATAAACCAATGTGGATTTAAATCAGCAGTCGCAGCTATAACATTAAAAGCACCCTAGTACAGATCATTTGGCTGTCAATAAAAAGTAGGTCAAAACCCAGCAGTTTGAAAACCTTCCTGAAGAAATGAAATTGTACAGGGTTTATAACAATAATAATAATAAAAGAATTGGTTAGAGGGACCACCTAGTGAAAATAAATTCATTGGAAAGATGCCACTTCTTAGAAGACTTGGTTTAGCATTGCCTGTCAGGTTTTAGGTAGTGCTGGTGCTATAAATAAAAGGCACAGCCAGACTTTTGAATAAAACTCAGAAACAAAACTTGAGAAAATCAGTATGGCATGTTAAGGATGTGATAATAAAACTTAATGCAATATAATGATAGATTTAGTTAGAAGTTGACAGTGCAATAAAAAAAAAATCAATAATACTTCCTTTTTAAAAAAAAAAAACCATGAAAATGCAAATATAGAAATACCAGCATGATAACATAAAGAAAAAGATAAATCACAGGAGCCCAAAGCAACAGGAGTTAAAGCCATCATAAGAACTGTAGGAAACAGAAGAACCAGATGGAAGGAAATTTAATAAAATAGCTGTCTCATTCTGACTAATGGCAACTCTGACCCTGCTTTCAGGATCCAGAGGAAAAGGGGATTCAGAGGAAGGTTTTCATAAGGAAGATTGTAGATCTTAACATTATATTAAAGATATCCAGTCCTACCATATGCCACTATGACAATAATCCAATTTTGAGGTTCCCATTACAGTAACCATATATCCAAGATCCTCAAGAATCCTTAGTAGGAACTAATTAATTGTGTTAAATTGGTATCCATCACTTCTCAACAACCTTCCCCCCAAAAAGGATATCTGAGCAGTAGAAATCAAGGATGACTAGATCCTGGGATTGAAGGGGATTGGAGGGAAACTCAGACGGGAATCGGAAGGGGCTCATGTCAGCAGCCTTACAAGAAGCATCAATATCCCTCTTTCTTAAGAGAGTGATATCGATGCTTCTTGTAAGGCTGCTGACATGAGCCCCTTCCGATTCCCATCTGAGTTTCCCCTCCAATCCCCTTCTTGAGTTTTCCTAGGTGTTACATGTTGTTTCCAAATATTAGGCATTTTGAGCTCCGAAGATATCCAGCAACAATAGCTCACCTTTTAAGCGACCTTCACTGGTCTTACAACTTCTTTTCTCACCTTGGTTGCTTCGCCATCCATAGCCACTTTGGCATTAGGTGTCAAGGCCTTCTCTAGTTTCTTCATAACTTCTGTGCTCTCTGCCTTCCCACCCAGAGATTTCTCATCCAATCTTCCAGCCACCATCCTTCTGACCTTCCAGTTGCCACTCCAGCTCTTCAAATATAGCCAGCCAGAGTTGGTCCATCACTTCCAGCTCTTTCTTGATGGAGACCTAGTTATTATATATCTCTGGCCACAATTCTTCATTTCCTGTCCTTCTACCTTTCTTCAACCATTTGTTTGCTGCCATTCTTCATGAAGCTCCTTCTCATCACTCTCTTGGGCTCTCAACTGAAGAGTAATGGTAGATGCTCTATTACCACTACTCCTCATGCTGGCCTCTAGTTTCCCATGCACTGATCTCTAATGGATCTATGAATGATAGCATCTGCAGATAATCTGATTGTTGGTCACAGCAGCTGAGCCCACCAGGAACATCTCTCTTGGTCTCCTGGAGCTATGCTGCCTATCCTTTTCCCTGGCCACTGCAACATATGGTTCCAGTCAGGATATTTTCTCCTTTCCAATGTTGACACTCTTCAACCAACATTCTTTCTTCACCATCAACACTACTACTTTTCCCTTGCAGAATTAAAATACATACACACCCTTCAGTGTCATCTAGTGCTGATTAAATGCAAATTGTGCCTGAGGCATTGAATTTGCATGGTGTTACTTGATTCCACAATCCTAAAGGAGGAGTATGCCTTTGTATATAAATCAAGTCCTTCTACTCCTGAGATTTTCATTCTTGCCTTGATTGGTCAGTAGCTTCATGGCACTATCTCAAGTGAATATGGGGATTTTCAAGTTCAAAAAATCGAGTTTTATGGTGAGCTATCTGCTTGGCATGGCAGGAATAAGCGATGATTTAAAGAGAATCATGGGCTTTGCAGATGAGTTGGAGGAAGTAGGTGTGAGTCTTCATTATGTTTTTCAGAAGAAGCATTTTGGGCCAAGCCGAATCATTCACAATTTAGTAATAGACTAACAATATCATGGAAAAAAGAGTGCAATATATACAGTGGATAAATAGGTTTTTATGGGATTTGTATACGGCCATTTTGAGGAACTGGATGAGATCTTCCTCTTATTGAGAACACTAAAATATTCTTATAGTTTGTTTTTCTGTGTCTTCTGGTTTAAAATCAATGAAAAGGACAAAGAAAGCTCTATTTATGTTCTATTTACAGGAATGCAGCCAAGCACACTTTCAGGTACTCAAATCAGCATTTATCTACTGAGTGTCAATGAAAGGGCAAGATAATAACCAAAAAAGCAAACTAACATAGCCTTAATTTCATCAATAAAGAACACTTCTGTTCTTTGAATTTAAAATTTAATAAGGTTTTGCTGCAAATGTGGCAAATGTGCTTTGCTTAGGAATACATCACTTATTGTATTAAAATTGCTTCCTGGGTCAGTAGTAATGAACAAAAATATGATGAGAAATGAATACTCCACCTTCTATATTTCATATTGCTATCAAAAGTGCAAAGTGGCACTTAGAATTCAATCATAAATCATGTACATCCAACCAAGTTTAACTGAAGGTGCTTTGGGATAAGTATGACAAGGGTTTCCACCTTATCTCAAAACAAATCAAAATAAATCTACAAAGGAAGGGAACCATGTTGTATAGAATGTGTAAATCAGTCAAGTAGTTATACATCCATGCTACTTCAGTTATCCCTTCATTTGAGCAACTGCCTATTCAACCTTCAAAATGCTGAATGAGTCACACATTAAAAGAAGACTTCCATTTATTTAGTGCAAAAATATTTAACCATCAACCATTCATTTTCTGGTCATGTTTCCCAAGCAACTGATCACATGGGGAGATGTTTGCTACCAGTTATCAACTCTTCAAGATTATAAAATTGCTTAGAAGCAAATAATGTTAAGTCATCCTGGAAGAGATACAGTATAATGCATTACCAAGGACATCTAAATGCATAACTAGAGACTTTGTCATCTCTATGTAGTTAGTACAGCCATTATGTTAGGTTTTGTTTGGAGGTATTTATTCTATTGTTAATTGTACTTTGCTATTAATAATTTCTAGATCTGTTGATAATATGAATGGCCCATATAAATAGGTCATAAATAGATCGAAGGGAAAAAATGACCTCATTTGAGCCTCAGAGAGGCTAATTGTTATTTTAAAATCCTGTAACTGCTATCCAACCTTTCTTTTCATTCTTTCTACAGAAATCAAACATTTTGTTCCAAGAAATGGCAATATTTCTTAATTCTGTATAAACTATACTGTGCACCATTGATAATAGTTTAGTTCCTTAGCAATGTTCAATTAGCACATTCTCTAAGGATCTATTCATGGGATATTCCTACCGATAACATCATGGGAAAGGCAATTTTTCCACTTCATGTTGCAGTCCTTTAATATCTAAAAAATTATTCCAGAGTCAGGAGAGATGGAAGAGAGCCTACAAAACTGGGGGGAAAAAAAGGTTTAGCATGCTGTCTTTCCTTCTGTGTTGGGTTTCCTTCCATGGAACTTGTTATGTGAATTTATTTAAGTCTACTAAGTAGCATCATAAGCTAAACCTGGCTAATACTGAAAAGTTGAGGAGAATCAGAACTAGATTATTAGTTGGGCTACCAGAAAATCTGAACGCTGTAGACTGAATTGGGAAGCTAAAAAAAGAATTCCAGAAGAAGGCATTGACAAATCACACCAATACTGCCATGTGCCAAGAAAAGCACATGGATGTATCATGAGAACACCAGGAATTGAGGTCATCTCAAGGATGATTTTTCCTTTTCCTTTCAGAACTGTGTTACAAATAATTATCTGAAAATATCTGAAGGTTTTCAGACCTGACACCATTCACCACACAGGACATTTCATACCCACAGAGACTAACACTGGAGATGGAATGGGGTAGGAAATCCATGACCCTTCAGATGTTCATGAATCCCAATTCCCAGCAGTTATGTCGTATATTCTAAGATGCCTGAAGATTGTTCAACAAATTTGATTTTTTTCCCCCCAAAGACCATACATAAATATGAATGTTGTAAATACTGCTGAGTAATTTGGAAGACAGTGGGTATAAAAGAAGAGGCTCTGATCCAAAGGTTGAATTTCAATCTGACAAGTCACTATCATCTCCAGGAAATTTACTGGCTTGTTGAAAGATTAATCCATCTACTTAAAACATAACAAAACAAAAAACCACCAGAACTTTAGGTTTGTATCTGAAGTCTAGCCAATTCTTGGGTCTTCTCAATTTATACAACATAGAGTGAGTGACAGTGAGATCAAGATATTCATGTGAACTCCATGAACTGATTTGCAAGAAGGGAAGGGAAGGGAAGGGAGGGAAGGGAAGGGAAGGGAAGGGAAGGAAAGGAAAGGAAAGGAAAGGGAAGGAAAGGAAAGAAGGAAAGGAAAGGAAAGGAAAGGAAAGGAAAGGAAAGGAAAGGAAAGGAAAGGAAAGGAAAGGAAAGGAAAGGAAAGGAAAGGAAAGGAAAGGACTGATGAGTCCACATCCAGCATTTCTTGCTTTGACTCTCAGCAGAGTTTTATGTATTTCATTACTGGATCTTATCACTCTTGTAAATAGTGTGTTCTCTAGCCAGAGAATTTGAAGGGCTTGAAGGCTTTGAGTTGAAATGATTTCACATACTGTGATATTTTGGGGATTTTTATTCTATAGACTTTGTGCTACCTGTGATCAATTTTAAAAAATGGCTCCATTTTTAAAAGTGCTTTCCAATGGCCTTCCAAATAGATTTTCAATCTCTGAATAGAGAGAGTCACAGCTGTAACTCTTATCAAACTTGCCGCTAGCAATGATAGGGCACCATGGGGCTATTTCACCATGACCAGCAAGTCCAGGCTTGCTATCAGTAAAGAACTGAATTTCCAGGTGAGCCAGTTTTTGTGATAGAAATACCTAGGCTTTATAATAACTTGGTAAGAAGCCCTTTTTTTCCATTTCCATTCATCCAGAAAGAATGTCACTTTTTGTAAGCAATATAACAGGCTTCTAAAGCACAGTCCTGTGTGTGACTACTTAGAAAAAATGTACCAAATATAGGCCTAGCTACAGTCTATAGGATTTCAGCAGCTTATTTCTCAGAGTATCTTGTATTAAGATATGGCTGTATCAGTTTCATCTGTATTTGTTGCTTTTTTCCCCCCTGGTTGTCTCTTTGCTCCTTCTATTCATCAAATACTAATCTTCAGACTAAACCTCTACTCCCTTGTGTTTCTTCTCATCTCCTCTTTTCCTTTCCCGCAAATCCTTATGCATAAAACTTTCTCCCCTTGGACAGTCTTGAGGCCCTTTCTTTGTCCTTTTAAAGAAATTATTTAAAACCCATATCCCGTTACCGACTCCTCTGTCTTTCTCTTTATTGTTCTGTTATTTCCCTCTTGATGTTGTTCGGTTTGATCCTTTGGACTCTATTTTTTTTTTTTTTTAGCTTTGAGTTAGCAATTGTATAGATTTCCCTTTTGTTCTCCTGTTGATGCTACTTCTAGCTTTGCCTACCGAGTGCAAATAATCCCTTTTCCTCCAAGTCCCCTTCCATTTGCTTCATATTTGTATGTAGATTATGAACCAATGAGCGAGGATTTGTTGACTTTGATCAAAATGTAAATGTCTAGCATTCTTCAGGGTATTTTTTTTTTCAAATGTGAAAAGATAATGCGCTAAAGTTCTGTGCGCTGTACACTGACAGCCTACAGAAGTTTCCCACTCTTTAGTGGGGGAGGGGGAGGAGGAGAAAACAAAAAAGACCATTAAAAAAAGGCATTCCCCCCCTCCCTACAACTCCTCATGAATAGAGTTCACTTTTAGGATGGGCACATTTAAATTTCCATCTGGGTTGACATCCAGACTGATGTTTTCTATCATCCATAATGCTTTGGACTATGAACAAATTCCCATGATAAATAAATGTACCGTATTTTTGTGGGATTTTTTTTTTTTAACTCCGGAAAGTTCACTTCTGCTGTATGCATTGGGATGTGGTATTGATGAGTTTTTCTCTTACACACATGTGGATGGCATATAAGACTGAAACCTTTTGTGTTGGCTTTCCTGGAAGTAAGCACCATTAAGTTTAGTGAGATTTCCTTCTGAGCAGGCAGCTATTGGACTGCTGAGCCAAGCTTCAAAGGGCAGAATTGATTTGATAAAGCTTCAACTGACTCAACCACTGAAGCAGAGTCACAAATCAAAGCAGAGTCTTACTTCAATACAGCAAATCAAAACCCGTGACTGCCAAGTACTTCATATCCTTTTGAAGTGCTTTGCGGGTCTAATGGTTTTTCCATTGCTTTTGGGACTCCAATATTAAAAAAAAAAAATTTCCATTTTTCATCCGGGTATGGAAAACACTGTCAGGAAGGAGAGAATTGAGTTGTCTGATGGGCTCTGTGACAGTAACAAGAATAACCGGTCTGTGGTCTATGGTCTATGAGTCCAATTGTCTCATCAAAATCTCTGCCTAGAGGTCGCTTGGGGTAGCAAGATTTAACAGATTAACAGAGTTGGAAGGGACCTTGCAGGTCATCGAGTCCAACCCCCTACCCAAGCAGGAGACCCTACATCTGCCTCCACCTAGGGTTGAACTCACAACCTCCTGATTGTGAGGCAAGAGCTCCACCTCTAGGCCATCGGGTAACATTGCTTGGGGCATCGTTTCTTTTCTTATCTCTCAGCCTCTTTAATGTGGACAGGCAAAAGCTTGAACTTTGGTTTCCCTCCAGGTGATGGCATGTTATTTTGGGGCTGGTCCTGCTACCCCATCTGAAATCCAAGTAAGGATCCAAGGCTAGTCCATTCCAATACATACACTTACCAGGAAACTTACTTTTGCATTTTGATTTACTGCGAAGGTTTTAAGGTTTTCAACAAAAACTGAATGACCACTTCTTAGTGCTGGCTTTTCCTTTTTTTTAGAATGGTGGTGGATCAACTACAACTTCCACTTATTTGGGGTTTTTTTCTGTGAGGCTGGCTATTTCTATACCATTTTAATCTCACTCCACGAAACTCCTTCAACTCCCTTTTCTAACCAGCTGACCATTTAATTATTGATCATAGCCCACAATCCATAGTCTTGATCCAATCATCTAGAAGAGGTCAAGCAAGCCATGCTAATATCCAGTACCCAGCTTGATTCTTTCCTAAAGCCAATAATGAAGGGATCTTTCCCAGGAATGGCCAAAATTGACATTCACCTCAGTCAAGCCTCAGACACCCTAAAAACAATAATCAGAGGTAGCACAGCTACCTACTCCACAGTATCATGACATGTTTAGCATTCCTGAAAAGAAAGCTGGAAAATAATGATTTTTCTCCATTTCCTGAAAGTCTTTATTTTTCAGTCGGTGTGTAGCACTTTCTGCATTGGTTCTGCCCAACTTTATCTAGTGTTTGCTGAAAGAGTTTTAAGGCTTCAGTAATGTCCTTTCCTTATCCCAGTTAGCTTTGACTTAAAAGAGCTGTGGGAAGAATATTTCAACATTTTAATGTGCTGAATCCTTTGAAGGCATCAGGCTGAAACTTGGCAGGTCTCTAAACAGTCTATCATAGTGCTATTTCATTTCATTCACACATAAAAAAGAAGAAGAAGCAGCTGCAGATATTTGAAAATTTCCCCATTCTAGCCTAAGGATAAATCTTTTCTCTAATCAAACCTTCAAGCCATTTGAATTGAACCAATTTGCGTTTCAACATAGATATGCAAACTCAAAGCAAGTCATGCTATCGTTGAATTGCCCATCTTCAATTTGAATGGAATGGAACTTGATTTATAAAGGCCTAATGCATAGGATTGTAAGCGAGACCATTCATGTTGAGAAGGTCCCAAGTAATATTTCCGGGGAAGCAATGGAGGACTAAGACAACTTCACTTTTAGTGGAACCAATGATTGCAGTGGAAAATGGAGCTGGTTCCTTCACCATCTCCCCAAATTCCTCTCTAGATAAAGGGGAGGATTTGGGATTGCCCAAAATGCTCCTTTACAGATATTCTCCATGACGGGACATAAAATAGTAGTCACTGGAAGGTTTCAGAGCTCTGGAAGTTGTGAGAAACGGCTTTTCCCATTTCCACAGTCCTGAGCCTTTCAAAAGGATGCTGACTTTGTCTACTTCTTCTTAATCACTTTTATTGGAAATGGCTTGTAAATTGCTTTTTGGACATTGAGAACTTCCAGAAGGACAAGTTTTATTACACTGGGTGATTTTCCGCCAACCCACAGTGAAAGTAAATTTATGTAAGTTAAAACTAAAAGAAAAACTTTTAAAACTTGGAAATAAGCAGGGAAATGGTGATTAAAATGTTGATTTTGGAAAGTTTTTAAAAGGACTCAGGGGCCAGATTGACTGAAAACAACACTTTGAAAAAGTTATAAGAATACCTCCTGTAGATTTGTATAAAACCTTATTAAAAATATATGAAGCTTTGGATTTAAGTTTAAGAAATCTCTTCCTGGGAAAATATTCTGGAAAGAAAAATTTATAAGAGGAGACCTTGAAAGCTGTTCACTAGAGGCAGCCAGAAAGAATTAAAGTTTATAATTAGATGAGAATTCCCCCGAATACAGAATGGATTTTAATATTTAAAAATATTTTAACTCTGTAAGAATTTAAGAACGTTTGGCAACAATGTACCCAGAACTTGCTCTTTAGACTGTCTGATATAGTAAAATGAGCTTAAAAGAAGAGATAGAAAGGATATAACTCAAAATCACACTGGATAAGGATTTAAAACAAGAATGATATTGACAAAGATATTATACAGGACCTATAAAAGAAATTGCCAGACTTTTAATAGTTTAACTTTTAATAGTTAAAAGGGACACACTAATATTAAACCAGAAGAGTGACTTGGATACATGGATTTTAACTCAGAGAAGTGAGTTGGACAATTTTCTCACTTTGGATTTACAGAAGAGATGTTTTATACTTATAAAGGAATTTTTGAGAAAAGGAAAAGGAAAAAGAAATAACATTTTGGAACATTGCCTAAAAGGAATAATTAAGATCTTTAAAACTTAAATTAAGGTTTGTAAAGTTGGCTTATTTGATCAAGGTTAAACTGTATATGATCTTTTTTCTAATTCTTAATTTTTTTTTTAACTAGGCCTGAATGATGAAGTTTTAAAGCTTTGTTTATAGATAAGATGTGGAAAGAGGAGATTTTTTATTTTTAGAGAAAGTGGTAATATTTATAGTATTAAAATTGAGAAGAGATGAAGATGATAAGAAATTAACCTGTGGAACATCATTTGAAGAGGTTAAAGGTTAATATTTTTAATTTGTTGTTTCTAGTAGTTTTAATGGATTTTTAAAATTAAATTTGATTAGGTTTTAGAGGTTTGTTTATATATAAGACATGGGAAGAGGACTTTTTTTTCGTTGTATGTTTAGGGAAATGACAGGATATTGTATAAAGGAAAGAACTATGAAATTGATTTACTTGTTTTAAGTTTATACATAGACGTACATATTTTTGGTAGCTCTTAATGGACTTTTGCTGATTAAAACTGAAGAATGAGGCTTTATTATATGCCAGTAGAAAAATGATAAGATATTGGATGAAGAAATTTTTGATTGCAATATTAGAGACGGTATTGAGGCATTTAAAAAGTTTATACTTGTCTTGGTGGAAGTCATTTCTTTCTATATTTTTTCTGTTTTTCTTTTCTTTCTTTTTTTGAGATATGTTTCTGTTTTCCATTTCCCGTTTTTCATTTCCCCTTTTTTTCCTTAGCTTATAGTTATATTTTCCTTAGTTTGTATTCATTAGCTCAATAACAAATTATAATGAAAAGAAAATCACTCCCAACCTCCATGGACCCATCTTTCCTCCCTTGTTTCCTCCTCTCTTTCCACAGCCACTCTGGCCATGAGTAACACCTCTTTGTGGTTGTCCTCCTTGCATTTACATGCTCACAACTCCTCAGTTCCTCCTGCTTAGGTCCTTCCAGACTATGACTGGGTTTTCTTTCTAGACATAGCAATGGAAGAAGTGAAGGCATTTTACCAGAGGAAAAAAATGATAGTTTATAAAACCGGATGGCTTATTCTTTTCTAAACTAATTCATTTAATATGTACATATAATGCATGTGTTTTTATATGTATGTCTCTCTGTGTGTATTTTTTAAATTGGAGAACCGTCTTTTTCCTCTTGAATCAGTTCATCTATTTGGAACATTGACTCTAAGCAACATTTGTTAAATTAAGCTGTGATGACACCCCACTCCACCCCATATTTTAAAAAAAACCCAGGAAAGAAACATTAATTCAATAATCATGGTCTAAAGCATTCAGTGTCATATTTCACCAGAACTTCTCAAAAGAATGTGAGATGTGCAGAAGTTATCTTCTCCCTAAAAATATTAGAGGTTAGAGACAGCACATGAAAATAATTGCTGCTAGTTTAGGACAATAAGAAAAAAAATCTGTTTATGCAGCAAACAGAACTAATTAGGAGATTTGTTGCTATAAAACAGGAGGAACACATTTGGCATTAGGGAATCCTGCAGGGTGCACTTCAAAAAAAACTAGATAAAGCCATAATAATAATTTTAAAAAGTAAATGTGCCTGGAATGAAAATAAAGGAGATTTTTTTTTTCCAATCCTAGAAATTAAATTTGTTCAAATGATTTTGGTAGTGATTCAGGAAGGGAGTGATATATCATGTGGGTTAGGGATTGCGTACACCTGCCATATAAATTGGGAAGGATGTCAGATGACTTTTTTAAAAAAAATACAACTCCCCAATTTAGTGACTACCTCAGTCCATTTAAAAAATGACCAGTACTAAATAGTATGTAATAAAAATAATTTTCTGATCAATGCACACATTTACGTATGAACAAATTTTATGCACTGGACAATAAAAGCATTCAGTCTGAAACTGACTGAGGTCTGGTCAGTTTCAGGCAGCAACTGGAACTGTCAGGAGAGTTCTAATCAACTAATTGAAGTCACAGAACTGAGACTTGTTAACTTGCAATTAGCACTTTTGAAGAAAGTGCTGTGCTGCAGAGAAAATCAGCTCAGGAAGAGATAGCTTATTTAGATAATTTATCTGGCCTGGGATTGGACAAAAAAAAGAAAAAAAACCACAGGACACTTACAAGAGAACTTTATCTGAATGAGATGACAGCCATAAGTGATCCTCTCTTTTTCTCTTCCCTCCACTCCCTCTCTCACTCTATCACATGCTAATTTAGCAACCATTTTACTTAATGACCATTGGAATAGAGGACACCAAATGAGGAGAGCTTGTCATTTATTAAGTTCATGGAAGATAGCCATTCTGTTTACCCACAGAATAAAGCAGCGAACAAAGCAGAGAGATTGCAACAACACTTCATTCCTTGTAGAAGATTTCCTTCTAGCTTCCTTAGGATGGACTGTGCCATCTTTACAGTGTCCAATAACAGAGATGATTCTGCTGCAGAGATCTTTCCAAACATGGCAGTCAGTGAAATAAAATGTGTCCTGAGCTTTCTTGCTCCTTAAACGTCCTTTGCAGAACTGAAAGTACAAGACCACAGGAAGGGGAAAGAGATGGGTTGTTTTTTTTAAAAAAAGTGCTGTTGCTTTTGGCAGCAACTAAGCACATATAGCAAGATTTGTTATGATTTTCTTCCTTGATCATGGAAAGTATAAGAGCTGTTTATGAGATGATCTTCTGGGTTTGGAGAAGATGTAAGATTACACAGTGCCATCAGAAGAAACATCGTATCGTGTTCTGATATAAAGCCAGTGACTCGAGAATCTAAAGAAAGAAAAGTTAACCTTTCTTGAAGACGATGGGAAAGGAGTATGATAGTCATTTTTACTGGTATAGAAAAGTAAAAGGAAAGAAACCTAACAGCATAGATACAGATTGGTTTGTGTCTGGGTAAAACCACATCTAATATTACAAGAACAGATTTCTAATCAAGGAACAGGGATTACTTCACCATCATCTGGAGCACACCCTAAATCTTCTGTAAGGGTTCTTAAATGTTATGCAGTATGAGATGCACACAGTTGGGGGGTGGGTGGATGGGAAATCCTCAGCCAGGCAGGGGTGAGGCCTCAAGAGTGGAATTAGCCTTGAATAATTGTGCAGCTGCAAGAGATCCAGAACTGAACTCCTTTAAGCGCCATCTACCTGTTCCCAAGCTGAGATTGGCAAACCGGGGAGATTCCTGTATGATAGGCACAATATAATAAAGTACTAAGCTAGAATTCTAGATCTGTTTGCTTGGGCCTGACAGATGAGTTAGAGACCATTCTCTTAATAGAACAATGGACAGCCATTGTTTCATCCAACAGTGAAACAACCAGTTCATTGACAGCACAACCTTACATATATTTACCTGCTTAGAAATAAGCCCCCACAACTGTAAGTCTCTTTCCAGATAAAAGTTGGAAACCAATCACATCATAAGGCAATGCTAGCTACCATTCTAAAGAGAAAGAACATCTCACACAGATAGGATACAAACTGTCCACGTTGCTTGCAACTTGCTTCACCTACTGAATGAAAATCCCAATTAAAATTCATACTTAGTTATGAAGTTTATGAGGTAAATCTTGTGTTCATCTAATCTGGCCAGCTGCTGTAATGCTATAATACTGAAATGATGATGCAATGAGTCAGCAGGATAAGTTATTTAGCTTATCACTTTAAGAGGCTGCATATATAAGAGAGGTCCTGTGAGGGTGTTCTCTCTCTCTGTGTGTGCTTCCGTGCTGTAGTTGATGATTGATTGCCTGACTTTGCCTAGTACGTGTATGTATATATTCCTTGTAAATAAACCACTATTTGAAAGACAAACCTCTATTTACTGTATTTTGCTCCTGGGTTGTCTCAAAATAGTCACACTGTGTGCACTCTGACACCTTCACATGACAATTTCAAAGATCAAACCTGAGTCATTTACATTACCAGGGATTCTCAGCTGGGAGAGGAGGGTTATGGAAATATAATTTTGTTCTTTCACCCAGCATCCTGTTTGGGAATGTCTGCACTATACAAAAGAGTGTACAGATAGTCCTTGACTTATGACTATAATGGAGTCTGGGATTTGCATTGTAAGTCATGAGAGCTGTAAGTCGAGGCACCTGCATGATTGACTCAATTTTGTGACCATATTTTTGGTGTTCATAAGCAAACAGGGAAATCATAAAGCAAGTCCTTTTATTCCTCTTCATGTTTCTTGTTGAAAACCAGCCAAAAAGGTTGGAAAGTCATAAATTGTAGTCACATGACTGTGGAATGCTGCAACTGGCTTTAAAAATGAGCAAAATGCCCAAAATGTAGTCATGTGACTGCAGGAGGGGGTGTTTGCAACCATTGCGAAGTACTGGGTCATCAATATCTTTTTTGGGGGGGGGAACCATGACTTCAAATGGTCTTAAGCAACTGGTCATTAAGAGAAGACTACCTGTACAATGTACAGGTATAGCGTCATGCAAAGAACCTACAGATTCATTTCAGCCTCACCTTTAATTTGCATATATGACATTGCAAGGCCAAAGATCAAGCATATCTAATTGCAAACTCAATTTTTATTTCCACTCCCTTGCAACATAATAGGAAGTTAATGCAACATTTCCTCACTCTGCAAAGTGATTAGGAAGATCAATTAATTACAGTTCCTATATCACTCTGAAAATAAAGGGCTGTAGCTGATGACAAACTGCTATTATTGGAAGCCTTATTAGTGGGAGTAGCCTTCTCTTCAAAGCTTGATTTGGTTTCACAGCTATTCGGAAACATTAACTAATTAAAGAATATAATATCAGTGGAGCAGCCGATATCTTCAACAATAGATTACTACTTCCCTAAAAAGGCAGCCAGTGTTTATATATGAAACAGTTAGGAAATGCCTTTGCCTTTAAAACATAACCAACATCCTACCCAGGTTAACTGTGAAATCAAGGTCCATTCATTTAGAAAGAAAAATTAAGGAGACAAAATGAGTCATAAACTATGTCGTACTGGAGATGACTAAATGTCTGAAATGAGACTCTTATCTCCATCCTATGTGAATATTGCTCCCTTCCTTGTCATCTTTATTAATTTTAAATACACTTTAACATTAATATTTATTATTTTAATATTTATTGTTCTACCTTTTATTATCTATCTGTCTACCTACCTACCTACCCACCCACCCCCCACCCATCCCTATCTCTCTCTCTCTCTCTCTCTCTCTCTCTCTCTCTCTCTTTGTCTATCGTTATCATCTACTATCCTGTATCCATCTATTATCTCTTTCTCTCCTTTTCTCTCTCACATTTCTATAGCTGCCCAATTCAATCAAGTGATTCTAGGAGGTTTACAATTATAAAATTACAAAATAATTAAAGCAATAAAATCAGCCACAGAATAAATAAATTTTAAAAAACCCCTATCTTTACTTGGTTGTAAGCCGCATAGAGTCACTTCTTGATGAGATGGGTGGCATATATATTTAATAAGTCAAATAAAATTTTCCTTGGGAAGTGCTTCACTTTCATACTCAAGGTTTTAAACCGTTTAGCTCAGCAGATTCCAGGATTTAGTGGTTCTGGTAGCTATGGGTCAGCCAGAGTATGATTCCTGAGCAATTATTGCTACTCATCTATTTTTTTCACTCTTGAAAATATATTTAAATTGAGATACAAAATAATGGAAGAAGATATGAAAAATGTCAAACATCCAGGGGTGAAAATATGTCTCTGTGTGTTTGTCTATGAGTTCATTTGTATATAAAACATGAACTACAAATGCCCAGGGAAACAGGGAATATATATCTGCCAAAGGAATTAAAAGCACAGTTCCACTGATCTCTTAACACATGTGACTGAACCTTAAGAAAAGAGACAAGGTGAGCACTCTTGATTTTGTATTTTGGAGTTGAAGTCTTCACACAACATTTCTAATAATCCCATTTGACACAAGAAGTGAGCAGAAAGGGGACAGATCAGCCCAAGTCACATCCGCAATGCAGGGAAATTTTAGTCTGGCCAGTTGAGAGAGAAGAACCCACAGACAAAGTCAAATCCACAGGGAGAGACACCAAATTGGTACAGCATGTCTGGCTCACAGAATCCAGATCCAACTCTCTGAAATTGAGTTCAAGATGAAAATCAAAGAGTGGGAGGGATCCATTAAAGGAAACACAAGGACCTTCTTGCAAATACTGAATCAGAAAGTGAATGCTGAGAGCAGCTGGGTTGCTCTGCATATAGCCTGTGATTTTCGACCTCAGTATTAACAGATTTTGATAAAGGAGAATATTTGTAGTTCAGAGTCAAACTGTGGGGCCCTTGTTACTCTCTGAGTTCTCAGAGAGCACCAAGCTCAGAAGCACCAAGGACCCCCCACACAGATAGGTTTATTTGCAATCTAAGACAGAACTAACCATTTATTTATTTATTTATTTATTTATTTATTTATTTATTTATTTATTTATTTATTTATTTACTTGTCAAGCATATATAAGATAACAGGTAAAAGTATAAACATAATCTGAATACATGAAAAGAGTAAGAATAAAAAGGAAGATTAGGACAGGGACAGTAGGCACGCTGGTGCACTTATGCACGCCCCTTACAGACCTCTTAGGAATGGGATGAGGTCAACAGTAGACAGTTTAAGGTTAAAGTTTTGGGAGTTTGGGGAAGAAACCACAGAGTTAGATAGTGCATTCCAGGCATTGACCTCTCTGTTACTGTAGTCATATTTTCTGCAATCGAGTTTGGAGCAGTTTACCTTGAGTTTGTATCTATTATTTGCTTGTATATTGTTATGGTTGAAGCTGAAGTAGTCATTGACAGGTAGGACATTGTGGCAGATAGTTTTATGTACTACACTTAGGTCAGACTGAAGTCAGCGTAGTTCTAAGTTGTCTAAGCCCAAAATTTGAAATCTGGTGCCATAAGGTATTTTATTGTGGGTAGAGGAATGGAGGACTCTTCTTGTAAAATATCTCTGGACTCTCTCATTTGTATTTATGTCCGATATGCAATGCAGGTTTCAGACAGATGAGCTGTATTCGAGAATTGGTCTAGTGAATGTTTTGTATGCTCTAATTAGTAGTACAATATTACCAGAGAAGAAGCTACGCAAGATTAGGTTAACAACTCTTAATGCCTTTTTGGCAATGTTGTTACAGTGGGCTCGGGCACTTAGATCTTTAGAAATGAGTTCTCCAAGGTTCTTGACAGAGTGAGGGTTATCTACAAGGTCATGTCCATCTAATTTGTATTTTATGTTTTGATTTATTTTTGCCAATGTGCAAGACAGACCATTGAAAAGGTTGTCTAACAACAACTTATTCTTTTGAAAAAGAAGTCTGGTGTAGCATTGATTTTTTTTAAGCCTGTGTTTTATCCATCTGAAAAGTGCTTTTTAAATATTAAGAAGAAATGAAAAAACCCTAGTTTTTGTTATTATTTTATGATAACCATTCAGCTTCTGTGGACAAAGCTGTACAGTATATGAAATGACTTCCTTTTGAAAAATTTTAAAGGTGGGGTGAGGGTGGGGGGAAGAGTTGGCACATATAAACTAAACTGTAAATTTCCAGTATTGTATCTGGCTACAAAAATTCTGCTAAGTCCCAAATAGGTTCAAAAATGATTCCCAGGAACTTAAAATGACCAGAAGTGAAGAAGGAACAAAGGAAGTAAGGCACAATTGGGAGTGCCATACAGGAGGATTATCAGATGAGGGAGAAGGTAGGTAGCCTTCTAATAAATTGGTGCTTGATAATTTATTATGCTTGCTTGCACAGTCAGACAAATGTTTAAACTGGAATTTGCATTTTGACCCCCTATCAAGTCCTTCCCAAGGGTATTATTATTATGTGTTCACAACAAAGTGAAGCCATGGTTGCCAGTTCTTTAGCTAGTGTTGGCCTTCATACATACAGAGTTCTTCCAAGAACCTAGGATGTCATAATGTATCGCTGTAGTATTTGTGCAATGCAAGCAACGGTGGCCATTTTTAATTGACTGAAGGAGATTTTCTAGGTGCCATCCAAGATGTTTATGAATGGCACCCAGTGTGCCGATAACCACAGGGACCACCACAGTCGGTTTATGCCAAAATCTTTCAACTTTGATTTTCAGATCTTGATGTTTTGTGATTTTTTTCCAATTCTTTGTCTTCTATTCCACTATCCCCTATTACTGCCACATCAATTATTCACACTTTCTTCTTTTCAACCACAGTTATATCTAGTGTGTTATGAGCCAAGATTTTATCACTCTGCATTCAGAAATCAGAATATTTTTAACCTGCTCATTTTTGACTACTTTCTCAAACGTTCCCACTAATTTTTCCTTACTGGTATAGAATAGAATACGGAATAACGGAAGGGACCTTGGAGGTCTTCTAGTCCAACCCTTTGCTCAAGCAGGAGACTCTATTCTAGACAAATAGTTGTCCAATAAACCTCCCATGATGGAGCTCCAACTTCTGAAGGCAAGCCATTCCACTGATTAATTGTTCTCACTGTCAGGAAATTTCTCCTTATTTTTAGGTTGGTTCTCTCCTTGATTAGTTCCCATCCATTGCTTTTTGTCTTGCCTTCAAGTGCTTTGGAGAATAGGGTTGACCCCCTCTTCTTTATTGGCAGCTGCTCAAATATTGAAAAACTGCTATCATGTCACCCCTAGTCCTTTTCTTTGTTAGACTAGACACTCAATACATTAGACCAGTGGTTCTCAACCTGTGGGTCACGACCCCTTTGGGAGTCGAATGACCCTTTCACAGGGGTCACCTAAGACCATCGGAAAACACATATTTTCAATGGTTTTAGGAATAATTTTATGGTTGGGGGTCACCACAACATGAGGAACTGTATTAAAGGGTCGCGGCATTAGGAAGGTTGAGAACCACTGCATTAGACTGTACACACAATGTAAGAAGGTCAGATGCCTACCCATAGACTGTGTACTCCTGCTTTAGTCAGAAGTGGAAAAAAAAAGATATATTTCTGATATATTTTAGTTAAATTCTGTCTGTCTTGTTCAATCACACCAAGGTTCAAATCCCCCGAATTTTATTTTTCTAGCATTGGTCACACCAGTACTTCTGTGGTCAAATAGCATTTACTTTAATTATCTTTTTTCAAGTTTGTGTCTTTCATAAAGTTTGAACTACAATGCCTATTAATTTGGTCAGTGCCTCTGCTGGCTATGTATATGCATTTGAAGATTTCTCCATAGGTAAAAAGATAAATATATATCAAGAAAAGTTATATAAAAAAAGAACCAACAAAAAGTTCAGAAAGCAATTAGAGAAAGAAAAAAGATAATTAAAGAAATGACTTCCAACTGTCTTTGCAACCGTTACAAACATACTATCCCTCCTCCCTCTTTAGGTTTATATTACAGAAATTCCTTCTATCCTATATTCAACCCATTTTTTCCTATCAGAAAATCCAGAAATTGTTTTTTTCACTTTTTTCCACTGTCCCTGCAGGCTTTTGCTGAGGACGGCTATAGAGTTTCACATCTGCCAATCAACAAGCTGGGGGAAGAGATGAACAGGAAGCAGCAGATAAGCCTTTCTTCCCCTCTTGAATAAAAATAAAAGTGTGATATATTTCACTGGATGAGACATGAAATTCAGAAAACCACTAGAGGGTGGCAAACTGATAAAGTAGAACTCAACTCCTTGCTGTCACCTAGTAGCTTTCTGGAGTTTTGCAGCCCAGAACTGGGAGAAGGAGGGGGAGGGGAAAGGAGAGGGAGATGAAGAAGAAGTACCGATTTTGCATGGACTGTACACCTAAATATAGAATCAGGTTTTATATTACATTAAATATACTGTAATATTCTTGGGATTTTATTCCAACATAATGTTTCTCCAGGCTCTGATACAGGTTGGAATTGCTGTATCTGGAAGAGAGAGGGCACTTTAAAACTTCCCCAGACTTTTCTTGGAAAATTAATCTTCTCAAGGGATTTAAAAAGTGGGAGGGGAATCCTCAATTCATACCAATAGATACTTTTAAAAGCCATTATGTGATGGCTGAATTTCAGAAAGCAAATTGCTAGGGTAAAATTTAAAACTCCTCTTCCAAGAGTGCTTTCCTAATTCAATTGTCTCTGTGTGGTTAAGATAAAAAAGCAGCATCCAAACAAGTTAAGTTGTAGGAATGGAAGAAGACTGATCTGGAATAAGACCTAATCTAGAGGAATAAATAAATTTCAGCTCCCACCAATCACACTAAAGTGCTAACCTAGATCAGCCTCCATGTTTACTTTTATTAATAGTAAAGTCCACAAAGTTTCTAACAACATATTTCAAGGAAATACTGATTTCTGCTGAATTGTTAAAAGCTAACACTAAAGCAGTGGTGGGTTTCAAATTTTTTTACTACCAGTTCTGTGGGTGTGGCTTTGTGGGCGTGGCATGGCTTGGTAGGCGTGGCTTTGTGGGCATGGCAGGGGAAGGATACTGTAAAATCTCCATTCCCTCCCCAATCCAGGGGAAGGTTACTGCAAAATCCCTATTTGCTCCTGGTCAACTGGGTCTCAGGAGGCAGAGAATAGATGGGGGTGGGGCCAGTCAGAGGTGGTATTTACCGGTTTGCTGAACAATTCAAAATTTCCACTACCGGTTCTCCAGAACTGGTCAGAACCGGCTGAAACCCACCTCTTCACTAAAGGCAATTCCACCATTAGTGAAAAAGTGAGAGGAAAAAATGTCAAGGAGGAGGTGAGGTGAGGGGAAGGGGGAGGGGGAGAAGTAGAAAGAGAAAGAGGAGGAGGAGGAGAAGAAGGAGAAGGAGAAAAAGAAGGAGAAGGAGAAGACCAGGTTTAGTTCTTCAGTGTCTAAAGCTTGCCCTTTTCAGCAAATATTCAGATGTGAACTGATTCTATGGCTAGGTTCAAAGGGTAACTAGGAGAGGTTTACTTTATCATATTTTCATCCATCCATCCATGATTTTGCATGGGTGAGTTCACATAAAACACTAGATGAAAATGTGAGTGGTTTGTGTTCAATATATACAGCACTTAACCCTTAGCTATTAGGGCCAATAGTCTTTGAGTGACTTCTTCTCCTTGTAAATAAATAATTTCAATGAACAGTAGCCCTCTGTTAATTAGACTACCTTGTTCAATAAATTGGACATCTCATTAAGGTAAAGTGGGCTTCATGGAAAAAGTGACACCAGGCCATTAAATGAATGAATGAATGAAAGAAAGAAAGAAAGAAAGAGAGAGAGAGAGAAAGAAAGAAAGGGAAAAAAGAAAGATCTGCCATACTGCATATGATTGAGTCAAAGAATAGAAACCTAAGATCAAAGAAAAAAGGTTGTGCAATTCTTTTGATCTATTGTAAAGGGCTAGAAAAATAAGAATTGAACATAGTGCATTAGAACTAGACAACTAACATGGCTTTCCCCCTCTTTCAGACTCTGCCAGGATCTTCTTTGTAGCACTCAGCAAGAAGCTGCATTTCAAAGAGAAATAGCAGATTTCTTCAATCCTGCCTCCTTCCTATTTCACTAGTCAAACACAGGTAAAGTTTCGATCTGCACAGTTGAACGTTGTTTAGCCCGAAATACTATTTGTGAAGTATATCCCACTGTGGTCCTGCCTAAGGACAGAGACCACATGATAAGGTCTTGAAGAGTGGGATGGGCAGAGATATCATAACTGTAAAATAGCATCATTTAAAGCAAGGGTGTTTAACCTTAGCAACTTTAAGACTTGTGGACTCCAATTCCTAGAATTCCCCAGCCAGCATGGCTGGCTAGGGAATTCTGAGAGTTGAAGTGCACAGGCAGGGGTGGGTTCTACTTACCTTTACTACCAGTTTGCAATGGAAGCACATGTGCGCACGCTTCTGCACAGATCACCCATAATGATGTCGTAGCGGGTGGGCGGAGCCTCCCCTGGTTTTACTACCAGTTCTATAGAACTGGACAGAACCGGGGGCAACCCACCACTGTTCACAAGTCTTGAAATTGCCAGGGTTGGATATGCCTGGTTTAAAGGGAGCACACATCTGCATATACGTCTGTAGTACATATGTATATTTAGGAGCATATACATCTTTGGTTCAAAGGTTGGATTGACTCATACATTCAGATGTTCATCTAGGGCAACAGGTGGTTCCTTTGGTTTCCTGAATAGAGGTCCATAAATGGAATCCAAGGCAATCAATTTCTCTTCTACTAACTCCCAATCATTTGCATATTCAGATGAGCAACCTGTAGCTCCAGGCATCCATATGTTCTTCAGCTTAACATTCTGCTGTTCTTCATCTAATTTGAAACATTCTCTTTGAGAGATCAGTTTCGACATCTGGAAAGAAATTTATGACTCTTTTAAAAAAAAAAAAAAAACAGCAGCAACAGCAGTGGTGTCCCAAAGACATGTGCCATTTTGCACTGTGCCACAAGTTTACCCTGTTTGGGCATGAATGAATGTCATTGTGACCCACTGTTCCCTCAAGGAGGCCATTGCAGGAGGGAGACAGAGGGGATAAAAGTGGTAAGAGACAAAATGAATATTTTGCCTCTTGACCCCATCCAGTCCTTGTTTCAGTTATGTTCACCGGCCATTCAATAATAGAGTAACATAGATGGATTATATGCTTCTCTGAAAAAGGATTCACCTAGCCCTCACATTCCAAGATTATAGGAGTGACTTTTTCCCATACTGGTGCTCTCTAGATCTCTAGACCTAAATGCTCAGCCAAAATGGCCAAAGGAAGATGCTGGTTTGGGTAAACTGATATATACTCTTCTCCACACATAACCAAGAAGGTTGAAACTTATAAAGATGCCTCCTTTAGAAGAGGCATTGAAAGGTAGATGAACTCTGAACCTGTGCAAATTTTCAAAGGAAAGGATCTCACCAGCTATATTGCCTTTTTTTTTTAAATTTGAGTTTTTTTTTTCCTCTAGGGCACAGGTCTCAAACTTGTGGCGTCATGTGACCGTCACATGACATTTCGCGACATTTTTTCCCTTCACAGAGTTGGGTGGGAATGGCCTGCGCATGACGCATCTGGTCTGCGGGCCGCCAGTTTGACACCCCTGCTCTAGGAATTTACTAGTAAAAGTTGGTTTTCCAGTATATGCTTTCCCATGTCTGTTTAATTTGGTACCAATAGACCAAACTGTCCTTGAGTGTAGATTGCCTATTTTTGCAAGGTCTTCTAAAATAAATATGTAATCAGCACCACATTTGCCAATTTGTGTCTTAGCAAAGAAATTAGGTCTTTGTCAGTTAGCCTCTGCCCACTTCAGAGTGGAGATCTGACGAGAGCATCTTGTGATTGATGAGGTTGTCCTGATCAGGGGGTATGTTGCACTGCTTCTGCTCCCTGGAGCTTTGGAGGCACCAGCAGTGTTGGCAGATGCCTCTCATCACTGCCTTTGGTGGAGAGCCAGGGTGGACAGAACAAAGCTTCTCCTCTCCTGGGCCTGACTTGAAAAAATGACCCTTGATTTGCCCTTGCGGATGGCATAGCTTTGCCGCCTCTGATCTCTGAGTTTTAGAGGGCGTCAGGAGGGTTGGCACTGCTGGTTGGCAAGCTTAGCTCTGCTTGGGGAATACTCCTTTGTATATGGTAAGCTATGATTGGGTCAGAGTTGGTTTGCTGGCTACATTCCTAGCTTTTCAACTCTATATTAGGCTTGAGCTAGTGAGCCCACATTGGTTATCATTACTATAACTTATACAGAGCACAGAATGGCAAGAATTTAGCAGCTTTGGATTGATGGATTGAAGCTCTGTAAGGAAATAATTAATGAAGAGTTCTGGTCAAGACTTTATAGCGAGTAAAGATCAATTTGACAGTTAGGATGAGGCATTAGAAAGGATCAGGAAACCAGTCCAGATGGTTTACAGTTGAAAGGAGCAGACTCAAACCTGGGAGAGGAGCAAGCTTTGCCATAATAATGCGGGAGGGGAAATTCATAGGCCAGAATTGGCAGCAAGAAAATAGAAAGACATTTAAAAAAAGAAAAAAACTTTTTGGTAATGAACTTTTAGTTAGGCACAGATCCTAGAATCCAGAAATTTCCAGAAGAATGCTTTTTAGCAAATGAGATTTGAAAAGAGAATCAGCCTGTTATCAGGGACAAATGTAACAATTGTGTGAAAAAAAGTTAAATTATTGTATAGGATTTGACTGTGATAGAAATCTGGCATGGGAGAAACCCTACTGACAGCTGGTCTACTTTCTGTTAAATGATATACAGCATAAAATTTAACTACTAACAAACAATCAAACAATTGCAACTTAACATGACTTTTGAAGTACGTAATTCTATAGCAATGATGGCTAACCTTTTCCAGTGTGTGAGCCTCAACACCCAAAATGCAATGCATGCACCTCCCCTTGCATGTGCCCCATCCCCCACATTTGTACATGGCCCCCGCACATGTGCCCTGCCCCATGCATGTGCATGCCTCCCACATGCCCCCACCCCCACGCATGCATGCACATCCCCCGCATGTACCCCCAAATGCACATGTGCCCCCCCACACATGCCCCATCCCCCGCAAATGCATGGCAGAGACATGACAACCAGCTGGCCGGTGGGAAGCATGCATGTATGTGCGGTGGAGCTGAACTCAGGTGACGGTTCACTTGCCCACAGCGACAGCTCGCATGCCCACAGCGTGCCATAGGTTCACCATAACGGTTCTATAAGGTTTCGATTCGTTTTAATAATTTTATTGAATATTTTAATTACAATAGCAAAAACAGATACGAGTTAAACTCAGAGAAAGGAGAAATGGAAAGAAAAAGTGCAAAGAAAAAAAGAAAGTAAGATAAAGAAATGAAATATATAAGGAAGTGACTTCTGATCTTTATCACAAACTTAATAACTCTTCACTGTTGATAAGGTTACAAATAAATATCTCTTCTTCCAATAACCCATCCTTTATCTATAGTGTTAGAGAGATTAACATTAAATGAATTTGGGAAGGGGGAATATTTCCTACATATGGCTAAATTAGCTATTTCTCCTTATTCTTCTTCCTGCTGCTATCCATCTTTCTCCTTTTATGCTCTGCTTCATTTCACTTTCATTGTAGCTTAAGAGGTACATTCTCTAAAATGGTCAACATTGACTCCTAGGGTTAATGGGACTATCTATGGTTTGTCGCACGATCATCCAGACGTTCAGACTGGATTTGGCATTTTTATCCACCTATCAAGTTTTTCCCATGACCTGGGATAGGCGGATATTGATGTTTTGTGGTGTTAGAGGTATTTCCACAGAATGGAAGCTGTGCTGAGTAAAGCTGCCTTTTGCCATTGACTGTTGGTGAATTTGTCAATGCCGAGGGTGTACAAGTGGTGCTCCAGTTGTTTTGGGATTGCGCCCAAGGTGCCTATGAATATTGGCAACACCTTTGCTTTCTTTTGTCACAGTTGTTCTATTTCTATTTGCAGGTCTGTGTATTTTATTATTTTCTCCAGTTCCTTCTTTTCTATATGTAGTATTATTAAGATATTTATTAAATGGTTTCCATATAGTAAACCTTTAGGGATTGATGAACAATCTGATACTTCAGAAACGGTTCAATGAGCTGAAGCATTTGGAGACCTCTACTTAAGAGAATATGGCAAGAAATTTTTCTTTCTACCTTCTCAGTTTGAATGTTCATCCTTGAAATATCCCATATCTGCACAAAACCCTAACCAAATGTACTATACACAGCCAAAACTTTGTATTTTCTAACATTTTATAAACTCACTGTTGTTAAGATGGAAGTAATTTCCAGATAATTGAACTGGGATCCTGAAGACATTTTACTATGAAGGGATTGGCAATCCTCAAGAGGAACTTTGGAGATTTTAGCCGAGGTAGGATTCCACATTCATGAGATTTTGGAGCTGATTGATTATACTTACTCTCTGAAAAAATGCTGACATTTGAAGGAAGAAGCATTTATGTCTAAGGCTGATAAGAACTGAGCTCATACAAGACACAAATTGCTACCGACAGCCTCCCACTTCTTCTAGTATAAATAGAACATGTTGATTAATCAGGTTTTGTGTTTCCATTACAAATTATTTGTTCAAGTCAAATATAGGAGCCTCAGTCTTTGTTTTAATTACTGCTTCCTCCTTCTTGTTAAAATGATTATCCCATGCTAATCAAACCTTAACTGAAGAAAGTGTAATAATTAGAAAGAAACTATTAAATAACATGGTTAGTCTTGATGTTACTTTGGCTTAAAACATTACTTACACGTTATTGTTAATGAGCATATATGTGTAAGTATGCATAAAAATACACTATTGCTATGCAAGTGTATTCATCAGTTCACATGTATTATAAATAAATGCACTGAAATGATTTCCTTTGCATAAGAATAACTGAATACTTCATTAGAATACCAATATGTTGCTTTGTTTCAAAGGTAAGACTGAAGCAGTTTTGAAAGATCAGTGTTGTTGAGAAGGGAGAGTTTTGTGAAAAGGCTGAGGGGGAGAAAGGTTTTATCCAGTGGTGGGATTCAGCCGGTTCAGGCAAACTGGTAGTTAAATTGGTGGATGGCTGCTCCCCTCCCCAGCACTTCCAGGAGTCCCCACGTGCCCCATTTTGGCTCCCAGGTAAGTGCAAGGAGGCCTACTAGGCCCAAAATGGGGCACAGGGGGGTACAGCATGCCCCCCCCACAGTCCATTTTCGCTCTCAGGAGGCTTCAGGGAGGCCTTCTAGGCCCAAAATGGGGCATGAAGGGCGGAGCGGTCCCCCTATGGCCCATTTTCGCTCCCAGGAGGCTGCAGAGAGGCCTACTAGGCCCAAAATGAGGTGCGGGGGGGGAATGTCCCCCCCGGGGCCTGTTTTTGCACCCGGTGGTGCAGGAGGTCGAGTGCTCCTGGCCACACCCACCATGGCCACGCCCACCCAGCCATTAAGGCAGAGAACCGGTTATTAAATTATTTGAATCCCACCACTGGTTTTATTGTATTTTTGGAGTCAATCTATTTGAGCCTAACAGAAATTACTCCTAATTAATCTCATTGATTTAATTGATGAAGAAATGCCCAAAGACTTCTTCTTTGCTTTTGTAGCCTTCTTTTATATACAATTTGTCATTCCTGTTTAGGAAACAGGAATGTAGCTAGTTCAGTGAAACCATTTTTGCACACATTTATGAAATTGTTAACATGGCTTATATATAGTTATATTCAGTTTATATTTCACCATTTCCCATTGGTTAGAATTTCTTGTCATTTAATCTGTTGCTACACTGTTCTACACTGTGAAATCAGCCAGAGCTTCTGACCTATTCTTAGTGTTAACACTCATTAAAATATTACTTTGATTAAATCTTTAACCTCATGATAACCTTTATACCATGAACTTCCAGGGCCTGGTGGCTCAGCAGACTAAAAGCATTGTGATTAACACCAGCTGTCTGCAATTACTGTAAGTTTGAATCTCACCAGGCTCAAGGTTGACTCAGCCTTTCATCCTTTCTAAAGTAGGTAAAATGAGGACCCAGTTTGTGGGGCAATAAGCTGACTTTGTATAAATATGCAAAAATATGAAGGCTATTGCTTAACGCATTGTAAGCCGCCTGAGTCTCCGGAGAAGGGCAGCATATAAATCAAATAAAAAAAAATAATAATAAAAATAAGTGATGATAAATATATATTTTCCAGGCCAAAGGAAATTAACTGCTGAGATGAAATGTTTTAGACAAAACCCAATGTCCTTTTACACAAGTCTCTCAGCTAATGGAAGCATGAATTTCTGTTATTGTATGAAATTGCATTAATTAGGCAAATGTGCTGAAAGCAGATTGTGAAAAATTGCTCTGGAATTTTTCCCCTTTTAAAGAAACGAGTAATTGGATTAATTTGTCCTTTTCTTCCCTATTAACTTGGAACTGTGTAGATGATTTCCAGTTTTATGGTGTGAACTGGTTTGTATTTAACATGATTCTCATTAAGTAATTTACTTTTCACTGAACTTCTTACAGGCCGGACCTGTGACACAAACTTCTCCTTACATAAACTGAGGAGAAATTACCGATCTGAAATCACAGCTAAAGATGAGACTTTCAACCAAGAGACTCTCCTCGCTGCTGAATAAAAAGATCTTCCCCCACAGTCCTCTTTTTATCCATGCCAAATGTTGAGTGCAGCACTGTTGTTCTTGGAAGTGCCTCAGAATATAACATCACTCAGCAGGAGACAGATGATTCATAATGAAGCTCCTGTGCACTTTAGAAAAATGTTGTGCTGCACTTAATTATAGGGAGAGATTGTTCAAACAACTTCCAATTACACCATTTGCAAATAATTGCAAGATTCTGTGCAGACTGCAAGGGGATAGGTGGCTTTCACAGAGTGGGGCGGGGGGGAGGCGAGATCTTTTGTCTTTTAGTAATTTATTGTCCTTTGCTCTTAGAATTCGAATGGGCGAAAGCCAACGTGACATAAACTGTCTCTTGGCGGAGGGTAGTTTATTTCATAATCCAGGGGAGAAAAATCAACGGTGCTCAGTTTGCTTGTGACAGCAAAGAGAATCTTACCCAGTAAAGATACAGCTAAGATTATGGCTGAGGCTGTCATACAGAAGAGAAGAGGTGGAAATATCTATTACCCATTCATTCCTCCTTAATAAACTCCACTAATCGCTTCAGAAAAATAGAGTTTATTTTCAAATGTCAAACTCCTCTTCCTCCTCCTCCTGCAGTAGTTTCACTTCTTTTACTCCCCCCCACCCCAAAAAAAGCTCTGAATAGATAACACTGAAATGATAGTATCAACAAGCTAGGATATCTTTCTTGGTCCCTTGGCTCGGTTGCAGAGGAAGACTTCTCAAATATTTTATCTTTTTTATTTCATTTCCCCCCATTTCTTTGACCTCTCAGATTCCCCAGATCCAGTCTAGATGTAAGAAACTAAATCTTAAACAATGCAAAGCTTTTTCTCAGGTAAGAGAGATTCACCCCAGGCAAGTATTAACAGGGCTGACTAACCTAAAGCAATCCTGATGTTGAATTGCGTGGCATTGTACTGGTTCCCCACGATATCCAAGTTTGCAGTTACAGTGATGGAATCGGAGACTCTGTTTGTTTCCCAATTGCATATTTGTGCATTTGTCCTCACAATAAGCTTCTCTCTCGTTATTTATTTATTAGTTTTAGAAGACTTGTGTGGCCACTCATTTTGTAAAAATAAACATGGAGATTGACAAAACAACACAAACATGCTCCCCCCTCCTCAGGAATCAGAATAAATGTGACATGAATTATTGACCTCACATGAATACACATGAGATAAATGTGGGATCAGTATTTTCTCCATTCCTGTTTAACTTCTACCTGGAACTGCTAGGTGAGGTCATCTGACAGTTTGGTGTGATGTAAGCTGGTGATTCTTAGCTTTATATCTCCATTGAAGGACACTTCTGTAATGCTCTGGAGATTCTGTCTCAGTGCCTGAAATCTGTGGGGCCTTGCATCATGCCTAGAGTCACTTAATTGAGATAGGTGGTTATATAAGCAGGAGCCCTGGTAGCGCAGCAGACTAAAGCACTGTTATTAACATCAGCTGCCTGCAATTACTGCAAATTCAAATCTCACCAGGCTCAAGGTTGACTCAGCCTTCCATCCTTTCTAAGGTAGGTAAAATGAGGACCCAGATTGTGGGGGCAATAAGCTGACTTTGTATAAATATACAAAAGTATGAAGGCTATTGCTTAGCGCATTGTAAGCTGCCCTGAGTCTTCAGAGAAGGGCGGCATATAAATCAATATATGTATATGTATATGTATATGTATATGTATATGTATATGTATATGTATATGTATATGTATATGTATATGTATTTCTGCTACCAGTTCTCCAGAACTGGTCAGAACCTGTTGAAACCCACCTCTGGTAAAGACACTCCCTTCCCACTCAGAAGGTTGAGAATTCAATCCTAGGCAGTGGCAGATGTTTTTCTATCAGGGCACAAAGAGAAAACATCTGCTGTGAACTCCACAGAGGTGCCAGGAAGGGCATCTGGCCAGTAAATGCTCAGCTCCGATCAGTCGCCCTGGCTCCACCCCGAATAAAGGGATTAAGGGGTCATAGAAGAAGAAAAAAAGTAAATACATCTCAGTAAAACACTCCCAAAAATCTACATAGTATCTCACTGGGCTCAGCCTCATCCAACCTCAAGGCTTGTGGCTGTACAATGGAATGGGAAGGAATTTGTTTCAATTAGCCAATGTCTAAATTTTCCATGGACTGTAGGTGGAAAGGAAAAGTTAGAATCATTTGAATATCCTTTTTTCAGGCTCAGAGGTCTTTGATTTCAAAAGGGAAACCAAACAATTGAGTTTCTTGGGGATAGGATGGCAGTCAGATATAGCATTATATTAGTAAAGACAAAGTGCTTTGATCTGATGAGTTTCAGAAGCAAGCCTGTGTTGATGGTCTCCTCTTTGCTTTTATTCTTCATCTGCCTTTATTCTCTGAGCTGGACTGTCAGAATACAGATAGGTAGCTACCAGACCAGAAGCTTCATAGAAGTAATCACTTTCACCTATGGAAAGAGTTCTTCAGAGAAGTCTACTGATGCTATGTGGACACCTTTCTATTTCCAGAATTCTCCTTGAAACTGTTGCCTCATCTTTTGCTTCACCTGCTACTTCAGACTCCTGTACAATTAAATGTATTTGTGCTTTGATTATTTTAATTCAGATGCTGTTGGATGCTCCATTGCTTTAATTTGCTTTTTCACACTGTAGGCAAATTAGCTTCAGAAATAAATACTGGAAATAAAAGGACATTTATAATCTTAAGATTTTTGAAATATATCTTATTAGACATTCATTTTAATTTTTCACTCTAGCACCGACAAGAGGTCAAGTGGTGCACAGGCCATATAAGAATTATAAGAATAATCTTATAATTGTAATAGATTGGATTTATATCTCATCTTCCTTTAAATAATTCAAGGCTTCTTTCCTGAAGTCAAAGGTGTCTTAATTTGACTACCCACAATAGCAGCCTGTGAAGTAGATTGGCTAAGGGAGGAGGTGAAGTCACCCAATAAGTTTTCCATGGTTGAAGATAGAATGGAAAGTGGGTTATCCCAGTTCTAGTCTAACAACTTAACCTCTATATCAGGAATAGGGTGTCCAATTCCAAAGAAAGCAGGGCTTTGGGATCTTTAATACTTAAGGAGAGAATTTCATAGGCTTGTACAAGTTGTGTAAGTTCAGACCCAACGAATGGAGTCAATTAAAAAAATCAGATCAATCTGATTCCAGCTGCAATTTAATTTGAATCTTCAATTTAAAATAGAAAATGGGTCAATTTGATTCAAAGGTCTGATTCAATTAGGATAAAAAAGGGTTGCTATGCCTGTGCAGATGACCTTTCGATCATCTGAAATTTTTGAAGCTAACCTGTTGAACTGACTGACCAATTTCCATGGAGGCTGGGGCAGGGGTGAAATCCAACAGGTTCTGACAGGTTCTGGAGAGCCGGTAGCAGAAATTTTGAGTAGTTCAGAGAACCGGCAAATACCAGCTCTGGCTGGCCCCAGAGTGGGGTGGGAATGGAGATTTTGCAATATCCTTCCCCCAGGAGTGGGGAGGGAATGGGGATTTTGCAGTATCCTTCCCCTGGAATGGGGTGGGAATGGAGATTTTGCAATATCCTTTCCCTGCCATGCCCACCAAGCCACACCACACCCACCAAGCCACTCCCACAGAACCAGTAGTAAAAAAAATTGGATTTCACCAGTGGCCTGGGGTGTTCTGAAGTGTTGGAGGAGGACTGATACTGTAGCCTGGAGATCTGAATAAGCTTAAAGGAAACTTCTGGCACTGGCATTAAGTCCAAGGGAAAGTGTAGGAGCCATAAACACTCTTATTGGCATTCTCTCAACCAATGTTGGAATCTATGGGAGCAGCTATGCGAGCTGGCGGAAATGCAGTAGAGACCAGAGCAGACAACCAGAATGCTTGACTCCAAAGCTGCAAGAAAGAAAGAAAGCTGGATAAGTAGAATAGACAGAGTGGGAGAAGGAAAAAGAGTAATCCGTTCCTTCAGAAGGCTGAGGGATATTAAAATGTAACTGCCAATTGTAAGTGACCGATGTGATTGCATGGTCCATGTCTGGGTGACTGAGAGACACTGGCTTTAGTAGTTACCATAAGTGGGGATGGAAATAGAAGGAAGGATAATAGGCCGGGGAGGATGGGAGACGGGGCATTTATTTGCATTTCCTATTTCTAATCCCTGAATCTCACTTCATGAACCTGGTACCTGGATTACTAGGAGCCTTGGGCCAGGCTAATGCTGTTGCATCCCTGAATTGTCTGCAATAAATCTTATCTCATCCATGAGATAAACATGGCTCACAATTTGGGGTCAGGTTGGATTCATGGCTCCTGGTGGAAAAGCAGATCGAGATTGGGGTCCCAGAAGTTCATTGATTGTGTTTATTTCTGAAGATAGTCATTTAGGCCAGTATCATCTCCTGAATTGATTTACTGTTTGAACATCACCCAGAAACCTTCCCTGGAACAAAATGCAATTGCCAATATTCTTAAGGGATAGTCTTGTTACTGTTGTGTAACAATTTGCTGCAGGAACTGTATTGGATATCAATGAGTTTCTAAATGCAGTTCAAGGTCCTACTAATTACCCAGCAAGTCCTACGTATCTTAACTTTGCCTGGCTAGCCTCAGGAACTAAAGAATGGCTGCTGAAGGTTTACACCTGGTAAGATTAATGCCAGGAAGGGGGCAGAAATTGGACATTCATTCTTTGTTGGAGCTTTCCTCCTATGAGACAGCTGGTTCCTACAGCTTTCTAAACCCTTGGAAAAACATAGCGCTTGTGCAAGACCTTCCCTGATTGATGGGAGTCATTGGTGTTGATGTATAATTGCTAATTCTAGTATTAACATTCATATATCGATATTGCAACAATAGCAAAAATGCTGATGTTGTTGTAGTTTGCTGTATTTATTGTTGTGCTGGCTTCTCATTGTTCCTCAGTGCACCCCAAATCTCTTCAAAATGAAATAAGTGGTTGAAGCTTTATATAATCAAAACAAGACAAATAGTTTCCCGCCTCCAGATTTCCAACAGGGGTAACATCTGATATTGAAATTCTTTTTAGACAAGTGCAGTATCCCTCAGAAACCATATGCACGGGGGAGGGGAGAGAATGGGAGAATAGAGGAAAGAATAGAATGAACACCATAATAAAATGAAGGGGAACAAAATCTCATTTAATCTTTATCAAAATATTCAAGGAACATCAAGCAATCACAATATACTACTAAATGTGTCAAGCAGAGCTACTTATATTTATAAATCAACTGCTCCTTGGCAGTGTTCAGCCAACCCATCAAATCTAAAAATAATTCATCTCGTTTCTATGAAATATTTGTAGGGCCAGGTTGTCGGTAAATCAAGAGGCAGCAATATAATTGGTATATAATCTAAACATAGCATGACCAATATAAAGGGTTTCTAAAACATTATCTAGATCAACAGCCTGGAAAATTCCTGTTCAGAATTTCACGGTCAATGGTTGGTTCTAGAATTGGTGTATTAAAGTTAGTCGGGTCTTCATAAATTTGGATGAAACCTTACTTGACAGATGAAAGGGTATGAAATGGTTCACATTTAGCTACATCAGATGCCAATTGAGAATTCTGGGAACTGTAGTCCGAGCTAAGGGCGTCATGCAGGGGAAGACTACAGTACACGAGGCCATAGTCATTGCCTTCAGACTGAATATTAACTGTGAATAAGTGCTATGAACTTGTGGCAGGAAAGTGCAAGTCTAAAAAGGTCAGTGATTTCAAAGGTTAAAAATAAGGCAGGGCCTGTATCCAAAGGCCTCCCCTTTTGTGCTATTATTCATTGCTATTTCTATTTTATTTTTTGCAAATTATATTTATAGAGTCACTCCCAAACAATTATTCAGAAAGTCTTAAAAATCCTTGCTTAAAAATAAAATAAAATAACCCTTATCCGTTTACAACATAATTATAACACTCTTTTGCACCCAGGGTCTGGATGAAAATGTGCAACTCATTTAAAAACTGGATGAATGAACAGACTAATAAAGAAGTCATCAAATGGACTTCTCAGGGAAGGCTGTTCCATTAATCAGCATGCCCCACTGCAGAGACCTCATCTTGATTTATCATATTTTCATCTGGCAGGAATAATCAACCCAGGGCTCCTGAAAATGATTCTAATGTTTAGATAGGAACATTTCTGAGAAAATCGTTAACGAAAAATCTAATATAACACACAAACTCTTCTAATATACTTATCTTACAGATGATTATTAGCCAGTTCCCAGAAGGATGAACCTGCGAGAGTACAAATTTAATTTCCAATTGGATTTTTCAACGAGTGGTCAAATTTCTGTGTCTTGGTCATATGGTTTCATTCTCTTTTGACAAAGTTTCTTCTAATGTAAGTTCAAATACCAAAAATCAGTGTTGACTTTTAAAACAAGTCTGGGTAATTTATAAAGCATGTGATATCCCAGGAATGTAAATGATGCCCCCAAACAACCTAAGAGCATGCACCCCAAAATTCAATGGTAAAATAAAGACATTTTGACAGTGTAATTTTTGAATTTAAAAGAACAAAATAAAGCACAATACTATCAATCTCAAAATTCCTGAAAGTGACCAAAATTATGCAGCTTTCTCCTTTCTAGTAGTGTCACCAAGTCTCTGGGAGATCTTTGGTGATCTTCCACAAGATTGTGTTGGGACTTCAAATCCATAGAAATTGCCCCTCTTTGATTGTGCCTATTTATATCCTGAGACAGATCTGCAGTTTGTTTGTCTTATCAAACACAATGAAACGACAAGAAAATACGTAAAACAATGAGAAGGGACGGTTTTGATGAAGCTTAATATATGTAGATGTATAGACATATACACATAAGCCTGTATAACAATAATATATTCACTTTTTTATATTGACCTTTTCCCCAAATAAGATTGCTATGTGTACAATTTAATACGTTGTACAACATTTGTAAATAACAATCACTTCAATTTTTCTCAGTATCTTTTTTTATTGTTAAAAAGTTTTATCAAATATTACAACAATTTTCCCCCGTCCCTCCACCCCCCTTCCCTCTTCCACCCACCCCCCATCCCCCATCCCCCCTCTCCCTCCAACCCCCCTCCCCCCACCCCGGACTTCCCAGAGCAAATACAGGGTGTAACATTTAACAAACATAAAGTAAAATATCCTAACTTTCTGTAGGCTCTTAATTCCCTCTTGCTCTTTAACTCCCCTTTCAACTAACAAAACATAATTCAAAAAGAAAAAGTTGATTTCATTCATAAGCTATTTGAAGCTTTTTAGTCCGATATTTGTTTTGAATATAGTCAATCCATCTTCTCCATTCCAATGTATATCTTTAATTTGAATGGTCCTTCAAATATGCTGAAATTTTGGCCATCTCTGCTAAGTTCACTACTTTTAATGTCCATTCTTCAATAGTAGGCAAGTCTTCCTTCTTTCAATACTGTGCCACCAAGAGTCTGGCTGCTGTTATTAAATTTAAAATCAACTTAGTCTCTATAACAGTACAATCTGTAATTATACCTAACAAGAAGAACTGTGGAGTAAATTTTATCTTCTTTTTGAGAATATTTTGAATAATCCACCATATTTTTATCCAAAATGCCTTAATTTTTTTACATGTCCACCATATATGATAATACGGGGCATCATCACATTCACATCTCCAACACTTGGGTTGCACACTTGGATACATACAGGCTAGCTTTTTAGGATCCAGATGCCATCTATAAAACATTTTGTAAAAATTCTCTCTTAAGTTTTGGGCTTGCGTGAACTTCACATTTCTAACCCATATTTTTTCCCACGTTTCCATCATTATTGGTTCTTCAATATTTTGTGCCCACTTTATCATACAGTCCTTAACTAACTCCATTTCTGAATCTATTTCTACCAACGCATTATACAACCTTCTTATATGCATTTGACTTTGATCTCTAATCTGTTTTACCAAGTTCCCCTCATTTTGCAAAATACCAATTTTCTGATCTTCTCTCCATCTAGCTTGCAACTGTAAATATTGAAACCGTGTTTGAATTATCCTTTCTTCTCTTAGTTATAATCTTCTCTTAGAAGATTTTAGTTTTAGTATACCTCTTTCCTTGTTAAGAAGCTCTTTGTATGTAATCACATCTTGTTTTTGCTCTACACTTACATTCTCTATCGCGTGTCTGGGTATTGCCCACATTGGTAACTTCTCATTTAGTTTATACTTATACTTTTTCCAGTCACACAATAAAGCATTCCTTAATATGTGACTTTTAAAAGTCTTAACCACTTTCTTATCATATAGTAAATAAGCATGCCACCCGTAAACCAAATCATATCCCTCAATATTCAATATTCTTTCTTCTGTTGAGTTCATCCAATCACTCATTGCTGATAGGGCAGCTGCCTCATAATATAGTCTTAAATTAGGCATTTTGAGACCTCCTTTTTCATGTATATCCTGCATTATTTTTTGTTTTATTCTCGGTCTCTTCCCTACCCAGACAAAATTATTAATACCCTTCTGCCATATCTTCAAATTTTCATCTTTTTTAAGTATTGGTATCATTTGAAAAAGAAACAAAAACTTAGGCAAAACATTCATTTTTACTGCTGCTATTCTTCCTAGCAAGGATAATTGTAATTTTTTCCAATTTTCCATCTCTCTCTGTATTTTTTGCCACAACGGATCATAGTTATGCTTGAATAATTTTGTATTTGATGTCATAACATAAACCCCCAAATACTTAACTTTTTTTATTATTTCAAATCCTGTTAATCTTTCTAATTCATCTTTTTGATTTGTAGTCATGTTTTTAGTTATTATCTTCGTTTTCCCTGCATTTATTTTAAATCCAGATACTTGCCCATATTGCTTAATTATATCCATTAAACCTACAACCGACTGTAATGGTTGGGTTAAAGTAACAACCAAATCATCTGCGAATGCTCGTACTCTGTAATCATACTGCCTAATTTTAATTCCATTTATTTTGTCCGACCCACGTATCTTACTCAAAAAAAATTCCAAAGTCAAGATGAACAATAATGGAGACAAGGGACATCCTTGTCTTGTTCCTTTTTCTATATTAAAAGTATCTGTTAAACTACCATTAATTATTATTTGTGCTGTTTGTTTCTGATATATTGCCTTAATAGATTGTGTAAAATATTCTCCAAACTGCATCTTTTCTATTATTTTCAATAACAAATGCCAATTCAATCGATCAAATGCTTTCTCCGCATCAAGAAATATTAGCACCGCAGGGATTTGGTTGTTCTTCCCCAAATACTCTAACAGGTTAACCACTTGCCTTACATTGCTCTTCATTTGTCTACCATTTATAAAACCAGTTTGATCCTGATGAATCATTTGTTGCATGACTGTCATTAACCTATTTGCTAGTATTTTAGCAAAAATCTTGTAATCTGTATTTAAAAGTGATATAGACCTATAATTTTTTGACTGGGTATGGTCTTGCTCCTCCTTTGGAGTCAGAGAAATAAAAGCTGTCCTCCAGGATGAGGGTACATCTCCTCCAGATTGTATGTTAGTAAATAACTCTTTGAGTGGTCCCACCATTTCTAACTGCAAGTGTTTATAATAAGCAGCTGTCAAACCATCCGTCCCCAGGGGCTTTACCTACTTTCAACTGCTTAATTGCAAGCATGATCTCTTCGGAAGTTATTGGTTGATTTAAACCTTCCCTTTGCTCTCTTGTAATTATAGGAATATTCTCTTTCTGTAAGTATCTATCTACATCTATACTTTGAATTTTATCACTAGCATACAACCTCGTATAAAATTCTAAAAATGCTTTTTTAATCATGTTTTGCTGATAAACCTCTTTACCTTTATATTCTATTTTCTCTATAGTCCGTGACTTTTGTTTTTTCCTTAACAGATATGCTAACCATCTCCCTGGTTTATTAGCATTGCAAAAAGTATCATGTTTAGCATATTGCAAATTAGTTGCGACCAGATCTGCCATTAGCATATTAAATTGCCCTCGTAATAAGTTAATTGCCTCTTTTATTTTTTTGTCTGCTGGGTTCAATATCAAAGCTTGTTGTTTTTTTTTAAATTTCCTCTTCTAAGTCCTTCCTTTTTTTTCCTGTTTACGTCTATGTTTATTATTCATATATATCAAAATACCTCTCATATATGCTTTACTTGCATCCCAAACCATTTCCATAGATGTACCCTTATGCATATTCATAATAAAAAATTCTTTCAGCAGCAAAGAAATTTTGGTCTAACATCAAAAAATGGTTGGAACAAATAACAAAAACACAGATTGAAAAAGAACCAGAAACATTTTTATTAGGAATCTTTAACAAATCATACCCTAAGGATATCAAATATCTTACAATTCACATATTAACTGCTGCAAGAATAACCTACGCAAGAAATTGGAAACAACAAAAAAATACCAAGTGAAACAGAAGTAATAGGGAAAATTTTAGAATGCCCTGAAATGGATAGGTTAACCAAAGAATTACAAGAAAGAGAAGAATCAGACTATTATAAAATATGGAATAATTGGTATAATCGGTTAAAAATCAGAAATATACAAAAAATATAGGGGATATATTACCGATTGATACATATATATATAATAAAAAATATTATTAGATTAAAGAGAGGTGAAGGAATATATTATAAGTAGAATTGTAGAACGTCACTCTGAAAAAATGCTTAAGAAGAAATTACACTCTTTTTGTGTATATGTTGTATAAATGTTTGTTGTATATATGTTATGTATGTCTTTTTTAATATTTATATTCAATAAAAACTACTTTAAAAAAAATTCTTTCATAAATTTTTTACATTCTTTTACATTTTCATCATATTTAAACAGATTTTCATTTAACCTCCAAGACCTCTTAAATCCCATTCCATACTCTAATTCCATCCAAACTGGACTATGATCCATTAAAACTGTTGGGCAGATCTTCGTCTTCTTCACCCTAGAAAAAAGATCATTAGTAATTAATATGAAATCAATCCTAGAGAAAGATTGATGTTTATCAGAGAAAAAAATAAAGCCTTTTTCTTCAGGGTTCCTCTCTCTCCAGATATCTCTAAACTCCATATCATCCATCATTTCAAAAAACGATTTTGGCAATCTAGCACGTGTTGAGATATTTTGCAAGAGCCCCTTCTTATCTTTTTTAGTGTCCAAAACTCCATTCCAATCGCCCAATAAAATGCATGATTTGTAATCCCATTATAGCAATTTGGAATGTAAAAGCTTATAAAAATTTTCCTGTTGTTGGTTCGGTGCATATACTCCAATTCAAAGTATTTTTTCTCCTTTTATTAAAAGTTCAATTGCTATAAATCTTCCTTGATCATCTGCTTCAATTAATTTGGCAATTAAGTCTTTTTTTAGGTATATAACTATACCATTCTTCTTCTCGGGAGCAGATGCAATAAAATGTATACCTAACCTTGCATTTATTAAATATTTTTGATCTTTACTTCTAATATGAGTCTCTTGTAAACAGATTACATCATTTTTAAACTGTTTCAAATAATGAAATATTTTTCTCCTCTTTTGTGGTGAATTTAGGCCATTAACATTCCAAGTCAGAAATCTAGTTGCCATTTTTGGCCACCTGAAGCTTTTGGAGTATCTGCTGGAAATCTCCATGCATTTTACTTTTTGGCCTTGCTCCTCCCACTGCTTCTGTTTTTGTAGTTTCTTGCATCATCTGTAGTTGCTGCAATCTTAATTCTTCTTGACACTTGGCTGCCGCTCGGGTCTGTCTTTGATCCTTAGGTTCTTCTATTTTGTCGAATACCTCCAAAGCTTGAGCAGTAGTTGAAAATTGTATTAAATCTTCTTGAGTAATCAAAGCTCCCCTTTGGGCCTGTGCCAACGATTCTTCCTTCTCCCCCTTTCTTGCCCCCTCTGCTTCCGTCTTCCTTCTAGCTTCTGGGGACTGTGGGCATCCAGCCTTTAGTACATTGGTGTAAAAATCTCTTGCCTTCCACACTGAATTAAGACGATATCTTTCTCCTGAATAGTTCACCACTAGTCCAGCTGGAACCTCCCATCTGTACTGTATCTGACGGTTTCTCAGTTCTTCCACCAGAAAGGTGTAATCCCTTTCGGGGGGGGGGGATTTCTTTCAGTATTAAAACCTCCTGCCCCTGCACTTGAAGTTTATTTTTAAAGTGACTTGTAAGATTTCATTGCGTATTCTCCTTGTTGTAAAATAGACTACAATATCTCTTGGTAGATGTTTCTGTCAGGCAACCCATGAATTGACACGGTAAATTTTGTCAATTTGCCATTCAAGATTTGTTTTTTGATCTTCCATTATCTGTGCAAATGCTTCTGAAAAGATCTCTCTCAAATTCTCTTGCTTATTTTCTTTGAGGCCTCTTATTCTCAAAGCAAATTCCATATCTCTATATTGTATCATTATCACATCGGCCTTTGCTCTTTCCATCTTATTCTGGACCTCTCCCATTTTATTTTCCAAGTTCTCATTAGACTGCTTAATTTCTTCCACTTTTTTGTCTATTACTTCAATATGGCCTGCCAGACTTTGAACTGCCATGATAATATCTTCTCTGATTTCTTGATTCCATTTTTGAATAATCTCTTTAATTTGAACTATCTCCTCAGCAACATCTTGAATTTTATCCTCAAACACCGAAGTAATTTTTTTTTCTGTAACAGAGGCTTGTGTTGAAATGTTCCTGCAACATTTCAAGTATTAATATTGGTGATTCCATTGGAACAGAGAGAGATTGCAATTTGGATGTTTGAGCTGGCGAGGTCCCAGCACTTTTGGGGACAATAGTCTTTACTTGTTTTGAAGCCATTTTTAGTTTCCAATTTGAATTTATTTAGCAGCCAGAACAACAAATCCACCAAATCCAAAAATTCCCAGTCTTTAAATAATATCAATCCTTTTTTTGAAAAATCACTGCTGTAGTCATTTTAGCCTTTAATCTTTTTTTTTTTTGAAGCAAAAATCTCTAATTTTGAACAGGGGCTACCAGCGCTAAACGAAACTTTCCTCCTTAACTTTCGCTTTCACGCCCCATTAAAGCTCAATCGCCATCTTGGTTTCACTTTCTCCCCTTAATGAGTCAGAAGGAAGTAATACACATTTGGAGTTCAGTACTTGCAAATCTGATCTTTCCTGAGTTTGATCAGCCTGCTTCCGAATGATGTTTATTCCAAGCGTTGTTTGCAGGGGTGGTCGCGGCATCTTCTTCTACATTCCGGATCCGGAGCTCTGTCGGGCTTCCAGGGAGCTCTCACCCTTCGAACCCCAGAATTGTTCCTGGGACTCCTTGGGGAGCTCTACCTATGCGCGTCTGCTCTGTTCGTCCCCTTTTCCCGGGGAGAAAGTTTTCAAGCCGCTAGACAGCTGATTTGCACTGTTCTAGCGGCTTTACGAGATTGCGGGGCTGGCGCTCACAAAAGGAGCGTGTTCGGCGCCTGCAGTGCCACCAGAAGTCCAGGCACCCCCCAGTATCTTGATTCCATTCCATATAAACCTGTCTGCCTGACATTCAAATGGTCAACCTAAAAATTGTTGCTGAGAAGTCAATTTGCCCAACCCTAGAAATAATTTTGATTAATTAGTACTGTAAAAAAGTATGCTATTTATTTCTTGAAAAGGCTTTGAATGAGTTGTGATGGACTGGATCACATAAGAACAATAAAATCTTCTACACAGTCTTAGGTGTTGCCTAAGTATATAAGATCTGTTGAACAGATGTTGTAAATATATATATCTTTTCATCTATCAGTTGGAAAGAAAAATTAGGTGGTTAAAATACCTTCATGTCTCTCTTTTTTTTAAAAAAAGATTGATATGTTAAATAACTCTACCAAAATGTATGATTCACCTGTCTATAGTGTTTTTTCTCAATTTTTTTCTTGTTATCGAGAACATGACCTTTGACATTTTAAAAATCCATAGGAACACATTGCTGAATCATTCATTTCCACCACATTGTCTTCTGGTATGAAAATTGTATCAATTTAAAAAAAATGTTGAAAATCTACTTCAAGTCAAAATGCATAAGAACTTAAAAGGGAGAAAAATAAAGAAAGAAAGCATGATGGCCATTCATTTTTTTGCTTAGGCAAGCTTATTTTATGTACCTCAATGAGTAAGATGGAAAATTACCATGAAAATGGAACCCCAGAGTTGGAATGGCCTTCAAAATGCCAGTGTTGGTCTTCAAGTTTCAGGTGAATAAATCCATGTATGTTTTCCTATACTATCTGCATATATTTATTAAAGTCCTATTATATCTGTGGGAAATTACTACCTCTTAGCTGTTTTCCAGTAACATGATCAATGATACTCAAAATAAGAGTTGTACTACATTTTGACAATCACTTACTCTCTACTTTTGTCATAGCACGTACTCTCTCTGTGACTGGCCCCTTGTGGCAAACCATATTTGAGTTACCTACTCTGTCTTCCTCTGACTTTGATATCTTATTGCTAGGTTACCTGGAATCCTTCCATAGAAATGAACTATTCTTGGAGCATCATGAGCTTGAGATATGTCTTTTCACATTTGTTTGCTAAAGTAGGCTCTTGTGCTTGCCCGCTCCCAGTTTACAATGTGCCTCGTGTTGCTTATGTGAAAGATTTACGATGGCATCAAATATACTAAGTTTCCTATGAGAAGCCATCTGCATGTGTGTGTAACTGGCAGCCCAGTACATCCTCACCCCTAATATTAGAGACAGTCCATTCAAACCCTTTTACATAATATGAGAAATGTTGTGAAATGAAATGGAAGTAACGGAACACTGGCAGGACTACTTCAGAGCTTTGTATGGGGATGTAGTAATATATCGAAGAGTGGAATTGAAGTGGATGCTCTAAATCAGGGGTGTCAAACTGGAGGCCCATGGGACGGACGCGTCACGTGCAGGCCACACCCACCCCAGCTCCGCAAAGGGGAAAAAAGTCACAATAGGTCATGTGACGGCAATATGATGCCGTGAGTTTGACACCCGCGCTCTAAATTGTAATATTTTGCCAAAGAAAATGTTAAAAGGAAGTCACAAGTGCTGCGTGAGTGTTGAAAATTGTAATGGTGCAGGTGTAGATGGTATAACTGAAAAAGTGTTAAAATATGGATAGGATCTGCTTATCAGGTAAGTATGCAAAAGGTTGAACATACAGTATTTGTGAAGAGCGCATTTGTGTCAGGCAACTGGGAGAGTGCTGTTTTGCTTTCCTATATAAAAGGAAAGGTGGCAAGAATGAATGTAAAAACCACAGGGAAATCAGACTATTAAGTGTGCATAGGAAGGTGTTTGATAGACTGAAAGGATACAAACAATGAAAATGAGCAAAATTTGGAAAGTGCAAAGAAGCTTTATGTGAGACTGGAGTTGGAATCCAAAGTTCTTCTCTATAGCACATTTGAGAAAGTATGAATTCATCGCACATTCTGTTTATTTAGAGAGGCATATGATAAAGTGAATGTTCTGTATAAATATTGTGTTGAAGGATAGTTACTGAATGCAACAAAAGCAGTATATGAAACACATAGATTAGAGAATAATTCAATAGTGAGGAGGGAAAAAGACAAGGATATATGTTGTGTCCTTGGTTATAGAATGTATTTATGTATAAATGTATAAATAATGCCTTTGGCGGCACTAAAGATGTGTTGGCTAGGGATGTGAATGTTCATACATTTAGTCTGGAGGTGATGCTATCTTGTTAACTAAGAACCTGAATGGTTTGAAGCTAATATGAGATTATCTGAAGCAAATTAGGAATATGGATCTGACAATTAATCTATCAGAGACCAAGGTATTTTTTGTGTGACAGGGAAAGTGGAATGAATGATCACAAGTTATGCAGAAAAGCAGAAAAAATAAAGAATTGTATACCTTTGTAGAAAGGTATAGTTTGTACTGCAAATTCTGGTGCAAAGATAACGTATGGTCTGTGGTCTGTTGCAAGGAGAGGATGTCTACAGAAAAAGGTGAACGTGGTTGTATTTAGAAGTGTGCTTCTGTCCATTTTGTTATGTGAAATGAAAAGGGATATGTCAGAAGAAAGCTATAAGTTAATGCATACTTCAGAAGTGTTTGTGGTTCAACAACAAGCAAGAAGGTCAAGAAAGCCTGGATGATAAATGAATGACAACTGAATAAGAAACAACAACCAGTAGAAAACATGAAGTATATTGAAGTGGTTTGGTTGCACAATGGATGAATAAGAATTGAGTTGAAAAAGAAATATTTGAAAAAAACATGAATGGGTTGAGAGGAAGGTGACGACTGAGAAACATTATGGCTGAATGTGGTTAAAGAGATTGTCAGAAAGAAGTGGGTGAGAAGTTGAGATGCTTTCCAAAGCCAGGCAGAGAAGTGGTGAAGAAATATGAGTGGTGAGTGAGTGTAAGATAGTTTGGGCTGTATTTCATTTTATTTTCTCTTAACTTCTGTGGTTTGCTCCCTATCACTTTCTCTGTTTTTCTATGCTTTGCATAATGTTGTCTGCCCAAAAGGGGATTGCATGATGGATCTTTATATACAGCATGTATGTCCACCAAAACTTCTCAGTAACTTTAATCATGAGTATAGTTCCAGGACTGTAGGCCCAGTATTATAACAGTTCAGAAAGAAAGAGTGTGCTCGTTTAAAAAATGTCAAAATGACATTACAGCTCAAAAAATGCAACAAAATATAAGAAGAGTACATGTACTAGTATCAACAATGGCAGTCTGGGGAAGAGTTACGCATATATCAGGCTTCAGAGAAAAATATTTTATTTCATCTCTGTCAAAGTGGTGTCTTCCATTATTTTTGGCATAAAGGATATATTTCCTATGGATTGAGGATGATGTAATTCAATTTTCTGAAGACTGTCACATTGGAAGAGTGGCTATTTTTTAAGAAGATATGATTTTCTTCCTCAGATTAAAAAAATCCTAAAAAAGCAGATAACCAATATGAGAGCCTCACAGGCAGCAACTGAAGGCACAGCTCTTGATAACCCAGCTTTATTGCAGACCTTTCAAGAAATCATTAATAAAGAAAGCCGGCACAGGAGATTGCATGTTATATATCTATAGGAGAAGCAAAGTTCACATCTTACTTCTGTCTTTTCTGCTCATCAAGCATAATGGACATTATTGCTTTTGAATGGGAAGAATGGTTGATTCCTGTGTATTGTTATTGTGTCTGACTTTTGCTTCTGCCTTTGCCCAGTCTTGCTCTCACACCAATCTATGTCAACAACTTTAGCACATGAAATCAAGCATTATCAACATTTTTTTTTTCCTTACAACTCTCAGCTCCAGGTTCCATCAAGTCCGGCTTTATGGAACCATTTCATTACATTTCAGCACTGAATTGTCATCTGACATGTGGTGGCCCAAATTACTGTAAGTTCCTGTTAGCTCAGCCTATGACCATCAGGAAATGCCTTGGGTTCAGTTGGGCTGATTTCTTTCTGTTCAATTGAATCTAGTCCTTTGGTTTAGAGAATGGACCAATCCCTGATGGTGACCAGCTCAACTAAACTGGACTAAACAGTTAAAGAGAAAATCTTAGATGGAGTTGACTGGACTGGAGAAATACATTCAACACTTCCCCTGCAAGGCATTATCAACCTTTCTGACTCATCCTAAGGATTTTTAAACTACTCTACTGATTATTTTTCTATTTTAAAAAATGAAAAATGAAGCTTAGCGGGCCAGCACATAGTTCATTAAATCAAATTAACCATATGCCTCTTCCCCTCATTGCTTGTGGTCTCTTAACAATTAATGTTTCTGAGGGGTGTTTCCAAGCTTGGTTGTTTTCTTGCAGATGTTTCATTACCAAACAAGGTAATATCATCAGGCTAGCACTGATGATGTTACCTAGTTTAGGTAATAAAATATCTGCAAGAAAACCACCAAGCTCAGAAGGCAACCCTGAGCTACAAATATTCTTCTTTATTAGTTAATGTTTCTCCCTGTTCCAGCTTTGAGCACCATATTTAAAGGCTGATTCATTTATCACACGGTAAGATGCAACCAATGCTTCTGAATACTTGCTTTCTAAAGCAGCTGCCTATGACACCACCACTTACTATATATCCCCATTCTGATTAAGTACATCCTTCCCATCAAAAAGAAATAACCAAAAGAAAGTTGCAGTTCAGAACTGCTAAACAAGCTTGCAAAACAGGTGCACCTCAGTAAAAAAAAAAAAAAACTAAAAAAATTAATGCTGTATGAAGGGGTTAAGAGGCATATTTATTTTTATTTATTACATTTATAAGCCTCACTGACAAGTGATTCTGGCCAACTTACAAAACACGTAAAAGCAAAGGTACAAAACATTAGTTTTAAATAAACACATAAAAGAATAACAGAGTTGGAAGGGATCTTGGAGGCCTCCTAGTTCAACTCCCTGCTCAAGCTGGAGACCCTATACCCGTGATGGCAAACCTATGGCACGCATGCCACAGGTGGCACGTGGAGCCTATCTGTGGGCACACAAGTGTTGCTCTAGCTCAGTTCCAGCACGCATGCGTGCGCTGGCCAGCTGATTTCCAGGCCTTCCGGTCCCACCGGAAGTTGGGAAATGGGCTGTTTCCAGTCTCTGGGGGGTGGGGAAGGCTGTTTTCACCCTCCCCAGGCTCCAAAAAAGCCTCTGGAGCCTGGGGAGGGCAAAAACCGGGCCTACCTGGCCTACCATGTCATCGTGTGCAAAAAGCGGGAAAAGCACAGTGGGGTCGTGCACACATGAGCGGGGGGGGCGCATTGAATTGTGGGTGTGGACATGTACATGCGCAATCTCCCCATTCTCCTCCCGCTTTTGGCACACAAAAGCAAAAAAGTTAGCCATCTCTGCCCTATACCATTTCAATGGCCGTCCAATCTTAAAACATAAAGTGATGGAGCACCTACGGCTTCTGAAGGCAAGTCGTTCCCCTGGTTAATTGTTCCCACTGTCAAGAAATTTTTCCTTATTTCTGGGTTGGATCTCTCCTTGTTAAATTTCCATTTAAATAATGTAAATAACTTAAATGGCCTGACTAGGTGGCTCAGTGGCTAAGACACTAAGCTTGTCAATCAGAAAGGTCAGCAGTTCTGTAGTTCGAATCCCTAGTACAGGTCTCCTGCATGAGCAGGGGGTTGGACTAGATGACCTCCAAGGTCCCTTCCAGCTCTGTTACTGTTAAATAACCAGAATACTATGGGATGGGGTTGAGATCTTCTTCCTAGTCGAACAACCGCCTCCAACATGGAATGCTCCCAATTGGGACCCGAGGCCAGTAGGCAGAGCCTAGTTTACAGAAGGCCAAGAGAGTGGTAGAAGATCTCACTTCGAGGGGCATGATGTTCCAGAGGGACATTTGTGAGGAATATTCAAATAAAAATAGGATGGAAAAGCTGTTCCCTGCAAAACCTCTCCAAAAATGGCATCAAAGATCAAGCTATTTCAGAAATGATTTCTTGTCAAGGTAGAAAGAAGCAAGACTGTCTGAACCTAATTGAGGTGCATAATGTGACTGACAAATGTTCATATTTTTCTTTATAGGCCATAAAATTCTACTGGGATCCAATTAAATGAAGCAATTAAGTTAGTTTTGAATAACTGAATATTCATATTTTACCTTTTGAAAAGGATTTTACAATTTGTTTTATGCAATTTGTATTCATTGTGTCTCTCCCCATTTATAATGACATTATTTGGAATTTAAGCATTTTATAGTAATTTTATTAAACCTTATAATTAAGAAGATTAAAACTAGTACAAACTAAAAAAGGAAAGAAAAAGAGATAGAAAGTGAAGAAAAAAAATCCAAATAGGAAGAAAAACAGAAAATAAAGAAAAAAATATATATGGTAAAGAAAATATATACACTATATAAAAATGACTTCCTCTTTCTTCACAAGTATAAACAACTTTAGTAATGTATCCCCTTTTCTTAAAATGCAACAAATGATCTCTTCTTCCCATATCTCATCTCTTATGTATAAATAAATCCTTAAAGTTTTGTTGTTCAGTCCTCACCAGCAAAAGTCCACAGTTACCCAAGATAACGTCTATTTTCACCTTGAACAAATAAACCAACTTCATATTCCTTTTTAAAACTTTTAATGAGCTTTAATTCCTTCAAATAATTGATTGTTTTTCATTTTTTCGGGGTCCTGTGTCCATTGGTAACTTTCCAAAATCCGCATTCTAATTAACTTTTTGCCATTTATTTAAAAAAAAAAAGAGAGAGAGAATTTTAATTTCTTAAACCTGTATTTAACACTTCTTTTTACTAAGGATTGAATGACAGTCACCAGTTTTCCTATCCAAAACCAATTGATTCAAAGGCTCCTAATAGCTGAAAGCAGGGGTGAAATCCAGCAGGTTCTGACAGGTTCTGGAGAACCGGTAGCAGAAATTTTGAGTAGTTCGGAGATCCAGCAAATACCACCTCTGGCTGGCCCCAGAGTGGGTTGGGAATGGAAATTTTGCAATATCCTCCCCCTGGAGTGGGGTGGGAATGGAGATTTTGCAGTATCCTTCCCCTGCCATGCCCACCAAGCCACGCCCACAACACCGGTAGTAAAAAAAAATTGGATTTCACCACTGGCTGAAAGCAGTTGAAAAGCAATTCCAAAATTGATTAGAAAAGGAAGGATGTGAACCCGGTGTCCATGGTTTGAATGAAGATGGCTTTCCCTTGTTTTCCAGAGTCCAAACCTGTTGGAAACTACTATCTTTCAGTCTCCTCAGGAGGAGCAATTGTCTGGAGTACTTGAGGATTATGTCATGGCCCTGTCATGAGCTTGGGTCCAAGGAGAGGACGAGAGGACGAGACGGAGCCAACAGATTGCTCCGGCAATGAGCAATTACCTCCCTCTCTGATCTCCGAGCATGGAAAATGGAGAGGAGGTGGGATTAGTGCAGGACAACCCAACGATTCGGGAGGAGGGTGCCCATCCCCTCTTCACAAGGCTCACCTGGGGAATGAGGTTTCCCAGAGATGCCATTGGAGGGGCACTTGTTGGGAACAAGCGTTGCCTTTTTACAGTCTCACGTGCTGACATCTGGATACTTTGCTGTGCCTTGCCCTGCTTGCCCTGCTTGCCTGGCTTTGTGTGAGTTCGCAGCCACACATAGTTGTGCTGCAGTCCCAGTGAACTCTTCCTGTGATGAGGACTCCTTGGAACCAAATTCCCTGAACTGTGGCTGCTCTCAGAACTGTGCTGCTCCTCTGGACTAATAGCAGCCGGGAACTATCAGAGATGCATGTTTAGAGTTTTGCTTCTGGACTTGCAGTGAACGGTGGGACTTTTGGGGGAAAGTTGGAGCAATAAAGGGGAGTTAAGCTGTCCGGCTGTGTTGCTTCCATGCCCAGCCCCAGGTCATCACAGATTATCTCAAATCTTCTCTTTGTCCAAAGAACCTACTGCTATTGCAGCAGTATTTAAGATGCTAGATTTCTTACCAGCATAGCAACTGCACTGATCTCATAGTTCTTGCTAAATTTGTTTTTAACAATGCTGCCTACTCCTCTCTTAATATATATATCTGGTCCAGGCAACAAATAGATTCCACCCACAGGTCTTACCAACAACCAGACAAGAAAGTGCTGTTTCTCACACCACTGATTTTCTGGAAAAGAGGCAAGCAGTCCAAAACTTCCTAAATGAACAACTCAAACTAACAAAAGTGTTGTACAAAAGAAGCAGCTGATACACATAGACAAGGAGCTAGAATTGTAGGAGATTTAGTGTAGCTTTCTACACAATTTTTAAATCGCATGAGACCTTCCAAGAAACTAGATTTAAAATGTATTGGTCCTTTCCCGGTAACTAAGCAAATCAATCTACTAGCATTTTGCTTTCAGTTGCCAGTTTCAATGAAAATTCACCATCTAATGGTTATTACTTGTGAAAGACCCCCTTCCCCTTTGCTAAACCTGGCACTTTAAGAATCTAGTAAAACTCGCCTCTCCCCCTAGCACTAGCCCATTTTAGAGGTAGTAATTGGTGGGTGTTTGTCACCTTAGCTAGGAAATCTACCAACCATTTCATCTTAACTTGCCCGGCAGTACATATTAAAACTGCACTTTGTAGTCTCATTACCAAAGGTTGAGTAGAGACTGACTATGAAGTTAGAACAAATTTAGTCTGGCATACCTTCTACCACCCCATTGATTGGAGCATGTCAAAATGGTTATTTAATTAAGAATGTATTTGCCCACTTGTTCATATATCATGAGACAAAATTTACAATCAGCTCATGTTGCAAATGATGTGGAGAATACAGTAGATCTATTATATTAGACACATTTTTTCACAAACACTTTGTTACTTTCATGTAATTGTTGCTAATCTTTACTAGCCCTGAGGAACTGAATACATACTGGATAGGTTTCATAAGTTTGCTCTTAGTGAGATTTTCAGTGAACCGCTGAGGATAAAACTGTCACATGAAATCACCCAATGTAATATAGACTCACAGTCACCAGTGACTTTGAGACAACTGTAGCTCTACAAAACTGGTTAAATGTAAAGAAACTGAGTGAGGTAATACCTATGAGCATATCATTCATTTCTCAGATATCTGAAGCTGAATGTTTCAATAAAACCTGGCGATTCATGTTAATAAGTGGATATACTGTAGGAGTAAATCTTAAGGCCTTTTTGAAACGCTCAAGCATGGGCCAGATCACTGTCCACATGGGCAAAATCACATTGATTAGAATGGGTAAAGATGGTCTTCAAAAGTACAAAAAGCTGTGTATCTAGATCTGTGACATCTTGTCACATCCTTCATATGCTATGGTGGAGACTGACCTCACAGTTAGACAAGATCAGCCAGATGCTCACTAGGCATCTGTCTGTCTATCCATTCTTTCCATCCATCCATCCATCCATCCATCCATCCATCCATCCATCCATCCATTATATCTCTCAACTATCTTATCTTATCTTATTTTATCTTATCTTTATCTATCTATCTATCATCATCATCTAGCTATCAATCTTATCTAGCTATCTATCTCAAATGGGTTTGGGAGGGAGGAATTGAAACAAAATGATGCAATGCACAGCACATATGTGGGCATTTGGCACCCTGCCTCAAAAAAACAAACAAACAAACAAACAAACAAACAAACAAAACCCAGCATTACAATCTATGAACACTAAAGACCACATCACATAATTTTAAAACTGCAGCAGTATCCTTGACTACCAACCAGGACATCCCTCTTTTTTTCCTAAATCCAAAATGGTTTTCAATCTGTGGACATGCTCCTAATTGACTCTTCATCACTCTGCTCTCATCTTCTCAACTAGCTCCTGTTGATGGCCGCAGGAATGGAATGCCTGCTGTTTTATTATCTGATGCACACTCCAGTCTCCATGGTGTCAAGTAATTTAAAAAAATAAGTCAGCTGTAGGATACTAGATCACTGCAAACAATATAGTATAAATGTTTGGTCCTGAACTTGGGATACAGGGCATTTTGTCTCTGTTTGAAGCTCAGAATGTTTTGCACACTCCCAGAAATAGCATGGTGATGTATTTACAGTACTCTGTTAGCAGCAAGCTTTTTGCAAGAACTGCATCAAGAACTGCAACTCCTAGACAACCAAGATCTTACATGCATTAATTACAGCTAGTTAGACTACAATATTATTGCAGCTAGACTTTTAACTAGATAAAAATGAGATAAACTGATATGAGTCTTCTCTTGTACCATGTTAATTCCCAGTTTGCTTCCAAGTCCAAATCAAGGCATCGCTTACTACCTCTAATCCACTAATGGCCAAGTGCAAAAGATGCATTGTTGCAATGATCACATTTTGTAACCCACAAGATTTGCAACTTAGGTTTGGTTTTACAGCTTTTGTGGGGTAGGCAGGAGACTTTATTTTTTGCAAGATGAAGGGGCAAAATAGGAAGACACCCATTATTATACCCACAAAACTGGCAAAATCAGTAAGAGTTAATCAGTTCTTTTCCTTTTAGGGGTAGCATTTGCTTCCTCTACTGTACCCTTCTTGTAGTATATCTTTTTTTCTCAGAAACATTTCAATGCCACGGGATGTAACGTGGAGCTTTTCCACTGTCAGCTCCCCTGCTTTCAACAATTCACTCACTTTCCTGTATTCCACAGCAGGTCGAGACTTCTTTTTAAACCAACATTTGACTGCGGTTCTTTAGTTTTCTTTAGTCATTTTGGCTTTTTATATTTTCAGTTTGGCTATGCATTAATCTAAATGCATAAATGCTCCCTCCTAAATAGAAACATCTGAAAGATGTGTGCTATGCCTAAAAGCTTAATTTTGAAAAAAAGTGTGACTCCCCAACCAGGGGTGAAATCTAAAATTTTTTGCTACCGGTTCTGTGGGCGTTGCTTAATTAGTGGGTGGGGCTTGGTGGTAAGGTGACTGGGTGGGCGTGGCCAAGTCAATGTCACTACTTTGCCCTTTTTTAACCTCCAAAACACAACACAACACAACTGGCTCGCCCACAATATAAAAATACTGTACTAGACCCAAAATGGCCCCTGCAACAAGCAGGAACCTCACACAGCCACAAAAAGCCCAAAAAACCAACTTTCACACTTTACACACACAAAATTCCACATACAGCTTTGTGAGATTTTGTGTGTTTGTGTAGTTAGAGTGAAACACTACAGAAACACACTAAATCTCAGAAAGCTGCACAAATATTATTTTATTTTATTTTTATTTTTATATAAAAGCAGCTAAATTTAAAACTTCCTAAACATTAAATGGCTAGGTCTAAAAAAAAGAACAATGGAAAAAGCCCCAATTAACTAATTTTTAAAGCTCCCAAAGGGGAAAAAAACTTACCCAATAGAACAGGGGTCTCCAACCTTGGCAACTTTAAGACTTGTAGACTTCAACTCCCAGAATTCCTCAGCCAGCTTTGCTTTGCTGGCTGAGGAATTCTGGGAGTTGAAGTTCACAACTCCCTGCCTGCTTGATTGCAGGCAGGGAGATTCAGTTGCTTGCTGATGTAATGGATTTGCAATGGGATTACAGCAAGGCGTTGCGACCAGCAGTGAAGGTAAGCAAGCTGAGGGGGGGAGGGGGAGGGATTTTTGCTACGAGCCATTTAAAAGGAAAAAAGTTTTTTTCTTTTACATGGCTCTGGTGATCCAAGCTGAGTTGCCTGATTAGCAGAGCTTGGCTGGTCAGAGCCATTTAAAAAAAAAAAAAGGCTCTGATGATCGTGCGGCTCAGCTGGGCATGGGGGGCGGGGGCAGGGATTTTTGCTACGGGTTCTCTGAACTGCCTACCACAATCGCTACCTACTTGCTCGAGCCGGTCCGAACTGGAAGCATTTCACCCCTGCTCCCCACCCCCCAATATAAACTGCAAAGCACTGCAGTTTCCAGTAGAAAAAGCAGAGGTCTAAAATATAAATGACTTGTAAAATGCAGATAATAGGAGAAAGAAATATGAAGATGCATTCATATTGTTTATAAGCTATTATACTAAGCTATAATGTTTAATTTAAAAAAGAACATTGGTAAATCCATAGATAATAAACCCACCAATTTCTATTTTGGAATTAACCACTAGAAGTCCCAATTTATTGAAAAGAATATGGCAATATTGCCTTCCAAATGGACCATATCAGAATAATAGGCTTATGTTGAGATGTGTTCCTTGAGACCTAGGCATGTAAAGCTGCTCAAAAAGAGCATTCTGATTTGACCTTGGAATAGCCAACATATAACATGATCAAGACTTGTAACATCTCTGAAAATCCCTGTACTTTCCCCATTAAAACCTTTCTAGAAGCGTTCTAAGGGCAAAACATACTGTAGCAACCAAGCTTGGAAGTCAGAAATAAGTTCTGATCTGGCTAGAAGGGAAGAAGATCCCAGGAGAGGAAATGTAGACCTTGTGATAGATACTGATAATAGGAAAGGTATACTTCTGATTCAGTCAAGGAACCACTGAGAAAACAGGGACAATATTTGATGCTGTTTAAAGATATTTTCAGGTTTTTTGATGCGTGCTTGTGTTGAATCTCGGCAGGTAGCTAATTTTGTGTGTGCTCAAAGCTAACTAAGGGCTGACCTGCTCATTGTTTGGATGAGAACTCAAAGGAGTTTTTATTTCGTTTAGATTATTTATTTAGATTTCTAAATCATTTTTATAATCATATTATTTTTATAAATAACTCAAGGCGACAAACATACATACTACAACTTCCTCCTCCTGTTGTCCCCACAACAATAACCCTGTGAGGTGGGTTGGCCCAGGAGTGACCGGTTCAAAGTCACTCAGCCAGCTTTCATACCTAAGGTAGAATTAGAACTCACAGTCTTCTGGTTTCTAGCCTGGTGCCTCGTAGGTCAGACTGGGAAATAAATAATAATTAAAAAAATAACTCCCAGAAGAAATTCTGTTGCTTCTATATAATTTCCAGGAAGACTACATGGCATTACCAGGAATAAAGTTTGATTTGGAGGAGTCTCTACTTGATTTCATCAGAGACATTTAGTATTTTGGAAGTATAAATGCTTTGAATATCATAAAAGGATGCAACCAATTGCCACTTGATGTACCTTTGTTAGTTCACAGTGAAAGCAAAGATAACCATGATATTATGAATCACCTAATTATGATATTATGAATCACCTGAAACTAGATTTTTGAAAACTAATGAAATAAATAATTGTGATTTCTTTATAGCACCAATATCCCCATTCACATGTGCACATTTTTTAAAATTACCATATTGTATTTAGGTGTTCAATGATGAAGATTAGAAAATAATATTTGGGGAATCTTCCTAATCTTGAGTGATGAAAGAAATGCAGATTTTATGCTAATGGCTTCTTTTTCATACAAGGGTCACTGCATTCTGCTTCCCAGAACTTTTTTTTCTGGATATGTGCACAGAAATATCAACACAGGAATAAGGGTTACTCACGGTTACGCTCTTTACCGGTTTGTGTGTTTCAGCCTTCTTAAAGACCAACTCTTTGCATCTTTAATACAATAAAAGAGAAAACATTTATAGACCCCAACATTATTTTGCAAAGATATCTATAAGATTCCCTATGTTACATTTCAGTGGATTATATGGCACCGTTCATGCTCTCATCTCTGCAGAAAACAGGAAATGCAGAATTCCTACCAGGTTTCTCCAATGATATTCTCTTTCACAGATAGACCAAGATGTTTATTTGATATTAAATTTGTAGACTTGCCCCAAGCCTTTATCACCCCCATCCTGCACACAAAGAAGTAATGAACTTGTATCTCTTTAAACTCCAGGGAAAATTGGCAATACTGTATGCACACTGTGCATTCTCTTCCTAAAGATTTATATAACCCTGTGTTATCTCTTAATTTAATAATCATCACAGTGGTAGGGAACGTTTTCGGGTTGGAAGATGTCTTGGTTTCTATAGGTCAGAGGTGAGCAACTACGGCCCCTTTATGACCTGTGGACTTCAACTGAGCATGGCTAGCTCAGGAATTCTGCGAGTTGAAGTCCACAGGAGCCATAATTGTCCACCCTTGCTATCGGTAGATACAGTTGGGCCACAGAGCATACTGTATACACTTATTTGCAATATGCATTTATATCCAATTTTTCACCTATAGTATCCTTTTGGGCTACCAAGCTGGAATGGTACTTGAAGATTATGCTGGAAATTTGAACTAAAATGTTATTAGCAAGCGGATGACACATTTTTCTATAACTTATCTCTTTTGACTGACAGCAGGAAGGCTGTACAATTTCTGAATAGGAGATGAGAAATACTTTTAGATGTATGAAAGTGAACCCCCAAAGCTCATTCAGACAAGATAGAAATGGTGGAAATGTGAGGAAGAAATTATTCCGGATAAAGGCATTGCACCATTCAATTATATGCACACTGCAACGCTATATTATATGCAGATATTAGCCTTTTTGCATTTTGATCAAATATACTGTATAAGGCACCCTATATCAACAGATTTTATGGTGGGAGAGAATCAATGGATGATGAAACAATAAAAAGAAACAATAAAATGCACAATAAATAATTACAATTAAAAAAAATACATGGTGCAGCTGAGACTCTAAAGTTTGGATGCCAAGTTAGATTTTCATTGAAGGAGTGAAATGAAATAATAAGTGCCAGATTGGTTTTTGCTAAGAGTGCCTTTTGTAATCAGAGTATCACAGCTGATTCTGTGTGATTCTGTTCTGATGTGATTTATTATATTAATATTATTATATATTATATCATTTATGGGGCTGCCACCAAGAAGAGTGTGTCAACCTATTCTCCAAAGCACCTGAGGTCAGGACCAGAAGCAATGGATGGAAGCTAATCAAGGAGGGAACCAGCCTAGAACTAAGGAGACATTTCCTGATAGAACAATTAACCAGTGGAAAAGCTTGCCTTCAGAAGATGTGGGTGCTCCATCATTGGAGGTTGGGCAACCATTTGTCTGAAATGATGTAGGGTCTCTTGCTTGAGCAGGGGTTGGATTAGAAGACTGCCAAGGTCCCTTCCATCTCTGATATTCTGTTATTGATTCCATTGATGGATGACCCAATGGAGGTACACCTTTCAGCTTTAGGGATTCCAACCCGTCGAGGGCTTTGATATCACTTCTAACCCCCACCCACCCACTAAGTCACCAGGACTAGGCAATGCAGTCTCTCTATAAATACATTTCTAAATAGTGTTCATTGATGATGAACACTATTTAGTGTTCATCTAGAATTCATCTAGTGTTCATCTAGAATTCATTTCTAAATAGTGTTCCCAAGAACACTTAACCCCCATTCTTTGAAAATACGAGCTCATTGGATTTAGACCTCCTCTGGAAATGGACAGTGTGTTTCATTGTATGCAATTTATCATACACAGTACGCTCTCTTCTCGGCTACGGATAACATTCACTGTTTAATAATTGAGGGGTTGCCAGTCTTGTACTCCTGGACTTGTTGCAGCATGCAATTTGTAAAGCAAATCTTTCCCAACTTGCATGCAAATCTATTTCCCATTTCATTCAGGGCTAGTGGATAAGTGGCACTAAGTGTCGAATTTCTCATTACCTCCATGTCAGAAATCCACTTTGACCATAACTGTACTGTCATTATTGAGTTTTAGGATGCTAAGCATGGAAGCGAGCCCACCCTCAAGAGGATGTGAAAGCAAACAGGCAGAGAATGATTTACATTGACCACAAGTGAACCATTCACTAGCTTGTTATAAACCATTCATTTGCGAAACCATTCAGTTGGAGAGTCAGGCTTCTAAAATGAATGCAAAAGGATCTCTTCCCTCAATGAAACTCAGCATCTTTTAGCATGGATGATAGCAAGTGTTCAAAGTTAGGAGAAAGACTGCAGAGATCAGATGTTGTATACAATATACACAATCAGTTCAAATACCTTGTTCATTCCATACAGCAATGAAAGGTAAGGCGGGATAACTTGCCTGCTTTTCCTGCGAGGAACAACAAAAAAAAGAAACCCTATTTCTATCCCGACAGTTCCACATTGCTTTCACAGTTGTCTCTTTTAGCTTTTGCTGCTGTAAGAATTCTTTAATGTTTCAAAATAAACAGTTTCTCTTAACAATGGCCCACCTTTATATTTACCTCTGGGGCATGCTTGAGAAATAATATTTGTCAGAAGAGTAAATTGTGACTACTTATCTCCCAGTTGTGTACTTGGCAGATGTGTTATTCATCGGTGCTTCACATGTATATCTCTCTAGATGGTGAGTCAGAAGACTATGCCAATTTTACAAGCGCATCCAGCTCTCCATTCCCATTCAATGAATAAGAACACTATAGCCAAAGAAGCAGAAACTGGATTTTAATACATGTTACTGCCTATGTTAGCTGGATGACAAATTACTTTCTACCTTTGTTAGCTGTACTTTCTGCATAATATGAGGAAAGTCCCAGTGGTCATGAGGACCAACTGTAGTGATCTATTTGAATGTACTTTCCTGATGAAATAACCCATCTAACTGTTTTCCAGTTGTTAAAGTGGAATCATTTTATGACCAATATTTGGGGCCCCAAGAAGAACAAAGATTGAGAGAGGAAAAAGAAACTAAAGTCCAAGATGAAGCAGTGAAAGAAAAAGAAGATAAAAAAAGAGAGATGATAAAAGAACAACAAGAAAAGGCAATGAGAGAGGGGGCAAAGCCAAAAGAGCCCAAAGATCAAAGAGAAACAAGAGCGACAAGATCAACAAAACCTAGTAATAAGTAAAATATGGAAGAAGAAACCAAAGCAATATCAATAAATATTAATGGTTTGAATTCGGTGATACAAAAGAAAAGAACTTTTAATAAATTACGGAAACTAAAAATGGATATCGTATGCTTACAGGAAGTCCATATTAGAAAACAACATAAAAAATTATTGGAACATCCAAAATTGGGTGAATTGTCTATCGCATTGATACATCAAGTAAGGGAGGCATAGCATTATATATTAAAAAAATACTAAAACCTAAACAAATATATGCTAATGAAGAAAGGAGGACTCTAACGGTGGAAGTGACAATGAACTATAAACAAACATTGTTGGTGGCGATATATGCATCAAATGATAAACAAGAAAAATTTTATGGGAAATTGCACAGGAAAATAATAGAATTTGAATATGACAATATATGTATAATGGGAGACTTCAACGCGATAAAGGAAACAGATTGGGACTATAAGATGACAAAAGTTAATAAGAAACCTAGAAAAACGCTCCCCAAAGCCTTCTTCACAATGATAGAGGAAATAGGTATCAAAGATGTTTGGAGAGAAAGACATTTGAAAGAAAAACAATATACTTTTTATTCAAACAGACACAAATCATGGTCCAGAATAGACATGATATGGATGTCAACTGACATCCATGTACAAGGTATAAGCATTGAAACAAGTATTTGTGGGAACCACGATCCGATTATAACCATATGGAAGGGACAAAGAAAGAGACTAAGATGGACATTGAATCAAACAATATTAAATGAAAAAGGGTTTCAATAATCTGTAGGGAAAGAATTAGGTTTCTTTTTTTAAAGAAAACAGAAAAGAAGACACCTCACTGCAAAATATGTGGGATATAGTTAAAGCATATATTCGAGGGCTGGCAATGACCTATTTGGGAAAAAGAAATAAAAAGAAAAGACAAACACAGAGAAAATTGGAAGAAGAATACAAAGAATTAGAGATGGAATTACAAAAAAAATACGCAAAATAGGAGGATTAAAAATCAAATGGATTTGAAAAAACATGAAATGAATTTAATTGAAAAAGAAGACTTGGCCTATCAAATAAAGATGTCCAAACAAAACTTTTTTGAAAATGCTAATAAACCAGAATTACAGCATACAAAATTAAAAAGGAGAAGGAGAAAAAATCAATTAATCAACTAATAGACGAGAGAGGACAGACATGTTACCGAAATGAGGAAAAGAAAAAAGTGGTACAGAAATACTATAAGAAACTCTATGAGCAAGAGATAGTACCAGAAGAGAAGATTATACAATACTTAGAAAAGTCTAATCTACCAAAAATACCAGAAGAATATAAGGAGGTCCTAGAGGGAAGAATAACGATGATGGAAGTGATAGAGAGCATCAAAAGACAGAAGAATGACAAAACACCAGGTCCAGATGGATTACCAGCAGAATTGTATAAAATTTTTCAGGATGTGCAGAGTAATGTTTTCCAGTTGTTAAAGTATTTAAAGGCAGGAGACCAGGAGAGTGTCTATTGGTGATTCATCTTCCATAGGGCCAACGTTCTCACTTCCTGAAAGGTTGGGGCAATCTGGAGACTTCAACACAGCTGCTGAGATTCAGGAGAGATTCTACATTTTGTGTCTTCTACACAAATCTTTTATTCCATTTGATGTCTGATCTTGTTTATACAGCAAAGCCTTCTCTGGCCAGATGATACTATTGTCGTAATGAAAGAATATCTTACACTCACAATCCTAGGCCAGACTTTTTAAGCATGGGTACTATTCAGTGGTGGGATTCAAATAATTTAACAACCGGTTCTCTGCCCTAATGATTTCTTCCAACAACCAGTTCACTAAACTGTTCAGAAAGTTAACAACCAGTTCTCCCGAAGTGGTGAGAACTGGCTGAATCCCACTACTGGTACTATTGTGTGCTTCCATATGTCACTGGGAATATAAAAAATAATAATTAAACATTGAAATGGGGCAGTCTCGGTTTGGCCTGTCTCAGAAATCATTTTGAAAATAACCGGTAGCTGGCAGCACATGATGACTTAGGGCAAATCTTGAAAAAAAAAACAACTAAGCAGGTTTCCTCTGGTAAGTAGGTGTTGAGAGAGCACCAGGAAGTTCCAGGATTGCAGGCTAGAATAAAAAATTATAAAGTAGAAGACAATCAGAAACCACTTCTACATTGTTGCTAAGAAAAAATATATATGGTCCAGGTGTCAAACTGGATTTAACAAAATTGTGTATCCATTTTTAGAAGTCAGTTGGCACCAACTAGAATATTACTGATAATGGATTGTCAATCTCCTCCCTCCCCCCTTTTTTTGATAACAGTGCAGTGTTCTGCAATAAATTAGTTAACAAAGTTCAAGGATCCTTCCGTCATGACTTAAATAAAAAAAATATTGATTTATAATCTTAATCAAGATAAGCATATGTATGTGAGTGCATTTAAAACCTCCCACCCCCAGTTCTGAGCAATGAAAAAGGACAGATATAGCTACATAATGTTTATTAAAATCAAAATAATTTGACCTTGAAAGACTATTTGTCTGCCGTCCACTTGTTCTGGAATATATATATCCCGAACGTCAGTTATGTTTTTGTATTCATGTAGCTATTGTTTAGCGCAATGTTTCTCAACCTTGGCAACTTCTGTGGGTTTCAACTCCCAAAATTCTCAGCCTCCATGGAATTTTGAGAATTGAAGTCCACACATATCTTAAAATTGCCAATGTTGAGAAACACTGGTCTAGTGGATGAGTGCTGAAGCAAATGCAATCCAATTAATCTGCACTGGGATTTTTCATTTGTAAAGATGAGCCTCAGCTAATTTGGTTTCCAGTTTATGTGCTGGGACCCCAGCTTCCAGAATTTTCAACCAACAGACTCAAATTCTGAGAATTGTGTCCTTACTTCGAGGATAAAGATGGAAGGGAAAAATTGTAGTCTATATATGCCATATATGCCAGGTTCTAAATCAACTTTAGCTTCTAGGAAGAAAAGCCCAGTTACACTCAAGTAATACACAGTAATCCATTTTGTGAAAAATAAAGTCTTGCAGATACAAAATTGAATTTTATAAGAAGTCCTCATAGGTCAAGAGGGAAGACTTGCACAATAAAATCAGTCCGAGAAAACATTTTGGAGGGTTTAAAGCTGTCATCACAAGATTGATAAGACAGTTATGTGGTGGAAAGATAAAGACAAATATGAGTGAAAGGGTGCAATAGAAGACAAAAAAATAATAGAAGATAGTAACCAATGTCAGTTACAAAAGGACAAGTTTCTCAAGGATTGCCCAAGAAGGAGATTCAGGCTTCCTGCTTTTTTAAAGATTGAGATTTCACCCAGACTCAGTGCATTTATGAATAGACAATTTACTGCCATTTCCCAAGAAATGTTATTGATTTTCTAAGAAAGTGGTTCCCAAATAATGCTGGATTTGAATTGCCAGCTTTTCTTTATTAGACATGCCAGTCTCAGCTGTCAACAGGCAACTGACAATTTTTACAAGGAAAAATCATTAATAAATAAATGAGGAGAACTTCCCTTGCCTATAATTTTTTATTTCTATCTGCTTAAATTTGAACAATATTAAGAGATACTGCTGGGAACTCAAAAGTTCTGAAGGTTGATCTGATGAAATTGCAATAATAAGTGATCCCCCCCCCCATACTTCCACTCCTAATACTTTTGCAGGTTGTCTGCAAAGTTTTAAATGAAATCAATCTTAGTGATGTAGTTCAACTTTCACAGAAGTATAATTCATTGAAAATGAGGCTTTTAATTTCATAGCACTGGTATGATTTTCTTTTTCTTTTTCTGCTTTTATATTATGTGAAATGAGTTATTGTCCCTTGCAAATTAGGTCTCTCCCTAAATCTGATCACTAAATAATTTAGGAGTAGCTGTAATACTATTTATGTTCAAGTAGCATATAGAGACATGAAGCTGTACTTTGGCTGCAATTTGGGACAGTATATAGACCATCCAACCCTCTATCCTGAGCAGAAAGATCTGTAGATAATTTGTAGAATTGTGATTCTATATGAGTAAATTTTGACTGGCATGATGGGCTAGTGGTGAAGGCGCTCACCTTGCACACGGAAGGCTGAAAGTTCAATCCTAGGTAGTGGCAGATGTTTCTCTCTCAGGGCACAAAGAAAAAAAATCTGCTGTGAACTCCACATAGGCATCAGGAAGGGCATCCAGCCAGTAAATGCTCAGCTCTATTCATTTATCTCAACTCTAGCCCAAATTAAGGAATAATAGGGTTGAAAAAGGAAAAAAAGGGTAAATTTTATAAGAGACAGAGATAGCTGGAAATGTAAGGCATTAAAGGCAAGCCATGGCTCCTTCAACCGCATTAATGCAACCTGCCTGAGTCACTCAAAATCTCTGTTTCTAAACACACAGTTTTCTCCAGTCATCCCATGGCAGCATTTTATCATCTACACTGCATGCAGCCCCCAACCACAGAAAGATTTCTTGCCCCTAAATTAAATTAAAGCTATAATGTAAGCTGTAATATATGTCTTTTACATCGCCAATGTAAGGTATACTATATTAGGAGGCACCTCTGGGAGTCATACAATCCCGAATGAATGAATGAAGTGGAAATGCAGATGACTGAGAAGAAAACAACACACAGTCCACCTGAATGGCTTAAATATCTAATCAAATTCCTAGGCAATTAGGTAGCAAGAAAATTTCAGTAGACTGTGTAAAGCGATTCCTGAGCATACGAACAACAGTTGATGATTCTCTCAGTTTGCTCAGTCAATTTGCCAGGCTGGATGTTACTAAAGTTCTCAGTGACTGCCATCCCAAAAGAAATAAACATTTGTTGACAGCAAATCGCAAAGAGTCACGAAAAAACTCTTAAGATGTTGTTGCTTCTTTCAAGTTCATAAAACATCTTTGTAGAAAGGTACATATTTGTGGTGGAAAAAGCCTATTGGCATTTGTTTATCACCAAGCAGAAGTTTTGAGTTTGTAAGTTATTGTTTCTTCAAAATATTATACTGTTAAAAATACATTAAACTCATCTTGGACCATTTTAACATACTGCCAAAAAGAGATGACAAGTCTATCCATCAATGTAACTTTGTGCACTTCACTGTGTATAATAATTTGACAACCATTTAAAGGAACACTATTGATTTTCTTTAAGTCAGCTTCCATTTCTGCATAAAGAAATGCTGAGATATTTTGCAGTGGTATATGTTTAGAGAAAATGCAGATATTAAGCAAGCATCCTGAAAAAAATGTAACGGATAAAAAATGTATAATGGATATAAAACATTGAAAGTGAAAATTATGACTTACAATAGTCCGGTATTTCTCAGCTTTCTTTGAAACGGAGAAATCTCTATGGAGATTTTCAGTCATCCAGGTCATGAACTGAGTCAGAACTGAAGAAGCTTCTTGGATGAGAAGCAAAATGTCTTCAAGGAAAAACAAAGTCTAGTTGCCTTTTGAAAAAGCACCTTTGGGACTTTGAAACTGATCGTATGCATTTTCTGAATGTGTATAAGTAGAATGTTGGAGACAGAAGTCCACAAATTAGACTATAGCTAAGAAGAAATTGGTAAAACAGATTAATTAAGTGATTCGGCAGGATAAAAAAACAGGGTCATAGAGAGACAAGCAAGAAAGGGCCTGGTGGCTCAGCAGACTGATAGCATTGTGATTAACACCAGCTGTCTGCAATTACTGTAAGTTTGAATCTCACCAGGCTCAAGGTTGACTCAGCCTTCCATCCTTTCTAAGGTAGGTAAATTGAGGACCCAGTTTGTGGGGGCAATAAGCTGACTTTGTATAAATATACAAAAGTATGAAGGCTATTGCTTAACGCATTGTAAGCCGCCCTGAGTCTCCGGAGAAGGGCGGCATATAAATCAAATTAAAAAAAAAAGAAAGAAAGAAAGAAAGAAAGGTGGGGAAATGTAGCAATAGCAATAGCTCTTAGACTTATATACCACTTCACAGTGTTTTACAGCCCTCTCTTACCGGTTTACAGAGTCAGTATATTGTCCCCAATAATCTGGGTTCTCATTTTACTGACTTCAGAAGGATGGAAGGCTGTGTCAACCTTGAGTCGTTCAGAATTCAAACTCCTGGATTGAGCAGTGAGTTAGCCTGCAGTAGTACTGCATTTTAACCCCTGCACCACCGTGGCTGTTATGTAGGTGTTTGATAAGCAACCAAAGCCAAAAAATGTATTAAATAAGAGTGGGTGGTTTTCTAGACATATTGGATGAGTTCTTGGGTGTGGACCTGTTGTAATACAGAGAAAAATACAAGCTGCTGAAAGGGCCAGAAATCTGAATTTTCTGCTGAAAGGTAGGTAGAAAAACACAACGGAATTAATTATTTCCTTCCAACTTTTTATGCAGCCATTCATTCTATGCACATTCATAGATGGTTTGTTTTGGGCTTAGACAGATTCTCAAAGAAATATGCATAGGATTATGTAAAAGTTCTAGGGTAAGTTAACTTTGGTGCCAAGATCCCAAAATTAGCAAAAATATTCCCAATTCACAACCTTAAAATGCAGATCCTTGGTTTGGCCATTCCATCTTTTCAAGTTAAGGAGGTATATTATGAGTGCCTGATCAAATGTATCCCAAAACCTGAATATAGCTGTTCTATCCTGCTGTTCTGCATACCATATAGCTATTCTGTGCTACACAGTAATTAATTAATTAATTTTATTTATTTATTTATTTATTTGTCAAACATGTACAAGATAACAAGTATAAGTATAAACACGGACATGAACATAGTGTTAGAAGAATTATCCTTCTGGGTTCAGCTTTAAGTGGGGAAAAAGACACTGGAAACATGGAGACTGCTTGGAAAGATGGTTTAATAGTGGACAGGATCACATGGTTTGAGTTCCTGAACAGAAAAGGCTGAGATGCTGAACATGCCTTGGTTTTATGCACTCTCTGTGCTTTGAACTTCCTGGAGCACAGGAAGAGTATCCTAATTGGTTATCAGACTCTCAGGTGGTCTAGGGGTCTTAGCTAACTTTGTAGGTTGTTTCTCAAGCTTGCTTGAGTCTTGCCATGTGGTAAGTTTCTGTTGCTAGATGGGTCCTATTGTGTTGCAGATGATGGCCCATTGACAAAGGTGGGTGGAAATGAGTGAGCTTGGCTGAGGCCTTAATGGCCCATTAACAAAGGTGTGTGTGTGTGGGGGGGGGAGGCAGGAAGCTGCTTTGTCTTTAAAACACGTTTCTCCATTTCTCATCCAGGGAAATATAATATTCTGCCTTTTTTTAATATTTCCTAAAATATTTCATTCTTCTAGGAGAGGGGTGAGTGCTAACTTCCTAAAATAGGAAATGAGTACAAATAAATGGGGATAGTAGGACAGGCAATAACAATAACTACATCTGGAAATAATTATAATGATTTCATTTAGAAATGACTTTTTAATCTATTCAGTTTATTCATTACTGAATGCCATCAATGGGCAAGCACTTCTAAGTTCACAATGAATTGTTGGGCTACAGAACTTTCAATATATGTTGTAACTTCTACCCTGGATCAAAGAATGACCTAATTTCTCTTCTGATGAAACAGAAAGGTATGAAGGATTTGAAATGAGAGGTCCTTGCTGCTCTCTAACCTTAGTTGTTTTGCTCCAGATGTTCTCTTGCAGATGTTTCATTATCCAATCTGATGCACTGATGATGTTATCTCAGGGGTGAAATGCTCCCAGTTCGGACCGGATCGCCCGATGGTGGCGGGTGGTTCGGAGATCCAGTAGCAAAAATCCCTGCGCCCCCTCCACCATGCTCAGCTGAGTCACATGATCGTCAGAGGCTTTTTTTTAACTTTTAAAAGCACTTTTTCTACAACCTCTTCCGATGAAAAAATGCTTTTAAAAGTAAAAAAAAAAAGCCTCTGATGATCGTGCGGCTCAGCTGGGATTGTCAGAGGCTTTTCAAAGCATTTTTTTCTGCAACCTCTTGGCCAAAGAGGTGGTTAAAAAAATGCTTTGAAAAGTCTCTGACGATCCCAGCCGAGTTCCCTGATCAGCAGAGAGGCATTTTTTAAAGAGCTTCTCTGAGGATCCCAGCTGAGTTGCCTGATCATCAGAGAGGCTTTTCAAAGCATTTTTTAAAATGCCGCTCTTCTGATCCCAGCTGAGTTGCCTCGGCAGAGAGGCTTTTCAAAGCATTAGAAAAAATGCTTTGAAGAGTTAAAAAAAAAATTGGCCACACCCACCCAGTCACATTACCCCTCCCCCACCAAGCCACGCCCACAGAACCGGTAGTAACACATTTTACGTTTCACCACTGTGTTATCTAATTTGGGTAATGAAACATCTGCAAGGAAACAACCACGCTCAGAGAGCACCAAGGATCTCTCATTTCAACTTTGAGCTACAAATATTCTCCCTTATTGAAGAATTTGAAATCTTTTACAATTACCACCATCTCTGGTTTGCAAAAACTCGAAAGACTACTAGATGGCAGCAGAGAGTTAGAATTTTCTCTACATTTTTTGCTGAGAATCTGTGGTTGTCTGAATTTTTTGCAACACAGTTAAACAATAGCTCTAAGCGCTTTTATTTTCTGGACCAGTTCAACAGAAGAGTGACAGCCAAAAATCAAACAGATATTTATTTCATTGTTAAACATAGTCATGAGATGATTGAAAATAGTTTACTTGCTATATGTCCTCCAGTCAGACAGGTGAAAGCAAAGAAAACACATATTTGGCAACCAGACATAGAACAAAAGAAGTCGGTACATATTTAATTCCTGGTAAGAAATGTCATGGATATATAGAGATTCTCAGAGGGAAACTAAAAGGAGGGGGTGTTATTTCTCATCAGTTAAAAGTGCTTTCTCCTGAGTTTTCTGCAGCTAAATAGGAAATGAATTTCAAGAGCCTGATTAAACATTAATGCTGCATTAAAAGAAGTAATGATCTGATGAAGTTTAAAGAAGTTACAAGTGTTTTTCTTCACCAGAGTCGCCCTTCCTTCCAGGCTATCCCATTCTGTTTATAGATGCCAACTGCTCTGTTAGTTTCTATAGAACTGTCAGGCACAAGCAACCAGAACCACTCATGAATAGTCCCAAGTAGATACTTTATTGTTGATCCCCTATATTACAAGAATCTCATCAGACTGTTTGCCTTCCGTTGCGAAATGGCAGATATAGACATAAGGGTTTGACCTCAGTTGTTTCCTTCCCCAAACAGACCCTAAACTGGATTGTCTCTTTACTCCTCCTAGAGAATCACCCTTCCCTTCAGCTGGTGGTTTCACTATAATAGCAGATCCTCATCTACACACAAGTATAGGATGGTGGGGATGAAGGCTACCTTGGGCCAGAGCGAAAGCAAAGAGCCAGAGAAGAGGCTGGCCAATTGCAATCACAATGCACAAAATTCAGCCACTCCTCTGTGCCAAAATGAGAAACCCTTAGCTTGTTACACTCTACGAGCAAAGAAAGAGAGTTAGGTTTTGAACTTTGGTTCAGTTATATATAAGTCATGAACATTCCACTCTGCAGTCCCTGAACTTCTTCAGTGTTCCTAGTTGATAGAAACATAGGAATTAACTGCTGGGAAGAGGTCATCCAAGAGCATATGATATGACTCTATCTAATCCTCAGACACTCCCAGTTAACCTTCAGAAAGTACTTAGTAACACCTATCTGACTAACAAGCTTTATCAAAAGTCATACTCTTTTATGGCAGATTCCTTCTGATTCTGTAACACAATTCTCTTCCTACAATGGCAGCTTGTCAGTACAGGACCTAGGCAGTTATCCCACCTCCACAGGCAATCACACCACAATAAAGTGGCCTTAGTTCTGATGTCAGGAAAAGAAATCACTATCTATAAGTGAAAAAAGGAGAAGAGAAAATGGATCTGGGGCAAGGTGCAGAAGGATGTCTTAAGTACTCTTAAGTAGCCTTCCCAGAACACAGCCCCATGAAGGCAGGATACATTGCATAGACTCAATGAAAGAAGAAAAGGAGCATTATCCTAATGCTAGTTGCCCAGAGTCACTTGGGACGGTGACATGAGCAGCATGTGAATTTAATAAATAAATTAATAAATTCTAGGGAATGGGCTGAAGAGAAGCAAAAGTTGCAGAACAGCAGTCTCTGCAGAAAATCCCACAGGCTGAGATGCTCAGGAAAAAGGCTTATTTTTTTTTATCATTAATGTAAATCAGTCTGTGACAGATTTGTGTCACAGACACAAACACTTTTCAACAGTTTCCCCTTCCTTGTTTCATATCAGTATTTGTCCTGATATGGATCTGTTTGGATTAAAAGCCCCAAATCCTCTTTCAGCAGGTTCTAAGGCAGAATTTTTTTTTTTTGCATATCTACTCCAGATGTATTTTTTTTTCATCCCAGATCTGCATTTACATATAATTAAGTAGTGAAAGTAAAAAGTAGTTGAGGATTTGGAGAAATATAACTATTTAATGGATCCTATTTTGGTGCTTGTGAAAATGAGTTGCTACCCTTTTAGCCAGTTTGATATGGCGCAGAAATATTCCTGCGCAAGCTGTGCCTTGTGGTGAATATTTGTCTCTCCTTGGCAATCTTTCCCACCCTCTGGACTATATGATTTTTGTAGAGCCATTTATCAGGCAGAACTTATATTTTTTTCCCTTACCACATCATGAAGGCTACACTCGCATGACATCCACAGCCATAAACAATCTGACTATAGTTATAATTAGCATGATTCGAAAACCCACTGTGGGTTGGGAATGCTGCATCTGCATATCAATAATTTAAAAAGTACAGTTGCTTTATTAGAGAAGAATTACTACTATTTCCCTGAAAATAATGTAAACCGACAACCTAATTTCATAACATGGCAACACATTACAGTCTTGATTATTCCTCAGTGAATGCCATTACTTTATAGTCTCTTAGGATGTGAGTAAAATTACATCTCCCTCACCCCATTGCTTCAACAGATAATAAGGAGAGTGACCTAGCAAGATGTGAAGGAACAGACTTGAAAATAAAGCACCAAGATTTAGTTTTGCGTGCTGCAGATGTTAAAAACAGATATTCTTGCTCAGCGTATTTATATATATCTAATTTAACTGTCAAAATCACAAAACCATGTATCACTTATTTTGGCACGTGGGATGATTCATTGGAGAAAACCATGATGTTGGGAAGAATTAGGGGTAAAAGAAAACTAGGCCATCAAAGAACACAGAGGCTGGACACCATCAAAGTTGACAAGGGCCAGGGCCTAGAAAAACTCAAAGAACTGTGCAAGATCAGAAGATGTGGAGAGACAGAATTGCCAAGAGTTGGATTTGATTGAATGGATATCATCATTATCATCATCAGAATAGAATAGAATAGAATAGAATAGAATAGAATAGAATAGAATAGAATAGAATAGAATAGAATAGAATAGTTGAAAGGGACCTTGGAGGTTATCTAGTCCAACCCCCTGCTTAGGCAGGAAACCCTACACCACTTCAGACAAATAGTTATCCAACATCTTCTTAAAAACTTCCAGCGTTGGAGCATTCACAACTTCTGGAGGTAAGTTGTTCCACTGATTAATTGTTGTGTCAGGAAATTTCTCCTTAGTTTTAGGTTGCTTCTCTCTTTGATTAGTTTCCACCCATTGCTTCTTATCCTGCCCTCAGGTGCTTTGGAGAATAGTTTGACTCCCTCTTCTTTGTGGCAACCCCTGAGATATTGGAACACTGCAATCATGTCTCCCCTAGTCCTTCTCTTCATTAAACTAGACATATACCCAGTTCTAGCAACCGTTCTTCATATGTTTTAGCTTCCAGTCCCCTAATCATCTTTGTTACTCTTCTCTGCACTCTTTCTAGACTTGCAACATCTTTTTTACATCGTGGTGACCAAAACTGAATGCAGTATTCCAAATGTGGCCTTACCAAGGCATTATAAAGTGATATTGACATTTCACATGATTTTGATTCTATGCCTCTGTTTATGCAGCCTAGAACTGTGTTGGCTTTTTTGGCATTGAATTGATGATGATCATTTTGAATTGATGATGATCATCAATCATCATCAATTCAATTGTTTATTTCTCTTAGATTAATCCCAATTTAGTGGAATGGAATGGTATAAAACCATCCGAGTGTTTGGACTGGTACATATGACGTTGTACCAACACCAGACACAGACAGTAACACAATTGGAGGAATCATGATGTTTCCCCACCTCAATTAATCAGAACAGTGGCAGCCAGACTAGATAAGGGTCACCATCAGGCTTAGCCAAACAAAGGAGAGTCTGTGGCAGATTTTTACTGCATTGCCCAAAGCAGTGCAATATTAAATTTAAATCCATCAGCATCTTTATATGGAATTGAATTCACAAGGGAAGAAGAAAACAACTCACTACCCTTCCTGGATATCCTCACCAGCAGAGACAGCAATGGAAACATAGGTCTAGTGAAAGTTCTCCACTACCAAAGCAGTTAGGCAGAAGTTACTAGACCATTCTTAACAGAATTTGGATAGTAAAGTAAAAAACTTTATTGCTGTATTTTGTAAATAGTTGTTCATAAAAAAAGGTGGGAAATTAGACAAGGGATCAATCTGTTTGCTGCCTAATTCTTGTACCATCTCAGAACTTAGTCATTACAGTACATTTAAAACTTACAGGTTGCACTATGTAACACTTTTTAAAATCTAGCCTGGATTAGTAAGTAAAGCCTACACTGGCCTGGCCTGCCATATGTTCTTTTTTTTTTAAAAAAAAGTGCAGTCCACACACCATTCCTGCAACCAGGACAAGCTTTATTATTGCACAGGCAGGCAGCTTTTGTAATATTTCTAATTTTTGTTCGGTGTTAGAATAAAGTGCCAACTCTATCTATTTTCTGGCTTTACTCCTGTGAATTGGAAATCAACTATCTGGAATATTAAACATACAGTTCAATCGTATAGCGTGCCTGTCAACAAATCTGTTGAGTTTCGATCGGTATACTCCCACACATGTATATAGTGGATTGCAATGTTAGGTTAATAAAGGAACACAGCATTCTTTCTTTCCTTGCCCAAGATAAGGAAAATGTTAGTTGTTGTGTTTTGGAGATTGTACTACTGTCTAATTTTGAATAATAAGCCATGCTATTGTGTATGGCATTACTAAAATATATAATTTTAGCAACTGGAAAAAAATCAGCAACAGAAGTTTAATTTAGTTATGCAGCTTTATAATTCAGAAGGTTAGGGTGCAGTTGCGTTGAAGATGTAGTGCTAGGACTGGAAAGATCCAAGTTCAAAGCTATCTTTAGCTATGGGGACTTACTGAGTGATGTTGGACCAATCACTGTTTTTCAGATTAACCTAACAAAGTTGTGGGAGAATACTAGAACTTCTACTTTGATGAGGGACATCAATCCAGGCTATGGATCAAAGATGGCACCTGGATAGCATGGAACGACTCATAGTTTGGATGGCATTAGAAAATGAAGTCTATTATGACAGGAATAGAAAATTATTAACAGCATTAATTAAACAGAATTTCATTTTGGCCCTTGCTCCATGCCATTATTCTTTTAGTTTAACCCTTGGCATTCCACTACATAGCCAAGTATGAATTTGACTGAAAAAAGTTACATATTTCCATGATATAGAACAAAATCCTATGGGCTCCTGGAAAATATCATGTATTTAATTTAATTTAATTTAATTTCCAATTTATATACCGCCCTTCTCTCTGAGGACTTAGGGCGGTATACAGCCAAGATAAAAAACATAGAATACAAATATTAAAAAACATTTAAATATATATATAAATTTCAAGAGCTAGTGCATAGCTTATTTTCATCAGTTCAGCATGATTTTCCAGTTCAAATCCAGCACCTTAAATCCATATTGCACTGGTTTTCTGGGTCATTGGAAGATTTTGTCAATAAAAGGGAATCTCCTGGATCAGTAGAACCTGATCATTCTTAACAGAAGTCATATTATTTCCTCCTTTGAACCATAAAGTATTAATAGCACCTAGACTTCCATACCGCTTCACAGTGCTTTACAGCCCTCTCTAAGCAGTTTACAGAGTCAGCATATTGTCCCCAACAATCTGGATCCTCATTTTACTGAACTTGGAAGGATGGAAGGCTGAGTCAACCTTGAGCGGGTGAGGATCAAACTCCTGGCAGTCAGCAGAATTAGCTTGCTTAATCATAGAGCCACTCCCACCTGATCAATTAAACCATCACAACATTTAAATTTGTTTTAGTTATCACCTATCAAAACAACCAGTCAATTTACTTGAGATCAGAAAGCTACAAAGGATCTGTATGTCAGTTTAAGGCCATGCAGCTTTATAAAGAAGAAAATTTGACTACACTCACTGAGATTTGCTAAATGTGGGCAAGATTGTGGCTACCTTACCTAAACTGTATTAAAAGATCTGAGGGTTTTGTGGTATCTTGAAGACTAGTAACCTTTAATGGCAAAACTGAGGTTCAATAGTGATGAGATTGACATGATTTTTCCTTCACTATGGAAGGCTTTGCTGGGCTACCTGGAAAATCATGGCTTCCTGATCATCTCATCACTGAATGAAATCTATGAAAGAGTGCACTCAGAGGATGGAGGGAAGGTATCTACAGTATTTCAACATTGACAAGCTCACCTTCCATGTTTGGTTAGTCTTGACACAAAGACATCCATTAAGTGGCCTTAATTTGAGCATTATACATCGTACCTTAGAGCTGTTCGTAATGGGCACTGAGATGATCAAATAAGTGATGACATGTCCTCAAGGAAAAATGCCAAAAGAAAATGACCTAGTTTTTTTTTTTTTTTACTGGGAATGACTGTTCCACTACTTGCACTTCAACTATCTTGGTTGATTTGTTTGTCCTTCTTTTCTGAAGTTCACAATACCCATTCAAGTAGTTGAGCTCTACAAGCAATTTTTTCTCCCGTCTGGCACCTGCACTTTGATATCTACTCTGCTGTGCAGACAGGAGTTCTAATCTAACTTTCTGATCCTCTCTAGCTCTTGCTGTGAGCCTTACGTTCTAGGCAAGCATACCAAACAGAAGACAGAAGCTTAGAAGGATGTCCCCCTTAGAGACTGTGCATATTTGTAATCTAAGGTTGCATCTGTGTCACAGCCAGGCTGCTGCTCTCCTGATCAGTAATAGGATTCTGAGGACAGAAACATCTCTTAAGACAAATTCACATCCCACAGGAAGTGAAAAGATAAATCCTGCTCTGAGAAACAAATGTTCTTTTAAAAAAAGAGAGAGAGCCAGAGAAGTAAATATCTCATTTTGGCCACTGCATATCCACTTTAAAAAAAAAAAAAAAAAAAAAGACTTACAGTAATAGACTAAAAGAGAAAATCTCAGGAACAACTCCATATTGTCAATGCACTTCTCCTAATGGTTGAGTAACTCATTTTCATTTATTGCTTTTCTCTTGAAGGCTTAATTTATATTGTTGATGGGGCTCTAATCTCTCTTTCCCTCCACCCGGAGACTGAATGTGGTTCTCACCCATTAGTTGTTAGGCTTACCAAAGTGCCTCCTGTTTTAGAACATGTAATCTCATTATGATTGAGTAGCCACATTGTTTGCTTAATTCAATAGCTCTGTCTCTCCAAGCATTGGTAGATAATGCCTCTTACTAAAGAGATCCTTAACAATTTACCCAGTGATAGGCTTACATTTTATTACTCGATGTGGAAAAAAAATCAGTATTACATGAACTCCGACAATGCTGTGGACTATAATAGTCTATTTCAAATTCTCCTCTGTTTCCTTCTCATATATAGCACACTTACCCATAATGCTATATGTAGACCATACTGTTGCCCAGAGTTGCTTTGAAATGAGATGGGTTGCAAATATACATACATAATGTGTGTGTGTGTGTGTGTGTGTGTGTGTAAATAGTGGATATTTCCTTTGTCAGGTGGAAAAGCATAATTTAGCAATATCAGGTCCCAAGATCTCCATTCTGGAAGAGACTGCAGGAAGGCTGCCCAAGATTAAGTAGTTTTTCATCAAAGATATTCTGCCTGTAGACATGTTTATTTTTTCTTGTTTGAAAGCTGAAAAGGACCTGTAAAACCAGATTTTGATTTTTTTTTTCTTGATTTTTCTGTTTAAAAATTATACACTTGTGCTATCCGTAGAAATGTAATTTTTTAAAAATACAAGGTAGTTACAAGGTAGCCTCAGGTAACCTTTAGCACTGAAATTATGTTTGGCATGATACTGGGGGAATGGAGCAGAGGCCAATTAAGAAGTCCAAAAGAAAAATCAAGTAAAGAGTAATTTAAAAGGGATATTTTATGATTGTTATAATAGTGAAGGAATGTAGAATTAGGTGTAAACAAAACTGTGGTACCCATCTCCAAGTTTGGAATTTGGCAAGGTTTGTTTATTGGACATCCTAGATGTTGTAAAAGGCTGGTTTTCAACCTTATTGAGCTTAAAGTATAAAACTGGTACACAATGTTCACTTAAATGATGTCTCCACAGTGCTCGCTTTGTTTGAATACCCATCACCTTGTTTATGAAGCATTTCAAAGAATATAACAGGTGGTCCTTGACTTACGATTGTAATGGAGCCTGCCCATTACAGTCAGAAGTAGTTGACAGCCATAAAGCAGGTCGTTTACATGATTGACTCAATTTTATGACCTTTTTTGTGGCAGTGATTAAGTGCATGTGGAGGTCATTAAGTGTTCTGACCCAGCTCCCCAAACACAACAAATTCTCTGACATGAACTCAAAAGATTCCTTTATTAGGAATGCTGGCAGCCCTGACAAAAAGTTTATCTCGCAGGCTAACAAGTCTGGCTGGGTGGAAGATGAATAGTGTCTACCACACCTATTCATCTCCGCCCCTGCCTTTTATCCTCAGAGCTAGGATGGGGGTTCGCTAGCAGCGGTGGCTCTTCCTTCCCCAGGATTGGCCCATGGATTTCCACTGCTCTCCTCTCCTCTGCCTTCTGCGCAGCCGCGCATCAGGCAGTGGACCCAGCTGTTCCTCCTCTTCTTCATCAACCACCTCCAGACCTGGGGGGTGTTAATTCTCCATCTGAGGGTTGACTGATGGCCCAGGCTCTGCCTCTGTCTCTCTCTCTCTCTGCCAGTTCCATTCCCTCTTCCCCCTCGGAGCTCCCAGGTTGCTCTGATGCTGACCCTGACTCCCACGCCTCCCCCTCCCCCTCTGATTCAGTTGTGGAGGGGCTGGCAGCTGACAGGCCACAACATTAAATGAACTCCTTGTTCACGGATGGTATTTATGTTGAAAACCAGACATAAATAACAATTTTTGGCAAAAATGTCATAAATCATGGTCACTTGATTGTGGGACATTGCAAAGGGCCATAAATGCAACCCAATTGCCAAATATCAGAAATTTAAGTGACTGTAGCAAGGGGGACCAGCTGTCAGAACTTCAGAACCAGGGTATAAGTACCTTTTGGGGAATGGGCTGTCATAACTTTGGTTACCAAGCAACCAGTCCTAAATCAATGACTACATGTACTTTAAAGCCAGAATAATCTTTTCACTATACCAAATTTAGGTTTTTCATATGTATATGAAGTATCATGTATTTATTGAGCATGGAGTGCAGCAAAAAAAACATTACTGTTCAGTGTTGGAAGGTCAATAAAACTCTTGATTTATGATTTTGAATGGACAATATATATTTGTTCTTTGTTTATGGACTGGCTTTCTATTGATGCACATACGATCAATATTATGGACGTGGTGATAAAAATTAGATTGAGAGGGTCCTTTTTTATATATTGTTACAGTATGTATTTTAGTTTTTCCTTTTTCCCTGTTCATTGTTGCATTCTTTTAATTATTTCCCTTTACTTCCCTCTCATATATTAAAGTAAAAAAAAAATTGATAATACAAAATTCTCTAGTATTGTTTACATCCTCTCCCACCCCCCTCAAATGCAGGCTTTTAAAACACATTTCCTGAAATGGCTGCCCACTTTATATACCTTTGAGTAGATTTTTGACTGGACAAAAAATGGATTTGAGAAGATTCTACTTATTATTCCCATGCGTGCTATGGTGAAGCCAGTTTTGTCAAATCCCACCAGTCCTTTCCCATAGACATTAGTGAAGAATTCTTTTTATATTTTACTAGTGTAAAGAAATCTTCATCAAGTTGCAAATGAAGGGAACAATCTAGTGGGAAGAAGCAGAAGTTTAGAAAATTGAAATATCTTTAATTGTAGCCCTTAAGCTAGTTGTTCAATTGTTAACTTGGAGATCGCTGCTGTGACAATATCCAAAATATGCCAGCTTGTTTCCTTTACATGAGCCAATTGTTTGCCAATGTCCTAAAAACTGAATTCTGCTTGTAGTTGTAAATGTAATAATTGGCTAGCCATGATATGAATGCAGCAGCACAAACAGGTCTTTCAAGGTCTTTTCTGGATTTGTGCCTAGCATTCATGAAAATCAACCAGAAGGAACGCAACCAGTGCTGAATGAAGATTGGATGGGTTTAAAATCTCCTTCTTGAGAATAGATTTGCTTGAACAAATAGGCAGCCAACTTTTTTCATACTACCTTGTGTTTGTCATTTCATTTCATTTCCATGTACATTGAAACTTCAGCCTGTCTCTTCAATAAATTCTCATACTCAACAAAGGGAAGGAATATATCTATATTTTCATAAACACTTTTTTTCAACAAAATCATGTACAGCTGTTGTTACAAGAGGTAAAGCAAACTCAATCCTGATGACTACATAGACACACATTTATGTAGATTTCCTGATAGTGCTACATGGGTGATTTGCTATCGCCTTCTGCCAGGATATTCAGGATGTTTTCATCTTCCTTCTGTCCCACAATTCTGGTATTCCTCTGTGATCTTCTGTTCAAGTATTAACCAAGTCTGACCTTCAACTTGCTCTGACTCATCTTAGTCAGTCTTCACCACCTGCCACTAGCATTGTTGTTATTAGTTGTGAAGTTGTGTCTGACCCATCGCAACCCCATGGACAATGTTTCTCCAGGCCTTCCTGTCCTCTACAATCCTCTGGAATCTATTTAGGCTCACACCGACAGCTTCAGTGACTCCATCCAGCCACCTCATTCTCTGTCGTCCCTTTCTTCTTTTGCCCTCAATCCCAGCATTAGGCACTTCTCCAGTGAGTCCTTCCTTCTCATTAGGTGGCCAAAGTATTTGAGTTTCATCTTCAGGATCTGGACTTCTAAGGCAGTCAGGGTTGATCTCCTCTAGGACTGACCGGTTTGATCACCTTGCAATCCAAGGGACTCTCAGGAATCTTCTCCAGCACCATAGTTCAAAGGCCTCAATTCTTGGTGCTCAGTCTTTCTTACGGTCCAACTTTCACAGCCATACATTGCAACTGGGAACACCTTAACTATACGTACTTTTGTTGGCAATATCTCTGCTTTTTTCTAATGCCACTAGCATTAGAAAAGATTAAATTCTGGATTCGTGTCTCAGCACACCACTTGTCTGCCCTAACTTACATCAAAACATTGATTTAGTCCACTATAACTGTTCTACTCTCAATCAAAAGTTCTTTTCAAACAAATACAGGTAGCCCTTGATTTACAACCATTCGTTTAGTGACCATTCAAAGTTAAAACAGCAGTGAAAAAAAGTAACTTATGACTAGTTTTCACACTTATGACTAGTCCTTGCACTTACAGCTATTGCAGCCATGTCCCCATGGTCATGTGATCAAAATTCAGGTACTTGGCAATCGGCATGCATTTATGACAGTTGCACTGTCTTGGGGTCATGCAATCACTGTTTGCAATCTTCCCAGATGGTTTCCAACAAACAAAGTCAATGAAGAAAGCCAGATTCACTTAATGACCGTATGATTCACTTAGCAACTGCAGTGATTCACTTAACAACTGCAGCAAAAAACTCAGTTAACAAGTTGCCTTGCCTAGCAACCAAAATGTGAGGCTTAATTGTGTTTGTAAGTCAAGGACTATATATATTATGTTTTACTAAAGACTCATGCCACCATATCCAATTATAAAGCACATCGAATTGAGTTCAGACCAGAGGTGAAAGCAATGCTGCTAAACAGGAAACCTATTTCAAGAGACGTCCATTTATTCCAGAGCAACATGAGGTTGACTGGGTTTCATAAATAAATTAAGATCATACTAGTTTATACAGAGAGATATGTCATGACAAACTGGAGAGGAGAGAACCATCCTAACAGTAAAGTTGCTTTTACAAAATGAATAATAAGCATTCAACCTAATCAATACCTTTGAAATGTTTTACACTGCTTTTTTTTTAGCATTTGTAAAAGCCTTGAGTAAGAGTGCTAACTTTTGTAATATATGGAAGATTCAGTGTAAACTCTGTTCCACATATTATTCTTTCTAAGCCTCCACATTGGGAAACTAAAAGCCCAACTGCGGTAACCACATATGAATTGATGGGACAATAAAATTTAGAAATGGGTGCATGTCAACTATTTTTACTTGTAATACTTAAGTAAACTACATCAGAGGAACTCTATGAATTTGTCAGGTCTACATGGCATACAGATAGTCCTCGACTTATGACCACAATTGAGACCAGAATTTCTATTGTTAAGCAAGACAGTTGTTAATTGAATCATGTCCGATTTTATGACCTGTTTTCCATAGTTGTTAAGCAAATCACTGCAGTTGTTAAATGAATCATGCGGTTGTTAAGCGAATCCAGTTTTTTCCCATTGGCTTTGCTTGTTGGAAGCCGGCTGGAAAGGATGCAAATGACTATCACATGACCCTGGGATGTTGCAACCATTGTACATACATGTCAGTTGCCGAGCACCCAAAATCAGATCACATGGCTGTGAAGATGCTGCATCAGTTGGAAGAGTGAGGACTGGATATAAGGAACTTTTTGCTCTACCTTGAAACTCAATTTTCTTTCAATATTCCATTATCCAGAAAAGTCATATTTTTAACAAGAATTGTTGTTTTCTGTTTATTCATTGTGAAGCCTGCCAAAGCTCCAAAGTCACCCACAAGGAGCAGTGGTGGCGCAGTGGTTAGAATGCAGTATTGCAGACTGATTTTGCCCACAGTCAGGAGTTTGATCCTGATTGGTTCATGGCTGACTCAGCCTTCTATCCTTCCAAGATTGGCAAACTGAGGACCTAGATTGTTGGAGGCAATATGCTGGCTCTGTAGATTCATTAGAGAGGGCTGTAAAGCACTGTGAAGTGGTATATCAGTCTAAGTGCTATTGCTATTTAACTTCTTCATCAAGTATTCTATACCAGTTTTCGGTCTTGCAGAGATATAACTAAATCTGAGCTGAGCACATTGCTGAGCACATTGTAAGCCGCCCTGAGTCTTCGGAGAAGGGCGGCATATAAATCAAATTTAAAAAAAAAAATCATCAGCAAATATTCTCAATGTATAAATTTCTTCCTTTTTAATTTTTATGCCTGTTATTTTCTCATCCTGGCCTATATCTCTGTTCAAAACTTCCAACACCAATATAAACAAGAAAGGAGATAAGAGACATCTTTGTCTTGTGCCCTTTTGAATTTCATATGATTAAGTCTCTATTAATAATTATATTCGCTTGCTGTGAAGTGTAAATCACCCACTGGGATGGGAAGGCCAGGTATGTTATGAGTCCCATCAATTAGGGATTGTCAATGGTGGCAACCACAAAAAAGGGCCTTCTTGATGGTGACCCCTTCTTCATGGAACATTATTCCCCTGAGTATAGTTGGCTCCACACCATTGCTTTTCTGAAGGATACTTAAAAAAAATGGCTTTGTCAATGAGCCTGGGAACCACAAATGAAGATGGAGCAGATCAAGTGGCTGATTTGATTGTGTTGTTGTCACCAAGGGGGTGTGGGGTGGGTTTTTTTTTTTTTTGAATGGGTTTTATTATATGGTGGATTTTTAAATCACTTATATTCACTTTACCTTTAAAGCCATTTATTTGTGAGTTGGGCAGCTATTTAAATTTATTTAATAAATAACATAATAACCTGTGATATAGATCAGGCTGAAAAATAGTAACTGAATGAGTGTTAGAGCCCAGGTCACTGAATCGAATTTTTCTGGCATATTTGCAAACAAATGTCTTTCATCCTTGCAAACGGGGGCGGGGAGGGGGAGCAAAACAATAAATCTGGCAATTTACAGTTTGATACAACTTTGGGAAATGGAAGGCTGAATGGCACCCTGAAAGGTAGTCTAATAATATTTACATTTTAAAAAGACTAGTCAGTCTCCTCTCTGGTGACAATTCTTGTACTCCATTCATATTGATCCACTGCAAATGCCCTAGTGTGAATCAGAATGTTTATGAGGCAGCTGTGCCCTCCAGAAGGATGACTTCCAGCTGCTTCAAGGATTTTGCCAGGTCACCTACACGCTTCTTCTGGGACTGCTGGTGTTAACTTGCAAAGCATCCCTGGCCTGCTCTCGAGTTGCCATAGGCCAGGGGGGATGGGAAACCAGCGAAATGGCATGTCAGCTAAAGACAGATGCACATTCCATGCTTATCTCTCTCAAGGCTGTATCCCAGGGTTACCTACAGCAGCTGGAGGGGAGTGACCTCTACAACCCACAAAATTGCTCCATTGATGAATGTGATTGATGACACACCCTGGGGGGGAAGCGGGAATCAGGGTCATAATTGGGACGTAAATTACGTAGGGTCAGAGCTGGCTTCACTTGGGAATGTGCCGACATGAAGCTCCTAATAAATAAACTGGATTTCTTTTGAAGCTTGGCTCAAGGTGCATGATTTAATTAGGACATTTGTCGGAACCCCGACAGCTGGCAAATGAAGGGGCTGTGCATGTACATGCATACAGAGAAGATATAAGCATACATGTCAAACCTTCCAAAGTATGCAGCACCCACAACAATCCATATTATGAATAATCCCACATGATTAATGATATTTAAAATTCATTATACTGGTATTAGATCTATATCCTGACTTTCAATCAGGAAGTGGGCATGGTGGCTTAGCAGTTAAGATGTTGGGCTTGTTGAACAGAAGGTTGGCTGTTTGAGGCCTAAGTACCATGTTACAGGGTGAGCTCCTGTTACCTGCCCCAGCTTTTGCCTGAAAGCATGCAAATGCAAGTAGATAAAGAGGTACTACTTCAATGGGAAGGTAACAGTGTTCTCTGTGCCTTGGTGTATTGTCATGCTGACCGTATGACTGCAGAAAGGGTCTTCAGACAATGCTAGCTTCCTCAGCTAGGAAACGGAGATGAGCACCACCCGCTAAAATGGGACATATCTAGACAGGGGAAACCTTTATCATTTTCATTTAGGAGCTCAAAGTGGCATACATGCAGGGGTAAAATGCTATCGGTTCGGACCGGCTCTCCCAAACTGGTAGTAAAAAATGCTACCAGTTTGGGAGAACTGGTATTTACGACAATCAGCTGGGTGACAATCAGCTGTGATGCACAATTTATATTAGCTAGAATCATCAGATTTCCTGCTTTCTAGCTAATCTAAATCGCGTGGCACAGCGGATTCCCCCCCCCCTTGCTGTTCTGCTTACCTTTGCAGACTCGGAAGGCTTCAAAATGTTCCTTTTTTAGCGCTGCATGTGCACGCCTCAGGCGCATATGTATGCGAAGCACACATGCACATGCAAAGTACACACTCGGTAGCAGACTCACAGAACTGGTAGCAGACTTCAGAGGATTCTACCACTGCATACATGGCATTCCATCCATGTATTTTTCCCCAACAACCACCACTCAGGGTGATAGGTTGGATTGAAAGAGGATGCCTAAAGTCACCTGGTGAAGGTGTCCTAAAACCTGTGCCTCCTGATACCAACAACTTCACTACTACACCACATTGGCTCATGCTTCCACTGAGCATTGAAGCAGCAACTTTCTATTTGCAAGGCAAATGGCACAACTCCTTTATTATTACAGCATTCACGTATTATGCAGTCCTAAGAGCTATTGTCCACCTGATATATGACTCTTGCTTGGTCATTTTAATAGAATTGGCATAGACTACTGACAGGAAAAGTTCACTTTAGTTATCTGAAATGCTTTTTCTATTTGAATGAAGATTGAAGTTCATAGAATTTCTGGATGGGGAGAAATAGGCTCAGACTCAACCCTTCCAAGACTGAGTGGCTGAGGCTACCGGTGTCCCAGTATAGTCAGCTGACGCAATCGCTGTCTATAGGGGGTGAATCTCTATCCCCCCACAGAGAGGGCTCGCAATCTGGGTGTCCTCCTGGATGCACGGCTGTCTTTAGAAGAGCATATGATGGCCGTAGCCAGGGGGACTTTCTATCAGGTTCGCCTGATTCACCAGTTGCAGCCCTTTCTGGACCGGGACGCCTTGCGCACAGTCACTCACCCCCTTGTTACCTCCCGGCTGGACTACTGTAATGCTCTCTACTTGAAGAGCACTCGGAGGCTCCAACTGGTTCAGAATGCGGCCGCACGGGTAATTATGGGTGCAACTCATTGCGCCCATGTAACACCTCTCCTGCACGAGCTGCGATTCAAGGTATTGGTTACCACCTTTAAAGTGCTCTATGGCTCAGGACCTGGGTACTTACAAGACTGCCTTCTGCCACCGATAGCCTCCCACCGACCAGTTCGCTCCCACAGAGAGGGACTCCTCAGGGTGCCATCGGCCAAATTATGTCGGCTGGCGACACCCAGGGGGAGAGCCTTCTCTGTGGGAGCCCCTGCCCTTTGGAATGAACTGCCCCCAGACATACGCAAGGTCTCTGACCTCCGAGTTTTCCGCTGTGCTCTTAAGACCCTGCTCTTCCGACAGGCAGGGCTAGCTTCATAATTGAGTTTTAAATTCGGAGTTCTTAAATTTTTTGGGTTTTTTTAAGCTAATTTTGGCCTTAAATGTAATACTTTTAAGAATTTTTAAATTTAAATTGTGATATTTGTATTGTGTTTTACCTGGCTGTACACCACCCCGAGTCCCTCGGGAGAGGGGCGGTATAGAAATAAAATTATCCTTATCCTTATCCTTATAGAATTGAAGAAACATCTCTAACTTAATCATGCTGGCAATTAAGACATCTTCTTGCTATTTTAGCCAATAGTAATGCCCTCAGTTGATTGGCCAGTCACTGCCTTCTGCTTCCAAGATATCAAATGTCTCCTTTGACATATTTAAGCACTTAAATGCTAGCTTGCATGACAGAAACTGTATCTATATATTCTCTAAAAGTTTCCAGCTATCTTGTGAATCACAATTCCTTCTTTGAAAATATGGTATTCAATAGATTCCCACTCATTTTGGATTCCTTTTATAGTTTAGTTATAATCACCACTATCATCATTTTAGCCAATGTCTATCCACTGCAGGATGAAGACCTCTTCCAGATGTTTCCAACATATATGGTCCTGAGCTTTCTTTTGCCAATTGGGTATTACTTTTTCCATACGCTATAGAGCCTACTAATTTGCTCCCTCTTATTTGATTCACTGTCTGTAAAGCTATGTAGGTGCCATCGTTATTTTTATTATATAATGACTATAAACAAAGTTTGCGTACTAAATGAATAGGAAGAAATTTTGTACGCAGGTGAAGTTTTCCCTTGCTAAAGAACTACCAATGAAGTATCGTCTATGATTCAAGAACATCAGAATTGCCATCGAGATTTTCTCTAAAGTGACATTTGAAGCAAATTTAGCTTGTTTCCTTTTCAACAGATAGTTCTAAAAAATGTCAAAGGATGCCAACTTCCGAGTCAGGAATGGTCAGGTAACATGTTTCTGGAGGAGCAGAAACAATGTTGCGATCATGATCTAATTCTATTTTATTGTAAGGTTACATTAACAGAATTGTGTAAATCTGAAAGTACAAACTTCCTGCCATCATTACATATATCCATCTTGGAGTAATGTTCATTGTTGTCAATTTACCTTTCCCTATAAACTTGTAGGGATTTTTACCCATCTATTTATTTCAGTATTAATCTGAGATTAAAACATTATAATAATCTATAACTAATTTGTGACCTGACATAATTATTCTAAGGTGTTTATACACAGAGACATACACAGGCACATAAACAGGGTGTACCAAAAGTCAGGACCCATAGGTGAATATATATATATATAGCGTGTGTGTGTGTGTGTGTGTGTGTATGTGTGTAATCTTACCATATTTAGAAATGTTCAAAAGTCATGCATCAACTGAGTAAAGAAGTGTTTAATTGAAAATGGTAGTCAACGGATCCAATTTTTGTATACCCTGTGTGTCTATGTGTGTTTCTCTCTCTCTCTCTCTCTCTCTCTCTCTCTCTCTCTCTCTCTCTCTCTCTCTCTCTCTCTCTCTCTCTCCACCTCTCCCTCCCTTCCTCTGTATATATATTCATAAATTTAATAAACACTCATTTTTAGATATTTATGGATAACAGTACAGCTTCTAAGAAGGATATAAGACTTACCTCAATAAATTGAGTAACCTGACAATCAATAAAATTCGTGTACTATAGCAAAGCACTCATAATTATCATAAAACATAATATGTCACCAGCATATAATAATTTATGTTCAACATTAGCGGCTGGTACACCTAAAACAGTGCTCAGTTTCTTGACAATAGAGGTGAAAATTCTACTATCAAGTTAAATATAAGACAAGTACCATATAGCATGAAAAAAAGTATTTTATTCATGCAATACTATCACCATTGCAGATTCCACCTTTTCTTACTTCTCTCTAAAATATTTAGGTAGAATTATCCAAGCTTGTCACATTTTCATAAAACTAAACTGTGCAGGATGGATAATTGACAATAACATCATTAGTTGTCTATGTGATGGGATTGCTGTCAAAATTGGGCATTAACATTTAACAAGGAAATTGGGCAAAAACCTGAAACATCAGCAGAATCTTTACCAGTTTTCAAAATGAGCTATATAAGCCTCATTAAAAGATGTTGGAAACCTTGATTAAAATGAAACAAAAAGCCAAGCCCTCATTTTAGATTTCTAATAATATAAGAGTGTAAAGAATCAGAATGTCTTACAACATTTGATAAGATGCAGATCAGGATTGGGACGTTTCCTATTTTCATAGATTTAAGAGCATCTGTTATTTCCTGGAGGGATAAAAGTGCAGTTAGATAATACCAATAGCATTTAGGCTTATATAGAGCCCCATACTGTTTTACAGCACTCTCTGGGCAATTTACAATGTCAGGATTATTTGCATATTGCCCCCAACAATCTGGGTTTTCATTTTACCGACCTCAGAAGGCCAAGTCAACCTCAAGCACTGTCAGGACTTGATTTTTTGATCGAACTCAAGACTGAGGGCAGAGTTAGCCTGCAATGCTGCATTCAAACCATTGCACCGACTCTGATTTTTGGATTACAATACAGTGTAAAATAACCAATTGCTTATTAAACAATGGTTAAACAAATTATGTCTTAATGAAATATGTAACCTGAACTGTATGATGAAGCAAACTGTATGATTTCTACAAATAATTCCCTGCACGTAGACAGACTATCTGATATCGGCCACCAAAGTCCAGAAATAAAAGGCAGCAAAGAAGCATAAAAAATACCTTTCTACCTGGATTTATGCAGCCCAGACCTAATGTAAGTTTCTCAGAATTACTTTGAAATAGATGTATCTGGGCTTATACTGTAAAGTATGTATACATCCTAGTTAATATGAGAGTAAAACCATAATATCACTACTATTTTAAGTTCCATTCTATATATGGGTGTAGTACAATAGCAGTTGAAAATGAGCTATTGCCGATTTATATAATATTTAATGTTATAATCCTATATTCAGTTCAGATATATATATACACACATACATACATATATACAAATGAAAATGATGGAACAGAAGGAAATTATTGCTTTACACGTCACAAAGCCCCAAGATTTTTTCTTCCCCCAGGGTTAATGCCAGATCTCATACAAAAAGTGTCCTGCTAGATCAAATCAAACAATATATTTCAGTCTGGCATCTTGTTGCTAAAGCTGTCATCTGACAGCTTTTGGGAAGATCACCATCAAATATTTATGCAACTGTTCTCCTTTATGGTTTGTGTCTGTTCACTGGCTTTAAAAAAAACCAAAAACTCAATATGGAAGTTCTAATTTGCTAAATGGACACCATCCATGTACTCATATGACCATTCTTAAGGTACGGATAGTGCCATCATAGTTTGTTAGTTGTACTTACTGTGATAACTAAAAAAAGAATTGATTACATTAGTAGTAATAAGAAGACACCATCTGGCAGGATTGGACAAACAATGCCAGTGGCTTCTTGTGGGACCTCCAAGACAGACTTCACTGTAGCCAGCCCTCGTCTCTGGAAAAGCAGTATCATTTAAGTCCACATGGCCTTAACTTTACTGAGCCAGTCTGGTCTAGTGGTTAAGGCACTAGATAGAAAGCAGGAGACGGTGAGTTCTAGTCCCACTCTAGATATGACAGCTGGCTGGGTGACTTTGGATCAATCTCTCTTTCTCAGCCCAACTCATGTCACAGTTGTGGGCAAAAAAGGAGGAGGAAGGAATGTTCAGAATGTTCACCATCCCTGTTACTTATAAAAATAATAAAAGCGAGATTTAAAAATTGAAATAAATAAATAAAATACGCTTTCTCTTGAGAGCAGGCAACAGAATTTCATTTTTAATGTGGGTCAGTGTGCTCTCAGTAAAAAAAAAAAAAAGACAATGAAGTTATCTTATTTTATCTAAAATATTGAAAACTGGCTCTTTTACCAGGCCATGTAAGTGATTTGTGACCCTGTTTTGGAGAGTGACTGATCTTACTTGTAGTTTTCTTGATTATAACTTATTGAACATTTTCTTTTCAGCTTGTGTTTTTTAAATGTACCTATTATGCATTGTGGGTCACCTACAGGTCAGTGGTGGGTTTCAAAAAAATTTACTACCGGTTCTGTGGATGTGGCATGGCTTGGTGGGCGTGACAGGGGAAGGATACCACAAAATCTTCATTCCCACCCCACTCTAGGGGAAGGATACTGCAAAATCCCCATTCCCTCCCAATCAGCTGGGACTCAGGAGGCAGAGAATAGATGGGGGCGGGTCAGAGGTGGCATTTACTGGTTCTCCGAACTACTCAGAATTTCCGCTACTGGTTCTCCAAACTACTCAGAGTTTCCGCTACCAGTTCTCCAGAACTGGTCAGAAATGGCTGAAACCCACCTCTGCTCCAGGTGCTACAGTGACTGAGGTATATAAATGGATTAAACCAGAAGCAAGAAAAATATGATCAGAAACAATTTGATTGTTTGTTCAGACAACCATTTTGGACTTCACAGCAGTGAAGTGATTTTAATTGGGGGGAAAATACTAACTTAAAGTTGGCTGATTGGTCTGAAAATGCTGGATTGTTTTTCACTTCTGAAAGCATGAGGGAGGTTTTAATATTTTGTCTCTTCTGCTGGTTGCTAAATAATCCAGCCAGACATATAAAAATCCAGTGATATTTAAAGTGGAAAGGTCAATCTATCGATTTAGAAAATGAAGCTTTAACAACACCTTCCTTTATCACAGGTCTTGCCAAACTTTATAATATATATTATGGAAATTATTTATACCTACTTTGAAATCCCCATCTCTTAACTCCTGAAGTGTCAGTTCTCAACTGTTGAGACACGAGACATTCAAGGTGCTTTTTGTCACACTGACTTTTCTGGAAATTAACAAGTCAGGAAGAGCTCTTTTTGTGAACTTCCTCAAACTCATTTTTTAAAAGGTAACAAAAGCCAGAATTGTCCCAGTCACTATGTTCTGTGACGGGAGAGGAGAGGACAAAAATGTAGCCTGCATTTACTCTAGTGCTGACATAGCCATCAATTGGCATTCAGCAGTCTGACTTTTTTAGATTATAGTGTGTAAGCTATGTGTTTATACCTTCCCCTTCATTTTCCTTCTGCACAATCTATCTTACAAGTTTATCTCTCTAATATGGCTACATTGGAACATGGCCTAATATAAACATTTTTGTCTACACCTTTTAATCATGTTAATGTGTACCCTTGGCTTGTAACTTCGAGTTGTAAAATATAACCCATTTGAGACAATTATAGATTGTCATGTACCTTTGCATTTGGGTGTTACAAACTGGGTCAATGCACACAAACATTCAGCTAGGACTGACTTCTCATCCAACCCAGTTCTCCTTGTTTTCTGAAATTAGCCAGGTTTTGTTCTACAAGATGGTCGCTTGGGCAGCCTCTGATGGCACCCTTTAAGTATTAATGTCAGTTGAGTTTCCTTATTCAGTAGCTTTATTTATTTCTTTATTAAACTTAAATAGCTGCTCATCTTATCTATAGCAACTCTGGATCGCTCGCAACAATTGGATAAAAATCAATATAGAAATGGCATATATAAAAATTGTTAAAAATCTACATTAAGAAATAGGTAGTATAAATACAAATGGACCAAAGTCCTAGGCAAAGAGAGGATAAATTGGCCACTTCAATGAGCCATTTGAACATTTCTCTGTTTTCTCTGGGACCTCCAGATCTGATGACATAGACAGGTCTTGAGGATCTTCTAGAATGTCAAAAGGGATGGAGATAATCTAATTTGGGGAGAAGAATATTCCATAAGCATGAGCTACTGCACAGAAGGTACGTCTCCAGGAACCCATCAAATGTAGATCCCTAGCTGATGGTTCTGACAACATGCCTTCTCTTCAAGGAGAGGAGCTGAAATAACCAGGGACGGGTTCTCTGATGGGGAGAGGCTGAAATAACCAGGGAGAGGCCATCCTTCAGATGCACTGGTCCCATACCCTGAAGGGCTTTAAAGGTTAAAACCACTACTTTGAATTGAAACCAGAAGCAAACCAATGCAGCTCATGGAGCAGAAGAATAAGGTGCCCTGTTCTTTATCTTTTCCCTTTAAATTCTTCTGTTATATGCTGCTGGTATTAATCCTGTTTTGGTGTTTATTAATTGTCTGCAACCAACTTGAAAACTCTACCTAAAAATAACTTTGCACTTTCTTTCTATGCAGAGTATACCATGGTGTAATCTAAAAGTTTGCTTTTGATAGTCCCCAAACATATGTACAAGATGCCTTGGGATGAATACAAGTAGATAAAAAACTAAGTCTGTGGTTCCATTAGTGAACAGCTGCTGCTAAAATGGCTAAAATTGTATACCAGATTTAGAGGCATCATAGACTGGTAAACTTAGGAGTAATAGAATTATTTACATGTTTTATAGAACTGCTAAAATATTTCAGTCCATTAAAGGTATTCTGCAATGTTTTCAAAGTACCCAAAGCAAATATCTATCTTTAACTGACAGTACTTTACTTTACTGCTCATACTGCTATTTAATAAACATTTTAAATTGGGCTCGCCACTAAACTAGCAGCATATTCTGAACAATTATGGTGATAGCATATCCTGTAGTTCAATGGAGAAAAGGAAGCTGAGAAAATCATAGAAAATATTTCTGCACTGCAAGCTATTTTGGCCTCTGTACAAAACACTGAAGTCTATGCAACCCCTTTCAGTCATCTTCCCTCAGACTCAGTAAATCTGATACATTTAATACATTGCCCCTTCTTGGTGCCATTCTTAATTTTGCTTGTAGTAGAAATCCTGGATGTTTTCTATTACAAAATGTTAATTTTGCTTGTAGTAGAAATCCTGGATGTTTGCCAGACTCATCAGCTCTAAGAAAGTGGAAGGAATGAGAAACAAAATCATAATAACCCTGCCCTGATTTTTTGGGGTGTATGCGTGTGTCTAAGATGGAGTCTTAAGACTCTTAAGAATGGCCTCACAGCAGGATTGGCAGCAAACAAATTTAATAAATAAATAAAATATAAATAAAAGGGGTAGAGAGGAACTCAAGTGATTTCAAGATTCTGTCATTCAGCCCTACAACAATGAAGAATTCCTGAAATTCTTGCTGCTTCTGTTTCTTGATCTTGCCTACCCTGAAGGGCTGACAAGAAATGGCTAATGAGGCCAATCATCAATGCAGACTATTTTAAATCTATTCTGGGGAAATTAAGACAATTCTGGATACAATTTGAACTCTTAAACAACTTCTGCCACTAAAGCAGGAAACCAAAAGAAACAGAGCTAGGAAGCTAATTCCATAGCCTAAGGGCCAGGGTCTGGAAGACTTTTAGCCAAGAAAAGACTGTGGGAGAGAAAGCCCCAGTCATAATTGCCTTAAAACACCTATTGAATTAATTGGTGGAGTTAACCGTGTCTTTAAGTCTTTCTCATGGCAACTAAATGAGATTTCAAAGTCCTTAAATTTGGCTGGATGGTATGTTCAGTACTTAACACTAATTGCCAAGTAGCAAGGGGAAGAAAATAAGCATTAAGACTTTTCCTTCCATGAAAGAAATGTTGTAATGGAATTCTTTTCTTATGAAAGTATGGAAGGAAAACTAACAGATAACCAGAAATAACCTGAATTGTTGCAGACAACATATGATACAGAACTGCTATTATGACTTAATACCCAAGCACCATGAAGATTGTTTTAACATATCATGAAATGTCATGGAGTGGCTTTTAGATTCATCTAAGTATCATTTTCAAAAATGTGCAATTTCTTGAACTTCCTCCACACTCTAGCAATTACTGAAAAACTGATTGGCAAATATTCTAATGATCTAACAGCCCCCGGAAGAATGCTAAAATCCAGAAAAGAGTTTAGTTGTTCTTAGGTTTTTTTCTTAATGTGATAATAAGCAGTTCTGAGCTAGACTAATATGCTTTTTAAAGTTATTCCACAGGGCCTGGCATTTATGGTAGGTAGCAGTTCAAGCAGCTTTGCTCTAAGGAATGAATGCCTGGAAACTAAAGATTTATACGAACACATTAGTGAAAAGGATCAATATATCTATGATACAAAAGCAGATAAAAGCAATCTGGATTCATTTGGCTTGACCTGTCTGGTGGATATGGTTCTGCCCGTTGCCTGCTTAAAAACAAGAAAAAGAAAAAAAGAATTACTCGTTAAGGAGGAAGGAAATCACATGTTATTGTTTAAAAGGTCACGTGCACAAAGTGAATATTAAATATTTTTGTGTTATTTTAAGAGTGAAAATGACACTGAACAACCTTTGAGACTAAAAGTGAGAAAGAAGGGTCAATGTAGGGCTCAGTAAATCAAAAATATGGGATGGAAAGAGTTTTCCCAGCAATCCTGACTTTTCCTAAACATTTTATAAGAAGCCATTATCCATTATCATGGTGGAGTGAAGTCTGGAGGGGGAAAAAAACCAGATTTCATCAGTTGAAGACCAACAAAAACTTGGGATCTTAATGTAGGCCAAGTTAGCAAAGAGAATGTACATATTTGCATAACTGTGGATATGCCACATAACATTGCATGGTGAGGGGACTTGAGCCCCTTAAATTATAATGCAAATCATTAATTATCTGAACAACAGAATATCACCAAGTTAAATAGAACTTGCTCTAAAATAAGAGAGTGAAGCATTGTGGTCTTAAAAAGTGCCTCTCATTCCCTGGTTGGAAAGTACAATTTGAAAGCAACTGTTTTCTAAAAGTTTTTTTTTAAAAAAAAAAACCTAAGAAATTGTCTTTAATCTTCCTTACAGATTTGTATTGAGCATAAAACGTGGCAGAGGAAGCCTTCGTTGTCATTTCAACTGGACTATTTTTTTTTCCTTTTTAAGGAAGAAGAAGAAAACATTTTGCTTCTCACCCAAGAAGCTTCATCAGTTCTGAAGGTGAGGGGATTGAAAGATAGGTATTGACAATTGAGACTGGATGGTGGGAGGGATGGAAGGATTGTATTTCTTTGCAGTCATCTGGTTGTTAACAATCTCCCTGAGAGCTGTTGAGGCCACTTGAGGGTTTATCTGTGCCTTCAGGGTCAACTGAATCAGGATGCAATTGGTTGCCTTTTGAAGAGAAAAAAAAACACCTTTGAGACAACTATGACCTGGATGACCAAGAATGTCCACCGACATTCAAGGTTTATTCTTCTCTTGGTTCAGCCCCAAAATGGAGGACTAACATCTAGTAGCCTTTCAAATTCAAATCTATTGTCCGTAAAGCGAAACAGATGAACATGTACCTTGTTCTCAAATATCTCAGAAGGAAAACTCAGAGGATGGTGTTGACTAGTAGACTGAGGATTCATAACTGCTCTTTGGTAAGTCCGCAAACCATTCCTTGACATGAAAAAAAGAGGAAAGGCTCATTCATTTCTGCTCTGCTTATATGAGCATTAAATTAAAGTATAGTGATGATTGAGTGCCCATTCATTTCATTTCGCCAACTCATTTCTTTGAGGAAAGATGTATTTATTATTATTAAAAAATTTATATGTCATTTCTCAATTACATAAATCTCAAAGAGGGATATGAAAGAAAAGCAATGCATTCAAATGGTCAAGACATTAGCACCAGGGAAGACCAATATATATGGAAACTAAACTTCTGTTATGGCAGGATTTTTATGCTCTTGGAATATAGATCCCGGGTGCATACAACTCCTGCCATATCAGAAGTTTAGTTGCCATGTCATCACCAAGAAGCAATGCACAAGCCACAGAAGCTTTTCTCAAAATTTCAGATGGAAAATTGGGATAAATGAGTTTCTTTAAGATATGCTCGTGGCCAATTAGGTAGGAATAAACAATGTGTGATCCCAGGCCCATTGAGAGACCCTTATGTCCCTTTTTCATAGACCTTGAAACATCATCTGAAGGTGTGGGGACAACCGCAGTGATTTGCTTGACAACTGTGGCAGATCTGATGCCTCAGTGGAAGAATCTCTGCACCTGAAACATATATGCCATTTGGATGGAAAACATTGCAGTCATCAGAAGACAAGCTGCAATCTTCTACTGTAATCGTTACAGAAACCAAACAAACAGGGGGAAAAGAATTTGTGAAGAAGGAGCCAAATGAGCAGGACAATAACAGACAGAAATAAAATCAGTGGGGCTGCCAGAAACCAAGTGATTGTTTACCAAGTACACATTGACACTATAAATCGGATGAGGATGGAATAAAGACTGATCTTAAGTAGAGATCTGGATGCTGATTTGACTATTCAGTCAAGATGGAGCACTAGAAAAATTAGCTCTTTGCAGGGGATTTGAAGTTCCTTCAGTGGGAAGGGTCAAACCTTACTAAAAATATAACATACCTCCATTGTCAATTGGGACAATGATTTTTTTTTTTAAAAAAAGTTCCCTTTTCCCTTTTGTTAAAAAAAGAAAGGAAAATCAAAGATGCCAGAAATAGTTAGCATTGCACAAACTGAATGGAAGAGTCACACGAAGCCTGTCTGAGTCAGCAGAGGGGGGGAAAAAGCAGTACTTTGGCACTGCAGTCATTTCCAAAATGAAGGTGTCATTGTCAAAGCCAGAGGAGAAGAGAAATGCTATTCTAAAAGTTAAAATCTGTTTGGGTAAGTATTGGTTAGATTGAGGACTGACAATGAATGGAGAGGACAGAGTCTCTGGAAAATATTACCTAGTTCAATTCTTGGGATAAAGAAATTAGATACAGGTAGTCCTTGATTTACGACCACTACTGAACCCAAAACTTATCTTGCTAAGTGAGAAATTTGTTAAGTGAGTTTTGGCCCATATTATGACTTTTCTTACCACATTTGTTAAGTGAATCACTACAGATGTTAAGTTAGTAACACGGTTGTAAGTGAACCTGACTTTCCCTCTGAGTTTCAGAAGGGGATGACGTGACTCTGGGACACTATAACCGTCATAAATATGAGCCAGTTGCTAAGCATCTGAATTTTGATCATGTGACCATGGGGATGCTGCAATGGTTGTAAGTGTGAAAAATGGTTGTCAGTCACTTTTTTCAGTGCCATTGTAACTTCGAACAGTCACTAAGCGAACGGTTGTAAATTGAGAACTACCTGTATAACGACAGACCTCACTTAGACCACAGTTGGGACTGGTAACACCATTGCTAGGAGATGTGGTTGGAAAATGAAACATGTTTGTGGGAAGCCCCCCCCCCGAAGAATGAAATATTTTTGGAAATATTAAAAAGGTAGAATATTATATTTCCCTAAAGGAGAAATGGAGAAACATGTTCTTAAAGACAGAAAGCAGCCCCCAAGTCTTAATAGCAGCCCACAGCAGATGCCAGCACTTAAGAGATAAAGAGCTTATTGAAAGAGGAAGACAAGTATCTAGTTGGCTCTATTCATAAGCAAAGCAAATACTGCAGCACAAATCTATTCAAGACAGGATATTTCAAAACTCCTTGGCAGAATGGCAGGATTAGAAAGCAGCACCTCACCCAAGATCAAACACAGGACGAAAGCCATTAGCACACAATAGGAATTGCCCAACACCCTTTCAGAACCCCCAGAACAGTTAAAACTTCAAAGTCACAGCAACCTATAAAGCTCCATCCACTCATTCAACCATTTGTTCAGCTAACCCAGAACTGTTCAGTGTCTTTGTGATTCTATTCAATAAACCAATTTTCCTATCAGCCTCCGTGTTGTTTCCAGCATCCTTCTCCCAGCTTGGAACTGAACCAGATGGATTTTCCTTCCAACATGATGTGACTCTGCTGACTTACAACATGAGTTCTGGCTGTGGCCATTAAGTGAGTCACCCACAATCGTTAAGTGCAATATGACATGACTGCAACTTCCGACTTCCTGCTGGCTTCCCCATTGAACTTGTTTGTGGGAAGCCAGCTATGAAGGTTGCAAAGGGGATCCTATGACCGCAGGATGCTGCATCGGTTGTAAATGCATGCTGGTTGCCAAATGCCCAAATTGTGATCATCTGCTTTACTTTTTAAGAGTGGGTACACAGTGACAGTCACAACTTTGAGATCCAGTTGTAATTCTCTTTTTTAAAGAAATATATTCAGCTTTGAACAAACGGTTGATAAGTGAGGATTATCTGCATAGAGCCCTCAAACATCTGCTAAAAAATGGGGGGGTGGGATTAATAATGACTGAGTGGCTATGGGTGGTCCACACTGGACTATCTCTTTAATATCAGATTTCAGGCATCCTCAACTGTGTCGTGCATTGGCATACGTTTGAAAAGATAATAGAACAGAAGTGTTTTCAGTTAATAAGAGAAGGCTTGGAGGCCCAATGGAGAATCAGTCTGTCTCGTGTAAACCCAATTCAGATAAGGTTCTTTATGATAGAAGGGTGTTTTTTTTTTCCCCCTTCCCATTTCAAGCATGCCAGAGACATCAAGTCTCATCAATTTCGTCAAAATTGATGCAGGACTTTTTGAGCTACGCTCCTTGGGGGGGAAAGCAATTTGGAGGCAGAATTTGATGAAATTTGCCGAGAGAGCAGACCTTTGGTGGGAAACTGCTGAGTCGGATTCCAGACAGATAGATTGAAAGGAGGACTGTGTAAAGGGAAGGGCTGTGCCTGACAAATGGCGGGGGAATGATAGGGGAACTGGTGGATGGCGCTTGAGCACAAGAATCAGAACGTGCCAATGATTTCATGGGTGTAATTAGAAACACATTTTGTTATGTAATATACAAAAGGCGAAAGGTGGCTTAGAATCATACAGGAAATGGCATAAATCATATCCAATATATTGTGTGCTTAAGCATAGCATAAATGCAGTGCTAAGCGGAAAAAACTATGAATTCAGCAAACCCAAACAGCCAGTCTCAAACAAAAGGAAGTTGTTATGATGAGAATCATCCACCGGTAAACAGAGACAAATCCTAACCAAAGGAATTCTATTTTTTTCCTTGGTTTAGTGCAATTGAGTTGTCTCTGCTGGCTACTCTGAGTTGAAGGGGCACCAGCCAGAAATTAAACCTCAGTTCAACCTCAGTTCCCTGCATCTCCTGCCCCTCTCCATCCAATATTTCTAACAGCAACATTTTTGGTGGCCAAGTTACAACTTGAAGTTGAACTGGGCTAACCTGGCTTTGCCACAGAGCTTTAAATGGGGTGACCATATTACTTTACTTCTAGATTTCATGCTTGTTAAATCCAGCACTTACTTTCTTTCTTTCTTTCTTTCTTTCTTTCTTTCTTTCTTTCTTTCTTTCTTTCTTTCTTTCTTTCTTTCTTTCTTTCTTTCTTTTTTATTTTATTTCATTAAGCATGTATTTTATGACACATACAAGTTTAAACATAATTATAAATACATGAAAAGGATACGAATAAAAGAAAACATTAGGACAGGGACGGTAGGCATGTTGGTGCACTTATGCACGCCCCTTACAGACCTCTTAGGAATGGGGTGAGGTCTACATTAGGTTAAAGTTTTGGGAATTTGGGGAAGAAACCACAGAGTCAGGTAGTGCATTCCAGGCGTCGACAACTCTGTCACTGAAGTCATATTTTCTGCAGTCTAATTTGGATCGGTTTACCATGAGTTTGTAAGTGCTCTTGTATTATTTTGGTTGAAGCTGAAGTATTCATTGGCTGGTAGGACATTGTAGCAGATGATTTTATGTACTATGCTTAGGTCAAACCAAAGATGGTGAAGTTCTATGTTGTCTAAGCCCAAAATTTCGAGTCTGGTGGCATAAGGTATTTTGTTGCGAGCAGAGGAGTGAAGGACTCTTCTTATGAAATATCTCTGGACTTGTTCGATTGTATTAATGTCCAATATGCAGTGCGGGTTCCAGACAGATGACCTGTATTCAAGAATTGGTACGGCAAAAGTTTTGTATGCCCTAGTTTGTAGTTCAACTTAATTTTTATGCCTTCCATTTTCCCTACCAGGTGACTCTATTTATCCTAGGGAAGGAACTCCTGATTGTAATTGGATATAACAATACTTAATTACTTATTTAATTTTTATGCCGCCCATTTTCCTTACTAGGTGACTCTATTTATCCTATTTTATCTAGGGAAGGAACTCATGATTGTAATTGCATATAACAATATTTGCTTGCTTGCTTGCTTGCTTGCTTGCTTGCTTACTTACTTAATTTTTATGCCATCAAGGTGACACTATTTATCCTACTTTATTTAAGGAAGGAATTCCTGATTATAATTGGATAGAACAATAGTATACTTATATTCAATGATTCATAATGAACTTGATAAACTAAGGAACTGCTTTGATGGATATTAATGTTTATTAGAGGCAAGTCCATTTTATCTGGGTGTTGCTGCAAATATACCATGGCCTTGCACTAGCTGGAAGGATTATTTTTTTGCATAGCATCCACAGGGAAAAGGTGCCATATAATTCATACCTGTACAATTGATCGCACAAAGACTTTCTTCAAATTTATTTAATCATACTGTCAGGACTCTGAATACTCTTTTTATTTAGGAAACTAATGAAACACAGATGCCAAGGAAAAATGATACCAATTTAAAAATATTAATGAGGGAAAAACTGTCCCAGGCTTTGAAATATATCCCTAATTCAAACTTCAATGGGGCTTTCAAGGTCATATATTTCCAAAATCATAACATGACCTTTAGAACTGCCTTTTGGACCACAAATAATGTAATTGGTGGTGGTGGTGAATCAACTTTTAATTTTATTTTCATTGTTTGATTCCACAAACTTTGCTTTGGGCTCAGAAAGAAATTGACAGTGAAGGCAGGTTGTTCAGAGGCAGTGTAAGATAATTTTGTCTGACTGCACCAATTAAATTCCTGGAAGCTGGATTTTCTACCAAGTGAAGTACCTGCAGGTTTTTCAAAAGTAGATCTATATCTAATTCATGAGAATGCTTCATGCTATGTATGTAGTTTACTCGGCAATAATACAGAAGAGAGCTGTCATTACCTTCTTCTAGGGCAGTGATGGCTAACCTTTTTGCCATCGCATGCCAAAAGCGGGGGTCACGTGTGCGCGTGCCCACACCCATAATTCAATGTGTCCCGCTCCCTGCACATGCGTGCACGACCCCCCATGTGACCCCCGCTTTTCGCATTCAATGGCCTGGTGGGCCCATTTTTTGCCCTCCCCAGGCTCCAGAGGCCCGTCTCCCGACTTCTGATGGGTCCGGAAGGCCAAAAATCAGCTGGCTGGCACACACATGCACACTGGAGCTGAGCTAGGGCAACGCTCACGTGCCCACAGATATAGTTCTACATCCCACCTGTGGCACGCGTGCCATAGGTTCGCCATCACGGTTCTAGGGTATTTCCCCCCCCCACTTCCAAGTCTAGTTCATAGCCATTTCTTTTTTTGTCTCCAATCCAAGTATAAACTTAGGCTAACTTGCTTAGCTTTTTTGAGATCAGCCAAGGTGAGCTAGATGATGCCACTTGCTGAGAAATATCTAAGTTATACAATGTACTTTTACAGAGCTGAATCAGACAGAATATATCAGATCAAGAATCTTTTCTGAGTTTCAAAAAAGTGTTCATGATGTATTCAAGACATTAAAGTGAAAAGGCTTAAGAACCATACTTTTTAAAAACTCTTCCTCCCTAAAGTCTCCCCTTGTGAGAGACGCCACGTTGTGGCATCGGCCAGACATGGGTTGTTACAGTCAGATCTGCCTAGAGACTGAGTCATAATTTTTCAGCCACGCCCCTTGCTCCTTCCACTTAGGCCCAGTTTTGGCGAAGACAGAGCTGAAGAGGAAACTCTGTCTGGAAGAAAACTCTGTCAAATACAGGGGATAGTCATCTCCAGGACCACAAGCAGAAGGGAGGGGCTGGCCGATGCCACACGCACCAAGAACAGGCATTCAGGTAGGACCAATACCCATTCTCCAGTGTGGCAAGGCCACTCAGAGATGGCCTGTAAAATGGAGCTTGTCTGCAAGCCGGTAGACCGGTGTTCTCCCTAGATCTTAAATTGTACAGCTAGCCTCTTAGCCAAGTAGACCGGTGTGCTCTCAAAAAGCCTGAAGAAATTTGAAGTAAAAAAACTAAGTTCAATTGGCATCTGAACAGAAATGGGCTGAAATAGCCAAATCTGCCAAAAGAGTTTCTCTCAGGCCGACTGAGTCGAAACTGGGCCTGAGTGGAAGGAGCAAGGGACATGGCTGAAAAACTATGACTCAGTCTCTAGGCAGATCCGACTGTAACAACCCATGTCTGACTGATGCCACAACCACACTGGAGAATTTACGAACATTTGTTAGGAAGAAAAAGTGAAACCCAACTCAGGACTAGAAGTTGTAGTCTCTCACTTTCTGAGCTTGTGCTTTTAAGGACTAAACCAAATTTTCTCTCAGGTTCTACTTAGAGCAGAGGTAGGCAACTGTGGCCCCTTTATGATCAGTAGACTTCAACTCCCAGGATTCCTGAGCCAGCCATGAAATCCACAGGTCGTAAAGGGGCCAGTAGTTGTCCACATTTGACTTAGGCAGTAGTGGCTTTATAGTTATTGGTTTATCAGATTTGTTTGCCACCCATCTCGGTATTAGCAGAAAATAATTCATATTTGGGTTTAGGCATGGCCAATTCGAGTGTTCTATAAATGTAAAATCAAACTAAAAGACTGAATCTTGTTTTCTGTATCTCTAACTAGATATCTCTAATATGCCTACAAAAAGGAGCTGACAGTGATAGACCACTCTTGAATGTGTTATCTGAGGCTCAAGGCTTCTGATGCTGGAAGCAAAATACAGCTATCATAACTAATAGATACATATCCATCAATAAACTTTAAACTATGTTGGTTTTTCCATTTCCAATTTAATAGCATTTTCTTCTATGCTTTTGAACTGTGGTACTGTAGAAGACTCTTGCAGTAATTTGGACTGCAAGGAGATCAAATAAGTCAATCTTAAAGGAAATCAACCCTGACATTTTTGGAAGGACAGATACTGAAGCTGAAGCTCAAATGGTTTGGCCACCAAGTGAGAAGAATGGACTCCTTGGAAAATGCCCTGATGTTAGGAAACGTTGAAGGCCAAAGGAGAAGGGGACGGCAGAGGATGAGATGGTTAGTGTTGTGAGATATAAGACCCAAATATTTTAATCCTCACAATTCATACACAAGTCTGGTTCACAAAATCAAAGGTTTATTGGAGATAAAATGAAGAAAAATAAAAAGCGGTTGCAAGCGCGGCCTCTTAGACCCTTCCCAAATGGATTGAATTCAAAGACTGCAAAAAGCAGTTTTCAAGCTACACATTTTATACTCCTACACAATGCACGCCATGCCTAAGAATCCCTCCCAACTCCCCTTTATTCTCCTAAGTCATACTTCAAGTTGTTTTACACTTTAAAGGGTCATCTTGACATTTCCTGCCTAACAACAACTATTTTATCATGTTTACTTTTTCTTTTCACCTTGAGCAGATGTTTCTTTCTTACTGATAGTGGTTTTGCCCAAGGCGTAGGTTCCTGTCTCCAAGGGAGCTTTTAGCAAGTCATAACACATTGTCTCTACTAATTACAATTTGTGGTCAGTTTGCAACAGTAAGAACATCATAGCTTTTTAATACATTAAACACTTTTATAAAAGAGTAACTTATTATTCATTTCCTTCAGTGTCATCGATACAATGAATCTCACTTTGGACAAATTCTGGTTGGGGTGGGAGCTTGGCAGGCCTATGCTCCATGATGTCGCAAAGAGTCAGACATGACTCTTTGTTGAAAAACAACAAAAGCATTTTCTTCTAGATAAAATAAGTAGCAAAAGATTTACACTTACATATGTCATTACCAAACATTACAATCCTACAAATAACAATCACTATAAGCAATCATCCTTCTGATCATTATCATTATCGTCTGTTTAGTGCCAGCGTATGCTGGTAGCTATTCAAAATATATCATCCTGAACTAGGGCTATGCTAATATTTCCTTATTTGGAATATGCATACAGAAGACAAACCCATATGTATTCTGCTTTATAATATCAAGGTCTTTCCTTTACTTGGATTGCTGGGAATAAAAGAGCTAGATATGAAACAAAAATATTGGACAACCATTTGTCTGAAATGGTATAGGGTTTCCTGCTTCAGCAGGTGGTTGGACTAGAAGATCTCCAAGGTCCCTTCCAACTATATTATTCTGTTTTTCTGTTTTTTTGTTGTAATTCTGTTATTCTGTTATATGAGGCAAAACCCTGGGAAAGAAAGAAGACTATTGAAGAAGAAACTTCAGTCTCAGATAACACTTGAGAAATTTCAGTGGTATCTAAAAATTGGAACAAGCGAATAAAGATTTCATTGCATTCTAGATCTTATAGTCTTGCAGAAGCTATATACTACTTCGTACTACTGCAAAGCTACCTACATTCCAGCAGTAAAATTCTGGGCATGTTGACCAGAAGGTCAGCAGTTCGAGACCCAAGTATCACGTGATAGGGTGAGCTCCTGTTCCTACCCCAGTTCCTGCCATATAAATGCAAGTAGATCAATAGGTGCCACTTCAGTGGGAAGATAACAACGTTCAATGTGCCTCAGCATATAATCATGTTGGCCACATGACCATGGAAGTATCTTTGAACAACACTGGCTCCCTTGGTTAGGAAATGGAGATGAGCACTGCCCCCTATAGTTGGACATGGCTCGACAAAGAAAATCTTTACCTTTACCTTTTTATTATGTATAATATGGCTGATTTCCTAGCCACTTTCTTAATTTTTACAATTTTACAACCTTTAGAGGAAAGGTATTCCTGAAATTAAGTAACCCAATAGATTGGAAAAGAATAGGTGGCTGAGGGAGGTCCAAGCAGAATTGAATGATTGCATATTTTGGGTGTTGGGCAAGTTCAGTCCTGGATATAATCCTAGAAGTTTAATTGATGGTGGTCCCTCTGGCAGGGAATCCCTCTGCCAAATTTCAGAGAGTTTCAAGAAGATTCTGCAAGAAAATACTTTTTATTAGGCCACTAATCTAATACTATTTATTTATGTTGCAGATGCTACCTCCTTTGTAGCATTCCACCGGAGAAACAGATCAGGAGCGGCGTTTTATAGAGATTCAGAATCACAATAGAATAAGCTCAGACCCATCTGTTCTGCTGAAAAGAAAGGCCAATTTGTTCTAAATTATCCCCATCCTTGGTTGAGATTGGCTAAATCTAATGCAAAATATTGCTGTATACTTACTGAGAAATTTCAATAATAAAAGCAGCTGCTGCCTTTTATTAAGATTAAGCCCCATTTTGTTGATACTAAGTGAAAGCATCAGAGGTTTCAGGAGGTGAGGGGGGCTTCCATCCCTACCTGAAGATACCAGAAGTTGACCTTGGAACTTTCTAGGTGCAGGACATGTGCTGTGTGGTTCATCCACAGCCTGAACATTCTCCTCTCTTATTTTGCTCTGTTTAACTTCCTTGATCTGGTGGTCACAATCTTTTCTGACTATGACAACTTTTAAAAGATTTTGATTTTTTTTTTTTTTTATCAAGGCACCTCCTTATGGAATAGATCAGCTTTCTGAGAAGAGAAAAAGTGATTGCCTTACTTTCTGCTACATCAGGCATTGGACCTTTTCCAGACACCCTGCAGCTTTCCTGAATTTAATGCATAGAACTCGGGTCAATGATATTGAAAGAAGTGTAATACTAAGGTTTTTTTTCCCCTTGGAAGATTGTTGCCAAGTCTTTTATTCAACAGAGATAACATTTCCACTTCTTCATTTCCTAGAGTGGGTAGAAATTACTAGGAAAGCTTTATACAGGCTTATGAGGAGAAAATATCATGGGGAGGGAGGGAGAGAGAGTCATTTATTAAGGAAGAAGGAAATAGACCGACATTGTCCCTAACCACTCATTCCTTTTGGCTGTCAAATGGCGGGTGTTTTTTTTTCCAATTAATGGAACAAAATAGGCTTATTATGAACAGGATAACTAAAAATTAAACAATACATTAGAAATGCTGATTATCTTTTGGATGTAAGGTAAATCTGACTTGGGATCTTCATTATTCAGATTTTTACAATAAATATACAATCTAAAGTTGTAGTAAAAATTAATACATTACAGTCATTGAGCCCTAGGCTCTTTCTCATTTAAAAATCCAAAGGAAAGTTTTCAAAATTTCCTGTCCTCTCAGCTAAATAAATACCCCCAGAATCCTCTCTTGTCCTTATGGACCTGCGCGGCATTTCATTTAAGCCCTACTTTCTGATAGACTACAAACTGCACACTCAAAAGATCTAATCTCACAGCTGGGATAAACATCTGAGGGGGTTTAGAATGAGATGAGTGTTCTGGATTTCTATCAGCTGGATAAAAGATGTGGGTATGTTTGTGGGAAATTCTAGCTCTGAAAGTAAGGCATTCTACTGTGAGTCAGAAGGTATTAATCCAGGGGTGAAATCTACTTACCTTCCCTACATGCATGTGCCACGCGTGCTCAAACCCTCTGCGGATGTGCAGAGGATAAAAAACAGGTTACTTCCTGGTTAAAACCAGGAAGTAATGATGACCAAGCGGGTGGGCGGAGCCTCACGCTGCCGTCGCTACCGGTTCTCCAAACCACCCACCACCATCGCTAACAGTTGGCCGAACCGGTCTGAACTGGTAGCATTTCACCCCTGTATTAATCCAAGGAGGTAAAGTCCCCTCAATGCCTTGCTGCACCCCATTTTTAGACCCACCTATTTTTCCTCCCACTGGATTCTGTGTAAAAAATAAATACAGCCTATCAAAACAATATGAAAAAAAAAAAAGCAATTTCTCCACCTCAGTCTAATGATGACTCCCAACAGATATTTTCAAACCATTCTCTGATATTTGGGATTTTTTTGCATATCTCATTTTCACATAGATTCTTATTTAGATCTCTCTCAGAAGACTAAAGATTGAAATGCCTCCACAAATAGGACTGTTTTTTTAAAACTGTAGTTTTCCTGCCATGTTCAATTTTGTTTCTATTAGGTCGTTGGCTAGATATGATAAAAAAACATTATTTTGTGTATACAAATCAGGCCCACAAAATCTGAATTTATACATCACTTATGATGAAAAAAAATAAACTTAATAGTTATGTGGCATGACTGGTACAGAGATTTGAATTAAGCTACCTCTTTCCCTTTTTAGGCTCTCACTAGGCCACAGCATTTTTGCTGTTACACAGTGTACAATGCATGTGGGAGGGAGGGAGGGAGGGAGGGGAAGGGGAATAAAAAAATTCTGGTTTCCCATTATTTTTCCTCAATAATTCCTCACCAATATCATTATTGGGCAAGTCCTGTCCTTTTTGTTTATGACACCAAGAGCAACACAATTTGAGATGGTCACCATACAGACCTGTTTCCAATTTAGATTGAACTCAAGTCAAGCTTTATTTCTCTCAGCAACAAACGTTTTCTCAAGATCTCCATCTTCTTCTCAAGGGAAGAGGGGAAGACGTTATCCTCGTATAAAACTGGAAATTTGAGGAAGGAAGAGATCATAATGGTAGATGAGATGAAGAGTGGTATCACCGAGGGAAAGGCTGCACCTAGCTTTCAGACTGTTTTATACAAATAGGAGATACATACATGAGAGTACAGATAAGGAATTTGAGTTCCAAGGTGGTATGTCAGGTTAAAGTTTGGACTGGAACTGAGAGACCCCAGGTTTCAGTCTTTAGTCATCTTGGTTACTCAACCCTGTAGCTATGGACCAGACACTCTTTTTCAACACAACCCAACCTATTGCACATGATGGTTCTGATGATAAAGTGTAGGGAGAGACCCCTGTATGCATACCGCTCTGTGTCCTAAGGGAAACAGAAGTACAAAAGTAGACATTAAATAAAAATAAATATTTAGTCTTCTGACAGAGAGTGGTCAGCAACACAAGCTATTTAACTCTGAAGCTTTGCTAAAAGCACCTCTACTAAGATTAAAGAATAGCCACCATGAAAATATTTCTCCCCCCCGCCTTTCCAAACATTAAAAATTCATCAAAGAATTAAGAATAGGAGGCCGTCCCCTCCTTTTCCTTAAACACAGGCGCTACTGCTAGCAAGATTTCTCTACAGCACCAGCACTGCAATGCAATGCAACAGAAAGTTGTTCAATCTCATACTTGTCTTTGTTTTGTTTAGTTTTGTAAAACAGCAACAAAATCCACCATGCTGTTAGAGATGTGGTCGTAGAAATGCATTCAGCACAAGTCACAAATCCATTCCGGGCATGGCTTTATGGAAAGACAATTTACTCTTAAAGGGTGTGGCATATGGAATCCGGTCAGCGTTTACACTAAAGCATCTGAGTTGAAAGGCCAATATCTTCTGAACTGCATACTTGCCGATACATTTTAAAAGCCAGACCTTTCACTTTCCGATAACCTAGTTTAGTCAAAACAAAAGTATGTGTGGCTTTTAAATTGGTCTGTTCCTGTAAGCGTTCTCCAATGTACACACACTAAATCTATAGGCCCATCAATATTTTACAGTACCATCAAAGGCACTTAAGAGATTACACTGTTAATATCTATATAATTTGTTTCCCCCATCCATAATGACCAAGTCTTTCTTTGGATCTCTGTGTATTTCTTATAATTATGAATGATTGATGAATTATCTGAAGAGCTAGGCTGTCTAAGACACAATCTCAATGCCCTGAGAGGGGAGACACCCCCACTTAATGGATTCTTCTAAATACTAAGAGAAAATGTCATTCTGACAAAAATGTCAGAATGACTCTCAACAGAGGTCAGAGTAGAATGAATTGAATATGAACAAACTTAAATCACTACTTTAAAAAAAAAGAGTAAGCACACCCTGAATAAGATGTTTGGGCAATTTATCTTAGGCAGCAGAGACAAGTCAAGATAAGGTGATTGATACCTCTCTGGTTTCCTTTAGCGTCTCAGTCATCTCTTTTGTCAGTTGTTAAAGCTGAAATCAAAGAGAGTTCACAGGTTTCTGAAGAGTCATAAATAGAAAAACAAAAGAATAGGAAAGATAACAGAATAAATGTGCCAACTCTAAGCAGCAAATCTCTTCATACATATGCATCTGAGAAGGATTTTCTCTTCCTGCCTTTTCCTTGCCCTCCCTGCAAATTGCTTCAAAGATATCCCAGGTTCAATACCATGCTGGATATTGAGAGAAAGGAAAATCTATTCCACCAGCTGTCTCTATTTAACTGACTGACATTGGGGAATTTAACCTTTTATATCTCAACAGACACATGGAATTGTGGGGTTCTTGGTGCTTTCTGAGCTTGATTGTTTTCTTGCAGATGTTTCATTACCCAACTAGGTAACGTCATCAGTGCTAGCTCTAATGATGCTACCTAGCTGGGTAATGAAAATCTGCAAGAAAGCAACCAAGCTCAGAGAGCACCTAAGACTCCACAGTTCAACCCTGAGCTATAAATATTCTCTTCTGTTGGTAACACATAGGATTGTCGCTGCTTCTTTTGGTGAGAGTCGGTGGTTGCTTTGTATTTTGTTTCGTTAATATTCTCTGTACATGTTTTTATGCTTTAATCACAACTGTGTGGAAAGGTAACTTAGAAATCTGACAGATAGCTATTTAATTACATACTAAATACTAGATAAATAATTGGTTTGTGGTGTTCCAATTCTGGTTCAATATCCAACGAGTTTGAATGAAGCGGGAGAAAGAAGAGCCAACATATTCTACTTAATTGACTGAAAAATCTGTCTCAAAGTTTAATTTATATCATATGTTCAATAAAGTACAATAATTGTCTATGATTTCAGTGTAGCCACAAAAAGTGTGTTCCCTTATAACAGCTATTAGCAGCTGGTAGATGGATGCTGCCATTTTTAATATAATCATCTAGGTTTATATTATCTAGAAGGTGCAAAAAACCAAATTTAAGATCTGGCTCTTCACTCAAATCTTGGGCTTTGTCCATTTTAATTTAGGGGTGTACTGTATGATGTTAATTCCCCATACTCGTTAATTGTGATGGCTCATGAGTTGCTGTTGATTACTAGGCTTATGATTTGCTTTACTGAGAGTATTCTCTCTAGAGGTCCATTGATGTAGGCCAGGTTAAAAACATATGCATGCAGATAATCTACAGAGACTCCTTCATATCAGTGAGACAGAACAGATGTTGCAGGCTGAACTAATGGAATGTGTGTATGTGTCCATGCACTTGTGTGTGTGTGTTTCAATTACTGTTGCTTTGGCTTGCTGAAGACATTGAAGATATCCTGACCAGAAGGGAGGTCAAGTATTCTTGAGGAAGATGGCACCAGGAATGACAGCTACTGGAACAGGTGTTGTGATAACACAGTTGAACCTTTAATAAACTGGAGGCAGTCTGCACATGGACGTTTATAATTTATAGCAGGTTTATCCTGGACACTTATGGGGAAGGAAGTGGCCAGAGCAAAATACAGGTGCAGCTTGGAACAGAAGCTTCTGGAAGATGGGCTGTCTGCCATGTACTCAAATGGCATGAAATCTTCATGAAGGCAAATTCTTCTTATGGATACTCTGCATAATGCAAATAGCTGAAGTTGACATTTGAGGCTTTGGCAACAAGCAATGAATTAGAAATATGGGGAGCTCTGTGAAGACTTTCCCTCATTAAAAAATACATAGACACCACTTTTTAATTTTCTTTTCTTTTTTCTTCTTCACTTTTTTGCAGAGTTGCAAGTTTGGGATGATAAAATGGGATAAGCAGAGGAAAAAAATCCCCTCTTTTTATCTGAGTAACCTTAGCCTTCAAATCAGCAAGTCTCTTATAACAGACACAGGGTGGGAAGAAAGAAAACAAATAGATAAAGGGAAAAACAAACAAGGAAGAGTAAAGACTTTTTTGCGGTACAATTATTAATACACATTAAACTGAACACCAAATTATGGCACAGTGTTCTTTCTTTGCTTAACTTGGGAGTGCCATTGTAGAATGAATCCAAAAAGGGGACTATTCCTGCCCAAAGTGGAAGGAAGAATGGGTCATCTAGAACTGCCCTTTCAAAATACCCCCAACATCTTGAGATGCCTCCTCTTCCTTAGTGAACTATCTACTCTCAGAGATACTTGCTGTAGTGTCCTTTGTATCCAGCACTCACTATCCACAAAAGCACAAGTCTGCATTTAGCTGAATGCAGGTGGGATGGGGTGGGAAGAGAATTTATTTTATTTTAATTTTATTTTTATTTGATTTATATGACGCCCTTCTCCGGAGACTCAGGGCGGCTTACAATGCGTTAAGCAATAGCCTTCATACTTTTGTATATTTATACAAAGTCAGCTTATTGCCCCCACAAACTGGGTCCTCATTTAACCTACCTTAGAAAGGATGGAAGGCTGAGTCAACCTTGAGCCTGGTGAGATTCGAACCTGCAGAAATTGCAGGCAGCTGTCTTAATTACAGGGTGCATTAAACCACTGTACTACCAAGGCTCTAGAACAGGAACAGACCAAAGCTGCTCCACAGGGAAGTATAAAGGCACCCATTGGTAATGAGTTTAATATTCTGCAAAGAGCAAATCTAAACAGGTGAGATATACTAATGAATCTGAAAGGAAAGAGGATCCAATTGTTGGAAGGAATATCCATCTGTTTCAGTTCCAAGCTGGGAAAACGACACTGCAAACATGGAGGCTGATGGGAAAGATGGTTTAATAATGAAGCAGAATCACATGGGTTTGTGGTTCTGGACAGCTGACCAATTGGTTTGATGAGTACATGGATTTTTATAAATTTCAGAGATGCTGTTAGGGGAGTTGTGCAATGTTTGAAATGCCCGTAGGAGATTGTGCAATGTAGTGAGCTCTGTGTCTTCTGCTAGATGGTAGTGGGTTAATCCTATTATGTTTTGAAGGATCATGTCCTGTTCTTCTTAATCCCATCATTCTGGAGCTGAAAGTCTTTTGTTTTGTAGATAGGCTGGCCCAGTCTTTCTTAATGGGCACAAAATATCTACTAGGGGCTATTAAGAAAGACTGAGTCTGCTTCCTGCCTCTAAAAAAACATGTTTCTCCATTTTTCATTTAGGGAAATATAATATTCTGCCTTTTTTAATATTCCTCAAAATATTTCATTCTACTAGGAGGGGGGTCCACACTATTCTTGAATGAGGCATTCAATGAAGCATTTTAAAAATAATGTCTGAATATGCCTACTCTAACTTTGATACCACACACACACACACACACATACACACACACACTGTGCTTGCTCATTGTGCATACATGGATGCTTCGTAACTGCATCAATTTTTTTTACGGTGTATTTTTTAATAATATATATCTGTCAGGAACTATGCAAAGAAATTTTCCTACAAATTAGGAAGCATTACTACTGCAATCCTTTGGAACTTAATCGCAGTCAGGAGGAAACTGGAAGCATGATTTATATAAATTTTTAATGGAAGTTCTCCCTAAAGCCATAAAATCAGAAGTGCTTGGAAGATAATATTCAAGTAATCAGAATTTCTAGAAGTAGAAAAGAGACATATTCAAAGGTGTTTTTAAAGGTGACTTTGGTTCCTCAGCATCCAAGATACCTTAACCCTAAAAATGTTTGTGCTTTATAGTAATTATGTAATTACTTCTGGGAACTCAAACAGATAGTCCTCAACTTACAACCATCCATTTAGCAAATGTTCAAAGTTACAAGGTACTGAAAAAGTGCCTTATGACTATTTTTCACATGACCATTGCAGCATCCCTCTGGTCATGTTAACAAAATTCAGACACTTGGCAACTGGCTCATATTTATGACAGTTGCAATGAACCACGGTTCAACATGAGTATAATCAACAAATTATTTAACTTATGTCCTGAGTTTGCAGCTACTCTAAATAGGGCTGTTTCAAAACATCCACTAAGAAATACTTTTGACATACAAGTTATATATTTTTTTTAGCAGATTATGGGAACCATTTCTTTGTAGTTATTATTTGACTATACCTTTAGGAGTATTTTTTGTCCATGTTTTTTCTTTTTATTTCTTTCAATGCTCTGTGGTTGTCTTAATGTTACTAATATGACATTCATTCATTCATTCATTCATTCATTCATGACTTCATTCATGACTTCATTCATTCATGACTTCATTCACTTAAGATTTACTCTGAATAAACATATTTCTACCTCTGATCCATGTTTCTGCGTACAATTGTTTAGTAAGCCATGGAGACTTGTTTCTACATAGACATGAATAAGATTGCAATGTTCAATATTGTCTATTTCAAGGGGATGACAGAATACAATGCAGAACTAAATCATCTGCCAGAAAAAAAAAAAAAACTTGTGTGTGCTACCTCACACCCATGAAATTATGATCTGCTTACAGATAAATGTATTCTTGGGCAGAGGAGTAGTCACAACATTATTTGTCTAATGCTTACATTTATTTGATTAATGTGTTGCCTTTTGATCCAGAAGGACAGCTAAATCAGCTCACATAAAATAGCATTCTACGGTGATACCTCCACACACTCAGGCAAATGTGGGCTAGTGTATATTTCTGTACCTCCTAGGTTGCAGGGTATTTAAGACCAGAATAGTAGTTGTGAGTCAGATGGTATTATTGGTTTAGATCTTAATATTTTACAATTTTTTACAGGATACTCCCTGATAAATTTGGAGAAAGCTGCATTCATTCTTTTCTGGTTCTTGCTTCTTTGCTACTATAATTCTAGCTCAGGGCCCTCCAAATCAGAATGGGAAAAGTCGGCATGGCCAGCTCACCACCACCAAATCACCTGTGCCTACTCATCACTGCCAAGATGCTGCAGGACAATTCCACACAGCCAACTCACCTCAAGGACAACTCGCTGTGGCCGGCCAGAGAGAGAGCCAGACGGGTGAGTGGGTGGACAGAGCATGGAGTGGCAACAGCTGGAGGCTTCACATTTTCACACACTCCACAACCATCTCTGCCACTGAGGTCGAGCTCTGAGCTGAAGAAGCTAGGGATTGTGGCAATGGCGGTGGTTGGTAGGAGAGGTGATGGCAAATAGGGAGTGTCCCATTTTCACATATACATGCCGCCACTACTGCTGCCGCACTGAGTTTTGGCCAAAGAGGCCAGGGACAGCGGCAGTGGCAGCAGAGGGTGTGTAAAAAAGGGACACCTTTGCCAATTGCCACTGCTGTCCCCCTCCTTGTCCTCTTTGGCTTGGAGTTCAGCATGGTGGCGGCAGCAGTGGTAGTGGGTGTGAAAATGGAACACTTCCAGCCACCCACCTCTGCTCTGTGTTTGCCTGCCCACTTGGTTTCACTCGCCTGCCCACCTGGCTCTCTCTCCAGCCTCCTGAGGTGAGTTGTCCCCATGGCAAGTTGTCCATATGAAGTTTTCCTGCAGCGACTTGGCAGCACCAAACTGGCAGAGGTGACATAGCAGTGGTGAACAGGTGGCAATGAGCTGGCCATGCTGCGTTGGCTGCACCGAGTAGTCCTAGACCCTTCCAGAGTAGGCTGGAGTGTGGATGTGAGGGCTGAAGGGCAGATAACTTCCATAAAACCTGTGTAGAAGACATAGGGAATGGCCTTGAAGGAAAGGAGGAAAGCTGCTATCAATGGTCAGATAAGTGGGGCTTGAGCCTCTGCCAAGAAACTAATTTTTTTAAAAAGTCTTAGACAAGATCCTCCCTAATTCACACAAATATATTGTAAGGAAGCAGCGAAGCATCTTAAGGCTTGCAAGATCCTGTTATTATAACTGTTGCAAGTAAATATTTCTTTCTTAGTTTGGTCTATCTTGTTTGGGCTAAGAGTTGCTCCCACTTCTTCCCACCAATCAGAAGCTACTTTCTGAGCTCTTCCTAGATTTCTGTTTATTTATTTAAAGAATTTATATGGTCACCAATATCCAAACAGTGACTCTTGCCATACAAGGGTTAAAAGAGCCTGTAGTACAGTGGACTAAACACTGTTATTAACATCTGCTGCTTGCAATTACTGCAAGTTCAAACCTCACCAGGCTCAAGGTTGACTCAGCCTTCCATCCTTTCAAAGGTAGGTGAAATGAGGACCCAGATTGTGGGGGCAATAAGCTGACTTTGTATAAATATACAGAAGTATGAAGACTATTGCTTAACGCATTGTAAGCCACCCTGAGTCTCCGGAGAAGGGCGGCATATAAATCAAAATTAAAAAAAAAAAAAAAAGAAAAACAGCTACAAGCGATGATGATGATGATGATGATGATGATGATGATGATAATGATGATAATGATGATGATGATATCCATTCAGTTGAGTCTGACTCTTGGCGATTCTGTGGGTCAGGTATCTTCATGTCTTTCAATCTTGCACTACTTGAGTTGTTCTATGTTCTGGCTAATGTCAGCTGTGATGGTGTTCAGCAATCATAATCTTTGGCAGCCTGATTTCCTTTTACCGCTAACTCTTCCCAACATAATTGCTTTCTCCAGTAAATTCCCCCGCATGACATGGCCAAAGTAAATGAGACAGAGTTTTGTGATTTTTCCTTCTGGTGACATGTCTGGCATTATGTGCTCCAGTACTTGCTTGTTGGTCACTTTTGCTATACTAGGACAGCTACAAACATTCATTAGGAAATGGAAGGAGGTCTCCATTTCCTGTGAGCCCTCTCTGTCATGTCTATTTTGTTCTTTTCATTTATTTCTTTCTCTAAATTTATTTCAACTTTTATTTCTTCAACAGAACTAAAATGTCTGCAAAAATATTTTAAGGATCAGTTCTGCCCCATACATGGACTTAATTTTATTATTTAGGACAGGCTTTCCTGCCTGCCTAGAGCTCAATAAATGACCAAAAAAACCAACTCAAAGCTGTGATGATATAATTTATAAAATTAATCAATCAATTTGCAATATAGAAAAAAGTCCACACCAACTTTCTATCAGCTAATTTCAGTTAAGAGGAACTTTCCAAGTTCCCGAGATATATATGAAAAATCTATTGGTAGAAAAAGATCTAGTTAATGAGCTTTATCTACATAGCTAGCTAGCAAGCAATTAACTGCCAACATTTGGAGAGCTGGGAAAAAAAAACAAAGCATAATGGCCACCCTGGCATTAGATATGCTGTTGTTGTCCCAACATGTAGTAATGAATGCATTTCCTTGTATAACATCCAAGGCCCAATTGCAAGTTGCTAAGGCATTATGGAAGATGTGATGAGAAAGGAAGGAAATTGCTTGTACCAGAATATTGCCTTTCCTTATTCTGCATTTCCTACTGTGGCTAGAAGCAGATCTCTGGGATCTGAGGTTGGGATCTGAGGCCCAAATCTTGAGCCTCATCTCCAACTTAATTGTTTTAAAAATTGGAGATGCCAGAGGTTCAGTCTCAAATATTCTGCATACAAAATATATCCTGTTCTTGAAAATTACATTGAAAGCCTATGAGATTTCCTCTTCATATCTCGTAGCGATATTTGGGTAGTCAAATGCCACGTTATTTCATTATTTAAGGGGAATGGATTGTTTTTCAGAGCAGGAATATCCCCAGAAGATCTGAATAGAGCTTCGAAGAGGCATTTTGATTTGATGAAGCTTCTTTTACTCAAAGCACACCTTCAAAGTGAAGCACTAAAAGGAAGCAGAGTTCTCCTTTGAAGCATCAGATCAGAGAGGCTATCCTGCCTGCATCCAGATGCTGAAAGGGACTACCCAGCTCAGATTGCCACAAAGTCCATGATCCACTTTGAATAGATCAAATTCCCAAGATAGGACAGCATGATGAAAGAATAATTAATAAGTGGCAACTGGCTCTGAGTGATTGCAAAGAAAATATGTATAATGTCTAACAAGCACATGTTTGTCATTCAGATAACTTTTATTTCAGTTCTCCATGTTAAATTTTTACTTTAGTTCTTCATATTTTTTTTTTAAAAAAACCTACACAACAGTAAGTGTTTTTCCGGTGAAACCGGTCTATCAGGGCAACCTGGTCTGCCCAAATATGGGACGGAGCATACTGCTTCCATTTTTGCCTTTCAGCCAGGAGCTTTCGCGACAAACTATTTTTTGTGTTGAATGTATATTTTACCAAGAAATAAATAAAGGGAGACTAGTATAGATCTATTTCAAGCTATTTAGCTCTCATCAGCTTTCATACCCTTTCTGGGATTCAAACCTGGGCTACTTGCATATTAGGTAGATGTATTAACCTCTAAGCCACAGGTTCTCCTCACTTTGTCAGCTATATCAGGGGAGAGATTAAGTGTTTTTCTGGTGAAACCAGTCTATTAGGGCAATCGCCTCCCTTTATTTCTTTGTCAATAAAATATAAATTCAACCTACACAATACTATTAACAGCCAAGACTCAATTCCAGTCCTTTGCTCCATTAAAATTAAATGGAAATGAATTAATGCATATTATCAATAGTTATTTGTTAGTGAACACAATGGACAATGAGGTAAAATAGGTGGTTCATATGTTGTTTGCATTTTGTGTATGTGAAGAGGAGATCTTTATTTTTTAAAGCTTTATAAATCTTGTGTCAGGCATTTGGGTATAGTTTTTGTATGCTTCCTACCTCAAAATGATTGTTAAAGCAATTTCTGGAAACACTTGTGAATTGTTTTGTGAGATTTTTGCTATAAGATGTTTAGAGTAATCTGTATTGCTCTAGTACTGCTCACTAGAAAAATTAATATTACCAACATTCTTCCATTTTTTGTACAGTTTTCAGTATATATTAAAGAAGAAAGCCAAGTAAGACAATCAGAAATTCCTGTTTTACATAATAGATAAGGCAATAGCATCATATTATTATATCACTGGCCAAATTTACCAAGTTATTTGTTGGTAATTATAACATTGAAATGAATGTAATCCAGATTTTCTTGGTCTAAATTGTATGTAACCCCACTCATATTAATTTCAGTAACCTGAGAATTTTAGATGTGAAAGAGACTGATCAGGTTGGAAAAGTCTAGTCTGGACTATTAGCAGAAGTCTTATTAGATTTTTAAAGATGAAAATGTATAACTCAGTAACATATTCCAAGAGAGAAATCTGAGATAGCTAAAAAAAAAAAAAAGAGGGATAAACTGATTCATTGCAAAGCAGGTTGTTGTTGTTTTTTTTTGTAAGAACATCTCCAATTTTGAGGGTTTACTTGAACATCACAAGGACGCCTATTTGCTATAATGTCATGTTAAAATAATTTATTTTATCCCTACTTGGTCCATAGTTATATACCACAGGAAGCAAGATTCATGTGTCTCTGGTATCTATTGAACTTTTTACATCTTTCTTAAACAACGTGATTTGTACTTTTGAGACAGAATGTTTTGTGAACTCATCCTTGTAATTTGTAAGCCATGCTTTATAGGCCATTTTTTTCATGTGAGCCAGGAATTAGGTTTGTTTCACACAGTGTACTAAGCTTTTGGATTCTGTTGGTTGAACAAGTAATGGGAGTTTGATTCCCGCTTTATAGTAAACCATAAATCCTGATTGAGAAACCAGTAAATCTGTGCCCAGCTTTGAAGGGGCATTTTGCTTCAGCAAAAATGGATCAAACATTGCATCAAAGCTACTTTGTGAAGCCATATGGTCCGGTAAGAGTGTAATTATGTGACCACATGACTTCTCTTCCCTCTGCATTGGATGCCAAAGGAAAAGGCAGAGGGGAGACTTTTTCTGCAGCAAAGGCCAAACTGCTTCAGCCACCAGCATGTTTGGGCAGCTTTCACAGATCCTCTAGAGAGGCCCACACCAACTGCCAAGCCCTCCTAGCTTACAGACCTACCATTTTTCTTCCTCCAGCTTGCTCAGCAGAACCTTTGGAAGAGACAAGCATTGCATCCTCATGGCACTCGCCAATGGAAGAGGTGTGGAGTTTCTTGTAAAGGAAGAAAGCAAGGTGGATGATGTGCAGCATACCCAAAGGTGCTGTGGAATAGAACATAAAATAATAAAATTGGAAGGGACCTTGGAGGTCATCTAGTCCAACCCCCTGCTTAAGCAGGAGAGTCTATGCCACAAATGGCTGTCCAGTCTCTTCTTGAAAGCTTCCAAAAAGGGCCACCGACAACTTCTGCAGGCAAGTTGTTCCACTGGTTGATTGTTCCCACAGTTAGGAAATTTCTCCTTAGTTCTAGGTTGCTTCTCTCCTTGATTAGTTTTCATCCACTGCTTCTTGTCTTGCCTTCTAGTGCTTTGAAAAATAGGTGGACACCCTCCTCAGAAACTACTTGGAAAATAGTTTGCCTCCTTATCAAAAGCTTTGTGTGCTGAAATACTTCAAGACTGAAGTTTTGGGGGCAGAGAAGCCTTACAGGGAAGAAGCTAAGTGAAGTCTTCTCTTGCAGCATTGCCTTGAGTTGCTTTGCAGAGGTGAATCAGTTCAGTTTGGCAAATCATATCAAATCAAAATGGCCAAACAGCTTCATTAAAGTGAACCTGTGTTACTTGACACAAGCCCACAAACCTGTCAGGCGAAAGCAACCAGAACCACTCATGAAGAATCTCAGCAGTAGTTTTATTGCTGGTCTCCTATGTTACAAGAATCTTGCCAGACTGGTTGCATTCCCTTGGAAACAGCAAGATAAGGCTTCAAGGATTCTGGGAACGGTTTGGCCTATGTGACTTACTGCAGTGCAATGATTCTAAACCTAGTCCTCTCTTGACTCTTCCTCCAGTGTAGCTATTTTGTGATTCCACCACAAAACCTCAAAACCTCAACCTCAGGTGTACAAGCACTTCTCAGAAGCAAAGAAAACACATTCTGGTTTGGTCCAAACATATTTCAATACCGTATTACCTGATATTGATTATCCATCCAAAAATTATGAGTGGAAGAAACTGTGTCTTAATGTGAGATATGAACTGAGGCAATATAAGGCTCATTATATAACTGCATATCTTGGGCCTGCAGTCTGCTATAGCATGATGGCCCTAAGATGAATTCATCCATTTAAAAAGGACCGTACTTGAGTTTATGCTAGATGATATGAAAGTACTGAAAGAGCCTTGGTGGCGCAGCAGACTAAAGTGCTGTTAAGTAGCACCAGCTGCCTGCAATTACTGCAAGTTCAAATCTCACCAGGCTCAAGGTTGACTCAGCCTTCCATCCTTCTGAGGTAGGTAAAATGAGGACCTGGATTGTGGGGGAAATAAGCTGACTTTGTATAAAAAAGAACACCGCTTGGGGGGGCCGAAAGCCCTCTAAGCAGGTATATACAAAAGTATGAAGGCTATTGCTTAACGCATTGTAAGCCACCCTGAGTCTCTGGAGAAGGGCGGCATATAAATTGAACCAATAAATAAATAAATAAATAAATAAATACTGCTTCCAGAATACTTCTTCAGTGACACTTATTAACCCTTACAAGCTGTTAGTCAATGATGCATTATTTAAGCAATAAACAGAACATGTGAATGGACTTCTATCAGTAATGCCAACCATATACTTTAGGTAAAGCATAAGTATTGGAACAATCTTTGGATGGCGTTAATATCATTGCTGTTCATATAATGTGCCAAAATTGGTTAGCTTTATTCATATTTGCAATCAGGGATTCATTTCAAAGCAAAGATTTCTGCTGGAAATCCATTAAACCTAATACAGTAGCTGTTACATCTGGCGTGAGACTCACAGAGCTAAACTGAATACATTTTTTTTAAAACAGGATTTGGGCTTTTTTTCTTGCTGCCTGTAGACATAGACTCTTCTGTCAAACCGTGTTTGTGGGATGTCTGTTTCGTCCTATTTTATGTTTGCTTTGTACGTTTATGTCAAGATAACCCGCCTCAACAATCAAAGTGCTAATTAGGGACAGCACAGCACAATTTAAAGATCATGAACAAAACAAATCATAGGCTATAAGCTATAAAACTGCTTATTTAGTAAATGTCATGCAACGTGGTTTTACCTTGATGAAACTGAATTTTATCATTCTCCTTTTTCACAGAACTATAGAAGGGGACCCTATTAGTTCATCTAATCCATCTCCCTGCTTGATCCAGGAATCTAAAATCTCTCTGGTAGAGGCCATCTAGGCCCCCACCCCTCACCCCCCTTGGGTTTCTTTGTTGAGCAGACTGTTCCACTGCTCCATAGCTTTTAGCACTCCTAATATTAATTCCCAAACTCCTATTTTTTTTTTATTCATCCCATTGGTCCCTTATCCTGTTGTCAGTTTTCTGTTATTTCTCACAAGCTTCTTTTTTGTGAGGTAAACATATCAAACAGCTATGCAACTTCAATGTTTCCACACAGGACTTGCCTGCCAAACACCTTACCATCCTGGTAGCTCTCCTAGGAGCATGTTCCAATAATGGAACAGTCCAATAATGGAATTGCTACCTCCCATAATCTGGACACGGTATTTCCATTCATGCAGCCCAAAATTTTACTGGCTTTTTAAACTGCTGCAGCATACTATATGCTTGTAATCAACTGGTGGTCCACTAGTACTCTTTCTCATAGGTGTCCCAATCCTGGACTTCCCAGACCAGGTATGGACTTTAGACATGCCACAGTTGAACAGCATTCTTTGGATTTGGTCCACAGCACTGACTGACCACAGGACAGTCTTTTCAGAGACCTCTCCTGATACTTCCCTCCTGGCTGAAGGAGAATCACTTGTGAACCATCACAATTCTCCTGGAACATAGTACTGTCTGCCTATGTTTACTCACCTTGCCCAAACGGTTATCAGGATTATTTTGTCAAATACTTTACTGAGAGATATATTAGTTCCAAAGCATTCCCTAACTCTATCAAGCTTCTCACTGGGTCCTAAAATAGTTAAATGTAGTATAAGATTGTTTTTGACAATCCCTGCTAGTTCCTACTAATTGTAGCATTATTTTTCAAGTGCTCCCAGATATTCAGCTTGACATTCTAGTACCTTTTCTAGATCAGATTCTGGGTGACTGTAATTTCTGAATGTTCCTTCTACTCTTTTTTTGAATATATCAGAACAATGATTGCAGTTATTGTTTTCTGGCACTTCAACAGTTCTCCAAGAGGTTGTTTATTTATTTATTGAATTTGTAGGCCATTCCAGATCACTCTGGGCAGCTTTACAAAATTATAGCAGCAATAAATACAGAATGATTTTCAAATAATTCATTGGTTCTGAGGTAACCTCTGCTGTGTTTTTCAACACTTTGGGGTATAATTCATCTGGCTCTGGGGACTTGAATTCATTAAAGGAGCAAAGTAGGTTTTTACTATATCATTATTAAGGGTATGCTGCACACTATCCTTTTCTCAATCGTTTTTGTGTAAAAAAAAAAAAAAGACAATATTGACAGTTCTGTCTTCATCCAATTCCTGATTGCTACGATGCTTACATTCCACTATGCAATAAATCAACAGCCTCTTTGATGTGTCTTTTATTTTGAACATAGCCCCAAATCCTCTCTTACTATGCAGTATATATATCTTTTATTCTTGTCTATTTTCTGAGCTTTTGCTTTTCGGAATCTTTACCTACAGGATCTAGCTACCAGTTAGTATTTTTCCATAGTTACATGTTTCTATTTACGTCTTCGTTTTGCTTGTTGGGTAGTTAGCATTCTACGCACCCTTGCAAATCTCTTTTAAAAAATTCTATTTTAACTTCTCACAAGGTTGATTTGTGCTTTTATTTTCAGCACCTAATTTCTTGGGTTTTCCAGGCTGTTTATCCTTTAGATTTTCAAACCATAGCATCCTCACCATCTTCATTAAAACCTGCTTTTTCTCTCCTATTGATCTATTTTATGTCCATGAACCTGTTCTTTTTTGGTCCAAGATAGCTAACTTTCTTTCTTTCTCTACTTTCTGAAACTTGAAATTGTCAGCAAGAAAGATAGGACTTGGGAGCTCCCATACTTAGCTTAGTTAATTTTCTAGCAAGAATCATTAGTTGATGTTTTCCATTACTATTATAGATGGTTGTCTGAGATCTCGATGAAAGCCACCTGAACATTTTTCTACTTGGGTAGGTAGCCTATAGAAATCTCCCACAGTAGCATCATTTCCAACTTCTTCACTCAGAAAGCCACTCAATCTGCCTGTCAAGTTTCCGAAAAATGCCCTAATTAATTCAGGAGCCATGATCCAAACTTCAAAGGAAATATAGTGATTTATTAGGAGCAACATTCCGGCAATACTCGGATGCAGTCAGGACTGATCCCACGTAGATTTACGTTCCCCTATGACCCTGTCTTTCCCCTCTCCCCTGGCCATGTCATAAATCACATTCTCCAATTAACCACTTTGGCTGGCTGTGAAACCTAAAACCCTCCTTCTGATTGCGATCAGAAAAATGTATGGAATTCACTTCAGTTCTCCCTCCCTCCTGCTCATGGCAACTTGAAAGCTTTGCAAGTTGACACTGCCTTTTCATTAATTGGGTCTTTTTCTTTCTTTATTTAACATCTGATATTCCAATTATGATTCTCATCTCAATATCACTGTAACTATTAGGTCATGCTTGTTTTTTTCTGTAATGATTTCTGGTTCTATTTGTTATTCACTCTATGTAGTTCTGGTATACACAGACATTGGAAATAAGGGATGTCACAGTTAGAACAGTTAAAATCTTTCTTGGCAACATAATCTTCTCTGCTAGTTGTTCATTTCCAGGATCCTCCTTTTTCTTCTTGTCCTTTGACTCTCAATGGAACAGATGGTAAAAATACTATTAGCACCTCTAGCTACTTTACCTTCTTACCCAGGGCTTTACAGCACTTGTAATCTTTTGTAATGATTGTCTTTGTCTAGCAGTTTTCTTTGTCCCCTCTGAAACAAGCAGGGAGGGATAGCTGTCAATTGAGTTTAATAGCCCTTGGGTAATCTTTGCATCATAACATAAATTATGTGTATTGACACACTTCTCACAATAACATATGCCTCTCACCATAGGGAGTCTACCACAATCACCACACTTTTTTTTTCTACCCAGCGGACATGTTTGCTCTCCTTCATCTCTGCAGAGTTGAAAGTCTCTTTGTTCCAGAGAGTTGGGAAGGATTAACCCATGTCAAGTGAATATATTATAACTTCCATATACATCTGGAGTATCAACGGTGGCATGGTTTTTTTTCACATTTTTTACTACATTAAATGCAAATAACTACGATTTGGAAGAGCTTCTTCCTCTTTCGGGCCCTCATCCTTGTTTCTGGACAACTTCCTGTATCCTGTTCTGAATTCTCCCATTCTCTTAGCTTTGATACATTTTGCACAGTACCTTCATGCTCTTCATCTTCCTTGGTGAACTTTAAAGAAGAAAGGCTGCCCTCCATTGTTTTCACTTTCCACTCTAGCAAGGAGAGAAGCTTGCACTCGTAGCTGAGAAGAAAAAAAATATAGCACATTCCTGCAAGTCTGCTCACTATTCAATCTTACACAAGTCAGCTTCTTCCTTCTTCTGCTAAACTCTGTTGTAAAAGTATCATATTTTTTAAAGTTTAACAAAGGAATCAAGGAATATCTCTACTTAACGTATTTGGATAAATTTAAATGCTATGTTTTAAAAATCTGTGAACTTTCAGTTTACTTTCTCAACGATGGGAAAAAATCCTATTTATTCTGAACTAGGACAAAACTTTCCAAAACATTTGTTCATAGACGTGTGTGTAGAGACACAGATGTATGCAGAAGCACAGTTTGAGCTCATAACTCTGATCCATTATGGCGGCTCAAGTCACAAGATTATTCTCTTGACAACATGTCATGCCAGTTACATCATGCATTCACCAGAGAGTGCAAGAGATCAGGGTTCAGTAATACCTCCCCAGGCCTCTATTCACTTGAAGAAACTGAAGTAAAAATTGAAGGATACAGCAAATTTAAGGGGGAAAGGGTTAGATTTTTTTTTAATTATTCTCTCTTTTTTAAAGAAAGCAATTATATGCATAGAAAGAGCATTCCGTAAAAAAAGAATGGATTTCATATGGCACTTTGGTTGAATTAATCTTTGCTGTCACCCTTAAGAATGACTGTGACAAGTCTTGAAATTGATCTGTGTCACAAGATTTCCATTAAATTGTCTATCTCCACCTGTCCTATCCTGCTGAGATGTATAAATGGAAAAGGTGAGGAATAAAACCCTTGCTGCTTTTGTCCTGAGATATGTTGTAGGATATAATGTAATGGTGACCAAAGATCTAATAAAACAACTTGAATGCGCTTGACCATTCTGATGTCAAAAATAGGGGGAAATCATTTAATGACTGTAGCTCTTTCCATCTTAACCTTAAAAAAAAAATCTAAAACACCTTGGACACCTGAAATGCATCAACAAAATTCATGATGAGTGTCATCAACAGCAACATCCATCTCTACCCAGGTCTTAATGTCAAAGCGGGAGTTCAGCCTGGCTAACTTTTAACAAAGTCATTTAGTATTAAATATATATATATATTTGTTTCTGAAGATAGGCTCCCCTTTCTTTTCTGTGCATATTTACAAAGAGCAACTAGATGCAAGTCATTATCTCTTGTGAGACATCCATATATCTTACTGACTAATAGTCCATATATCCATATATCCTATGTCTAATAGTCTCTTTCTTAGCTCAGCATCATGGAGGTAATTCATGATTTCATGTCTCCATAAACTCTATAGACTTGGCCCAGTGATATTTGACAGGAAGACACATTCTGAATTTGACATTCTGATTGTGTGCAGCTGGTGAGTGAAGGTGGGGGAGAATGACATGGAAAGATCACTTCCAGGCCAGTGTTGGATTGGCAGCCAATTCAACACTGAATTGAATTGGCTGCCAATTGAACAACAATTCTCTTTAAGGATGCTGTCCGCCCCACTAGATAGACCAGAAGAGAAAATCAACTCTGCAGGAACATTAGAGCAATACTTTATTGAAACAGGTTATAATAACAGAGTCTTCCAAGCCTTTTTGAGCTTGATTGACCTCATCCCCTTATATCCTTGGTCCTTTATTCTCTATAGTTGGAGATCTGGCTGAAATGGTCTCAATAGAACAGATATCTGTTGGATCTGGATAATTTCTTGAATGTGTTTTTCAGTGAAATTATTGATCTGTAGATTACAGAGACGGTTTGGATAATTGACACTATTGCTCCTAAGTGACTTCTTACATCTCCCAGGGACAAATTAGCTTCTTCATTTACAAAGAAGCTTAAGAGTACTGAAGTAGCATTTGGGGAACAAGTGGAGAAACTCTAGTATTAGATTAGCTGCTCATCTGAAGGTCTATTTCTTGGTCGTATAGGCACTGAAATGTGTTGCATCCATTCTGCCTATACACAAACTCTTCTATATTGTATGACATCTCTCTTGTTAAGGAAGAGTGGAAATTGAAGATAGTGCTGGATGACTAATGTTTGACACCTTAACTATTGACTAATGATGTCCTATTCCAACATACTTTCTATGCTATATATGAAACTTTTGGAGGAAATCATATAAAACTTTGGAGTAAGATGCCAACAGAATGCTGACAAATCTACTCAAGTCATCAAGATGAAAGTTACTAAATTCATAAACTAGGATAAATTTGAACCAGCTAGTCCTGAGAAAGTGGGCAGGCTATGTGTATTTGAGTTCCATGCCCTTCCTATTGCTTAAAGCTTCTAGAAAGGGGTATGTGTTTGGGTTCATATGATGGTAAATGTCTCTTTGAGGGGAGGGGTTTCTGCTCCTGCCTCAAGAGGCCTTTGCTGGATCCAGCCAATCTGGACAATTTTTTATCAGGTTCCCAACTTCTTTTTCTAGGGAAGGTTACTGAGAAAGTAGTCAGATTCCAGTATCAGAAAGCCCTGGGGTAAGCAGATTCTTCGGATTTTGCAGTCACGATTAAAGACTGGGTTTTAGCACTGAGGCAACTTTGGTTGCACTTGGGCATAAACTTTGGAGGGATCAAAAGGGAAGATAGTGTATGAATCCTAGCTCTCCTTGCTCATGATCAGTCATGATTCCCAACTGGATCACTGCAACACATTTTACATGGTGCTGCTCTTGAAGAGCATCTGGAACCCTCAGTTGATCTGAATGCAGTGGTGAAGATCATTATTATGGGTGTGACCAATTACATCAATGTGTCTGATGGAATTTAATCCAGAGTTGCAGGAGAGAGGGACTATTTCCCAGGGAGCCAAAGAGGCAATATAGCTTGAAATCTTTGGTATGCAGGAAAAGGGCAAAGGGGAACCTGCCCTAGCAGTTCACATGGTATATCATATAGTTATGTAGATAAGTGCATTAGTCTGGCAAGATTTCTGCCTACAGGCAGAATAAAGAAACTATTCTGAAGTAACTCCTATGTCCCTTGGTTTCTTGGGTCTGACAATGTGACACAGCAACTCCAGGGGCTGCATTGGCTTCCAATAGGTTTCCAGATAATGGAGCATCTTTAAAGCCATGTCTGGCATAGAACTCGGCTATTTCCAGGACAGCCTGCCCCCCAAGAACATTAGTCTCTCTCAAGGATTCTCATCAAGAGGACATTCTCCAGATCGCCTCCTTTAAGTATTGTCATTTTATTGTAGGAAATGATTGGGCTGAACCTGAGGGAGGGCTCAAGCATGTCATCAGTCTCTAGTCCCTTTGCGCTTATAAGAGATCTTGAATTCTACTTATTTACTTATTCCACTTATCTACTACTAATTTGCTTGGACTATAATAAAGCATGTGGTCATTTGAACTGCCTTGCTTCCTGCTTTATTGTGCCTGACACTTATGCAGCCTAGAAAGTGGGACTTTTTGGTAGCTACCTCTGCTCTCTGGAACAATCTTCCAGAAATGTACAACAGGCCCCAAGCCTGTTAGACTTTACAGAAAGGCAATCAACATGAGGCTGTTTTCCTAGATGTTTGGGTCTTGGTCCCCTCTTGGTGGTTTCAATTTATTTCTGGCAGCTGTGGCTAAGGGGACCTTTGTACAGGTTCCCCTTGTACACCAATTGTGACTCTACCTGGATCGGGAGGCTCTTCTCACAGTCACTCATGCCCTTGTCACCTCACGTTGGATTATTGCAATGCGCTCTACATGGGGCTACCCCTGAAAAGTGTTCGGAGACTACAGTTGGTCCAGAATGCAGCCGCTCGAGCGGTCGTGGGTGCACCTAGGTACTTCCACATTACACCAATCCTACGTGAGCTGCACTGGCTTCCTATCGGTCTCCAGTCACAATTCAAGGTGTTGGTTATTACCTTTAAAGCCCTATATGGCTTAGGGCCAGACTATCTTCGAGACCGTCTTCTACCGCATAGCTCCCAACGACCGGTAAGATCCCACAGAATTGGCCTCCTCTGGGTCCCGTCAGTTAAACAATGTCGGCTGGCGGGTCTGTGGGGGAGGGCCTTCTCTGTGGCTGCCCCAGCTCTCTGGAATCAGCTACCTCCTGAGGCCCGGACCGCTGCCACCCTACTGGCCTTCTGGAAAATGGTGAAAACCTGGCTTTTCCGGCAGGCTTGGGGCCGTTGATCTCACCACTGCGATTTTGCGAGATCCAGCCATGAGCAGTGTGTATGGGTTTTTTAAACATCTTTTATTGTATATTGTTTATACTGTCTTTGTTGTAAGCTGCCCAGAGTCTTCAGAGAGTTGGGCGGCATAGAAATACAAATAATAAATAAATAAATTTCATTTAGTTTGCCATTTTGCATACCTAGCTTTATCTTTCGATGATATAAGGTTGGAATTTGTTTTTGTTTAATGTTTATTTTGTTGTAGGCCACCTGGAATTGTGTAGGTTGATTTGGGTGGCTGTATAAATGCAATAAATGAGGGGGAGAAGGTGGTGAGGGAGAGGGAAGATAAAGGAAACTAGAATTGGATGAGAGTGCATCTCTTCTGAAGCAGAAAATCTACAACCTCGACATGCTTCTTGATCCTGAGCTGACCCAAGATTTGCAAATGGGTGACTGTGACAAAAAGTGCTGTCACAAAATTATGAGTGCATAATTTTGTTCCATCCTCAGCAAGGATATCCATGTTCTGATCGTGTCCTGTCTTGACTACTGCAATGTGGTTTACTTGGGGCTATCCTTCAAATGTATGCAAAAGTTGCCACCTGTGCAAGCATCAGAGCTAGGCAGCTAACTAATGGAAGACACAAGGATCACATGATTCCCATGCGGAAAGATTTTTGCCAGTGGTTAATTGCTTATTTGACAGATTTGTTCCTAAGCTAAGGAATGAATTACCTAAGGATGCTTCCCTTTAGTCAGCTGTTTAATTTTTAATTAATTTTAGTATAAATTTTAATGGGTGAGAGGTTTTTTTTAACTTTTCAAATTCTTTTTTTGTTTTTTTTTTGCTAGCAGGCTTGAATGCTCAGTTGTGCAAAAAACTGGTTGGCTATACAAATGAATAACTGAATAATATTCCCTATGCTGTTGCCAGTATATGATATCCTGGACTCATTCAGGCAGTGTTAGTGTGCTATCTAATGCAGTGAACGTATGAATCCTTCAGATAAAGCCCCTGAGCTGTGCACATACTAACTTCTGTGCAAGCCAGGGCTCGCCACATCAATATTTTAGATAACATCCTATCAGAACCAAGGTAATGTAAGTAGTTTTCAGTGGAGGAAGGATCTTATTTTCCAACCTTGCACATAGCAAGAGGATCGGATGAGAAGCAGGATTTTGCTACATGCTCTCAAAAATTCTGCCTTCTGCTCTGACAGTAATTGTAGACTGTTGTTGTTGTTTTTTACAATATATATGTATACAAGTTAAAGTCTTATCATTCAGAAAACTGTCATAGAGGTTAACCTTTTTGAAGAAAAAAAAGAGACCGTCAATTACTTAACACCTTAACGTTCCTCCCAGAACATTTAAATTAAATAGGTACTCCATATCAGTGTTCGCCTAATTAATCCACACTTTCTAAAGCGAGTTCACATGCCATAACATGCTGTTTGGTTTGTTTGTTTGTTTTTAATTTCTCACTGATTAATGTTCAGGCCTTTCCCTGTGGAGTTATTGCATCTCACTCCTGGGCTTCCCAGGGAAAAAGAGCAACACATTCCCTTTATAGCATACCTTGTATTTCCTTTGTTGTTTTTGAGTATTCAGCAAGTATTAGCTTTCACAAAATGGCTTTATTAGCATTGGGCTTCTCCTTGTAATGCAGTTCAAAGTCTACAGCAATGAAGTCTAAGCACTACATGAAACACACTCTTGAACATGCTACTTGGAATAAGTGTTCAGAAGTATGCAAATTGCAAAAAAAGAAAAAAGTGGAGGTAAAAATATTAGCAAGGATAAAATATGATGGGAATGTATTTTGTTCATGCTGGTGGCAAGATGGCCATGTGCATAGCCCACATCTTTAAATTACTAAACAGTAATTTCTTCATTCTGCAGACCTGCACATTAGAGTCACAGGCGCCACTAATAAAAAGTTCTCAACATGTTCACCAAATCTCAACACCAGCACAGCTTCTTTGCATGATGCTACAACTTTTAAGGGACACAGTGGCTCAGTGGCTACCATGCTTTGAGCTTGTCGATCGAAAGGTTGGCAGTTCAGCGGTTTGAATCCCTAGTGCCGTGTAATGGGGTGAGCTCCCGTTACTTGTCCCAGCTTCTGTCAACCTAGCAATTCGAAAGCATGTAAAAAATGCAAGAAGAAAAATAGGGACCACTTTGGTGGGAAGGTAACAGCTTTCCGTGCACCTTTGGCTTTTAGTCATGCTGGCCACATGACCACGGAGACGTCTTTGGACAGCGCTGGCTCTTCAGTTGTGAAACGGAGATGAGCACCGCCCCCTAGAGTCGGGAATGACTAGAACATATGTGCAAGGGGAACCTTTACCTTTACCTTTTACAATATTTTAACTTGAATAAAACTAATAACACTTTTGAAGTATGGCTGCTATGCAAAGAAAAATAGCTAAAAATAAATAAGAAAAAGACTTGCCCTTGATAACCAGGACAGGTATTCAAAAGTTTTTGTGATTTTAATTATTCCTGGCAGAGAAAGGCAACATGGTGTTTTCAGATATTTTGGACTTTAGTGCTCATCAGCTCCAGCCAACGTATCTGATGAGAAGAGATGGTAGAGATTGGAACTGAAAACATTTAGAAAGCAGCAGCCTCTGGGCCAAGCTGGATACAGTGCTAAATTCATCCTTGCCTTTAATGCACAACAGGCTTTTTAAAAAATGAACCCAGCAACCATAGGAGGGAGGCAAAAATAATTGCTGAGTTCCATGAAAAAATCGTACCATTCTGAATTAAAAGTTACAAAGATGTAATATAAAAGAAAGCTGTTATGGTGTAATAGCCCTTTGGTTTGTTAACTGAATGAAACCAAGATTTTCAGTTCACCTCTGTGAAGAATCAGACCCAGTTAATAAAGGGGTTATGATGTACATTGTGAGATGTTCCCTTTTCTAAGCTGACATTTGAGGTACCCTTTTTATATGCAACAGTGAAATCCAAAAAGGGAGCAAAGATCAAGTTGTGACACATCCCATAGTGGACATTCTAACTGATCTCATAGATCCTTAGTTAAACCTAGTGAAATATCAGACTGACAGTGTGTCACCTTTGATTGGCGAGGAAGTTCTGGCTAGAGACGACAATGGGTCTGACCCAGCAGGGTCAAAACAGAATACAGACAGTCTGCGGCTGGCATTTGTTATCTTAGAGCTGGAAAATTAATAAGGAACCAGCAGAAGATATTGAAGCCAGAACTATAGCCAGGCCAAGAACTGAAATGGCTCGGTGGCAGACAATAGATGGTATCCATTCAAAGATGAAAACAGAAGCTAGGGCCACAGAAATCACTGATCGCTGAAGCCAAATTGGCATTAACTGGCATTTGTCATGAATCAGAATGAGACAGCAGCCAAAAGCCTGTTGAGCCCCTGCCCAGAAAGAAGGTTTCAGGTTAAGCACTCCTGAAGACGATTCTTCCTTTATCCTTGTGTGGGGATAACTGTTCAATTGATGCCAAGATAAGATTCGTAATACAAATAACAGTTTAAAAGATTAGATTTTATCACAACTTTTCATGGGAAGGAAGGAAAACAAACTAAATTGCCTTCTTATAACCTATGCTGCAGCCAATCACACTTCCATTCAGAACATTTCAAGGCATGTAGACTGAGCTTCTCGAACATCTCATGGGTTCCAAACACTGAAAATGTGTTCTTGAATCTAAGCAGTTTGTCTTTCACATGAAAACTTTCTGTTTCCATGTCTGCCAATTTGCATCCTGATTTCCATCTGGCTTCTTTTGACTTCTTGATCCGGTATTGCTAACTTGGAATATGACATAAACTGAATTTGAAATTTTATGCAAGCTATCTTGATACAGACGGTCCTCACATAGCGGCCATAAATTGGAATTGGTAACTCTGTCGTTGAACAACATGATCATTAAACAAGACTGTGACCTGCAATTTTATTGTCGGCTTCTCCATTGACTCCTTGTCAGAAGCCAGCTGTGGGGTGTGCAAATGGCGATCATGTGCTGCAGTGGTTGTTAAATGGAGAAGTGCCTAAATCTTGATCCCATGACTGGGAGGTGGTGTGACAGCCATAGTTCTGAAGAGTGGTTGTAAAATTACTTTTTCAGCACCGTTGTAACTTTGAACAATTGCTTAACAGAGCGTTTGTTAAGAGAGGAGGTCTGCCTGAAATAGCCTTTCTCTTTAGAACTTACAGACTATTTAACAGAATAACAGAGTTGGAAGGTCTTCTAGTCCAACCCCCTGCTCAAACAGGAAACCCTATACCATTTCAGATAAATTGTTGTCCAATCTCTTCACATGTAAAGCTTGGGAAGGATGAAAGGGACAGAGCAATATGGTGCGACATCCAGAAATTAAGATGTCTGGTTCCATGGTGAGGTGCCACTGCAACTGGTCTCTGTGTCTCCAGTTCGGCATTTGGCTAACGCAATTCTAAAGGCCACCTGGACTTTCTAGGCAATCTCATTCAGTGTCTGAGGATAAAATCTTTAAAAACACCCAGAGTGCAGCCTACTTTATATAATAATAATAATAATAATAATAATAATAATAATAATAATAATAATAATAATAATAATAATAATAATAATAATAATAATAATAATAAAAATAAAAATTATTTCTATACCGCCCTTCTCCCGAAGGACTCAGGGCAGTGTACAGCCTATTAAAAACACAAAACAACATCAGTTAAAATAGTTTAAAATTATTAAATAAATTCGGCTAAATTTTAAAACCCCAGAAATTTAAAACCCAATTTAAAATTGTTATGTTGATAGCCCAGCCTGGCGGAACAACAGGGTCTTGAGTGCGCAACGAAATACCCGGAGGTCGGAGATCTTACGTATTTCCGGGGGCAGTTCATTTCACAGGGCTGGGGCATTCACAGAGAAGGCCCTCCCCCTGGGTGTCACCAGCTGACATAACTTGGCCGATGGCACCCTGAGGAGGCCCTCTCTGTGGGAGCGAACTGGCCGGTGGGAGGCTATTGGTGGCAGAAGTCGGTCTCGAAGGTACCTGGGTCCTATGCCATGGAGCGCTTTAAAGGTGGTGACCAACACCTTGAATTGCACCTGGAAGACCACTGGGAGCCAGTGCAGCTCGTGCAGGAGGGGTGTCACATGGACGCAATGAGTTGCTCCAATAACCACCCGCGCGGCCGCATTCTGGACCAGCTGGAGCCTCCAAGTGCTCTTCAAGGGGAGCCCCATGTAGAGAGCATTACAATAGTCCAGCCGGGAGGTGACAAGAGTGTGAGTGACTGTGCGCAAGGCGTCCCGGTCCAGAAAGGGCTGCAACTGGCGAATCAGGCGAACCTGATGAAAGGCCCCCCTGGCCACGGCCATCATATGCTCTTCTAAAGACAGCCATGCGTCCAGGAGGACACCCAGATTGCGAGCCCTCTCTGTGGGGGGCAAGGATTCACCCCCAATAGTCAGCGATGGCACCTGCTGACTATATCGGGATGCCGGGAGCCACAGCCACTCAGTCTTGGAAGGGTTGAGTCTGAGCCTGTTCCTCCCCATCCAGACCCGCACGGCCTGCAGGCAGCGAGACATCACTTCAAGGGCATCTTTGGGGTGGTCAGGGGTGGAGATGTACAGCTGAGTATCATCAGCGTACAGATGACACTTCACCCCAAAACCACGGATGATCTCATCCAGTGGCTTCACATAAATGTTGAACAGAAGGGGCGAGAGGACCGACCCTTGCAGCACTCCCCATGCGAGGTGCCTCGAGGTCGACCTCTGCCCCCCTGCCAACACAAACTGCGAGCGGTCAGAGAGGAAGGAGGAGAACCACCTCAGGATGGTGCCCCCTATTCCTAACCCTCTCAACCGCTGCAGCATGATATCATGGTCGATGGTATCAAAAGCCGCTGAGAGATCTAATAGGACTAGGACAGAGGAGCAGCCCCTGTCCTGAGCCCTCCAGAGATCATCCACCAACGCGACCAATGCCGTTTCAGTGCTGTACCCCTGCCTGAAGCCCGACTGGTACGGGTCCAGATAGATATAATAATATATACTAATATTTTATATAATTTTTATATCAAGCCTACTATTTTATATAATAACCTTTCTTCTGACTCTTTGATTAACCATTCTCACATCTTAGAACCGTCAAGAAATTGTAGCACTGTTTTATCCAAAGATTTACAAATCGACTTTTTATGAAAAAAAAAAAATCAAACCTACACTGCTTAAACAGAAAGTATGATATTTGTATGTTGGCTGTTGATAAAGTAAGCCTGCAGAGAAAAACGTTTATTTAGGAAGGATGAAAGGTGGTTATTATTATTTAGAGTGAACAAAATTGTTCCAAAAGTTTCAACAGGAATTCTAATAGTCATTAAAATCTGATGCTGTTCCTGGAAACTCACAGATGCATAAATTAAGAATTAGCACACTTTGCTGCAAACTCTGCTATTCAGGCGTCACATATATTAAACATTCCACTTGACACTGCCATCCATCTGTTCTACTTTCTGGAGACCAGAACCACTTTCCCTCTCTTGCCATGCAAAACTCAGTCCTGATTACATATAGCTTTTTCCTCTCTTCCCCTCCTCTGTTCAGCATTTTCCCACTGCGTCTTGATTAAATCTAGGTTGCCATACCTTAGGGGGCCCATCAGTTACTTGATGGTATTTATTCAGCACACTGAAAAAAAGAAACCGAAGAAAGAATAATGTGCCAATTACTTTGACAGTTCATTGTTTGAATCGAGTTGTCCAGATGAATGGCGGGTCAAATGCTTTGTTTTCTCGGGAGAATCATCTACATCTTGTATACAACTTAGGCTGCTGGCATTTGCTATTTAGATATGTATGCAATCAAAATAGTGGGGGGAGAGACTCTGTTCATTGTTCTCCTCTAGCTTCCTCCCAAGGTACCTGCTGCACAGTGGAGCGCTGAATATAGTGAAATGGAGGCTGCAGGATTCAGCAGCTAATCTCATGTTTCCTTTGATGGCTTGTTCAGTGATTTTATCTGGGCTATTGGAGATGCCAAATCTCTATGGAGATGAATGTGTGAATGGCTCCCTGCTGCAAGATTACAGACTCAGCATTAACTGACAATTGCAATGATCTCAGAAAGTTTATTTAATTATATATGTAAAATCAGTTTAATTAACCAACTTTGTTATAATAATGATCCATGCACAAATATGCAATTAAATCCAGGTAAAGTTACTCCCATATAACACCCCTCCTGCATGAGCTGCACTGGTTACCAGTGGTTCTCCGGGTCCGCTTCAAGGTGCTAGTCCTCACCTATAAGGCCCTTCATGATTTAGGTCTGGGATATTTGCATGCCCTTCTCCTGCCTGCCTCTCACCGTCCTGTTCGCTCACATAGGGCCGCTCTCCTCAGGGTTCCGACGGCGAGCCAATGTCACCTTGCTGTGCCCAGGGGTAGGGCGTTCTCTGTGGATGCTCCCACCCTCTGGAATGAATTGCCTACTGAGCTCCGGACTGCTCCTGATGTCTGCTCCTTCCGTCGGGACTTGAAGACTTGGCTTTTCAAACAAATAGGCTGAGACTGATTCCGGGCTTTATTATTTACTACTAATTAATTATTTGGATTAAATTATGATTTTATTGTACTTGTTTCTTAACTTGTGTTCGCCGCCCTGAGTCCTTTGGGAGAATGACGGCATATAAATACATTTAATAAATAAATAAATAAATAAATAAATAAATAAAGAAAGAAAGAAAGAAAGAAAGAAAGAAAGAAAGAAAGAAAGAAAGAAAGTCTAGCAACTCTCTAGAGAACTTCTAAATGTACAGTAACTAATCATGGAATCAGTCATTTTCAAATCAACTGGGTGAGAGATCACAAGTGTTATTTCTCTGCTGACTTCTTTGCCAGTTTTCAAGGACAATACATCATCGTCGTCGTCATCATCATTGTCATCTTTAAATTCTACAATGTACAACATAAAAATCAAGACAGCCTGTTACTTGGGACAATCCAAAAACTGCATGAGCTTAATCTGAAGATGATCTTTTTTCCTCAGTGAAGCAAGAAGGTTTTAAGCCCAGATTTAAAGATTAAAACTCATTTGTCACCCAAAGGGTAAGAGGGAGCCAATTCCAAAGCTGTGGGACTAGGTCCTGATAAGGACTCAACTTCTAATATGCTGTCAGAATAGTGGGAACAGTTGAAAGAAGCACAGGGACTTAACAAGTAGATTTTGGAAGTACCTGACCAATAAAAAGATAGACAGGAAGGAATACTGTACTGCCATGTTTCCAAAACTAGAATTAAGATTTTATGGTGTACCTTTAGCAAGAGGATACTTTTAAGTATTGATACTGAATATTTTCCAGAGTTCCAGCATTTTGGATGTGGTGATAGGCCAATCAGCAGGCATCACAGACCTACACTGCAATCCATAATGATAAGTGGGAGCAGTAAGCATGAATGGTTCTTCCCTCCAGACATTGTAAAAATACTAATTGCTTCAGCCTGTAATGCTATATATATATATATATGAAGTTTTATCTTCCATACCTCTTAAAAAAAGCTTTAAGATAATGAAGTTCCAAACTTGAACATTAAGAGTCACTTCGCAGCCAGATGGGTGGCAAATAATTTTAATAAATAATAATTAAGGAACTTATAGAGACCCACATCCAAAGTGTCAACATGTTTTTAAAAGATAAATTTGAGTATTTTATCTTGGGTTGTATCTCTGTTTTGCAAAGTTTATTTGGGAATTACTTAAACAATTACTAATGTAATAACTGCATATCAACAACTGCACGTATACACATCAAAGAGCAGTAACTTCTCTGTTGTTTATATTTTTCCCTGTAGCAGCACTGAAAAAATATTTAATATTTACAATTTCCACAACATAATAGTGATGCCGTTGATATTTCACAGCCTGTTTCAAATAGATAACATGCCTTTTTCAAGATTTCTTCTCAAATTTCTCAAAAGTCCAGTAAGAATATTTTTCCTATTTAAGTTTCTGATTCAGTTTCCTTTAGCTAGCAACAAGTCAAATGAGTATTTAAGGCTATAAAAAGATGGGCATATGAGCTTTTGATAATAAAAAAAAAGTTTCTCATCAATAAGAGTCGAAAAGAAGAATCTCGTTCTATTACTTTACAAATGATTAACTACAAGTAGTCCTCAACTTACAACCATTCATTTAGTGACCGTTCGAAGTTACGATAGCACTGAAAAAAGGGACTTATGACCATTTTTCACACTTACAACCACTGCAGCGTCCTTGTGGGCACATGATCAAAATTTGGATGCTTGGCAACTGGTTCATATTTACATTGGTTGCAACATCCGAGTGCATGTGATTATTTTTTGCAACCTTCTGAAAGTCAATGGAGAAGCCAGATCCACTTAACAACCTTGTTACTAACTTAACAACTGAATGGATTCACTTAATAACTGCAGCAAGAATGGTTGTAAAAAGCGGAAAAATTCACTTAACAACTATTTCACTTAGCAACAGAAATTTTGAGTTCAATTGTGGTCATAAGTCAAGGACTTACTTATGTTACTTATCTGTAATATGGGATTCAGTGATACTACACATACCCATCCACATCCACACTCCTATCCGAACTCCCTAAAGGTACAAATTATGCTGCAGATGAATCTCCCACTCTTCAGTTACTGATACACTTAGAAAAAAACTGTTGGATCCACTTTTCTCAGTCAGCATCTCATTTTCAGAACCCCAGACAATAGATAAGTCTCATAAGAACACCACAGCTAGACACAAGCAAACATGAGCTTTCTGTCAGAATCATTATCACCATAATTCTTTTATGGCAGGTTACAATTATACACCCTTCTAAGATGGAAAATGGAAGAAAGAGCATTACTTTGATTCTGACATATCTAATTTAAAACCCTTCTAATACAAGATCTTATTCTAGATCTTCCTTCCTTCCTTTCTGCCAAACATCATTTATTGAGACATTAAGATAATTGAAACATCTTGCTTGGTCTGACCAATGAAGAAAGTAATAATGAGATTACTAAGTGATGTTATTGCCTGACAGATTCGCATAGAGGAAATGATTACCATTATTATTAAAAAAAATGGATATGTTTTTAATTTTATATGATTTATTCCACCTCAGCCAGAAGCAGTTCTCTTATATTTTTCTGTGAGGGAACAATTGAAATAGCATTTCGAAGAATCTTGGTGAGATTATTTGCCTAACTAATTGAAAATTAAGGTTGTACTTCAGAGGGCTGATTAGCTTTTGTTGAAGCTCAGTGTGTTTTATAGATTAAGTTTAGACAGCCAAGCAAAAGCTCTTTTGAGTTCAATGTCATGTCTTCCAAGTAATTAGAAATGTTATGTCCCTTAAATCATATAGTGAGATTTTGTTAGCAGGAGTTTTCTTCTTAGTTTAGGATTACAGGTAGTCCTCGATTTATAACTATTCATTTAGTGACTGTTTGAAGTTACAACAGCACTGAAAAAAGTAATTTATGACCATTTTTCACACTTAACGACTGTTGCAGCATCCTCATGGACAAGTGATCAAAATTCAGAGGTTTGATAACTGACTCATATTTATGACAGTTGCAGTGTCCTGGGGCCATATGATCACCTTTTGCGACCTTTGGACAAACAAAGTCAGATGGGGAAGCCAGATTCTTTTAACAACCTAACTTAACAACTGCAGTGATTCATTGAACAATTTAATTTTAATTTACTAGTTTATTGTCATTGTACGTATATACACAGTATACCCATCCAACGAAATTCACATAACACCCAGAGACCAAACCCAACACACAATTGGGGCAAGAAAGGTTGTAAAATGGGGCAAAATTCACTTAACAGCTGTCTCACTTAGCAACAGAAATTTTGGATGCAATTGTGGCTGTAAATTGAGGACTGCCTGTATTCTGTTTTCAGATGGAAGGTTTACTCATTTCAAGGACATGGTTATTGGCTGCCGTTATATTTTCTCCCTTCAAAATTTAACTCCACGCTACTGAACTTTTGAGGAAGAAAAGAAGAGTATCTAGGCTTCCGTACTCCATTGCTTTACTACTACAATGCTGCTCACTTGCTCAAAGAAAGTGATAGAAAATCTTTCCTGTTTTTTATGTGTTTCCCCTGACTGGAAATCAGGCCCTTCTATCCCTTTTTCCCAGGTAACCTGGTCCAGGCACACCAACACACCTTGGAAGGAGTTAATTAAAAATAATGGCCATTAAGATGAAAATCAAATTAAACAACACAATAATCAAAAACATTAAAAGTTATGGTCAGCAATATTTCCAAAAACATCCCAAAGACTGTCCTTTTTGGCCAAATGGCCCCTCACCAATCTTGTTGCCTCATAAACGTGTCCTCTGCAGGCCCAGTCAGAGGCCTATGGAGCAGCGGTGGGTTCTACTTACCTTTACTATTGGTTTGCAATGGGGCCGTGCGCATGCATTCGCTTTGCTCATGTGTACACGCGCTCTTCTGTGCAAGCGCAGAAGCTTCTGTGCATGCACAGAAGCGTTTTGATGATGTCAGTGTCAGTGGGCGGAGCCTCCCGCCGGTTTTATACCGGTTCTATAGAACTGGTGTGAACCGGGGTCAACCCACCATTGCTATGGAGTCTCCCTCTCATAGCAGTCAGGATACAGTGTCTAGGCCATCGCTCTTCCTTGGTGTGGCAATCTCTCTCTCTTTTTGAAGGAGCCCAGCCTCCTTTCCTCATAGCTGCTTCTTTTCACACTCTCTCTCTCTCAGTCTTCTTTTTCTGAGCTGCTCAAATCTGGCCTCCTATTCCCCAAGACTCTCACTTTTAACTCCACCTGCTGGGGACTACATTTCCCAGAAATCTCCTCCAGGGCTTCTTGCTGTTCCAATTCCAGGGACGAGGCTCCAACTAGGGAATGATGCTATTGGAGCAGGTACATATGTACAGTCTTAGATGCTGGCCCTAAAAAACAAGGAAATTATGACCTTGATATTTTTAACCATTAAGTCATTTACAGACAAAGGTCATGGGAAATTTTTGTTCGTGATGTTGTTGTTCAGTCGCCAATTTGTGACCCCATACATTAGTTTAATAAACTTGTGCTGGAACCTGTAATGACAATGTGTAACAAGCTATTCCAAATCAGTTCTCATGTTCAAGGGTTTTTTTATTTTTTTTTATTTTTAGAATCCTTATACTGACACATAAATTCCTTCCTACTAATTACTCCAGGAGACAAAACAACTATCACAACTATCCAAAATAATTGCTCAATTTATTTACAGGTACACTGTGTGAGTAGCGAAGACTATTACTTAAGCAATTGAATCTTCATATATCCGTTTTTCTTAGTTTCTCCCAAAGAAAGAGTTTATAAGTAGGGTGCAATTTTTTGGCAGCAATTTTCTCAAGATACAGTCCTGAAAAACCTGTATTTTTCAGTAATTTCCTAGCAGGGAATGTGATGATCAGAATTCCACTGCAGCGGAGTTGACCTTCTGACTTGACATTTTTGTTACTGTGAACAGCTACTAAGTACCACACTGAAGTTTATTAAGAAGTGTTAGATAAAGCTTCAGGATGAGCCACAGGTATATTGGGCCTACTTTTTGTTGCTTATCAATTGGCCCTTGGAGAAGAATAGAGGAAAGTTTATATATGTCAATAGAATGTAAGATAAATCCAAGCCCTTTTAAAGGTCATTTATTGCCACCGCTAATATTACAGATGTGCTCGAACAGCGATCTTGTAAATTTTAATGATTTGGGTCCCTTATGGTTGAATCAGACAAGAGGAGCAGACTATCTGCTTAAAAAGATAATTTTGTTTTTCATAAGGCTCATCTACGCAGCTCTCTTGCCCCAATTCTGCCAAGGCCTGCTTTCCATTTGTTGAGAATGTGTCCTCACATCAGGGACACCATCTTTTTTTTTTTCAAAAAAGTTTTTTATTTTTATTTCTCATAAGGATATTTGAGTGTACAATCTTTTATCCATCATTTTCCATTCATCTTATCTTTTAACTTTCATTTTTAGTTGTTCATTATTTGAAGGTGTCTGCTGCTGTTGAGGCAAGCTGCAGTTGGATCAAGGCAATGTAGGAGAAGACCAGGCTGAGCCTGAGGGAGATGTCAAACGCTTCATCAGTCTTGAGTCCCTTCGTGCCCATAAGAGATCTAAGTCCAGCCATTTTGAATTTCATTTACTCTGACAATTTGACAATTCCAGTAGACAATTCCATGTACTGACAATTTGCTTTGGCCAGTAGTAGTTCAGATTCTTGTAAAGAGTTTTAGCATAAATAAACCTATATTCATCAGGAGCCTGGACTCCTGATTTCCTACACTTGACAGGCAATCTGGTAAGAAAATGATGTTTTTCATCAGAAAATGGAAGAAACACTCTGTGTGAACCCTCTTTGTTGAATGCTGAGCCCTCTGTTTTGGATGGTTGAGGAGCCTGAAGGAGAACAATAGGACTCCAGTTGACTCACTGTATGACCAGCCTAGCCCATCCCACCCAACCACACACTTCTATGCCTCTATGGTTAGTTTGTTTTGGCCAGCACAGAGATCAAATCCATGCTTGCAACCAAAGTTTTTCTTGTTGTACCATGACAAGGTTTATACCAGGAACCTCCATGCAGCCTGTTGCCTCTGTTCAGTAGCATTACGCTACTAATGTCAGAGCACAAGCAGGAAAGGGAAGAGGAGACTTACCTGATATCTACTATCTACAACTACATATATCTACATCTCTCCCCTCTCTGTCCAGGTATGGAAACTACAGTCTAGCAGCTACAGCCTTGATGATAGTGGCAAGGCTCTCTAGGAAATGCAAAGGAAAGACACTTGAATGGGAGAAGACCAGGAAAGGTGTTCAGATGGGCTGGGAGGCAGGCAGAAGAGAAGAAAGCTGTTCCCCTTCTTGCTTCCTCAACAGCCACCTAAGGGGCAGCCACTTCACCAGCCTCTTTGCTTAGTAAGGATACCTATGTAGGGGCAAGATCTTTACATTTTCAGGGCAAGAAGTGAGCACAGCCTTTGGGGCTGTTCGGATGAATTCATTGAATTCCAAACTGAATGACTGGAACAAAATACTGGCTGATGCATTTAGACACAGAATTAAGAAGGACAATGCATATGGTTAGGCCAAGTATTTAGTGTCAGTGCTACACAAATTGTCTCACTTGTCATTTGCCCCAAGCTATCCAAATTTTAAGAGCCTAGCTGAGGACAGAAAAAGGAATTTCTGTTTTTTGCTATTATTAAAATATTGTATCAGACATTTTTGCTGATCTACACTAAATAACCATTACAGATTCTCACTTATTTTCTGCCTGACCTGAACCAGATGATCAAAACATTATGAATCACCTTCTTCTTTTTTTGATTATTCAGTATATTATTCAGTTAAGTTATGCTTTTTCCACATAGAAGGACAAAGAGTTCTCTATTTCTGTTAACTTCTTTCCCTCCAAGATGGCATCCGAAAAAGTGCAGTAGAGGTGAAAAACAGGGAAGTATGCAATTGTTTGGGGTACGAGGAAGAGAAGAGAAGAACCAGTGGCATTCCAAAGATCCGGCCATATCCTTAGCTGCTTGTGAAAGGGATGCAGTCCAAATGTGTGATGGTAGAGGTAGCAAAAATGATGGGAGATGTCCAGAAGACAAGAAATCATCATGGAGGCTGGCATGTAATAGTAGCGTAGCTCAATGAAATGAGACTTGTAGCCCAATACATCCTAGCCAAGAATCATTTAGATATGATGTTGGCTTTGCTGGTTGCCCCATCTGGATCCTGACTTGACCAGGACTATGGTGGGTGCTTGACTCTATGACTTCACTAAAGCTGACCAATGCCTGGCCCCTAACAGCATTAACAGGTGAGGCTACTAAAGTACCTTGATCCTATTTCATTGTTCTTTCTTTTTAATTTTAATTGTTGCTGTCCTAAATGTTGTACAGCACTCAGAGTCTTTATGGAGTGGTGTGGTTGTCTAAATTTGATAAATAAAAAATTCTTTCAAACATTCTCTGCAATAATGGATGGTAAGCAATTGCCTGAGTTGAAGCCAGGCCGAACTATTGGCTTGCTAGCTTCTATCTTGACGCTATATCATTGTTAGCATACTAAATTTCCCAAAGCCCTTCTCTCTGTGTACTGCACAAAAAACAATTATTGTCCAAGGGATACACCTAGACTTTGACTTATGACAATAATTGAGCCAAAATTCTGTTGCTAAATGAGAGAGTTGTTAAATGACTTTTGCCCCATTTTACAATCTTTCTTGCCACAGTTGTTAAGTGAATCACAGTTATTTTTATTTTATTTTATTTTTATTATCGTATTTATATACCGCCCTACTCCCAGGGGACTCAGGGCGGTGAACAGCCAAGATAAAAATACAAATAACATATAAAAATTAAAAGCTATTAAAAATAGATTAAATAATTTGGGCTCAAAAACAAATTTAAAAACATCCAATTTATGTAAAACATTTAAAACCCAATTTAAAAGGGAGAGTTAGGCCAGACCAGCCTGTTGGAATAAAAACGTTTTTAGGGCGCGGCGGAAAGTGCATAAATCTTGGATCCTCCATATCTCCGGGGGGAGCTCGTTCCAGATGGCAGGTGCCCCCACAGAGAAGGCTCTCCCCCTGGGGTCCGCCAGTCGACATTGTTTGGCCGACGGCACCCTGAGGAGCCCCTCTCTATGGGAGCGAACTGGTCGGTGAGAGGCTACTGGTGGCAGAAGGCGGTCTCGTAAGTACCCTGGTCCTGAGCCATGGAGCGCTCTAAAGGTGGTAACCCAAACCTTGAAGAGCACCCGGAAGACCACTGGGAGCCAGTACAGCTCGTGCAGGAGGGGAGTCATATGGGAGCGCCACATCGCTCCCGTCACCACCCGCGCGGCCGCATTCTGGACCAGTTGGAGCCTCCGGGTGCTCGTCAAGGGGAGCCCCATGTAGAGAGCATTGCAGTAGTCCAGGCATGAGGTGACAAGGGCGTGAGTGACCGTGCGTAATGAGTCCCGATCCAGAAAGGGACACAACTGGCGAATCAGGCGAACCTGATAAAAAGTCCTCCTGGCCACGGCCATCATATGCTCTTCTAAAGACAGTCATGAGTCCAGGAGGATGCCCAAGTTGTGAACCCCATCCGTGGGGGCCAACAACTCACCCCCAATAGTCAGTGATGGCGCCAACTGACTATATCGGGACGTTGGAAACCACAGCCACTCGGTCTTGGATGGGTTGAGCCTGAGTCTGTTCCTCCCCATCCAGATCCGTACGGCCTCCTTAAGTTTGTAACATGGTTATTAAATGAATCTGGCATCCCCATTGACTTTGCTTGTCAGAAGGTCTCAAAAGAGGATCACATGATTCTGGGACACTGCAACAGTCATAAATATGAACTATTTGCCAAGCATCTGAATTTTGATCATGTGTCCATGAGGATGTTGCAACGGTCATAAGTGTAAAAATGATCATGTCCCTTTTTTTAGTGCCGTTGTAATTTTGAACAATCATTAAATGAACTTTTATAAGTTGAGGACTACCTGTTTGTACTCTTCTCCAGGGATGGGTTCTATTTACCTTTACTACCAGTTTGCAATGGGGCTGCACGTGCACTCGCTTCGCTCACGCGCACACTCTTCTGTGCATGATGTCAGGGTCAGTGTACAGAGCCTCCCGCCGGTTTTACTACTGGTTCTATAGAACCGGTGCGAACCAGGGGCAACCCACCACTGCTCTTCTCTGTGTAAAAAACAGAGTTATGACCTTTAAGGTCAACAATGTCATCTAGAGAGGCTGGGAAATCATCAAAACTGGAATTCTTCAAAGAAGAGGGTTAGGGCATAAGGATGAAATGTTACGGGAGAACAAATCAAAACCATTCACTATATAGATGAGCCTAGAGCCGTGATGGCGAACCTATGGCAAAGGTGCCGGAAGTGGCATGTAGAACCATCTCTCTGGGCACACCAGTCATTTGTCCATTGCTCTTCCAGGTTCCAGCATGCGGGCAGCTGGTCTTCTCGCACGTGGGAGTGCTGGAAACTGGAAGAGCAGCTCCCTGGCATGTATGCATGCACCAGGAAGCTGAGTTTCCAGTTTCCAACGTGTGCATGCATGCTGGCCAGCTGGACTTCGCGTGTGCATGCACATGCTGGAAACCGGAAGCTCAGGTCTTCCGGTTTCCAGCACTCCCCCGTGCACGCTCCCGATTCAGCACTCATGCCGAAAAGGTTCACCAACACCGGCCCTAGAGCTTACAAGGGTCCACCTAACCAAAATGGTTTGAATTTTTATTAAGTAATCGCTTTCCACTTATGCATTATTTCACAAATTAATTCATGCCACCCTCATGTTGCCAAGGCTTTATTTTCCATTAAAAGGTTGGGAAATGTTTGTAGATAAATAGAAATGCATAAGGCTTCTGCTTTGCTGTCTTTATATTCATCCCGTTGATAAGTTCTAAAGTACAGCCACTGGGACTTCAAATATATTCCGTCTAATATGTGAAGGAGGAACCAATAGCAAGGAAAAATCCTGCAAAAATAGAACCAGGAAAAAAAGAAGAAAAAGCAGATGGAGGACTCTAAGCACTTCTTACAGTTAATTACTTTTCAAAGAAGAAAATAGGCAATTATGGATATCATTGTTCTTTCTAAAAGAAATGACAAATCTGGGAAAAATAAGGTAGTTATGAATGGAAACAACCATACAGATCAGAGGTCACAGCAGTGTTTTCAAACTTGGCAATTTTAAAATGTGTGGACTTCAAATCCCAGAATTCTCCAGGCAGCATACTGGTTCCCAGACATTATCAAAATGTTTTAAAATGTATCAAAGAATTTTTAAACATATGTGGTTGTTGCTGCCCAGACAACTTTTATTCAGTATTCCTGACTAATTTCTTTTCATCGTGGAGATAATGCTACCTTACCTTATTTTCTACACTTATTTACCATCATGGAAAGATTTCTAATTTTTAAAGCGGTGCTTTAAATATTTAAATATTTTTCAGGCGCAAGGATTTTTCAGGATTTCAATAGGTATAAACTTTGAAAGGTTCTGTAAATCTTATCCAGGTTATTTGCAGAGAATATACTCAGAGAAATATTGATATCTATAAATAGTCTGTGGTTAAATCCCATTGCGCCACAGAGGAAATTTTCACTAAAGCTCTGTTCTTTCAAGCCCTTTGAGATGATAGACCAATGATATTTATCTGGCCATTTCCCTCTCAAAGTAAACTGTCATCCTTCATAATTACTGAGAAGTTTTATAAATGCTGTTCTGAGGATGACACTCTAGAGCAGGGGTGTCAAACTCGCGTCGTCACAGCGTCTTCATGTGACATATCACATTTTTCCCCCCTTCGCTAAACCGGGCATCCAGACTGCGGGCTGCGAGTTTGACGCCCCTGCTCTAGAGATCATGGGAGAATAGGAAATTCCCTCAGAATTTATTACAATATGTTTTTGGTGGTAAATCTTTTATGGTGACATAAAAATGCTCACAGGAACAATAACAGAATAACAGAGTTGAAAGGGACCTTGGAGGCCCAACCCCCTGCTCAGGCAGGAAACCCTGGTTAATTGTTTTAACTGTTGGGAAATGTCTCCTTGGTTCTAGGTTGCTTCTCTCCTTGATTAGCCTCCACCCATTGCTTTTTGTCCTGCCTTCAGGTGCTTTGGAGAATAGGTTGACTCAGTGGTGGAATTCAAATAATTTAACAACCGGTTCTCTGCCCTAATGATTTCTTCCAACAACCAGTTCACCAAACTGCTCAGAAAGTTAACAACCGGTTCTCCCGAAGTGGTGCAAACTGGCTGAATCCCACCACTAGGTTGACTCCCTCTTCTTTGTGGCAGCCCCCTAGATATTGGAACACTGCTAGCTTAAGTTCTCTCTGAATCTTTAGACTTTGCCATTGCAAAGGACCTAAATCAGGACCTAAAATCCTGTGGATTAGAACTTATGCAGTCATTCTTCATGTAGTTTTTACCAGATCTAACGTATAAGCTAGCTATTTATATTGAAGAATAGATTGTGCACCTTGTAATGTGGGCTTCTCTTAATAGAAAGTTCAGGTGGTTTCCACTGATAATTGTATCTCAAATAATATAAATACTTAACTGGGGACAGAATGAGTTGTCATTTTCCCTTAATGTTGAGTTTGTAACACTAAGGACATTTAGTTGACTTAGCTTTATAATTAATCAATTCATCTATCATTTTTTAGCCAGCCAGAACCCTCTGGTAGTGAAAGATTTGGTCAAAATAAGTTGTTATGATTGATGAAGATTCTCAGTCATCCAGGTAGATTTGCCTGGAAGTTGAGCCTTTTGGTTTGAAATGTTTTATTGCTTATCCAAGTCGTTTCTTCAGTCTGAGCAAATTGGCTAGGGGGACTTAAACTGAAGAAGCCACTTGGATAAGCAGAAGAAATGTTTCAACCCCCCCCCCCCCCGCCACACACACACACAAAAAGACCAGTTACCATGACTCAACTTCCAGAGAAGTTCTTATGGAGTTTCCTCCATCGTTGCATTATCTACAGAGTCTATTTTCATATTGAGGCTACAAGAGCGTATAATTAACATTCTAAGAAACATTTGTCTTGTTTCTGTGGCGTTCTTTTATTCTGAGTTTGAACAGTAACAGGATTTGAGTGTGCATTTTGATTATTGACATTTGTATTTTTATTGTACATGCTTGCATTGCTGCGAATCAGTTTTGAGGGGAAGCTATGCCTTTAAAAGCCTTGGGATACTTTCAATAAAAGAAGCCTCATATGGGGGAGGGGGGAATCTTCCTTGTAAAAATTAGTTCTGTTAGAAATTATCCCCATTTCACAAACAATGGACTGTGACATGGTCACACAGACAGCTTTCCATACAAGGGAGGAGGCTCCAATCCATTATATGGCAGACTGGCCATTCCACTGATCACTTGACACCCCAGGCAATCACACATAGCTCCAGTTAGTTATGAAATGCCAGAATGTGTCTTGTGATGCATCATACAACCTTTGTCCTTTCACACTTGCATTGCAAAATCCTATACAAGCAGTGATGGGATTCAAGTAATTTAACAACCAGTTCTCTGCCCTAATGATTTCTTCCAACAACAAGTATGCCAAACTGCTCAGAAAATTAACAACCGGTTCGCCCGAAGTGGTGAGAACTGGCTGAATCCCACCACTGCATACAAGTATGTAAAGGATTTACCAGTATTAATTTATTTGCAGGAGTTATGTGGTTGTCCATCTCATATGATGACTCAAGGTGGCTCACAACAATCCCTAAAAACATGGTTAAAAACAAAAGTACCCTTCTCCCCACCCACTCCATCTCAACCCAATGCTGGATAAATTACATTTGTCATCAAAAAGCACATGTTGTTATTTTCCATCTGCCATTGAGACAGTTGTGGAACATAATGGTTGGGGGTGGTCATTGTACCAAATCAAATTTTGTGATAGCGTATAAAACAACCTTCCCTTTTCAAGCTAAGCTCAACTTCATTTTAATTTTGGGTCTGTAACTGAGGACTGATTGATTGATGTATATGTCTTCAACTATTGGCTGGGTGGTGGTGGTTTGAGAGCATTCTGGTTGGCTGTTGGTTCTTACATCAATAGAATAGCACACAATTCTAGTAAATTTAAATGGAAGAGAAGCTGCCTATTCCTACTTACTTTAGAAAATATATAAGAAAACATAGCATAGTTAATGGAGAAACTTGTCATCTAATCATGCCCTTTATACTTATTCTACTTCAAGGGCATCTTAATATTTATGGACATTGAAATAGTAAAAAAATCTCTACTATGACAATTGGAATTTGACATTGTTATTGAGGAAGTGATAATTTGCAAAGAGTAGAAGGCTTTTAATAGAAATTTTATTTTACACCCCTTCTTTGGTATTTGAAAGGAGAGCTGGCAAGAATTCAGCAATATGATACTGAAAGTATTTTTATCTGCATAACGGCATGAGTAGCAGATATGCAGTTCTGCAACAATACAACTAGCTGAAGTCTTATTTGTCCCTGCCTGAATCCTCAGAGGAAATCAGGTGAAGGAATAAAACAGTTTGCAGCAGATGAGAAATTCCCCCCACCTGATATTTTCTCCCATTTGTAACTCGTTTTGTTGAGGGGTAAGACCTCTTGTGCATTCACAACAACATTTCTCAATTTAGCAGGCTTTCTATGGCAATTGATTTAGGCAGTGTAATAGCTGTGACAGCAATCGGGAGATGTTCCAACCATAAAAAGTAACAAGCCACACAAAAATTGAAGCTACTGACTGTTTTTGTGATAATTGAATTTCATTGAGTTTTAGCAGTAAGCAATAAGCAATTAAAGGTTATCCTCCAAGCACAGTTTGAGGAAATGGTGAAGGAAGAATCATAGGAGAAATACATCCTGAGCATTTACGTTTGGAGGTCATTGGGTTGCACTGAAACAATCTCGTCCCTGGTCTTCTTTCTCTCCAGAAAACTTCCAGAATACAATGTGGTTACAAATCAGAATCTACTTACTCTAAAGCTGCTCCCATGAGTAGCACTGGTGGTTTAATGAGACTACTTTCAGGGCTTATTCTTGTGCCTGAAAAATAGTCCATCGATGCACGAGAAGTTCAGTGTGCCTAATAGTTAGATAGATGGTCCACCAGAAGATGGATTGCACCTTCAAAATCCATCTGTCCACAAGGCAGAGCAATCAAAGAACCACTTCAGTGAATAGTCAACTACAGACCACACTGAACTCACAAATCTATGGTTTTGTTTGTTTTCTTCCTCTACTGTGGCAATACTTCAAAAAGTAGAATGATCCTAAGAGTTTGGGTTACCAAGATGCAATTTCAGCATTCTGAGAAAAACAACATGGGGGTAACATTATTTCATGGATTATTAGCCAAGTCTAGGTTGCATATTATTTGGTCTTAAAACAATTGAAGATGTTACAATCTGAAGAGACATTGATGTGGGGTTTTTTTATTTCCAACAAACCCATCTGCCCCCGAAAAGTAGCTAGACTTAAAGAACAAAGTGGGCATAGTGTATAGGAAAATCCATGCATATAGAGCAAGGGGAAGAAGGGGTGCTGGTGTCTAACACCAACATTCATACTATCCTGCTGGAGGTGTCCTCGAGGTCTCCATTCTCACATTCATGGCCCTGACTTCCAGGCTGTCTGACTGTTGCTGTTCCCCTGGAGAAAGACTTCAATACAGGCAGGTCATTGTATTGCCTTTACTAATTCTTGTAAACCCTTTCCCTTTTATGCATATATCTGAAACCTCCATGGGACAGAATAGGAAATCCTGTCCCCAGGTAATAAGGCTTTAAACCAGTAGCTCCTATTTTCCCCTTTTAATAAGGATTATCAGGCCTATGTGATTTCCAAGTATATGGTCCTCACTTATACACAGAACACTGGCGTAATCAAAAGGATTTTTAATTTTAATAAAAGCAACCCGATAGGAACTGTAAAAAGTACTTGAATCGTAACACATTACTGAAAGGCAAGATCTGCATTGCAAAAATCACTATACGATCTTCCGTGAACAGTCTGAGCAGGCAAAAAGAAACGCTAAGGATTGGAGTAAATTCAAAATTGCCTCAACTTGAAGATGCAGCGCGAAAGAGAATTTTTTAAAAAGTTATGCCACTGAATAAATAATCCCTTGACGATTTTATTTTCTTTATTCCTTCTTCTCCCAGGTTTTCTAAGTCCAGGGTCTGAATCCTCAGGTCCAGTCACAAAAATCTCTTCAGGAGCCTTGTCCTGCAGAAGTTCCTCCAAACAACATCTCTCTCAAAACCAAAAAAAAAAAAACAACAACAAAAAACCCAATTAACTTTGCATCTTTCAACTCCTTTTACCTTCTTAAGGAAGGAAGGAAAGGTCTCTGCATTTTTTTTTTAAAATTTGATTTATATGCCGCCCTTCTCCGGAGACTCAGGGCGGCTTACAATGTGTTAAGCAATAGCCTTCATACTTTTGTATATTTATACAAAGTCAGCTTATTGCCCCCACAAACTGGGTCCTCAATTTACCTACCTTAGAAAGGATGGAAGGCTGAGTCAACCTTGAGCCTGGGGAGATTCGAACTAGCAGTAATTGCAGGCAGCTGGTGTTAATCACAATGCTATCAGTCTGCTGAGCCACCAGGCCCTTTTGACGATAACTAAAAAGTTCTTCAAGTTCTTCAACTCTCCTACTCAAAATTAAGAGTCACTTTAACTCCACAACGACACACTTTTTATAGGGTTAGCATCATTTTGGTTCCTTCACGGCAACCGTATGTGAATAATTTATTCCAGAAGACACCATTTCAGTATCTGTCAAAGTTACCTGGGCTCTTATTCTACGTAGTTCCTGCCTAGGCTTCCAATAGCCAATTGGACAGGTCAAGCTGCTGTTGAGGGTTGACTGCTTTCTGTGGCCAGCAATTAAGATTCATGACACAGCTTTATATTGATTTATATTTCTACAAGTGAAAAGATGAGAAGATGAATGTGAAGCAGAGAGAAGCAAACAGTTTTAAGTGCCTTTTGGTGCTGATTAGGAATATTGCTTTATGCGTAATGTTTATGATGACACAGACTGAAAATATTTACTTTTCTCTAAGAGGAGATGCCTGTTTTCCAGAGCCTTGCATTATTCCTTTGGGAAAAATATGTCGGAACAGTCAGGGATCATTTGGTCAAGGGCAAAGAGGAGTTCTTTGTTTTCCTTACTTTTGTTACGTGATACTTTTGTGTATCAGGTAATATAGCAAAGTCCTCTGTCATGGGCTTCAATTCTTTGCTTCATTCCCGGGATGATATCCCAATTCAGTGAGGCCAGGATAATTTTTTCCCATTTTTGGGGGGATCTAGAAAGAAATCTTAAACAATCCTTTAAATCACTCCATCCAAAATAAGGAACATCCTTTAGCAGATACATTTGAGAGTTTCTAGTACAGGTAGTCCTTGACTTACAACAGTTCGTTCTGTTGTATGTCTAAGTTACAAGAGGACTGAAAAAAGTGACTTAGGAACATTGCAGCATCCCCATGGTCACATAATAAAAATTTGGATGCTTGGCAACTGGTTCATATTTATGATGGTTGCATTGTCCTAGGATCATGTGATCTCCTTTTGAGACCTTCTGGTAAGCAAAGTCAATGGGGAAACCAGATTCACTGAAACACCATGGTGCTAACTTAACAACTGCAGTTGTTAAGTTAACAAGAATGGCAAGAATGGTCGTAAAATGGGGCAAAAGTCACTTAACAAATGTCTCACTTAGCAACAGAAATTTTAGGCTCAATTGTGGTGATAAGTTGAGGAACACCTGTATAGGTTGCAACAAGGATGGTCAACATTCAAGTTGCAGACTACAAGTTCAAGTTCTCCTGTCTGTCTGTCTGTCTGTCTGTCTGTCTGTCTGTCTGTCTGTCTGTCTGTCTGTCTGTCTGTCTGTCTGTCTGTCTGTCTGTCTGTCTATCTATCTATCTATCTATCTATTATTGTTTTATTGATGAAATTTGTTGAAACAAAATTCAGCAGGGCTATTTTACTCATTCAAGATAATAAGGAGTGAAAAAGTTTATTGTATCTATTTAGTTTGCCCCAATTCCCACCTCCCAAAAGGTCAATCGTTTCAAACAATCATTTCAACCCCCCTTTTCTTTAGATACCGTAAAGTTATTGTTTTCGAGGCAATTCTTTTTAAGTGGGGCCTGCAGCCACCACAAAGTTGTGATGATACAAAGAGCCATTTGCATTCTCTCAAGTCAATGAGAAGGAAGCAGCACAAATGCATCAGTTATTTTTAGAAATTTCCCAATTTCTGGTTCCAGCTTCCTTCCATTTTTTTCATTGTGAAATTGAGAAAAGTTTAGGTGAGAGGACCACCTAAGGAATATTGCTACGTTGTCCCCTTGAGTAAAGTTACTTATGGTATTGATGTTTGCCATAGCCAATCTGAAATAGATAATACAGGCTCAATCTTAGTTTGTAATAAGTAACCATTTTGGCATTTAAGACTTTCAGCTTTTTTTTCTTTAAAGGTGGGGGTCTGCCCTATAGAACTATGATAGAGTAAGAAAAGATTGCCATCCCTCCCTGCATATGAAATGCAATTTTGTTCAATGAGACTTTTTAAAACCATTCCCAACAAGTCACAAAGGCATAGAAATACTTAAATAGCAAAACACACAAAAGCCTTCCTTTTCACTCGGGTGCTTGTGCACAAAATAATTTCCTCCAAATAGTTAACTAAGCCACTTTTCTATATTCATGGGCTCTGCTGAGTTACCTTGAAAAAGAAGGAAACCTGCTATGAATTTAAATATAATTCATGGTAATGGATTTGGGACAGCACTTAATCAACCATGTGCCTTGCCTCTGTACAAATAAATTAGTTTTTGTATGAGGGGGATAAGCCAGTTATGGAGTGCCCAGCCAACGCTGCATTTGTGGGAAGGGAAAGAAAAAGAGGAAAAGCAGAAACAAGCTTGGCAGCCATGCTTTTCCATTTTCCCATGAAACTTTCACACAGGCATCCACATGGAACCGGGAGGGAGAATACGCTCCCCTACTCATTCATGCAGTAAAATGAGGCAGCATTTTGACAAACAGGCCATTGGATATGAACATCCAATACAAGCCCTCTGAACTTTCTCTTTGGTCTAAGACTGATTGACCTCAACCAAAAATGGTTGAGTATTGCCCTACCCAAAAATGCATGGGCAATAGAGGGGCTCTGCAGCACAGGAATTGAAAGACCCGAGTCCCCGCATGGCACAAAACTGGTGAAGGTGGGAAACGTGGCTGCCACCACCTTTCCTCCTTCTCTCTGCTTAGAGTTAGATAAGGGTCAACAGCCCTCAAGGAGGGCTGGACTTTGTTTGCTTGTGGCTACGAAAGGATTCTAGGCTAATTCCCCTTTTTACTCCATTCCCCAAGTTTGGCCAACCCTTCTACAATATGCTGTTAATGATATGCAAATCAATGGCTGCCACCCATAAGGGAAAAAGGGTAGAAATTTGAGTTGTCCAGTATTGGGTCAAAAGAGAAGGGAAAACAAATCCTTCAGGTTTGTCTTTCTTCTCCAAAATCCTTACAGTTCAAAAGGAAGAGTGGGGGTCCTGAAATGCTAAGAAAGGCAATTTTTAGTGTTAGGTTGCTCCGTACGCAACCTGGTAAAGATAGTCAGTTTTACCAATAGTGGTGAAGACAGCAGGCTAGTAATCAGGAGACTGTGAGTTCACCTAAACTCTCAGGGTTTAGGCCCAAAGCCAGCTGGGTGACCATGGGCCAGTCATTTTCTCTCAGCCCTAAGAATGAGACATGGACAAGACACTTCTGAAAATTTTGTCAATTAAACTCCAGGGATTAGTCCAGGCAGTGGCCAGGAGTCAACATTGTCTCAAAGGGAGAAAAAATTCCAGTTGGTGGCGATACAAGAATATAATGGAAATCCTGCACCAATTTACCACCAATCCAGACAAATTCAATGGAGTGCTTTATTTTTTGTCATCTGTATTGCCCTTGATCTTAAAACTGGTGACTGTTTGATTTCATTTACATATATTGCTTGTACAAAAAAAGTCCGTATGATCTTTTTTTCCTTGAACAACCATTTGCATTTATATGGAAGCAGCAAAGAACATTTTGGAAGATTAGAGAGGGAGAGAAACACAGCAAGAAATGAGTTGGGTGATCACAGTCTTAGACCAGAACGTAGGAGATCTAGGTTTTACAGCTCCCCTCCCCCGAAGCACAGGTTTCATTGGGGGGGGGGGTGCTTTCTAGCTGAGTTACACAACATGTTTACTGAAGTAATCCATTTTCTGATATACTGCACTAACCATTTGGCTTCACTTAGCAGAATGGTTTAACTCACGCTGAACCATCAAACATTAACCAAAATGAAAATTAACAAAGTTTCATGTTGTGCAGCATCTAAAGGGGCTACTAAATAATCACACAATCCTGGTTTTGAAAAGGACTGAATCTCCTGATGATCAAATGACTTGACTTGAGGCTTACAACTTCACAGGCCTTGACTTGACTCCACTGTTTCCAGGATCAAACAATTCTATTTTGGGGTAGTTGCTTTCTCTGCAACTGACACAACTTTTCTCTGTAGAGAAATTGACAGGTCCAGCTGGGTTCTTGCTAATTAATTCCAGTCAATTATATCTCAGCTTGCTTGGCTTTTGCTACGAAAGGCTGATGCACATGTGTAAATCAAGTTTCTCTTTCTTCAAGTCTCCACCCTCATTTCTCATGGACGCTATAAAGATGAAATGTGGGAGAAGAGCATATGCTTCCTTTTAGCTTCTTAAAGAAAAACTGGGTATGAATAGAGTCTGAGTATAAATACAGTAATTTATAAAGATGTAATGCATTCTTAAAAATACCACTTGAACAGAATCTTTGTTTTGTTTATAAATCTCACAGCAACAGAAGGCAGCCTATGGAAATTACCTTCCCCCATCCCCCCATGTATTTATCACAGAGTTATAAGCATTTTTGAACCTGTAAATTCTTCTAGAACTTCCAACTAATGTAGAAGTAATTGGGTGGGACTTTCAAGCCTTCTGAGATAGTGCAGATAAGAAGCACACCCAGAAGAACTAGCTCTAACTTTATTATAAGGTTATATGAACAGAATATTTCAAGTCTGAAGGTACATCTCTTCCCCCTCGCCTCTACAGTCCAAGAAGATAGGGAGGGTTCCTTCTGAGATGTTTGCCATGCCCATGCTCTTTCTGTGGACTCAGCAGCCACTTGTCTGACCATTGTCTACTCTGCGGTGCTTCCCCCCACCCCCACTTTCTCCTAAAGTCATTCCCACACACCATTACACTTTCACAATTGATTCTACCCACATGTTTTGGGTTTTTAAGCAGAACATAACACAAAGGTATGAGGCCATTGTCTCTGTTCTAACATCACATAATTAATAACTATAAAAGAGTTGGAAGGGACCTTGTAGGTCATCTAGTCCAACCTCCCACCTAAGCAAGAGACCCTACACCATTTCTGACAGATGGCAGTCCAGTCTCTTCTTGAAAGCTTCCAGTGATGAAGCTCCCACAACTTTTGAAGGCATGCTGTTCCATTGGTTGATTGTTTTCATTATCAGAAAACCTCTCCTTATTTCTAGGTTGAATCTCTCCTTGATCAGTTTCCATCCATTATTCCTTGTGTGGCCTTCAGGTGCTTTGGAAAATAGTTTGACCCCCTCCTCTCTTTTACAGCCCCTCAATATTGGAACACTACTATAACCCTAATTATTTAATTAGGAACTAAGGTAACATAGAGTCAAGCAACAGTGCCAGTCATCAGATTATCTGGGAATTATAGTTGAAAACATGGAATTTCTCAGACTGCTTATATTTACCATAACTAAAAAAAAAACCATCCATGTGGAGGTACTTCATGAAAGCATGATATGGGCACCATATAATTAAGACATTATAATACATCTTGAGAAAGTTATATAAACTCAGCTTTCATTTTTTATATATTTTATGGATGTCAGCTAGCCAAAAAGTGTATCAGAGTTTTTGGTGTCTTTGTTTCAGTTAACTAATCATTACCATGATCCCTCAGGGTATATGCCTTTAAACTCATCTGTAAATCTTTATGTTCCAGATTTAAGATGTTCTGGAATACAAATACTTCAAAGAATTTACAGCTTCAGTACTTTACCAAGGGAACTACTCTTGCTGCAATCTTAACCTTAATGGGAGGCAGGATAGTATAGAACAGGGATCTCCAACTTGGCAACTTTAAGACTTGTGGACTTTAAATTCCAGAATTCCTCAGTCAGCATAGAACATCTAAGGAAAAAAATTAACTGTGTTCAGCTATTGCACTGAACCACAATTGGCTGGGATCATCCATCATACGGAACACAAACTAAATACAACATACAAAACCAAAATCAGATTAACCAGGCTATGGCTTCATGCAATGTGTGAGAAGCCCATTTTATTTTACTTGGGACCATGCAATTATCTCAACCAGCCATTTGGATCTGCTAGGAAGTCTCCTGGTCTGAATCAGTCAAGATAAGCAATCTGAAACAAACTCTAGATGGAGAAATAGATGGGAGATAGATAGAGTCACAGGATCCCTTATGTCAATGATATACATTCCTCCAGTCCTCAAGATTGGCAGAAAAGTACACCGAAGCACTGGTCAGGCATCCAGTGTGTTAATGCTTCTGCATAAGGCAGAAGGCTGGTGCCTCCTACAACCCAAGGCAAAATGGCTGTGGAGAGCAGTTCCCAGCATCCAGAGGTGAAGGGAGCAATAATCAAAAGTGACCAGTTGGACTTGGGTGGATTCTAGCCACTGGCTGAATCATCACCAATACAATCAGTGAAGAGTCATTGTACATATTCATGAAAAGGGAAAAACTCTAAAACTGGAACAGTTGAAGACAAACTGAACCTGCCTTTGCCAGAGGCTGATGAAGAGGCAAAGGCAATATCATGCAAACAGGTCCTTTAGGCCATTTTCTTAGTGGACATGAATCAGAGACTTCCATCTGTTTGCATCTGATCTGATGTAACAGGATTTGCTTTAAAATGTCATGCCAAGGGGAAGAGAATTACAGAGAAATGGTCAGGGGCAGAGTGTGATGTTGTTACACTTCCTCACAATGTAGCCTAAGGGACATTTGTGATGGTCCTGTCTTGCCATATACCATCATCTCTCCAGCAGATTGTAATTGTCTGGCTTCCTATCTTTCATTTGGTGTCCAAAGGGTGACATCAAAAAGGACCCTCCTCCTCCCCATCTATGTTTTTTGCCATTTTCTGTTAAGAGAAGTTTTGCTCTCAAGAAATTGCTAAGGGATTTCTTCTTCTACGAAAGTCAGAGAAATCTCACTCCCAGTTTCTCTACTGGCATATTTGATGGAGTGTTTCCACCAAATTGGTGGGCTTCATAGGATCTATGCTATAACCTGGAATCCTTCATTGTGCAACCCAGAGAAAATCAGACTCTGATTTTCCCTACTCTGCTTTTTCAAAGATTATTTGGATAGTAAAGGAAATTAAAAGCATCTATCTCCAAATGATCTCTTTTGCAAAAATCACAAAATAGCCTGTAGGCCAGGGGTGTCAAAATCGCATCATCATGGCGTCATCACGTGATGTATTGCGACTTTTCCCCTTTCGCTAAACCGAATGTGGGCGTGACCAGTGTGTGACGCATCCGGCCCACGGGCCATGAGTCTGAAAGCCCTTCATTCTTCAAACATACTGTATAAGATTCAATGACTGCAGCTTATTGCCTTGCTTGTAAATTAGGCCTACAGTATTCTACCTGGAGTGCAAAATCCAGATGAGGACAAGAGGGCAGCAAAGAGTTTTCTGAATCTCTTTGCTGCCACCTACTGGTTATGGTTCCAGCCCAGATTCGGCAACCTTCTTTTTGATTGACCACATGTGCTACAAGTCATTTTGCAAACAAGAGATCTCTCCTGACAGCCATTACCTTTGAGTGCCTACAATATACTCATAAAATGCCGAATATTGTATGCTCAGAATAATGTGGAATGCCTGGTATAGCACATAATATAGGAATGGAGCTTATCTGCCAGGCAACCGCCCTGTTTAGCAACTCAGAAATGAGATTCCACCTGAAATGAAAGAAAACCAATTTGTAATCTTTCACACACCTACCTGAGAGAAGCTCACCTGTAAGTCAATTGGATTTATTTTTCAATAGACATGTACATTACTTGTTGTTAGATGCATATGAATATACAGACATTTACTGAATATTCTATTTTTATAGGTGTGCTTTTGCTGCAAATTTGGGTTTGGGAGAAATCAATATATATATTTCAAATGTTTCAGACTTTTATTTCAAACTGTGGTCCTTTTGAATGCATTGTGTTGTTTTCTGTCAGCATCATAAATGCATCTCAAGTGCATTTGATCCTAAAGGGACTCTTGTCAGTAAATTCTGTTTTGTTAAACACTTCTGCCAATGTTTCAAACGTTGACTTTAAAAAAATAAATAAATTAGAATAAATACAGGAGTAGAATGCTGTGTAAATGTCAAAAGGGCAGACTAAACCTGCAGGGCACATTTTTTTTTCCTGCTGATTCTCCTGCATCTTTTTGGCTTATTCATAGCACAGGTGCACAAAGAAAAAAAATAATCTCTTCCATGTGCCAGGTGGAGAAGGGGAACAGTTACTAATCCTATGATTTTTTTAAATAGGAAGACTAACGTTTTTAAGCATTTTCAGAAATACCACCCAAATGAGGGAGAGAGAGAGAGAGAGAGAGAGAGAGAAATCCTCAAACGCAGAGGTAGAGAACTTTGCAGGCCTCCAGATATTACTAAGCTTTATCTTCCAAGGGACACTTGGCAGATGGCAAATGCCAAGCAGTTGTGGCTCAACAACTTCCTGAAAGCGGTAGATTCCTCCTGCTGAAAAAGGCTTGAGCCTAACGATACCATGTTGTGTATACTGCATTTAATTGTAAAATACAGGGTATTACTTAATCCTTACTGTGATCTTGTTTATCACAATGGTGTCCTTCAAAAGAAGTGACTTTTACTCTTTTGGGAGACATACAGCATATCTTCTTTCTCCAATTACTTTATAACATGGTTTGAAGCAAGCTTTATGAGGTGATGACTTGAAGGGTGCCTTGATATTATCTTTGTGGCTAATAAAAGAGAATTTACTGACAGTTCCTTCAAGATCAAATGGATGATGCAGTCCTCATCACTGCATTTCTTTTCACTGAACAATCCCATTGATATATTTAAGAACAGTTTTAAAGGTTTTTTTAAAATAAAGATTACAAAAAGATAGTATAATGTGTATGCACATGCAACTTTGAGTCAGTTTTGATTCTAGCAACCCCTGGACAAGCTTTCTTGGCAAGATATAAGAAGTGGTTTGCCACTGTTTCTTTCCTAGGGCTGAGAGAAAGTGACTGGCCCAAGGTCCCAGCTGACTGTGCCTAAGGCAGGACTAGAACTCACAGTCTCCCAGTTTCTAGCCTGGTGTCTTAACCATTACACCAAACTGGCTGTCATAGCTATAACTTTTTTTTTACAACCCTTTAACCTCTTTATTCAGGGTGGAGTTGGGGAGATTGAGCGGAGCTGAGTTTTTACTGGCGAAATGCCTTTCGTGACATCTATGCTGAGAGAGAAACATCTGTCGCTGCCTAGAATTGAACTCTCAACCTTCCAAGTGGGAGGTGAGCATCTTCACCTCTAGGCCACTGCGCCACTCAACTGTCATAAATATAACTACTAGATGTAAATTAAGATGCATTGTTTGTTTGCTTGTCTGATTAATATAGTAACCGATTCAGTATGACTCAAGGTGGTATACATCACTAAATAATAATAAATCCCATAAAACTACTTATAGAAAAGCATAAAAGCATATATCAAAGTGGAAATATAAACCCATAAAGGGCCAGGAAAATTCTAATCCAATAGACTGTTCCACTCCCAGATCCAATGTCTGAGGACATTGACATAGAGCCGTGGTGGCACAGTGTTTAGAATGCAGTATTGCAGGCTAACTCACTGCTCACTGCCAGCAGTTCAATTGTGATTGGCTCAAGATTGTCATTGTCTTCTATTCTTCCGAGATTGGTAAAATGAGGACTCAAGATTGTTGGGAGCGATATGCTGACTCTGTAAATCACTTAAAGAGGCCTGTAAAGCACTGTGAAGTGGTATATAAAGTCCCATTGCTACTGCTGAGGAAAAAACCAGATTTTGAATGCTTCCTGAAAGATGAATAAGATTAGGGCCAACCAAATCTCAGTGGAGATTCTAAAGTTCTAAAGATGGAGAATAGCAACAGAAGAGGCATGTCTCCTGGGTACCACCACATGAGTAGTAGAGGTTACGGTCAGTGGTGGGATTCAGCCATTTCGCACCACTTCGGGAGAACCGGTTGTTAACTTTCTGAGCAGTTTGGCAAACTGGTTGTTGGAAGAAATCATATGGGCAGAGAACCAGTTGTTAAATTACTTGAATCCCACCACTGGTTATGGTCCTTTCATATCTTATTGAATAGGCAGAGATCAATCCTCCAAATAGTCAGGCCTTGTGCTAGAAAGGGCTTTGTAGGTAGGAACCAGCTCCTTGAATTGCACCTGGTTATCAGGGCAGCTTGTCAGCTAGAGGTATTTACAATGGCATACTGAGGTATATTCATAACTACTCACTCTGTTGCATTGTGGACCAGATGAAGTTTTGAGTGATCCCCAAGTGTAGCACTATGTAGAACACACTGCACAAATCTTATTGCATGACCTGAATTTTTGCAGAAGAGGGAAGTTTAATGGTAAATGTTTGCTTGTGAGGAAGTTAGATAAATTTCATGCCTGCCCTTTGGAACATCCTGCCCCCCTAAGGTGAGATCTGTTTCCATACTCCAGGGCCAGAAGACCTGGCTCTACCAGTTGGCTTGGCTCCCCAAAAGGGTGCATCATACTGGAGGTGGCTAATACATTAAGAGAAGATCCCACATCCTCCTGTGTGCATCCTGCTGTCTTCCTCCCCATTTTTTAAATTGCAATTTCTGATTGTTATTAGGAGTATTTATTGTTCAAGGTTTTATTGGCTTTTAATGTTTGTAAGCCACCTAGAGTCACCTCTAACCAAGATGAGTGGCATACAAATCAAATCAAATCAATCAAAAGACACATGAAATATTGAAATAAAAATAACTGCAATATTGTACTAGAGAACCAGTGGGTCCAACATAATACAAAGCAGCTGTATGTAGAAAGAAGGCAGTCAAAAGGAGCCATAAATGTTTAAATGGATAATACCATTTGGGGAATACAAGGGCAAAAACGTGTACCAAAATATAGGTGGTCCTCAGTTTAGCAGTCACAATTGGGACTGGAACTTCATCACTAAGCGAGGTGATTGTTAAGTGAAGTCTCATTTGATTTTATAACCTTTTTTGCCACTGTTGTTAAGTGAATCATAGGGTTGGTAAGTGTCTCAGGTTTCCCCCTTGCTTGTCATAAACCAATTGTGAATATCAGAAATGGGGATCACATGACCTGGGACACTCAACCATCATAAATACAAGCCAGTTGTCAAGTGCCAGTATCACAATCACATGGCCACACTGCAATGTTCATAAGAGTGAGATCTTGTCATAAGTTACTTTTTCAGCACCCTCGTAACTTAACTTTAAACAGTTGTGAAATGAATGGTTGTAAGTCAAGAACTACCTATAGAGGAAACCAAACGATGAGGCAATATGTCAACTGGAAAGCAAACATCTGTTTAGAACAGCTAGAATGAAGAAAATAGAGAAGGGTTGAAAAATAGTTTGTAGATTGGCATTGATAAAAAAGACAATTTGTTTATGTTTTTGTAATTTTTTACAGTTATTTTGATTCAAATGTTTCATGGGTCTATTTTTTTTCTAATGCATTGATCTATAATCTGATCTATAATCAGATTGCCCATCAGCTTACCATCTCTTTGTTTTACCTATGAACAGGAATGCAACTGGCAACATGACTTTGTCACAGCTAAATAGTCTACACATTCTGGCTGCTGGATCTCACAAGGATCTCCCAGGATCCAAGAATCTCCCAGGAAGAAATTAAAACAACGGTTAATGTTGTATTGTTACACCATACAAAATAAAAAAATGAGCAAGTATTATTTTATTGTTTTGCAGAAGAGCTTTTTTCCAAATTAAAGTCGTATTAGTTAACCCTGACCTGAAATTATGCTAATATATTTGCATGTGGATTTGCAGTGTGAATTAAGGACAACAAAATATCTTGACTTTACCAATTTTAAATGGAGAATAGGGATTTCTTATTTCAGCTTTCCTAAACTTCATCAAAAAGAGAAATGGAAGCTGTTAGAATTTAGTGAAATAATATGCTGGCAGGAAGTATATGTAGACATATAATACTTCTGCTTTTATACTAAGATGCTTAAATGCTATGTAGAATTTATTCAAGCAAATTTATATAATTATAGCCTTGATAGAAAACCACATCAGCAAAAGCAGTGATGTAAACATTGTTCATAATTGTAATTCATGAGATATAAAGAGAAACAAGCGTAGGCATATGGGATCAGAACTCCATTATTATTTATTAGATACATGATAGAGCTTAAGAGGATAGTTTATCGTCCATCTTCATTCTTGACTGGTATAAAATTAGATAAAGTACTTACATTTTCTATATGGAAGCCTTGATTAACTTATACTGAGGGATATTTTTTTTTTCATTTAGTCTGTCTGTGAGTTTTGTCGGATTTTTTTTTTTTATTAAGAGAACAATTGTAGTAGGAAGATCTCCTTTTTTGGTGGTCTATCACCATAATAAATCTTTGATTAACTGATATCCCCTGGCAGACATTCAACAAAATGCACATCGATGGTGTCAGCTTTCCAGGTGCTAGCCGGTTGCTGGGTTACTGGCTCCTCCTCTGGCCAGCCACCTGTGAGAATGTCCTTGGCTCCCACAGGAAAACTTTATTGTTTTGGCTACAAAACCCCATCTAACTATTTTCCCCCTCCAACTGCTGTGTGGCAACCCTGAAGCCTCCAAGATGGCTTCAGCCAGGTTCACTTTAGGGTTGACAGATGGGACTAAAATACACTCCCACAAAATGGCCTGAGAAAGTTTGATGCTACCAAAGAGGTCCACAATCAACTGGTCAGAATCCAAGGATCATTGACTCCCTGAAGAAAACTGTCACCATCCACAAATGGGTTTCATGAACAACTGCTTATATAAATTCATTTCCTGCAGAGAGAGGAGGGAGGTTTAGTCTGAGATTTTGGTATGAAAATACTCAAATGAGGCACACGGACATTGCTCATTTTCTGGCACTCGGACATCTACAAAAGAAAGTGGCACAATCTCTCTCTCTCTCTGTCTCTCTCTCTCTCATCATGGATTTTTGGATTCCAGGTGAAGTGTTTTGGCTTCAGGCCAACTGGCAACTGCAGGCTAAATCCAATTTTTATGCAAGACACTTATTGAAGATGCAACCTCCCTTGGCACCTATGAAATGTTTGAACCACTTCAACAAACGTCAAGAAGTGGATGAGGGGAAGAGTCTTCAGAGGCTGCCTTGAGTCTGTTCTTCACCTGCCCTGTTGCTAGTGAAATGAGTTCCAATGTCTAGTTTTCTTCTTCGAAACACAATAAATATCTCTTTAGCACGAAGCTCATATTCTGCATCCACAGAATCCACAACAACAATATTGCAAACACACTTTCCTTTTTAATGGGACATTCTACCATGGGGGACATGGTGGCTCAGTGGCTAAGACACTGAGCTTGTTGATCAGAAGGTCAGCAGTTCAGTGATTCGAACCCCTAGTGCCGCGTAATGGGGTGAGCTCCTGTTACTTGTCCCAACCTCTGCCAACCTAGCAGTTCCAAAGCACGTAAAAAATGCAAGTAAAAAATAGGGACCACTCTGGTGGGAAGGTAACAGCGCTCCCGGCGCCTTCGGTATTGAGTGATGCCAGCCACATGACCATGGAGACGTCTTTGGACAGCGCTGGCTCTTTGCCTTAGAAACAGAGATGAGCACCACCCCTAAAGCCAGAAATGACATGTGCAGGGGAATGCATGTGCAGGGGAACCGTTATCTTTACCTACCTACCATTTAAGTGTTCCTTATTTTTTTGGCACTCAGCTGATGGTCAGCAACATCTCTCAGAAGGGCTCCTGCTGAATTCAAATTTCCAAGACATTTCTAGCAAAGAGACACATGTCTTTGTACTCCCATCTTCCACTTCTAAATTGTGTCAAATCTCTTCTGAAGCTCCTCCAAAAACAGATCTGAGGGATGAGGGGTAAGACAAGAATTGGTGGTTGTCCGTCACTACTCCAGGAGGCAGCCACTCTCCCTTCAATTGGCAGAAAATTCTACCTGACATGAAATTTCCCTCTCCCATAACTGAATTCCTGTCCAACCTCTATTGCTGCTGTTCTGAATCACTACCAGTTCCTACTAGCCTGGCTACATCTGTACAGAGATTGATCAGCTTCTTCAGATTATTTGCTCCTCCTCCCCCCCCCCCCAGGAAAAAAAAGGGGGAAACCAGAGTAGCGACAAATCATGAGATGGGTGGCATATTAAATAAATAAACAGACAAATAAGGAAAACATCTGTCCTGCACCTAGAATAGAACAGATCTGACTGGAGGACCTGTGCATCATCTCCACTCTCCTCCTTACATTCCTCCTCCGATATCCATTTTGTTGAAAGCTGAATTGTACAATTTTTAAAATAAAAAGCAGAGCTGAATTTCAAGCAGCACTTTTATTTTGATCTTCCTTTCCATGCCATTTCCCAAATTCATCTATGTTCCACTTGGGAGGCAATGTGGGAAAGGATGGTAGCTTGATAGCAATAGCAATAGCACTTAGACTTATATACCGCTTCATAGTGCTTTTACAGCCCTCTCTAAGCAGTTTACAGAGTCAGCATATTGCCCCCAACAATCTGGCTCCTCATTTTACCCACCTCGGAAGGACGGAAGGCTGAATCAACCTTGAATTGCTGAACTGCAGCTAGCAGTCTGCTGAAGTAGCCTGCAGTATTGCACTCTAACCATTCCAGCTTTGTGCTAAACTGGTAAGAACCATAATGTATTTATATTATTGACAGCTGAGTAATATTGTGCTATTTGGATAGGCCAGCGCTTCAGTTTAGTGGCCACTCTGACTTTTTCCACCATTCCATAAAGGATGTTAATGTGGCAGCATACATGTGTTTTAAGAGGAAAGTGTGTTTTCGACAGGGAACTCCTTCTGAGAGGGAACTCTTGACATATAGTTAGAGCAAGGTTGCCAGGGAAACATAGAGAAACCATAGTTCTTGCACAAACCTTACTAGCACAGCATTGCTGTGTCCAGTGTATTTCAAAGGACAAAAGCAGAATGATGAGGAGGCTGGCCGGGAACTAGAAGGATGATATTATTTTTTCTGTTTAGAAAAAATAATAAGTAATTTCAATGGAGGCTTATCTGTTTGTTTAATCAGAAAAATAAACAAACAATACACATGATGGTGAAAATAATCAATTTGTGTTATCAGTTAAATTTTGCAAACACGTATGTATAGGCATATGCATACATACATATTTTCTGGTTAAAATTTGCCAAACAGTGTGTCTTTAACATTTAGAAAAGGCAGAGCAGCATGTGGTTTTAAAAGTTCTTTTTTTCCAGCATTCACAGCATTGATTTCAACAACTGTATAAAAATATCAGCATATAAATAGTTAATCTTGTTAATTCTTGCTTTGTTAATCTTGTGCACACCTATTCTAAGGTAATTTCTACTATGTTCAAATGTAGATATGATTGCAAAAGTACAATTGCTTTTTCTAATTTATTTGTTGCGGGTTCTAATGTAAACATCAGGGACAAAGTACCCTGCTCTTAAATCTAGACTATTTCCTGGTATTGATTTGTTTTTCAGTGCAGGTAGTTTTTGACTATGACAATTGGAACTGAAACTTCCATTGCTAAGTGATGCAGTCATGTCCAATTTTATAACTTTTTTGCTGCAGTCTTTAAGCAAAACTGGCTTTCCCATTGACTTTACTTGTCAGAAGCCCCCTCGGAAAGTCTTAAATGATGATCATGTGACTGCAGGATGCTGCAACCATTGAAAATACCTGCCAGTTGCCAAGTGCCTGAATCATGATCGTGTGACTGTGGGGAAGTATGAGGAGCAGTTGTAAGTCACTTGTTTTCAGCACTGTCATAACTTCGAGCAGCTGTTACACAAATGGTCATAAGTGGAGGGCTACCTGTAAGATCGTTTAGAATTGTTCCATTAGAATTGTTTCAGAATCACTTTGCATAATATATATTGAAAAGAATAGTATATGTATTATAGTAATAATGCAGATGCTATTTCTTTTGAATATTATGCAACTTTTAAATACAATACTGGAAAATACTGGTACATAGAACAGGTTTTTGATACAATGAGCTCTGGCCTTCAAGCTACCATCCAGTTTCTTTCTGATCAATATAATTTATTAACTAATATAAACATCAGGCTTTGCAGTGATCTGGATGCCAGGTGGAAGCTATGCTTTGAAATGGGAGTACTTGTTGGTCTCTCTCATGGGAGTAGACAACAGGTGTTCCATGTACAGCCTCATGTATATTAAATCACTTTTCCACTTCAGGTCCAGGTTACTGCACATCCCAATCAATACACTGGTTTTTATTGGGAAAAAAATACCTGCTAGCAACAGAAACAGCAATTCAGCAATTCAGTTAGTAGAGAGACTTTTCTATGTCAGAATAAGGTTCATTAAAGGTTCCTAAATAATTATGAGATTATAATTTGGCAGGAAAATAAACAGTACTTCTTGCAGAAGGACCATCGAAACATTACATTTTTCAGATTTTTCAAGCAGCCCTGTTATCGAGCTGTAGATATGTGAAATGATTATGTACAAATAAACCTAAAAATTTTGAATTAATAAAGCTCACGTGGCTCTATAAATATATAATTTCAGACTACGGTACAAGAAATTGAAATCCAGTCCTTCTATTTCACATCCCATGCTCCCTTATCATAAATCAATATGGGGAAGAAGATTGAGAATGTCCACTTGCTATGTCTCAATTCAGAGAGAGAAACAATTTACTTTGAATAAAATAATGTAAAATCGTGCATCACACAGAAGAATATTTTATTGTTGCATGGTCTTCTTAATCAACACAGTTTAGTTAATCTCTGCTAGATAACTCAAATTTATAACAATTGGAGTTCTCTAAAATAAACTTTTACTGATGGTGAAATAATTAAGGAAGAAAAAGCATTAAGGCATGTGCATCACAAATGATATTGACAAAAATGTCCCTTTCTTCTTCAGATTGTCTTCAACTGAATATTTTTGCAGAGATGCCTGACAGTTAAAATACAGCAATAACCACAAGCAGTAGGATGTTTGCTTAATGTTGCTGAAAAGTTGCTTGGTGAACCTGAGCATTGGTGTTGGTGCTACTGCAGATTAATGGTTAAATGATAATTTGGTCACTTTGCAAGCAGAAGTGTAATTATTGTGTTTTGAATGCATGGATGGATTAGACTGACACATTTGCTCATTAGACACTATGCAATGGCCTTAAATTGTTGCCAGTCAACAGCAATTAAATGTTGCACATGAACATCTTTGACTAAACAGTAGACTTTAACAAAATACATCTTAAATCTGTTGCTCTTATCTGTGGTGCCTTTCATATGAACTTTTAGCAGGAGGTTCATATACATGATTATGGTAGTATTTCTGTTTATGCCAATCCCATGAAGAAAATCTCATGCCAATCTGTGATACGCTCATCATATTAATGAAGCATAAGTTCCTCATATATGATTTAACATGTATGAAGGACTTAGAATATGAGTTCCATGTGGTCTATCATTATCAGGACTGACGAACGAAGCTTTACAGATGTATTGATAAATGGGATATGATTTCTTTTGCTTCATTTCTTTAAAAAATGATAAATTGGAATACAAAATAGATTTATTAGATTAACACTAAAATATAATAGGCTGGTCTTTCTGGTAGCTCTTCATAGACTTTTGATGATTAGGTCTGAATGAAGAGTTTTTATAATTTGATTATTGATAAGGGATGAGATGTAAGAAGGAGATACTTTTAATTGAAAATCAGAGAAAGTCTAAATTAAGTTACTGATTTTTTTTAAAGGTTTCTGGAGAGAAGAGGAGTCATTTTCTATATACTTTTGTTTCTTCCTTTTTATTTATTTATTTATTTATTTTACCTCTGAAGTTCTCTATTTCACTTTTTATACTTTTCATAGTGTGTATTAAGTCTTTTTATTTTTGTATCTGTAAACACTATTACAAAAGGAAAGGAGGGAAGGATAGGAAAAGCAAGAAAAGAAAGGAAAGGAAGGAAGGAAGGAATGATTTCCATCTTTCCACTTGTTTCAGCTTGCTATTCCATACTTCACAGCTACTATTAGAAGAGGAGTAGGCAAGTGAGTGCCTTTCAAATGTTTTGGCAAGACAAAAATTGTAGGATTTGTAATATGAAATATACAGAGGGCATTAGTTGCCTGTTATGACAACAGACATTTGACAAACTCAGCAAAAATGAAAGGCTCTGAGACTGTGCAGAATTTCATTATATTTCAGCCAACTCACTGTACCACCATAATTACAGGATTAAAACTGGGCTTGCTGCTGCTCAGCTGTTACAGGTGTTTCCATCGGAATCAGAAAAGCATCACTAGTAAAAAAAAAATAAGCACTGTAGCCAGGCTATACATGTTTCAAAATGATTCAGAAGAAAGTGTTTCAGGCCTCATGTGCGCACAGCGCCTCCTTGCTCTTTATTGAAGGAGCCCAACTCGTTAAAAGATTTCCATGCTAGCCTAAAACAAAACACACACAAAAGGATGCTGCTGTTTTAAGGAAACCACTCATTAAAGTTCATGCAACTTTTCAGGCTTGGCAACACTTAGAAATATATAGTTTGCTAGTTTCTACTTTCCATAATCCATAAACTCCTCTTTTTTTCCCCATTCAAGCCGTCAATACAGAATGCTTTGGTGAGGTGCAAATTATTTTGATATAAGCAAACATATTAATTTGTCTCAGACAATCTAGTGAAAGCATGCATGAACAAGCAGGATTTCAGGTGTGCAACCTATCCACATCATTCAGTTTACTCAAGGTGCATATGAATGTATTTTGCAAGAGGAAATGTGATAAAAAAAAAAAAGAAATTCCTATTTGGGCTGCCAACTCCTTCCAATGCATGTTCCCTGAAAAACACAAGGAAGATCTGTTACTGTTTTATGAAATGGTGATATATATTCTCTTCAGCATTCAGCGTGATTTTGACATATGGCTGATATGAAGGAATTGGAATTATAGATTGAATTTTTCTTATTTAAAAAATAATAAAGCGGTGTCTTTCAGATGTTAGAAGTTTCCTTTGAAACGTCTGTGGTAAGCTTTTCTTCCCCCACCTCTTTTCTTCTAACAAAGTCTGCCAAAGATAAATTTTGCAGGAAGTTGGCAGTAAAACTCAGTTCCATTCTTTGGAACCATCCACATGGCTATTTATACCAACTAAAGACTGCCAATTCTCATTAGAGCATGTACTGTAGTTCATTAGAACATATACTTCCTTCTGTTGTAGCTAGTAGGCCTACTTTAGAAATACTTTGCAGTTATCCTTATCAATGCACCAATTAATATTAACCTATTTAAGATTTCATTTTTCATTGTTCACCACCATATGTTCTAAACAATCTTACAACTGGACATATACAGCTATGCGCATAAACTATATTATGTATTGTATGTTTTATATAGTATTTGTCAAGTGCTGGGGAAATCAGGAGATTCAGGCAGTTCAAATGAGTATAAAGATTTATTGCAAGCTTAAGCTCTCTACAAAAATCTGACCAACTAAAGGTCAAGGGAAATGAGCAGGAGATAAGAGAAATCTTCAAGATGGGATCTCTTGTGAATGCATAGGGACTCGTGACTTATGATATCTTTGACCCTTTCCTCAGGGTCAGCTCCTACGTCATTATCTATAAAATATGAAGCATTTTATAAATACAGTTTTATCATCTGATGTTTGGTATTGGAGAAGACTCATGCCAAGAAAACAAGGGCATGCATCATTAAACAAATCAACCCAGAATTCTCAGTATAAGCATAAATGATTGGGCTCAAATTTAGACGTATTATGCAAATACCTAGCTCTCTCTATAGTGCTATGAAAGGTGGAAGGAAAGGAAAGAAGAGGATTACTAACAAATCAAGCAATCAAAAATTCATCTGACGTCCAGGGGTTTGCCCTGTGACTAATTATTTCAAAACACACATTGTGTTCCATATGGTTTACTTCCAGATAAAGAAACACAGAATTTTGAGTCCTAGATTTCTATTGTGGGAACTATACCTGAAGATTTGCTTGATTCAACTGAGTTTTCTTATGTTCTTAATATTTAAAGACTCGAAGAGCTGGAAATTTGGAGGTCTTCTAACCCAATCCCCCTTATCCTCAGAAGGCAATGGTTCTTTATTACTCCAAGTATGACCTTATGAGTTTAACAGACTATTAGAGACGTGTATTAATTTTCATTAACACCTAAATGATATCCCAAGTTCTTCTTTCAATTCTGTGTCAGAATTGGCAATATAGCCATCAGAAATTTTATGACATTTTTGTATTTTGAATTTTCAAGGAGGAACAATGTTCCAAAGTACAATTCTGCAATGATAAAAGTAGGGAATGGCAAAGGTTCAAGTTAGAAAGAAATAATCATTTTTTTGTTTTCAGAGATGGCCTATTTTCAAAACTTCATAAAAGCCTAGAACCGTTTTCAGTTATTTTATAGTATATAAGCAGTTTTTCTCATTTGAAAATGCTTATATTAACCCTGCAGCCCATTTCAGTATTGTCAATTTTCCTTTACTTGTCAATAGTTTTGGGGGAAAATATGTTTTTATTATTATTGTTAGTTTGATCTAAGAAATTATTTTGTTCTGGGCGTTCTAAAAATACACCATTGTTTCCTAGAACAATATCAAGTATTATTAAAACTATTCTAGCTATTTGCCATAATTTGAACAATGATTTTTTTTTCCCATTCTGGTTGCTTTGGATAATAATGCAGTGATCATATGATAAAATTAATGACTTAGAAACATTATTTCAAAATACAATGGACACAGGGGACTTAAAATTGTAGCACAATTTTATCTCACAAAGATTTCTGTTGGACTGAAGCCTGTGTCTCTTGCATAGCATTGGCATGTCCCAAAATGTTCCTGAATGTCTAAGAAACTGAAATCCCGTCTCACTTATGCAACCATCTTCTGCCTATGCAATCCAGGAGTTCTAAGAATGCTATCTTGATGCTCAACTCATTCTTCTACTCAGCCTAATGGTATTTGGTTTCCAGGAGTGTCTGACTACATTTTTCAAGGTCGCTAATGTCAATGAGATCCATGACTACTGTCTCCTTCCCGCACTATCTAGCAGCTTATCTAGATGATGTATGACATATGCAGCCTTTGTGATTTACACACTTATTACAAAACCATCTCTCCAGTTTTCAATTGATTGAATTGCCCAGACCAAAACTGCTTTATCACTCGCATCTTAGTATGAAAGGATGTGGTTTCATAGTTCAGGATTATGTTCCTCATACGGGAATATCTTCCTTATTCTCAGAATTATGTCCTTCTCCATACCCTTGTCTTTCCTTATGACAGGAGAGCTGTCACTTTGGGGTGGGATTACACTATTGCATCTCAGATAGTCTCATCTACACATCTAAGATGCTTATCTAAGCATCTTCAACCCAGGCAGCTTGTCATCAAGAAAATAGACTTGTGCCCTGTGAATCTGGTGCTCATTAAACTAAACATAAACCCACAATTTATATCCCAAAGGCAAATAGTTGTACATTTGCCATTCTAAGCTGTAAACTGGAATTCACTCTGTCCCATGCTACTTTTCTATCTCCATTACCTGTTAATTTGATTTTCTTCTTTAGGAATCCCCTGCCATTGGCATACTCCTCCTCCCATTCTTCTCTTTCCCAGTATTCCAGTGCCTTCCAGTTCACTCACTCCCATCTGCTTTCCCCTGTAAAATGTCATCCACTCGCTAACCTCTTGATCAGCTACATCTGTAGAGTCTTCCCCTGCTTCATTGAAGCATAGGGATAATCCAGTTTGTCTCATAAAACAATTGGGCGATTGCAAAACCACTTCAGACTTTTCTATGGGAAAAGCTTCTTCTCTATGGTTTCTCCCAGCATTAGCCACCAGTTCTTCCAGATTGTACTGCTTCAGGTTTGCCTACAATGTATGCCTAAATTGCACAACCTCCTTTGGAGAACAAAACTTTCAGGGAGGGATCCGGAAGCAGCAAATTGCTTCACGAAATGGCTTCAGGGGGTGTTTGTACCAAACTTCATTGAAGTGGAACATCTCTTCAAAGCTTTGCACAGTTCTGAAATCTACAAGGCATTCTGAATATAGCTCACTTTTTCTACCCCTCCAAGCTTCCATACAATTTATTAAGAATCAACTTTCCTATTTCATGTTTTTTTTTTCAGTAAGGTAAAGGTAAAGGTTCCCCTCGCACATATGTGCTAGTCGTTCCCGACTCTAGGGGGCGGTGCTCATCTCCGTTTCAAAGCTGAAGATCCAGTGCTGTCCGAAGGCATCTCTGTGGTCATGTGACCAGCATGACTAAACGTCAAAGGCAAACGGAACGCTATTACCTTCCCACCAAAGGTGGTCCCTATTTTTCTACTTGCATTTTTTATGTGCTTTCGAACTGCTAGGTTGGCAGAAGCTGGGACAAGTAACAGGAGCTCACCCTGTTATGCGGCACTAGGGATTTGAACTACTGAACTGCCGACCTTTCGATCGACAAGCTCAGCGTCTTAGCCACTGATCCACCACGTCCCCCTTTTTTTTTCAGTAAGTGGAGGCAAAGGGAAATTTCTTCAGATTTGCTTGGAGATAGCTCCCCCCCATCTCCACTGTAATTGGATTTGTTCAGTTCTGTGTAGCACCTGAACCACTTTTTTTTTTTTTGAGACTGAATAGGAATAGCCAATTGATTAATTGAAAGTTGGATGTTATCTGTAATTTGATTTGGATTTTTTTTTTAAAAGGACTCAAATTATATGAACTTTCCTGTTTGATGCAATACTGTACATGGCCTAATCTAGTGAGCGTCTGGAGATATTTTCGTGGTGACATGAAGCACAATAACTTTCTGCTCATTCTCAAATGTAAATGGGTTATAGGAGCAAGTCCAGAGGCTTTTCTTGGGAGCGAGCAAGATTTGGGTCAATCATGTAAAAGACCTTCTTTATAAATACAACCCTTTGTACTACTCTCCAGTCACCTAGTTATTGCCCTTGCTCTTTGTTAATCAAAATAGTTTATGTTTTGCATAATCTTAATTTATAGCTCAATTAAATTGTTTCTCTTGAATTCATTTTGTGTCTCATGTACTCTTTCTGTTGTGTGGGAGCAACAGCTGGAAGCTCAGGATAAAATTGAACACATTTCCAGTATGTCCTCCACAATGCTCATGTGAATTAAATTAAGAGCTGGTAGAAACTGGTTTTATGAAGCTATTTGCAGCATGTCTTAATCTCACTGAAAATGGGAGCATTTTTAAAATACCTCCTGATTTATTTATCAGAAGAAATAATAGCAAAATTATTGTATCCAGAATAAAACAACCTAACCACAATGAGTAAAAGATAACTCCTAAACAGAAGAATTCTAGTTAGATTCATCAATTAAGTAGGTAGTTGTTCAGGTTCAAAGTTGACACAATGTTGTGCAGTTCATGTGTGAACATGACGGTGGATCTACAGTCTCAGTCTGGAAGTGAAGTATCTAGCACAATGGGGACACTGGAAGATTATTGCTATAATAACAATATATAATTTACTTGTTTATTTATTGTGGTAATTTAGATCTTCTAATCGTGGAGGTAATCTACTTCTGGTCTTTACAAATGTTCCAGCTGTCAACTCCATTAATAATCATTTCTATTGTTTCTTTCCTTAGTTTTCTGACTAGGAATGGAATGGAATAGAATGGAGTATCCAGAATAGGAGTATTCCGTACTCCAAATTTTCTTGAAGGCCAGATAATAATGATAACAGTTATTTCAGTTTAAATTATATATTATGCATTATTCTTGTTTTTTCTCTAAAGAACCATGTAAAATTCTTTTCTGACTAAAACAATTACAAATCTAACAAATGCATTATGATACAGAAAAATTAAGGCAGTTTATATATATATATATATATATATATATATATATATATATATATATATATATATATATATATATATATATATATATATATTCTGAGGTTTTCGCGGGTATTTGTATGTAGGTCTTTGGTTATTTGGGTTTTCTCCCGCGTAAAATTGGAAGTGTCTTGGCGACGTTTCGACAAAGTCTCATTCATCATCTTCAGGCTGGTGTTTTTGGCTTCTAGAAGCATTGCTCCTAGAAGCACGAAGCCGAAAACACAAGCCTGAAGATGACGAATGAGACTTCGTCAAAACGTCGCCAAGAGAAAACCCAAATAACCAAAGACCTACATATATACACACACACACAAACACACACACACACACACACACACACACACACACACACATATATATATATATAAAAATGTTTTTCTTCTAGCCAGGTTATATATATTATTATTATATTTTTTTCTAGCCAGGTTTTTTTTATATATATATATATATATAATTCATTCCACCAATCGGGCTTTTGAGTGCGTGGCAATAAGGCCAAACGCTTATTTCACTTATTTCAGGGTTCAAAAAAATATAAGACAGGTCTTATTTTCAGGGAAACACAGTATGTATTTCTACAAATTCATAAGATGGTTTCTGAATATATTTTTCAGCTTCCAGCTAAAATAAATAATAAGGATGAATGCTGAGAACCATTTTCCATAGAAAGAACCGGGTGCAATCAAAGCCTACAGCTTATCTTTTAAATAGATGTTTCAACAGTATTTATTCCAGATATGGTAATAGAGGATAAGGTGCTTGGAGAAAACAATTTTTCAAATCCTACACATGCTTTTCCCCTCAATTCATTCTGCAACAGCTGAAAATTGGCCATATGAAGTTTGTATTTCACTTCTCTCTTAATGTATGTTATTTCCTCTGATTTCAGATATTGGATTTTTTGATATTAAAATATAAAGAAAGGTAGAATAAATATAGATATCCAGAGAAGCCCCCTATTTTCATCTAAATCATACTGTAATGTTCTCTTTGTTTGGAGCCTGCATCCAACATATGACATACATACAGAAAGAGTAGAGAAATTGAAAGAACCCATTGAAAGAACAGCAAAGAAATGTTCTTTAAAATAGTCAAATAAACCAGCTCTGGATGTTACCATCCAGACAAAATAGAACAATTTTCAAAGACATTTTGTGACTTTTTAAATGTATTTATTAAATTAAATAAATATATGTATCTCCTTAAATCACATACAGATGACTCTGGGCTGTTTACAAAAAAAATTTTAAAACCCCATCATATAATAAAACCTATTAACCTCCCCATGGCAACAACAACACTATCAAATCAACCACTTGATTGGCTTGTCTCCATTTCACTGACAAAACCACATTTTTATGGCCTTTTGAAAAAGCACTGTGGGGAGGGCTTCCGGTTTGCTCTTCGTAGCCACCAGACGATCCCTCAGGACCGCCAGCCCCTCCGCCTGTACAGCGCAAAGGCGGCTCGAAAAACCCCATTTCCAGGAGGAAATGTGGGATAGAGCAGGTGAGTGTAGGTAGAGCTCTCCGTAGCCCCCAGGGTTTTTTTTTTTTACTCTTGGGGGCGGGTGGAGGAAGCTCCCTATAGCACTCGCCGCCCGCTCCGGGCGTTGGGAGACTTCTGCCTTTTTGCAGAACAAGGCTACGAAGACAAGCTTTTTAAGATATTTAACAGATTAACTAAAGATGATGAGATTTGGATCTGGACCTGTGACCCTAAATTGCAAGTATTAATACTTATTTCGCAAAGGATATTCAACAAAGTAAAAAAGACCTTTTAAAATGGCGATTGCCGAAACTGGAACAGGGAAGCTGAAAAGAGAAAGTCCTTCCATTTCTTATTAAGCCACAAAGTAGCAGAATAAATGCTCCTGGCTACATTTGAAGGGATATGAGCTAGACCTGTAACCCTGAATCGCAAGTATCTCACTTATTTTATAACAATTATTGAAGAAGGAAAAGGAAAAGGAAAAAAGAATCTTTAAAAAGGGCGATTGCCGAGGCTTGAGAAGGGGCTGAAAGGGAGAGTCCTTCCGTTTCCTATTGAGATACAAAGTAGCTAAATAAATACTTTTGGCTACACTTGAAAATAAAGCTCTACTTTTGTGTTTTTTCTCTTCCTGGAGATCTGATATTGATCTTGGTTGGAAAGAAGTTTTTTTTCTCTGCTGCCTCTCTTTTCTTTTTTTTTAAAAAATAGTTTGTCTGTGTTGAAATATGGCATTAAAGCCGGACAAACAAGCAATGGGGGGGATTCCCCCATTAACAAATTACGTGACCAAGTTTTAAAGCTCCAGTCTCAGAAAACTGATTTTAATATAATTGAATTTCTTTTGGAGGAGATTGTAAGAAGGGATGAGATTGTGAATCAGAACTTTGAAAAATTTAAGCAGGAAATTAAAGAATTAGTGCAATTAAAGTTTGATATTCTGGATCGAAAGATTATAAAAATGGCTAATGGCTTTGCAGAATTTATGATTAAGTTGGGTGAAAATACCAACTTATTAGAGTCTAAAGTGGAAGAAATTGAGGACAATTTGGACAATAAAATACAAAAAATTGAAAATGATTTGACAAACATTCAAGACAATAGCTCAGAAGAAAAACCTAAAATGGAGGTTGAACAAAAGTTTTGTAATGCAGAAAATTTACAACAACGGATTGAAAGAGAGGTTCTAATGGTGCATTACAATTTTACAGAATATGCGATCAGACTGAGAGGTTTGCAGGAAAATAACAGAGATGATTTAAGGAAAATATCTTCTGAAATTCTGGCTGGGATTTTAAAGGTTCAACCTGAGGAAGTGTTTTGTAGGATTGACAGAGTTTACAGAATAAACTCCTGGATTGCAAAGCAAAGGCAATTGCCTAGAGATGTGGTGATTTATTTTACAGATAAAGAAATTAGGAATAATATTGTGCAAAATTCCTTCAATTCTATTTTGCAATTGTATGGAAGAAAGATATGGATCTACAAAGAGCTCCCCCCCAAGATGTTAACGGAAAGGAAGAAATTTGGTTTTCTGGTGACTGAGTTAAAATACAGAAATATTTCATTTAGGTGGGATGCCCCAGTTGGCATAATATTGAGATATCAAGGAGAAAGATACCAATTAGATACTGTTGAAAAAGCGGAAGAATTTTATCAAAATTTTTTGAAAATGAACTTAACATCTATAGGCACAATACAGGATAAGCAGAAGGAGTTGGAAATAAAGGGAAAACATCGAATTACAGAGGTTGCGGTAGACAAATTGCCTTTGGATTCTCTCGATACCCCAGCTGGATTATCTACAAATATGAGAGAAGCGGCATCTAATTTCAACGTGATGATTCACCAAGTCAAAGACAAGTATGGAAATCAATTAGCTGACATACAATTGGCAAAAAAGAAATATGAGATACAAAAACAAAATCAACAAGATCAACTTATAAAGCAGAATGAAAACCGATCAGTTGATATACAACTTGTAGAAAGGAAAACAGGATGGAAATTAAACCCACAAAAAGAAAAGAAAAAAAGAAATAGGTCTCACAAAAACAGAAATTTCTAAATTAAGCAACGGTGAAGCCAGTGATTTAAAAAAAATGAATGAATATGTGAAAAGATAGTGGAGGCGAAGTATTGGTTAATATCATCCTGAGGACAGTGACAGACCTCTGCAATGCCGTAATTTTGGGATGTGAAAAGAGCCTTAAACTGTTGGATTTGAATTATCTATTTTGGATTTCTTTCTTGTATTGATAAATATATTATAACTATTCTGAGCTACAAGGCAAGAGAGCTACGTTGGGGCATGCAGAAGATCTGGTTGTTACCCATTAGGATGATGGGAATTAATAATCCTGATGCAAGCCACAATTACAACTATATGGAATATAATCATAATGTCACTCGGGTGGTTGTTTTTACTTTTATATATATATGAGGATATTCATTACTGATGGGGGCAGATGATGACTGAAGACTTTGAATAAACTGTTGCACCAGGATGCTACGTTACCCAATTATGGATGAGGGACTCAACAATCCCGTGGAAAGACATTAAAGAAGATATTATATGGATTATAAATTTAAAGTTATTGTCTTTTTTTTTTTTAAATAACGGAATATATACATATATATATATATATATTTTAGCAGAGTGGGCAGTGGATTAAAGATATTAAGAATTGTTGTGCATGGTAATTTTGTAGGAAAGTGGGTGGAAATATGTTAGTTTACTGATTGATTAGTTTAAGAAAAGGGATGTTTAAGTGATATATTTAGGGCAGTGGAGGAAATGGATAGAGTTGAATAAATGTTAAATTAGGATTTATGGGGAAGGCTGCTTTGAAATGTTATATTAATATACACAAAGAATAAATGTTAAAGTAGGATTTATTATATAGTCTTAAAGTGGAAGGTTGCTTTGAAATGTTGTAATAATATATAGATATAAGTTTTGGGGAGGACAAAAAGGGCAGATTATTGCTAAATTGGGAGTTATAATAATATTATGCTAAATTAGAAGTTATCATACAATGTTATAGCAGACTGCTTTTTTTTGAAATGTATGGTAAAAGGGGAAAGTAACAATATCAATAATATTTTTAGTAAGTAAGGGTCAGTATATAGAGGAGGGAGTAAGGAGATGGTAAAATATTATGTAATCTGTTATGAATTAGGTTTTTGGTGTGAAGAAGTCACGGGGGGATGGGTGGCGAGGGGGGGTTAGGGAGGAGGGGGGGAAGGAAAAAAGGGGGAAAAATTTGTATTTGAAAACTTTTTCAATAAAAAAAAAAAGAAAGAAAAAGCACTGGGGGTGGTATTTCATAACGAAGGGGTGACCACTAAGAAGGCTTTTTTTTTTTTGGTCCCACAAGATGACAATCCCTAATCAATGGGACTGGTAACATTGATTTTTGGTGCAGAAAAGCTCAGATGAGTGCAGTTCGCTCATGATAGATTACTTTGAAACTTAATGAAGTGGGCCAAACCAGGAAGATTGCAAATTGGTGGGAAGATTACTGTACCTTGTGATTCACAACAGTCTTTCACCATCTTATAACTAAATAAGTGCAAGAACTTCACACTTCTCCAATGGAATTGTCTCCAAAATTCTCTTCCTAGAATATATTCTCTTTCACCCAATTGAATGAGAACTGATAATTGTAATCTGTGGGAAGGAAGACTATATTTACTCTTTTATAAATCCTTTCAACAATTTAATTAAAGCAGTTTTCTCCAAACTGGTTCCTTTCCCAATAGTCGCTTCTTGTTGAATGGGATGGTGAGAATGAAGTTACGGAAGACTATTTTGAATATGTGGAAAAATCTCCCAAGTCGACCTTTTTAGAAGGTTTCTAAAGATATCTATATTTAGATATTTGTTTCAAAACATACATAGTTTATGTTTGTATATGTGTATATGTGAGCAGTTGGATAGCCTAATTGAGTGCCATCTTTGACATAGGAGACCAGAGTTCAGATCCCAGCTGGTATGTATCTTACCAATGGGACCTTCCTTGGGCAAAGATCCCATAACATTTCACCTACTTTACCAATTTCAAAATATGAAAATGACACAAACTAGGACTGTCATACCAGTTCAGATGTCACCTGGATTAACCAGGTCCATGTTAGGTGATGGGGAACCATGCAATCTGATGTGATCTAGCCACTGTAACAAGCCATACATGGACAAGTCAGAAGAGCCAGGAATTTCTTTTTTTATTATTTAGCATATGGCATCTACAGAGGTCATGCAATCATTGAGACTGTACACCAGTCAGGAAGAGAGCCGGTGGGGTCTGATGAGTGGCAAAGCCACTGTGCTGGATGAAACCCAAAGCATCCAGGAGTACATCAGTAAGATGGTATCTGAAGATGAGCTGCAGAGAGAATGCCTGAGGCAGCAGCAAACATGGGAGGAAGACCAAGCAGAGGAAGTGTCACAGCAGGAGAAGACTGCATGGGATGTACCACCGACAGAATGCTGAGGTGGCAGACATTGAGAAATCCTACCAGTGGCTGGAAATGGTTGGACTAAAAAACAGCACTGAGGCACTGAATATAGTCCACTTTGGCCCTTATTTTCTACATCCTCTCTAGTTCCTCCTTCAGGCCCTGGTATTTCTCCAGCTTCTCATACTCCTCTTTCCTTCTTCTTATCACTTGGCAGCACTACATTTATCAAGAGCACTATCTTCTGCTCCTTATCTACTACCACAATGTCTGGTTGATTGGCTTATACTTGCCTGTCCCTCTGGATCTGGAACTCTCATAGAACCTTAGCCCTCTTATTTTCATGACTTTCTGTGGAATCTCTTATTTGGAGTTGGGAGGGTTTAGTCCATATACTGTGCAGATGTTCCTGTACATAATTCCAGCTGTTTGGCTGTGCCACTCAGTGTATGCTGTTCCTGCCTGCACCTTACACCCTGCCATTATGTGTGGGATTACCTCTGAGGTTTCTCTGCATAGTTTGCATCTCATGTCCTGTCTTGTGTGTTAGACCCTACTTCTATGGATGTGGTGCTTGGTGCCTTTCTTGTGCTGCTATGATCAGTGACTCAGTGTTGTCTTTTAATCCACTTCTTTCTAGCCATTAGTATAATGTATGTGTGTGTTATACATGTTTGTATGTACATTTTTACCTATATGAATACATAAACAGAAAAAATAGATTTCATTAGCGAGATGGAGGGAGGTGGTAAGATGACTCCAAATCATCAAGCAGAGCAAAATAGGGTTGGTTAGATGACGATTTCCTTTAAGTAAGAAGTTGCATACACACAAATCATTGTATCTTTTGAGTGTCAAGTCCTATGGCATATGCTTTTTTCTTACTCTTAAAAAGAGATATTGTGATATAGATTAGTTTAGGAACTTGTATATAGATTAGTTCAGATCACTTAAATGATGCTCATGTCCATCCATCAGCTAAATATTAATTGCAAGGTCACTTAGTGGGAGAAAAAAATATCTTCATTGTAGGTATCAATACAGACAGACATGAGGAAGACCCCACAGTTGCTCCTGGTGAGACTCTCAATGCTCCTATAATGCCAGCTGCAAATCAAAGACAACTAAAGTAAAAGGCCACAACTACAACAATTTGGCTGCCAATCACTTCTAAAGGTGCTAGATTTTATTTCCTTCCAATGATTAAGAATGGGTGGGGGGGGTTGTATGGAGAGGGTTGATAATAGAACAGCTGCAAGCCAGCAGCCTGACAGAAATGCAAAAAGTTTTCAAAGAACAGTAGGAAAAAAGCAGAATGTTTTTCAAGGCTCAGATGCCCCAATCCAAACAGGGAGAAGAGACTTGAAAGTTAGAGTTACTCAATTGTCCATGAAGTGAGATTTCAGGGTAAATTTGAAGGTAGAAGGCCCCAGATAGTCCTTGATTACACCTGAAGCTGTAAATCCAATATGAATACATCCCCTTTTCATATCATATCTTTGAACCCATGTGGGCATTCCCATTCTCTCTCCATTTGCATTTAGGCAACTCCCTGAGTTAATAATATTTTCCCCCAACTACACCTAACTGGCATATTTTGAAGATGAAAGATAGAAACAAAGAAATGCAGGAAATTTGGCCAGAGTTCTTTAAAAGTAAACTGGAATTGATTTATGTGTATATATATATAATGCTCTCTCCCACAACTAACTACACAATATTGATAAATTTTCCCTATGGATGTTTAACCTAATTGTTGCTTCACTGTTAGAGTACTTAGGAATCTATGCACATTCACATACACAGCACAGATTTGAGGGGTTAATAGTAATCTCTGCTAATGAAAGAAATGATTTAGAGGGTGGAAAAATGAATATTAGAAACAGTGTGCATTTAGAGAATGCTCTTTCTTGTAAATTGAGCAAGATCGTATTAGTATGCGAGTTAGATCCGTTCTATTTCACACTTGGAAAGAAATGAGATATTGCAGGCTCACACTTTCTGTAATAGAATCCTTGTAGTAGGTTTCATGTATGTGCTTTGCAGGTGGAAGAAAGAGCTTTGCTTTAGGAATTAGAGGGCATTAACAATATGTAAAATTCACAGTTAAAGATTTCTAAGAAGAAAGCATTTTTCTGCCTCACCGAAAGTCACAAAAGGTCTTTGAAAGAGCGATGCATCTGATGACCTGATTAAATGTACTCTATTTTTAAATGAGCAAGTAGCCTTTTCACCAAGATTACAGGGCCACTCTTCTGGAAAAAAGAAGAAGAAAAGAAAGCAAGGATTTGGATTCTGATAGAGTCTCACAGTCACAAGCTTACCCATCTATGAATTTTGTAGGCTGCTCATAAACTGCTTCAAGCAGCACCACGTCAATGGCTGCCTTAGAATTCTTCTGAGTTTGCACATTTCTTTCTAAGGGCAAAGACAGGCAGAATAGATGTGGACAAATGACAGAGCCAAAAGACTCCCAAAACAGCTGGAGGTATGTTAATCAAGATTAGAGTTTTAATGTCTATACTTTCAATGTTCACACTATTAGCCTGCATCCAGTATTAGTATAAACAGGGCCACATCACCAGTTTCGTCTCAGGTAAGAAAAAGTGCATTACAAGAGACTAAAGGGGGAAGAAATAATAAAGATGCTAATTTTTCAACTAGCTTGCTCAATGGAGGGTTTTCTCTAATTAATTAATTATTTCATGAAGGCTCCGTTGTTATATCTTCACTGCAATTCTCAAGTCACTGGGGAAAACAAAAGAAAATAAGAGTACCTTATATTGTGTGTGTGTGCTTTGTTAAATGTTCCTGTCACAATTTAATGTACATTTATTTTTTGGAAAAATCTACTAGATTAAATTAGAAAAATGCTTTGGATTCCTTTAGATTAACTTCTGTCGCTTCTGACTAATTTGTGAAAGGTGATTGATAATAATCAGTGAATTCCTTTTCTTCAGTTAAATGTTGGGCTTAATTCATTCTTGAATTCTGAGTTTTATAACTGGAAACACAATTAAATTAACAAATAAACCTGTAAAATGAAACTAAAGTACCTTATGAACTTTAAGGGCCATTACTTCCAATGCTTACAGATGAAAATAAGCCTCAATCAAGAGACAGAAGAAGGTATATGGCGATGCAAAATACTAGAAGAAATGACTAATAGCCAGAAAAAAATGAACAAGAAATATAAATGGTGGGATTTAGTCTGGGATTATTCCTAAATCCATCTTGGAAGGTTGAGAAGCAGGAACAAAATAAGCACTTTTAATAAGCTAAACAGCGTATCTGCCTCAAGTCTCTCATGCAGCTTAGAAACTATATTTAGATTTGCTGCTTAGAACACATCTGGCTTTATCACCAAAATCTCAAAGCAGCTCATAGCAATAAGGATAAAACAAAAAAATAACCAAAACGGCAGAAGTTACTAAGAGCAGTAATGAACAGAAGAGTACAAGCAGCAAGACAACTCCATGGGAACATAGTTATTCACTTGATATCAAATCAGATCACTTACTAAATTATCTAGGTCAGTATTGCCCTTGCTGTCTTTCACTAGTTCCCCAAGGTTTCAGGCAGAGATCTTTTTGTGTTACCCAGAGTGAGGCTAGTAAGTGATACAGAGACATTTGCCTTCAAAATAAGTTTTCTAATACTGTCCCAGAATGTGTTCCCCAAAGTTTCCTCCCTTGTTCTCAAGACAGTTTTCTTTTTTCCCAATCGTCTGTCGTACATTTCTCCAGCTAACTGCATATCCCTTAATTTTCCGAGTTTTCTAATTTTTTAAAAAATGTTTTTTCCCCAAGTGTCTATTGATTGGTCTGGTGAAAATCATGGGGCAAGGTGCTTAGTTCACATGGAAGCTGACATGAATGTTCAGAAAACCTTGGGAGTGACTTTAAGCAACTATCCTGAACCTTTAACCAACTGCTTCATGGTCTCAAAGAATGGATCTGCAGGGACACTTTGCTTGTATTGAATGATTTTTAAAGGATTAAAACATTTGGAAATCTCTCACCTGGGAGGTTTAATCATCTGGTCAAAACTGAAGATCTTTTGTAGGCATTTAAGGACATCTGGCTGTGAAAGGGCAAATTCCAAGCTAGGGGCAATTAGGGAAGGAATTGAAAGTTAAACTGCCAATACTAATGTTCTTAAATAAATCTATGCTACATCCACATATGCTGTTTGGAAAAAAAAGAGGCTATAATAGTTTTGGAGAAAGGGCAGGAAAGAGCAACTAAAATATTCAAGGCTGGATTTCCTATTGAATTTATTTCTTAATAAAAATATAATTTTAAACACCTTGCTAAGGTGATTTTAAATAGGATTATTTCTTTTTTTTAATCAAAATGTGAGGAGGTACATGTCAAGGATGTCATTTATCTCTTCTTATTTGGTTTTGAAACCTCTGGAATGTTTAATAAGATAATGATATTATATTCAGGACTTCATAAAACAATGTAACCCTATGTTTTTATTATATGCAGGTAATATTTTGGATCTTTTCAATCAAGAATAGAATAGAATAGAATAGAATAGAATAGAATAGAATAGAATAGAATAGAATAGAATAGAATAGAATAGAATAGAAGCTGGGAGGGAGCTCAGAGGTCTTCTAGTCCATCCTCCTGCTCAAGCAGGAGACCCTATACCATTTCAGACAAGTGATTGTCTAGACTCTTCTTAAAAACCTCCAGTGATGAAGCACCCACAACTTCTGAAGGCAAGCTGTTCCACTGGTTAATTGTCCTCACTGTTACGAAGTTTCTCCTTAATTCCAGGTTGCTTCTCTCTTTGGTTAGTTTCCAACCATTGTTTCTTGTCCTGCCCTCTGGTGCTCTGGAGAATAATTTGACCCACTCTTCTTTGTGGCAGCCCCTAAAATACTGGAACGCTGTTATCATGTCACCCCCTAATTCTTGTTTTCTTTAGACTAGCCAGATCCAAAACCTGCAGCCATTCTTCATATGGTTTAGTCTCCAGGCCTTTGATCATCTTAGTTGCTCTTCTCTGAACATTTTCCAAAGTCTCATCATCTTTTTTGTAGTATGGTGACCAAAATTAGTTGCAGTATTCCAGGTGGGGTCTTACTAGGGTTTTGTAAAGCGGCACCAATACTTCACATGAAATGCTTCTTTTTATACAACCCAGAATTGTATTAGCTTTTTTGGCTGCTGCTGCACACTGCTGGCTCATATTCAAGTGATCATCCACTAGGACTTCAAGGTCCCTGTTTTTGAGCCAGGCCTCACCTAATCTGTACTTATACCTTTGATTGTTCCTGCCTAAATGTAAAGCTTTGCTTTTTTCATATCCTTATTTACATTTTTTAGAAAATGAACTAAAATTCTATTAGAATATACAATAAAAGTCTAATATCATATCAACTGGTAGTAGTATTCTTACCACTATCAGTAGAGTTTAGGATTTTAATTCCATATCCATTAAACACTTAGGGATAATTATTCCCAAAAAAATATCTCACCTGAAATACATATTCGAAATGTATCAGTCCAATGAAAGTTGATAGCAAGATACATAAATTGCCTTTGACTTTGTAGGGACAAACTAGAGTTACCATATCAAGTTACTTTGAGAGAATATAAGAAAATATTTTGAATCAATAGCTAGAATGGGATATTTTAGCTGATCCCTCAGTTCTTCATCTGCCAGATACAATTTTCAAACGGGGGAGTCAGATTGGAAGAGATGAGTCCAAGGGACTGCTCTTTAAGGAAATTAAATTATTATCCTGATAAAATTGCAGAGTGTTACAATAAAAGCTGCATGGAACAAAGCACCAACCTGAGCAAGAAAAATGATGTTGACTTACAATCTAATTTCCACTTACTAAATGCTTGAATAAATGTTTGAATGAAGATCAGACCCACTCCCTAAAATGCTTTAGTTTTTTTATTTCTCCTACACAACTGGACATATTTTCCATATTGGTATTATGTAATTGCAATATTACACACCAGTAATTTCTGCCAACATCATACATATTTCTTCTTGACTTTTATGCCCATGTTCCATTTTTTTAGAACATAAAACATAGAATAATATTGTTGGAAGGGACGTTGGAGGTCCTCTAATCCAGTTCCCTGCCCGTGACAGAAGACGCTATACCATTCCAGACAAATGGCTGTCCAGTCTCTTCTTGAAAACCTCCACTGATAGAACAACCACAACTTCTGGAGGTAAGCCATTCCACATTAATTGCTCACATTGTCAGTAAATTTCTCCTTAGTTCTAGGCTGGATCTCTCTTTAATTTCTTTGTGTCCTGACCTCAACTGCTTTGGAGAATAGATTGATCTCTTCTCTGTGACAACCCCTCAAATATTTGTCTAGTTTAATGAAAAGAAGAACTAGGGGTGACATGATAGCAGTGTTTCAATATCTCAAGGGTTGCCACAAAGAAGAGGCAGTCAAGCTATTCTTCAAAGCACCTGAAGGCAAGCAAGAAGCAATGGAGGGAAACTAATCAAAGAGAGAAGCAACCTAGAGCTAAGGCAAAATTTCCTTACAGAATAATTAATCAGTGGAACAACTTGCCTTCAGAAGTTGTGAATGCTCCAACACTGAAAGTTTTTTTTTTGTAAATATTTTTTATTTTTTTCAAACATAAACATAAAATATAACTTTCAAGAACAGAGTTTCGATCCGCTCATAGATGGTTAACACGCTTACATTCCTTTAACAAGCTCCATTCCCGATTTCCCATTAGATTTTTTAAAAGTAAAAATTCAAAATATAAAAGAACAAATTTTAACATAGATTCTAACATCTTCATCTAAACAAGTCTATCAATACAATTATAGCTTCAATTTAAATTTAACTCATTTTTATGTCTATGTATCAATCCTAGTTACATCTGGTTCTTCTCCACATTGTCTTTGTTATATCTTTTACCATCAATGTCAAAATAATTTTTAACAATATTCCAATCTCCTATTCTAATTATTTACCTTATAATTTTATCACCACAATTCTTAAATTCAAGTTCAATACAACTCCATTTTGTTACAGTTTATAAAGCACAATTCTATCTGTATCTTAGTTCCTTGACCCTTTTTATCAAATCTTAATATCTTGAACTTTATCAGTTTGTCTCTGATTTTATCCCACTTATCATCTGTTACACATTTCATATTACACAGTTTTATCAGAGGAAAAAAAAACGTGCTTTATTTAAGCTAATTTCCAACATAATCTCCTCCATACCTCTCTCTATTTGTTTAGCTATTTTCTAGCATATTATGGTTGACTGATTCCCAGCATAATCTCCTCCAGAGCACTAACTATTTTGGGCTGATTTCCAGCATATTCTCCTCTGATACTCCCATTAATTTCCAACTCATTTTCTCCGAGTCTCAAACTCTTATCTAGTTGGCACCCATCATCTCTTATTTTAACTTTCCCTGCAATATAGTTATCTATTTCATGCCAGTTTCCCAACATACTCTTTCAAATTAATTCTCAATATATTTCATAATAATCCTCATTTCCAACATATATTAAATTAAATCACAATTTATCGCTAAGATCTGTGTACCTTATGGTTTCATTCAATAGGATATTAATCAATCATATTCACCAGTCTAGCATTTGTTTACAAATTAAAATTAAGACATATTACAACAAGCAATAAATTTTCTTAAGGTTCTCTCATATTGGTATATATTCTTCTTTATGCATATTCTTTCAAGTTAATTTTCAGTATATTTCCTAATGTTAATCATTTCTAGCTTATGTTGAATTAAATCATTAAGTCTATGTGTTTTATAATTACATCCAATAAAACCTGAATCAATCACATTTACCAATCTAAATTTGTTTACAATTAAGGTTAATACATTTTACAACCAAAAAATTTTTTTCTTGGGATTTGTTACTCCAGAGGCCCTCCTATTTTTATTCAAAAATCTTTTATATATTTAAGTTTTTAAACATTACATTTCAATTTTATCTGTTTTATTTCTTCCTTTTCCTGTCTGTCCATAAATATCACACTTAAAAATCCATGTATCCAAGTTGAAAACTCTGTATGTCACTTTAATGCTTTGCAACATCTGCTCCATATATAGTACATCAACTTCCTGTCTTTTATTCTCGCGCCACACCTTTTTCTTGCTAAGCCAGTTAGTTTCAATTCTAGTAAATCCAGAGTGTTTCTTCTTTCTTCTTTTTAAAATCACCCAGCGACAGAACAGGAATCTCCAAAATCCTTAAGTCTAAAGTTAATTTCAAAATAATCCAAAGTAAAACTCCATTCAAAATGTTTCTTTTCCAAATAGAAGGGAAATCTCTTTAATCTACATTCCGCTTAGTCACTGCTGACTCCATAGCTACAATGTAGCCGTTCATCTGCCTTTCTTCATTAACTTTCCAAAGTTGTTTACTCCCAAGAAAAAAAGCAAAAAAAAACAAAAAAACAAAACACGTTTCTCCAATCCATTCCAATTAGAAAAATAGGGAAAATAAAATCTAATTTTCTAATTCATTAAAAGCCAATTCTTCCAAATCAATTATACTAAAAAATTCTAACATGGGTCATTTATTTCCATGTCAAATTTTCAAGCCCCAAAGCTCTGTAGCCGGTTTTTAAATTTTGGGTTCTTATTTTTTAAAAAAATACATTTCCATTGTTTCTTGCCTGGGTTGGTGTCACTCACCTGACTTTGAAAAACTCTTCCTTTCCTCTTCTCTCCTGCACATTCTTTTCCCGGTCTGCCGCGGCTTTGCGGCAGCCACCATGGCTGCCTACCCCCACTGCCGACTTTGAGGATTCCCTCTGGCTTCCAAGGAACTTGCCTGTTCCTCTAAGCCTTCCAAGGTGCTCCTCATCTTCCCCTATCCCTACAAGACAGGGTCGGTCCGAAGACTGATTGATCGGTGGTTTGTCAGACGGGGTTTCCGCGGGCTCATTAGAGCCCACCATAGCCCTGACTGTAGCGCCATGGTGCCAGACCGGAAGTCCCGAAAGTTTTTAAGAAGAGATTGGAGTACCATTTTTCTGAAATGGTATAGAGTTTCCTGCATGAGCAGGGGGTTGGACTAGAAGACCTCCAAGGTCCCTTCCAACTCTGTCATTCTATTCTATTCTATTCTATTCTATTCTAGTCTAGTCTAGTCTAGTCTAGTCTAGTCTAGTCTAGTCTAGTCTAGTCTAGTCTAGTCTAGTCTAATTCTAATTCTAATTCTAATTCTAATCTATTCTCTATTTCTATTCTATTCACCACAATTATATCTCCCATAACCCTTCTCTTTGCTATACTAGACATACCCTCAAGTTCCCTCAAGGGTTTATCCTATTATTTAGCCATTTTTGTTGATCTTTTCTGCACATTTTCTAGAGGCTCAACATCTTTTTTGTATTATGATGACCAGAATTGGATGCAGTATGTCATGTGTTGTCTTACTAGTGCAATATAAAGCAGTACTATCATTTCATGTGACCTTGATTCTATCCCTCTGTTGATGCAGGGCTGGGACATACAGTACCTTTCTAAAGCCTGTGCAGAGTTGACAGAGCCTGGTACTTGAAAACCTAGGGGATTAAGTAGATCCTTTTTCTTGCCTTTGAGTTTATGGCTTCATTTGGTTGGTACTAATATTTTACTTTTTTGAATTACACATTTCAATTCCTGGTGTACTCCTTGTTGTAGTTAATAAGTTGTTAATTTACCATTTCCCCTACATATTAGCATGTAATATATAGTGGTAGAATGATAAATAGCCTGAGAGCCATCCCTCCAGTTTTCTACCTCTTTTGTTTAAATTAGGAATGGGCTTTATTTCATACACACAATCAGGACCAGCAAAGATAAAAAATGTTTGCTAAGATTATCTTTTGCTAAGAGCCTATATCTTTAGCTTTGGGTTCCTTACGTTTAGATAATCCTTGCAAAAGTTATAGTCAAGAAAAGAACAAAGTTAAGCCTACTTAAAAGCAAACAGTTCCTCTCTATCAGGCATGGCACTGAGATCCAGGGTAAAACTGAAGCTAGAATGAGATTTCTTCTGCATCAGAAGAACCACAACCAACTGAAAATGATGCTCAGAAAGCAATTTGCTGTTTTACTGCAGACGATCTGACTCTTTCTTTTCAACGCTACGGGCGCTCTGCAGCTTTTCTTTCCTAGCCCATCTTCCTTCAGGTATTTTATGGCCAGTATTAACTTGTCAATTTTTAATTAGTGAAATGTTTTGTGTGACTGTGTTCAATCAACCTCTCATATTTGAAAATGATAGATAAGTGGTGAGGTTGATTGGAAACATGTTATTTATTAAATACCCATGTGCATACAGATATACATTTGAATGCCTGCAATGAAGAAAGAATCTTTCATTCAACATACAGAAACCAAACAGTATAATGAAAGTTTACTTACTGTTTTTGTTTCTCTGTTATCCTGCTGCAATTAATGTTGGCAGCATACACAAAAGAAGACAATTAAAACATCCACAGTACAATTTTTTTTTAACTTAAACCTATGACCGTAAGGGTAGCCTGGAGCTAGAAACATCAAAATGATTATCTCCTACCATTATGCAGGCTGTTGCATTTTGCCTCCATTGAAGCTTTTGAGTAGATTTGAAAAGCGACCTCAAGTATGGACCATTGCAAGAGTCCAAATGCATGATGTTGGTGTGAGGAACTATCACCAAGGCATCCCGTTCCTCTGTCTCCCACTTCCTCTGTCCTGGTCCTCCAAATTCTTCCCAGACTTCCAAATGTAGTGTTAGGATTGTTCGAGGATCAGACCCAATAACTCCATCACACATTGTAGTTAAATAATCAATTGTTTATTCACATCATGTTTATCTATTACAGGTGATCAGCTGGAACTGGCTCCAGGACTGCATGGATGGACTTTAAATACCTATGGGGCGGAGCTAAGGTAAGGAGGGGTCAATAGGTGAAGGGGTCTCTGGGAGTTAACCCTTGCAGTCCTTGCCCTATGGCTTGGGTATATGGTTAGGCATTTATATGCGACATGTAGATACACTAAATTCAATTCCTTCTGTTTTCTCTGCTATAATTTTGTATGATGGATTTCAGATGTTAAAGAAATTTTATAAATTACCAAGCAGGCCCAGTTTGATGGGTCTATTCTATTGGGCTTCTTTGTTGGACTTAATCCTGTGGATTTTTCAAAAAGTGAGCACTGTTTATTTGCTACTGAGATAGGTTCAATCTCCTCACTATATCCCCATAAAGTTGTTTGTTGGAAGAAACAAAGAAAAAAAAAGCATCAAGAAAAAGATTTACTCATTCTGTTAAATTAGAGATATTATAAACATCATTGATTTGTTTACTGCTCTTCTTTTGAAGAACTTCAGACTGTTATGGGAAAGAATATTAAAAAAACAAATTTCCATAAAGATAATTTCATAAAAACAATCAACAATAAACCAAACCCTCATAAAAAGAGCAATAAAAGTACAATACTTTAAAATAAGGGTCAATTAAGAGGAATTCTAAAAGTCAGTCTGGTCCTCAGGCAGTTGTTACCCTCCAACAGCTTTAAGTGAACAAGTATATCTTCCATTGATGTTTAAAGCAGTACAATGGGGTTTAAGCGTATTTTTCCCAGAAGAGAACTCCAAAACTGGGACACCATTCATTGCAAAGATCCTCTTTTTATCCACTGAGCAGCATACCAGACTGACTAGTGAGACTATGAATGTGGCTACCCTAGTTGATCTCATGTGGCTGTACACAGAAAGTAGTACCAGGTGAAACAGTATTTTAAATTTTTGGATCCTGGGCATTAAGGGCTTTATAAACTATTATGAAGACCAAGATCTTCATTTTGGCTTTTTAAATTTGCAGTAGAGCAGTCTAAGAACCCATGTCACATGTTCCCATTAAGCTGCCCTACTTAACTGAGCATCTGGGTTTGGCACCAGCTACAACTTTCAGGCCATCTTCAGTATATTACAGAAAATAAGTCAGAATGTATCAGGAACAGGTAATAACTGGAATGGCAATCAAAGTTAAGCACAGGCCCTTTGTGTCCCTAAGGTCACTTATGCCTCTAGTGATCTTACAATCAAGGAGAGATTCCAAGTTACCACCCTGCTCCTTTGAGTAGAATGCTACCAAAGCCAGGTCAGGCCACCTTCCGAATTCCTGGTTCTGAAATCCACAACACCTCTGTTTTATCTGGATTCAGCTTCAGCTTGCCTCTAGGCAACTGTCAAGCAACTGCACAGCCTCTCCTAATTCAGATGGAAAAGAAAGAAAGAGAACGAACCAAGTGTCACCTGAATACTGATGTCATTATGCTCCAAATCTTCTGGGAGGTAGTATATGAGCAAGCTGTAAACATTGGATATACAGCTCCCAAAGACTAATAGTTTGCACCTTTTATCACACTATTATGGACTTAAGCATTGAAGAGAACAAATGAAATGCTCCCTTTTTATTCCTGTATTTTTCTTGGCTTTCCCTGATCGTAAGGCTGATATTCTTAGGTTCTCCACTTCAGTGCTTCTTACAAGAAGAGGCACTTTTTTTTTCTTCTGTGGTCCCTCACCTTTAAGGGAGAAAGCTTAGAGATGCAGGCTTCTATTGAGGCATGTATCATTCTATTCTATTCTATTCTATTCTATTCTATTCTATTCTATTCTATTCTATTCTATTCTATTCTATTCTATTCTATGCCACGCCACGCCACGTCACGCCACGCCACGCCACGCCACCCAACCCCACCCCACCCCACCCCACCCCATCCCATCCCATCCCATCCCATCCTTCTACTCTACTCTATTAAATATGAATTCCAGTAAATGAACTGGACAATTCCAATTCGAATTGCTTCAAATTTTTCTTACATGTTTATGGAGGATTTACCCTACTAGTTTTGCAATATATTGCTGACCTTCAGAAACAAGGGGAGGAGGGAAGAAACCTTCTATTTGGTGATAATGTTTCATCTTATTTTGTAGCTCAAATTACTATTTTTTCCCCTTTAAAAAGATATAATGAATGAATGCAGTACAGTATGATTTCCCTGCAGAGAAAACAAACACTAATGCCCTTAACTAAAGGCAACTCTTTTGAAAGAACATCTATTGCAGAGATGGAGAACATTGTGGCTAGAAATTCCCCCTCCCCCTCTAGCTTCCATCGCCTCTTCAGATTTGCTTCTTGTGGTTCCTTAGCAGTACCAAACGTTGGGAGACAGAGTGAAAGATGTTCCATTAGGCAAAGAAATATATTGCGTTCCACCCAGTATTTGCTAAAGCTAAATCCAGTAAGTTATGCATTGTACCCACTAAACAATATTAGAATATTTTGTTCCTAAGTTGTTAACTATCATTCCTGTAAGCAAATGCAAAAGGATTGAAATCAGCCCTTCAGGATCTTATTCCCTGGTGGTGACTCTACTATACCCTGTGACTATTACATATGAACATTGATATTAAGAACATTCATTTCAAGTAGACAAGTAAAAATAATCAGTGGGAAGATATTCACGGGCTAAAGATGCAGAAGGAAGTATTCTGAGCTGATTTGAACTTCCTGCTAGCCCAGGAAGTTCATGCTAGCCCAGAGCCAGCATGGTCTACCTGTCAGGGCTGGAAGAGATGCATCATCCTCAGCCCATCTTTAGTCTCTAGAAAAGGAGGAGTCATCTCTTTTGGTGTTCAGAGTACAGGTAGTCCTTAACTTACAACATTAACCAACAGTTTGTTTAATGACCGAAGTTACAACATCACTAAAAAAGTGACATATGAACATTTTTCACAATTACAACCATTACAGCATCCCCATGGTCACGTGATCAAAATTCAGACACTTGGCAACTGACTCATGTTTATGACGGTTGCAGTGTCCCAAGGTCACGTGATCACCTTTTGCAACCTTCTGACAAGCAAAGTCAATGGGGAAGCCAGATTCACTTAACAACCATGTTATTAATTGAACAGGTGCAGGGACTCACTTGATGAGTGTGGCAAGAAAAATCGTATAATGGGGCAAAACTCATTTAAAAACGTCTCACTTAGCAACCGAAATTTTGGGCTCAATTGTGGTCCTAAATCGAGGACTACCTGTACTGATTTCCCTCTGTTGGTGGAAGCAGTTCTGTCCAGCCCACCCGCTAGGCTTCCATTCTCATCGGCTGGAGTGCTCCATGACAGGCATGAGCCCCACTTCCAGGCTCTGCCTTCAACATCTATCCTGAGCTGCCAGACATCCTGCTATTAAAAGATAAAAGTGGAGGAAGGAACTGAGGGAAGGATGTCTTAAACCAGCTTTCTTTCCAGCTGCTTTACACATAGGAAAGAATGCTCACTATGGGGAAACTCTTGTCTAAGTTCCAATGTTATCAATACAAATGCTTACAGTAACATCCCTAAATATTTGAGAAATGCAGCACAGGTATCAGTTCTCTATAGTACATGTTCATATAGCATGAATTCACTCACACATGATTTATAAATAGGGGAATGATGTGGCGGTATAGAACTAAGCTTGTTTGCTTATGCATAATTTACATGTTTCAAGTTTGTACCCTGAAAATGACAGGTGGATGTAGTGACCATTACTTACTTGAATGCAAAAGCTTGTTGCTTTGTTCACTGCATGCTTGAGTCAGTTGCTACATATATATTACTTTGTTAGTGTTTAATGCAGCTTTCCCCTAATTTTTTGGTGCTAGCACTTCCCCACCCCCAAACCAAGTAAACAAATTGGGAAAAATGTGTCAAAGAAACATGCTTGTGATAAGATTTCAGGTGGAGAAAGAAAAAGAACAGCTTTATTGACTGAGAAGAAGCATTTTTGCGGGGGGTATGGGGGGAGAACAGGCAACATCAGAAGAAATTCTGAGAAAATATTAAGATTATTGGGTTTGGTGATATTTTAGTTACGAATGTGTCTTCCATTCTTGAGAAGTCTGCCCTAACCCCGTTTTTTTTTTTTTACTAAGTCCTGTTATTTTTATTTCATGATTTTGTATAGCCACAGAGATGCTAGAAGCCTAACTATTGTGTTATATGAGCACTGACTGGAGTTACCATAAAAAGAACCTCTATATCTGAAATATATATATGCTCCCTCTTAGTATTTATGAAATAAGATTTAAGTGTGCAAAATTGAATTTGTATTCCTGATCCCCAACTGTGTCCACAGTCATATGTTCTTACATTTTTTTTCTTTTGCAGTTTTGTTGCATTAATTATAACCTTGTTTGAAGCTTTTTCTGCAATTGTATGCATGCAAAATCGGTCTTTTCAGCCCATAAAAGAAAGATTGGATTTGACTTTATTATGGCGGCAATAAGCCTTGGGAAAAAACCCTTCTGCTGGCATATTATTTAAGGGGAAAATAGGTTCTGCTGGAAATATGCCAAAGCCTTCAACATCAGAATCCAGACTGGGCTTGGAATGCCCAGCAGGATAACTAGTAGGGCTTCCTATAGATTGAGAAATAAACTCAAGCATCATATTAAAGCTCTTCTGGTCTACCAGTTCTTAAGCTGGCAGAAAAGAATCAACTTCACTACTGTCATGCGCCAGCATTATATATACTGTTGTTGCTCTCTAGCTCCATCTAGTGGCAGGAGGGACAAATACCAATCTATATTGTTTTGAAGCTGACACAAGCCCTTTACCCATCAGCCCGCACTTTCAAAACAAATGCACGCTGGGAAGCCAGATTCCATTTTCCTTTAACATTTGGAGGAGGCAGAAACACAAAGAAGAATCCATCTTAATCTGTGACACATGTTCATCCAAGGACAAACCCACATCCCACACACACAGCATCGCTGGTGAGATTTAGATTACTAGTATTTATTAATTGTGATGTTCAGCAGTATTGCCTATCTTTTATTTGGTTCTCATTGTATGTATTCCTATTTTCCCCAGTTTCACCATATCCTGTTCTTTCAATAAAGCATCCAGATCTACGCACACTGTCTGTTTTATTGGAGGATAGGTGGGTTTAGCTGCATGTTGAACTGCACACAACTAATGTGTAGTGAGGACAGAACAGCTATGTCCACCAATGTTCCATATTCTGCTACAGGCACAATGGTGACAAACAAACCTTTGTTTTTATTTTCAGCATACAGGGCCTGTTAATGTTGTGACTCCGACTCCCGAGCCTGTCCTAACAGAGGAAGAGGACTCAGAAGGTGATGGGGAGGAACTGACATGGCTTCCCTCTCCAGGACCCTCCTTTCTGGCAATGCCTCAGGTTCCATCCGAAGGCCAGGAGGAACAGCCTGGGATGTGCCAGGAGGAAGGCATATCAGAGCACCAATTGATAGGGAGCGAGGATGATGAATCCTGGCTTGATCCCAGGCAGCGTCGGAGGGAGAAGCGTGCGCAGCAATGGAAGAGGCGTGGGAGGGCCAGAGATTGAGTTGAGTCATGGAGCCACGCCCCACCAGGAATAAAAGTGGGTGGGATTGCTCTTCAGGCTTTGTGACGGACAAAGTTAAACCCTGAAAGTCACATCGTGATCTCTGAAATTCGGCTTGGATATATTTTGGACTGAACATTGACTAAACTCTTGTCTCGTGGATAATTTGTTGCTCCTGGAATGGACTGAAGAAAAGTCCTCTTCTGCTTTATGGGAGTAAAAACAGTCTTGGCAGGCATTCGGCAGTTTGCTGCCAAAACCTTGGTCTGCTAAGAATTCTAATCTGTTTACCTAATAAAACATTGGCAGGCGTGCTTGGTATTATGTTTGCCTGTGTGAGGAAGGGGGACAGAACAGTTAAAGAGAATGACTGGTTGATTCCCGCAGTTTGCTTTCCTTCTATTCTGGCCAGAATATCACCCAACATTCTCCTTAGCATGGAAAGAGGCTGAAAAGGCAGCAACTTTTAAGAGACAACTATATAGACAGGTTTACCCCACTTTGCTCTAGTGTTGCTCAAGTGTATTCAAAAGCAGCCTGAACTGCAGGTGATTGGAACAAGGAGCTGTGAAGGAGCAGAAGGAGAGGCAAATCTCACTTTACTGTGCAGTAACCCTACTTCCATTGCCTTTCAACTACTGTTTAGGTTTGTCCAGCTCTATGACCCAGGTATTTAGATGGTAGAAGGGGAGAATTGGAAATTGGATTGGAAAACCAGATTTGTCGCTGCCCACAACAAAACAGCCTTTAAAACTGTCCAGGGATCAGCAGTGAAGGACCACATCTACAGCAAGCTGAAGAGGAAGTCCATCCTTCATGAGGTCATCTTACTGTACCACTCAGAGAATGGCTGAAATGTGTCGTACCGAATCCATGACAAAACCTATGTCAGGATAAGAAGAAACATAACAGAATGCTGAAGGATGATTTTACGCTGCTTCAGGCATGATCTGGAGTTAGAAGAAAGCAGGCATCAAGAGGACACAGCAGAGAAAAAGAGGTTGCTCTAAGCATAGGTACACTGTATCATGTCCTGATAAGCCCTACACTCTGGAGGGCTTATCTGGGCATGAAAACAGTCATGTAGTTGTGATGGCGGCACAGTGGTTAGAATGCAGTATTGCAAACTAACTTTGCCCACAGCCAGGAGTTTGATCCTGACCAGCTCAAGGTTGAGTCAGCCTTCCACTACACTACACTTACACTATGCAGCCTTCCACTACACTACACTACACTTACATTATGAAGTGGTATATACATCTAAGTGCTATTGCTATTACTATTCTTATAAACCTTAGTGTATGGCTTTGTGAGGTATGAATACAGACAAATGGGGCCTAGTCAAGAAATCAATAAACCTTGAATTTTCTTACAACAAGCTGGGCACCAATAATTAAACCTTGTTTTGATTGGAACTTCACTACTGAAACAGAAAGGAAAACTAACAAATTTTAGGTTTTTTAAAAAAATCTTCTTTGTTTAGCCACATAGATTTGAAACTAAGATCGACAGAATTCATTTTAATTTGTTTTTATTGCCTAACCTGTATTTCTTTGTTTTTACAAATTCTCCTGTTTCATTCCCTATAATATCTGTATTTTCTTGATTTCAAGTATGCTTATAACTTGGCCAAGCTATTGGACTGAGTGCTTTATTTAAGCAATAGTCTGGAAGTGTATTTGAAAGATTTATCATGGCAATACAAAGCATGCTCATTTGCCAGGGGCCAATGTATCCTCCACTGGTATTTACTTCCGGTTGCTTATAAACATTAAATTCTGGTAGTTTATAAACAGTAAATCACAGGCAACACATGGAAATGGAAATGATAGCCAATAAGAGTATGTAGGGGCTTGTAATGGACGAGGAAGCTGATTTTGTCATTTTCTCCTTTATGAAATACAGAAGGAATGCTTGAACAATGCCAGCAAGATTAAAGTTACTGCATTTAGGAGACCTGATTGATTGATACAATTATCCCATCCAACTTTAGAAGTTTATTACTAGCCACCACTGAATGTACCACATTTGCATAGGCATCAAAGCCTCCTCTGTGTAAGTATAGCAAATAGGTAAATCTGCTAAGTGCACAGCACTGACAAAAGAAACAAGGTTTAGCCCTCTTTAGAGGTCAATAAATGGAATTGTACATGCATTGCCTATTACAAGACAGGAATGTAAAGCAGTTCTGGATGGGATATTCATGCTAGGTATCAGCAAACAGGATTAAATCATACTTTAAAATTAAAGCAGGGAGTCTTATTTACTAGATAACAGGCCCTCTGCAGTTTGACCACTTCCACCTTTAAACACACACAAAAAAAAACAAAAGCAGGAATTGAGTTATTTGAATTTCTCAAAAGGCAAATGCCTCTTGCTACAGTCTTTTCTTCCCAGTGACTAAGGATTAATGCTCTGCTATGATCTACCCCGATCTTCCTTTTATTTTATTATTTGTTTGATATGTCCTCATTAAGAATTCTGACTTTCCCATTAATAGTAGTAGAATTCATAGCAGACATCTCTTCTGTAAACTATGGTATTTGAGAAAATTCAAAGGTGCTTTCTTGATCGTGCTAATGCTATTCCTCCTTTAACTAGGCCCTTGTCTGGCCAGATTTCATAGTTGCAGACTAAATAAACAAGAGCTGTTTTTATTGACTATCAGGATTAGTGTTTTTCATAACTAATAATAGAAAGCTCTTTTTTTTCCTAGTCCAATTAGAGTAAATTACTTTCATTTCTGCTCACTTCAAAAAATATCAGTGTTCGAATAAAAGATAAAATGTTTATCATTCCATGGTTTTCCTAGTAAAAGGAATCCCAGTCTTATCTGAAACCAATTCTAATCCAGTTCTATGGAATATGTAGCATGGAATCCCACCGGAAAAAGAATGAAAGATGAAGCAGGCCTGTTGTTTGAGAAGAAGAGTGAGAATAATTTGAACTGCTCCATGAATTTTTCAAGATGAGATTTGGGGTGACCAGTTCTTAAGCCTGGCCTTCAGAACTTCCCAATAGGCTGACAGGTAGGATTGTACCCTAGGAGTCAAATCTGAAGTTTAAAATCTCAGATATAATAATGAAGTTTAGCTTGCTCATTGCCATGAGAAGAAGCTGGCTAAAGTGAAATAGTTTCCATTTGAAAAAAAAAAAAACTAATTTCATTAAATAGGAAATGCCTATGGCATCTTGAAAGAAATAAAATGGTAATTTCATTACAAAACAATAACTGTATGCATAGGATAATGTTTTCCCAGCTTTGTTTTTTTCATATTTTCAAAGCTTGTTTTACTGAGAATTAGAAGTGTTTATTTCGCCCATGACTTCTATAGCCTTCTATAACAGTTTTGAGAAAATTGCTTTATTTTCTTTTAAGAACAAAAATGAGACATCTTTTAAGAAAATCTGAATAGGTGAAAATGTTGACATGAAGGATTCTGCCGTACATTTGTATTCCTATGCATACTCTGTAAGATATTGTCTGGCTATTAAGTCAGATTACGCTTGTGTTTTATTATCATTGTTGTTGTTGTTGTTGTTGTTGTTATTTGCTGCTGGATAAGCATCTAAGAGCAAGTCAGGCCACACAGATTCTAAGAAAGCTTTTTGTACTGTGAAGAAATATAATGAAATAATGCAAAAATATGGTGAGCCATTAGGACTTACTGGCTGAAAAGGATCCCTACTAGTTTGTTGCTCTGTTTTTCTTTTCTTTTCTTTTTTTCTTTTCTTTCTTTTCTTCTTTTTTTCTTTTTTCTTTTCTTTTCTTTCCTTTTTCTTTTCTTCTTTTTTCTTTTCTTTTCTTTTCTTCTTTTTTCTTTTCTTTTTTTCTTTTCTTTTCTTTTTTTTTCCTTTCCTTTCCTTTTTCTTTCTTTTCTTTTTCTTTTCTGGATTGTTGGAGGTTTTCCTTGTTTGCATCAGAGCACTGGCTCAGTCCTGAAGACACATGTGCTTCAAGCTGGACTTGTTCCAATCTGAACTGCACTGAAAAAAAGTGACATCTGAATAAGCAGAAGGCTGCGCTTCTCAGAGAAAAGAATGGCTTTCTTATTTTAAGTATACTAATAAATCCTTTTGGATTTTCAAGTGAAATGAGCTTTCAATTGCCTGGCACAGCATCTGAAATAAAATCTACCAGTAGATGGCAGCAATGCTACGTCTCTCAGATGGAATTCTATTGTCTGAGGATTTCCCCTCTCACAGGTGTGAACTGTACAACAACATTAACTTATAAATACAAGCCGATTAAAAGAGTCAGACTACTTTGCCCATGTCGGCTAGTTCCAACACTGTTTCAACAAAGAGAAGGAACACTTTTACATATTTTACCAAGAGTTTATCGTAAGTAATTATGATGGAGAAACTTCCATTTACCATTCATTGTTTTTCATCTTCTGATCCTTACTATTTTGATTACCAACATAAGTAGACAAGTACCATAGAACATAGCCGAGGCGATAAATTATATTATACTGCTTTGTAGCTTTATAATTTGCAGGGAGTTTTTTTTTGCGGGGGGGGGGGATTCCAAAATGATCCTTTTAAAAAGCATTTACTTAAGACTATAAAAACTTTTTGATACATGGGGTTTTGGGACATTTGGATTTTTGTCATTCACACCCACACACTGGAGAGAGAGGGAGGGAAGGAGGGTCATATTTTCTCAAAGCAAATCTGGAATTGGTTTAGAAAGCATTCATTTTTCTTGGTAATGCCAAGTTTGGTAATGTCATTCATTAGGAACATAATAAGAATGGGAAAGTATTGGAATATGAAAATGAAAATTATATGGACTTCAGTTCTGTTTACCCTTCTAAATGTTTGTGTCTGCCTTGATTAACCACCTGAAATGTAAACTCTCCATTCCACTCCAAAATGTCTTCAAAGTAATATCCACAACCTGACTGCTTTTATTGGACACTGTAAAATGGACTCGGTCAAATATATGTACATTGCAGGCCTAGGAGAACATCTTAATCATAAATGAAGTAAAGTTGCTTAGCTCCTTCTCCAGATGCAGTTGGTAAAAAACCAAGGCTTGTTCAGTGAGGCTTGAAAGGTTGTTTCAAGCCTCACTTTCTCTGTCTGATGAGTGAGTGCAAGCCTATGCAATTTCCATTAAGAGATTCCAATTACGGTTTCTAGTCCTCAATGGGTCACTTGCAAATGTGGCTAATGAAGAGAAAGAAACCACGGAAGCAGCAGAACCTGATCTAAATGCCACTTATAAAAAATAGCCTAGCATTAATAATCTGTTCAATTGGGAAAATAATTGGGCTCATCTGGCGTTGCCCTTCCCTTTCAAAATTATCTCTATTATTATTACTGGGAATCATTTCTCTCCGCAGATTTCCACCCCTCCCTGGTTCTGTGCAGAAGATGTAATATTATGTAGTCAAAGGCTTATTTGTCCAGAGTTTTTATTTGTTAAATTTATTTGCCCCCTATCTTGGCATCAACCATGATGCTAGAATAAACCGGCCTATCCATTTCGGTTTTCCTAGCTGCTGTCCTGGGAGGGCTACTTTATTTTGCAGCCAAATCAGCAGAAAGGAGATGCTGGTTCAAGGCAGCCCATTGCTTTTTCAGATGGTCCCTTTTCTTTGAAGAGAATATGGGAGCATTGTGGTGATTCCCAAGGCATTGAGCTGAAAGCCCAGGAGAGCATTTGAGGCGGCTAAGAAATAGGAAATATAAACAAATAAAATAAATAAATTCAAGGGCGTCCTAGAAACGAAGCTGCCTGAGGAGAAAAGGGCAAAGAAGATTCCACTAAACCAGCCTGGGGTCTCCCCCCCCCACTCCAGCCGTCTCACACACACACACAAACACACACACACACATCATTGTGGTTTGTATGTTGTTTCAATGCCTCTGTGTTGTGTGTTTCGACTCGCAGAGGGGTCGGCGTCTTTCCCCTCGACGGAGTCAGCAAACTCCCTCAGAAGTCCACCGGGCAGCCAGACACGAACTTGCCCACCAGGGCCGCCCCTCACGCTCGACGGCCGCCTCAGGCAATTCCAAGCGGGGCGGCTCTCTTCGCTTTAGTCCCGCGGTCGCCTTCTCCTGGGAAAAAAAAAATCCTCCTACCTGAAGAAGACCCCCCTCCCCAAAAAAGAAAAAAGTTGTCCCCCCCCCGCCCCGGTGCTCCTCGCTTTTCCTTCCTTGAGGCGCGGAGGGCTGCTAGAAGGCTGCTGGCTGGCATCGGCTTTGGTGGGCGCGCTTGCCGCCGCCGCCGCCGCTACTTCAGTCTCCATCCCCTCTCTGTGGGAAGAGATGGTTGAGTCCGGCAGGAGCAGCAGCAGCAGCAGCTACGGCGGCGGTGGCGGCAGCAGCAGCAGCAGCCTGAGCATCCTCTTCTGGCGCTAGCAGCTCTGTCAGCTGGCTGCGCTCGCCCGGTTGGACTTTCGGCTCTCTGTCTCCTCCCGACGGGGGGGTGGGGGGGACACCCCTTCCATTCACGCCCGCACCCTTTCCCTTCTTCTTCTTCTTCTTCTTCCTCGTCTTCTTCTTCTTCTTCAGCGGCCGCCGCTGCTTCTCCAACAGCCTGCCGCCGCCTTCCTCTCCTGTGTGGCTCCTCTTCTCCTCCCGTGCCTGGCGTCTCTTCGTCGACAGTCGTCGCGAGGTTGTTGCCGGCTGCTTGTTTTCCTTGCCTGGGAAGGAAGAGGACAGAGTCGCGGAGCGGAGCGGAGGATCCCTTTCCAGCGCGCCCGTCCCCGCAGTGGGCTCGCCGGCACTTGATGCTATGAGAAGGAGCCGAGCGGAGGCAGGCAGGCAGTCTTGCGGGAGGAGGCGTCGAAGGCTCTGCCGCCGCGGCTGCCACTCGCGGCACCCGGAGCTTCGCTGGCCGCTGCGCCGCCGCCTGGCATCGCCTGGTGACTCTTTGGCCCCGGCGGCCTTAGTCCCTTCGGCACTCGGGGCCCGGACGGGAAGCCGCGCTCGCAACTGAGGGGCGTCCCCGCGAGGTCTCTTTCTCTCCTCCCCCCCCTCCTCACCACCACCCTCGCGCTCCCCGCCGCCCGCCCCACCAACCAGCCTCCTGCCTCGGCTGCTTCCCTCTAGCTGGTTCGCCCGCCGTTCCTCTCTATGTGTGTGGAATAACTGCAGAGATGACTGCGTGGAAGCGATTCGAGGCTTTGCTGGTGGTGCTCAGCGCGGGCTTCCTCACTGCAGCTCAGGGTAAGCGCCGGCGGCTTTTTCTTCCAGCGAAGCGGAGCTGCCTCCTTCGGAGGGGGCAAAAGAGGATGGTGCACGAACCGGGAAGCTTGGCGGGGGTTGAAGGTGGGGGGGGGTTCTTTCCCGGGTCGGGTGGCTTGCTTGGTCTCCGGCCGGGCATTGCCTTCTCTGGTTTTTACCCCTCGGGGGACGTTTGTTGAAGGCGGCGGTCGGGCATGACGGCCCCCTTTGCCCTCTTTGCCCACCGCCCACTCGTTCAAAACGGCACCTGCTCTTCCACCCCGCCTATGGCTCTCCCGTGTTTTGGGGACGCTCTGTTGCCTTGTGTCCGGGACTATCCCGGGATGGAGGGAAGGAGGGAGGGAGGGAGGGAGGTGCACTTGCATGGATGGGTGAATGGATGGATGGGGGGGATGGGGGGGGGGAAATGCTAAAGGTGGCTATCAAGGCTTCCCCCTCCCCTCCCCTTTTAAAAATAGCAGGCTTCCACTTCCCGGGGCGTGGAGCTCTTTGCCCCCCACATGCCCCCTTCTTTCCCTCTGCCCACCGAGGAGAAGCTGGCTGTGAGGTTAAAGCTTGCCCCGACCAGGTTGCCTAAGCACTTTGTACCTTTCGCAAGTTGCAGGAAGCCAGCAGGAAAGGAGAGGAGCGCTTGAGTCATCCTCCTTGGGGCTCTCTCCTTTCCACAAGGCTTCTACAAAAAGCTCTCCTTGGGGCTCAGCCTAAAAAAAATGGGCAAAGCCTGTGTGTGTGTGTGTGTGTGTGTGTGTGTGTGTGTGTGTGTGTGTGTGTTTGTGCAGGCTTCACCAGCCTTCTCTATACTCTTACATGGAGGCATGGAGGCAGGCAGGCAGAGACCCACATTCCAGGATCACTTCTTTGCCACTGGCCAATCAACCACATTGGCTGGGTTGGGATTCTTTTATCTTTGAAATTGAGGTGGGCAGAATGCTGGAGGATTACACAACTTCCAGTTGATTTTTGGCCCTGTCCCCACAACTCATTCCATCCCACCACACACACACACACACACACACACACACACACACACACACCAATATCTTCTGAATTGCCTTTTTCAAGTTGGCAAGTATTTTATTGTGTGGGTGGGTGCCTATGGAAGAGATACTGGTAACCATGATTCTGCTACTCCAAGATAACAGCACCTTCCACTGTTGAAACTGGCCTCTCTCTTGTTTCCCTTGAAGCTCCCTGTTAAAACTCAGCTTCATGTATGTGACCAGTACACAGCAAAAGTCTCTTTCTGTAGTTGGCTTTTTGAAAAAATTGACAATGCTCCCGCCTTCCTTTGCTCTTTGGGTTTTGGTGCCCTAGTTTTTTATTTTTTATTTAGACAATTACTGAAAAGAATACATCATTCAAACATTTCTGTCCTGATTCTGCTATCTATTCCTCATGTGTAGGTGCTCTTAATTATGTCACATTGCCGCCCTCTAAAGTGATGGGGTCATTTTGTGAAGTGAGCATCCATGGAGATTCCACTTGCCTTCCCCCTCCTCCTTCCCTCCCTCCTTCCCCCTTCTTCTTTTTGGTTTTCTTTGAATTACTTTGGGTTGCCAGAGGGGTGGGGAGCAAGGCAAGAGGCAGAGAGGACATATTTCTGTTTCTTCTGAGATTTGTGCTCTAAGGTTTGCAGAGTTTGGAGCAAAAGCAAGTTGTGTTTTTAGTGCTCTGAAGCTCCTTCCCTCAGCTATATCCCTGGAGTTACTGCAGGTGACAAGTGATGCCTGGCTCTTTACTGCCTCTGATCTCATTTTACTCACTTTGAATAAAGAACGAGGAATTGAAATATCTGACCTGCTTCAAAATGGTGCTCAAAGGCCAGCTTTTGTATAAATGAAGATTGACCTTTGAGAGAGAGGGAGGGAGGGAGGGAGGGAAAGATTGAGAGAGAGAGAGAGAGAGAGAGAGAGAGAGGGAGGGAGGGAGGGAGGGAGGGAGGGAGGGAGGGAGGGAGGGAGAATATATATGTTGGGGCCCTCAGAATATGTTTGGGGTTACAACTGGAAGAATTCCCAGCCACCTTACAGTATCTATGACTGTGGTCTTGGGATATCCACCATGATGGATTTCATCCGGTTTCTCTGCTGCATGAAGAAAACTCTTTCATTTCATTCCCCCCCACATTGTGGTGCTCTCATTCTTTTTTTGTTCTCTTGGGAGTACAAGAAAATGGTGTTACTGTTTGCTCACCGGGATCCTCTTTGACTAGCCAAGATTTTCCTTTGCCCTCCTGTTGATGCCACTTAATAACATTGCTATGTATCCAGAATTTCAGCTCTGGGACTCCAGATTGGATGTGTGTGTGTGTCTGTGTGTCTGTGTGTGTCTCTCTGTGTGTGTGTAGTTGGATGGAAAAGAAATGCACACATCTGCATGTTTTAGCAAATCAGACTGTTATGATGTGGTTGCTAACAGCTGCCTGTGCCACCAGTTTTGCCAGCTTGGAAAGGAGCACTGAGATCTGTTTCCCAAGAAAGGATGTTATGTACCAGTTAAATGGGCTCATCCAATGGTATCAATGCCGATCCTATTTTATTAAATCCTGAAGAAAGTGAGTGGAAAAAGTTAGAATCTTGATACAGTTTTTTTCCCCCTTCAGCTACTGTTGAGGACTTAGACCTCTGATTCGTTCATTAAATGCATCATGATTGGCACTTGACACTTGTTATTTTAGGTTTATTTAATCTTATTATCATGTAGGAATATATGTATACAGATTCATGCTTAATCGGCACTGATCAAATGTGTGTGGCTCACAGATAAAGGAGATTTTATTCCATGGTGAGGAGTACCGTTGGGAACAGTTTTGTAAGAGTTAAGAATAGTTTGTGTCACTTTAGAGGGGAAAAAAACATTGCAGTGCATTCCGATGTCGTAGTGAACTAGACAACAGGTAAAAGAATAAGACAGTGGTAGCAAAAGCTGTGACATTTGACTTTTTCTTCCTCACCATTTTATGTGCATACAGAGGACTACAGCTCTGGTGTCTAAATTTAGCAAAATGTAAATCTGTGGTTGAAATTAGACTGCTTATAGAATGACTGAAAAAAAATAGCCATCACCTATTAATAGATCAGCCTTAGTTTTCTAAGTACGTAAAATCCTAATTAACAGAACACAGGAACTCTTATTTTAACTGTGCTGTGCAGAGGAAATAATCAGCTTTTTTTTATCGATATAGACTGAATACGGAATAATCTGAAAGGCAGCATTTCTATGGAGGAATATGATGGCATGCTGTTTGTAATGTTCCTTTCATTTTCACAATTAGAGAAATGTATTTTATCATTATCATCTGTATCTATATGTGCATGAAAACCCATATTTTAACAATTGTATACAATTTGCTAAATACCATCGTTTTAAAAAGGATTATTATATCTAAGTCTCCTTTCAGTATATTTTTGTAGGAAAGACCTACAGGAATTGATGATCCATCTATTTACCTTATTTTAATAAGTGTCTTCAAGCTGAAAAACAATACAAGTACATTTAACTAAGCAAACATTGGGGATACTTTTCAAGACTTAGTCCTGTAACTCAATTATTTCCGACAGGAAAAAGTTTTTGCATGCCAGTGCAGTTCATCATATGTTTTCTTGGTACCACTCCATACTCCATACCATACATATGATTTAAAGCTGAAATATGTTCGTCATCATAGCAGCACAAAGTAGGGAGGTTTATACATCATCGTACTAAAACCCAAAATGAAAAAAAAGATAAATGTAAGAAAACCTCTTCTATAACTTTACCTCTGTCACACTAATAACACATGCACTACTGGCTAATTATAAAGAACACGGGAGGAATTAAGGTTAGAAGAGTGCAGCTTCACTTTCAGTAATTAATAGGTTCTTAATATGTGCAAGAAGCTGAAAAGTAGCACATCGCTTGAAAGAAAGGGGAAATAATTCTTGTGATTAAATGGGGTATACTGTAGAAAGGCATTTGCTGCAGGTTATTATTATTATTATTATTATTCAGAAAGATTCTACTGTATGTGGGTTTGGGAGAATATATATCTTTTGTATGAAGGAAGGAGATCTGGCAAAATAAAAAGAAGAAGAAGAAAGATTAGTTATGTGGCTGCTTTGCTTCCATGCTTTTGAGATTGGCAGAAAAGATCTACAGTTAGTGACTGCAGAGATCCAGAGCCTGGGAGAACATCTTAATTTCCTTCCTCATTAGCATATTCACTGAAAGGTTTCAGTTGAATCACTAGCTTAGTTACCCTGATTAAAAAAAGAAGAAGCTGCACTTTGCACTTTAAATTTAAAGAGCTAATAGGACAATGATTACATATTAAGACGATATAGTCTAAAGGATCTCCCCCTCGGTTGGAAGGGTGTGCCTGTGGGTCTTTTGACCTTTGTTCTGCCAAACTTAGATCATTATGGCACAAGTCAAGCCACTTATTAAACAATATCCTCTTCTGTTCTTCACTTATCAAAATGTCATCTCCCAATACCCTAGATCAGGAATGCTTAACCCTTTAATACCCCAAGTCTCATCTACTCGGGTAAAGGAACTGGGTCCTCCCACGTCAACGTTTCCCCAAGAAAATAATGTTTATATTTATGTGTGTATTATGTATCGAAAAGTTTAAAGGCTTGATTAAAGTTCCAAGGACTTAACCCTGTTTCCTACTAAGATAATTTCTGAATCCTATCATAAAATGTGGAGCACATTAAAAACCATGGTACAGTTATCTCATGATAACCCTCCTCTCCTGATTTCATTCCAACTAATATAGATGGAGGATCTTTTCCTTATTATTTATCAAATAAAAAAGAAGATGCATAGGGTTTTTATTTCTTTAGATATGAGTTAAGAAGATAGGTTATATAAACCCCAAGGCTATGTGTTATCTAAAACCCCAGTGAAGCCTCAAAATCATAATCACTTACTGTGTTTTGCGAACCCCAAATATTAACCTTTGAACATAATTACTCTTTGAAATTTTCCACACATTTCCTAGTTCCCTTTCCCTTTTTACACTTTTCAATATCTAGGATATTTTTTTACAACTAAAAGGAAAAATGTGATGCCATTTTATATAGCCATTTTCTTTGGCTTTATTATATTAAAATGAACATACTGGTGTCTTATTAATAAAGCTCATCAGACTGCAGGTTCGAATCTCTCCAAGGCTCAAGGTTGACTCAGCCTTCCAGCCTTCCATCCTTCCGAGGTAGGTGAAATGAGGACCCAGTTTGTGGGGGCAATAAGCTGACTTTGTATAAATATACAAAAGGATGAAGGCTATTGCTTAACGCATTGTAAGCCGCCCTGAGTCTCCGGAGAAGGGCGGCATATAAATTAAAGCAAAAAAAAAACTGTGACTATTCAGCAAAATGTTTGCATGTGTTTACCCACTTAAATGGCACATACTTCCAAAGGAACATGAATATATTTATTGTAACACCTCACTCTTTGGAAAATACCTTGGTGAGGGGGGGTATACATGCTAGTCAGATAGCTTAATATTATAACTAAGAGTGATGCTACAACAGTGTCCAACCTGTGACCATCTGAAGCAATGCAGAATAAGGAGCCCTTCTTCTCACTGTATTTCATCCAGCATTTATATTGAGAAGCAGTTCTGTGATTTCATTTGCTGTTTCCACTGTTCATTGCTGCTAGCATGTCCGTTTCAATATACTGTACTCCTAGCATGCTGAGCTGACTACTTATAGTTGTACATGCTGAGGTTGTAAGGACAAGAAATTTTGCCATCTCTTATCTAAACTAGAAACTGGTTTTATAGGCATATTTCCATTATTATTATTATTATTATTATTATTATTATTATTATTATTATTATTATTATTATTATTATTATTATTATTGAAAATATCCATCCTAGAAAAACTGGCCCTGTTATTGAAACATCTTGGATGAAATCAGTGTACTCACCTTATCTGGCTTTTCTGATTATCAGAAGCATTCTGATCTTAAGAGTTAGTATTACATAAAGTGTTTATTCGTTTTTTGTGTGTGCTTAGTTTGAGCATATCAGAGTTCTGATTATCAGATTAGAAGTCCTGTGAGAGAATTAGGGACCTCCAATAATTGTAGAATTCTGTGGCAACCACCATGGAAATTACTATTTATTTATGCAGTGTATCACTGTACGTAGTGTACACAATATTGTTCCTATTTCCAAGAGCTTATGAACTAAAATTAGTCACAAGGAAACAGCAAGTACCATAAGAGAATGGAGGAATTAGACATAGTATTGATACTAATTGGCCTAAACCAATAGCAATTTATACTGTAGACATTTCAAGCCATACTAGTTACTAAGACAACAAATATAGCAGCTCTGGAAGTAAGACCAAAAATTCCTAGCATGCAAAAATCCTTCCTAGCATGCTTACGCATCAATAGTTTGGAAAAACAATAGTCAATCACATTCCATTTTCAAGATTCTCTATACTGAATTTCTTTGGAGGCAATTTTTATTCATCACAAACAAGCAGGCAAGCAATCATTTAACAAGCTTGTCTTTATCAAGTCAATGAAATAATTCAGAAATTATTTGAAAGGCCAAGCATTATATTTTAATAGTGACTATTTAAGGAAAAATGGTTTAGGAACATTAACATCTACTTACTAGCGAAGGAATAATAATGAATAGTCATTGTATTTTGTTATGATTTATTAAGGATTGGCACTCCCTTAAAGCAATGGAATCTTTTCATATTTAACTTCTTTTAAAGAGATGTTTTAAATCTACCAAAACATACTGCATACAGTAAAAGAAAAATGAAAATAAAATAATTCAAATTAGATACTTGGCATGTCTTCCCTACTGTTCCTTAAAAAGTTGTGTGTGACCATAACAGAAATAATCCACTTTTTCCTTGTACTAGCCCACAAGATAGGATACAAAACAAGTTTAGATAATATGATACTTCCACTGCCAAGCTTCCCATAACAAGAAATGAAATGCAGGGGTATAAATACATTTCTTTAACCAGAAAGATTTAGAACTAGACACACATGTATGTGCTGTAATTTAAGATTTTAGTTTTAAAGAGTGCTTTTTTATATACTCTGCTTGCTGCTTTCACTTTGTCAAAATAATTACTAGAACTACAACAACTAAAGGTTCCCTACTATGCTTAATGCCTATTCATATACATGGGTGGAAAAGGCCCCATGCATTGTATTTTCATTGCTTGTAGAATAATGATTCTCATACTGAGAGGCTGTTTTCCTAAATGGGATTCAAATAAGTACAGAGAAAATGAGAGAGGAAAAAGAAAGCTCATTTTTCTGTTGCTGTTTGGGTAGGGACTTGCCAAAACCAAGAGCAGCTATTGAGTATATAGAGTACAGTAAATAAATAAATAAATAAAAATAGCAGATGGTTTGTGTTTCTAGGAGCAGCTTAGAGAGGAATGAAAATGCATAAGCAAATAAATTCTTATCTACAAGAATTTTACTTTTTTTATTTTAAGCATTTCCCCTAAAGTTTCTAAATTCCAATGCTAATATAGTAGTGGCATAGAATTCACCTTCGTAATATAATTTGGTTCTATAATTGAAGAGGATCGAGAACTGAATTTCAAGTACCAATTGCTCCTTTTGTCTGTGTATGTATTTTTTTATCTCAGGCTATTCTGCTATTTTAATATGTTCACAATAGTTTTGTTTGACTTATTGGATGACACAGTTTTTAATCTATTTTCCAGGTTTTCCCCAGCTTTGACTGAAAAGAGATAAAAGTACATAAACAAAGTTAGCCTTAATTTTTTTGATATATACCTTCTAGATGAATGTTTTGATAAGCAGCTTCTAGACAAATCACAGATTATCTTACTATGATTTTGATTTATTAAAGTGACACTTATCAGTTGTCTAACTGAATCATTATGAAGATTGACAAACTGTCATTTTTAATGCAGGAAGAATGGAGCTGGCAGCTACCCCAATTATAAATCCTCAGAATTCTTTTTAATGACCAGATAAATGCATACAACATGCATTGAAAACCTGGATGTGAGATTGCTAGTGTTTTGCTTTGTTTTATTTTAGATAGAACAGAGGGGGTAAAGGGACTTCGTCCAGGATTTGTGGTTCCTTGATTCAGTGTACTTATAGAATTAAATTTTTGTACTTTTTTCTTGGTCTGTTGAAAGGAGAGCATGGATCAATTACTGCCTGTTCTGCAGAAATGGTGATGGTTGCACTTTGGGTTTATAAAATGATTTGGAGGAGTTGAAACATGAAAATGGTGCTATGTGGAAGTGCTTTTTGTTCATAAGTCTCTATTTTGCATCCTGTTTTAATCACTATGATGTAAAAAAGATGTTGAGACTCTAGAAAGAGTGTAGAAAAGAGCAACAAAGGTTATTAGGGGGCTGGAGGCCAAAACACTTGAAAAATATTTGCAGAAATTGAGTACAGCTAGTTTAATGAAAAGAAGGACTAGGGGTGACATGATAGCAATGTTCCATATCTAAGGGGCTGCCACAAAGAAAAGGCAGTGAAGCTATTCTTCAAAGCACCTGAAGGCAGGACAAGAAGCAACGGATGGAAACTAATCAGTGAGAGAACCAACCTAGAAATAAGGAGAAATTTCTTGGCAGTGAGAACAATTAATCAGTGGAACGACTTGCCTCCAGAAGATGTGGCTGCTCCAACACTGGATATTTTTAAGAAGAAACTGGACAACCATTTGGTTGAAATATTACAGGATTTCCTGGCTGAGCAGGGGGGCTGGACTAGAAGACCTCCAAGGTCCCTTCCAACTCTGTTATTCTGTTAGCTGATAGAAGAATAATAATTCCATTCCCTTCTCTCCTAGTTGCCTAGTTGCACTTAAAGGGTAGAATTATCGCTATATAACTTCTATACAATACGTAACGTAATGTGCCATTTTAGTCCCCTTCCCCGTGCCTTTCCTATAAAGTTAATAGCTATCTTTGAGAAGTTCACATTATGAAAGTACACACACAAATCCTGCAGTATAACTGAATGTTTGAGTCTATTGTATAGGAGATTTGATTTTTAAATAAAACCATTTTAGGCACTATTTGTAGCTAGGCATAATGCTGATTTTGGAAGCATGCTATATAAATCGGATTTCTTGAAAGTGGAAATATCGAGAACCTACCTAATACAAATCCTGCAGAAGGAAAGAGCAATATTCTTGCCTTTAATGGGTCTTAGATCCCTTATTGTTCCACTTATCCAATGTTTTTTTTAAAGTCCAAATGTGAATGTGTGCTCTGGCTGAATACTGATGTCCTTCCTATATAGCCATTGTAGACACAGCATAGTGGGGTACTATTGACCAAGCACACATGTATCATTTGATCTCTGTGCTGTTCATTGGCACTTCATTTGTTTGCTGTAGAGGAGAAATTAACCTTTACTTGCTTTCTTTAATAAATTTAGTAAACAGGGAGATGATCTGTGGAAACAGAAAAAAGAAAAACCTTAACTCATGTTGCCATGGCAATTGGTTCTTTTTCTTTTTTCTTTTCTCAATTCTAAAGGGATGGGTGGTTTCTCTCCCCCCCCTTTTTCCCCCTTCTTAAAGGGAGATCAAATTGAAAATTGGCATTTACAGATTATTGGAAATCCACACAAACAAGAACCTGATCATATGTCATATGACCTTACTAGCAAACCTGAGTGTTTTTACAGTAACTTTCTTATTTAAAGACTCTGTCACAGGCTGCCTCATTTTAAAGGCAGAAATACCTACCCATCTGGGCCCAACATTTAGCCCTTTAACTCTTAATTTATTTGCATTGACTAGTTGTATATTAAAACTATAAATGTTCTATTTGGTTTGGTAGAAATCTTATATTTAAACTATGTGGTCCTAAACCAAACAAACAAAGGCATATATTTATTTATTTTTTATTTAATCACATCTGTATGGCTGCCCATCTCACATAGTGACTCTGGGCAATTAAAAAAAACACATTAAACTGTTAAAACAGCCAATTTAAATTAAAATAAACACAAGAAATAAACAAGTAAAAACCAAAAAGACAGGAAGACACAGAGAGTTCATTTTATTGACTATTGTATAACTATCTAAGAGGCTTCATTCTACCATGGGATCCCCAAGCTAATTGATAAAACCATGTTTTAAAGGCCAAAAGGATTGCAGCCAACATCACCTTGGGGGAAGTGATATTTTATAGGGTGGGATTTTATTTTATGGGAACTACATCAGAAAAGGCTTTCTTGCTAGATCCCAACCAACAACGTTCTATAACTGGTGGTACCTCCATACCTTTCTCCTGCCGGACCAGAAGGGTTGGGTTAATGTAATCAGGGAAAGGCAGTCCCTCAAGTGTCCCAGTCCCATGCCATGTAGGTCTTCAAAGGTTATAACCAACACCTTGAATTGAACCTGCGAACTAAACTCAAGGAGCTCAGAAAGGGAGGTTACGATGCAGGAGGGAAGCTGGTGCAGTAGCAGTGATCCCAACTGATCCCTAGAAGCCAAGAGGATCTCATGTCTAGTTGCTTGTGGAGCAGCACCCCTGAAAACCACCAGAGACTCCGAAATAGCATTCGCCACGCTCCACCCTTACTCTGGATTCTCACCTTATTCTACGCCTGACACCCAAATGGGCACATTTCCAAAAGACGAACTACCATTTCCTTCTGGATCCAGCTAGGTCTCAGTGATACACATCAGATCACCCATTTCACATATGATCCAATCACAAATGAAGGAGGCTTTATTAGAGATTGAGCTGACATTTAGCAGCAGCAACAGAAAACCAGGGCCTCTTTAGGTCTGATGACCAGGAAATGGGAATGGGTCCAGGGACTGGAACAAGATACCGATATAAAGCATTGGGATCATGTTCCCTGAGGGTGGCCCATCCTCCTGGCATATCTCTCCAAACCAGTTACCACCAAAATGCACTGTCCCAATATTCCCCAACCCAGACCTGGTGCCCAACACAAAGGAACTCCCATATTTCACCACCCAAACCATACATATAAGAGGGAAAGAATATGAATCCCCAGGCACTTTAGCACTCAATCTCAGTGCCAAGGAAGCACAGACAACAATCACATTATAACCCACCAGTCAACCCCCCCCCACTCTCATAGGTTGGCTAAGAGTCACCATCCATGCCATCCAGAAGGCCCCACTACTGCTCCCAACCACTATCACCCCCCCCATTATCTACAACCCCGTTCTGGCAACCATCCCAGGCCATCCAGATACAGTCAAATCCAGACTGTGATGTCTGTCCACCCAAAATGACATACTATTGTTTCTTGTGCATCTGATGATGAAGAAGACAAGACGCCTCCTGCAAAGAACCTGTGACAGTTCCAGGCACAAGTCCTCTAAAGCTTCTTGGTTTAGCCTCCCAAATTCATAATCATCTGATTCCCATAAAAAAGGAAGCAAAGGTGTCCTGTAAATCCTGGAAAGCTCCGACCCCTGAGAAGGTACTTGAGAGCTGGTACGTGATTGGATAGCATTGCTGCCAAGTGGAGGTGGGCATTGTCACTGCACCAGCAGAGATCATTCAGCATTAATCTGAAGTGATTATTTATTTATTTATTTATTTATTTATTTATTTATTTATTTATTTATTTATTCATTTATTCATTTATTCATTTATTTTGTCAAGCATATATAAGATAACAGGTAAAAGTATAAACATAATTTGAATACATGAAAAGAGTAAGAGTAAAAAGAAATATTAGGACAAGGATGGTAGGCACGCTGGTGCACTTATGCACGCCCCTTACAGACCTCTTAGGAAGGGGGTGAGGTCAACAGTAGACAGTTTGAGGTTAAAGTTTTGGGGGTTTGGGGAAGAAACTACAGAGTCAGGTAGTGCATTCCAGGCATTGACCACTCTGTTACTGAAGTCATATTTTCTGCATTCGAGTTTGGAGCGTCATACTGTAGAACTGAAGGCAGAGTTACAAGTATAATTTTGATCTTCATGTCAACATTTTATCTTGCTGCTTTCTGTTTTGAGGAAATTATACTACAAAGCAGGATTACAAAACAAAAGAGGGCTAATCACTTTGTTTCTTCTATAGCTGCATTTACAAAATTACTTTACTGAAGAGTTATTGTCAGAAGAAAACAGACAAGGCTATTGTATGTGAGGCACTTTATACCCCATATAAAAAGATAACAAGTCAACTGCATTATCATTTTCTAAACTTTTCTGAACAGAGGTACTGTATATGTTATATACGGTAGTTGTTCTGAAAATAAATTCTATAACGTGAGGATTTTATAATGGTTAACGAAGAAATCAACATCATTTCATTTGATTGATATATACATAACTAATATTGAAAAAAACAAAAAAATGAGGTAAGGCAAATGTAAAGTGGTCAAAAATGTTGTATGCATATTTAAAATGACAGAACAGAAAACACCCCAGAGAGGCAAAACTAAAGTAAGCATCATTAATACTCTAGGGTGACTCAGTACTTTCCTTAGATTTGTATGCATTGTTTGAGATTGTTTATGGGGTGGTCTCATTTTTGTCCTTTGAATTGGCAGTTCTATTTAGAAGATTGAATATTGGTGGTGGGAAATTTTAAAAATATAATTGTAGGGAGAAATGGGGGCCTGTATTCTAGATCTTCCCTTTCTTCCAAAACTGTTCATGATAGGATTGCCACCTGTTCTGAATAAGTAGAAACTGTTCCTATTTTAGTATTAAACTGCAGTTTTTCTTTTTTACAAATCAATTAGAAACACATGTTCCACACATTCATTTATTGAGGTTCAGTGTGGAAAATGAACACACTGAATTTTTAATTTAGACCTATGAGAAAGATCATGGACTGCTCTATTAGATCTACTAGTACTTCCAGGAAACCTCATTTTACCTGTCACAGTAACTAAGCTTTGGTTGGCCAGGAAACCCCCCCCCCAAAAAAAATAATGATGATGATATCATGAAGGGCATATGGCAGAGAGATTTTGCAGAAGATTTATTTATTTATTTTGTTTGAGGGGGGTCTATCTGTGATCTCTCATGCTTTGGAGTGTGCTCTAGGTGGGGCAGTATTTGAAGATCTCTCAGATGCTCCACAATGCATTGGCACAAGTAATTATGGAAACCCTTCAGTATGTCCATGTAGCAACAATTCTTTGTAAGTATTGTAAATCTTACACACAGAGTTAGATCCTGATCAGTTCAAGGTTGATTCAGCCTTCCATCCTTCCAGAGACAGTAAAATGAGGACCCAAATTGTTGGGGGGGGGGGGGGCAATATGCTGACTCTGCAAACTGCTTAGAGAAGGCCGTAAAACATTATGGAGCGGTATCAGTGGTGGGCTGCTCCCGGTTTGCCCCAGTTCGGGCGAACCAGTAGTGGCAGTGGTGGGAGGCTCCACCCACCTGCCCAGATGTCATAAAAATGATTTGTACATGCGCAGATGTGCTGTGCACTCACAAAGCGCACGCATTCGCACGCTACCAAACTGGTAGCGCTGGGATTTCAATCCCACAACTGAGCGGTATGTAAGTCTAAGTGTTATTGCTATAAGGCCCTTCCTGGTACTGTGTCTGGTTATTTGCAAGATAATCAGTCCCTAATATCATCTGTCCTCTTGATAAGATTTGACAAGGTTAGCACGCTCATAGTCACATCTCTTAAGCATCTGGTGGGACAAAGGACACGTCTTCTCTGTCACTGCACCTTCTCTCTGGACATCCAGCATTGCCCCCCTCCCCAATGAACCCAACTCTGCTTGCCTTTTGGAAAATCTGGCTTTTCCTAAAGAGGTTTTATTAACCCACCTTTGGTGCAATGTGTTTTTATTATGGTGCTTTTTTTTTGTTAGTTGCTATTTGGTGTTTTAAATTGCTTTGAGTGGATGATGACTATTAAAATTGAGTAATAAACAGTAACAAAGAAGCAAGTTTACTAATTTATTTAATTCAAATTAGCTGCCCCCCTGACTCTAGGCAGCTCGCGGTATAATAAACAAAAACACAAAAGAAAATGAAATGCAAAGAAACAATTCCCACACTCTAAGACAGGTGGAATGGAAATCTAAGTAAATGTTTTATGCACCTGATAAATAGCTTAAATTTTGAACTGACATGTGCAACGTGATGACCATGAATGACAAGCTTTTTCTCATTGCTGCAAGGAGTTATTAGAAGTATAAAAAGTTACTGCAATTTATTTTGCCATGTCTTTAAATTATGTTCAAACTGCATTATTTATTGCTCCTGCTGTTCGCTCTGTTTTGTTTTAATTCTGCATTTTTAAATGTTATTTATTAAGAACCTGGTGGTATTCAGAATAATAATTCACAAGAAGCACATTTTTATGAAACAGTAATGGTGACTAATTTCAGGTTCATTCATTTTAGTAGAAATTTGTTTGGATTCTGAATGACATCTATGAATTCCAGAGGGGAAAAAAATCAGACGTTTGGGATTGAATCCACCTTGATTGCCTTGAAGGATGACTTTCATTGGATGACAGAATAGGGAAGAGTGACCTTATTGATTCTTTTGGATCTCTCAATAGCTTTTGATAGCATTAACCACAAAGTCTTTTTGTAATGACTGTATGGATTGGAAGTTAGACATGTAAAGGATCTGCTTTTGCCTGATTCAAATGGCATCAATTTGGCTCCCAGGCAATTAAGCTGTGAAGTCTGCAGGTTTCCATTCGGCCCCCAGTGCCATTCAATATCTATATAAATGTAATTATTATTTATTTATTCCATTTCTATATCTGCTCACCTGAAATAGGTGACTCTGAGTGTGGAACAATCATAAAATTATTCCAGAAATGATTGCTATGAGGCATGGAATAAAGTCTTATGGGTATTTTTCATGAGCCAATGACTCCCTATTTTTATTTCTTAGAGTTACCTGAGTTAAAAGAAGTTATTCAGGTTCTGGATGAATTTATGATGCACAGGAGATAACTAAATTCAGTAGGCTGACCTGAATCTTGACAAGACTATAGAAAAGTTTGTTCTCTTTCTGAAAGACTAAGGGCATAGTGTGAGGATATTCATGCAGCATTACTATTAGATAAGACAGATGTAACCTTTGTGGTAATGGAGTGTCTTCTGCTGCTGCCAGCTAGTTTCTTAGCCATGGTGATCCATATATTAGTAAATTCAATAGGATTCTTGTTATGTGTGGTGTTACTCTTAGAAGCTGCAATGAGTGCAGAATGTCACAGGTAGGAGTTAATTCAACCCCTACTTTGCCTACTGGTAATACTTTGCATTACTGTTTGTCACTTTGCTACTGAACTAAGTTGAAAGTATCAATGACATATGAAGCCTATTTCTATAACTCGTAGGTACTGTATATGAGAACATCTTTCTATTTGTATTTCTTTTGTGTATATGCTTGGATATTAGGAACTGCAGTGATCTGAGAAAGAATATTTTTGATTAAAATGCCAAGGTGATAAGATTTCTTCTGTCTTCCATTGCAGCTGACACCAAGCATTGGGAGTTTAGCGCTTCAGCTTAAATCATATCTGTTCAACCAAGCCTTGGGTTAAAGTCATACATTTATTACTAGTGTTTTTTTTTGTTATATCATTGTATGCTTTGGGATTTTAAGATGTTTAATGTGGACAATTTTGGAGGTTTTTTTAAAATGTTAATTTTTTATTGTCATTGTTTTTCATTGTAACATCCTTGCTTTCGTGTTGTTTTATTATTTAAAAGTTAGTTAAAAGTTGTAAAAGAAATTTAAAGATGTTGCTTAACAGAATAACAGAATTGGAAAGGACCTTGGAGGTCTTCTGGTCTAGCAGGAAATCCTATACCACTTCAGATAAATGGCTGTCCAGTCTCTTCTTAAAAACAGCCAGTGTTGGAGCACCCACAGCTTCTGAAGGCAAGCCATTCCACTGATCAATTGTTATAACTCAGGAAATTTTTCATTATTTCTAGGTTGGTTCTTTTCTTGATTAGCTTCTACTTATTGTCCTGCCTTCAAGTGCTTGGAACTTGTTCTTGATTTTGGCTGTATTCAGGTAGCAAGTCTATTTCATGGGAAAGATCTAAAGATACCTAAAACTTTAATATCCTACAAGAGGGCTTTAACACTGTATCCTTCCATTTTACTGAGCCATTTTTAAGGGGGGTTATGCTTGCAATTTATATTAGTGTCTTTCTACTTTGTTTGCAATGGAATGTATAGATATGGAATTCCTCCAAAGCTTGAGGAGAAAGGGTGAAGCAATATCTATTTTTAGAGTACTTACCTGGATTTGGATCTTCTGTATTACTTATGAATAAAAAAGCAAAGTTCCAGTTATTATAATTCTAAAATGATTATGGTGATTCATTCAGAAATAGTCACACCCAAAACTGCATCATTAGAGGAAAGGCTAGCAAGTGAAATACCATAAGGTCTATATTGGTTTAATACAAAACACCTCTACCAGTCTATTTTGACTGGAATGGGAGAAACCAAGAATACATGAATGGAATACTGTATATTCTGTCTTTCAATTGAGACACTCAGACTTCTATCTCTCCTTTTTAAAATGTAAAAGGAAAAAAAGTGAATTCCAAGAGTAATATGAGAAACTATAGTACAGAAACTGTTGTATTGATGATAAAACAAATGTAAACCCAAATGTCTTTGCTTTGGCAACATTAGTATTAGAAAACCATAAAATAAATGATCTTTCACACAAATATCCAACATACTAATGCAAAACATTTTAATAAGTTTTTCTAAGAAATCTTAAACAATGTTCAGTTTAATGGTATAAAAAGGAACATTATGTGTACTCAGTAACAAAAACAAATAGATTTTCACAAATTCTACATGACAACAGTAAATGATAACGAGTACGAGGAGTATGAATATGTGTTGGCAATGGCACCTTTATTCAGTTTCTTTTATTTAACAAGTTATCATACCTTTTATATTATTACCGTATTGTGAGATCTGCCCTTAAATCACTATTTGATTACTTTAAATATTGCTTATGTACACAAACAAAAATGTCAAATGTCAATGGTTTCACATGTGCTTTAAGTACATTTTGAGTTGTTTTCTTTTAGACCCAACTGAATTCTGTCTTCTAAATATATTGTACTTCACTTTCATAAATCCTGAGACCATAGCTGAAGTCTAAGCACATGGGCTGTGTTAATGTATTTTCTGTGTAATTGCCAAAGGTAATTACTATTATTATTATTTTGATTTGTCACAGTCAGCCAGATGTTCAGACTGGATTTGGCATTTTTGTCCGCCTATCAAGTTCTTCCCAAGGACCTGGGATAGGCAGGTGTTGATGTTTTGTTGTCTTACAGGTATCTTGCAGGATGTAAGCTGTTCTGAATAAAGCTGCCTTTTGAAATTGACAAATGGTGAATTTGTCAATACCCATGGTATTCAAATGGTGCTCCAGTTGTTTGGGTATTGCACCCAAGGTACCTGTTACTATTGGTACTACCTTTGCTTTCTTTTGCCATAGTTGTTCTCTTTGCTGGCCTTTATATTTTGCGTTCTTCTCCAGTTCTTTCTCTTCTCTTCTACTGTCTCCGGGTACTACCTTGTCCACTGTCTTGATTTTTTTTGTCTTTCTTATCAACAATTAAGTCTGAGTATTATGTGTCAGGTGCAGTAGTGGGTTGCCCCCGGTTCACACTGGTTCTATAGAACTGATAGTAAAACCGGTGGGAGGCTCCGCCCACTGACCCTGACATCATAAAAATGTCTCTTCTGTGCTTGTGCAGAAGAGAGCGTGTGCGCACGAGCAAAGTAAGCATGTGGCCCCGTTGCGAACCGGTAGTAAAGTTAAGTAGAACCCATCCCTGGTCAGCTGCCTGTCTGTTTGAAGTCTAAAGTCCCAGAGCACTTAATTTAGCTTCTTAGTTTTCTATTACTTTCTCCATTTTATGGTCCCACCAGTTCTTGGTTGTAGACAAATGGTATTTCTTGCAGATCTTCCACTGCACCATTGTTGCTACTCTACCATGTCATTGTTTGTAGTCATTCTGTGCGAATTTCTTGCGGCAGCTAACCAGGTGGTCCACTGTTTCTTCAGCTTCTTTGCAGAGGTGACATTTGCTGATTGTTACTGTCTTCTCAGTTCTGAGTTTGTGTTCATTATTATTATTATTTTGCAATATTCATCTCTCCATTCCTCTTTCCTTCCTTCCTTCCTCCCAGCCCCCTGCCTGCCCACCTCATTGCTATAGCTTTACCCTACAAAGAATATAGGAAAAACAAAAATATTAGATTCATCAGCAAAGAGAAAAATAAAACTTGCCAAAGTAATTTTGCTATGAAATACTTTGTACAATAGACCCAGTTTAATCAAGAGGCAAATTAATGGCACAAGGAGCTTAAAAACAAAACAAAACAAAAAAATACACTTTCCTGTTTTAGATATCAAGATATCCCATTATTTCAGGAAAGAGTTCTTGTAAAAGCAAGGGAACACTGAGCATAATGAAGGCACAAAAATAATATATGTTTCTTCTCATATAAGGCTATTTTTGAAATGAACTTCCTGAGCAATGCATATTTTATGGCTACTTCATTATTTTCTTTCCCATACATTAATATTTGCAATAAAAGAGTGGTCAGGTGAGAGTCTGAGATAATGCAGGTGTTTAACAAAACTTCAGTTTAATTTAAACAAAATTTAAATCTTGTTTAGATGTTTTATGATTGTGTTCATTCAGAGTTTATAGTTCTTTTCTGGCTTTTCTTAGATTCATTTTCAGAATGTCATGATTTAAAATGTGGTTGGATTTAGGTTTTATAGTGTGAAAAAATGTGTTTGGTTCCTCCTTTGATTATTGTGATTCCAATAAAGCTCTAGCTTTATCTGCACTAATTAAGAATCTGTAAACTCACCCAGAAACTATCATTTCTTAATTAGTTGTCTAATTAGGAAAAGCCCAGAATTCTGTTAGATTTTCATTAATCCAAGAAACTATTCTTATCTTTCTCTGGGTAAATAGCCAGACATTCTGTATCAAATGAGGCTTCTAAACATTCTTTAAAAGTGTCTCCTCTGCACCAATGCAGGAAACTTTTTTTCTGGATAGGGACAAAGCTTGTAAACCAGCAAACTTTAAAAAACACACCTTGCTGAATTTAAGATAATTTCCAGAATGTAAGTTGTCCTTTAGGAGAACGTTCTGGTTTCATACTGCAGTTTGAAGAAGGCTAAGTTTTTATCTGAGGAACTTTTAAAAACTAAACTGTTTACTAATGTAGCTTTGGGAAGTTAAGGAAACATTTAACATGGTAGAGCAGCCCTTTCCTGCCTGGGCACTTTTCAATTGTGTTGATTTCAATAACTAGCAGGGCCATTGCTAGGAATGCCAAACAGCTGGGAGGGAAGAGACAGCCAAGCCGAGAAAAGCTGGGTTAGCATTTTCTTTGTTAATCCTGTTAGGAAAGTCAATTCAATCCATAAATCTGATTGAATTGCCTTCATATTGAATCTCTGAATTGTATCTCTCCATAGTCCTATCAGTTGGCTGCTCATCTATGTTTCAGGTTAATGGAATGCACTTCCAGGTATGTGTGTACCTGACTGTAGCGGAAGTGGTGTAATGAATGAATAAATAAATGATAAAACTATAGAGGGTCTCAACTTTAGGATATATAATAGATTATGTACAAGAATCCTTGTCTTCTGTCCAGTAGACTGTCTTGTATCTACTTTCATTATTACTATTCTTAGTCATTAATCTCTGTTGTGATCTGCTGTTGAATGTTTACAAGGTGACCTGTTTTGCAGAATACCCTCACACATCTTTTATAGAAAAGTATCTTCATTCAGTGCCATCAGGTTAGTTAAACATGCCCTCTTCTGCCTGAATCTGTTCGGCAGCTTTTACACTGTTCTGTCAATTTCTTTTTTTAATGTGATTTATAACCATAACAGATCTGATGGTTTTTATTTAACCAAATATTTGATCTTATTTTCATGTCTTCAAGATGCTTTCCTGAATTGGCTTTCATGGTATGATAAAGCCAGTTTGCAGAAAATTGAATGATTTCTCAGTGGTTTCACATACACAAGTAGAAATGTTTAAAATAAATTGCTACCAAATAATGAGCAACGGCATAATCAATCTTATATCACTTTCCTCCCATAAAAATGCAACAGAAGTCCACTATACTAATGGGGAATTAATCAATTGTAATACCTGGGCTAATTCAGGAGACATTTGCTGAATTTAACAATCATTCGACATACAGAGTAAGGAAATTTTCGATGAGGAGAGAAGAATTTATAAATCCTTAGTAAGGCCACACCTGGAATACTACATCCAGCTTTGGCTACCACATTACAAAAAAGATGTTGAGACATAGGAAAAAGTGCAAAGAAAAGCAATTAAAATGATTAAGGGACTGGAGACAGAAACATATGAAGAATGGTTGCAGGAATTGAGTATGGCCAGTCTAGAGAAAAGAAGGACTAGGGGTGACATGATAACAGTATTCCAGTATTTGAGGGGCTGCCACAAAGAAGAGGCGTTGAACTTATTTTCCACAGCACCAGAAGCAGGGCCGCCAAGAGGATTATTAAGTGCTGGAACAAGACTAATATGGGCACCCCACCCCGTGCATGCACGCAGTCCCCCTGCACGCCCCGCATGCACGGCAGAGTCCCGAAGATCATTTTGACACAAATTGTGTGACATCCACATGGTGAAAATAAAACTGTTTCACATTGCTCAAGTATTCTTGCTTCTGCATCTTTATATTTTCATGCCATGTTGGCTGCATTGTCATAGCCCTGTGCATGACAATCCAACATTGGTATATTGTGTTCTTTCAATGTTTCTACTATTGCTTTTCTTTTTAAAAATTTGGTTTTGTAATTTTTTTTAAAAAATTCCCCTTCATGGGCCCCCTTTGAGCTCCATGGGCCCCAGAACAATGTACCAGCTGAACTACCCTCTCCTCAGGCCTGACCAGAAGGCAAGACAAGAAACAATGGATGGAAACTACTTATGGAGAGAAGCAACCTGGTATTAAGGAGAAACTTCCTAACAATGAGGACAATTAACCAGTGGAATAGCCTGCCTTCAGAAGTTGTAGGTGCTTCATCACTGGAAATTTTAAAGAAAAGACTGGACAGCCACCTTTCTGAAATGGTATAGGGCCATGACGGTGAACCTATGGCACACATGACACCGGTGGCACATGGAGCCATATCTGTGGGCACGTGAGCGTTGCCCTAGCTCAGCTCCAGCGTTCATGCATGCACAGACAGCTGATATTCGGGCCTTCGGGCCACCAGAAGTCAGGAAACAGACTGTTTCTGGCTTCCGGAGGGGAAATGGGGAAGGCCATTTTCACCTCCACAGGCTCCTAGAAAGCCTCTGGAGCCTGGGAAGGGCAAAAAAACCAGGCCTTCGGGTCCCACCGGAAGTCAGGAAACGGGCCATTTCTGGCCTCTAGGGGAGTGGGGAAGGCCATTTTCACCCTTCCCAGGCTCCTAGAAAGCCTCTGGAGCCTGGGGAGGGCGAAAAAATGGGCCTACTGGGCCCACCGTGCCATTGTATGCCAAAAGTGGGGGGAGTGCAGGGGGTTGGGCATGCAGGGGGGGGCAGGGGGCATTAAATTATTGGTGTGGGCATGCATGTGTGCGATCTTTCCACACTCCCCCTGCTTTTGGCATGCGACGGCAAAAAGGTTAGCCATCACTGGTATAAGATCTCCTGCGTGAGCAGGGGGTTGGACTAGAACAAGGGTGGGTTCTACTTACCTTTAGTACTGGTTCACAACAGGATATAAAAGAGGGAATTAAAGGTAGGCATTTCATTTGAAGCTCAGTAGTAATATGCACTCTTTCCCCCCTATTGAAATGAACCTGTTTTAATTTTTTATTTCTGTATTATGCTAGACACCGTCTTCTCTACTTGCAGCTCCTGATTTCTTGAGGTTGTGATTTCTAGAATTTCTAAGCAGCGTGTAGGCTGGGTATTGGAAGGCCAGCAGATTAGAGAGGTTGGCCTACAATGTGGAACTATTTTAAAAATTAACATTCAGCAATAATGGCAGATGTATTAGATCAGGGCTGTCAAACTTGCAACCGGATGTGTCATGAGCGCATGGGCCACGCCCATGACCGGTTTAGGGAAGGGTGAAAAAGTCCCAATATGTCATGTGACACCACCGTGATAACACAAGCTTGACACCTCTGTATTAGATCATTTATTTTTGTGTGTATATTATACAATTCACATACAGAATGTTTTGGCTTTAACATGTTTTGGCTCTAACACAAAGTCTGAAAAGAGCCCTGGTAAATAATTCTTTTGGGTTTCCCCTGGTCCATGCTGATGTCACAGGCTGATCCTTTCAACTCAGAAGCACCTTGGTAGGTGCTTCCAACACGAATGTAGTAGTAGTAGTAGTAGTAGTAGTAGTAGTAGTAGTAGTAGTAATGTTTTAATTTTGAAGTGTATATACAATCATATTAAGGTTTTAGTACAATGTGTAATTCTGAAAAATTCAACATTTGTAGATGTTTTTGACTGTTGTTGTTTGCAGTACACACTTTGAGATAGTGTCAAGTACAGATGCAATTCCTTATATGGCTATACAGTGCAAATAGTTTGTATGGCATACTTTGCATTGTGTGAGTATTGGGATGAAACACCTATTTTTTAACGTGGCCAGGATGTACTCAAGATTTATGCAGTTGCTTCAGAAGCCGATCCTGCTTGTTTCCACATGAGTATCCATACCCCCATTTTCCCTTTTTCCCACAATTCCAAATTCCTTATATTTCCATTTGCAATAATGCTATACTGAGTTTGCAATTTGTCTGCTTCTCCATTGTGGAGACATTATTTCCCCTTCTTTTTCATTAACTGGGCCTCTGCTGACAGTATTTCATTCAGAAGTCCTTAAGGATGGCTTCTGAGGTTCCTCTACACAGCATATTGACCGATTGATTGCATTGTACTCTCCTGAATCCATTTGAAATGAAATTTATCTGGCCTGTTTTGACTCTGCAGATTCCTGCCACAGAGCCCTCTATATATACAGTGACCCTAAGTAGCCCGAGCTAAGAGATTAGAGGTGGAATTGACAAGCGTTTAATTCTGTTTTTCAGCCAGGACTAACTAGCTGTAGAATATCCAGCATTTCAGTATATGGATTTATTTATTTTGCTTTGGAACAAAGGAATATCTTATATATAAGGGACTAAAGTAGAATGTTGGATGCTTCTTCTCATTTAATTTGCGCACTTTCTGCCACGCCCTCAAAACATTCTTATTCCAGCAGGCTGGTCTGGCCTAACCTCCCTTTTAATTGTTTTTAAATTGGTTTTATAATTGGGGTGTTTTAAATCTGGCCAAAGTATTTAATGTATTTTAAATGGTTTTTAACGTTTGTATTATGTATATTTTACTTTCTGGCTGTTCACCGCCCTGAGTCCTTCGGGAGTAGGGCGGTATATAAATTTAATTATAAATAAATAAATAAAATAAATAATTTCTTAACCGTAAAATATTTCCGTGTTGGAAATTTTCTAGGTTAGAACATTCTCTAATGGCCTTTCCTTAAAAACAAGAAAATCTAAATATTTTATATGTTTTTCTGTTTTTGACCCCTAGGGCTATAGAAGATATGAGTGATGCATTACTGATAATAGATGGGGCAAAAGGTTTGATTGGTTGAAAGGACATTGAAGCAAAAGTACATCCGCTTTGTAGCCAATTAAGGCATTCATTTTGTTCCTTATTTTGTCAAAAACTCTGAAAAAATGTAGTTATTCATCCAAATGTTGGAAGCACAATGTCAGGATGAAGTAAGAATCTGGGATAGCTCATCTGGCCCTTAGGTTATCGGTTGCTCTTCTCTGCAGAAGTTCAGAAAATCACTGAAAGCGAGCTTCTTGAGCTTATCAAATAAAAAGTAAGTTTAGATTGTTAGGGAATCTAAACATACAGCAACCACATTCTGTGAATATCAAATTGAACCAAGTGTCTTACAGGAACTAAGGTTCTTATTCACAAAAAGATTTGCATATAGTTACAGAAATGCAGGCAAATTCATTGAAGAAACAAACATACCTACTTTATTTATTGATTGATCGATCAATTAGACTTTTATCCCAAATAAAAAAACTCAAGTCAGCAAACATATACAATATTCCTTCCTTCTCCTAGTATCCCAACAAACCCAACCATGTGAGGGGGGTTGGGCTAAGAGACAGTGACTGGCCCAAAGTCACCAACCATGACTGAGTCATGGCTCCTGCCTCATGATTAAGGCAGGAGTAGAATTCACCATCCCTTGGTTTCCAGCCTGCTGCCTTAACCACTAGATCATAAATTCTAATCTAATCAATCAAATTGATAATAACTTCGAATAGGATAACTTTGATCCAAAATGCATAGCAATTGAACTGCAGTCAGTCTTCTTCGTTAAATTCTTCTGTGCTTTAAAAATATCTCATTTAAGAAGTCTTAAATGTAGGAGTGCAGTTATAGGGAACTAAAAGAGGAAGATAAAAGCAATCAATTTCACTTGGCACTTGCTAATGCAGAACAAAGCATCACCTGAATAAGCTTTGCATATTGTAAGCAATGCTAATTTTAAAAAATAATTTGCAGTTTAGTTCAGTTATGCTGTGGGTTAGTTAACACACTCTTACTTCATTCTGGTACAGATTTAATGTAGTTCATCATGTTAAAGACTGTTGTGTTTTGTCTTCTGTTAACATAGTAATGCTAAGTTGAAGTGGCATTTAAACTTATAATTAAACAATCATTGGTGTGTGCCTGTATTTTGACCTTGCTTTTTTCTCCCTGATGTTTATATGTTAGTAAGAGAGAAAGAGCTTTGGAAAATGGTTAAAATTTTTGTTACAGTTTTGTTTTGTGGAGCAAGCAAAGAGGTGAAAGGAAGTTGTTTCCATGGGTAGCATCCATTGCGAAGGGTCATTTATTGAACTAACCCAGGCAGTATAGAGAACAAACCATTCCACAAGAGAAAGGTTATTTGAATGTGTTATTACAAGTAAGTTTAGCAGGAATACTTTCACCCTGAACTGACTCTAAGAAAAGGAGATACATGCAAAATCTATGCCATATTTTGGTTATTTTAGTTGTGTAGATGTGTGTGCTAAAGGAAAAAATCGTTACTCATATCAAGGACTAGTTCAGACAGTTGTCAAGAGTCAACACTGACTTGAAGATACAAAAAGTAAATAAATTTATGCTGCATCATCCCACTGATACAGATATACATTTATGACAGTCATGTGTTATAAATTATGGACTTAATTCTGATTTAAAATGTCTTAAACATTTACCTTTCTTCTGTAAATAGAACAATTTAAGAGCTTAGCCAGACTGGGGCATTATTAGTAACTATTACCCAGTCTTAATGCAGAAAAAATTTATTCTTTTAATGACCCTGTGTGCCTGCCTGTCTGCCTGCCTGCAACACAAAAATATTCAGCCTCAGTTCAAGACAATTGGATTCTAAGATGATTTTATGGATACGCTGCTTTGATTAAAAGAGGTACTGAAAGATATAGCTTTTAAAAAAAATTTCCAGTCATCATCAATTGTTTCTTTTGGGGAAACCCATATTATGGCTAGTCCAGAGCAGACTTCCTGTAAAAATAATAACAACAAAAGCAACAACAACAACAGCTGATGCCTATCTTCTTTTCATTTCACTTTTCTCTCTTCAGCCAAAAGTCAAATGACCTTGAGAAGTTCAACTCTTCATTGCAGTGTCTATATATTCACTTGCTAATATTCTGGTTAATTTACTATTTTTGGTCATGAAAGCTGTGCTCAGGAGAGGATTAGGGTCTCTTGAGTGCATTAATTTCCATAGGCTAGTTTTCTAACTTGTATACTCATAATCAATTGTAATACGACAAGAATTCAATATATGATGGTTAAGAACAAATCTAGTGATAACTGAAACAGTTTGTTTCTTTTCATATTTACACTGGCCACTTCAACGAGATCAGGAATTTACATTAGGAGTTGCTCAATTATCTATATATAATTACCAAATACTATTCTATTTCAATCAACATGTTATTACTCAAATCACAATTATTAATGACTGCCCAAAAAACAGCTCAAGTTAAGACTTCTGTTTTCCTGCAAAGGTTTACTTAATATTATGCTGCTGCTTTTATATCGCTTCCTATTGGTTTATTTTGAGTTTTTTTAACTAGTTTTACCTGATTATTGTAGAATGTTATATATCCTTTTATTTTTTTAAAGTGAATTTGAAACCATTCCAACAAAATGTTGTTTTTGACAGTCCTTTTCTATAAAATGTAATGCAGTCCAATAAATTCAAATTATTATTTTTGTTGTATAAGTTATAATTTGAGGTTCATTGACCCATTTTCTATAGAAGTTGACAATCTCTCATTGTCTAAATAATATAGGAACATATAATACTTTATCCCACTCATTTCTTAACATCTTCCATAATAAATTGATGTACTGATAACAAATAATTATATAAACTAATAGTAGTGTTTTTAGTTTTAATTTAACAAGTTATTCTAGTATCTCAGATGTCTCAGAAACTGAAAATGCTGCCAGTTATGCAATGTAGTTAATAAATGTTGTGTTTGTTATAACTAGCCATTGAATTACATCTGAAAGATTATATTTATTTTTTAACTGTTAAAAAAAATCACCTTCATTAATTATCAGTTAGTTCAAGTCAATATTGCCACTTCCATCCAATTTTTCCATATCCTCATTTTATCATATTTTTTTAAAGTTGGGTTTCCCCATAAAGTCAATTTGGCCGGGGGAAAAGAGTCAAATCTTTTTTAAAATTAAATATTCTATTTGATAATGTTTTAATTGATGGAATTGTTTCCAGAGAAAACAGTTTTAATATATTTAGATCCTAATATACTCCATTTAACCAAAGGTGTTATATATCCATATTCCAAAGTTACCCAAATCAGGAGGTTAACATCAATGGTTGTCTTCTAGTAATTAATATTTGATAATGAGTAAGCATGATGGAAACTGAATCCTCCCTTGCAATTGCAATTTCTGTAAAGATATTGTTGGAATCAAAGAACCCCATAAAAATTTTCTAAAGAATTTATTTTCTGAAAATATTTTCCAGATATGTAAAATGGAATTCCTCTGAGAAAATACATTAATGCAAGAATAATATTCATTTTGAGAGCGTTCACTTTTCCTCAAATGGTAATGTTTAATGTCCACTATTGATATCTTAAGAAGCCCTTTATATTTTATTTATATTACATGTTACTGAGTTTGATATACATACATACGTACGTACGTACGTACGTACGTAGTATATTAGAGTTGTTACTTGATTTCCATTTAATGGGGATGATAGAAAGCTTTATGTTATGTTTATTTAAACTTCCAAAGATTAATCCCCAAGATTACAAGTCAGGATAAGTAAAATCATAATTACTGGACACTTGATATTTACTTGATTAGATACTACCTTTTCATCTTAAGCATTCTATTTTTCACATAGATTTCTTGGAAACATTAAGCAGTATAATGATGTTATTGGCTTTAAAAAATTAGTAAAATTCCAAGCAAAATCTGATGATTAACAATATATGATAACTTACATGTGTTAGTATTTATGCTTTAAAATATAAATGCTCAATATTCAGATTGCAAAGATTTGTGAGATCAATTTCCAGTTCCAGATTCAAATCCTATAGCATAGAATCCATTTTGTGGTACTACCACTGAAAAGCCTAAAGAAAGGTGATGCCTTCTCTTGCATGGGTATCTGAGGAACTCCCTTACCACAAATGGGATTGATCTGTCCCACTTGCTCTAGGAAAACAGGTCTACTTTGGATCCTGCTTGCCAAAGAATTGGCTATTTCTGAGAGAAGAGCCTTTTCTGCTGTGACTCTTCACTTCTGGAATATTCTTTCAGTGGAGGTGAGGTCGGCCCCCACACTCCCAGCCTTCCTTCCTTAAGAGGATTGCACAATGGAAAACAGGACATTTATTTAAAAAAATTTGACCATTTTGTCACTAAATCAGCAAAATGGTACCATAGGCCTCCATGATAATTTGTCTGAAGACCTCTTTCTATTTAAAAAATTTCTAAAGCAAATTATCTTTTCCTCAGAATGAATAAGACCAACTGCCCAGCGCTAGTTGTAACATTATTTGATTCAGTATTGCAGCTTAAGCTTTTTAGTGCCAGGTAAAAATATTTTTCTCAGATGTTTAGATTTTAATTCCTTGACTTCCCTGCTTCCAGTAGGGAAATATGCTTAGATTGGTGTTTTAATTCTTCTTTTAGATAATTCATTGAGAAAATATTTGTCATTGGCTTACAGTGAACATACAAGAAATAAATTACATACTGTAGCTTTAAGCTATGTATTTTTCACATGTTGTGGAGCAAAGTTACACAGCACAGAGCAAGGAAATGTGCTGAGCTCAATAGTCAGGAATTCTCTCCAGGTTTTGCTATTTTGTTAAAGTGACTCTTCAGTACACATTTAAGAGAAATGTGTGTAAATCTACTAGCAATGTGGGAAAATGCAGCTTTGCAGGCAAACTTTGTCCACAGCTAGGAGTTGGATTCTGACTGGCTCAAAGTTGATCCATCCTTCTGAGGTGGGTAAAATGAGGACCCAGATTGTTGGGGCAATATGTTGACTGTAAACTACTTAGAGAGTGCTGGAAAAACACTATGGAGCGATATATACAGTAAGTCTAATTGCTATTGCTATTATCAGTCACATCTCATGTGGGAATCACATTTCTATATGCCATTCTCACTTATATCTGATCCCATTAATGCTATTGAGATCAATTCCAGAATAAAATATCTTTTTAGATTGCAACTTTTATTTCAAGGGTTGGCAACATGACACCATTGGCAAATGCTAGAGTATCTGATGCTTTTCAAAAAAATTGTGCACTCTTGGCCAAAATCTCCTATGAGAACTTTTAATAAGATCTCACATAATAATGTTGGTATTTTACATCTTCAAAAACCTGTGCCAGAATGCTGAAATTCAGAATGACTTAGCAGAAATATTTCAAGATTCCTGAAGAGATAGTGGACTCTAGTTTATGCTAAAACTGCCAGACAGACTTCATTTAGAAGCAGAGTAATGTTTGGAAATGGTTCAGGAGCATATGCATGGATGTAAACATCCTTATAAGTGAAAACTGTTGAAATATTAATGTTTGCTGCCATTAAAAGGTTAGAGTAATTTCTGATTAGTATATTATTCATTTTGCAAAGCTAAATTCAGACAATTTGAAGTTTTCTTGAATGCTAAAGGACCAAATTCTACAAGAGAGGATAGTTAGGAAAATTGAAACCGAGTAGTGTTGTTCCAAACTTTTCCTTAAATATCCAAAAGTATGTTTCTCTTACAAAAGAATCTATATTTGGGCTCTCATAATATTTTAAAATCATACTTTAAAATCATCAACCTATCTTACTGTTGCAAGATGACCAAGAATATTATATTTTATATATTATTTTTCCTCACAATTACACATCTCTTTATTGGCCTGCAGTGTTCCTAACTTATAGAAATTCTTTATTTGTATAACATGCAGGGTAGAAATTATCTTAAAATATCATTGTTTGAGTTTTAATTGGAGTGTGCTGAATATTGGAAGGATGATTGTTTAATGAAAATCTGAGCATTATATAAATCTTCAAAAGAGAGGCATTTTGATGTTGTGGTTAAGGCACCAAATGAGAAATTAAAAAGCCAGGAGTTCCAATCCTGCTTTAGACACAAAGCCAGCTGAGTGGCCTTGGGCCAGTTGCACCCTCACAGCCTTAGAATGGAGGCAGAGGCAAATCACTTTTGAAATCTTGCCAAGAAAACTGCAGGAACTTATCTAGGCAGTTGCCAGGAATCAATACTGACTCTCCCACATACAAAGGTTGTATCTATGCTGTCTTTCTGAGAAAAGCATGTAACCCTCATTTTTTAAAATACCTTTTAACTGTTCTTAGATATATCAGTGGAATTGTTCGGTTTAAAGAAATGAGTGATGGGGGAACTGCATCATCCATTTGATCTTGAAGGAACTCTGTCAGTAAATTCTTTTTTTATTAGATACAAAGATAGCATCAGCACACTCTTCAAGTCATCACCTCAATAAAGCTTCCTAAAAAAAGATTTTTCCTTGTAGTCGCCAAGAGTCAACGAATGATTCAAGGGGCACGCACATCCAAATCTTCAAAAGGATGCTTTGATGATGGCTTGAGCAAAGTAACCCGCTAAAGGTGTTTCATGAAGCAGCATGGCCCCTCTCATTGCTAAGATCAAACAGGAGCAATGTGGTTGCTTCATTTTTGCTCTGGTTCACAACCCCTCCACAGCAACCTCTGGTGCTTGCAGAAGTTGGAAAAGGCTTCTGTGCATGCAGAGCCCCCGTGCAGATCCTCTTCTTGCTTTTGTTGAGTGCTGAAGCACACTACAAAGAGGCTGGGAAGCAAAACACCCTCCAGCAGTTACAAAACTTGAAAGAGGCTTTTGAGTATGCCTGCACAGAAGCAACTTCTGGGCTTTTGTAGTGACAGAGGTAAAAGATGACCTAGAGGCTTTGAGGTGGTACAAGTGCTTTGTCAATGCATATCTATTTTTTAAAAAAAAAAAAAACCCAACCATGTTGTCTTTTCACCTTGCTGAAAAGAATAATGTCGTCTTCATAGTGCAAAGCTCTTTGTTTAGAGAAGACTAAGTTTTCTTGCACAAGCCTAATTCAAATCTTGACCTTGAGTTACCATGCAACTAACAAAAGTGCAAAAATCCTCTGCCAAAGCCATGGGATTCTTTAGATTTTCTACTTTGCTGGTTCTTCATTCATTTTTGAAGGTCTTAAAATTGTAGTTAAAACTTTCTTTTGGTAAGGATTGAAGGAAACTCAACCATTGCTGTCAAGTTTGTCTACCCAAACGCTTCTAATAGCTGAAAAGCAGTTAAAAAGCAATTTCCAAAAGTGATTAGAAAGGGAAGTATGCAAATTTAGTGTCCTTTCAAAGGGATTGACTATGATTTGAGCAAGCTGGCTATTTTCTCATCTCCCAAAACTCTAAACCTGCCAGAGACTACTATCTTGAGGTCTCCTGATGAGCAGCAGCTGTCTGGAGCACTTGTAGGTGATCTCAAGCTCTCTCCTTATCCAGGGAGGAATTATCAAAGAGCCAATCTACTCTTCAACTCTTCATTATGTCATGGCTCTGCTTTTTGCAAAGCCATTTCAGTTTGCCATTTCTTCCTCCAGGAGCCTCAATCCACCCTCATGTCAATAGGTCCCATCAAATCCCAGCTAATGGTCCAGGTATTGAGGATATTTCTGTCTCACATTCAGTGCCCACTAACTGGTGGTCATTCACATCCACCTTATGATTACCTCAGCTCTTTAAGGATAAATTAGGGTAAACAATGGAAAAACACTGCCATTGTTTTTAATCATCAAAAGGGTGATGTAAATAATTTGAAATGGATATCTGCAATGTGCACTAAGACAAGGCATCCTCCTTTAAAACTTTAAAGCAGTTAGTGTAATTCCTTAGAAAGGTGTATCCAATTGCCTGGGGGTTGTCTGGCCATACAGCATACTACATTTTTCCTAGGATTCTCAATAAGGCGAAGTGGCTGTAGATGCACATAGATAGCCTTTATGGTGCCCAGGTGAGGCTTCCAAAGAAGAGGGTGATTTAATTTTTCAAGTGTGATGCAACTCTTCTAAATGCTTTACATAACCCTAGTAAACAGTTGCTCATGTCATTATCACAGTATTACCAAATAGTGTTTGGGGGCTGTAAAGGGACTGACTGGCTCTAGCTCATTTTACCAAGAATTAATATGGCTGTGGATTTTGGGCCTGCAGCATCTGGTCCTTTCTATCTCCAGAAGTTGCACTACCCTACTTAGATCCAGTATGCACTTTGGGGCTTCTCCTGGTCTCACAGTTACTGCTCAAAGAGCAGGTAGAGGCTGTAGCCAGGAGTTTTGTACAACTTCATGAGTATTTATTTACTTATTATTTCAATTTGTATAGCTGCCTGCCAAGCAGCTTTGTGTGGCTAACAGAGGATTGAAAACATCAAAGCAGCAAGATCAATAAAACATGCACGCCTGGGAGCAACTGATTCTATATATTAAAATGGGTTCATATAACATCCTGCCACAATCCTTGCGGAAGAACCAGGTTATCAAGGTCTTTTGAAAAGCTAGCAGCATCAGGCCACCTGAGTTTTGGATGAAGATGCTGTTCCAAAGTAGAAGTACAATGGCAAAAAAAATCCCCCTTTTCTAAGCCTTCTGCTGGGGGAAGGGAGAATATCTGAGATCAAACACTTAGGTCTGTATCTGCCATTTCCCAAGGCAAGTCAGACTGTTAGATGAGATTCTTGTAATATAGATAATCAACAATAAAGTTTCTGCTTGGGCCTACCCATGTGTGTTTCTGGTTGCTTACATATTGCTTACTTTTTCCAGCATCAGAAAGACTGGTTTTTCAATCCTGGGATTGTGCTAGAAGTGGTTAGGAGGTAAAAGTCTTCATCATGTAATTGATTAAGTTCTTGTCAATTCAGGCAATAGCATAAGATGGTGGAGCGTTACTAATCAAGTTATGAAGGTCACAGAGTGGAGCTTGTTAACTTGCAGTTAGCAGGGAAGTGGTGTGTTGCAGAGAGAAAAGTTAGTCAGGAAAAGATATTGAAAAAAGGGACATTATTTGATTTTAAAACGATGCTTACTGGACAGAGGATATGAGGACAAAAGAGATATATATTCTTCTCTATTTTGCCAGACATCTGATAACTCAAAACCAGTAGGACAAACTTGTATGGTATGGTCTACTCCTGCATAGCTGAAAGTTACTGTAAAATACATTTGAGATCAAGCCTACTGTGAAAGTTTGGTCTAGTGATGAGACTAGTCTAGAAACTAGGAGACTGTGAGTTCTAGTCCCATCTTAGGCAAGAAAACCATCTGGATACTTACTATACTCACTATCTCTGGGCCCAACTCACAGGGTTGTTGATGTGAGGAAAATAGGAGGAGGAAGGACCATTAAGTATGCTCACTGCCATGAGTTCTTTATAAAAAGAATGAAGGCAGGATATAAAATAAATACAGGTAACCCTAGACTTACAACTACAATTGAGCCCAAAATTTCTGTTACTAAGCGAGGCATTTGTTAAGTGAATTTTGCTCCATTTTATGACCTTTCTTGCCACAGTTGTTATGTGAATCATTGAGACTGTTAAATTAGTAATATGTTGTTAAGTGAATCTGGTTTCTCATTGTTTTTGCTTGCCAGAAGGCTGCAAAAGGTGATCGTGTGACTCCAGGACATTGCAACAGCAAGTGGGTCACTTACATAGCTATTTCACTTCCCCCCTTTTCATTTTCATAACCTTCCTCAAAACATTTTCCCCTTTTAAATGTTTTTAAATCTTTTCCCCTTTTAAATGTAAATTTTAATTTGTTTTTAAATTATTGGGTATTTTAAACTTGCCTTCTGTTGATCACTCTTTATGAAACAAGTAACCTGAAGGAATTTATTAGCACGGGGTGAACAATTCCATGTTTTACAACATGGATTCTGTGTTTTACAATCAACCCTACATTACAGGATTGTAACTATTGCCACTATTAAACAGCATCATCCTTTGGTTTCAACTGTAAGACAAGGGTGCTAGTAAACGGACATAAAAAAAGCATCCGTGTCACAAGACTTGCCTATTTGCAATAATTTTTTTAATTTGCAATGTGTTTCTTTCCCCCTCCGTTTCTATGACCAGGGCTACTGCTCATTTTTGTCTGGGATCTCTTAGACATTGGACAAAATTTACAATTGCAGTCATTTTCCATCCTCACTTCAGAATGAAAGCAAGAATGAAAATGACTGGAAAGATGGGACAGGAAGACTGAAGAGTTATTTAGAATTGTTTGGGAACGCTTCTTCTTTGGGCCGTTTCATTCGTCTCTATTTTTATAGAGGAGGGTGTATATTGAGTTTCCTGCTGATGCTGTTCTGCCCCAGCTACGGACCCCAAAGAACGCAGCACACACAAAGTCTGTATAAACCTTAGTTTACTAAATTAAATCAGTCTTTTTCAAACAAAGGCTGTTAATTAACTTTCTTAACAGCCTACAAGAATCCAAAGAATAAATAATTGTAATCTTACTATGGTTGGCAGAAAGCCCAGAAGCAATTTGCAGAGAACTAAGATCAAGACACGAAGGAGAGTGAACGAAGTTGTTCCCTGCAAATTGCCTCAGTCGTCATCCTTCCTTAAATAGACTAAGGCAGTGGCCAATTAGCCCCAAGCCTTGCTCTCGAGGAGACCTCCTCCTGAGGAGCCACTCCTGCCTTTTGGCAGCTCTGCACGCCCATGCATCGAGAAGAGGCTCCTCCTCTTCTTCCTCTTCACTTATGGGAGCTTCTGGAGGTTCTGAAGGCCCTGGCTGAATCCCCGCCTCTGGCACCACATCTTTTCCAGCCTCCTCATTGTCCGACTTGAGTGCCAGCTGCACAGGCTCCTGGCGCAGCACCACACCAGCCTCCTTGCTGTCGGAATCAGCTACTAGCTGCACAGGCCGCTGACGGGCCACAACAGATGCACTATGAAAAAGTGGGGTTGAATAACTACTGGCAAGTGGTAAAATTGGCATATGAGGCCTAACCCCCCCCACACACATATATTGCACTCTCTGTCTATTCAGCTATGTTGTAGGAAGGGACAATAATGGAAAATTGGGGCAAGATTCAGAGGAGGTTCCAGAGTCAGTCCAGTTTGCTTCTGAACAGGAGTGCCACACAAAAAATAATTTGATCTAGATTTCTGGGATTACAATCATTGTAGCTTTATCCACTTATTTGCCAGGTGTGCAGAGAAGTCTGGTGTTTACCTGACTATTTTATCTGTATTCTCTTTAAAACAAACAGAAAAGAGTGATATATCGTATTTCCTACTAAACTGCTCTCAGACTTCATCATTATGGAGCACTGCCTCAGCTATAAAACATTTATATGTTCTCATTCAAAATCAAGTCTACGTATTCTATGAAAACTCAATGTTTTGGTTCTTGTCTTTCCAGCTCACTTTCAGTAATGACTAGTATTCTCATTGACCATTTCCTCAGTAGTGATTTACAGTATCTTATAATATCATCCAGCCATCACTGTACTGATACATCAGTAATGAAGACAGGTTTACAGTGCCACTGTGATAGCTAGGTGACTCTACAACAGACTATAAATCAGCACTGAGGAAACGGCTTTAGTATTCTTCCCATTTCAGAAAGAGAACAATATTTGGATTCTTGAGAAATCTCCCATAGGAAATCATGAAGTAACAATCAACCAAGTCTCTAATATTTTCATTAGAATAATACCCCCTTTCCCCGAAAATAAGACCCAACTGGAAAATAAGCCCTAGCATGATTTTTCAGGATGCTCGTAATATAAGCTTATTTTGGGGGTAAATAAGCCCCAGTTAAGATTGTCAGCCAGATGGGTGCATTTAGTACTGTATTTCCCCAAAAATAAGCCCTAACCAGAAAATAAGCCCTAATGCATCTTTTGGAGCAAAAAATTAATATAAGACTCTGTTTTATTTTCAGGAAAACACGGTATTTCATTATACTCTTTAATATCCCTTGAATCTCTTATCTTAGCCATTAGTTCGTGGGTAGCAGTGGTCTTCCTGTGTTTCACTCTAGGCTAATTTGCTATTCAGTGCAATAGGATCTCCTGTTTCACTACTATTGAATTCTTTGTGGGGGGAAAAAGCCACAAACTTTGGATTCTTAAATGAATATTCAAAATGCTTGCCACTGAGAAAGCAAATGCATGCATCTTGTCATTTTTGAATTGGTATGGACCCATTCAGTTGTCACAAACGAAATGTCCATGTTTTTATGTAAGGAAAGCAGAAAATGATTGGTGAACATTACAGTAAGATTAGAATGAAACCATTCAAAGCCCCATTAAGTTTATATTTTGAGGGAAATATAATCACACATCTGAGAATTAAAATTTTCTGGCAATTGAACAAGTTTTCATAGCAAGTTAATTTGCTTTTTATAGCGAGTTAATATCTAATTCAATGTTAAATTTTCTGATGGATGTTTTGTTACAACTGTGTATGATAATACAGAATTATCTCCATAATAGTGCAGCTCGACATTCTAACTGTTGACAAGTACAAGAATAATTTTAAGTGAGCAAATTTCTTTCGTCTTAGAAAATAAAGGCAAACTTTACAGAGAAATTCAGTTTGTCTCAAATTGTAAAGATATCATTTATTTCAGTTGCATTTTGTTTCATATTCTGAAACAGATTAATTTGCATTTCCTGAACTAGTTAAATTAGAATATAGCTATTCTACAGTGTTTATGTTACTTTGGATTTTTCAGTGCAGTTTTCAATATACTTTGTATCAGAATGTGGCTGTTAGGGACAACTGTGTATAAAATGTGTATACTAAGAAAAGATTTTTACAATGTTTTATATATAAAATATTCATTTTCTTTATTTTTTAACTTGTGTAATGATGCCAATTAAAATAACATATTTATTTAATACACGCAAATTGAAATGCACTACATTCATATTTTCTAACACAGAGTGTCAAAATATGGGTCAAGACACTGAAGCAACTTAAGGATACTCACATTAAGAAATGAGCTTGGGCAGACAGATTGGAAGTTCCATTGGTTCAAGAGTCAAAAAGAGGGCTGTGAAAATATTTACAGACCCCTCGCATCCTGGACATAAACTGTTTCAACTCCTACCCTCAAAATGATGCTATAGAGCACTGCACACCAGAACAACTAGACACAAGGATAGTTTTTTCCCGAACGCCATCACTGTGCTAAACAAATAATTCCCTCAACAGTATCAAACTAGTTATTAAGTCTGCATTACTATTAATCTTATTGTTCCTATCACCCATCTCCTCCCACTTATGACTGTATGACTGTAACCTTGTTGCTCATATTCTTACGATTTATATTGACTGTTTCCTAATATGATTTGATTGCTTATTTGTTCCTTATGACTATCATTAAGTGTTGTACCTTATGATTCTTGATGAATGTATCTTTTCTTCTATGTACACTGAGAGCATATGCACCAAAGACAAATTCCTTGTGTGTCCAATCACACTTCGTCAATAAAGAATTCTATTCTATTCTATTCTATTCTATTCTATTCTATTCTATTCTATTCTATTCTATTCTATTCTATTCTATTCTATTCTATTCTAAAAAGCTCAGTTTTCAAGCTTATAGAAGTTGTATGAATAAGTAAAATTGATTTTAGCAATTTCAAAAAAAAAAAAAAGGATTACAGGTCTAAAAGTCATAGTTAATTCCTCCAGAAACTTAAGCTCTGTGAAACAAAAGGTTAAGTTCCTAAAAACTGACCAAATTTCTTAAGTTGAATCAACTAAGAAGTGTATAATGAGAGTAGAGCTATATACTGTGTTCTACAAGTGGCTACATCATAAAGGAATTATGACACAGAGTTTTCTTTGATTTCTTTCTCACTGAACCCTAAAATGGAATTTGCTTTTTGCCACAAGCATTTATTGGATCAATGTTTTTAATCACAAGTCAAAGACCTTTAACTGGTTATTCATTGTAAGTTTAGTTTCCATTAGCGGAGAAATGATGTGCATCACTTTGCATTGGGTTACTGTATCTATTCTTCTTTTATTTCCTCCTTTTCTTCTTCCTACCTTCTAAATCTAACTTGCACCATACTGTAAGTGCATGTGGGAAATAGTTGCATAATAAAATTCTTTAAAATTCAGGTGTGGTATAGTTTCAAGATCATGCCTTGATTGTAAGTTCTGTATGAATAGGGCAATAGATGATTAAACCTAACATCGACTTACAACAGTTCGTTTAGTGACCATTCAAAGTTACAATGGCACTGAAAAAAGTGACTTATGACCATTTTCTACAATTATGACCGTTACAGCATGATTTAGATTCATGATTTACATGATTTACGTTCAGATGCTTGACAACTGAACTTATGTGGTTGCAGTGTCCTTGGGTCATGTGATCATATCTTGCAGTCTTCTGACAAGCAAAGTCAATGAGGAAGCCAGATTTATTTAACAACCTTGTGACTAATTTAACAACTGCAATGATTCACTTAATAAATGTGACAAGAAAGTCATAAAATGAGGCAAAACTCACTTAATTAATTTCTCACTTAGCAACATAAATTCTGGGCTCAATTGTGGTCGTAAATTGAGGACTACCTGTAGTTGGGATGGAAATAGTCCCTTTCAGGTCAGCTTTTTGAAAGACTGACAGTAATGAATACTTCCTGGATCATTTTCTTTGCTATTAAAACCAAATCTAACATGATTATGGAACAGATTTTATATATAGTATTTTATATCATGCATTGAAATTGAATTTGGCTTTGTATCCCACAAATTCAAATTATGTACTAAAACTCATGAATTATATTGAGTACAAGGTTGATCTTGTTTCTCTTTCCTTTATTTCAAATTGAAGACTCAAATGCAGATAAAGAAACATTCTTAAAAACCCAAATAAAATTTAATCTTTTTCTCTATTTAAAAAAGCAACCCACTACATTTATTAATAATACCAATTCTTTCCGTTTGGAAAGATTCTGATACAATATTTTGCTATCATTGTTGTAAAGACTTCCAAATAATTTAGGGTTATCAACAAAACCATATACCTTAGTTTCACAATGTAGTCAAAACAACTTATCAACAATTTTTAAAGACCTAATTCCAATATAAATTATTAGAAAACCTCAGTGTTTATAGATTTTCATGATATTAATTATTCATGTATTCCTGGTCTCTTAGTAATTTCTTAAACTTGTTACCTATGTGTAAGTAAAACTCTGCTTTCACCCTGTTACAGAAAAATCTTCACTTACTAACCACTCATTCAGCGACCATTAAAATAGCGACAGTGATGAACAAGTGGTATTTGTTCTTGAAGTTCCAGCTGTCACAGTGTCCTTGCATTCATATGACCACAATTTTGGCAACCAGCTTTCACGTACAATGGTTACACTACATATGATTATCATTTGTGACCTTCCCTGCTGGCTTCCCATGAGAAAAATAAATAGGAAAGCTGGCAGGGAAAGTCAGATATTGCTCTGGTAAATCCCTCTGGCTTTCCTGTATTCACACTGCACCGTCCACCCAGTCTTTTGGTGCTAGCACTCCACCATTTCCTGACTTCCTGCACTTGTGCCTCACTGTGCCATCCTCCCCTCGGCCTTCCTATGTTTGCACCCTGTTACACCATTTACCTCAGTGGTGAAATCCGAACCGGTTTGCTACCAGTTCAGTGGCCGCACATGCACGCCATGTGCCAAATGCGCACCAAACATATGCTGTGTGTGCATGCGCAGTGTGCACCAAACACGCTATGTGCACTACACGCACATGCGTATGCACAGTAAGCACCAAAGGAGGCTTGGGAAGGTAAGTAGAAGTGAAGGGGGGGTGAATCAGCTGTTGTGTGCGATTTAGCTTCGCTAGAAAGCAGGATTTCCTGCTTTCTAGCAAAGCTAAACCCCGCTGCACAGCTGATCCAGCCATACTGTTCTACTTACCTTCCCAAGCCTCCTTTTGGCATGTGCTGCACGTGTGCGCATGCGCAGTATGCACCAAAAGGGGGCTTCGGAAGGTAAGTAGAACAGCGAGGAGGGGGATCAACTGTGGCGTGCGATTTAGCTTTGCTAGAAAGCAGGATAGAAAGCACAGCTGATCATCGGAAACACCAGTTTGGAGGAACCACTGGCTTTTTTAACTACCGGTTCAACCGAACTGGTAGCTTTTTTTTTACTACCGGTTTACCTGAACTGATAGTTTTTATCACTACCGGTTTGCTTAAAACGGTAGCATTTCACCCCTGATTTACCTCCTGGCCTTCGAGCACTTGTGTATGGTGTGTTCCAGGCCTCCCAAGCACTTCCCCTGCCTCCCCCAAATCATGTGCAGTCTGTTCTGGACCTCCCAGGGTGTCCCTTATCTCCACCCTCCTTACCTGGGAGTCCTGCTGCTTCCCACTTAACAACCTACATGTCACACAGTTTATGACAGCAACGAGGACTGCCAGGATTATTGTTCCTTTACCACCTCGTTGCTCAGTGACAGCGATCCTAATCCTAATTGCTGTTGTAACCCGAGGATTACTTGTACTATTTACTCAGTCATTGATGAAGATTTTATGAAATACTTTTTGAAAGTCTTGGCATGCAGTGTGTACCAGATAATATCATTCACATACTGATTTGCTATTAAAAACTGTAAAAGGTTAGGTCAGGTTGGGTTTCCTTTTGGAGTTATTATGGTTTCTTTTTCCAGTATACTTGTTCTTTAATACTTTTATTAACTGTATCTTCAGCATTAATGTTCTGTTCTTTCTTGATATATATCAAGAACATCATACGTAAATATGTATGTATTTATGTGTGTCTGTGTATGTGTGTGTGTGAGAGAGAGACAAAGATTTTGTGTGTGTGTCTCTCTCTGTGTGTATTTGATCAACCTTCTGGATCAAGTGCTTTTTGTATTTTACAGTCTGTTGATGAAATTTCATTTATTATCCCATAGACCAGGCCAGACAAAACTGTCCTATAAAATTATCAGACGGAACTGTTGTATACAAATAGAACATACATCTTTTACATTCCAGGTTGGAAAAAAGTGCCCCAAAATTCATTGGCTTGAAAGGGAGCGAGGAGAAGACTTAAGATTTAAGCCTTGGAACTGACATATATATGGGCTTTGGTTCCTGTGTGCTGAAATAGGCAGATATTCTGCATATATATGACATTTTTCTTGTCTGCAATAAAGTTAACGTATCTAGCTATATCACGTCTGAAATGTATGCTGATAGCTATTTGCTAAATATAAGTTTGAGCAAGGATTTAGGGTAGTGTTTGGGGGGAAAACATCTTCATTTTCCTCAATTTTTAAAATTTTCTTTTTTAGACATAGTTATATTCAATGGTGGGATTCAGCCAGTTCGCAACACTTCGCGAGAACCGGTTGTTAACTTTCTGAGCAGTTTGGTGAACTGGTTATTGGAAGAAATCATTAGGGCAGAGAACCGATTGTTAATTTGAATCCCACTACTGGTTATATTGTCTGAATCTTATGCAGACAACATTCTACATAAACACTACTTGCCAAGAAAAATAAATGCATGGTTCCCTGAAGTCACAAGCAGTGGAACTCAGCTTGAAGGAGACGGTATCTTTTAAAGATTGCTTATAGTGCTTTCAGAAAGTTATTCAGGCCCCCTTCACTTTTGTTAGTTTTATTACTGACAAATTGACAATTGATGTCCAATCAATTTAATTTTCCACAGGTGGACTCCAATCAAGGTGTAGAAACATGTCAGCAATAATGAAGAGAAATGGGCTCTTTTGAGCTAAATTTTACGTGTTGTTGCAATGGGTCTGAATCAGTGGTGGGTTCTACTTACTTTTACTACTGGTTCGCAATGGGGTCGCACACACGCTCTTCTGCACATGCGCAGAAGCGTTCTGATGACATTGGGGTCAGTGGGTGGAGCCTCCCACCAGTTTTACTACCGGTTCTATAGAACCTGTGCGAACTGGGGGCAACCCACCACTGGTCTGAATACTTATACCAATGTGATATTTCAGTTTTTTCTTTTTAATAAATTTACAGACATTTCTAAAATTCTATTTTCACTTTGTCATTATGGGATACTAAGTGTAGATTAATGAGAAAAAAAAGAATTTCAACAACTGAAGAATCAGGCTGCAGCATAACAAAATTGACAAAAGTGAAGGGGGTCTAAATACTGTAAATAAAAATACTGTGAATGCACTGTAAATCAAATACTCAATGGCACTCTCAAAATTCTCTTCAATAGTTCTATCCCAAAGCTTAGAGAACTTAAAATAGGTTCATTTATATGGGCTTTCTCTTGCCTTGATCTTTAATAAGCATTTCTGTCATCTGTGTACCAATCTAGACACTTCTTTATGGATGCTTTTACCTTCATGTTTTGATCATATCTCAACATCTTAAAAAATGTTATTTGTGAAAATCCTTGCCATTTATTTTAGAAGAGTCCAAAACCACTTTACACCTTTTACACCCTTTCCTTACTTTCCCCCATGTCTAAATGTAGGATTATGGTGTTTTTTTTCCTTTGAGCTATTGAAGTTCAAACTGAAGATTGTTTATCAGTGTTATACCCTTTTGTTTTTGATCTATTTCTTGTTGCTTCCAGTAGTGATGTATTCACAGGATGTAAATACGCCTTCCCCTTTGTGGGTGGTATCAGCATGCCTGTGTATTTCACATGGTGTGTTTTTGGAATGCCAGTACTTTGCTTAATGGTAGGTGATGTTGGCAGCTTCATGGACTTTAAGATACTGGGAAAAATTAAGTACAGCTGTCTTGTTTTTAATATGTAGGAACAACCAGTGAATGTATATGGATTTTCACATGTGATAGCACTGATCACAAGTAAACATTGCAACTGATAATAACCCTATACAGGTAGTCCTTGACTTACCACCACAACTGAGCCCAAAATTTATGTGGCTAAGCGAGACAGTTAAGTGGGTTTTGCCCAGTGGTGAAATGTAAAATTTGTTACTACCGGTTCTGTGGGCGTGGCTTGGTGGGGGGAGTAATTTGACTGGGTGGGCGTGGCAAACTTTTTTTTTTTACTTTTAAAAGCATTTTTTCTACAACCTTAAGAGGTTGCAGAAAAAAATGTTTTTAAAAGCCTCTGACGATCCCAGCTGAGCTGCACGATCATCAGAGGCTTTTTTTTTTACTTTTAAAAGCATTTTTTTTTGCTGAAGAGATTGTAGAAAAAATGCTTTTAAAAGTAAAAAAAAAGCCTCTGATGATCATGTGGCTCAGCTGGGCATGGGGGGGGGCAGGGATTTTTGCTACCGGTTCTCCGAACCACCCGCTGCCATCGCTACCGGATCGGGCGATCCGGTCCAAACCGGGAGCATTTCACCCCTGGTTTTGCCCCACTTTACGACACAGTTTCTTGCCACTTTCTTGCCACAGTTGTTAAGTTAGTAACACAGTTGTTAAGTGAATCTGGCTTCCCCATTAATTTCGATTGATAAAAGGTCACAAAAGGTGATCCCATGATCCCATGACACTGCCATTACCATCAAAAATATGAGTCAGTTGCCAGTATCTGAATTTTGATCACGTGAACATGTGGATGCTGCAGTGGTCATAAGTGTGAAAGATGGTCATAAGTCATTTTTTTCCAGTGCGATTTTAACTTCAAATGGTTATTAGGCAAACTGTTGTAAGTTGAGGACTATCTGTATTGACCTTATTAACTGCAGAATTGCCTTCAGAATGAGGATTTTTATATGATGGCCAAAGTAGAGATGTGTGAAGGAGAAGATTCTTACTCATTTTCCTTAAACAAGTCTTGAGTTCCCTTTCCTCCCTCAAAACAGGTCTTGAGAAAAACATGGGAGTGCTATATTTCCAAAGAATCAAGTGTTATTTACATATTATGCATTAAAAATGTGAATTTGTCCTGTCTCTGTGGTCATAGAAATAACTACAGTAGAGATGCAACCATAGTAGTAAAGCTACTTGTAAAATGGATGGAGTTTTCATTAGCCCAGTACAGTTTAATTCCTTACTTTAATTTTTCTCTGCTTTTTTAGTTGTTGTAATGGTTGTTGTTATTTTTATTATTTTCTGTCTCATTAGCCTGAGGCAGTCAGAGTGTGCAAACAGAAAAGATTAGGAGGAATTTAAGTTGTGGTCCTAGTTATTCATGATATGTATTCCAGCACATTCTTCTGGTACATTTGCAAACAGTAAAAATCAGTGTCTGTAAAGCTTAAATGCTGTGCATTTGGGCAAACCCATTTAATAAAAGTAAAGTTTCACTTTGCAAAGCTCCAGATTACATGTTGCACACAAATGCAATGTTTGAAGCTAGCTCTAGTTTAAATGAGGTAGAGCAGAAAAGTGGAAAAATGCTTCTTAATTGTCTGCCTGACCTATTCTGCTGCTCTAAATCAATCTTTTGAAGGTAACTTTGTATGATTTCCTATATTCTGTCAAGGTCCAATTTTGCTGGAGGGTATAATAACAGAATCTTAAAAGCCTCAAAATCTGATGCGCAAACAGAATTAAGGTGGGGTCATTCGAGTCTCTTTCCTTTCTTTATCTGGACCTAATATTTATTTTATTTTGTCATATATAAGAATCATCCATTTCCCTCACTAAATAGTCATTTTGTTTCTCAATTACTTTCTTTTCGTGGTTGTCTTGCTTTCCTTTGTCAAGGTTATCTCAGCACAAGTACACACCCACAATGGGGTCATTATTACAGTATTTCTTTTTTCCTTAGTTTTTAATGGATTCTTTTGGGAAGGTTTTTCATTTGATATCATGAATTTCTTTACAGATATAGACATTCTCAAGTCATAGTGCAATTTTGCCTTCCTTTTTGTTGAGATTTTTATTTTTGAACAAACCATATGCTTCCTGTTCAGTATTCAGTATTCCAGTTATGTGTCCCATCCTACCAGATTTCATTGACACTGACATTGTCACATCTGGCTCCTTGTACTGGAACTTCAGGTTCTCCCTGTTTGTTCAATTGAGTGTTTTTTCAGTGAATGTTCATGCAACAGTTAATGTATAATTGCCAATTATCTGTTACCAACATGTCTCCCTATCTCCGAATTAAAGATTAAAGATACACAAGATACATACATATAAACAAAAATGGAGCTAGTCCATAATATGTGGGGAACAATTATATCATCATAGAAAAACAGACAAGCAACAATTTAGTTAAAGATTTGTTAAAGTAAATGAACAATAAAGAACATGACTGTATTTTAATAAAATGCATCTTTAAAGTATCACACAGTTTATTGTCATCTTCAAACAATAGTTTGAGGAAAAGTTTACTTCAGCAAATGGAGAAAGAGGGAATCAAAGCATGTTTTTCTCTGACTGACAGGAACAGAATAAAGTAATAATTATCCAGAATTGAACTTAAGAAGCATCAGTAGATGTTTCTATGTTTTCTCAAAAAAAGCTGAAGAACTATTTATTTCATATTTATTCTATTTATGCTTCCTGTTTATTCTATTTATTTATTTATTCATATTGAAGAACAATCTATTTCATATTCACTGAGGTCAGAAGGGAGCCATGACTTATCTGATATCCGAATAAAGTTGAGTTAACTTTCAAAAATTCCAATAGATGTCACTAACCATTTATTCATTTTAGGATGATATATAGGTAAATAATTTAGGTTCTGTGATTGTGAACTACTTCAATGTATTATTTTGGTTAATCAACATGCACTGGGACTTAATGGGAACTGTCCTTAGTTAGGATTGGATTAGAGATTCCCTGAGTTTTAGTGGCTTGGTAGGGTGTCCTTGGTTGCTAGAAGCTAGAGTTTGTGATTGCCTGGCATGTAAACACGATTTTACTTTAACTTTTCAGCTGCTTTTAATTATTGTAACATTTTTAAATTATCAGTTTATTTTTTTTAAAAAAATCTTTATCACAACAGGTAAAATATGCAAAATATCTGGAAATAATAGGAGCTTTCTCCCACCAAACAAGCAATGTTTATGTGTTTCTCATTTGTCTAAACTGCAAGTTAACTGGGCCAGTTGTGACAAAAGTTTCTATCATTTCAGGCAGTCTGAAGACTTGGCTGGCAAAGCATCTCTCGCTCAGCCTTTTTCTTCCTTTTTCGATTGCCAAGAACATAAAAGTTGTTTACAAGAATTGTCATGTGCTGCTAAAGACTAAAGAAATGACAGTGGAATATGGGACGGGGAGTGGGTTGAGACAAGGATATAACTTCTTTTTTTTCTTAACTTGCTCAATTTTAGAAAAAGTTTGTGACTAGTCCATAACTTGGGACAAATTAATCATAGCCAACTGTTATGAAATGTGCAAAATGTGAAATTGTGGAAAAAAATAACACACTTTTGAGAAAAGTATTTAGCGCGTGTACACACACACACACACACACACACACACACACACACACACACACACACACAAATGTATCAGAATTTATATCCTGCATTTCTAAACTGTGTTTCAGTCCAGAAGACAATGCCAGCTGGCTGTTGATCTTGGTTTTATGGAAAATGCTGTCACACAAGACCAGTATAAAATACTATAGAAATTTAACAGGTCTTGTATTGTTTAAACAAATAATTAAATATAATTGTTACTTGCCCAAATTAAACTCTATTTTATTAATCAGAATATTGGATTTGCTGATACTGATTAAAACAGCAAATCTCATTGTCAAAATGGTAAATTGAATAAAATGCATATCTCATTAGAGAAAGTGCATTGTGCCCTGGGAAACTGGAGGTCAGCAATCAAATCTGCTATTATTTGTAAATGAAATAGATTTTTATAGCACAAGGATTGTTAAAAAGAAAAGACTGGTTTCCCAAATGCTCTATAATTCCTATCTGCTTCAGTGGTCGGTTCCTCCTGGTTCAGCCGGGTTCCGCCGAGCCGGTAGCGGTGACGATATGACATCACCAAACTGGTTCTGCCCCCCCATCCCCCCCACCCCCTGCATTATTCTTACCTTTTATTTGGCCCCACCCCCAAACTATTGCTGCCTCCTGAGTCCCAGCTGATGGCTAGAGGGAAAAAAACTGTTTAAATTCTTGCCGTGGGGCTTCAAAGGGCCGCCCTACAGCTGATCAGTGTTAAAACAAATGAGTAGACCGGTGCCTGCAAAAATACATGAGGAGACCAGTGCCTGCAAAAATACATGTGCCTGCAAAAATACATGAGTAGATCAGTGCCTGCAAAAGTAAATGGGTAGACCAGTGCCTACAAAAATGAATGGGTAGATTGGTACAGCCTGGTAGACCAGTACCTCTGCTAAATCCTAAATAATTGTCACATGACCATCAAGCCACACCCACAAAATAAGCCACGCCCACAAAATACACCACGCCCACAGAACCGGTAGTAAAAAAAATTAGAACCCACCCGTGATCTGCTTCATATATTATTGTTTATACAATTCCTATAGGTTTGACTTTTCTGATTGCTTTAAAATGTGGGATGAAGGAAATTTCACACTTTTTGGGAAATAGTAAGCTCATAATTCACACTATGCTGTAGATTTCTAAAAAATGTACTGAGTTGTATATGATGCAGAATAAAAATCATATGAGGACTACAATTCTTTTTCAGTTGTACTAGAAGAATATTATTAATCCTCCGAATAAAGTCTCAAGCCAGAAAAAATGAATTCTTTCTGTTATACCGAGATTCAGTTTCCTGTATTATATGAGCAATGCAAGCAACTTGCTTTGCATTTGTTCGCTGTAGCATTAAAAACCATTTTTGTTTTTCAGATATAAATATAGGTGCTGGCAGGATCAAGGGATATCTGGGATTACCTCAGACAGGAGCAAGTTTTATTCCTCTCTCTGCTGAATGCTCTCATTTAACTTTAAAATATTAAAAATTTGAGGGGCCAGGGATTCTAACAGGCACCAAAAATATTCTTCATGGTACATGTGGGTACCACATTATCATACCTCTTGTCGGAGTTAATTCTCATATCATTAGAGGGATGCAACCTGATGTCAGGTATACCTATTACCAAAACAATAAACATGAAAATGAGGCCTCACAACTCTTTTTCTCACTTGGGCAAAAATTGAAAAATGACAGAACTCTAATCAATTTCATTTTGTTAAACACACACACACACACACAGAAATAACCAGGTTCATTTCTTCATTGTTCCATCAGTGGCTTGTAAAAAGGAAAAAAAAAAAAGTAGTAGACCAGCTCTTCATAATTCCTTTCCAGACAAAGAGAGGACTTCAAATTGCCCATAAGGACTCCAAACAGTTTTTCCTCATGAGAAGACTGCAACATAGTGGTCTTCATTGGGTTCAGAGCTCTGGGAGAAAAATCTTGTTCAAACCATTGTTGGCACTTTTGAATGGAGATTAGGTTTGTTTCTTCAGAGTGGAAAAGAAGCATGTCACCTTCCAAGATGAGGATGGTCCCCAACTCCATTAACCTTTCATAAGGCCCTACAAACCTGGCTATATTCCTAAACCTGGGGTGCTCAATTTGTCAAGGACCCCGTTTCCTGGCTATATTTCTAACTGGCCAAGAATCTTGCTCCTATATATATTTAATTTGGATGTTTTTAGTTTTTTTATTAGTTTATTGTTTTTATTGTTTTGAAATGGATTCTACATTTTAACTGTAATATGTATATTACAGTTAAATACAGACAGACAGACAGACAGATGTATATACATATTGAATTGTAAGCTGCCCAGTGTGATTGACTGAGAAATTGAACAAACAAAAAATGTTCAAAATGGAAGTGATACACCTAATATAAATAATCTGCAGCAACAGATACTTGTATAAGTGTCTAGATCAGGGCTGTCAAATTCACATTGTCACAGCGGTATTACTTGATGCATTGGGACTTCCCCCACTTTGCTAAACCAGGTGGGGGCATGGCCAGTACGTGACGCATCCAGCAAGCGGGCCAGGAGTTTCACAACCCTGGTCTAGATGAAAACATTAACATTAAAGGTATTTTCTCAGATGAATAATTGCACAAGGTTTATCTTATGTCCAGTTATTATTCTTACAACTGAATTTTGGGTACCTTTTCTTGCGTACTTGTACCTTCAGCATCAAACCCTCCTATCCACTGCAGTTGCCTAGATCAGTGTTTCTCAACATCATTTGAAACTGATGGGTTTGTCATACGTTATTTGTCTCAGATGACATTTCAACTATAGTTCAAAGGACTAGGTTCTAATAGGCTAGGTACATTTCTATAGTGATTACAGTAGCCCATTTTTCTACACCTAAAAAGTAATCTTTCTGAAACATATAGGAATAAATGAAACAATTTAGGCAAAAGAGGTTGAAAAACAAAGGCAGGCCGCCAAGCAGTCTTGTGCACACCACCATTTTAAAAAAGGTAGTAAATTTGCAGATACCATTGCCCTGAATGACATGCGGCCAAATACCTCCACTTTTGCTGCTCCGCTAATTATGGAACAGCTGATTGTCACTTAGGGTTTTTTTGGGGGGGGGTTGCTTTTTAATTTATGCCTTTCCTTTTTAGAGTTGTAGAAGGGCTTCTTTTAGAACATTTTCAGAAGTAGCCTGTAAGGCATACAGCAAGTAGGATGTTAAAGGAGAAAAATGTTTTGGGTTGGGGCATTGGTTTATATGATCCACGTCTTCAAAGTAATCTAACCTTGGAATAGAATTAAGGAGCTTTCTTATAAAGAGAATGCATTACATTTACTTCTGTCTAATGCCATATATTTTCATGCATTTTTGTGAAAAAGTCATTTGCAATAGTTTTAGACATGTCTATTAATTTCATATGCAACTGCAAAAGTTCATCTGGGTTTTGAAACATAAATTAAGTTCTTTTAAAAGCAGAACAGAAGGAAAATTGTTCCTGATTGCCTCATTGAAATGACATTTTAAAACAAAAAAATAAAAATTTAAAAATAAAATAATAGCTTCCATCTCATATTTGATTTGTTTACTAACTTGATTCAGTGATTAATAGACCATCAGTATTCTTGTATTCTTTTTTTATTCCATCTGTAATCAATAACAATTTTCCTTGATGATTTAGAACAACAAATAAATGAAAACATGTGACTAAGTTCTGAGTTTACCTAACTCTGTCATCCTATGTGGAATCAAGATCTACAAAACTAAGTAGGATTTACCTATATATACTGTATGTGTTTATATGTGTACGTCAAATTAAATGTTTTCTAGCTACTATATTGATGCAAATTAGCTGATTAGCAAATTTCACAACTAGTAGTTTGCACAGAGTGCAATGAAAATCTTAGGACAAGTTTTACAATTACACATTGTTAGATCATTTATTTATTTATTTAAATTTATATGACTGCCCATCTCAACCTGTAAAATATTTTCAACTCCTAAACTGCATTTTTAATGGCAACTTGCTATAACTACTTTGTGTTGAATGTTACCTGGGGCATCTAATGCAATCAATGTATTATTTTTGGCATTATTTGTCCTTTGCCTTAACCATTAGACCAAACTGGTTCTCTACACCCCAGTTTCATCCAATTATCCTTTTCAATTTTATTTTTACATTCATCGAGCAGCTAGGATTAAGAAAAAAAAATATTCATAGAACATGGAAATTTACAGAACGGGGCAAATGATGATACATATGTGAATCGCAGAAGTAGGTAATCATAGTATTAACATGACTAGTTAAGTGTATCATTGTAATTTCCTGCAGATGCTGCTGCTCTAGAAACTTACTGAATTTATAATAGTACATGTAATTTTGTTCCTGCAAAAAAAAATAGATATGTTGATTTTTATTCTACTATTAAGGTATTTACTGGGAAGATTCACTTTTTTCAATAAGAAACAGCACTTTGATTTGCTTTCATGTTTTGAGCCTTCAAGGGATCCAGGGCGCATGTCCATCAATATGGTGGTGAGCATTGGAACAAAATATTAATAAATAATAATTCATGTCATTTTTCATACCACACCAGCTTGTGGAATCAGATATCAAGTTTCATTGGAATGTAATCGGGATAGAATGGCAGTCTCCCTAGTAATTTTTATAGGTGAAGATCAGATATTAATCTCTGAGTTGAAAATGCCAATTTTATTTTTAACACATTTTTTCCCATGATGAGACTTAGAAAATAGTTTTCTTTTGTATGGAAAAAATATCTATGTAAATAGAAACTAAATCTGACATGTTAACTTGTTTGAAGAATAAGGGTATGTGATGGTGATAAATAATCTTGTCACTAGATGAATATCTTTGCAGGTTATTTCACAAGGTGTTTTATGCACTGAAACATCCCTGGAGTCAACATACCCAAAATATCCTGCCACAATAAATCTATCAGGTAGTGTGTAAAGTTCTTCTTTATACAGGTGGTCCTTGATTTATGAACACAATTGAGCCCAACATTTGTTGCTAAGTAAGACAGTTGTTAAGTGAATCACTACTGTTGTGCAGTTCACTTAATGGTTATTAAGTGAATCTGTATTCCTCACTGACTTTGCTTGTTAGAAGGATGCAAAAGGTGATCACATGACCCTGGGACACTGCAACCATCATAAATATGAATCAGTTGGCAAGCATCTGAATTTTGATCACACGACCACGGGGATGCTGAAACAGTCTTAAGTGTGAAAAACGGTCATAAGTCACTTTTTCCAGTGTCATTGTAACTTCAAACAGTCACTAAATGAAGTGTTGTAAGTCAAGGACTACCTGTATAAGTGAAACAAAAACAGCCGCGGTGGCGCAGTGGTTAGAGTCCAGTACTGCAGGCGACTTCTGCTGCCTGCAATTTGGCAGTTCAAATCTCATCAGGCTCAAGGTTGACACAGCCTTCCACCCTTCCGAGGTCAGTAAAATGAGGACCCAGATTGTTGGGGGCAACTCTGTAAACTGCTTAGAGGAGGCTGTAAAGTACTGTGAAGTGGTATATAAGTCTAAGTGCTATTGCTATTGCTATTGCTATCCTGCAAAATAGGGAAACTATATTAGTTTCTTACTATATTAATACAACAAACCATGATCTAACAGTAATAATTAATCAACTAAATAAAACTAATTGAAGTATATGAGCTACCCCAAAAGAAGTTGTATGAAGGCTTAAATTAATTCAGTGAAGATGAAAACTATATATATATGAAGATAAATTGTATTGTATTGTATTCTCTACTTATTGTTCTTTTCCCCCTAACGCCATCCAAATTAGTTTATAACCATGTTTGTCCTATGTTGTCCTACATAAGTGAACGGATGGTAATGAACATATTAGAAGTGTTTATCCAACCATTAAGAGGAGGATAGGAATATAATCAGAGTGAGTTTGTATCAGATGAAGATTCACCTAGTCTGGCATGCTTGATTCAACCTAGAATGTTTCTAGAGAATTTTCCAACAAATCTAAAGTATCCTGTGGCATCAGAGAATGAAATAGACCATGGTCATCTTCTTTTGCTGATACAGTTACTATGATGACAAATTCCATATGGCAATTATGTATTATGTAAAAAAGATATTTTTGATTGATGGCCTTATATTTACTGATAACCAGTTATTTTCACCTAATTGGTTATCAGTCTCATAGTTGAGGAAACAGATTTAAATCCCTCTCTGTATTCTCACCAATCATAAATTTTATTTAAAAAAATAATAAATTACAGTTTAAATTACTGGAAAATGGACTTCATAATCAGTTACTACACCAATGAGTCAGCAATATGACATGCTACTGAACAACGTTCTGGAATGGTGATTTTCAAATGAAGGCAAAATAATTAGTCATCAGAAACAATTCAATTTGTGCATTCCTGTCATTTGCCGTGTATTTTGTTACCGATAAATTTCTTGTTTAGAATAATTTCACTGTCTCTGTTCTTACTAATTTTAGCTGATAAACAAGAAAAGATGAATACTGCTGAAGACTTGCAGCAATGTCTTAAAGCATGCTTAGTTTTTATATATGCCGTTAATTATAATTCTATTATTTATGTTTAAAGTAATCCGTATTACATTGCAGATAATTTGGTTTTGTATTTTGCTCGCTTACATGTTCTAGAAGTATAGGTAGTCCTCAATTTAAAACCATTCATTTAGTGACTGTTCAAAGTTACAATGGCAATCAAAGAAAGTGATTAATGATTGATCCTCACATTTACAACCATTTCAGCATTCCTATGGTCACATGATCAAAATTTGGATGGTTGGCAATCAATAGAGAGCCAAGGTGGGACAGTGGTTAGAGTGCAGTACTGCAGGCTACTTCAGCTGACTGCCAACTGTAGTTCAGCAGTTCAAATTTTACCAGATCAAGGTTGACTCAGCCTTCCATCCTTCCAAGGTGGGTAAAATCAGGACCCAGATTGTTGGAGGCAATAGGCTGACTCTGTAAACCTCTTAAGAGAGGGCTGTAAAAGCATTATGAAGCGTTATATAAGTCTAAGTGCTATTCCTATTGCTAATATGTATTTATCACAGTTGCAGCATTTTGGGCAGTGGTGAAATGCACTTACCTTCGCTACCAGTTTGGAAATATGAGCGTGTGCATGCCTCTTCTGCGCATGTGCAGAGTGTCAAAAACAGGATGTAATGACGTCCCGGCGGATGGGCAGAACCTCCTGCCGGCCCTACCAGTGAGCTGGATAGATCCGGCTGGATTTGACCGCTGATTTTGGGATCATGTGTTTTCCATTTGCAACCTTCTCAGTCTGCTTCCAACAAGAAAAGTCAATGGGAGAAGTCAGATCTGCTTAACGACCATGTAATTCCCTTAACTATGGTGATTTACTTAACCAAAAAGGTCATAAAATTGGGTGGGACTCATTTAACAACCTCCTCACTTAGGAACAAAGGTTGCAGTCTCAATTGTGGTCATGAGTCAAGGACTACCTGTATAGAGCTCCTTCTTCAATACATAAACTTAAGTTTACCTATAAAAAGTAGTTTAAAATTCCATCTATTCAAGTGAGGGCTGCCGAATTCATCTCTTTTTTAAAAAAAAAATATGTTTGTAATATTTATAGCCTGCTCAATGGAGTCTGGATGGAGTACAATAAAGTAAAAGATAATCATTAAGATAAATACAAATAATAAAAATGAATCCTCCTCATCAAAATCATAAACACCATCATTTTCTTAATCTAAGGGCTGAAACTCCACTGGAAAAACACTGCTTTGTTTTTTTCTCAAAATCCCTGTAGAACAGGGGCTATTTGAGTTCCCAAGGGGAAAAGTGTCCCATAAAACCAGGAATACGAAAGAGAAGGCCTATCACCAGCCCATGACACATGACCATCACAAGGAGAGAGGCCTGTAAGAGACCCTCTCTAAATGATGGGAAGATTTAATTTGGCAAAGTATCTGATAGTGCTGTACAATGGCTTTAAGGTGAGAAGCAGCACTTTGAATTGGGCCTGAAAGTCTAATGCAACTAGTGCACTGGTAACAGTAACAGAGTTGGAAGAGATCTTGGAGGTCATCTAGTCCAACCCCCTGCTCATGCAGGAGACCTGTACTAGGGATTCGAACCGCCGAACTGCTGACCTTTCTGATCTACAAGCTCAGTGTCTTAGAAGATTTTATTTTTACTTTGCTTAACAAGTTCAATGCTCGCTTAATGAAAAAAGGTCATAAAATCAGATTGGCTGTCTGGGTGACCTGCTTTACAACCATCACAACATACAACGAAGGCAGGTTCCATTACAGTCATAAGTGGGGATTACCTGTATAACATAGGCCTGCTCTGGAAATCTCGGTTTTTCATGTCTGCCTCATGAACTAGTGCAGGGGTAGGGAACTATGGCCCTTTTATTACCTGTGGACTTCAACTCCCAGAATTCCTGAGCCATCATGTCTGGCTGAGGAATTCTGGGAGTTGAAGTCCAGAAGTCATAAGGAGCCCTAGTTCCCCACCCCTGCACTAGTTCATGCACCATTATGGAAGTCCAGGAGTCATAGTTCCCCACCTCTGAAATAGTGGATAGGCCTTAAACTGGGCCATCAGAAAAGGCCCATTTCTCCTGCTGAAGGGCGTTTCACAGGTTTTTTTCTTCTTTCAGTTGGAGTGGTTAGACTATCTTGGTTTGGTATGATTGGTGCAGGGCAGTGATGCAGAACTTGTTTACGCTCTTGCTCTCCCTTCTATCTTCTATTGCCATTCTTTCTATCTAAGTAGGAAATGCATTCTAGCTCTATATATCTAAAATATACAAAACTAGGTATATAACTTTGCTTTTCCTTGACAGTAATTTTGCCGTGAGAACATAATGGCAGTGTGGAAATATGAAAATGGATATCTGTCATTATGAGAATTGTCAGCATAGAAGCTGAAAGTGTCTGATGCGAGTATTTCTCCCTTCACAAAGAGAACTGATGTTCCTAGCAGTCTCTCTGCCCCCTATTTCTGAGATTTTATATTTGATAGAATATCTGTCTTCGGGGCCTGAAAAGACTTTGTGTTAAAAATGCACCTGATAATAACATTTCACTGGTAATATAATAATTCTTTTTTGCTAGAGGGAGTTGGTAAGAATATTTCCAAAGACAACTAAATAGAAGTCTCTTATTAACTGAGATTTGTTCTTTTTTTCACTTTCTATCTCTAACTTACTACAGCATCTAAATGAACTGATGGATGTGTATGCCACTCAAGAAAACACATTCCTTTTTTTCTTTTCAACTCACAGAGCAGAGCCATCTCTGCCATCAAATTTTCTTAAAACATTTAAGCTGCAGGCCATGGCATATTAATTGATTAGTATATTTCACTCTAACTATTCTTACTTCTTGGTAGGCTTTCTTAAAGTTGGATTCTTGCCCCTATCCTAGAAACATATACTTGGTAGTTCCACTGTGTATATTTTGGTCAACAAAATGTAGGGGAAGAGAACCTTGAACATATATATATATATATATAAGACTAAACCATATAAATTGTTTCCACTTTAAAACAATTTTAAAAATCAGAGTTCCCAAATTAAAAACAAACCAATTGAAAGTTTGGCAAAAGAAATATAAAGTTTTGCAATGGGATGTTGCATAATGTCACATTTTCCCTAATATTCCCTAACTTTAAAACCCCTAACTCCACCCTCTAATCCTATCCACTAACCCCAACTCTAACCCCTAACCCAATCCAACACAACCCAATCCTAACCCTAACCTATTTCTTCTGAATATGCCACAGGAGGTGCTAATTGAAATGTTAAGCAAAATACACAATTCAGTTCCCATCAGTTCCTCCCAATTTACCTCTCACATTAAACTTCTAGTTCAGAATTCATGATAATGGCATGGGGCTGGGGTATTTGACTCTCTCCAGTTATATCTACTTATCCCATTAGATCTGGCAGTAGAGGCATGTTATGGGTTCCAAATGCTAGGGAATGTCATTTGATGGCATCCAGGAAGAAAGCCTTGTCTGCCATGGCCCCATCTTTTAGACAAAATTCTCTGGAACTTAGATTGGCCCTGGTCCTTCTGGTTTTTAGGAAGGACCTGAAAAAATGGCTGTGCCACCCCATTTGGGATGGGAGTGGTGAGCCTCTTCAATGGTTATACTGAATTGGATGTATTGATTGTATTTACCTGATGATTGTGATTATGTTTTGTGTTGGACTTTTTAACATTGCTTCATATAGCTGTATATTTTCTTTTTTCCTTGCTCTTATTTTTAATGGTTGTGAACCTCCCAGAGTCACATATGTCAAATGAAAAGTAAAATATATAAAATAAAATAACTAATCCACTCTACTTTCTGTTAGAGATACAAAGACATCTTATGTTAAGACATATGTTAAGACATATTCATGTGCACATACATTCTAAATTTGTTCCAACTCTCTGTAGCCAAAGGCAGGTTGCTAATGCAAGACTTCTGTTATTTAGGACATGTGCCATTTTTGCCAATGCTTCATATTGGTATGAATTTCTACCAACTATGTATGCCATCTATACTGGGGTTGGACTGGAGAAAGAGAATATATCAAAACAATCTTTATTCTGAACAGTTTTCTTTTGAAGGGTAAAGTCTATTATTATAAGGCTCACCTTATATTCTAGATCTGCTTTCCAGATTCAGGTTTATTTCTAATCTGGTATATTGGGAGAACATTAGTTAGAAGTATGAGTAGTTAGGCCATGGCTGCTGCATTAAGAGCTAAGATAGCGCTCTCTTTCATTTAACTTTCCTCTTAATTATTTTTGTTATTGAATTCTAGCTGATTTGCCCAAATCATAAAGCATATTTTAAAAAGTATTTTTTTCAGAAATCTCACTATACGCAAAAAAAACCCATTAGTGTTGCTTCTAATATAGTTCATTTGCTAACTTCCTCAACTGATTGTTTTGCAAGGTAATACTTGAAAGTTGGAATTGTTCAATTTACCCTTTAATTTCTTTTTTTTTAGGCATTTAACTTGTCCACCCTATATACTTAACCTTGCAGATTTTTTTTTTTTTAATTGTAGCTATGTCATCTTTAATTAGAATCTCTCCATTTTCTATTTTTCTTTCCTGGGAACTAACTTTTTAAACTCCCATTTTCATTATTTGTTTGACTTCTAAAAGAATGAACATTTATCCTCAATGGAATTTGGTTTTGGTAGGGAAGAAGAAAAATGAGATGAATCTTCTATCCAGGTTTCACAAACTTAACAGTAATTGATATATTTCCTGCAAAATTGGACAGGAATAGTTGTTACTATTCTGATAATTCAAAGTTTTATTTATAAATGACATGGTATAGTCAGAGTGACATTTTCACCATTTTATTGCTACTGTCCCTTTCTTCTAGTTCTTTCCAATGTCTTGTTTTTGATTCAGAGTTCTGACTCAATAATTTAGAATTTGGACTGTTTTTGGCAGTAGCTCTCCACTGGGGATCATGTTATAGATAGTTGCAGTCAATAAATGAAAATAATTGATTGTTTAGTCTTGAGTCACACAGAGTGTTGGTTGGTAAAGGAATATGTTTTGGAAGTGGGCAGAGCCAGGAAGACCTTAACATCAGGTATGGTTCTCAGTCCCCTGGACATGTGACTTTCTGACTTTGGACATGGAATTGTGGAAAACCATAATAAAATGTTGCAGGACAAATATTGAATACTGTGAGGTTTGTGCAACCTTAGTTGTCTATCGAAGCTTCATCTCCTTGTTTTTTCTCCTCCCCTATCACTCTATACATTTTACTTACAGCACCTTTCACTTGATAATTAAAGCAAAAGATTACATATTTGTTGAGTTCACTTTCTTAAAATCCCATGAATAAAATTGTAATGCTCCATGATAAAAAGATTTTATCTTCCTTCATTTTCCTAGTCATCCAGTACAGGTAGTCCTTGATTTACAACAGTTCAATTACTGACCATTCAAAGTTACAACAGCAGTGAAAAAAGTGATTTGTGACCATTTATCAAACTTATGACCATTGCAACATCCCCATGTCACATGATTTATATTTGGATGCTTGACAGCTGGTTCATATTTATGATGGTTATAATGTCCTGGGGTTGTATGATCATCTTTTGTAACTTTCTGACAAGCAAAAACAATGGGGAAGCCAGATTCACTTAACAACCACATTACCAATTTCACACACACACACACACACACACACATTGCTAGATGAGTGCTAATTGCTAGATGACATATGTTTTGCTTTATTCTGGCAATGTGCATTTATAACATTTGGTGTAAATTGACAGATAAATGTAAACCAGCCATTCCAGTCAACAGAATGATGCAAGTATCCATTGCATGGTGTATATGTATTAGTTTAGCTTCAATCTTTAGTTTATGTACTTATCAGAGATTTTGTTTTCACATCAAATTTGATTGTTCCATTAATTAAGAATAATTAATTTGAAAAATAAACAGTAATGATCAATGCCACAGGGTACTTCACTTTGCTTATGTAGAATTCTTAGGAAATTATAAATGTTAGGAAAATAACCATGATTATCCACATTTCTGGAAAATAATAAAGGTCTATTTATAGAGGTCACAATTCTTGTCTATTTTTGAGAGCCAGGTTCAGCTAATTATATGCTGCAGATGTGAAAAGGCTATATATTTTAAGCAAGACTTACTCTCAGGTAAATATAGAATAATTTTCAACATTTTTATTGTACTTGCAGGAGACCATTCATACCTTTATAGCACTATTGTATTTGATGCTTATGGAAGTTTTTTATATAACTCTATTCAGAGGCAATCACTGTTCTTGAAATTAAGTAGTATCCCACTGAATAGAGTTCTTTCAAAAACAAATAGTAATTTGAGTGGGAAAGGGTTTGTGTTTTGCTTTTATTTTTAAGCAGACTTTTGGAACACTTCTTTGGAATAGCTATAGCTATAGCTGAATATATAAAAGTGCATTTACATGCTCTTGCTAGATGGAAACCAAAAAACCAGCTGCACTTTAGACTGGGAAATATGCGGTGAAGTATCACCGATTCACTCAGAGAATGGATGGTGATTTAGTCTTGAAAAGCAGGGTTTTTAATTAAAACACAAGGGAATATTCCATTGGAATCCAAGGCCAATCTGGTTTAAGAGTAAGGTCTACATCCCTAGCCCTGTGTCAATTTATTGCTTTAGCTTGCGGATCGCATCAGTAGAAAAGTTCTCCAAATTGCAATAGCAGTTTTATAGAATAGATAATTAGGGCAAGTTTTTTATGACAGATATTACTGCAGCAATTTTGTTTTCTTCGTGCCTCAGACAAATATTTCCTTCCAAATTTCTTGATGTAATTCATCTATCCATCTATATAGTTCATATCCTTAAATTTTGGATACAGCTTTAAGGTCTTTTTAAACAAAGCTTCCTTCCTTAAAGATTTATTCCATCATTTTTCTTCTTGGTTGTTGAGAAGTCTAAATAGACTTTCTTTCTTAATTTATTAGCGTTGTTTGCAGGTCTATATGGAGACACATTTTATTCTGATAGAGCAGAGGTGGGAAATGATGGCCCTTTATGGCTTGTGGACTTCAACTCCCAGAGTTTGTGAGCCAGGCTGGCTCAGGATTCTGGGCGTTAAAGTCCACAAGTCATAAAATGGCCATCGTTCCCCATCCCTATGCTAGAGTAAAGCAGACTTTTTAAAAGGATTAAAAAAAAACCAACATCCTTTATTTTTCAATAAACAAAAAATTATGCAGATAAAAATTTAAAAACTCTCGAGAAGTTGATAACTTCTGTATGAAATGGAGCTCTTCGAGACAATCTGATACTATGATATTCTCTTCACCTCCTTAGGATAAGATGCTGATTTTAAACCCTATTACAGGAGGAGGTTATGCAAATTGTATAATTTGGTATCACTGGGGGTTATTAATGGGCAACTGCACAGTGTACTTTTAATTTTTTATTACAGAACTGTGCTTAAGTTTTCCTCAAAGTGTTCCTTTAATGAATATATTAGATATAGTACTGACTACTCTAAATGATTTCAAATATGGACATTTATAAATTTCTTTCTTATCAATATATTCAATGGTGGTTTACCAACCCTAAATTAAGAGATGGACTTTAGAATATGGGAATATATGTAAATTGTGCAAAAAGATCAATCCAAATGGGTGATTTAAAAAAAATCAGAGAAGTATAGCATAAAAAACTTAAGAAAATAGCTTTCAGGAGATGGATAATTGACTTAATTAATATTTTTATGTAGTCTTCGGGGTAATGATTTTGGGCTTAAATCTTAAAGATCTAGAAATATTTTTTCTTATTCTTGTTCTATGTCCAAATGGTATGATTTTGGTGAACGGCTAGACATGTCCATCCATTTGTAAGATGGGAGATCCATCTTATGCAGTGAATAAGAAATATGGGCATCTTATGCATTTAAATGATGACCTGTTTGAATTAAACATTAACTTTAAATAAATATTAGTTTATGACATTGGAAGACATATTACTATCCTATGTTTGGAACTTTTATTTATTTCTTTATTTTTTTACATAGTGGCTATATTCTCACCCACATATATTATTTGCTAAAATAATAATAAAATATCTAGTGAATTTATAGTAAAAATATCATAAGAAACAAGGATTTCATCTTATAATCATTATGTGATTCCAGCTTTCATAAGTGTATACTTTTATTTAGTCTACGTTGCAATATTACAATGTGGTATGTGGATAAAACTGCTGTGTGAAGATCAAACGTTCTGTGATGCTGAAACGTCAATCCCAAGGAGTTGAATAAACTTAGAAAATATAACATAAAAGCATGCAAAAGAGGGAAAGAAGGAAATGGAGGAGAAGGAGGTAGTTAGTTGTGGAGATAGAAGAGAAAGAGGAAGGTGGTGTAAATATACTGTGGGCAATTTTAAAAATCCAATGCATAATATGAAGGGAAAAAAAGCTTCTGTTGGCATGGAGAAGAAGCAGAGGCAGGACCATAACTGTAAGAAGGGACAGGGCAGAATATATAAAATATTTTTAACTTCCTTCTTATCCTTCTGTGAAGACATTGGAAAGATGTTTGATTGAAGGGTTTCTGATTGAATTCTTATTGTAGCATTGGGGGGTGGTGAATAAGCCCAATGACATCTTCTTAAGTATTCCTTAGGTTTGGCCCATCCCTGGTATCTTTTCTTTTATTTAAAAAATAAAAGTTTAACTTGCTGAACTGAACAGGAAAGTTGAGGTGATATAATTAATTAGAATGGAGTAACATAATGAGCTTAATTTCTGGTAAATGGCTTTTTAAAATTTGTCTGACCATCTCCACCATGAAAGATATTTTGTCATAATGCCATGGTCACAAACTTTCAGATTTGTACACCCAAAAACAAAGAGCTATATATAATGGATCTATGAACAGAAACAAATTTCATGCAGCCACCAACTGTTGAAATTCTGCAGCATATTTCTATTGGGAAAAGCCAATTGGTGATACACAAAGAATCTAACACTTTGCTAATTAAGGTCCTGTATTGTTCTCCTGTCATAAAACAAGCTAAAAGTTCCTTTTTTTAGTATTCTGTGTCCTGAAAACAGATGAGTGACCTCCAGATTATGAGTCACTTGGCAAGCTTTGAAAATTTTGATTTTGACTTGCCATATATGGTTAACCTTAGATATTATTCTATATAGTCCTTTAACAGAGTTTTAATGATTAATAGAAAAAAACTGTGGATATGACTCCTTTCACCATCTTCTTAATTTATTTAATTTCTTAAATTATGGATTCTGTCACCTATGAAATAATTCTTGGATGGCATACAAGATTTGGACTGTAAAGAGAGTAACAAGGATGACCTTGATGGAGGGAGGAAAGATTTGTTATCAAAGTAACAAAGAGGAAAGTATTGCTTGTGTTGATTACCAAAACATCTCAGATAGGCACCCCTAATTCACATGAATATAAAAAGAGGAAGGAGAGGAAACAGACTTGCAAGATTATATTACTGTAACCAATCTAAATAAAATGAGTTTTTAGGCTCCTGTGGACTTTTACTTCTTGGTGCTCTGTAAGGCTGATAGATTAAAAGCATGTATGTGAAATAACTCTTCCCCCTTCTACCCCCCAGAATCTTGCATTATGTCCACTAAACAGCAGTTTTTTGGGGAAAGGAACTATAATGGGGAAGACAGTGCCTAAGAAAACTCATTTGTATATTTGTTACCCCTTCATTGTAGACCAGACTAGGAATCTAATGGCATTTAAGTCAGTAGTATATTATTGGAAAGCTATAGTAACAGCATCTTTCAAGTCTGAATGTGCTTTCTCCCACCCTTTTTTAATCTTTGTCAGGGTCTTTGCCTGAAACATTTAATCAGGTTACATTTCTGAGTTAAATTCCAAACTCAGTCATCTGTATCTGACTGTTGACTTGATAGCAGCTCTTCCTCCTATCCCCCAAGGCCATTCCCTGTATCCTATATAGTATATTATCTTTCCATTCAAACTAGGTTCATTCTATCTCAAATGAAAGTGCAAACAACTTAAAAAATAGGGAGTGGATGTTTACTTTGGAATCATGATACGTTGAAGGGCTATACAATACTTCCCATTTCATCTCTCCATAGATGAGGGAGGAAAGAAAAACTATGAAAGTGATAGCAACACCTTTCCTTGTTAATTTTACCCCATTTTGCTTAGTCATCAAAGTAGTTAACACCATTTTTCCATTTAGTTTACTTGAAAGTTTCTGAAAAATACTTAGGGTAGTACTTTAGGTTTCGTAGAACTGATATTGAATTAGGGATTTATTGGCTATGAACATACACCAAAGTAGTCATACATCTTTTGCTAGTTAGGAGCTAATATCTTTGTTGATTTATATGAGTTATAATTGTGTTCAAATTACTTATTGTAACTTTGTCTGAATGCTACTGTGTAGTAAATAATACAAAGAAGTTGTGGCTTACTTCAGTCAAATTGTTCTTGGTTAAACTGGTCTATTGTTGTCAAGGCAGAAAAGACATATATTCATTAATTCTTTGAAAGGAAAAACAAGACAACTAAAATCAAAACTATTAAATAAATACTTTATGTTCATATCACTCAGTTGCAGAAAATTTGTCTTACCACCTCTCATTGGGGAAAATATATATTATGGAGATGACCTGATTTTATTTGGAATAACCTGGCTGCATCTAACCTTCTAGATTTGATTTGATTTAAAACCTCTCTTAATATTCAGAAAATATTATGTTTCTCATAATCATCATAATCATCAGTTTATTTGTCAAGCATATATAAGATAATAGGTAAAAGTATAAACATAATTTGAATACATGAAAAGAGTAAATAAAAAAGGAATATTAGGACAGGGATGGTAGGCACGCTAGTGCACTTATGCACGCCCCTTTCTCTGGAGCTTTTTAGCATGCTATGAATGGTAGAGCCATAGCAGCTTCACCCAAAGGGGAAGAAGGAGGAGTTGTCGTATAAAAACATAAACTAGTAAGGGAAAAGCTGGCAAAACCTAGATGCAAGACTGATAGGTATGGTTTCCAATTTACTCTGCTTCAGTGATATGATCTTGAGGGTGGAGAAACCATTAGGATTATTATTTGCTGTACTGTACTGTATGCTTCCTTAGTCTTTCATTCTGAGAAGTTGTTAACTACCTGGTGGTTCAGAAAATCACATATTTATTCAATGTATATAGCCTCTTACCTCAACAACTGCTTATATTAATAATAATAATAATAACTTTATTGTACATGTATACACAGTATACCCATAAAACGAAATTCACTTAACACCCAAAGACCAGGTCGAACACACATAACAATCCCCAAACACACTCCCACCCACCACAATTCCCCACCCCTAAACACCCAAACATCCACACAACAGACCAAGTAATGCTGTCCAACAGCTCACTGATGGTGGCCCTTTATTATCAGTAGGACCACTGAGTTGTAGTGGCCCAAAGCCAATTATATAGATCAGTCTATCTGTCTGAAAGGCAAACTCATTTGCAAGGGCTCTGTTCCCTGCAAATTCTATTACATTCCATCCCAGAAGAAACAAAAAAGACTACTGCTGGAAATCTCTAAGAAGATAGAAATGTCCAGAAACTGAACCAGAGAACAGTCAGAAACCAGTGGGATTCAGCCACTTTGCACCACTTCGGGAGAACCAGTTATTAACTTTCTGAGCAGTTTGGCAAACTGGTTGTTGGAAGAAATCATTAGGGCAGAGAACTGGTTGTTAAATTACTTGAATCCCACCACTGCAGAGGATCATTGGCTCCAAGAAGCCTTTTCTATAGAAATAGACAAATATGTCTAGATGAGAATGTTTGCAGTAGGCTTGGATTTTTTATGTGCTAAGTCTCATTTTCTTTTATCTCACTCTTCAAGTGACAGAACTGGGTGTTTAATTTCAACCTTCATTCATACTTTAAGCTATTTTTTTTATTTATCTAATTTATTTCTATATCATCTGTTCCCAGAGGCTGTCAGTGCCACCAGTCAAGAAAATCATGAAAAGAATACCACTACAAAACAATAAATTAACCCCCCATGACAAAAATCCCAAGAGCATTACAGTCATATAAAAACAAAGCAAAAGAAAATGAAGAGACAATTTTTCTTGTAGTTTGTTTTTTAGAGGGTTTTCTTAAAACTAACTTGCAGTATTATTATAATCTGGGCATTTTCTTCTACATAAAATACCTGCAATTTAGTAGTTACAGTTTATCTTTATGCGTGTGTGTTGTGTTGGGTGTCATGCCCACAGACAAATAGACAAATATGTCTAGACCGGAATTTACAGTAGGCTTAGATTTTTATGTGCTAAGTCTCATTTTCCTTTATCTCACTCTTCAATTGAGATAACACACACACCAGTATATACATGTACCTACATACACATGTGTGTGTGTCTGTAGGGGTGTGTGTCTGTGTTAAAATATTAAGTTGCAAAGAAGAATCTGTATTGCATACTGATTGTATGGAAGAAAAATAAGTAACAAACAATTATTTTCCACCCCTCAGTTTTATTTTGTTTTAGAGGAAGCCCAAATGGAATGGCATCCCACAAATGGTTTTAAAATAATAAAGTATGCTTTAGTTTATCCTCTGTGCGATTGATTTATTTCCAAAAACTGTAAAGGAAGGACTGAATTTTCTAATAAACACACCTCTTATGATTTGGAAACAAAATTGCTTAAATATTTGAGTGTTTTAATGAACATGAACAAGAAGTCACTAGATGGGAGATCCCTTTCTCTCCCACCACACACTGGGATTGCAGAGGAAGGTGCCAGGTGAACCAACCCCAGAGGATAGGAGGAGGCAGGAAGAGGAACTACCAAGCCATTGCTTCATAGCAAGACCTGGGACCAGAGAGGGAAGATCCAGAGCAGAGGTCTCCAACCTTGGCCACTTTAAGACTTGTGGACTTCAACTCCCAGAATTCCTCAGGCAGCTTTGCTGGCTGAGGAATTCTGGGAGTTGAAGTCCACAAGTCTTAAAGTGGCCAAGGTTGGAGACCACTGGTCTAGAGGACCTCTCGGAAAGAGGTTTGCAGTTTCCAATCTTTATCATGTATGTTCCAACCTTGCTAAAGTAACGATAAAGGAGTACTGTGTAGTTACAGTATATAAAAAATAGCCCCAGGTGTCCTAGTTTCTGTAACATTTGGAATGATTTATATGCTGAAAAGTGTCCAGCTTTTCTGCAAATCCATACTGTTATAATGATTTCTTTTTTAAAAAAGCATATTTTTCTAAATTTTCTCATGCTAGACATTGAAAGGGCAGGCCTGAAGACCTGAAGAGCAAGTTATCCTTTATTTTTACGTATTTTTTGAGAGTGTTCTGTACAGGTGGGTGGTTCTCTCCCTTTCTCCCTCCCTTTTCATGGCTTTTGTATTGCTTTCTGGATCACAAATCTTTACAGGAAATAACATAAGACACCTTTCACTCATGAAGCTTAAATCAGCTTTGTTTTAAATAAGCTGCTAATGAAAATGTAATGCCTGCATTTCTCTAGCAGGTATTTTGCTCCCTGAATTCTTTTCTACACTGTCAACATTCACATAGTGTGAGGAAGGTTTAAAACATTAATGGCTCTGCAGCAGTTTTAATTCAAAGGCAAAAAAGATGCCTTGGGACCCGAGGGGACACAGATGTTCTACCTGTCTGCAACTCCTTAAAGTATCAACTCTTCTTTCCAGGATCAGGCAGTTGCTACCTATTGTCTGATCCCAGGGGGAGAAAAAAATACTTGTCCTTTGCAAGAAGTTGCAAAACAGTTTTATTTTTATGCCTGTACATGCTTGGAAGCTCCTTTTTGCCTCTGAAATATTCATCTCAGAAGACTGCTCAGCTTGCTGTTAGAAGAGGCAGCACAGTCCTGGAAAGCATTAACAACTTAGTGGAGGAATTTCAGAATGAAAGAATTCATGGAAACAGTGCCTCCAAATCATTCCAAACCATGATTTGACTGAATGGGTTGAAGATGCTAAATTAACCTGATGCTCATTGCCAATTACAGTGCATATCAATCCAAACACAAATCAGACTTTCACACAGGGTCTTCTTAAGCAGAAGTCAATCCAAACCATCACAAAGAATAGTATGGAAGTAACCAGGCTGTGTCTCATCCAAGATGTTGGAACCAATGTGTTGGGAAAGATGCCCACTTAAATTAGAAACCAACGTAATTGAAAATAGTTGAAACTACATTTATTGGCATGCACAACTACAGTGATCACCGGGCTCCCTGCCAGGGTACCACAGAAGAGCAAGGTTACAGGTTATATATATATATATATCCTTTTGTTTGTTACATAGGAAAGATTAAGAAAATGTTGCAAATCATACTATGGGCTCTGTATTGGAATGCTTGTTTTAATACTACTGGACTGGGGGTGACTTTATCACGTTTTATTGCCCTTGCATGTTTTATATATCATCATTATAAACAAAGACATCAACTGTGCTTATATACTGCATCTTTTCACACCCTAAAGGAAGAGAACAATCTGATTTTCATTTTCTGTCTCCTTCTCAGGGTCATAGTTCTAGCTATCTGTCTTTACTTGTGACATGCTTTCATTCATGTCTGAGTCACCTTCGGTATCACAGTTGCTATTAAACCTAAACACCTGAACATAATTTTGGCACATAACCATGGATGATCCAAGCAGCAACCTAGATCAGATTTGAACAGCAAGACAGAGATGAAGTAATGGATTGCTGACTTCCTCAGCATAACTTAGTCATTTAAAGTTATTTGTGGTTAAAAAGCAGGTACCAAGGATATCACAATTCAATTCAGTCTAATACAGTCAGGGGAAAACAAGGGGAAATGAAAAATTATTAAAATTAGATTAAAAAAATAAATGTATTTTTGCAGGACAAAGACAGAAAGCAAACTAAAAATATTACAATCAGGATAACAAGTAAAGAGCATTGGATTAAACAAATATTACTTAGCTTCAAGAAAAATAAGAACATTGCTAGACATTTAATCATCTTGAGGCAACAGCAATTGCAAGAAGTTTGGTCACTCTTGTAGGGATATTTATAAGCTGTTCTCTAAAAAGAAGCAACTGATTTTCTCAACTAATCTTACATGTCTGGGAGTCAGAAGAGTTATTAATTCAACATATCATGTCATGTAAAAAGAACATTGCAAGAGGACACATGACATTTTCTACTTCTTCTAGCGGGCAGAAGCAAAGTCACTTTTGAACTGGAAAATTTTAAAACTTCCTGTTCAAGGAAAGAAAACAGAAAAAAAATATATTGTAATGGAATGTATAGATGCCTTTGGGGAATGAGAGGAAGAGATGCTGCCTAGGAAACAACCAGACAAGAAAAACAGGAGCCCCCAGCGGATTAACGGTCAGAGGAAGAAATTTAGGAAGGACCACCTTAATTGTTTCAGTGGTTAAAATTAGCTGTGCAAGATTCTGTTAATGTAGCCTCGCAATAAACCACTATCAACTAATCATGTTTCCAATCTGGTTTACCCAAGAGGGCTGACACATATCGAATTAGGGTAAAAGACCTACTGTGAGAGAGATAAAGGAAGTTAGCTAAATATGGTACATAAGAGACCAGTCTCCTAAGCCGATCCATGTTATACCAAGAACCAGTTTTGGACAAGTCTGGTTGAATATCAGTGTTGAGAGCTCATTATTTTAACTAGGCTCTTTCTGGGCCAAGGGATAGAAAAGTAATTTAATTCAGAATTTCAGTTGGCATACTTACTTATGAGTTTCCAGGGAAATAAGTCCAGATTCTAATCTTACTAGATGATTTAGAGACACACTGAGTACTTAGAGTAGAACCTTAACAATTTTGACTGAACAGCCTAGAAGGGTTAGGTCATAATAGTAGCAAATTTATGTCCCATATAATAAATAAGTAGCTAATGGATTTGATTCCACAGACTCTATAGCCACTGGAATATGATTATTTTCATTGTGTTGGCCAAGACAAATAGCGGCCTTTGAAAATCTACATCACCTGAGCAGTAATGACCTAAATTGTTCATTTAAGGAAGCTGAAACTTGGTGAGATTTCCCAATTTTGTTTAATTCCAAAGCTGTTAATTTTCCAGGCGTGCTGGTTTATTTGAAGAAAGTGACTACTTTTGCTTGTTACACAGATGACATTTATTTATTTTTACTCATCAAATTTGGATGCAGTGGCTCAGTGGCTAAGATCTGATCGAAAGGTTGGCAGTTCAGTGGTTCGAATCCCTAGTGCCACGTAATGGGGTGAGCTCCTGTTACTTGTCCCAGCTTCTGTCAACCTAGCAGTTCGAAAGCACATAAAAAATGCAAGTAGAAAAATAAGGACCACTTTTGGTGGCAAGGTAGCAGCGTTCTGTGTGCCTTTGGTGTTTAGTCATGCCAGCCACATGACCACGGAGACGTCTTTGGACAGCACTGGCTCTTTGGCTTTGAAACGGAGATGAGCACCGCCCTCTAGAGTTGGGAATAACTAGCACATATGTGCGAGGGGAACCTTTACCTTTACCTTTTTAAGCACCTATCTCCTTCACAGAGAGAGTGTGGGCAGTGGGCAGATAAAATATTAAAACATAAAAATTGTATATAAAATTTAAAAAGAAGCTAGGATGATTAAAATTCAATATTAAAAGTTAATTAAAAGATGGGGGGAGAGCTGTCAGGGCACTAACCAGCCCTACAACTGCATGTTCCTCTGGGCTCCCTATGCAAGGTTCCCATGCAAGGTCACCCTATTTTCCCATCTTGTGGGGTCCCACTTCATCTCTGGGAAGGAGTGCGTTCCACAGGGTGAATAGCAGAAAAGACTCTCTTGTTGGACCCCACCAGTTGGAGTCCTTTGGCTGACACAGTCCACAGCATAACTTCCCTGTCTGACCTGGTGGGACCAGATGGGAAAGGCTGATGATGTAATGGGACATGCCCTCTTAACCACTGATGACATCTATAGAAATCAGGGAACAAGAATGTGCTCTCTCATTTTAAACCTCGGAAGGGTGGGATTGACAATTCAGCCTCTCTAGAACTATCAAAAACCATTCAGCATGCTGGGTTCTCCATTCCAGCCTTCCTTTTACATTTATTGCTATGTATGGTTATATTCCTTGGGATTGGAATCTAGCAAATCCTCCTATCTTTCAGAAAGGGAGAAAGGATGACTCAGCGAAGTATTAAGCCATTTACTTCTTCCGCAGAATCAATAATATGCCAGCCCTGTTGTATTAAAAATTAAGGGACTTATTTTCCTTAAATAAGAAAATTTCTTAGCAGAGGAACAGATTCAGAAGATGTGCCAGATTCCACAGCTTCTCTTCATGCTGATAAATCTCAGTTCTGAATTTGACAGCATCTCACTCTCAGGAGATCTTGTATTCCTCTTTCCCTAGGAAGGCCTATGGCAGTTATACTGTCACAACCAGAAGGGACCGTCTGTTGTATTAAAATTCTCCTCCTGAAAATGAGACCTCTACATATCCATAGCCATTAAAATGTTGGAAGCAAGCTTCAGGATGGAGCCTGGCTTTTATTTATTATTAAATTATTAAATTTATATGCCGCCCATCTCGTGGTTTGTGGCGACTCTCGGCAGCTTACAATATAGCTTTGCTCCTTTTCGAATTTTACTCCCAAATATTTTATACAATTTTAATTTTTAAAGGAAATATTGTGAGAATAATTAACTAGTGGAACAGCTTGCCTTTAGAAGTTGAGGGTGCTCTATCACTGGAGGCTTTTGAGAAGAGACTAGACAGCCACTTCTCTGGAATGGTATAGGGTCTCCTGCTTAAGCAGAAGTTTGGACTAGATGACCTCCAAGGTCCCTTCCAACCCTGTTACTCTGTTAATAATCTGTTATTCCAGCTATCCCTCTATATGTATGATTGAAGGCAGGCTTGTTAAAAGTGATAGCTAAAATATGATTGCTAAGCCCCTCTGAAAATGGAGTTCAGTCCCCCTGGAACTAAATTTCGTTAGTTCGCATGATTGCCCCACCCCCCCACCCCCCGTCCACCAGTGTACCTGTTCTGACCCAGCCTTAGCAGAACCAAGAAAGGTGGTGGGCCACAACAGTATCCTCCTTGGGTTTTGAAAGGCCAGGATACTGCTTGAATGGGAGATAAGGGATACAGAGCACCAAACTGACCTAGATAGCATACATATATATGTATATGCTATCTATCTGTCTATCTGTCTGTCTGTCTATCTATCTATCTATCTATCTATCTATCTATCTATCTATATATCTATCTATCTATGCTGCAGCTGGGCAATAACAAATTAAACGCCTCGTGGAAAAAGCGTTTTTGTGGGTTTCAAATTTTTTTACTATCGGTTCTGTGGGTGTGGCTTGGTGGGCGTGGCACGGCTTGGTGGGCGTGGCTTGGCGGGCATGGCAGGGAAAGGATACTGTAAAATCTCCATTCCCACCCCACTCCAGGGGAAGGGTAAGGCAGAGAATAGATGGGGGGAGACCAGTCAGAGGTGGTATTTACCAGTTCTCCAAACTACTGAAAATTTCTGCTACCGGTTCTCCAGAATTGGTCAGAACCTGCTGAAACTCACCTCTGCTAGATAGGGTTTTATACCTGTCCATCTCTGACAGCTCAGGGACCATAGCAACACCAGTACCATATCTTATGCAACTAGAAGTCTCTAACAACAGAACAGAACAACAGAAGAGACTTCACTGGCGTCTCTCTATTAGAAGAACGGGACATAAAAATCCCTTTGTGGAGAATGTGTGTTTCTGCAATGACAAGTTGAAACTATTAAGCATGTTTTCGTCTCTTCCTTATTTTACAGAGGACCATAAGTGCCCTTATACTAGCCTACTCAGCAGTTAGGCCCTACACACCAGTTTTCTATTATACTTCCCATTCCCCCCCTTACATAACATAAAATGGTGCCAAATTCTGCACAGCACCCGCCAAGTGCTGACTGCCAGAGTCAATCAAACCTAACACAGCCCATGTCTCATTATTGCACTGTTGTTAATGAACCTTCCTTTTTTCATATTATGGCTTTTGCTACTGCAATTTATTGTTTTGCTTTTCAGTTAGCCTAGTACAGATTTTGGATTTTGTAGCAGCCTTACAGCTTTTACCTCTGTGTCTTTAATGCTATACTTTACTTCCTTTCAGTTTTTTAGACACAGGCTGTTTTTATTTTATAGCTGCTAATATCCTAGTCTGTTTGGTTTTTTGATGATGAAAGATAGAAAGATATTGTACTGTATCAGATACAAGGTGCTGCTTGGGCTTCTTAGCCCATTATCTTAGCCGTGTTTAGCCTGAACTATAAATTAAGTGGGTATCAAATAAGAAAATGTATTGACTACCATCACTTAGTTTCTCTTGGTAGAAAGAAAGGCCTGTTTGATGGATTTTAATTTTTTTAAAACTAAGACAAGTGTTCAAAGCCACAGCTTGAAAAAGTACATTGATCCTGGCTTCTTCTATCTTGCCAAATTCTAAGTACACACAGTTTCTGTGCTGGGAGATCAAGGAAGAACTGTGTTGTTTTTTACTAAATGTGGTGAACATTTCTTCCATAAAACTGTCAAAGGGGAGAAGGGAGGTGGAACAGAAGCCCAAGACTTGTTGTATTATGGGTGTAGATTGAACCATATTGTGTCTTTAAAGCATTACAGAAGGTAATAAATATGTATAATTTCTAGAACAATACACAAAACAACAAAAAACTGGGATTTGAGTTCTATAGTCAAGGACTGTAATCTTGCATTTACCTAAAGATAAACTTTACTGAATGGAATAATGCTTGCCTCTAGTAAATATAGAATCAAATAAACATGCAACTAAGAAACTATGCAATTAATTGAGGCTGTTACTAAAATTGTATAATTTCAACTGAATTAATACAGAGCATATTTAACATATCTACAGGTCTTTCTTTGTCTAACCATCTATTCTGGTACAATGTGTAATAGTGGCTGTTCTGTTTTAAGGTTATATAAATATATTTGTTCCAACACTTTTATCTACTGAATAAGGTTTTTTTTTCCCCACATGAGATGATTATATATTATTACTTAAAAAAAACCTACTGACTGATTTGTAATAATTTCATACTGCAAGTATCAAAAGAAAGGAGAAATCACATTATTGAGCTTCTAATAAAGTAGAATAATGTGGTTCAAGAGGCATCCTTTAAATCTTTGAACAGCATGTACTTGATGTTTATAAAAATCACAATAAATAGGTTGTAGGCATTGCGTTGGAGATACCATATGGAAAGCATTAATTCAGTAGGAGATTATAAGCTGTAAATTGGACGCGTGACTCATGAGTCATAATGAACAATAATACACTAAAGAGATTAGTTAAAATGTAGTGTGTACATGATGTCCATTACTTACCACTTATTTATTTTAACCATAGCAGTTTCTGTTTTTCAAATTGTATTTTTTCCTTACCATAGGCATGGTCAAGAATTGTTCTTTACGGTATTGCAATTGAAACGGTATGTAAAGGTTAAGTGGCTAAATTATACAAGAGAACTCTGGAAGAAATCATAAACACACACACACACGGAAATCAGCACCCAATAAACTATAAATAGAGTTGTTATAGTTTTTACTGAAGATTTGCTTTCTGCTGTTATTATGTTCAGAACTATGAACAGACTAGTATAACCTATGGTAACTGTGCTCTGAATACTCCTATTTTTATTATATCATTAGTTGGCTGATTGTTTTCTTTATTATGCTGTTGACAGTCATCTTAGTCAACTGGTGTTCATGGTCTCCTTTTGCTTGGAACAGTTTGATGGCATTAGGGGTTTTCCCGGGTCTACAAATCAGCAAATGTAATAGAAACTGCTCCCAAGTCCTAAAGAGCCTTTAATTTGGTCTAGAGAGATGCTTGGAATGAAGAGGAAACTTGCATAACTGGCATGTGGAAATTAGACTGGGGAAGTCAGACACATAAAACAGAACAAATTAGCATCCAAGATTGAATGGAAAGCCACTTCTATATTGTGGCTAAATAAGCTTTATAGATAACATCCACCGTGAATTCAGCTGTAGTTCGAGAAGGTTTTAAATTTACCTACAGAAAACCTGTAGTGTAACACAGAGGTGTCTATTTAAACATATTTGATAGATAAACCACAATTGGTTGGGTTTGTGTGATATACAGTTGCTTAACATGTGAACCAGTCTCTGATAGGAAGGGATTTCAAATATGCATGACTGTCAGATGTAAATGCCTTATTCTCCAATGTGTAAATAATGTATATATGGAACATCAGAGGTTAACTTATTCTTTGGACTTTAATGTATTCATAACTTACCACTCCCATTCCTAGCTCCACCCCTTGTATATATAAGGAGCCACCCTCACCATTCTAACTGCTTCTACCTTGAATATTCGGTGAATATAGAATGCCTATCATAATTAAAAAGAAATATATTTAAAGCTCTAACTCCTATTATCTTTATTGAGTCTGATCCTGAAAATATTGCAACAAGCTGGTAGCAGAGGATGGTTAATTGACTCAATAAGTAATTAAAAATGTCCAAGAAAGATAGGCCCAACACCAGGGCCTACAGCAAAGAAATAGAAACTGATCAAGAGATGATCAACGAATCCACCAATGCGATTTCGAGAGAATCCGAAGAATACACCACTGGAGAAGAAGAACTAATGAGTGAAAATAATGACCAGAAAGAAATCGAAATAGAAAATAACGAACTCAGGTCAAAGATATTAAAGATACTAAAAAGCCAAAAGAATGATGAAAGTCTCATCGCGGACCTCCAGGAGATGCTGAAGAACAGCGGAGCAGCGAGAGAGAAAAACGTCATTAAAGAAAAACCCAAAGATCAAAAAACCGTAAGTGAGATGACTACTGAGAAAATAGTTGTTAAAAAGAAAAGATGTGATCCCGCGCGAAATTTTGAATGGCAGCCATCTTGGTTTCAACGAACTTCAAAAGAGAATGGAGCAGAGCCAATCAAAACGCTCAGTTCAAAATTTCTGGCGCGAAAAACACTATCAGACGAAGAAAGTGAGAAAGAAGTCTCAAACTCTTCAGATGATCCAAAATCAGAAAGTGAAGACGATTTAACAAAATCTCAAGTAAAATCAGCAATGAAAACGCTTTTTGCTGCTTTTGGGCCAAGACTGAAAATTACCAAGACATCTACGAAGAAGCAAGAAATCAAACCGGCGACTCAAGACCTGCACGCTCCCATCCTGATTTCGAAAGCGACAACGCCCGAGCCCAGAGAGCCATGCCGATTTCGCCCTACACCACAGACAAGATCGAATACCAACGCACACAAAAAGAAGAAAAGAACCGTCGCCACCACCAGAACCCCAAAAACCGAGCCAGAGACCGACTCATCTGAGGAGGAGCGGATCGAGAGAGCTGAAAGGGAGAGAACCTTCCACGACGCCACCAAAGAAGAAATGAGCAACGCGCATGTGCGAAACTACGTAGACGACCCAGAAGGACTTGAACTGGCCAGAGAACCGCGCAGACTCATTGCAAGCATCCCAATGCCGTTCTGTAATTTCCTGCACTTGAGAGATCACGGACTGCCCCAGGTTGTAAGTAATGGACAGAATAACGTAGGTAACTTACCCAGTGACTTCCCAAAACTTAGAATTGATGGCATTAATTTACAAGAGTGGTATCAACAGCTTCAGGTTATTTTCATGAAAGAAAATTTACTATTCTTTATAACTAGCCCTCCAAGAAGACCTTGGACTTTAAAAATAGATTGTTTACATCATAGAGCATTTTTCATAATAATATCTAGCGTGTCTCCTGCAATGTATCATAGCATCAAACCAAACCTAACTGTATCAGAAATAATTCAATGCATGTTTAATCTATTTCACAGCGATAGCGTAGCTACAACCACAAGAATGTCTAAGGATTTCTTTTCCTCTAGAGTAAAACCAGGGGTTTCTATAAGTGAGCATTTGATAAATCTAAACAAAATAAGAGCTGAGCTACAATTGAGGGGGGAAGTGATTTCAGATCAAACAATGAAAAGTGTTATTATCAATTCACTTGATCCATCATGGGATAGCTTTATGTCACACTTAGATACCATTAATTTGGGATATTTATCCATAGAAAGTCTATCTAACAAATTGATAGCAGAAGACAATTCAAGAAAAAATCGATCCAGTAACCAAACAGACCACAAACCTTTTAGGAAAGTAGTCTTTCAAGATAAACATAATGAGGCCTTTAGATGCTACAATTGTGGATCCAGGGAACATAGTAGAAGAGACTGCCCCAAAGTCTCAAGAGAGAGACATAGGCCAGAATATAGGAGCAAATATAATTACAGACAATCTTCCACAGATAGACACGAATATAGAAGTCCACCAAATTACAAAGAAGGTAGAGGGGGTAGAGAAAATTCAAAAGAGAGGAAATCTGGGTCACTGAATGGGCTAAATAAACAAGACAGCACCAGAACACAGCAGGATGAGAATAACAATTGGCTTATTGATTCTGGTGCAACAAATCACACCACCAACAACAAAAGTATATTATCTTCATTTATAGAAGATAAGTTTGTGATAAAGGTAGCTAATCAAGAAAAGGTTCAAGTACTAGGCAAAGGAAATGTGACCTTGCCTGGTCTAGGGAAAATAGAGGGGGTATTATTAATCCCAGAAATACCTCACAACATACTAAGTGCCATAAAATTAAGCAGAGAATCTGATATCAATATAGTTTTCTCAAAGGGGAAAGCAACTATAGAAAAGAACAAAACAAATGTAGGTACTGTAATGATAAAAGGAGGTCTACCCTATCTGATAACTAAAGAAAGATGTTTACATAACATTGATTCAAATATGGAAGATTGTATTGAAGCAGATGATGAAAATGTCAGTAACAGTGACAATGATGAGTGTAAAATAACTCATGATCACAAAAATACATACAAGGAAAAGAAACCAAAAATAGGTAAACCAATTCATGATGAGTGTGCTCACATCTTACACAGGAAGTTAGGACATGCAAGCTTTCCTGTAGTACAAAAAATGACTGAACACGCAGAAGGTGTCAAAATAAAAAATTGTGAAAATTATTTGGAATGCTCAGTATGTAAATCCACCAAACTAAAAACCAGTCCCAGACCAAAAAAATCTAACAGATCAACTAACAATATTTTTGATTTGGTACATATGGACTTAGTTGGTCCATTAAGTCCCTCAATTACCTATAGAAAACGTTACTTCCTAACAATAGTGGATGACTACAGCCGATATGGTTTTGTTTACACATTAAAGCACAAGGATGAAACATTTCAGAAATTTAAGGAATTCTACAAACGTATAGAAACACAACATAATATCAGAATAAAGCAAATTATGACAGATAGGGGATGTGAGTTCATGTCTAAAGAATTCTCCCAATGGTTAAAGGATAGAGGTATGTTACATTTCACGTCCAATCCTTTTTCTGCATTTCAAAATGGAGTTGCAGAGAGAAAAAATTCCACACTACAAACCATGATTAGGTGCACATTAGAGGATGCTGGTTTAGGCAAACAATTTTGGTCAGAGGCATTACATTATTCAAATTACACTCAAAATAGAACCTGGTCCAGTATTGTGAATAAGACACCATATGAGGTGATGTACAATAGAAAACCCAAATTATCACACATGCACATATTTGGAGTCACTGCAGACGTACACATACCTAAACAATTGAGGAGAAAGGGAGAAAACGTATCCAGGAGATTAAGATTCATGGGATACGAAACTGGAACCAAAGGGTACAGATTTATTGATAGTAATAACAAATTTATAGTATCCAGAACAGCTGTGTTCCATGAACAGGCCAATTGGTCAAAATTGCACCTTAATGAAATATTTCCTAATAAATGTAAAGATACGATATCTTGCGAGGAAGGAACAACAGAAAATCAAAATATTAACAAAAGTAAGAACAAAACCAAAACTTGGACTAATAGTCAGCATAAAATAAAGACAGACACATTAACAAAAAAGGAAGCTAGATATTTGCATGATAACCATAGCAAGCCTGAAAGAACTATTAGAAACAATAGAAACCAAATACCAAATAAATACAAAGATTACATAATGCATACGAATGGAGAACAAATAACACCTAATACATATGAAGAAGTATTGAAACTTCCACATGAAGAAAGAGAAAAATGGGAACTAGCTATGGAAAAAGAGATGGAAAGTTTACAAGGATTAAATGTATTCACACCTGCGATCGCACCTAAGGATAAAACAATTATAGGTACCAGGTGGATTTATAAAATTAAGAACTTAGAAGGAGGCAATACCTTATACAAGGCTAGACTAGTTGCACAAGGCTATGCACAAAAATACCCAGAAGACTATACTGATACATATTCACCCACAGTGAGAACAGAGAGTGTCAAAACAGCCCTTGTAGTAGCATCTGCACTCAATCTGGACGTATTCCAATATGACATACAGACCGCATACTTACATGCAAAATTAGATAAGGAAATATATGTAAGAGCACCACACAGTCAATACACTAATAAGAACGAAATTTGGTTATTAAATAAGAGTCTGTACGGATTAAAGCAATCCGGCAAAAGATGGTACGATTGCTTGGTAAAAGTACTTAAGACCATGGATTTCAACGCCACCACTGCTGATAACTGTTTCTTTGTAAAAAAGAGTAATGATCATATTGAATTTGTATTAATTTACGTGGACGATATTTTATACATTGGAAAGCATAAAGAGAGCAGGGAAATCTTTGTAAATAAGTTAAATGAACACTTCTCACTGAAATCTCTGGGTAAAGTGAATAAATACCTTGGTGTGCAAATTAACAAAACTAAAAGGGGATTCAAACTTACACAGAAAGATAAAATCATCGAACTCCTAAACAAATGTAACTTAAATAATGCCAAAACCTGTGACACCCCTATGCAAACTGATTTTCTTAGAAACACTGATGAATCTTCCCCTGAGTTTAAAGACAACACATTTTACAGATCAGTTATAGGTTCACTCCTTTATATATCTAATTGGACTAGGCCAGATATTGCATTACCTCTCAATCTACTGTCAAGATATGTTAGTAAACCAACCTTGTATCATTGGGAAGCTGTCAAGAGAATTCTAAGATATCTGAAGGGTACATTAGATTTTTGTTTAATGTTGGAACCCAATAATGACAGAGAACCAAAAATTACTTGTTATGCTGATGCAGATTGGGCTGGTGATACATCATGCAGAAAGAGTACTTCTGGTTACGTTTTTCTATTGAATGATTGTCCAGTTTACTGGTATACTGGTAAACAAGAACTAGTAGCCACTTCTACTACAGAAGCGGAATATGTTTGTTTGTCCAAGGCTGCAAATAACCTTGTATGGTTCAATGATTTGATCACTGATGTTTGGAAGAAACCCACTTTACCATTTATTATGCATGAAGACAATAAAGCGGCCATTGAAATATCCAGATCCGATGCAATTGGACAAAGGTCCAGGCATATTGATATAAAGTTTAAGCATGTGAGACAACTGTCTCAAGACGGATTCATTAAAGCAATACATTGCGATACTTCTGAACAATTAGCTGACATATTAACAAAACCCTTACCTTCTAAACAACACAAATATTTAACTTCTAAATTATATGTATTATATTGTCCTGAATCAGAATGTAATTGGTGTTGTGTAACGAACCGGCATTTAGAGGGGGATTTGTCAGATGTAAATGCCTTATTCTCCAATGTGTAAATAATGTATATATGGAACATCAGAGGTTAACTTATTCTTTGGACTTTAATGTATTCATAACTTACCACTCCCATTCCTAGCTCCACCCCTTGTATATATAAGGAGCCACCCTCACCATTCTAACTGCTTCTACCTTGAATATTCGGTGAATATAGAATGCCTATCATAATTAAAAAGAAATATATTTAAAGCTCTAACTCCTATTATCTTTATTGAGTCTGATCCTGAAAATATTGCAACAATGACATTATCTCTGCATTTGGGTGTTATGTACAGCAACCATGCCATCCTGAAATTTGTATTATAAAATGACTGACCTCAGTTCTCATGATATTACTTTTGTGCAGTGTTTGGACAATAGCATACTGCTAAGTTTATTAGTGCAGAGTTTACTAGTCTAAGCAATTACATCAAATAATTTTGAACAGAAGAGAAGGTAAAAATACTGTATAATTACTCGGTGCACATCACTCAGGAATTGTGCCTAATTGCTCTCAATAGGATTTAAGTAAACATGTATAAAATGGAACTACCAGATTATCTCCAATTTAAAAATGCCTCATTGGAATGAGCATAATTAAAGAAAGTTTAATGGTCATTATATGTAAGCTAAGTTCAGGCAATTCCCAAATGTTAACTGCAATCTAAGTGCAAGATTCCAGGAACCAGCCTCAAATACAAGCAAGGGGGCACTGGAGAAAAGACAAATTACTGATAGAAAAATGAATAATTTACTTCCCATGCTTTTTCTTATTGTCTCGTGCCTGCCAGGTTAACAATTAAATATCTCCAGCGCTACAAAGGATTTCCTAATGAGAAATAAATCAGCTGTGCTCGTGTTATTTATTGGAGTGGGCCGAGTGCCCTCGTGTCAGTAGTGTTATTTAATATGTGCAAGGAAGGAGGAGAATGAGCTATGCCCGCTCCATGCTTGGCATATGGACTCACAGCAGAATCCTATGTAATTCTGTTTGCCTAACTCAAACCTGAAGCTAGGATTCCATACAGAGTAAGGAAGTTGACCTTGATGGGATATGCAAGTTTCCAATATCAAAATGACAAGGGGGGAAAAAAAACTTTAATTCCTTAAAATACGTAAAAGAGGCTCAAACAGACACCTTCCTAACTCAGGAGGCTATAAGAAGGGGGAGGAGGTATGGCACAACAGAAATTCTGCAAGAGCCACTCTCAATAAAAACATTTTATAAATGAAGGCAAATATTCATGTCCCAGGATAATGTTGCAGGATCCAATCTGGGTCAGTCACCAGGACCAGAGTTTTTGTCTTCCAAACAACCAAGCACCACATAAATATTACACATTCTGGTAGAGAGAAGTTCCCTGAGGATGGGCTCCAGCATGAGTCCAAAAGCTCAGAAGTCTATACCTCTGGTCCCAGTGACTGACCCAGATTGGATACTTCAAAAGTATTTTAGCTTTCCTATACAGCTGACGTCTAGCCTGGTGCAGCTGACAAGTTCAGAATGCAGGAAATCCAAAGGATAACTACAGGTAGTCCTCAACTTATTACCACAACTGACCCCAACATTTCTTTTGCTAAGCGAGACATTTGTTAAGTGAATTTTGCCCCATTTTACGACCTTCCTTGCCACAGTTGTAGAGTGAATCACTTCAATTGTTAAGTTACTAACATGGTTGTTAAGTGAAGCTGGCTTCCCCATTGACTTTGCTTGTCAGAAGATTATAAAAGGTAATCACATGACCCCACGTGATCTGCAACCGTCATAAATATGAATCAATTGCCGAGTGTTTGAAATTTGATTTAATTTAATTTATCAAATTTCTATGCCGCCCAACTCCCAAGGGACACATGACCATGGGGATGCTGCAATGGTCATGTGTAAGTGTGAACAGTCATAAGGCACTTTTTTTCAGTGCCGCTGTAACTTTGAACGGTCACTAAATGAACTGTTGTAAATTGAGGACTACCTGTATATTCTGATATGCCCAGTGATCCGAAAAGGGTGTTCTAAAAATCAGTCTTCTATATCCCAACTCTTTTATGCCAATGAAATGTATACAATTGGTTGTGGAGGATTTACATTTGCTTCATGTACACTGAACACTCAATGAATGCTCACCTCCTCTTTTATGCCTATTTTTTAATTAACATTTTCGTCTATGCATTTTCATTGTCATTCGTCGCTTATTTAATTTCCTTTCCAAAGTTCCATGACATTTATATTCTCCATTTGTGATGATACGCCTATCTGACGGCAATACCTAGCTGCCATCTTGTGAGCAGCTAGATGTGATGCGATTCTTCTGAGAATGGTTGATAACTGTAAATCATAACCTAATCCAAAAAAGGATTCCCATTCAGCTATTAATACACATTAATAAAATGTCTCAGGAGGGTTTTTTAAAAAATGCCTGCCTCAAGAGATTGCCTCTATCAGTTCAACATAGCGCATAAGCCTTAGGCATCATTTTATGGTATGTCTAATACGTTATAAAAAAGTATAATCTACTTGTTGCTCTCATGCTTTAGATGACATATTTCATGCTTAGAATGACTTTGCTGTACATTTTCAACTAAATCTCAAAAAAGAAAAAAAGATTCATAGCTTATGTGCCAAATGAAAAATGCTGGAACCCACCGTGCTTGTTCTTGGTTACAGTTTCGAAGAAACTTAATTGCTTTGAAGAAACCTAACTGGGAATGGCACATTCTCATTAAGGTGTTGAACCTTCAGTATTTTTTTTTTAAGAAAAAAAAAAAGAATGTTTTCTTTATCAAATTTAACCGACCTCCTATAGTTGGTAAAAGAATAAAGCAAATGTTTCTTAATGTCATCCAACACATCTTTAAAAATTTTTCATGGAATTACACATGAAGTGAATCAATGTGAGGAGCCGAGGTGGCGCAGTGGTTAGAGTGCAGTACTGCAGCTACTTCAGCTGACTGCTAGTTCAGCAGATCAGCGGATCAAATCTCACTGGCTCAAGGTTGACTCAGCCTTCCATCCTTCCGAGGTGGGTAAATGAGGACCCAGATGAGGGCAATATGCTATTTAGTGTACTGTCTTTGGTGTAAGCCGCCCAGAGTCCTCGGAGAGTAGGTGGCATAAAAATATGACTAATAAATAAATAAAGAAAGAAAAACACATTATAAGATTTGAGTGCTGGACCAAGATTGAGGATCTTGGTGCTTTTATTTATTTTTCTAATAAGCCTTTATAAGTGAGAACCTGAGTGTTTTGACTACTATTTCATTTTGGGATGTAGAGTTTATAAAATCTTCTTCCTGACTTTCATCCAAGTGTTTAAGAAGGTCATGCCTGAACAATTAAGGGGAGAACCATTCAAATTTTAAATCTGCCTCTTTTGGCAAGAAAGAAAGAAAAAAAGCAACTTCCTAATTACAAGATCTATAATGTCTTATATCAGAATTTCCTCTAAAGGAAGACCAATGTCAGAAGACAGAGTACTAAGATGAAGAAATTCAAAGTAGCACTAAATTTTGATTATTCAGCTATCTTCTTAGAGAAGGTATAATTAATTTCTGAATTAATGAATGCAACTTTTTTGTTCAATGCAATCCATTTTCTTTGTAGATTTATTCTATCATAACTTCATTCTAAATACAATAGAAGTAGTTTTAATCTTTAAGTAACAGCTAAAAAGAATAACCTTAGCTTTTCAAGGAGATGTAGGCATACCTCTCCATGGTTCTTACTGTATGTGGAAGTGGCATGGAACCAGCAGAATCACAAGGTCTGGAGAAGGATATAAAATCTTTCTGCACGATATATACAATAACACAGTTAACAGAAGGGCTTTGAAGATTAGTTTTATTTTTGGGGTTAGCTGTTGACTGTTTTCGTAGATAAGGTTTTTTAAAATTTTTATTGTCAATGGCTAATGTTTGTTTGCTTGTTTTGTCTTGTTTTTTTTCCCTTGCTTTTCCCCAATTTTGTGTTTTAATTTTAGAGATAAAAAATTGTTAAAATATAATAAAAATATTTACCTAAGGTTTAATTTATGGAGTAAAGAGGTTCTCCCTAGCTATGGGATCACCAGTGTGTCACCAAGGAATATCAGTGTGATAACACATACTTTTCTTGGTACTAGGTTGCCTGATCCAACTGATCATTACTTTTTTTTTTAAAGGAAGCAAGCTGGAAAGGAAAACATAAACCCAGAGTCATCTTTATTGAAAAAGTGAAAATGCCTCTTTTTTTAAAAAAAAAAAAACTGAACTTCTGCAGCCTTAATGCTTTCTTTAAAAGGGTGTTTAGTTACCTTGTGAGGGGAGGACCCAAATATATTTAGAGGCAGTATGGAGCACAGTGCATAAGAGGGAATAATTGAAGGGCATATTGTCTTATGACACATCAGTGCTCTGTAACTGATTACATTCCCCTTTAGTAGTTATTCTGTGAATGAGAATTTACAGCTATTACTCAAGAATGTCTCAAAAATCTAACTATGCCCTGAAAGCCAGACGGACTGGGACACCCCTCCCTGCCCCATATAGCTTCAGTGAAGAACAGCTCTATTGTTTCCAGGACTTGGGAATTTTCTTGAACTCTGCTTCTTGTCTTAATAAAATGAAATAATAAAAGATTTTTCTTCACATGAATATGCATATTTCAACATTACAATCAAAACTTTGACTGAGCTTTACTAAACACAGTCTTCAAGAAATAACTAAAATGTAGGAAGCTTTTAAAATGTATGGCAGGAGAAAGCTTTTGGCCTAACTACCATTAGAAGATCTATACAAACAAGCTGGTTTGCCAGTTGCATTGTGGCATGAAGAGCTAATTAAGGGAGAAGCTCCAAATTTTTTAGAAAGCAACTGGCTTTTTAAGGGGCTGATAACTTTCTTCTTTTGTACCAATAAAGGAGAATATTTGTAGTTCAAGGTTGAAATGAAGGGTCTTTGGTGCTCTCTGACCTTGGCTGTTTTCTTGCAGACATTCATTACCCAAACTAGATAATGAATGCTGGCACTGATGATGTTACCCTAGTTTGGGCAATGAAACATCTGCAAGAAAACAACCAAGTTCAGAGAGCACCAAGGACCCTTCATTTCTTCTTTTGTGTCTAACATGGAACTTTCCCTCCAATTCGTCCATTTCACACATGCAATTTTTAATATTTTCCTTCAACACAACTTCCTAGTCAAGATGTGTTTCGAGCATTAGTCTGGATTCACAGTAGAGGTCAGGTCTGATCAGTGGTGAAATCCAATTTTTTTTTTAACTACCGGTTCTTGGTGGGCGTGGCGTGGCTTGGTGGGCATGGCAGGGGAAGGATATTGCAAAATCTCCATTCCCACCCCACTCCAGGGGAAGGATACTGAAAAATCTCCATTCCCACCCCACTCTGAGGCCAACCAGAGGTGGCATTTGCCGGTTCTCCGAACTACTCAAAATTTCTGCTACCGGTTCTCAAAACTAATCAAAATTTCCGCTACCGGTTCTCCAGAACCTGTCAAAACCTGCTGGATTTCACCTCTGGGTCTGATGCCTTGGAAGAAAAGGTCCCTGGACTAATTTGAGAGAGGACACATGTGCAACTGAACTCAGGGCTGGCCTCCCCATTTCCATGAAGGTGGATAATCACAAGATATGTCTCATGGAAGCAGGGTTTATTTATTTATTAAACACATTTATATGACTGCTTAATTCACACTCAATAACTGCAGGGTAACCCTAGTTACTAACTGGCTGAAAATATACTTTTGCTGCTGGTGGGTAAGTAGCATTACGTTGAATGCTAATACACTCTTCATGCTGCACCTTTGTGGTGTTTAATATGATTAATACCGTTGAATTTCCAGTTTTTGAAGCAAGACGTCATGTGTCTTTCTTGATAAAAGTCCACTTCCTCATCCATGTGCCAACTGTAATACCACTGGACAAAAGTATTTTCCATTTTTCTTTTTTGGGAAAACAATAATTCCTACAAGCTACTTTTGCAATTCTGAGAAAATTGTACAAGGATTTATTTGTGTGTGTTGACAGCAATGGAGAATGCACTGTTAAAATGAAATGTCAAAATCACAACTTCTATCGCCGAATAGTACAAGGTTCCTAATCTGAATCATGGCTTTGTTCTGTCTTGGAAAATTTGAAACTGAAATCCCATCGATTCTGGGATGTTATTGAATTGTTATTGCTCCAGCTATGCTACTTCATTTGTATAAGACAATGTAAGGAGTAGTATTTGTCTATGTCTATGTATATGTTCATAATAGTCAGAAGCAGCCTTTGGGATTAAACAAATGAGTTTTTGATGACCTTGAATCACTTTCACTCACAAGTTGTCACAGAATTACATCTGATGTCAGAGAATTATATGTATAGTCTTGAGTCCCCTGGAGGAACAGCAAAATAAAAATTTATTCACAACATTAATTAAATATAATATGTTCCATTGAGTTTAATGAGATTTACTCCAACATTTTAATACAGTGCTGGTATTGATTAGAAACATATGGAAAGATAAAACTGCCCTACCTATTCTGAAGTCCTGCCCAGCTAACACCTATCTGCAGAGATGCAAAAGGAATACTGAGGGGTTACTTCCAAAGTGGGCTGCTCTTCTATGAGCTCCTGAGGGTGGAACAATCAATTTATCTTCCTGTACGAGCCCAGGAAGAGAGTTGGGGCTTTGTTAGGAACAGTTGCTTCAGTTTTCTGGTTTTATTAATTGTGGCTTGATAATTGCTGGTATGAGAGAGAGCAGGAAACCTGTCAAGTGGCCATTACAGAAAAATAAGGGCTGCCTGGCTGCCTTCCCTTCTTTTCATCTGTAGTTTAAACAAAGAAACCAAAATACATTAGGATGAAGGTTGCCTCCTAATCCTAAAATCCTGCTTTTAATCTCAAATCAGTTGCTGGTAAAGCCTAACCTAGCATTAGGATTTAATCCTCCTCCCCCCCACAAAAAAAAAAGGTGACAGAAGGCTAGGTCCTAGTTTTTGATACATGACATTCCAGGGTTTCTGTTTAGTTCCCTGTTTTCTTTGAAGACTATAGGAAATTGCAGGGAAATGTAATTTTGGAGCTTTGGAATGGGTGCCATCAATAGCAGATTGCACCTAGTTCCCAACCACCTAACTCCAAGGGAGAAGTTGGTACCCTTGAACATTGTCTAATCTAAATAACATGCTGTATGAAGGAGAATGAGCTAAAATTAAATCCAGACAAGGTAAAGATGAATACAGCAAGGGGAAAGACTCACGAATGAGGTGAATCTGAATTGGATAGAGTTGCTTCTCCAAAGGAACAGGTTCATCGATGCTGCTGGACCTCCAGCTGTCACTAGATGTAAAGTTGGAACAGTAGCTTCAAGCATGTACACACAATCACAGGTATATCAATTGCAATTCTTCCTGAGCTGTTCAGACTTCACAACAGTTAAACCTGCTTTGGTTACAACTTATACAATATGCTTTTCATAACACTATCCATGAATAGTATCAGGATATTTCAACTGCCCAAGCTGCTGACCTTTGCAAGCTACAGGGATTCCATGATTCTTCTACTGAAAAATGACCAGTGGCTGACCAGGCCCAACTGAAACCATTGTTCCTCACTCTCCTATTGTTTAGGAAACTGGCAAAACCAAATAACTTTCATTAAGATTTCTACCCACGTGTTCCTCTAAGATACCAGAGAAATGAGTAGTTGAAGCAGTCATCTTTATAAGTCAAAGAAAAAGTATATTATTTTTTAGTCTGTTTTCTCTTGCAAAATAGTAACACAGTCTTTCTAATAATCTTCTGCAAGTTGAACATATTCCATATGTGAATGAAATTTCTGAAAGGGTTTTAATCAAAGTTTGAAATAGTTTATTTTTTTCCACAATGCATAGGTATACAGCTTATACTATATTGAGATAACAAAAATGAAAGTCTTTATCGACCTGACACTTTTGTGTGTGTCACACAGCCAATGTTATAATTAATTTGAGACTTACCTTTAATTCTGTGAGAATTGAGAAAGAAATTAAAAATGTCTTTGAGATAACCTTTTACTTCTTTAAAATGATTTTATAAAATTTGTTACATTGAAGTGACTGGTGAAATTTCTTTCAAACGAGACAACATTTCAGGCAAGATGTTCTATATTTAAGAGATTATTTCCTATTTATAGTTCAACAATATTTAGGCATACTTCTTTCACTGGTGATGACACATTGAAATTGGCAAATTAAAATGTACTGGAATTGGACACTTTCGGTCCAGATACAATACTGCTTACTATGAAATAGCAAAGAAGGAACAGTGTGGGTTTCATACTTAGTGAGGCGATCGCAAAGACTGTACTTGAATTCAGTGCTGTCAGTGATTCAGTATATCAATAAAGAAAATCCATTAATCTAACAATTAGCCAAGTTTATGCTTCAAGTATTGATTAAAAAGAAGAGAAGGAGGGATCTTCTGATTAGTTTTGAACTGAAATCACAGAACAAACAAACAAGATGTGCTGCTTGTTGGTGAAGACTGGAATGCCAAATCTGGAAACTGTAATGAGGAAAACATAATTGGATATACGGCCAAGGAAACAAAAATGAAACAAAATAATCACCTATTGGTTCTGCCAATCCAATGATTTCTTCATTGTCTATACACTACCCAAATGATTCCTGTATACATGGACATTACCAGAACAGAGCATACAAAACTCAAATAGACTATATTATTGGTTCAAGGAAGTGGAAGACCTGAATTATAACAACGAAGACATAGCCATGAACTGTTCCAAGCCATGCTAAAGCAGAACAACAAAAGCAACATGATATGATCTTGAGTATGCACACAAAGTTTTCAAGGAGAGCAAGAGGATTCACTTTGAAGCCCTAAATCTCAGTCATAGTGAATCCAAAGAATGGAAATAAAATTTTAAAAAGTTAAGGGTCAATGTAAAAGAGACTATCAAAGATGAAAAAAGAGAAGAAAGCACATTAGTTCTCAAAAGAGATGGTAGAAATTGCCATAAAGAGACAACATGCCAAAGCCAAGAAAGACAAAGATCTCAAAAAAAGAATTTAACAAAGGACTTCAGGAAGCCATTTGAATAGACAAGAAGTCTTTGCAATAACTCTTTAAAAAACAGATTCAGAATAGATTACTCCAGTCCCATATGTAGTAATTTAATAAGCAACAAGGGTCTGTTTTCATCAAAGTACATCCAAGCCATTACTCCAGATTTCCATCAAAATATATTAATTTATATGATTCATGGCAATACTGCACTGCATAATTCTTCCAAGAAGTTACTGATCAATTCTGAAATAATTTGTTAATCTTTCCCCTCATACTATAAATCTCCTTTGAACTGTCCTCATTAGTACATAGTTGTCAGGACTACTGGCATTCCTATTTAAATGTATGGTAAGTCATTTTGTAATAACCACATGATCACAGAAGAAAAGGAATCTGCCATTTTCAATGCACTCTTCCCAACACGAAGTGGGAACTGTGAAAATAAAATTGTATACTTAGACACATCTTTCCTGCATGAAACCATCATCAAACAAGTCACGATATCATGAAAACAAGTCAAGATATCATGTTGCCTAATATTTGTGCGTGTGTTTGTGTGTTTAAATTTGGTAGGTGTGAAGACTGAAAGGTACGTAGAAGGTAAAAAGAGTAGGTAGAGATAGAAATGTCTGAGACAACCGTAAATACATATTACATAACGGAATAAACTCAGCTTCAAACTTTTTGCACGAACTGAATCAAAGCATATGTTTTGGGGGTGTAAATAGAGGTTTTATAACAAATTTAAAATTAGAAAATAAAGTGGCCTGCTTAACAGAAGTAGGAAGAAAGTGCTACAGAGAACGTGGGGGGTCAGAATAAATGTGTGACACACACAAGTGGCTGTGAAATTAAGATCTTCTAGCAGGCAAGGGAATAGCATTATGGAATTGGTTCACAATTTATAGAACTAAATTAAAATTCATTGCCATTTGCTTTCCTTTTTCCTGCCTGTGAGAAGCAACTGGCCAAATAGCTGGAAATTATACAACAGTGACATAAAATCAACCATCCTATAGCACAGCTGTTTGTATTAAATTTCAGCATGACTAAACATACTTTTCTCAGATTTATATTCCGCTGCTCTTTTTTTAAAATTCTTGACCAATTAGTTTAGTTTAGTTTAGTTTAGTTTTATTGAATTTCTATACCGCCCTACTCCCGGAGGACTCAGGCGGTGAACAGCCACGAAATAAAACACATACATATAAAAAATTTAAAATCGAATAAAATGAATTAAATAAATTTGGCTGAATTAATACCCATAATTTAAAATACCCATATTTTAAAACACATTAAAATTTAAAATTTGCACTTAAAAGGGAGAAGATTTAGGCCAGGCCAGCTTGATGAAATAAAAGGGTTTTCAGCTCGCGGTGGAAGGTGCGCAGATCCGGGATCCTCCGTATCTCTGGGGGGAGCTCGTTCCAGATTGTAGGTGCCCCCACAGAGAAGGGTCTCCCCCTAGGGGCCGACAGCCGACATTGTTTGGCCGACGGCACCTGGAGGAGCCCCTCTCTGTGGGAGCGTACTGGTCGGTGGGAGGGTATTGATGGTAGTAGGCGGTCCCGTAAATAACCAGGTCCTAAGCCATGGAGCGCTTTAAAGGTGGTAACCAGAACCTTGAAGCACACCCAGAAGACCACCAGGAGCCAGTGCAGCTCGCGCAGGAGAGGTGTTACATGGGAGCTCCATGCCGCTCCCATAACCACCCGCGCGGCTGCACTCTACGCCAGTTGGAGCCTCCGAGTGCACCTCAAGGGGAGCCCCATGTAGAGAGCATTACAATAGTCCAGACGAGAGGTGACGAGGGCATGAGTGACTGTGCATAGCGAGTCCCGATCTAGAAAGGGACGCAACTGGCGAATCAGGCGAACCTGATGAAAAATCCTCCCGGTCACGGCCGTCAAATGCTCTTCTAAAGACAGCCGTGAATCCAGGAGGATGTCCAAGTTACGAGCCCTTTCCGTGGGGGCCAATGATTCGCCCCCAATAGCCAGCGATGGCGCCAGCTGACTATATCGGGACGTCGGAAACCACAGCCACTCGGTCTTGGATGGGTTGAGCCTGAGCCCGTTTCTCCCCATCCAGATCCGTACGGCCTCCAGGCACTGGGACATCACTTCAAGAGCATCGTTGGGGTGGTCCGGGGTGGAGATGTACAGCTGGGTGTCATCAGCGTACTGATGGTACTTCACCCCGAAACCACAGATGATCTCGCCCAGCGGCTTTACATAAATGTTGAACAAAAGGGGCGAGAGAACCGATCCCTGTGGCACCCCACATATAAGGGGCCTCGGGGTCATTCTCTGCCCCCCCGTCAACACAGACTGCGACCGGTCAGAGAGAAAGGAGGAGAACCATCATAAAACGGTGCCTCCCACCCCCAACCCTTCCAGCCGGTACAGCATGATACCATGGTCGATAGTATCAAAAGCCGCTGAGAGATCTAACAGGACCAGGACAGAGGAACAACCCCTGTCCTGAGCCCTCCAGAGATCATCAACCAACGCGACCAATGCCGTTTCCGTGCTGTACCCAGGCCTGAAGCCCGACTGGAACGGATCCAGATACGACGCTTCATCCAGGTACTGGCAACCACACTCTCAACAACCTTCACAACGATTAGAATCCTGTGAGAAACTTATTCCCTGTAATATGAATTGCTTTACTAGAGTCCCATTTAAAAAAAAAAAATCACTTTTTTTTCTACAAAATGAGAGCAAAAAGAACAGTATGCTGGGAATATAAAGCTGCTGACCTTGTAACTTTTACTATTTAAAGAGTTCTTGCTCACGAGAAAATTAGGGTGAGATTTCTCTTGTACTAAAGGTTCCTCATAAAAGTTTGTTGGGTTATTTTGTTTTGTTTTCTTTCTCCAATACATATAGGTAATCCTTGACTTACAATCATTTGTTTAGTGACTATTTGAAGTTACAATAACACTGGAAAAAGTGATTTATGACTAGGGGTGAAATCTACTTACCTTCCCTACCGGTTCGGAAGTGCACGTGCCATTGTGAGGTCCGATTTTTGACCCTCTGTGCTTGCACATAGCCTTCTGTGCATGCACAGAGGGTCAAAAATGGGTTACTTCCTGGTTAAAACCAGGAAGTAATGATGTCCAGGCAGGTTGGCAGATCCTCGTGCTACCGCCGTTACCGGTTCATCAAACCACGCGCCACCAGCGCTACCAGTTCGCACGAGCCGGACAGAACCAGCAACATTTCACCACTGCTTATGACCATTTTTCGCATGATCATTGCAACATCCTCATGATCATATAAATTAAATTAATCATTAAATTAAATTAACTTTGATAAAATTACATAAAAACATGATACTAGAAATGATTGGCACTTCCATTTTCCACCCTTCCTAACTTATCCCCTTTGTTGCCTTGTTAAACTCAATAAGATTCTCCTTTTCTGTTTCAATATTTTTAATGGTTGGAAAAGTTCCTCATAATCTCTTAATCGCTCTCTTCTCTTTCCATTTATTTACCTCAGTGAATCAAATTGTATAATTAAGATTCACGTGACATTTTGTTTTTCTGCCCCCCCCTCCCCGAGTCCATAAGGTTTGTATGGAATGGAGGGTAAGAGGGTAAGAAAGAAAGAAAAATGTAATGACATAATTTGTCTGACTACATACTTATTAGTAAATGCAGGGGCCTTTAGAAGGCTATATAATATCAAGCAGGTAGAAAGAATGTACCCATATATGGAACATCTGTCTTCCATGCCTTAAATTATGCCTTAAACTGCCATGCCTTTGTTTAAATAATAACCCAAGCTTTATTATTTATATACATTTATATTTATTTTATTTATTAAATTTATCTGCTGTCCGTCTCATGGTTTGAAGTGACTCTTGGTGATTTAGGCTTATTGTTTACATGCTGGAAGGTTGCTTCAAATATCTTTCTCCAAATTTATATTCTTTCCACAATATTTTAACTTACCTGTTATTTAATAGTTAAAAACCCTGATTTGCCTTTATTTCACTGACCAAATTGCTGGCAAAGAGATACACTTCTTTTTTTGTTGAACTAAAAGTAAATAATTGCAAAATGGGAAGTCCAGCTGGATAATAGAAAGTCTGACTTGGGGGTCCACAAGGTTAGCACTATTGTCCACTTTGGTTTTCTAAGGAACATTTAAGGGATCATAAAAATACATGCAGAGTTAAGGGAAAACTTAAGTGAGGGAACATTCAGAGTCCTGCTACACTGCTACACTTTGAGGAGAAGCGTCGGTAATTCCTCCCATTTAAAAAAAAAATGATAGCACTGCATCTGTGAATATAGAGTTCTTCCTAAGAACGGGTCACTGGCCCATGTAGATTTCATACATCAGTCATGAATACATGAAACATATTTATATGAAAACTGAATGTGTTTATGATCATCACATATATAAACAAAACCAGTGGAAATAAGGGACATTGGTTTGAGAAATAAAACATTCCTAGGTATGTTCTCCTTTGAAGTGCTCTCGTAAATGTTAATCTGACTCCCAATTTCCAAAGGGAATTTGGTAAGCTAAAGATGACAGGCGTCAGACCTGAAAGTTCCCTTTTTTAGGTATCAGTTGTGAGTCATGATGTAATGGCAATCTGATTGTTCAATCAGGAAATGACTGCATTGGAAGAATGATGTGATCTTGTTAGGTAACTGTTATAAAACCAACAGGTGCTAAAAGCAGATTTATAAAAAGTGTTCTATATAAGTAGAAAACTGCAGGTTATTACCCAGCAGGAGAACATAATTCAACCTTCACTTGTATTCACTGGCTTGTCATCGCTCTGACCCAAATGAAAGCTGTTGTATTTTTTATTCCCCTTATCTTCATCGTTTTGTCTTTGTCTTTGTCTTCAAATTGCAGAGGTAGTATTTTGCTGTATTTGGATGGCATTTTATACCCAGTTCACACAGTGTTATCCTAATGAAGTTCTTAATCAGAGGTGACAGAACTGTCACCTGCATTATAGCAAGGAAAGCAAGTTTTAATGACAAATGTTTTTTTCCCCCTTTGGGACAAGGTAAAACAAAGTCTTGCCTCTCCATAGCTAAAATTTAACTTGCTTTAACTCATCAAATGATAACCCCCTGGAAATCTTTGCACTTGGAGCAAAATATAAGTAATGATTTGTATCTCATATATAATCATTGCAATTTTTCATTTGTAATCTCAAAAGACTGCCATGGTAATAAATTTGATTTTTCTGAGGTTCTCAATCCCAGATTCCTATTATTTTTTACGTAGGATTGCTATGGGGCCCATTTTACAGCATCAGCAAATTCTCTGCCTGTTCAGCAGTAGATGGTGCTATTTGAGTAGTGAAGACTCTACTTAAAACTGGGAGCCCATTCAAATGCAGTTCTTCAGATCTAATCCAGTTCTAACTCGCAAGCTACCCCATTTTTGCTCCTTTTCTCTTTATGTTCAAGTTTCTGTCTTTAAGATTGTCCAGTTACAAAAGTTATTGCTGGCCATGGAGTAATCTTGACATGTTAAGATTCCTGGCAAAACTTATTGCATGTAACAACATATTGCATATAAGCAAGAGTCTCAGTTTTTTAATGTTATTGTTGATAAAAGTCCAGTATTTATATTTCTATCTTTATCTGTCTATCATTTCTCTCTCTCTCTCTCATCTATCTATCTATCTATCTATCTATCTATCTATCTATCTATCTATCTATCTATCTATCTATCAACCCCAAGCATTGCCCCAAGCCCATTCTGTTTAGTTAGGTTTAGATAAATTATATATATATATATATATATATATATATATATATATATATATATATATATATATATATATATATATATATATATATATATATATATATATATATATCTTTAAGAGTTTTTCAGATTGCATGGCAGTGATATTTTTGACCATGATATATTCCATTAATGACTCATGAACTGAATACTAATGTAAATTGTTCTGTCTCACACATCTTGATGAGTGTACTTTGCAATAGCAATTCTACATATGAAAATGTAGTATTAGATTTTTTTCCCCTCTCATTTGTTTGCAAGAGGCAAAATCATATATAGATATGATGTGATAACATGACTCGTTTGCCCTTTCTTAGCAATAAAACAATAAATATTCAAAGCAATTTATTAATTCATAGAAAACATTCTGTACTGAATTTGTTTCATGGAAACACCTTCATCTGATATACTATTCACATCATCCAAATCACATGTCACTGCAAAGATATGGGACTCTAATCTTGTATCATACTCTGATCATATGTATTATGATAGATGACTAAGCGGAAATAGTTTAGGATTTCAGGTAGCACCAAGCAAATACCTTGCTTAAAGAGAAACCTATTCTGCCAAGAACATGACAGTGATAAAATGACTTTGCTTGAGGTCATATTATTGGGCTTAAACTTCTAACTCTAGTAGCTCCTAGACTACTGCCAATATTATCAAGTTCTCAACATGCTTCAGTCAGGACAAGAAAATACATATATGTCAAAAAGATTGTATTTACAAACTTGTGTTGTTGCAGTGATGTCACAATCAGTAGTTTTCACATGATTGTGGTTTCTGATGCTTTCTGTCAGCATCTCACAAGCAAAATCAATGGAGAAGCCAGCAGGAAGTTGGAAGTTGCTCCTGCTCCTTCTGCTTTTCTATGTGCCTGTAGTCATTCTGTTTTTCAAATTGACAAGAAAAACCCAACTAGTTGTAGGTTGTCGTGTGTGTGTGTGTGTGTGTGTGTGTGTATACAAATGTAATTTTCTCTCACACTTTTTGTAGCAAGCAATTTACACAAAGGTAAATTTAGCCCTTAGCTTCACAGTACTGGAATACAAATAGATCATAAAGATAATTATAGAAAGTTTGTACATTGGTGATGACAAATGAGCGTCATTACACATCCAAACCTCCTCTCATGAAATCATCCACGGGGAAGAATAGGTCAAAATCTAAGCTTACTGCATGTTGGACAGACCCATAATATGAACCCATCATACTCTTCCTCACCCACACCTACTCTGGACAAGAGCTTCCTTACTCTTTATATCCATTCAGCCTCACTCAGATTACAACTTTCAAAGCTCCAAAACTGACATCATGATAGTTATATAAGCATTAGATGATTGTATGTAGAATTGTAACTATTGAAACAACATAATTATACTTTACATTTTTTTTTACTTTTTTCTGCTTTATATTTTTCACTCGTTAAGCACTTGTTATACATTTTTAATAATGCATGTATTTTTGGGTTTTGTTCCGTTTTTTTAATGTTTCTGTCATTATTGTTAAAGCAATAAAATTTTATTTTAAAAAAGCTCCCAAGCTGACAATAACCATGACTTCATCTCCTTAAAAAAACAAAAACAAACAGATTGCTTTTCTGATGTTGTCATAAGAATTGCTCTGGGAAATTCCTTCAAGAATCAGGCAAAGTCATCTTACTCCACTATTCAATCCTCTATCTCTTATTTGCTTTTGCCATCCTATCATTGTAAAGTGCTTCAATCACAGAAATTATTCTCGTAGAGTCTTCTCCATTATTATAATCTAAAGAAAAGAACAACTGGGGGATGGTATTTTGAAAATTCCTGCAGTGTGAAATCAGAAAATTGTGCCTTGTGGCAAAAGATTCATTCTTGAGGACCAACATTGATGAAGCATATTTCCCAACACTAATCTTGGCCAAGTTCTTCACTGCCAGGAATAAGAATAATATGTTATATATTATGCTGATTTGTTTAACATTTTTTGTAATCCATCCATGATTCCTTAGTGCAGGGGTGTCAAACTTGCATCGTCACGTTGTCGTCACGTGACATATCGTGACTTTCCCCCCCCCATTTTCCCCCCAAAACAGGGTGGGCTTGGTCAGTGCATAATGCATCCGGTCCACCAGCCGTGAGTTTGACACCCCTGCCTTAGTGGGCCCTATCCAGTCCAGGTTATTCCAGATTAAGTGTGACCAACGTTATAGTTTCCTATGGAGAACCACCTCTGAATAAACATGCCACTTGTTCAATCCAATGCCTAACAGGTTAGGTTTTCTGCAAAGGCCATGATCTTGGTTTTATTAATTGGCAGCAAATGATGCTAATAAAATAGTTTGAATACCCTCCTTAATACATCTGGGGCAGATTATAGAATATCAATGGTATTTGGTTAAATAGCGCCACTGTAGCCCCTCTATAGCATTGATATAAAAAATAAGTAGCATCTTTGCCTTGCATCGAGGTATCACTGTTGCGAAGGATGCTGTTGTGTTGCTTCTTATTCTCACGCTAGCACTGACGTGTAATTTGTCAATCGAGGAAACCTGATGGCAATTTATCAAAGACATAGAGGCTATTTCCCAACAAACATGATAAATGTGGTGTATTTTTCTACCAGAAATGTGGCATTAAGCCCAGTTTGCCATTATCTGAGTCCCTTTATTCGAACTACTTTCAGTGTAAACAGTTTGCATGGATCTTGCTGTTAGGAGGTAAATATCTGATGGGATGATAATTGTTTCGTTTGTCTTTCTTGCCCTTCTCCAAGGTGGAATAAGGATAGCCAGATCACAAATCAGATTCCATCAGATTTTAAATCTGAGTTATATATATATCAGTATAAATAAAAAATGACGCCAAACCTGGGACCTCCTGATAAACATTTTTCTTGATTATTGCTGTGAGAATAGAGATACCTTATGCTGCTTTTCCCAACCTCTTTGGATAAAGTAATTAATGTTAAGTACCTCCAAACTGACACAGGTCTATAGGAAAAGGTGATCAGCCTCCTGTTTGAATCAGAAGGGATGGTGTTTCTCTGGCATAAAGTGTGCCTTGTGTCACTCAGCTGAAGAGGGGGTAAAATTCGTCTTCACTGCAGCTAATCTCCAGAAGGTGGCAGAGTCCCTTTGTCTTGCTGCTACTATTATTATCTCTGAAGCAGCTTTTACAGCATACTTCTTTTTATCTACCCACAGAGACATATATTGCCTTTCAGTTAAGCCTTCTCTAATGCAAAATATGTGAAGCGGACTCCTTGTGTGATCTGCATGAAGAAAAAAAAACATTTTTGTGCATACAGATATATATATAGAGAGAGAGAGAAAGAAGGACAGAGAAAGAGGGGAGGTGGATGATATCTGCTGGCAGGTTTGAATTTGTCCGTTTGATGTGTATGAATAACTGAATTTGCAAAAGTGACTCAGGTAATGATCCACATTGGCTAGCTGAAGTGGAATGACTTAATTTCTGCATCCAGATTTGACAGGAATACAGGCTGCAGAAATATTTATCAGGCAATGAATAGTTCATATGTCTGTCTGTCTGTCTGTCTGTCTTATTTATTTTTATCCCTCCTTTATTATTTTTACAAATAAGGTGGCGACCAAATCTAACACACCTTCCTCCTCCTCTTTTTCACAGAATAACAGCTCCATGTGGTGGGTTGGGCTGAGAGAGAGTGACTAGCCCAAAGTCACCCAGCCAGCTTTCATGTCTAAGGCAGGACTTGAACTCACTATCTCCCAGTTTCTAGTCTGTTATGAGAGAGAAAGTTAGAGGCAGAGAGAGAATATACCCTATGCAGTCAATAATGCTGGCATTAATACCTATCCAATACATACATTCCCCTATCCCGTCTCATCTAGTGATATATTTACTAGACAAATATTTTGTGTCTTTGTATTGTGAAGCTCCCAAATTTTAGATAGAGGCCAATCTCGCTGATCCAAAATTAGTGTTAAAAATCACAAAAGCATGGAGATGGCAGGCTGTCAACCTGGCCATGTAATTTTCTAGACCATGCCATGGGTTCTGAAACTATGAATACTATGCACAAAGGGAGAAGGTAAACATTTATCAACAGGAGGCTGTAATGCAAGGACATCTAACCTTGGCAACATTAAGACCTGTGAACTTCAGCTCCCAGAATTCCCCAGTCTGAGTTGAAGTCCACAGATCTTAACATTGCCAAGGTTGGACACCCCTGCTGTCGGATTTAAAATCAATTAATGCTGCCAATGTAGACCTTTCAAAGGAAGCCAATTTAGTGCACAGTTTTGCAAATTGCTAAATTTAAACCTAGAAAGTCCCCTAGAAAAGCACCTACTCCAAGGTTGACTGAATAATATCATTTGACATTAGCTCATTTAATATCCAGGAACATATGATCCAATGAAGCTACATACTGGTACCTAATAACATATATACTGCAAGCTTTAGCTCTGGAGCCCCCAATGTGTCATGACATCAAGATAAGGTGGGGATGTGGTGTAACTCTCAATCTAACCGTGAGGAAGCTTGTAACTTATTCTGTGCTCCTGTCACTTTGAGGTTGAATGAATTCTCATGCAGGACTGGTTTTAATGACTCTTCACTAGACATCTGGAACACATCCACATACTTGCTTCTCAGCAAAGGAAAGTCACTGCAGCACTGAGGAAAAAAAGTGAGAACTTGAGAACTTTTTATCTTGAAAAATCTTATTTCAATCAGTTCCTTTCAGCCAAAATTGAATTGCCCCTTACCCTTTCTCTCAATTTCCTCTGCTCACATCTGGTACTCTTTCACACAAATACCTTACACTTTAGAACTGAAGTCCTGCAAGACAGATTTTAACCACGACTATGCCAGCATTCCAAATGAGGCCTCTCTACCAGCTTGTGCTGATCATTGCTGAACATACCTCTTTACAATCAACTTTACTTTACAATCATGGTCAGAGAGAATGTGACCAGCAGTCCACATTCTGTGTGCTTCTAGAGTTCCCCAGTTACAATTGTAATGTGTTTCTTTGGCCAGAGCCCCCAAAATATAGAAGGAGCAGACCCTGGACCTTTCCTAAATAGTCTTCCATTTCTGTGCAGCATCCAAAGCCACACTTTGTGAGATGGGTACCAGTATAAATTTAATCAAAAGGTAAAAGGTAAAGGTTTCTCTTGTCCAGTTATGTCTGTCTCTATGGGACAGTGCTTATCTCTGTTTCTTAGCCAAGGGAGCCAGCATTGTCCAAAGACCTTTTCTGTGGTCATGAGGCCAGCATGACTATATGCCAAAGTGCACGGAACTACCTTTTCACTGAAGTGGTACCTATTTTTCATGCTTTCAAACTGCTAGGTGAGCAGGAGCTGGGGAAGGAATAGGAGCTCACTCCATCATGTGGCACTTGGATCCGGAACCTAGGCTGTCAACTTTCTAGCTGACAAGGTCAGCATCTTTAACCACTAAGCCATCACCCCCCATAAATTGAATTAATAAATACATTTCAGTTTTGCGATTTGAGGTCTTCTGGACTTTTCTAATTAGCTGATGCAGGAAGATAGACTCATCCAGATCCTCATCCAGATAGACTCCTGGAATGTTCCTTATACAAGCACTGAAGGCAGCCTTCAAGACTACTTAGAAAGAACAACTGGTCCATGATACAGCAGCACATGGATTAATTGGCATCCAACATGAGCATCCAACTGTGATATTACAGGACTTCCAATAGCTGCTAATTTAGTTCCAGTCAGGGTTAAGGTTCTGTTTTTAACCTATACAGTTTTTTATGACTTGCAGCTGGGTAACTGCCTTCTCTAAGCAATATCAGCTCCACCTATTAAGGCAATAAGGGATAAACTCATCATAATTGTACGCTCCCAGAAGACGAGGGTAGCCAAAACTAAATATTGTTACTTCTTAATAGTAGAGACAGTGGCTGTGGAACAATCTCCCCATGGCTAACCTTCTCCTTGTTGACTTTAGAAGAAGTGGTTTTCCAGAAAACATTCCTGTGATTGCACTATTTTATTTTATTTCTTATTTTTTAATTTTAGTGTTTTTTTACATGCTGGAGGTTAATTTATGTTTTGCTTTGAAAATAGAAGGCTATATACATTTAAATTAAATATCAATGTAGCAATAAAATAATTAATCCTAAAAACGTTTTCAAAAGAATACTGAACAAAACAAGGATTACTTCTGAATAAATATACAAGGGATAATGGCCACCTTGATTGTGAAGCCCTTTGTTTACTAGAGATTTTAAATAACTTATCTTTTTTTAGATATTTTTAGTAACAAATCTAAATGCAGTTTTGATCAGTGGCAACATACAGTTCCAAATTCATTATAACAAACTGAAATACACACACACACACACACACACACACACCAGGGGTGGGTTCTATGTACCTTTACTACTGGTTCGCAATGGGACCGTGCATGTGTGCGCTTCAGAGCATGCGCAGATCACCCATGATGACGTTGTGGTGGGTGGGCAGAGCCTCCCACTGGTTTTACTACCGGTTCTATAGAACCGGACTGAACCGGGAGCAACCCACCACTGACACACACACTTGTGACATCCTGCTGAATTTCCCATTGACTTTATCTATTGGAAGTGGGCAGGAAGAAGTTGTGAGGAGGCTCTTGCTTAACAATGTGTGATGGTCACTTAACGATAGCAATGGGAACAGTCACCTGACATCTCGCTTTCCGACCACATTGCTTAGCAATAGAGATTCTGGTGCCGATTATTGTTGTTTATTTTATTTATTTTCTTTTATTAAATTTTTATATCGCCCTTCTCCCGGAGGACTCAGGGCAGTGTACAGCCAGAGATAAAACCACAACAATATAAAGGTTAAAAGACGAATTAAAAATTATTAAATAATTTGGCTGAAAAAGCTAAAATAAAGACAGCCCATTAAAATAGCATTAGGCCAGCCCTGTTTGGTGAAACAATAGCGTTTTGAGGGTGAGGTGAAAGGTGCAAAGGTCGGGAATCCTACGAATCTCTGGGGGCAGCTCAGAGGGTAGGTGCCCCCACAGAGAAGGCTCTCCCCCTGAGGGTCGCCAGTCGACATTGTTTGACCGATGGCACCCTGAGGAGTCCCTCTCTGTGGGAGCGTACTGGTCGATGGGAGGCTATCGGTGGCAGAAGGCGGTCTCGTAAGTACCTGGGTCCTAAGCCATTGTTAAATGACGGCTACCTGTAATGTCACTGGCAACAATTGTATTTCCTGTGGCAACTTTTAACTGCTCTGAGTAAAGGAGCAGAGCTGCTTGTTTCTGAGAACAGCCTCTGGGGTTTACAGAAAGATGAACTCTGTCAACTAGTGCAATAACTTTTATTTTGAGAGCAGCGACAAAAAAAGACACTTTTGGCAGATTTCATCTTCAGTGAATTGTGATGCTCTAAAGTTGCAAACCAAACAGCACTGAAGAGAACTGAAAATAGACTTCCCCAAACAGGCCAACCACACAGTGTAGCCAGCATGTTTTTGCTCCAGGGGAGTGGACTTAATGGAGTCAGTAGCAAAGCAGTTAATGATGGAGTTCAGTGTGAGAATGCTGGAAAAAAGCCACCGGCAGCCTTTTCCTTTGCCCTTTGGCTCTGACTTTACAGAGATGAATTAGGCTTGATATGGCAGCCTGCTGTTCTGTCTCCAGTCTTGATAGTTGTCTGATGCAGTCGTGAGACTTATTGCCGGTTGGGCTCTGTGCTTCCTGGGAGAAGATAGTTTCTGCTCAGAGGGAGAAAGATTTTTAATTCCGTATCTTTCTCTCTTTGCAGAAGCATTTGTGGATGTGGATATAGCACAGAGACACACCTCACTTTCTAGCCATGGCAAAGTGTATCGAAGAAGGCTTAAATGCGGGGATATGCAAAATGCAGAAAATCCTATTTCCCCACTTTCTGGATTCTCCAGCCTTAAGCTTGTCCCTCTCCATTTCTCCATTTCTAAGTTCTTTTAAAAAGCCCTGCATGCAAATGAATAGGCGTTTGATTTTCATTTTTGTGAGGATAAAAAAGTTGGAACATATCTTCACCTAACATCCTTGGAGGGGTGGGGTGTTTGGAAATGGTTTTCCTCTTCTTTTTCTTTTCTTTTCTTTCTTTTTTTTGGGGGGTGAGCTTTGTATGTGTCTTTTGAACTGGGAAGCGCCTCTGAAATTTTTAAAAATGGCATGCATCAATACAGGACTGCATGCTAAAACAGTATGGAGTGGCAAGGTGCACTTTGTAGGCTGAATGTAGTCCTTGAGATCTTGTTTCGCAGGCTTCCACAGGTGCTTGAGTTCAACAGCGGAGCCTTCTCAGAGTGGATGCTTGAGTGGCTCTTAAAACTGCCACTCTGGCCCTGTGGATTTTAGCAGGTGTTCTTGTTCTCTATGATCAATCAAGTAGTCTGTTTGGAGTGGCTGTCAGAGCAGCTGCTAGCATTCTCAAATCAAAGCATGCCTTTTTTACATTTGGGCTAGCCAAGATTGAAATAAAGGAGCCAGCAAGGAGATGGAGGAAAGAAATATTTGCTGCTTCTCAGCCATCATCAGGAATACACTGCTTGCTGGATGAAATTATCACGCATGTGGTATGTGAATGCTCTCTCGGTAGGTGTGGTGTTGGCGCACCTCTAACAACTAACTTTAGATTAAAATACAAACCAAAGAAATGTTCAGCCATCCCTAGATAAGCAGAACAATTTGGGAGTAGCATTTTATGAGATTAGAATCAGAAGTTAGCAATTTATTTTATTTTTATTTATTAAAGTTATTGGCCACCATCTTAACACAATAACTCTGGGTGGCTTACCATGTTAAAAGGGTAAAACTGTACAAAACCTATACACAATGCAAATAAAATCCTAAAAAAATAAAAATACTCAACCCTAACTGAAAGATGGGGAGGGAGGCAGTAGGATGACCTGAGGGGCGGGGGGGGGAGGATCTGTTATTGGGGAGTTCCCAACAACTCCCAATGTGAAGCTCCCTATGCATGAAGAGAGGTAAGTTGCAACAGTTAGTTTATTTAGTATCAGAATAATAACAGAATAACAGATTGGAAGGGACCTTGTAGGTCATCTAATCCAATTCCCACCCACCCCTGCCCAAGCACAAGACCCTACACCATTTCTGACAGATGGCAGTCCACTCTCTTTGAAAGCTTCCAGTGATGAAGCTCCCACAACTTCTGAACAGCGCTGTTCCATTGGTTGATTGTTCCCACTGTCAGAAAATTTCTCCATATTTCTAGGTTGAATCTCTCCTTGATCAGTTTCTATTTGCTATGAGAAAATACCACTGAACATGGTTTATGGCTACCTCAAAAGAAGAGCATGTCCATGCTCCTTCTACTTTTACATATCAGGCCCACAAAAGCAGTTTGAAGATGATCTCTGATTGCCTTCAAACCCACCAGCCTCAAAATGCAAAAAAATAAAATAAAAAATGGTTATATGTCATCAAGTTGTTTTGAACTCCTGATGACCAGAGAGATTTTCTTCAGGACGGTCAAAATGGAGAGAAAAAGAAGCCAAACCCAACATCCTTCTCTGAGCTGCTGCAATTTTTAACAAGGATCCCTTCCTACAAAGAGGACATAAAATAAATGGCTCACACTTCCTCCCCTCATGCCTTGTTTCATGTTCAGTGTGCTTGCCTGGTTGTGTGGAAATGAAGCCCAGTGGTTCCAATGGGAAAACGCTGAAAAGGCATAAAAGCCTTTTTCTTGTCCAAAGATTTGCTAGAATCAGAAGCCCAGAAGGCCCACATCGGATAATCAAACATTCTTAAATTCCAGAAGGCGGCATTTAAAAAACTGTATTAATTAAAAACAAAGTGCTTCATTCTGGAATTTGAGGGCACTTCATTATCTGATTTGTTAGCTAGTTAGAAATTAGTTTTATAATTAGTTTATTAATTACAGTAAATATTATTATTATTATTATTATTATTATTATTATTATTATTATTATTATTATTATTATTATTATTATTATTATTATTTCTATGCCGCCCACTCTCCAAGGACTCTGGGCGGCTTACACCAAAGACAGTATATTAAATAGCATATTGCCCTCAACAATCTGGGTCCTCATTTTACCTACCTCGGAAGGATGGAAGGGTGAGTCAACCTTGAGCTGGTGAGATTTGATCCTCTGATCTGCTGAACTAGCAGTCAGCTGAAGTAGCTGCAGTATTGCACTCTAACCATTGCGCCACCTCGGCTCTTTTCTATTAACTGTAATAATGGTAATATTATAGTAGTTTCAAATATATGACCACTGAGCTAGAAATGGATTGATGCTACTTGTAGATGCAGCCGATCCAGAAGTATGGAGCTGTTTCAAACGGGTGTAAAATCCTTGTGGAGGACAGTGCTTCTGAACTTTATAGTCTAATATATGAATAGATCTTCACAGGAATGTGGCCAGGCTACATTAAAGTTTAATTAACACACTCAAACAAGAATCTTTACCTCAAAACCAATCCAAGGCTACAAATAATTAATGAAACAAGATTCACTGAACTCTCTTATGCGCACAACTATTTGTCCTTGCATATATATATATTTTTCTTGTGAGGTCGGAGACAAACGCTTCACTCTTTTCAAGGATAATTTTTTCTAATAGCAATTTGCTTCTCTCATCTCATGTTTCTGTTATTATCTTTTATTATTATTATAAGCAAGAACCCACTGGCTACTTTGGAAGTAAGAAAGGCCCCCATATCTAGTCTTGCATCTACTTTTCCATGATAAGTTGTTTCAATGTGCCCTCGTGTGGTAGATATTGATATTGTCCACACTAGAAACTCCAATCTAAATTAAAACAGTGATATATTATCAGTTGACTGATATGACTGATAATAGCTCTTTTTACGAATGTCTTGATCAAACCATACAGAGTTCACCTGACTTATAAGAGTACATTACAATGTAATACAGGTAGTTCTTGACTTATGACCACAACAAAGCCCCAAACTTATGTTGCTGAGCAAGACAGTTAAGTGAGTTTTGTCTGATTTTACAACCTTTCTTTCCACAGTTGTTAAGTGAATCACTGCAGGTGTTAAGTTTGTAACATGGTTGTTAAGTGAATCTGGCTTCCCCATTGACTTTGCTTGTCAGAAGGTGATCACATGATCCCGGGACACTGCAGCCGTCATAAATAGGAGCCAGTTGCCAAGTGTCTGAATTTTGATCATGTGACCATGGGAGATGCTGAAACAGTTGTAAGTGTGAAAAATGGTCATAAATCACTTTTTTCAGTGCTGTTGTAACTTTGAACTGTCGCTAAAGAAATGGTTGAAAGTCAAAGATCACCTGTAAAATAAAAATGATATATATTGTCCCTCAACTTTTTAGCTTTAGACAGTGGCATTGATCATATATCATCTCCTTTTAATAATACATTAAAATTTTATTTTTATAATTTTTTTCCTCAGGGCTTTTTCAGACTTCTTCTCTAATCACCTATACGACCAATGAATGGGTTACTAATAAATGATGGAACTAAGATACAGACTTTTTCTAGGTAATTTAGACCATAGCTTAAATTCTAGAAATTATTCTTCCATATTATGTGCTCAACATAATGATCGTGAAATAGTCTGTGTGGGATGCATTTACAAATGAAAAATATGACAAAGCAAATTAAAAATCACATGATAAAGTGGATGCAAAAATTCAAAGAAATAATCCTAGTGGATTATTCCTGGGAAAATCTGAGTGAAAACATCTGAGAAAAAAATAAATTTTGCTCCAAACAATAATCTGAGGGGAAATTGGTATAAAATGCTTTACAGATAAAGTAAAAGTCTGCGAATAAGATGGACAAATAAAAAAATGTTGGGAATGCCATATTGCAGAAGGAACATTTTACTATACGTGGTGGTCATGCAAAAATCTCAAAAGTATTGGACGGAAATAGATCATAATATTCAGAAAATGTTAAAAATAAAATGTTTTCTATTTTAAAAATAAAATTCAAAGTGAAACTTTCATTGTGAATAATTCCAGAAAATGCAAATTAAGAGGATCACAATTTATCAAAATATATGCTGACAGCGGCATGAATGAACCAGGAACAAGATTGAAAAAGCGAAACTCTGCCAACAATACAAGGTGAATACGCAGCAACAGCAAAATCGATAATATATAAAAGAAATTTTAACAGATCTCAGCAGAAATGGCTCCCCGACATATGGACACATATATAGCAAGGCAGATTCAAACATTTGGAATAACATTTTTAGGAAAATAATTCAGAGACTAGTTAAAAATAACAGAAGAAATAACTTAAATAGATAAAAGCAAAAATGTCCAACGTTTAATATTAAATATTAAAAGTATAGCATAAATATTTAAATAGTGGTTAGTTTTTAATTTTTTTTGTAGTCTTTAGGTTTTTGCAAGATGATGATCATCATCATCTTCATCATTATGCCATCTTCTGAACATTCCAGGCAGGCTTAGATCTCAGTAAATCAATCAATCAATTTTACCGTCTGTAAAAGGGGCTAGCAGAGGGTGGGTGGGGGAAAGGACAGGAGCTTTCCAGACACCCACCCCTAGACATAGACCACTCAACACACAGTTCTTAAACTGATACCTTGAAGTGTATAGATTAATGCAGCATAATTTTACCCTCTTTGAATTGATCTGGCAAGTTGATTATTATTTATAACAGCTGCAAGCACAATGGCATTAAGGTGTCACAAAACTTGCATCCTAATATGACATAATGCAGTCCTTCCTTTTAAACTTGGTGGAAGACAGAGCAGCATCTCCCAAGAGTCTGCCTAAGCACACGGTGCCTATTATTTCTCCTTAAGGATTAATACCGTATACTGAAAGTCGTTGGCATAATTAAATGATGTTCATTTTAAAGCACATTCAATACATCCTGCTACTGTGCTTATACTAGGGTTGTTTGTTCATGGAAGGTAACCTACCTGGAAGTGACTGCTCTTTTCATTATGGCTGCCTTAAAATAAAGAAGGAGTCATTTATAAAAAGAGACCTTGAGCCTCCCAGGCACTCATTTACATTCCTCCCTGGATCTGCTTCCTCCAGCTTGACTCAAAGACCTTGCCAGACAGACTCATAGCTGCTGATTTTTCAGGAGGGAAATACTCATTTAAATAACCGAGTTGGTCATTTCTCTCAGCTTAATTTCCCTCACAGGCTAGTTCTAGGGGAAAAATAACAAGAGGTGAATGTTATATATACTGTCTTGAGTACCTGAACAAAAGGCATGATTAAATACATAGAATTGCAAGATGACATTTCATTTGTTAAAGATTCAGAACTTTCCAGTTTTCAGAGTAGACATCCTACACGGGGGCTGGAAATTTCTGGATGAATACTAGATGGCAGCAAGGTGGCTATATGTTTTTGTTGTCATCTAGTGGTTGACTTAGTGTTTGCCGGATAGCTATGTATGTCTATCCCAGGGGTCAGCAACCTGTGGCTCTGGAGCCGCATGTGGTTTTTTCACCCCTCTGCTGTGGCTCCCTGTCACTCAAAATATGTGTCACAAGTGCCAATGTGTGACATCTGCCAGCACACAATTTATTGAGCTTTTCAACCCCCGATAGGCCAACCATGGATAAATCCAATTCAGAAGAAAACAGAATGTTTAATTCAACTAATGTGCATATGCTAGTTTTGTGGCCGCTCAAGAAATAGTCAGGCACAGGAAAGGTTTTGTGGCTCCCAGTGTTTTCTTTTCTGTGGGAAACGGGTCGAAATTGCAAAAACAGCACTTTTATATAGATTCTATGTACTACAGTACACAGAAAAATATTAAAAATGTTTGATCATGACCCCATTCAGGCAGAGTAGAATTCACTCTTATCTGTTTGCACATCTTCTGGCTATATTATTGAAGTTCTGGATCTAGTCTACTATAAGGCTACTTAGATAATTATAATTATTCTATGTCAGAATTAGACTTCTCTTGTCTGTTTGCTGAATTCTAATTTTTGCAGCTTGGATTTGTTTCCGGCAGATCTTTTTCAGGTTGTACTAAATTCCTTAACTTAGAGATTTAAGCAGAAAATCTGAGGTTTTCATTGCATCTCTACATCACCAGGCATTTAGAACATTTAAGAACAGTAAAGACATTTATTTTTCAAATTGTTACATAATTCAGCAAAAACCAAAAAAACCAAAACACATAGCAACCAAGTTTTTAAAAATTATGTTTGTGCTATTTATGCATTAGGATTAATTAAGTCGTAGCATATTTTAATTGCCTCATGCTTTAGTCTCTCTAAATATATGGGGAAACAAATTTAATTTTCCTGTTATTTTTAAATATTGTTGACACTTGTGACAAAACTAACGAAGGAGGATTTTTATAAGTATTTCAGTAGATACTCATTTTATACATCTGCAACAAGCATGTTGCAAGAGGAAGTTCTTCTAAAAGTGTTTTTATTCTCTTGAATAGTCTGTAATTAAGAGTTTTGTGTTTGGATAAGTGACCAGGAGGAGTCCTGGTCACTTATCCAAACACAAAACTCTTAATTAACCAAATCATGGACCATACTTTTTTTTAAAAAATATTTTTTTTATTTGTTAATATAATAATTCCATCTTCAATTAAACAGTGTGCCATCCGGGTACAAATATCTTTGTAAAATGATAATCAAGATTTACAACAATATTCATTACATTAACATTAATTCTGTAATATTAAAATGATAATATTAAACATAATAATCATAATATCTGCTTCTCTTAACGTATCTTCTTTATTTCACTAATCTTTTCCTTTTGTTTCCCTGTTTCTAACTTCCATTTTTGTTATCTAACCATTGATAAAATAAGTCTCATGTCATATAATATTCAGTTTGTTCTTTCTCCTTAATTGCTAGCGTTAGTCTATTCATTTCTACACATTCTAATATTTTGCTGATCACATTCTCATCTGTGAGGATCTCTTCACTTTTACAATATTGTGCAGATACAATTCTAGCTGCAGTTAATATATGGATAATTAAATATGCATTCCCATTACTATATTTTTCATGTAAAATCCCCAACAAGAATATTTCTGACTTTAAATATGTTGCTTTATCATTTTTTCCAGTATGTATTTTTGTCCATTTTTTTTGTTTTTGTTTTTGAGCATGTCCACCACATATGATAATATGACCTAAGTATCTGGTGGCACTTCCAGCATTTAGCCGACTTATCTTTAAACATCTTTGCCAACCTCACTGGCACAAAATGCCATCTATAAAACATTTTATATAAATTTTCTTTGTATGAAGTTGACATTGTTAATTTATAGTTCCTATCCCACAGTTTCTGCCATTTATCTAACTCTATTGTATAACCAACGTTTTTTGCCCATACTATCATTGTCTCCTTCACTTGTTCTTTTTCCAATTTCATGCCTAATAAGTAGCTATACATTTTCTTTATCAATTTTTCTTCTGTCCATACCAGACCAGACCATCCTTAATGTGGTGCCAAACTACTTTAGGACATTTGTACTTCTCCCTATTTCACGTGCATAAATCAAAGAAAATAGACTTCAGTACTTTGCCTTGATTTCATCATATATGTAGTGTGGCTTAAATTCAATTGCATGTAACTAGAATACTCCACAGTCACAAACAGGATCTGTTCAATGCAGTGGTGGGCTGCCCCTGGTTCTGACTGGTTCGCAAGAACTGGTAATAAAACCAGCAGGATGTCATCATCAGTGATCTGCGCATGCGCAGAAGCAAAGCGCGTGCGCAAGCGATGCAAGCGTGCGAGCACGGTCCCGTTGTGAACCGGTAGTAAAAGTAAGTAGAACCCACCCCTGGTTCAATGTTAGAGAATGCAGAACACCCTTTAAGGACTGAGGATTGAAAAACAGATTGTGTACACATGACTCAGCTTTCGTTAAATACAGTTAAATATCTTGCTAGGATTAAATGTCTGAACCTAGAAATTTATCTTTGTACATATGCCATATTTGCCCATATGAACTATCAGGAGATATTTATTTATTTATTTGTTTGTTTGTTTGTTTGTTTGTTTGTTTGTTTTAATTTGTATACCGCCCTTCTCCAGCAGGACTCAGGGCGGTTATTTGAGGGAATAAATAAGTAGTTCATTTATTTATTTAGTTGCTTAAAAAAACTTACATGGCTGCCCATCTTATATATGTTAATCCTAGGCAGCTCACATTTGGCATCCAATAAAACAGAATAAATGTGACCAACTGAACACTCTATAGCCTCACAACATCTCACAAATCTAATCTCAGCCCGTCTAGGCCGGGCCTGGTAGGAACAAAGGGAGCCAGGACATGCACTCAAACACGACAAAACTCAACTTTAATCCCCACAAACAGGCTGGAACATTAGAATGTGACGAGTAGGTAATAGGTTCCTTATAAAGTCAGTGCTGGGAGCATCCACCTCCCAGCACCTTTTCAAGTCTTTGGGCCCCACCCCCTGTCCATCTGGCTGCCCACTCCTACAGATTTGGCAGGGAATGACACAGCTGTTTGGCATCATCAGATGTGGGGCCACCGTTGGCAAACCTCTGCCATTGCTCCTGCTGCATCTCCCCCCCCCCAGGTAGGGCGAGCCAATACAATTTATTTTGTATGGTTCACTTCTGTCACAGCCCAATGCCTGGGCAAAAAGGTAGATCTTCCCAGCTTCCAAAAGACCACATCTTGCATCATCTGAGAACAGAGGATAAGCACCCTTTCTCAAGCTTTAAAATCATTGCACAAAAGGCGTCATCTTTTTTTCTTAGAACATTTATAACAGGAATATCTGGGCTGCGAAACATGTAGGGTGTATTTCAGGGGTGAAATTCAAAATTTTTCCCTACCGGTTCTGTGGGTGTGGCTTGGTGGGCATGGCAGGGGAAGGATATTGCAAAATCTCCATTCCCACCCCACTCTGGGGCCAGCCAGAGGTGGCATTTGCCAGTTCTCTGAACTACTCAAAATTTCCGCTACCAGTTCTCCAGAACCTGTTAGAACCTGCTGGATTTCACCCCTGGTGTATTTGCTGTATGCCTTTGTGCTGCCTGCTTTTTTTAATATTAATTTTTGCAAGGCAGTTCTCCCTTGATACTGAGGCTGTGCTGCTGGTATTTGCAGGCTGGGGTGAAGTAACTTTGTACTTTCTGTGAGTTTACAGGAATGATGGGGGAAAAAAATAGAAGAATTGTCTCTGGAAGCAGTCTCATGTTGAAATTGCTAAAAATGTAAACAATCCTGAATTCCAACCTAGGGATTCTACAGGGAAAACCCCCATTTTTAACTTCTGATTGTTAAAGTATCGTGGAGTCCTTGGTGCTCTCTGAGCTTAGTTGATTTTTTTGCAGACATTTCATTACCCAACTAGGTAACATCATCAGTGCTGGGAGGGAGTGGGGTTTTGCTCTCTTTTTATATCCTAGTGGTTTGTCCTGTCAGTGCTGGTGGGAGTCTTCTTTTGGTTCCTTGATTAGGCTGTTGTTTAACTGTTAGCTTGTTTGTCTGAGTTGACAGTTCCTTGATTGGGCTATTGTTTGCTTCTTGATTGTTATTGTGTTAATGTTGGTATTAATCTTGGCTTATCTGGGTGTTGATTGCTGGTGAGGAAGTGTTTTGGTTATTTTGTTTCTTTTTAGGTTGCTATTAGTTAAAGTATTGGCTACTCAACAAAAAAGAAATTTGCTGTTCCTAATTTTGGGGTTATAGTACTGTATCTGAGGTGCAGATATCATGATGACCATTGATCTCTTTGCTACCCTTAATGATAATCCAGATTTCTGAAGCCCAGATATGGCACTCTAGCTAAGACTATGTAAGCAGAATTGATAAAAGAAAAAAAATTAAAAATGTATTTAAGGATAGAAAGTAAGATTTCATCCATAAGCTGAGAATTTCAAGCCTTACTGATTAGAAACCAAACTGAAAGAAAAACAAGTAAAAATAACTTAAATATTAAAATAAAGGAAGTCAGGAGAAACATATTAAGATAGCAAAAGAGTCTGCTCTCAAAATACCAGTTTTGAAACAAGTTGTTTCTTTAAAGAACAGCTTATGTGTGGGTTTACATGATAACTGATTATCCAGATTTGGGGAATTTGTGGCACGAGAGGTAACAAATGAAAGGTACATTCATTTAAGGAATCATCCATATGGATTTGTACTTTTTTGACTTTGCAGGCTTATCACTGTTGGGCTGTGTTCAGGGGTAGGCTCTACTTACCTTTACTACTGGTTCGCAATGGGGCTCGCTCTTCTGCGCATGCGTAGAAGCTTCCTGATGTCGGGGTTGGTGGGCGGAGCCTCTCACTGGTTTTACTACCAGTTCTATAGAACTGGTCAGAACCAGGGGCAACCCACCACTGGCTGTGTTACAGTATAGACAGAATTGTTTATGCAAGGAGAAATAATTTGACTATTAAAACTCTTTCTAAATAATCATGGGGTGGGGGTGGGGGGTAGATACTATCAGGTGCCTTTATTCAATCATATAAAACATTTCATTTACTTTCTGTCCTGCAGCAAGGAAACGTAGGTACTACTCATTTATGAATGTCACAGTTTGCATAATGGGATTAGATTTAACCTATTTTTGGTCTGTTGTAACTAATCCTACAGTAGCACTCAGTAGTAGCAAAATGATCATTTAAGGAAATGGATATTTCCAAGTTACCTGGATTTATTTATTTATTTATTTTGCTTCTACTCTGTCATGTTGAATTCTTGGAGACTGCCTGCCGAAGTCCCTGCAGTTTTCTTGGCAATGTTTTTCAGAGGTGGTTCGCCATTGCCTCTTTCCTGAGCTGAGAGAAAGTGAGTGACCCAAGGTCATCCAGCTGGTACAAGACTGAAACTCAGGTTCTTCCATTTTCTAGATGGGTGCCTTAACCACTACATCAAATTGGCTCCCAGTTTGGAAATAAGCCTTATTAAATTCAATATTGGGCATGTCTATTTTCCCTAATACAGATATTTTTGGAAAATGTTTTTCCACAAACAATATATTGTATTCCCTTTCATTGATACAAATTTTGAGCAAGAGTTCCCTGAATGTAGGCCTTTTTATAATCATTTCTCTGTATTGTACAGAGAATATATACCAAGTATCATCTGAAAACTATGCTCATTTTGGTTTGGGAACCCAAACCAATTGGCATACCAATCCAAATCAAGCAAGCACTACTATTTAGTCCTGTACCATCCAAACATCTCTGTGGAAATTTGATCCATGAATTATCCTGGGATCTAGGCTTAGTTCCGATTATAGATTTTTCCACCAAACAAAGTGCAGTTGTTGACACTTCAAGAGATCAGCTTCAAGAAGAAATAGAGATGCCTATCTGTTCCATAACGTTTAATAGTTGATAGGGTTGCATCAAAATCCATCTTATAGATACAAAGTAGAGTAGCAGAGAAAAAAGGCACTAAAGCGATGGCAGCTGTTTTCCCTCAAGAACCCCCATCCTTCTAAGAGGAAATCAATATAGATTCTCTAAAAGGATTTCACAGCTGTCACCCACATCAACAGGAAATATGAGAAGGAGCAGCTTCAGGAGAACGAAGGGGCTACCATTGCATAAAAAAAGAACCTGATTCCAGAGTAATTATACCAAAGCATTAATTTTAAGAAATCATCATGCAACATGTACAAAGGTGACACTTTTTCAAATTATACTGCTGCCAGGTCTGGAAGTGAAGATAAAAAGAAACATGAAAAAAAAAAACAATAGATACCCAACTTATAGAAAACTTACAAAATAGGAAGATGATGGAAGTTTTTATTACGAACAATAATACAGCTATAATAAAGTTGTATTTTCTAATATAATGTTGGTGCAAAGTATTTCATTAAATGATTATATGAACAGTCATTAAAAAACATTAGGTCTGCAAAGCTGAAGTAAAATTTCCTTTCATCAAAAGCTGGCTGTAATCATCTGTAGAGATAAATAACTGTTTTAGAAAATGGTTACACAGTAATATGGATAAGTATTGCAGGACATAAACTGGCCAAAAGCCAACACTGTATGAATGGGCTAATATATAAGAAAAAGAAAAGGAACCCTGTTTTCCTTTCTACCTGCATATCCTTTAGATATTCTTATCCTCTCTTCTAGTTCTCTAGCTTTCCTAGTCCTCTGGAATATAATATTTGGGGAGAACCTTCAGGGTAAAATTTTAGGGAGGAAGAGTTCGATCTCCAGTAGCTAGAACTGATTCAAATTTCCCTGGTGGGCAGACACAATTGGTGGCATCCATTTTTTCCCTCATGATAATATTTTAAAATTAATTTAATCAGACAAAACTCTCACACTGGAAATTTAGGTGAGAGAAAACCTCTCTGAATTATTCACACATTTTAATGAATGTAGGGAAGAAAGGAAATGTAGTAGTAAGATAGGAAAGGGGTTATAAAAAAACTAATGGGCATATAATTAAGACTAGAACTATGTCAAATTTTTGTAGTATTGACTTTTTGTTACAAAGAGCCTTCTTATAAAGGGATTTGGTTTTTTAGCTAATATCTAATTGTCCTTATTATTTTTTAGTCCAAAGTAATTGCTCTTGGTTTAAATCGATGGCTTTCTTTGTGTTTCTACTACAAATCTCATAGGATTTTATCAACATTTCATTCTCACTTATTCTCACAAGACTATTGCTCCAGATATACTCTGTTTAAATGTTTATAGTCCTCTCTTCCTTCTTCCTCCCCAAATAAATATTCATTTCCTTCAGTGCTTGCCTTATATTTACGTGGGTTTTCACAAAGTATTAGATGTGCAATATCTCCAATTATTTGCGACATCATCTTCTGGATTATGTTTCATGGGTATGTTGAGATAGGAAATTAGAAAATTAATTTACTGTTTCATGGCCTGGAATATAAAGTGATTAAAATACTTTCTTAAGGATTCTGCATATATTTGCTGGGAAACTGCCAGCCAGGCAAAGAGGAGGATCAAGTGGGCAATTAGCCTTGAATCTTCATGCAACTACAAAAGATCTAGGACTGATTCTGGTCTAGGTTCCATGGGATCTTATTTGTTTGCTCCCAAGAGAAGGCAAGCAATCTGGGAGATTCTTGTATTATAGATAGAACACAACGATCAACTGAAACCTTTTATATATGGATCCAGTTGCTTGCACCTGACAATATATGACATATAAATATTATGAGGATTGATCAGTGTAGAAAACCTAGAGTCATTCTTCAGGAAGAGCTATTAAATTTTCTTCCTTATAATAAGAATATGCATATCACAACTATTTTGATCATCAATTACTGGGAAAACATCCCCATTTAATTTCTTCCTCAGAAAGCAGAAAGGGAATAAATTGTATTCCCAAATAATTAAGTTTTGGCCACACTAATACAAGATCTGGAAATGAGCACATTATTGCAGTAGCTGAAAAAAAAGAGCATCTCTCCCTCATTAATTCTCGTAAAATAACTAAAATAACATATGCATGACAAAGAAACTCCATGAAGTAACCATGTTTACAGAATGAACATCAGCAGGAGCCTTCTGCCTCATGAATAACTACAAAGATACACAGTTCAGACCATTTCTAGGAGTTGCAGTAATTTGAGCTCTTATACATTTCTCAAAAGAATATTGTGGTATTTAAAAAATGAATAAGCATGGACATTTGGCTGTGCTTACATCTTCAAATGCTCTCTTGAAATAGCTGATAATTCCTTCAGGAAGTGAGAGAACCCTTATTACTAATGTGGGCGTGTCCACCCGCCTTTTCCTAGGAAAGTAATGGCTTCCCTATCCAGTATCAATAAAGGAGAATATTTGTAGCTCATGGTTGAAATGAGGGGTCCTTGGTGTTCTCTAAGCTTGCTTGTTTTCTTGAAGACCTTTCATTACCCTAACTAGGTAACATCATCAGTGCTAGTAAGGAGCGCTTCTTACTAGCACTGATGATGTTACCTAGTCAGGGTAATGAAAGGTCTGCAAGAAAACAAGCAAGTTTAGAGAACACCAAGGATGAAGGATCCCTCTATCCAGTATTGATCAATTTCGTGGAATTTTATTTATGCAAAGGGCTTCTCTCTCTGTGCAAGAAACATTTGGGGGGGGTCTTCCAACTCTGCCTCCATATTGTGGTTTTAGTTAAGTGACTTTTTTCTAAGGTGAATGACTGGTTGTTGCTTTTTAAAATGGTGGCTGTAAAAGCAAGCTTTTGATTTTGTTCCCTTACAATAAAATAGAGAGTGTATGATTGGAAAGTTCCTACATTTGGATGTTGCTACTTGGCAATGGCCTGGGTATAGTCCAAGAGTGAAATCCAGCAGGTTCTGGAGAACCGGTAGTGGAAATTTTGAGCAGTTCGGAGAACCAGTAGCAGAAATTTTGAGAAGTTCGGAGAATCGTCAAATACCACCTCTGGCTGGCCGCGGAGTGGGGTGGGAATGGAGATTCTGCAATATCCTTCCCCCAGGAGTGGGGTGGAAATGGAGATTTTGCAAGATCCTTCCCCCAGGAGTGGGGAGGGAATGGTGATTTTGCAGTATCCTTCCCCTGGAGTGGGGTGGGAATGGAGATTTTGCAGTATCTTTCCCCTGCCACGCCCACAAGCCACACCCACCAAGCCACACTACACCTACCAAGCCACGCCCACAGAATCGGTAGTAAAAAGAATTGGATTTCACCACTGGTATAGTCCCCTGAATATTGGAGTGTTGGGTCGCAATGCTGTGCTGGATTTCACGAAAATGACTGCCTGGAGGATGCTAGGTAAGAAGAGTGTTGTACATCAATAAATGTAGTCACGACCAACAATAGATGCATCTCTATCCATTTCAAACCTTCGCTCCAGATTAAGTTTTCCATTATAATGCCTTTTCTGGACAAAAAAGTGAAACTGTATTTTAGGTACACCACTCAAATCAGATTGACTAGACTTAAAACTTGTTTGTTTAGTGACCATTCAAAGTTAAAATGGCACTGGAAAAAAATGACTTATGACCATTTTTCACATGATAGCATCCCCATAATCATGTGATCAGAATTCAGACTCTTGTCAAGTGGCATGTATTTATGATGGTTGCAGTGTCCTGGGGTCATATGATCCCCTTTTGTGATCTTCTTACAAGCAAAGCCAATGGGGAAGCCAGATTCACTTAATAACCATGTTACTAATTTAACAACTGCAGTGATTCACTTAACAACTATTGCAAAACAGGTCTTGAAATGGGGCAAAACTCATTTAACAATTGCCTTGCTTAGCAATGGGGGCTCAATTGTGGTCATAAGCCGAGGACTTATAGTAGGAAATGGTTGTGAAGTTAGATTTTGTAAATTACAGTAGATGGAACAAATAGTTTGGTCAGAAATGTAACCTAAACAAAATGTCACCCAAATACTGTGTTGGAAGAAACATCCTTCTGGGTTCTGCTCCAAGTGGGGGAAAACAGACACTGGAAACATGGAGACTGCTTGGAAAGATGGTTTAATGGTGGACAGGATCACATGGCTTGAGTTCCTGAACAGAAAAGGGCAGATACAGTAAATCCTCGGGGTTTTATGCTGTCTCTGGCTCTGCATTTCTTGGGGCCCCAAAAGAGTACTCTGATTGGTTGTCAGACTCCCAGGGGGTGGGGGCCTTGCTGGCTGATGGTCACATGTGCTTCCCAGGTCACATGTGGTGAGTTTCTGCTGCTATTGTGTAGAGGGCTAATCCTATCTTTGGCAATTCCTACTATGGCTCTGCCTGAAGGAGGCAGATCTTTGTTATGTAGAATAGACTGGCCCAGGCCTTAATGGCCCATTGACAAAGGGTGGGGGGCAGGAAGGTGGGAGCTGCTTTGTCTGTAAAATATGCTTCTCATATTTCTCATCCAGGGAAATATAATATTCTGCCTTTTTCATATTTCCTAAAATATTTCACTCTTCCAGGAAAGGGGTGGGTGCTAACTTCCTACAATTGTGTGTCAATTTTATTTAAACTTTTTGTTTTTCCTGTCAAGCCCCCTTCCCACTCTTAAAAATAATGGAGGACCCAAAAGGAACTTTTATTTGCATGGGTTATATCTATTGATATTTTGATCATATAAAAAATTAAAACTGATGCGACTGAGACTGTGGACCACACTTCGAGAAATATTGCTGTATGCTGATTTTTTTAAAAGTGCAACTATATCAGCATTTTAAGAGCTGCCTAAATGGAAAGACTAATTGTGATTCATTACAATGATAACAGTGATAATAATAACCAAACATGGTTCAGAATTAAAATATATATATATTGGGATAACCTGATTCTTGTATCAGGTTAGCACTAAAGAATGTTTGCGTTTTTTTCACACTTTCTTTGAGACAAGAGCTCAAACATTACATGCCACAATTGCTGAAATAGTGATTATTTGGCAAATAAAGAGGTGAGCTTATGTTTCTCAGCAGAAACATTTAAAAATTATAGGCAAAGGAAACACGCTGATCAGAAAGAAACGAATGTCATGAAATAATGTATTGTATTCCGAAACTACAATTCATAATACCATTACAATAAAAAAAATTCTTTAAATGCCTTAAGCTACTGATTTGAAATAAAATTTAAAAGGCCACCGTAGATGGATTCCTGAGAAGAAACAAAATATACAAATTATTCTGAAAACAGTGCAGAGTGAGTCCAGCAATTTAACTAGGACAGAGTTAAATTCTTTCTTAAGTACCTGTTAATTTCACTAGAACAGATAAGCTCTAGTTACTTTCCATGGATATAGGTGGGTCTTTTAGGTGTCAGGTTTTCTTTATCCACAAAAAGAAATATGTAACACAAGAAAATTGACATGAATTCAAACTATTGTCTACAAACATTACAAACTGTTCTGCATGTAAAGAAAAGAAAAAAAACAAGACTGATAAGTAAAAATGCCTTTCAATAGCTTGTAGACACAAACCAGTAGGTTTCTTTTCTGCATATCGCCAAAAAAGAACACCAAATTAAAGAATTAACCATCTTAAAAGATTTCCACCAAGTGATTACATAGGCGTGAGCTAAAAGCATTAACTTTCTTGTAATTGAACTCCAATTACATTGAGAGCACTCAATCCATTTAATAGTTTAAACGATACTGCAAACAAAATCATAGAACTTAAAAGTATTTTTTGTGCTCCTGTCATACCTAGGGTCTTGTTAGCAACCTGTGGTTTGGGAATTTGCAGATCCAGTACCAGGTGCAGGCTATTGTAAAAGGTGAATGGATAATAATAACCAGAAGTTAAGAAAACAGATTGCTCTGTACCTATCACCCTTTTGAGGTAAATCAGGTCAGGAAATGGATACCAAAAGAAATACCAGAACTCTACTTTATTGAGTATAGTTTTACTGTATTTCTCTTCCCTCTCTCTTACACCAAAGAGACTTACACTTTTGTAGATTAAGGTCCTGGATGGAGTGAGGCTGCCTATGGATGTCAGCAGATTCCTAAAACTGCCAGGAAATGGCTCAATTAGCCAGACATTTGGAACACTGGGTGGATACTTGTGAGTAAACTGTGAATGAATGAATGAATGAATGAATGAATGAATGAATGAATGAATGAATGAATGAATGAATGAATCTCCTCTCAAGTTTCTGGGCTGTAAACTTTTACTGCCCTCGGAAGAAAGGATGAGCTCACCCACTCTTGGGGAAGTGAGGATGGGTTGCGTTTCTACCTGACTGCAGCTGCTTTTCCTAAACACATCAGCCCCGGCTTTATTCTCTTAGACTCTCTACTTAGAAGGGCTGGTATCAGGGGTGAAATCCAGCAGGTTCTAACAGGTTCTGGAGAACTGGTAGTGGAAATTTTGAGTAGTTCGGAGAACTGGGAAATACCACCTTTGGCTGGTGCCAGAGTGGGGAGGGAATGGGGATTTTGCAGTATCCTTCCCCTGGAGTCGGGTGGAAATGGAGATTTTGCAGTATCCTTTCCCTGCCACGCTCACCAAGCCACGCCCACAGAACCTGTAGTAAAAAAAAATGAATTTAACCACTGGCTGATATGGACCATTTAGGAATAATGGAATAACGAAGTTGGAAGGGATATTGGAAGTCTTCTAGTCTAACCTCATGCTCAAGCAGGAGGTCATATACCATTCCAGAAAAAGTGGCTGTCCAGTCTCTTCTTAAAAACCTCCATGTTGGAGCATCCCACTGGTTAATTGTTCTCACTGTTAGGAAATTTCTCCTTAGTTCTAGGTTGCTTCTGTCCTTGATTAGCTTCCACCCAGGGTTTCTTGTCTTGCTTTCTGGTGCTTTGGAAAATATATTGCCTCCCTCTTCTTTGTGGCATACCCTTGAAGTATTGGAACATTGGTATCATGTCATCTCTGGTCCTTCTTTTCACTAGACTAGACAAACCCAATTCCCCAAACCTTCCCAAAAGAGAGTGAGACATTAATTCTTCTTTCTCTCTAGGGCTCATTATTAAATGCTTACTTTTACTACACACACACACACACACACACACACACACACACGAAGGGAGGGAGAGAGAGAGAGAGAGAGAGAGAGAGAGGGAGAGAGAAGCAAGAGCAAAGTCCCAATTAAGAAACAGTGAGATAAGATTGGTTTTTTAAAAAAAATCTAGGCATGGTTTGCGCTTGTTTCTGGTTTTACAATGTTTTTCTCTTAGCACTTCAATTCTCTAGTTGAATAACATTTAATCTAAAGCTGAAGGGCTGATAAATAAGGCTCACTGAATGTAAAGGAACTAATTTCAGAGTAGAAATGTTCACCTCTCCAGTGTTTCTCATCTTGGAAAGAAATCTGAAGAGAGAATGCCACTTCCTTTGGACATTTTCTTCACTGGTTTTTTCCTTTATCCTTACCGGCAATAATAAGATGTTACTATACCAGTAGGCTGGATTTCTACTCTGTCCAGGCAAGCCAAATTCTACATCAGTAGTCCCCTTTCCTTTTTCAAAATTATATTTGTGCTACTATACTGCCCGTAAAATATGATGCTTTGCTTAGCTTCTATTTCTCAGGACTACAGAACTTTAGAGAATTTTTTGTAGTTGTTAACTCATTCTACAATGGCGGTTTTCCGGCAGCCTCAGATGCTGTATGAAGACTGCTCCAGAGGGCCTTCTCTAGCAAAGATTTGCGTAGAGCTGTCTGCCTTGTGAATTGAGGTGCTTTTTGAATCTCACTACAAGCCTAAACATGTCTGCAAATTCAGCAACCTGAATTTTCATTAAAAACCTGTTACGAACCTGCAGGTTACTGGTTTTCCCTATGGAGAGGGTCAAGTTGGCCAACAGTACTATCAGACAATGATTAGGATTAAATAACAATAGTACTTAGACTTATATACCGCTTCACAGTGTTTTGCAGCCCTCTCTAAGCGGTTTACAGAATCAGCCTATTGCCCAACAATCTGGGTCCTTATTTTACCGACCTCAGAAGGATGGAAGGCTTGATATGATTACATATGAAGGCTTTGGGAAGGACATGCCCATAGTCTTGGATGGGGATCCTTGGATTCATTTTGGATAGGGATAGTAATATCATATCTATAAAAACATTTTCTAATGGAAGCCATGTTAAGTAGAATGTTAGTGTATTAATTATTGGCATCTTACCATTAGTGATTGTCAGCATATCTTGAACAAAACTACCTCTGTTATTCTATCGAATTGTTTTTGAGAGTGGTAATAAAAGTAGGAGCAGACTATCCTGAAACTAGGAAAAAGGTTTTTTTCCAGAGGTATCTCATTATGAAATGTCATAATGAATATGAATATGTGGTTATAGTATTATTGTTAGTTCAATGCAGTCAGCCAGATGTTCAGACTGGATTTGGCCTTTTTATTCACCTTTCGAATCTTCCCCAGGGACCTGGGATAGGCAGATGTGGATGTTTGATGGTGTTACAGTTATTGTCATAGGGTGTAAGCTATTTCAAGTAAGCTGCCTTTTGCAATTGATGGATGGTGAATTTGTCAATGCCAATTATGTTCAAGTGGTGGTCCAGTTGTTTTGGGATTATTACTATTACTATTGGCACTACCTTTGTTTCCTTTTCCCACAGTCGTTCTATTTCTATTTGCAGGTTTTTATACTTTGTTATCTTCTCCAGTTCTTTTTCTTATATTCTACTCTCTCCAAGTGCTGCCTCATCCACTATCCAAACTTTTTTAAATATGTTATCATCATCATCATCAGAAGGAAGTGATTTTTTAACACAATGCACACATTTCTTTTTTTATATGACCATCTAGAATGGCTAATTCAGAATTTTAAGACAATCATTTGCATATATATCTAATTTTTTGATTATCGACTATGGTACTTATGTCATTTGGAAATATAGAAAAAGCAGCAGCAGCAGCAACAATAAAATAAAATAAAAGGGGGAGGCAAAAAAATCCCAGCTGTGTTTATCTGTTTTGTACACATGGAAAAGATAGTGAGTTTAAAAAAAGGGGGAAATTTTTGAGTTCTTATCTGCTACACTTGCCCAGCTGCATGGGAATCAGTGCTGCAATCTCATTTTAAAGTGGTGCTGAGAAATACTTCCCTTGCATACCTCAACATTCAGGCTTCTACTTTTGATCTATGGCCTAAAATAAGTAATTGCTCCTCTAGTCACTGGTGTTTTAGGGACTTGCTTTACTAATAATATAAAATTCAAAAGGTGGAAATGCTGTACAAGCACGCAGGCAAAGGTGGTGTTTGAATCCTTTATGTAGTAAAATAGACTACTCTATGCTGCTCCATTTCTAATATGTCTCAATGAAAAGAAATAAATACACAAGGTATTTTCCCCCCATAATTAATGAGCCTAGTCTTGGCATTCAGTTTTCTCCCTTTAAACAGAAGTGTGCTATTTTTTATAGGGGGATATTTAAAATTATGTTTGACTTGGAGTAATACAGTTCTTCCCTATTCTATTTGTGAATTAAATTGTTACTATAATATTCTATTATTATATCTCCATTATGCAAAGTAAAGATACACTGAGAAGGCCCCATAGACAAGTCAGGCCCCATAGACAGTTTATTACATAAAGTTGATGAAATGTGAAATCAGATGCTATTTTCTTCTAAACATTTCCTTAGTCATTTGTTCAGAGGTTTTGAATGCTCCTAAGTACAGAAATATTTTCTCTGGGGAAAAAAACAATAAAGCATACTGAGATTGGCCTATGAGGCCTGACTTTTGTGTGTGTGTTTATAAATTAAAGCAAATGTGTACTCCCAGAACTAGGAAACAGAATTTAAAAACTATCAGACAAGAATAGAATAGATTGGAAGTGCAAATTTTATTTTTTCCATAAAGCTTTGTCTAATTTATAAGTAGTATTTCCGAGATATAATCAGAATTGATCCTATCTGCCCTGCTACTTCAGATATAGTCTTTTCTTTTGCTTTTTTTATGAGTTTAATTTTAGAATATGTTATCTTTTATACTCATAATTATGAAGATTCACAGTCAGCTGTGTCCCATCGTTCTAACAGCCGTTACTGTTTTCTGGGAAGTTGGATTTTTTTTAAAATTTAAGGCTGGATAAAAGCCAAAATGAATTTAATTGAAAGTTGGAAAAGCCATATAATAACATTACATAAAAGCGTGATCCAAAACTGTTGAACAGATGGCACCAGGAGGTAACTTAGTTACTGTATTTTTAGTTCCACTATTATAATAAACACGATGGCCAAATAAAGTTTAAAAAGGTTATGGATTGCAATCATTTTCTTAAGCAGGAGTGAAGAAATATAGATAATTAAAAGCAAAACGGAGACATTTAACACCCACTCAGCATGTAAGAGTGAGGGAAAGAACTGTGGAGGCTGAACACAGGGAAAATACATTCAGCTAGACCAGGAGTGTCCAACCTTGGCAACTTTAGGACTTGCGGATTTCAAAGCAAATCTGACGGGGGAATTTTAGGAGCTGAAGTCCACAAGTCTTAAAGTTGCCAAGGTTTGATACCCCTGAGCTAGATGTTCTGATAGATCAGTGTTTTTCAAATTTGGCAACTTTTAAGATGTGTAGATTTCAACTTCCAGAATGCTGTCTGGGCAATTCTAGAAGTCCACACATTGCAAGTTTGAAAAACCGTGTCAAATATGAGCCAGCAGTGTGCAGCAGCTGCCAAAAAAGCCAACACAGTTCTAGGCTGCATAAACAGAGGGATAGAATCAAGATCATGTGAAGTGTCAATACCACTTTATAATGCCTTGGTAAGGTCACTCTTGGAATACTGTATCTAGTTTTGGTTGCCACGATGTAAAAAATATGTGGAGACTCTAAGAATAGTGCGGAGAAGAGCAACAAAGTTGATTAGGGGACTGGAGGCTAAAACAATGAAGAACGGCTGCAGGAACTGGGTATGTCTAGTTTAATGAAAAGAAGAACTAGGGGAGACATGATAGCAGTGTTCCAATATCTCAGGGGCTGCCACAAAGAAGAGAGAGTCAACCTATTCTCCAAAGCACCTGAGGGCAGGACAAGAAGCAATGGGTGGAAACTAATCAAGGAGAGAAGCAGCTTAGAACTAAGGAGAAATTTCCTGACAGTTAGAACAATTAATCAGTGGAACAACTTGCCTGCAGAAGTTGTGAATACCCCAACACTGGAAATTTTTAAGAAGATGTTGGATAACCATTTGTCTGAAGTAGTGTAGGGTTTCCTCCTTAAGCAGGGGCTTGGACTATAAGACCTCCAAGATCCCTTCCAACTCTGCTATTCTATTCTATTCTAAAAATGGGCAAATTAAGATCCTTTTTAAGGATCTGTGCTTTGGTCTCCTTTTTTTTTTTTTAAGATATTACACATTATCCTGAGCAGCATATCTATTGAAGACTCTAAAAGAATCATGCATAATGCATAAAAATATACAAAGGCATCTAACGACCACTAATTTCCCCACCTTCATGAAACATAATAGATGAGAAGAAGTTTGCAATGATCTCAGCAGAGGTTTTCCTCAGCTCTGTTTTGCCTGAATATGCAATATCTATGCTCTGTCATTGAGCTGTGATAATTCTGGCCCTAAAAATAGACACAAAGTTCTCTCAATCACAAGAATTGTCCTCCATTCTATTTATTTATAGCATGGTACCCTAAAAATAGACACAAAGTTCTCCCAATCGTAAAACTGTCCTCTTCTGTCTTTATTTATATTCTGGAATAGTCAGATAATGAGGAAAAGCTGAGCAGGAGAAATACGTGCACAGACATCGTTATTGATCTGATTTATCTTAGAACTGTTATCACTGGAAAAAAGGGGCTGATATTTAAGATTCCCCACCCCGTTCCTTTTTGGGGGAGGGGTGTCTCTTGTTTTTCCTCCCTCCTTTCCTTGATTCCTTTCCAAAGAATCTGCTTGTTGTCCAACTAAATGTGCTAGAGACAGATGTATGTTTTAAAGAACAACCTGTTTTGTAAAGAGATGTACTGGTATGAGGAAAAGATCCAAGTGGGTGGAAGGATTTTTGACCCTCTTTTAAGCTTATTTTCTCAGAATTGGTTCTAAAATGACGTAAAGTCTATTAGTACAAGAAATTGTAATTGGAGCAAAGAATGAAGCAGGGGGCTTTAGGAAGACAGCATTGTAGCAATTGAAGGTTTTGACGAAGTTTTCTTGTTTTCCTCATTTTCATATCTTGGCTTAGTTTAAATCAACCCAAAGACATTACGTTTGTTCAACATAATCTACAGTACATATGGGATATGGGAACTTGTATCAAATTTTTCACAAAGTTTTACTATAGTCCAGATGTTAGTATTTATTTATTTATTTATTTATTTATTTATTTATTTATTTATTTATTTATTTATTTATTTATTGGTTCCTCTCTGGAGACTCAGGGCAGCTTACAATGCGTTAAGCAATAGCCTTCATACTTTTGTATATACCTGCTTAGTAGGGCTTTCGCCCCCCCCAGCGGTGTTCTATTTTATACAAAGTCAGCTTATTGCCCCCACAAACTGGGTCCTCATTTTACCTACCTCGAAAGGATGGAAGGTTGAGTCAACCTTGAGCCTGGTGAGATTTGAACTTGCAGTAATTACAGGCAGCTGGTGTTATTTAACAGCACTTTAGTCTGCTGCGCCACCAAGGCTCTTATGGTAGTAGTGTGATTTTATACTATTTCATATGGTTGTGAAATAATCCGAATTTAGAAGGGGGGATATGCTTTGGGATGAAGGCTCATTTTGTGTTTACAAGCAAATGTTTAAAAGATTTGTGCAGTGGGACAGGAAAAAGCACAATGGATGTAAGGAGGTATTGAGAGGTCTGAAGCATATGCCCACACAAGCTACAAATTCCCCTTCCCTTTTCAAATCCAGATTGTTGTACAGCTCTACTGTTTTGTCAATCTTACCAAGAGAGGTAATTGAAGATTTGAAATCTTCATTGTGAATTCTTGTAAGTCTCCATTTCTCTGTGACTGCTAGATTTCATCAACAAGTCCAACATATTAAGTATTTTGAAAAATGAAAGGAGAGTTGTATTAAGTGTTATGGAAAATGGCTGGTTCAGTCACATCAAATGAAATATTTTATCTGAAGGTGGCTTAAGGGAGAGTATCTGACAAATATATGTTTAAAATGGATAAAGGTAAAGAGCTAGGACTAGTGATTTAAGTGTTGCACTAAGGCCATGGAGACATGGGTTCAAATCTGTATTCATCCATGGAAACTCGCTGGGTGATATGGAACAACTTCACAAGGTTATTGTTGACAGAAATATAGATGAGGGAATGCTATATGGATACCTTCAGCTGCTGAAGTCAACTAAATTAATTGATATACCTTTGAACTGAGCTCAGCCACTGGACATAACATGCAGACATTTTGACAACAATCCATCAATGGATTGCCACAGCTGCCTTTGGTTGTCTTTCCTGGCTTCCAGGTGAGGCACTATTATTTGCAAACAATATAAATGCCATAAAGGCAAGCAAGCTCTTCAGAATAGATTGGTCACTATGGAAACACGAAGATCAGGTAACAAATGAAGGAAAGCTACAATTTAAGATTCAACATCCTTTTCCAAGACACTATGTATGGAAAATCCCTGATGAGCTATTCTGAGCAAGCCTTGAGAGAATTTGTCCATCGCTCTATCCCAGAAAAGTCTTGCTTTGCTCTTTACCAATGCCTGGAGTTGTTTAGAATTTGGTGGTATATATGGTAAGTGCTTTAGTAATAAAAATAAATATAGAACATAGAATAATAGACTTGGAAGGGACCTTGGAGGTCTTCTAGTCCAATCCCTTGCTCAAGCAGGAGACCCTGGCCTATACCATTTCAGACAAATGGCTGTCCATCTTCTTGAAAGCCTCCAGTGATGGAGCACCCACAACATTTGAAGGCAAGTCGTTCCACTGGTTAATTGTTCTCACTGTCAGGAAATTTCTCCTTAGTTCTAGGTTACTTATATGTTTTATAGACAAATCTAAATGCGATGTTGCTTCAGAATGATCCTGTTTGACATGCAGATGTACAGATTTATTTACCTGACTAGGTGACTCGGTGGCTAAGACACTGAGCTTGTCGATCAGGAAGGTCACGGTTCAAATCCCTAGTACAGGTTTCCCGAGTGAGCAGGGGGTTGGACTAAATGACCTCCAAGGTCCCTTCCAGCTATGTTACTGTTACTAAGCAGCCCAAGTTGTGCTAGGATTCAGCAAATTTCAAGAGAAAACTTCAGTTTATTTTAGTTTTAGGTTACTAACAACACCCAGAACGTTTGGCTTTAAACATATTTAGAATTCCACAACGTTTGTGGAAATATTTGTCAAGTTCCTAATTAAAAGAAAGCTGAACAGAGTAAAAAGCCTGACAATTTACAAGATGAAATGTTCTCTTAAATCCTGGGTTGTTCTCTATGAATGGCAGACTCATTTCTGTCTGTGGAAACAAGGACTCATTGGGAATCTCTTGTAGGAAGGAGGGTAGGAAAGTTAATTCCCCCCCCCCAATATCTCCAGCAAACCTCCCCAGTATTGTTTGTTTTGTTTTGTTTGTTTTCTTGACTTAGCCTGCCATAATCAGTTGACTCTCAGTGGGTTATAATTAGTAATTTACAATAAATCATTTGTGGTGCAGTCAATTGCTGATGTCTGCTGCTTCTTAGAATTTCTTTAAACCTTTAAGTCTTTTATCTTTATGTCACCTCACTTGGGAAATATGTAACCTGGATTATGGCACAGTAGAGTAGAAATATTTCTGCTCTCAAAAGACATAGCATCCAACTTTACATTCCAATTGAAGACATTTCCACATCTGACTGTTGTATTCAATAAATTGTGTGAAATTATTAGTCACTGAAATGCACAGTAGACTGCAAATATGCACACAGAACATGCTTCTTGCGGAGAGGAGGTGTTCATCACACAGGTTTTGACAAAGAACCACAAGTGATTTATAGTTGTCCCTGGAAGTACTTATATTTCAGAAGGTTTCTTTCTTTTTCCCCCCTAAGGAAAAATTTCTCCTCTGACCTTGCTTGACTTTGGAGTAATATCTTTTTCAGACATTGATGTTCAGTAAATCATTAAAAAACAAACAAACCCACTTTCCTTGCTATGGGGTCCTTGATGCTCTCTGAGGTTTTCTTGCAGTCATTTCATTACCCAAGTAGCTTACATCATGAGGGCTAGAGTCTCACTCCCTTCTAGCACTTCCTTCTAGCACTGATGATGTTACTGAGTTGGGTAATGAAACATCTGCAACAGTGGTGGGTTCCTCCCAGTTCCGCCGAGGCGGTAGCGGTGACGATATGATGTCACCGAACCGGTTCTACCCCCCCCGCCCCCCTCACCCACCCCCGTGTTATTCTTATCTTTTATTTGCCCCCACCCCCAATCTATTGCTGCCTCCTGAGTCCCTGCTGATGGCTAGAGGGAAAAAAACTATTTAAACTCTTGCCGTGGGGCTTCAAAGGGCCGCCTTACAGCTGATCAGTGTTAAAAGAAAACAAATGAGTAGACCGGTGCCTACAAAAATAAATGGGTAGACCAGTGCCTGCAAAAATACATGAGTAGACCAGTGCCTGCAAAAATACATGAGTAGATCAGTGCCTGCAAAAATAAATGGGTAGATCGGTATAGCTCTGCAAGCAGTTAAAAGCCTGGTAGACCGGTACCTCTGCTAAATCCTAAATATTTGTCACATGACCATCAAGCCACGCCCACAAAATAAGCCATGCCCACAGAACCGGTAGTAAAAAATTTTAGAACCCACCCCTGATCTGCAAGGAAACAACCAAGTTCAGAGAGCACCAAAGACCCCCACAGTTCAACCCTGAGTCACAAATATTCTCTTTCATGACTTTCCTTTTCTGTATCCTTCCTGTTAGCAGGCAAAATGTTTTTATTCAAACACTCCTTGGTCAATGTGTGCTGCTTGTTTTACCGTAATTATATAATTATACTTTATGTTTAAAATGTATGATTTTTTTTAAAAAAGAAAAATAGTTATTGTTATCTGCCTTAAGCATTATTACTTGATAGAAAGACAGGATGTAAATTACATAAATGAATAATAACAAGGGTTTTTTTTTCCTTTTGTGTTATTTGCAATGCTTTTAATGAATTGACTTTAGCTCAGTTTTCAGCTGATCCGGATGGCATTCTAATCCAGCCTACTTTTTCTATTAGATTCATATCTGAAAGTTTTCTGGGAAGAACAGCTAAGTAGTCCTTTGTCTGCATAGTTTTTTAAAAAAAATCTGTAATGTTGGATGGCCTTTGCACAAGTCTATTATTGGAGACACAGGTGGACTGGATCAGTAACCTAACACAGTAAAACAAAGCTCTCTTTTCTCAAAACAAATAAGGATGAAATCTTAACAGAGTTACTCAGTAGTCTCTTGAACAAATGGTATAACTTGATATCAGACTCATTATCGAAAAATGAAAGCCAATTCAGAAAAAAAAACTGCATTTAAAGCTTTTAAGAGTCAATAAGAGTGTCCAAGGAGCTATGCTGCAACAACAAGATGAGTTATTAGTACAGTTGCTTAATGGCTTTTATTGCTGTTTAGGTCCATAAAATTTATATTGTATCTCTTACCCGTTTCTTTTTGTTGACAATTACCAGGAGCCAATCAGCAGCACAATAATCTGATTTCTCTATTGTTTTAACTCCTCAACAATCCATATGAGTTTAATGAGTGCTTTGCAGTGGTGCATTGGTTTCCTGGTTGGAAAGTCTGCAGTATGCAAGCATTGTTAAAAATAGGACTATCGTTGTTTTAATGGGTTGTAATTTATAAGGCTATGCAAGTGTGTTTAATGCAATCCTTTGCAATTTAAAATGGAAATAAAAGGGAGGAGAGAAAGGCAAGTAGTTGTCAAATGGAGAAAAAGAAATCATTGCAGATTGATAGCCAGATTAAATAAACGTTTGGTTTAAGTAGGTTCTGCACATAAGGTTTTCATAATAAGTAGAACAACTCTTGAGTTGTTTCATATTTGATATTCTGTAGTAAAAGATCATTGCTCTAATCTTGGAATTCTGATAGTTTTTTTTTTTGGGGGGGGGGGGGAAGCAGCATAAAAGTAAATGAAATACCAGCAAGACAGTTTGTAGAACTTGTTTGGTATAGTTGTGAAGAAATCTGCACTGTTATAATAATGCTAACCGGCCCTGCCCAAAGACCAAAGTGAGTTGCAGCAAAAGCAGATGCACAAAATGGTTGCCTTGAACACAGTCCCACTCTGCTTCTGCAGACTTGTGCATGCCAGGAGTGAATTAGCTGCTGTCCAAGCAGGAGCCTTTGCAACATCTGCTGCATGAAAAATGGAATTGGATTCACAGTCTAAGGTTATGGATGGCATTCCCAATCTACTGTGACACGATTACTTTAAATTTAGAAGTATGTGTTAAAAATTCCAGAAGTAGCATCTTCCAAATCAGATTAAATATCCACCCAGCCTCCAATTGAAGGGTTGAGGAAAACAAAACAATGCCAAGCGGGAAGCAATTCGACTTCATCAATTCCCTCCCAGGAGTCTCACCTATATTTAGGTTAGGGTTATCTAATCCTATATAGACACAAAGATTGCATTGTGTTGATTTCCACATTATTAAGCATATATTCACTGCAGCAGAGTTAAATACACTGGAAATATAAAAACAAACATTTATCCATATTTTAGTTAGCTACCCTGGACTCCAAACTCTAATCAAAATCATAGTTTTCAGGTTCTCCTGAGCTCTGCATCAGTCTCAGTCTTATGTAAGATCTAGACTAACATTTTGGCTGACTCCACAAATGGTCACTAAGGAAGTTGTTGTTGTTGTTAGTTGCGAACTCGTGTCCGACCTATTGCGACCCCATGGACAATGTTCCTTTGGGCTTTTCTGTCCTCTACCATCCTCTGGAGTCCATTTAATCTCACGCCTACTGCTTCAGTGATTCCATCCAGCCACCACATTCTCTGTCATCCCTTTCTTCTTTTGCCCTCAATCTTTCCCAGCACTAAGGAAGACACCCATTTAAATCTGATCCCAATATAGCAATAGCACTTAGACTTATATACCACTTCATAGTACTTTTCAGTGCTCTCTAAGCGGTTTACAGAATCAGCATGTTGCCTTGACAATTTGGCTCCTCATTTTATTGACCTCAGAAGGATGGAAGGCTGAGTCAGCCTTGAGCCAGTCAGGATTGAACTCCTGGCAGTCTGCAGAATGAGCCTGCAATACTGCATTCTAACCACTGCGCCACCGCAGCTCTATAATAAACATGTAGCTATGTTTATTAGTGAAAGATAGCCCAATCCATGACCTTAACTTGATTTTGTGTATTGATAAACTATCTGTTATTCATATATTGAACTACTTGTTTAACTCATAGCTATAATGCTTTGTGTCTATGGTTTTTTGTTAAGCAGAGATTACACCAATTTGAGCCAGATCATCTGTCTCCTGCTCAGGAATGCCTGACCATTAAGTTGATAGGCAAGTTCAGGGATTTCCAAACTTGGCAACTTTAAGAGTTGTCGACTTCAACTCCCAGAATTCCCCAGTCAGCATGGCTGGCTGAAGAATTCTGGGAGTTGAAGTCCACAACTCTTAATGTTGCCAAGTTCGGAAATCCCTGGGCAAGATCATGGTACCAAGTGGCTTGGGGAAGTTTTTCCTAGTAAGGAGGAATATTGATAAAGTAAAAGACCTTAGTCTACCTTGTAACCTTTAGCTGAACTCTGTTACTATGACTCCTGAAAATGTAAGCATGATGTTGCTCTTAATGATTGGTTTATAACAATGTGTGTTTCCAGGATTGGTTCATGGCAATGCACGCTGTTCAAATTATATAAAAGGGGACTATTCCAAGCCAGGATGTGCCCATTTGGAACTTGCTTTTGGGTAAACTTTTTATTTGGAAGTCAAAATTCTCTTTTCCTTAACATTAATCTGATCTGGTTCATTGGGCCTGCACACCAGGTAAAAGGACCTAAGCTTTCTGAGACAAAACTACGATTATGATATACAATGTTTGCAGGCCCTTAACTCCTATGCCCCCAAGTTCTTAAATGCTTCTTGAAATCCCCTTTTCAATCCCTGAAAAAGGGATTGAACCTCAAATTGAAAAAAACTAAAACTGAGGCCTCCCACCCTACGCTGTGCCAGGCCAAATTCCAAACGTAAGCAGGACAGATGCTCCGCCAAAAGGAGTTCAAGAGCCGATTATTCAAGCGTACCATAAAGAGTCTCCCATTGAAATGTGCACCGCCTGTTCCCATTTAGCAAAGCAGCTAATTCAGACGCTTAACTGCTGAGCCAAACATAGCACTGAAAAGTCTCAAGTGTAGAATGAGAAGTTGAATCGCTGCTGATTAAGGAAGCAAACAAGGAAGGAACCTATTTAACTTTGCACTAGTCCCAATTCTATTTAACAAGGCAAGGCCACTCAACTGCAGAGCCAAAGATCAGCTAAAAGAGTCCTGAAGGGGGTGGGAGTGGGAGGAGGAGGAGGCTTGAACAAACTTGCAGGCAAGGAGCTTCTCATCCCAAAATGCAGCAGTGCCCATCAGTTATCAATGCAATTAAGGTAGAATATTAATTGCTTGACCAAATGTTCAGCTCTAAAAGAAACGACGGCATAGGCTGCTTATGCCTATGCTTATGCATCTCCCAAATAGGGGCAGATTTTGCAGATGCAAATGTAAAATTTTGCTTCTGGGCAGCCAATCCTTGGTTCCTGCCTCCATTCTCCTTTAAATCAGTGTTTCTCAACCTCAGCAATTTTAAGAGGTGTGTGGAGTCCAATTTCCAGAATCCCCTGTCATGCTGGCTGAGGAATTTTGGGACTTGAAATCCACAATGTTAAAGTTGCTGAGGTTGAGAAATCTCCTGGTAGTAAAGCAACAGGAATAGTTGCTTTTTTAATTGAAGGGTCCCTCACCCTACTATAAATAAGGAGTGTGCTTGTCAGTATGGAAGCTGCGTCCTTCCAGAGTTGTGAGGTGTTACTTTCCATTGATTTTTAAAAAAACAATGAATTTGCATTATTGCCCTTGTTTTTCCTAAAAAAAATTTGATGTCACTTGTTCTTCCTCCATCAAAATGAAGCATGGAGCCTTGCTGTCAAGACTGTGGAGCAATTATGCTCAAAGGAATTAGCAAGCGGAATTGGCCCCTCTGCAAGGCTGCAATCTTTAAACAGAGAGTACTTGTGCAGATGACATGGTAAATGACTTTGTGTATAAATGCAGTTGTTTGAAGCTATTATTCTTTTAAATGATGAGCCTATATCTTTCTTGGGATATTTATACAAACTTTAGAGGGTCCAGAGCATTCCATATGTTCTGAACAATCCTTTCTAAAAAAAACACAAAGCTGAAACCTAAAACCTCTTATTGCTCTGCAAAGGCAGCTGAACAGAGCTTTTCATTCTTATTTATTTTTGGATTGCCTATGGCCATTTTATATAAATTCATGGCAGAGGTATAATTTGAAGCATGCACAGTTTGGTTGTTCAAATCTAATATACCATGCTGGTAAATATAATGAAAGAAGAGGGATGAAACTCAAAGATGGATGCTTGAGGGACTGTTTTTTTGGAAATTTCTATATGAGCTGATCCGTGCCTTCTGGACTAATGTGCACATTGAAAAGTATGATACATTTATTTTTGAATTTACTGTATTTTCTGATGCAATTCACATCTTAAAAAAACAACTGCAAAATGTCTTCAGAAAAGAGTGAGGAAAAAAATCTGTCAAAATGCAAGTTTTTTTTTTAATGCAGACCAATTTGGGAATAAGATGGAAAGGCATTTATGAGCAATGTGTGTGAAAACGACATCTTCAGGATGTGTGTTTTTGACTTGGACAATTTTGCAAAAATCTTACATCTTTTAATGAGATGCAAGTCTCTACATTTTTGAGAGAAAACAGAGAATATCAAAAAGATTGACTGATCCCATATTGTTACATTGAAGTAGGGCTCTCTGATCTGCAAAACTCTAGACAAACACTAGATGAAGCAAAGAGAGATGGAAAACTCCTATTTGCTAACAACTTGTGATTGTTGGAAATTGTGCAGCTGAGATTTCATAGCTGTAACTGAAGCTTATATTTCCTTGAATTATTTTGGTACTATAGACTACAATACCACTGCCAATTTACATGTACTGTATGTTTGTCTTAAACTTCTTAGTTTTGCTTTGCAGAAAGAGCCAATTAAAATGAACTCCAATTCAGTGGTGAAATGCAATTTTTTTTACTACCGGTTCTGTGGACGTGGCTTGGTGGGCGTGGCTTGGTGGGCATGGCAGAGGAAGAATACTGCAAAATCTCCATTCCCTTCCCACTCCAGGGGAAGGATACTGCAAAATCCCCATTCCCTCCCCACTCCTGGGGCCAGCCAGACGTGGTATTTGCCGGTTCTCCGAACTAGTCAAAATTTCCGTTACCGGTTCTCCAGAACCTGCTGAATTTCACCCCTGCTCCATTTCCTATGTAAGTAGTTTTGAAAAATAAGGCCAAAATCACTTGTATGCTTAAATAAAGGAATCAAGGTGCTGTAGCAATTTACCATAGCCAACAACTCAACATTTAATTTCTACCTTAGACCATGAGAATATAAAAGTTAAATTTCTTCATTTTTTTCATAATTCTACTGGCCTGATACCATATTTATGGATGAATGTGCCAATAAAATGACTATTTTTGGATACTGAGCCTTCTGTTCTGTGATTTCTGCTGCATTTTCTGGTGAGCCCATAATTAAGCATCAAGGCAGAATCCTGTTTTTCGCATGTAGACATTTAAAATAATTGCAAAATATCACAAGGAAGTATTGGTGTCAAATTCAAAAATGGTTGGAAGAAATTACAAAGCAAAAAATAGATATGAAACCTGAATTGTTTTTATTAGGAATACTGGACCTGAAAATGAATAAAAACCTTCAACACATTATATTGCACATACTTACCGCAGCAAGAATCATATTCGCAAAAAATTGGAAACAAAAAAATATACCATCAGACAAAACTGTAATAAGGAAAATTCTAGAATGCGCAGAGATGGATAAAATGACTATGGAGTTGAAAGGGAGAGAGGATTTGGACTATTATGAAATATGGAATAAAATGTACAGTTGGCTCGAAAATAGAAATCAGAACAAGAAATGTTTAACTTAATATTGATGAAACTTAAAGTAACTGAACAACATTAAATAAAGAGAGGTAAATATAAACAAATATAAACGTGTAGATAAGAACAAATGAATATTATAATGTGTACATATATATGTTGGAGTAATGCAATTATTCTACTATTGAGTAATAAATAGAAATGATAGAATAGAAAACTATAAAAGCAAAGTACCTAAGTTGATACGAAATGCTGTACCATTAATGTTATGTAATGTTCAATATGTTACGTTTTGACATGTTTTGTTTTTATATATGTGTGATTGTTTTTTGTGTTGTTTTTAAAGACAAACTGTTTAATAAAAATGATTTTATAAAAAAAAATAATAATTGCAAAATAGACTTTTGATTAATAGCACAGAAAATAATAAAAATAGTGACACCAACATTTTAAAATATTGACATATTAACAGTAGGACATTTTGAGAATTTGATATTTGGAACTTCCTTACAGTTTAACTACATGAATACAATAAATTTATTTTATCCAACCTACAGTATGGTAGGTAGCCCAATTCCAAATGACCAAGAACGATAAAGGTGTAACATCTGAGGGGACTACATAGTCTGCAGCCTCATCATTTGCCAGCTTAGAGGCCTGCTCCGGCATCCTGACCTAAAGCCTAAGGGAAAGGCCAGGTTATAAAGATTGCTTGAAGACAAGAAAGGTGAGGGCCATATCATTCTCCAGGAATTGCCATTCTAAAGGGTCAAACTCTTGGGTCCTTCTTGATCAGACCTGGGCATTTTATCGCCCTTGGGCCACATCCCTTTGGCTGTCCCTGTTTGGCCCATGTGGATTGCTTTTATTTTGAAGGAGACCGCTATTCCCCCCCCCCAATTTATGTACAGTATGTGCATGCATGCAAGCCTATGTATCTTCACAGCTTTATTGATTTTATCCTCCATTACACTCCCAGTTTCTCATGTGGCCCCTTGGGAAAATTAATTGTCCACACCTGTTTTTTGATCATTGCATAATTAACAGGAGTCAAAGTAAGGAGGGTCTGTCAGTGTGCACAGGGTAGGCTAAAAGGGAAATGTATGATTTAATCTCCTCTAAACATATATTTAGAGATGAAAAAGATGAGAATATAGCTATATTCTTTCTAAAAAGAAAAAAATATCTTGATAGAATACATTATAACTGGGAATGCATAGCAGAATGTAAAGAGGTTGGAACAGTGGGAACAATTATCTCTATGGTTATTGTCTCAAATGCTTATTGGATAGATTTATATCCCACTTTTGTTCCAGGAGCTTGAGGTTGCATAGATAACACTACTAGGTAGAATTTTGGAATTTTGATGAGAGAAGAGCAGAGAATGGGTTTAGACTCAAGTCTCCAAAGTCCTAATCCAACACTTTAATTCCCTGTGCTTTGAGAGATGGATTAGTGTCTACATATGTATTATTTCAAATCGGTCAAAGATGACAATTTCTTTTAGGTCAAGAAATAAGACAAATTTTTCCAGCTCTGTCAACTTGCTAGGCTTTTTAGTTCCCTAGATAAGGTGAAGTCGATACATGTTTAAATAAGATCTACATTCATCACCCTTCCATATAATGGCAAATAAAGTTATTTTTATTCCATTCTATTACTATGTCAAAACCTGGATAACCTGTGGTTAGCCTTCATTATGCCATGCTGAAATGTGTCAACTTCGAACTGGCTTATGTTTGACACTCCAGTTGAGGCATTCAAATCCAAGAGGATATTTAATCACATATAACTGAAATGAGTTGTACATCCCGCATGGAAGCCTGCCTTACATCTTCCTTTACTGAGCATCAGGGTTCCAAAAAAGAATTCCACTCATGATTAACTGAATCCAAGTCAAGCTCTGCATGATTTGGTGTTTCAGTAGATCACTGGGCTTGTTAGTTGTTTCTCTAAATCATTGTTCATCTTTAACATTTAGAGTTATTTATTTATTTATTTTATTTATTGGTTCGATTTATATGCCGGCCTTCTCCGGAGACTCAGGGCTGCTTACAATGCGTTAAGCAATAGCCTTCATGCTTTTGTATATACCTGCTTAGTAGGGTTTTCGGCCCCCCCAAGCGGTGTTCTTTTTTATACGAAGTCAGCTTATTGCCCCCACAATCCAGGTCCTCATTTTACCTACCTTGAAAGGATGGAAGGCTGAGTCAACCTTGAGCCTGGTGAGATTTGAACTTGCAGTAATTGCAGGCAGCTGGTGCTACTTAACAGCACTTTAGTCTGCTGCGTCACCAAGGCTCTCCTTGTTGCAGTAGTCAACGTTGCAGTAGAAAGCAAAGCTTTTGATCTCCTTGTTGCTACAGTGGAAATGATGGGAAAAGACAAGCATAGGAAGTCTGATCATAGCTTATATAATTACATTTCAGTTACTCTTCAGTATACAGATGCTTTAATGTTTTGAAGATGAATGTTTTGATTGTGCCAGTGGGCTTTCAAAGTGCCTCCTTCAAATAGTTTGCCTATGTTAGCAATGTATGGTATAAAGAGCCAGTTTAGTACTCTGGTTAAGACACCAGGATGGATACTGGGATATCATTTCCCACCTTTCTTCACCCCACTTTAGGCACAAAGCTAGCTAGGTGACTTTGAGACATTATCTCAGTCCAAGGATAATGGCAATAGGAAACCACATTAAAAAAAAATTGCCAGGAAAACTGCAGAAACTATTCCAGGCAGTTGCCAGGAGTCAAGATTGATTGGAAGACACAAAATAGTGGCATAAGCTTTTGTGCGCTAAGATTCACTTTGTCAGGAATTACACCCCATGTCCTTATTTCTCTTATTGCAACGGAATTAGTGAACTTCTTAAACTTTGGAAAGTTGACTACCCCAAGCAGATAGTACAAGATGAAATTAGCAAGAGAAGAAATATGGGTAAATGTTTTGAGAGCGTGTTTCTTCTTTTGGAATGGTTTTAGAATCCATTCATACACTGATAAGAGGTTTATAACTGAGTATTGAACCACTCAGCAAAATTGTGGTTACAGCTGCTATAGTACAGATGAAAATAACTTCCCTTTATCTCTTAGAGGCTGGATTCATTCCATTATTTTTAAAACTCTTGTCGGAACAGATGCATTTCTCTATGGTATTGGTAAGCAGTAACATTCAGAACACGCTTAATATACATTACCACACGTCACCTGTTTACAGTAGCAAAATCACCCCATATAAAGATCCAGTTGGTTCTTCTGTTTTTTCCTTCACTTTCTGGGCATGATTTTTCCCTTGTTAATTTCTATATATTATATATTATTGCAAAATGGGCTCTTAGTTGAGGTCTCTAGACATTAATGAATAATGAATTCAATAGGGTTCAGAATAACAAAATAACAGTTGGAAGTTAGAAGGGACCTTGGAGGTCTTCTAGTCCAACCTCCTGCTCAGGCAGGTGACTTTATATCATTTCAGACAAGTGGTTGTCCAATCTCTTCTTAAAAGCCTCCAGTGATGAAGCACCCACAACTTCTGAAGGCAAGTTATTCTATTGATTAATTAACTATTAGGAAATTTCTCCTTAGTTCTAGGCTGCTTCTCTCTTTGATTAGTTTCCATGCATTGCTTCTTGTTCTGTCTTCAGGTGCTTTGGATAATAGGTTGACCCCCTCTTCTTTGTGGCAGCCCCTTAGATATTGGAACACTGCTCCCTCTAGTTCTTTTTTTCATTAAACTAGACATAACCAATTCCTGCAACCATTCTTCATATATTTTAGTCTCCTGCCCCTTAATCATCTTCGTTGCTCTTCTCTACATTCTTTCTAGAGTCTCAACATCTTTTTATATTGTGGCAACCAAAACTGGATGCAATATTCCAAGTGTAGAATATTCCTTGAACTGCTAGTTGGTGAACACTTTTATTAGTAATATATTCTACCTCTAATATTCAGCTTCCTCTGGAAGCAATTGGTAACAAAGATTTTTCTCTCTATATTAAGTTTTTACTAGTATAATGAAAGCAGAGAAAGTATCTTAAATAACCCACATAGTCTAATAATAGAAAGAGTTCCTGTTCTCCATTAGATTCTCAAAAGAAATTATATATTGCCTCCTCCTTTTTCCTTTGAAAAGTGGTTATCTACAATCCAGGAAAACTCAATTTAAGAACTTGCCAGAATTTTTAAAAATAGGACAAAGTTGTCTTTTATTTATACATTTTTCCATTAATTCAAGTGCCATGAAGCAATCTTGCAGATCCTCCTCTTGTAAAATTACTTGTTCTCCAAGTTGTCATATGACAAACAAAATAAAGTATAAAATAAACAGATTTCTTAATCTGGATACGAGTGTCTTGAATTTAATAAACGAATTATTACATTTAATCAGGAAGAGGGACCTTTCTGAGCAATTTGACTGCAAGGATATGTTTTCATTACTGCTTAGCCTAAAAGAAGGTTGGGGGGGGGGAGAGAGACTCTTAAATTTGAGAAGGGAGGAAGAGCTTTTTAGTCAGAACTCGTCCTAAAACAGCACAGGAAAAAAAAAAAACACTATACAATTTCTGCATGCTTAGGGATTGTTGGTTTGACAGAGTGAATGGACTGATATTTCTTGATAACATGTGATTATTTAGATTTGATGAATGAACCATGTAGTTATGGAATTGAAGTGTATAAAGAGGAAAAAGCGGTCTTGACTTATTCCTATGATTTGAAATGAGATACAGAGCTGTGGCCGGAGATAAGAATCCATTTCTGTTTCCTAAAAGCCCCCTCCCTCCTCCCTTTTTTTTTTTTTACTGAAACAATAATCTTACATTTTGTACCTGTTCGAATATGTTTCCATGTTAAAAGTTACTATTAGAACAGTTACTTTTAGAAATTATGAGGCTTCATTTTTGAAGTATCCAGTTGAAGAGTTATAACAGGTAAAGAAGAAGAGAAGATGCTGGATCTTCTACTTTTCTGCCGATCCCTACATAGATACATAGAAAGATAGATGATAGACAGAAAGATAGATGATAGATAGATAGATAGATAGATAGATAGATAGATAGATAGATAGATAGATAGATAGATAGATAGTTCTCTGGGAACTTTCTGTACAGGTTATTTGCTAACGCTCTACTAGCCAAGCCAAAGTGGACAATGTTGTCTTCTGACCTTCAATTTAATGTATGGAAGTTTGAGAGAGTACAGGGCTGAACTTTGTATGGACCTAATCTCCATTTAGTTTAGCCTCTATATACTCATCTTGACTGAACAGGGGTGGTTAATAGCTAGGATCAAAAACAATTGGAGAATAATTAGGAGACTCTATTGCATTAAAATTAGCAGCTAAAATTAGAAATGGTTGAATTAGGCTGGTTAGAAAACAGATGGTTGACAATGGGAGATGACAGGCCTAGGCTGATTAGAAAACAATGAAGGTAGCTGATGAGAGTGAACATGTTAGTTAATTAGAATCATTATTTAATAGTCTTAGGTGACTACTTGATTTAGATGTTTTATGTTTCATTTGTAATATTTTATGTTATAAACTACCAGTATTCTCATCTGAGTGAATTCTAGGAATGTTAATTTTATTTCCCGGAGCTGATTTGGATAACCATGGCTTAATGCAGTACATAGAGTATTAGTATAGCTGTACTGTTCTCCCTTAATTGAGGCCACTACATTTGGACTATATAACTCCAGACAACACTAGGAACAAAGAATTAGAGTTTCGTATACCTGTTTGTTTTCATCTAATGGTTTTCAGGATTTTTGTAATGTAGATTTGGTCGTTTTAAATAGGGCAGCATGCCATTTTTGGCATATAATGTAGAGATCTGGATTTAGTGCACCAGCAAAGAAATTTGCAAGTGCCTTTTTCAAACATTCTATATATCTTAGGAGGTCATAACAGAAAAATTGATTTCCTGACTAAATTAGGCCTTTCCATTTAAGGATCTGCTAATCTCCCTAACAAAAAAAAGTATTTCTTCATACCTTATTTATCTGTGGTTCCATCTTTAGAAATAAAAGATTATTTCTTCTGCTTCAATATTCAGTGATGGAGTATGCCAGAAGATGACTAACTGAAATTGTCTAATGTAAACATCACTTCAAAAATCCCCAGAATATTATATTTAATAAACCTGTTTTATTTGCAGTCTCATTATAAGAAAGAATTTATTTAATTATTTGTATCTCATCTTTAATATTATTATAAATAACTGAAGACGGCAAACATATCTGATGTTCCTTGCTCCTCCTATTTTCCCCTCAACAACCACCCTGTGATATGCGCTGAGCTACAAATGTGTGACTGGCCCTAAGTCACTCAGCCGGCTTTTTTTTTTTTTAATTTAAAAAGTTTTAACAATCATTACAACAGTTTTACCCCCTCCAACCCCTCCATCCCCCCTCTGCCTCCAACCCCCTCCTCCCACCCACCCACCCCGGACTTCCCAGAGCAAAAACAGGGTATAGCATAACAAATATAAACTAAAATAATCTAACTTTCTGTAGTCTCCAAACTCCCCCTTGCTCTTTAACTCCCCCTTCAACTAACTAAACATATTCAAAAAGGAAATATAGGTTTCATTCATAAGCTATTTGTAACTTTTTAGTCCGATATTTGTTTTGAATATAGTCAATCCATCTTCTCCATTCCGATATATATCTTTCATTTGTATGGTCCTTCAAATACGCTGAAATTTTGGCCATCTCTGCTAAATTCGCTACTTTAGTGTCCATTCTTCGATAGTAGGCAAATCTTCCTTCTTCTAGTACTGTGCCACCAAGAGTCTGGCTGCTGTTATTAAATTTAAAATCAACTTAGTCTCTATAACAGTACAATCTGTAATTATGCCTAACAGAAAAAACTGTGGAGTAAATTTTATCTTCTTTTTGAGAATATTTTGAATAATCCACCATATTTTTATCCAAAATGCCTTAATTTTTTTACATGTCCACCATATATGATAATATGTGGCATCATCACATTCACATCTCCAACACTTAGGTTGCACACTTGGATACATACAGGCTAGCTTTTTAGGATCCAGATGCCATCTATAAAACATTTTGTAAAAATTCTCTCTTTAAGTTTTGGGCTTGCGTGAACTTCACATTTCTGACCCATATTTTTTCCCATGTTTCCATCATTATTGATTCTTCAATATTTTGTGCCTACTTTATCATACAGTCCTTAACTAACTCCATTTCTGAATCTATTTCTACCAACGCATTATACAACCTTTTTATATGCATTTGATTTTGATCTCTAATCTGTTTTACCAAATTCTTCTCATTTTGCAGAAAACCAATTTTCTGATCTTCTCTCCATCTAGCTTGCAACTGTACATATTGAAACCATGTTCGAATTGTCCTTTCTTCTCTTAGTTGATTCAGAGATTTTAATTGTAGTATACCTTTTTCCTTGTTAAGAAGCTCTTTATATGTAATCACATCCTGCCTTTGCTCTACACTTATATTCTCTATCGCGTGTCTGGGTATTGCCCACAATGGGGCAATACCCAGGCTTTCACGCCTAAGGTAGGACTAGCCTTAGGCATGAAAACTGACTGGGTAACTTTGGGCCAATCATCTGGAGACAGTGCGTTTTAATCCCACCTTAATTTCCTGATTTGGTATCTAAATCTGTAGTCTGAAAATATATTTTTTAAAAAAATTAAGCGCTGAACTAGCCTTGGCTCTGTTATGCCTAATTTTATCTGATAGGATATATAATATTTTATTTTTAAAAATCTGGGGAAAACTCAAAATGGAAAATTATAAATCCGTGAAGAGCCAGCATTTGTATCTTACTCTTAGAAATCCGACTCTATCACTAATCACTTTTACTCTTAAGAACACTTTAGTTTTTTATCTCTTTTCAGGGGCTATATTTATGATCTAGTTGATAGTCTCTCAGCACATCTATTACCAATCTGGATGACTTGTAAGGGAGTTTAGCTGGGGAGCAGTATTAATTTATGACTTATCAAAACTCTGTCTGAAAAAAATGAAACAGTACCCTCCTCTGAATTATACAAGTTGACCATACTTGTAATTAATCTTTGAGGAAAAAGAACAATTGTGGTGTCATCCACATAAGGAAGGCTTGAAGTAATGATGTAAAACCACCATGTGATTCTGACTTCGTTTCCTCAGCTCTTGCTTTCCCGCTAAGTTTGAATGTGATTTAATGTAACGGTCATTGATAATAACTCCATCTGTGGAATTAAATCATGGACATTCAGCTCTTCTTCATTCTGCTTTATGCTGACCTGAGCAGCTGAATGCCACTTTTGGCTACCTGGAGTTACAGGCACGGATTACATAGGGAACTGGTCTGCAGTACTAACAACTACCTAACTCGTATTGCGAAAGAAAAGAATGCACACCAGATCTACTAACAGTGAGAATGAAGCGTCAAAATTAGTCCTTCTGTAAGTAGCTTCTAAACATAGATAAAATGCCTCTGGCAGATGTGCCACTTTGGATCCTAGCTGAAGACAAATATATATCATTTTATTTAACAGCTGTTAAATGAATAACCGAAGATGTTTGGGCAGCTGTAATGTAAGCTGATTCATCTTTCTTCTGATTTGCTTCTTGTTTACTTCCTGATTTTGGGTTACAGTAGCCCTGATATTATGATCTTATGAAAAATTTACATTTGCAAGACCAAGAGATGCCTAACCTCTGACAAGTTTTGTGTGTTCTTGCTTTGTATTTAGAAATGATGCTACCTGGGTGGTTCTTTTTTTTTTTTTTTGTATGACTAACAGTTAAAAAGGTGGATGCATCTGATTTCTTCTCACATTGTCAAATTCCATTTCCTGAGGAAAGTGACAGATAACTGAAGATAAAGAAGTTAGCAAACCATCCAACTGCGGGACGAGAATACGAGGTATCTTCGCATGACAGGAAAACACAGTGCACTTATTTTAGCTGCTTTGTTGTGTCACTTAAAAATGTCATTTGGTATTTTATTGAAGACCTACAGAATTCATTAGTTCTGTTCATATATTTAAATGCAATACATTTAAACTGATTATGAAATAGAGAATGTTGGATAATTTTGTCACACAATGTTCCCTTTTCTTGCTATTTTTACTGTAATGAGTAAAGGCAACAGCAATCACCTTTAAGGTCAGAGCCTTTAAATATGATTAGGTAGGGGGATTGGTTTTTTTGCTTTTTTTTTTTTTAACTTCACTCAAATTGTTCTCATCACATAACCGGAGGTCTATTCCTTGCCTTTTTTACAAATATCAATATTATTATCCAGAACTATCTAAGCAGCATTACTTTAACTAGTTGGAAGAGGCAATACCCAGAGATATTAGTCTAATACACAGGCATGTTGCATCATGAGGTTTTATCATGGGGATCAGGAAAGTTAGACTAGGAAGTACACATAGCTAAATAAGTTGCAATCAAATGCCATATACCAGGGGTGTCAAACTCATGTCATGGCGGCATCATGTGACTTATCGGAACTTTTTCCCCCTTTGCTAAACCGAGCGAGGGTGTGGCCAAAGTGTGATGCATCCGGCCCGTGGGCTGGGAGTTTGACAGCCCTGCTGTATACCATTTCAAATTTAGGAGGTAAGTTTAAACTTTAATATAAATTATGGCCTCCTACAAAACTTGTATATCCCAAGTGATGTATTATTATATTTTAGATGTATTTCTCTTCTAAAGCCAGAAGAGGTCCCATCCATTGTGCCCTGTCAGGATCTCATTATATTCCACTGGTATTTGTAAAGCTAAGCACCTATAAAGTTAAAATTTGGAACAGCTGAATATTTCCTGACCAGAAAATATAACATTAATTATAAAGCATTCCAGGGCTCTTGATTTCTTCTAGAATAGTTAAATGTGCTGGATTTTCCAAAAACTGGTGATGCCATACGAAAGAATCTAATAAAACAAACTTACCAACTTAGACAGAACTAGACACTTTCTTATCTTAATTGTCTTTGTATTTTTGAAATATAATGTATTTTAAGAGTTTGGCCAATTCTGCAAACAGGTAGTCCTTGTTTCATGACCTATTGCTTAGTGACTATTCAAAGAGTTACCTACCTCCCAAGAGTTACTTATGACCGCGTTTCAGAGTTCTGATGGCTGTACCTCTCCCTGTACTCACATGATTGCATTTCGGGTGCTTGCCAGTCAGCGCACATTTACAAATGTTTGCACCATCCCATAGTCTTGACTTTCAAACCGCTGCACCCCGCCGCAGGGAGCCGGAGCCGGTAAGATGGTTCCGCCCCAGGCGCCTGATGGAATCTGACAGATTCCAGACGGAGCTTGGGCCATTTCCTGAGGTTCTGGCACACGCCTCGACTGGAGACCTGGTGGCCGCCTGGGATAGGGCGGCTGCTGGTGCTCTGGATCGGGTCGTGCCTTTGCGGCCTCTGACCCGGCGCCGATCTCAATTGGCTCCTTGGTTTACCAAGGAGCTGAGGGAGTTGAAGCGCCAGAAAAGATGCCTAGAGAGTAGTTGGAGGGCCAGTCTTCTTGAATCTGACCGGACACTAGTAAGATCCCACATTAGGAATTACTTAGTGGCGATAAAAGCAGCGAAATGTAGTTATTTTGCTGCTCTTATTGCGTCATCAGATAATCGCCCGGCCGCCCTCTTTATGGTGACCCGCTCCCTGCTCCACCAGGAAGCGTGGGAGGACCCCTTGGAGGGTAGAGCCGAGGATTTTGTTCAGTATCTGTATGACAAAATCACTCAGATTTGGGAAGATTTGGACTCCGACTGGGTAGTCTCAGGGGGAGAGACAGGGGCAGGTCTTGAGAATGTTATCTGGGATGAGTTTGATCCTGTGACCCCTGAGGACGTGGACAGGATTCTGGGTAGACTGAACGCGACCACTTGTTTATTGGACCCGTGTCCTTCCTGGTTAGTACTGGCTTCCCGGGAAGTGACACGAGGCTGGCTCCAGGGGATTATAAACGCTTCGCTGAGTGAGGGTGACTTTCCTGCCGCCTTGAAAGAGGCGGTGGTGAGGCCTCTCCTCAAGAAGCCTTCCCTGGACCCGGCAATGTTGGTAAATTATCGTCCGGTCTCCAATCTTCGCTTTGTTGCGAAGGTTGTTGAGCGTGTGGTCGCGCAACAGCTCCCCCAGCACCTGGATGAAACGACGTATCTGGATCCGTTCCAGTCGGGTTTCAGGCCCGGGTACAGCACGGAAATGGCATTGGTCGCGTTGGTTGATGATCTCTGGAGGGCTCGGGACAGGGGGTGCTCCTCTGTCCTGGCCCTGTTAGATCTCTCAGCGGCTTTTGATACCATCGACCATGGTATCATGCTGCACCGGTTGGAAGAGTTGGGGGTGGGAGGCACTGTGTTGCGGTGGTTCCCCTCCTTTCTCTCTGACCGGTCGCAGTCTGTGTTGACAGGGGGACAGAGGTCGACCCCGAGGCCCCTCATATGTGGGGTGCCGCAAGGGTCGGTCCTCTCGCCTCTCCTGTTCAACATTTATGTGAAGCCGCTGGGCGAGATCATCTGTGGTTTCGGGGTGGAGTACCATCAGTACGCTGACGACACCCAGCTGTACATCTCCACCCCGGATCACCCCAACGATGCCCTTGAAGTGATGTCCCGGTGCCTGGAGGCCGTACGGATCTGGATGGGGAGGAACAGGCTCAGGCTCAACCCATCCAAGACTGAGTGGCTGTGGTTTCCGACGTCCCGATATAGTCAGTTGACGCCATCACTGACTATTGGGGGCGAATCATTGGCCCCCACGGAGAGGGCTCGCAACTTGGACGTCCTCCTGGATTCACGGCTGTCTTTAGAAGAGCACTTGACGGCCGTGACCGGGAGGATTTTTCATCAGGTTCGCCTGATTCGCCAGTTGCGCCCCTTTCTGGATCGGGACTCTTTACGCACAGTCACTCATGCCCTTGTCACCTCCCGCCTGGACTATTGCAACGCTCTCTACATGGGGCTCCCCTTGAGGAGCACCCGGAGGCTCCAACTGGCGCAGAGTGCGGCCGCGTGTGTGGTAATGGGAGCGACATGGCGCTCCCATGTAACACCTCTCCTGCGCGAGCTGCACTGGCTCCTGGTGGTCTTCCGGGTGCGCTTCAAGGTTTTGGTTACCACCTTTAAAGCGCTCCATGGCTTAGGACCCGGGTACTTGCGGGACCGCCTACTACCACCAATAGCCTCCCACCGGCCGGTACGCTCCCATAGAGAGGGGCTCCTCCGGGTGCCGTCAGCCAAACAATGCCGACTGGCGGCCCCTAGGGGGAGAGCCTTCTCTGTGGGGGCACCTACTATCTGGAACGAGCTCCCCCCAGAAATACGGAGGATCCCGGATCTGCGCACCTTCCGCCGCACCTTAAAGACCTTACTATTTCACCAGGCCGGCCTGGCCTAATTTTCCCCCTCTTTTATAAAAGATTTTTAAAATTTTAAACATCTTTTAGTATTTATATACTCAATTTTAAATTGGTTTTAAAAGTTTGGGGTTTTAAATTTGTCGGGGCCAAAATTATTTAATTTGATTTTATTCTATTTTTTAAATTTTGTATTGTATGTGTTTTTATTGTTTGGCTGTGCACCGCCCTGAGTCCTTCGGGAGTAGGGCGGTATAGAAATCTAATAAATGAAATAATAAATGAAATGAAATAGTCATATGGCCAGATTTTTGATATTTTTTGCCAGTTTCCAGTGTTTACTTCTGATTTTTTGGCAAAACAAGTGCAGTGTTCATATAATTCAGATTATAAACTTGGTCATGGTCACTTGGTGACTCGCTTAGTGACTGCCACAACCTAGATCCATTATAGTCATAAATCAAGGATTATCTCTACTGTACATTTCTAAAACCTTGCATGGTTTCTCAGAATTGATCATTTGTATCCAACAGTATATTTTTCCCAAACTGTGTTAAATTGTGACCATGATTTTAGGGACTTTGTTCCAGTGTAAAATGTTCGTGTTGGTGACACTGTACAAAAGGAAAAAAAATATGTACTGGGGAAAAAAAAGCTTAACATTTTTGCTGTTGCTTCCACTGCACTTTTAAATACACTTCTGGAAAACTGAGGAGATGTAATTGGAATAATAATCACCTAAAAACCTTTTCCTTTTTTTTGCAAAATATTCCTATCAGAAGATACTCTATAAATTTCTTTAAAATAATTAATATATGTGACTAACGTGTCATATACATTTCTCTGAGACAGCGCAGAGGACTTTGATCATTTATAACAGCAATATTTTGATGATTAATTATTCTTGCTGCTCTTCTGATATCAGCCATTGTAAAGAAAAGAACATAACTTTGCTGCTTAGGAAAATGAACATATAATCTTCATGAATAGTTCTTTTTCATTTAAGGTCTTTAAACTGCAATAGAAAACCAGTTCTAATACTAATAATTTGTGTTGGTTTTCTCTTCTAGTCTTCTGTTCTAGTTCTTGGCACTGCTGCATCAATACTCAGTTTAATTGGCATTTACTCAAAGTTTATGCAAGAAAAGTTTTCAGATATTGTCAGCAGTTTTCTTCAAAATCATTAAGAAGCCAACATGCTGGACTAATTTATCTTGAGTCTAATAATATGCAAAAGTTGAGTCAATTGAAAGCATAGCAAATGTCTCATTTAAGTAGCTTTCCAAAGTAATTTCAAACCATTCTGGTGAGGAATAACTGTTCTTTTGTAGTTAAATACAATTTCTCCATTTAAAAAAGATGAGTAGCTTCTTGTAAACAGCCTACATAAATCTCTCCACTAAATATATACTCCTTTGTTGTGGAGTTGCAAAAAAAAAAAAAAAGTCAAATAGCTAAGAATTACAGGGAGAGAGGCAATAAAAATAACAGAACCTCTGTACTAGGAGGTTAATTATTTGGGCAAGAATTTCAAAAATTCCAATGGGACTTGAATTTAGCTCAATTTTTCAAGGGGATTTGAAAAACAATACCATGGATAAATAAAATATAAAATTTAAATAGAAGACTAAGCATGAGTCAGCAGAAAGAAAAGCTTTCTGTATAAGTGCATTCTCTAATTTTAGCTAAGTCAAATCAGTTTAAATGTTAGATTTTCTACATCACAAAATTAGACTCTGAATGAATCTTGACTATCCTTAGAAATAATAAATTTTACATAACAATCAAATGTAAAAATTAGTTACAATGATAGTAGAATAAACATTAAGTAAAGTGTTTGAATTGCCAGCATGCATTTCTTCTAGATAAACACACAATTTTACATAATACATTTTGTTTATTTTGTATATTGAGGATTCTCTTTTGCCTTACTATTTTTTAATGTCTAAAACATAGTACAGATAGATAAATATTCATATTTTTATTGTATTATGAAGTAATGAAAAACAACAATGTATAAATTTTTCTTCCTGTCTAATAATTTGGTATAATAGATCCAATTTTATTATTTATTTATTTGTATCCCACCTTTATTATTTTTTACAAATAACTCGAGGTAGTTAACATATTAAATACTCCTTCCTTCTCCTACTTTCCCCACAACAACAATCTTGTGAGGTGTGTTGCGCTGAAAGAGAGAGTGACTGGCCCAAGATCACCCAACTGTCTTCCACACCTAAGGCAGGACTTGAATTCATGGTCTCCCACTTTCTAGGCTGGTGCCTTAACCACTAGACCAAACTATGTCTCTTTATCCCCTCAATAATCATTTGTCTTCTCTCATGCTATGATTTGCTGAAGTTACTCAATCTCACTCTTTTAACCATACCTACTTTTGAGTTTAAAATTTTGCCTATTTCACATGAGATTAGGATAGGGACAACAGACTACACTTGCATTTGAAAAGAACTCATAATATAGTTGATTGGCATATGCTAAAGTACAATTTCTAGTTTAAAATGCAGGACTTTCACCTAAGATCACAGGGAAATATTGTTTGTCAGAATAGACTATACCCGTGATGGCGAACTTATGGCACGGGTGCCACAGGTGGCACGTGGAGCCATATCGGTGGCACACCAGCTCAACTCTGGCACGCATGCGTGTGCCAGCCAGCTGATTTTTGGGCCTTCTGGGCCCACCAGAAGTCAGGAAACACACTGTTTCTGGCCTCCGGAGGGCCTCTGGGGGTTGGGGAAGGCCATTTTTGCCCTCCCCAAGCTCCTAGAAAGGCTCTGGAGTCTGGGGAGAGCAAAAAACGGGCCTACCGGGCCCACTGTGCCATCGTGTGCAAAAAGTGGGGAGAGCACAGGGGGCGGGCGCATAGAATTATGGATGTGGGCATGCGTGTGTGTGACCCCCACTTTTGGCACGTGATGGCAAAAAGGTTAGCCGTCACTGGACTATACCGTACAGCATAAATGGATAATTAGTCCACTTACCGGTAGTTCAAAGCTGATTCTCATGAACTAAGAAAACTAAATCTCATGCTGATTTTCATGGAGCAATGTCTTGATGTGCTTTTGTCTTGCTAATCAAATAATTAAAATTTTACACTTCAGGCTATCTGTGGAATATGTATTTTACTGCAGTTCGTTAAATAGCCCAAACACACTCTCCATGATAAAGTGCCACAATCACCGTAGTTTCATCACAAGCAGAACATAGGTGTATTTTGCTGTTTCTACCATTCTACTTAATTTGTTAAATCAAAAGCCTGAAAAGATTATCAGTACTGTATTATCTTTATTTTAAAATATTCTGAACTCCTATTTTATCTTGAAGGCTTTAAGAAGTGACACATGTACAATTTAACATTTGATAAATCTATTTTAATACTAAAAATGGAAAGCTGCCTCTATCTTTTCAATCCAAGAACAGAACATTCCATTTTCAATGCTGGGGAAAATAACAACATTTTGATTTGACACTGAAAAACATTCTTCTTGTCTTTCCAGCATTCCAGCATGGCTGGCTGAATACACTTTTCAACAACTGCAAACTTCTCTTTGATTGGAAACTACATTTAGATGGATAGGCAGCCCCCCGTACAACAGATAAACCATCCTGTCCTCTTTTTATGGCTTTCTAAATTTCTGATCAACATTGCTGAAAACTAGCAGCATAGTTCCTTACTGCTTTGAATATTTGTGGTGGAATGTAGTCTGGATTCCAAGGAGGGAGGAAATGCATTCCACAGGAATAAGAGACAATGAAGTTTAGATAGTTTGGTTGGGAGGAAGAGGGTCAAGTCAGCTCCTCTGTAGAAGGGTATATCTTTAATGATGCAAATAGTTGCTTTAGTTTGGTAGGTGAGGAACAATAGATGAAAACATTCAGAAGTAACTCTCAGTGTCTTTCTTAGTTTTTGGAGCCTGACAATATTGTAGCGTATACTCTAAAATAAAAGTTTAACCCCACCCCTCCCCATAAACTTCAAACCCCCTACTAAAACCAGCACTCACTCTTGAATGATGAATCATCATTTGTTTTGTGACTTTCAACTGCCCAAGTTCTACCTCTTGCTGCCAAGCATTGTTGAAGGATTTGGATATAATCTATTGTCCAAGTTACATAGCTACACATATTTTATTACTGCTTTTTGTGTGTGATTGATGATATAAATACCACTAACAATAAATTTTGTGTATTGCCATGGTCAGTATTATAAATGAGACAAACATAAATTCATACCATTTTATACAACAATATTAATATGGGAAAATAGTGGAAATGAGATGGATAGACTAAACACATTTGAAAATTAAGTGAAATGATATGTCTGCTTGAAAAGATGTAGAGTAGAGCCCTAATTATTTTATTCTACTTGAAGCATATCTTACCTTCAACAGCCACTGAGTTCTTCATAGATGATTCGGTTTTCAGAAGAATTTTTTTTTCATGAAGAATCAAATGGAATCAAACTTCTTGTGCTTTTCCCATGTCAACATTTTTTTTGGGAAATGATGCTGCTACTGATATATTTTGTATATCTATACATATTTTAATGAAGATCCATATATTTCCTCAAAGATCTGATTTTTAATGTTTCAGATTAATATCTAATCTGACTAGAACTGGACTAGGATCTTGTCTATGAAGAGAGGACTCTCTACTCTGCTTCAAGAATCAAATCCAGATATCTGGGAATCACCAAACTTTCTCCGAATTATACTCATTCTCTGGATCAAAGTGAAAAGAATTCCATGCTCATAATACAACATGGGGAAAACTAAGTGTTTGAAAATAAACACTTCATAAACTAAGTTTTGCTTTTGAAAAAAAAAAAACAAACCATGAATCCAGAATGATATTTATAGGAAATCCAAATTGTTATGAGAAGGAGAAGCATATTTCATTTAAAAATGTTCAGAGGGTCCCAGCTTCACTTGCTTAAAATCAGAATGTTTTCACCTTTGTTTTGGGGCCAGAATACTATCAAATAGACACTGCCAGTACTCCTATGATGACTATCTGTGATGGATTTCAGTGAGGAAGGCTGGGGCTTTTGAAGGGACAGGTGAAAGGAATAAACTGATTGTCAAGTACTGAGACTAATTCTCTGGTCTTTTCCATAATATTCATATGTCATTAAGCCACCCAGGTACCTCTCTAAAATAAGAAATTAAGCAAGAATAGACTAGAACAAATTTAAGGATTAAAAATGTTAAAATGAGAATCTCCATTTTATAAATAAGGGAGAAAGCATAGAAACTCTGAAGGCTGGAAAACAAGTAGGATTGAATCCAACTTGAGACATCGGAATTTGCTAACATTTTTCTGCAATTATATATACATGTTTAAGTAACTCAGAATTTTAGAACATATTTTGCTGTCAAACTCAAGGAAGTAGAAGGAAAGAAAGTTGAACAGTTCATCATCTACAGATATGTAGTGCCTAAGGGGTGGTATACTTTTTTAGGGTTCAGTTGGGAAATAAATGATTTTTAGTTGTATGTTCTTGAACAGATCAGAAATTGCTACAAGCTGAAGAATCATTTGCCTTTTTCCTTTCACATTCTTTTAAGAATCTATTTACATGAATAGTCTATATAGTGAATTTGGATATAAACTGACAAAACCATAACAGCTGCTACTATTATCATGGATATACTTGTCACTGTACAGCAATTGATTTCAAGTTACTTTTGAAACATATTGCTTGACATCTTTTACTTATTTGATTTTATAATCCCAAATATGCAGAGTATTGGTTTTGCAAACTAATCACATGTATTCACTGCACTCTCACAGGAGAAATTGTTAGAATAAAAACTTTCCCTTGCATTTTGGACTCTAACCAACAGTTGGGGGATGTGATATCAAGTCTGATAGACATTTGCAGCGAATATATCCTTTCATATGAAGAATTTGAGTGAGAATGCCTGTCATAGTTTTCTGCTGCAACTCTCAATAGCTTTTTTTTTAAAAGTTGATTATTCCTGTTGTTAATCCCAATAGGAAGCATGTATCATTTGTATTGAGTCTTGATGTAACAAGCTAGTAGGACAACCAGACCAGACATGACCTCTGAGTTAAAAGCTATAAAGTAAAAGAATGTTTAAAAAGTATAAATTACCATTAGTTGAATGGTGTTTCTTATATAGTGCCTAATTATTTGTGACATTGTGATGAGCTGATAAGATGGGATCAGAGATGGGATTCACATAATTTACTTACCTGTTCACCTAGCACTGAAAATGCGCTCCTTCCACGCATGCACCCACATGCCGCAGAAACGTGTCTAAATAGGACAGCATAGAGGCGGGATGAGTAGGCAGGCCCACCCGCGATTTTCGCTACCGGTTCAGTCCGAACCAGCTGAATACCACCTCTGGATGGGATCCAGTGATTCTCAGGCCATATAGAGGACAGTTATGTAAAACAGAACAAAGAAATTACGCTTTATTTCTTTGTTCTGCAGCAGATACATCTTCCATGAATATAATTTTATTTTTCTGCCATAAAGTATCCATCCATATTATGTCTAGGAACTTCTGTTGCTATTGAATGAGGGATTGACTTTCTGGAGTCAATATTTATTTCCTACTGTGATGTGAAATCTACTGCATTCTGAGTTTTTGGGAAAAGTATCAAAACCTTATTGGCTCCAATCAGAGATTTGAACACATGCTTATTTTTTCACAATGAGTAGCCCATTATCTTTATTGTGTTACATTATATTTATACTTTATTTAAAGACACATGTTGTGTTAAGTTTGCTTTGATGACTTATTATAATAGTCCTTCCATTATAAATGACTTTTTTTTCTTAATAGTAATTGATTCAGTAGCCAAACACAAGGGGAAAAAAATATTAGGTTTCAGTGATTAAAATATATTGCTTCCTTTGACTGAATATTCTTTCTATTTCATACTTAAGTGGAAATGGACTTAAGCTAAGTGTTCTTATATCACTTGGCAAAAGAATATTTTGGCTTACCTTCAGCACAATGGTTTCTTTTCAAAAAGCTCAAGTGACAGCAAGGGAGGGAGAGAGAGTTTCACGGTTCTTTATAATTTATATTGTGCCCCGAGGACAGTTGTAACTCACATTTATACTATGGGAGTGTAGGCGTGCATGCTTTTCATATGGCCTAAACCACTCAGTTATGTTTTATTGTTCCATTGCACAATTGCTGACAAAGTATGATAGGTTTGCCTTTAGGCACCCCGTGCACTTATACTGCATTATACCGTTTGGGAACTAAGTGAAATAATGATATTTGGAATGCGTGAGTTTATAAGGAATGCTTGTTTAAACAGTTCACTTCTTGTTCAGAAAAATTGGTGGCATGATGATGGCATGTAAGTGACTGAAAATCTTGAAAGACAGTAAAAGCTCCTTGCTTCCAATGACAGAGACTAGTCTGTCCCCCCCACCCCCTATAGTAATATAAGCGCTCTCTCTCGCTTTCTGATGGATTATAGAAGAACATTTTGCAGACTGGGAAGTGAGGAAAAATAGTAGAATGAGAAGCTTTCTCCAGCAGGTGTGAAGGGCAACTTATTTTCTTGATACTGATATATTTTGTAGAAATATCAACATATATCTTTCCAAAAGAGTTGTTTATAAGTTACTGTAAGTTGTTTAAACAATCCGAATTTATCTACTCTGAATACCTTCAGATGTTTCCTCATCGTTATCTTGATGTCCCCTCCTTTCTTTGAATGAATAAAAACTAAATGCTTTTGTTGAAGAACAAAAATGTATATAGTTTTACAGAGAGTGAATGACAGATAAAAGTCTAATGGTGTTTTGATTCATTGTGCCTACCACAGTCTCTGCATCTTTGCATGACAGAAGTTAAACAACTTTGGTTGTTGTGAAAAAGCTAAGTATGATCAGGCATGGACAACGATTGGATCACAGGAAATCCTAGTCATTAGGCTAACCTGGGAAATTGACACAATATCTTGGAAGAAGGTAATGGCAAACTACTTCTATATTGTTGGCAAGAAGTGTACTTATGAAAGACTAAGGCAGAGAGATCATAGTCACTTTCCTCTGGTTCTTGAGACGATGGAAAATTGATTATATGCCATCACGTTGTTTTTGACTCCTAGCAACCATATAGACTAGCCATCTGTCAGAATGAACCTTGTCCCCCAATCTTGATCCATTTCACATTAAAGAGAGCAATTGATTGATTGATTATATGCCATGAAGTCAATGTCGATTTACCAACCCCATACAGAGATTTTCTCCATGACAATCTATCCCTAACTTGACCTTTGCTGTGCTCATCACTCTTGTAACTGAGTCCTTCCATTGCTAGTCATCCTCTTTTTCTTTTTCTGTTCACCTTTTCCCAGCATTAGAACCTTCTTCAGAAAACTGGCTCTTCATATAATGTGTCTGAAATAGTATAATTTAAGCCCAGTCATTTGTGCCCATAGAACTCTGGGTTAATTTCTTTGATGATCTTTGCTTTGTTTGTTCCAAAGGTGCTTTTTCAAGAGGCAATAGAACTTTCTGGTTTTTCTTTGAAGATGTTTTGCTTTGAGAAGAGGCAGTTGCCTCTTGAAAAAGCACCTTCGTGACAACCATGACCTGGATGACTGAGAATCTCCATAGACATTTGGTTTGTTTGATTTGGTTTGTTTTCTTGACTGTCCATGCTATTCTCAGGAGTCTTCTCCAACACCAACTTTCAAAGTTGTCAATATTCATCCTATAGTGCTTCTTTAAAGGTCAACTTTTGCTTCCATAATATCATAGGGAATACCATGGCTTGCATGATTCTGGCCTTAGTAGGTATAACAAATCACAACATTTGAATATCTTTTCCAAGGCTTTCATAGCTTCTTTACCAAGAGCTAGTGTGTGGCATATTTCTTGACTGTTTGTTCCTTTACTGTTGATAGTGGATCTTGAAGGAAGAAGCTATTCACTACTTCAACATCTTCATTGTCATCAGTTTGGTCTTCCCTATATTTAATTTATTCCCTTTTTCTTCATTTCCTCTTTGACTCTCAGTACTAGAGCTGGCAAATGTTTTGCATGTTTGGCTTTAAGAGTCAGGTCATTAGCACAATATATAGTGCATCATGCAGTTATTTATGTTTCTTCCTACAGTTTTAAAACCACACTTATCTTCTTCTGATCCAGTTTCTCTTAATGTATATTCTGCATATATGTTGAATAAATAAGGGGAGGTTATGCAGCCTTGTTGCAAACCAGGAGCCAGCTTGTTTTGTTGTGTTCATGAACGGTGCTTTCTGACCTGTATACAAGTTTCTCATGAGGATAATGAGATGCTCTGGAATTTCAATTTCTCTGACCAATTTTCCACAGCTTGACCTGATCAACACAGTCAAAGTCTGTGCTATAATCAATGAAGCACGTACTGATTTCTCTTTGGTATTCCTTGGCTTCCTGAATTATCCAGCTTGCAGTAGAAAAATGGTCTGCTAAAACATGTACTGCTCTTATTGCCAAGCTTACTCGGCCTTAGTAACAAGATCAGTACTGCTGTCCTTACAGATTTACTACAAGACAGGTTAAAGCAAGGACATTTCCATGGCTGAATGTGCCCTCCACCAAAGCACAAATGACTTAAATTAAGCTTATGGAAGCAAGGCAGCCAGTCTCTCCTGCAGCCTAAGGCAAAATGGCTGACCATGGAAGGGAGTGCTAAGTGGTCAAAAGAAAGAGAGAGGAAACATCCCTATATCAGTCTGAAATAGCATCTAGCAAATTCAAACATATCATCACTGGCATCACTGAAGATCATGTTAATGATCTTCTAAAGATAAATGTAAGCTGCCTTTGTTGGGGATGAGATGAAGGCAGTATCACAAGGACTTGTCCCTTAAGTACAGGTCTGTTTTCCCCAGAATAAGACATCCCCTGATAATAAACCCAATCGGGCTTTTGAGGGCATGGCAATAGGCCAAGCGCTTATTTCAAAAAATATAAGACAGGGTCTTATTTTTGGGGAAACTCGGTAGCATCTTTGTGCCATGGTTAGAAGGACATAATAATGAGCTCCAGACACACACACACACACACACACACACACACACACACACACACACGCCTAAAAAACCATACATAATCCCGTTCTGTTTATTTTACTGATGTGGGCTGAAATAACACTGGTGATAAATGTTTGACACTGTTTATTTTCAATTTATTCGTAGCATTAATCAATGTTCACTCTGTGCATATTTTCCTGGAAAGACGTCCATATTAATCCTTAACATTAATGATTTAAAACAAGCTTTCCACCTTGTCCTTATTCCTTACTATAATAAATCCTCATGCTTTTCCAGGTCCCGATTTTTTCCAATTTTATTTTATTTCACTCCAAATGTCAATCTCAAAGTAAGCAGCAAGGACAAAGCAGGATTCAGTGTACTTCCTATCCTCTTTATGTGAAATTCTTTTCTTGGCTAATGTACTTCTGTATGACCGTGGCCTCTGTATCACAAAAAAAAGAAAAAGAAAAAAAAGAAAAAAAAGAAAAGAAAAAAATCTAAGATTTTATTGTGATGACTTTTTATACCTCAATCAAAGTAGAAGCATGGCTAGTTCATAAAAATATAGGAAGATTTCCATCTTTAAAAAAGGATAGTCTCTCTGCTTTTACTTGTTCTTTCTGAAGCTGAGTTTCTTCATAGAGGAAGATTCTGTGAAGAGTTACCAGATAATTGCATGGCAGAAACATAAAAACATTTTTTTTAAAAAAACCTGGGATAACCTATAGGTGAATTGTAAACTTAATAAAGTTTGCTTGGCCAGAAAAGTAAAACCTAATAAAATATTCTTATATTATACTAAAAGTATATCAAATGATATTGCAATTTTATTTGAAAGTTTGCAGGAGATGAATGAAGATTTTTTAAAGAGAACTCCTATATTCTTTTGGAGTTGCTACCAACATGCATACATCTGAAGAGTATTTGCTTTCTTTTGAAAGAAGGTGTCAATTTGTCAGCAGGCTCTGTCAGACTAGATACTGGTGTTTCGTTGCTATTGCAAAAAACGCTTGAGATTCCGAGCCTTCTTGTAGTCAGTTGTCTCCATCAGCAGAAAAAAAAAATTGATTTACAATATCAGTTTCTAGTTCCTGCTGTTATGAATGTACAGCACCGTGAGAAATAACTTGGTTTTTGATTGTGGTAGAGAACTTGTTTGCAGTAATCAGCTTGCTATGGCTTTATAGACAAATAGCATTGTGCAGTTAAAGAACAGCTGGTTTAGCAGATGTTTAATCTTCACATTTCTATTTTCTAATTGCCCAGGACTAATTGGGGGATCCTATTAGAGACACTGACCCCTGCAACAGCAAATGCAAGTGTATGCAACATATTTGTGCCACTATGGATCACGGTAAGAATGAGTAGTATCAACTGAACTCCCAAGGGATAAATATTTTATTTCCCTGGTCTTATTTTTCAACTCAGTGCTCTTTCTACAATATTCGATATCTTGCCTAACACATGAATTTCTGTGTTTGTGGTATCTTATAAAAGGAGTGTGTGTTCTGATGGCTTGCCTTGGATCACAGCAGGACCTTTTAGGTAAAGATGGTGGTGTTAATGACAGGATAAGGTGTGTATCAGGATGGGGTTGAGGGTTGTCTCCGAACCAGCTCACAAGCAAACACACTAGGACTGAAATAAAACTAGCAGAGTAGTCTTGTATAAAAATATACTTTACTTCAAAATGTTTAAAAAACACTATATCTTTAAAAAAGGCACATTAACAACAAAGTCTTATCTTGGTTAAATGAAGCCAGGCCATCTCCCTAAATTCCTCTCCACAATACTGAAACAGTCCATAAAAAAAACTAACATGACATTAAACAGCTTCGGTGTTGATACATCATCAAGGTGGTAGAAGGGCAGCAGCGTAAGCGTCACAGCTAAAAATTAACCTGTGAAAAACAATTCAATCAGCAAACGTGGCTTGAAGCTCCTGGGAGGGAAAACTGTCCAGCTCTCCCTCCGATCGTAGCTTCAACAGCAGCAACAGTTCAGATGTTGGCTTGCGTGCTTCAACTCAGCAAAAGGCAAGGCGAAATTGGAGACTTCAAAAGGCTCCCAGCTATCTCAACTCACAGTTGCAGCTAGCTCCATGGGAGTATCTTTACACAGCTCTTCGGCTCCTTTTCTGCCGCTATCTCTGCTGCAGCCGTTAGGACTCCTTAGCTGAGTTCTCCTCCTTTCTGTAGCTCTGCTCTGGGCTCTGCGTCCAGATGCTTCAGCACTGGCTCTGCATCTAGGCCTAAACAGCGTCTAGGCCCAAATAGCAAGCAGAAAGGTGCTAGGGCGGGGAAGGCTTGCAGTTAATTGCAAAATGACTTGATTAGGTCCATACTGTTTGTGACTGATCAAGTAGCTACAGCAATTCTGAAAACACTCGTGACAGTGTGCATGAAAGGAGAAGAGTTAGACTGCTTTTTTCAGGCTTCTCAATGGTTTATTTTGTGAGCTATTTAACACATACAAGCAAGCACAGAGCCATCATATTCCTATGTAGGTATTGCTCCCGCTTTCTGTGTCTTTCATAGTTTGCTACCAACTATTTATGGTAGAATTTCCAGCTAGATAGAAGGGAGGTGTTAAGAGGGGACAGAGCTTAGAGTCTTTGCGCTGCAGAAAGCGGTACAGGCCAGACCTACCCCAGAATCCCTGAAGCTTTATCAGACCATTTCCAAAGATATGTAGTCAGTCTGGCAAGATACTTGTAACATCATGGCTGCTGCTGTTTGTGTGTATTTATTTTGTGGATGTTTTTTTTTTAAAAAAAAATAATTAAAAATTGTTTTATAATTTTAGAATTGTAAGCCACCCAGAATCACTTGGTTGAGTTGGGTAGCTATAAAAATTGAATGAATGAATGAATGAATGAATGAATATTGACTAGCAATAAAAGCTTTTGGTTGCTTCTGCATGACATATTAGACTCAATTCAATGTTAGTTTATTATAGACACTACAAGCAAAGTGCTCTGTGAAAATATATTTATTAATTGTATGCATTCTGGAATCATTCTATTATTAAGATTATCCCCCCTCTCCCTCCCTCCCTCTTCACACACATATACAACCTAACTAAGTCTATTAACATAATGTAGACACTAATTCTATTAAGTGTAACCCAAAACCTAGCTAGATGCACTGTAACAGGAGGCAGTTGATCTATGATTAGCATCTGGGCATAGGCTGAATCTGAGTGACCAGGATATCGCTCAGGCCATCACTCACACTATCACACCATCATGGTGCAGTGGTTAGAATGCAGTATTGCAGGCTAATTCTGCCAATTGCCAACAATTTGATCCTGACCAGGTCAAGATTGCCTCAGCCTTCTATCCTTCTGAGGTCTGTAAAGTTAAGACCCAGATAGTTGGGGGCAATATGCTGACTCTGTAACCACTTAGAGAGGGCTGTAAAGCACTGTGAAATGCTATATAAGACCAAGTAGTATTGCTATTGCTATCTATTACTGTAATCAAAGATAGGGTGAATCAGATTCGGATGTCTCCATAAAAGGAGCCATCATGAAGAACACGTTCTGTAGTTTCTACTTCTTGAAATGATATGAAATGAAAATCTGTTCTATTAGACTTGATTTTCTATGTCCACAATGTTCCACAATGTTGTAATGTATTAACCTTATAGCTATATAGTATACTCAGATGCTCAGCTTTTTTGTTTGCTTGTTTTTCTAGCTTTGAGGATAGGAATTGGCAAGTGTCTATTCACCCATAAATCTGTTTCACCCTGTTTCTAAATGGCTCATTTGTGATTTTCTTCTTCTTCTTTATCATCATCATCACTATCACCATTATCTCCATAGAATTCTGTAGTTTTTGATCTCTAAATACACATTTTAGATTATTTTGGGAAAAAGAAAAACTTGTAGATAATAAACAATTCACTTCAGGTGGAATCTGTAAAGACTGGTTTCTTCAGGCATCATTATTGCAGGGCTTTTGTGTAAGGATTTGAAATTAATGAGGTTGAGATGGAAAACGCCAGCTCCTCCTCCCTTTCTCCTTTCTGATTAGTTTATAAAGGCATGAAATACACCCCCGTATAAATTGCAATATTCTTTTATCAAAGCCACCACATCTTTCTGTAAACCACTTCCTTTGCCTGTTTGCACAGAGGTCAGTAGAGAACATTGGGATTTGCTTGTGTTAATGCAAAGGACGATTCAATCCATCGTTAGAACTGATAAGCTAGAAAATATTGAACATCAAATTGGCAGAGCTAGTTTGGATTATTGTAATGGCTTTGGCACAGTACGGCAAGGTTTTTCACATATCCTTGTGTTAATTTATTTTCTTCAGGGTTTGCTTCAGCTTTAGCTAGCATTCTGGCCAATCAGCCAATTGGAGCTGGCTGCCCTGTGACTGACTCTTGTTTGCAAAACAAGCTCCTGCTTGTACAGTTCCTAATCTCGTGAATGCTCAGTGTATAGGAGGAATTCTGTTCATTCTGTGGGAAACAGGAGTCTCATTTACAAAATAGTTCCTGCCGCTTGGCTAAGAATGTGCTTTCGTTGCTTGCCCTTGCAGATTCAGGGTAAGTGCTAAAAATTAGTTGAGCGAAACCCAGAGTGCTAATGAGAAAGGCTAGACAATTTAGGCTACATCTCGACCTTATCCATTTATCCATGCAATGTTTTTCAGCATTCTTCGTTTGCATTTGATATTTGTTCACATCGCTCCTCAAAATTAATATGAATAGGGCAACAATTTCAACAGATACTTTCTGCCTACCACACAGTTATGGGATACTATGAGTTCTTCACAGTATAAACTAATCAGTATACGAGTTGTCAAAACAGACAATCATGTAAATGTACAAAGCTATCCAGGAATGTATAGTCCCAGACTTCATACCATAGTTATAGCTATCACAGAATTCCTGCAGTTGCATGATCTCAATTTGTGATCTTCCCTTTGCAACCTTCCCCACAAAGTCAAATGGAGAAGCCAGCAGGAAGTTCGAAGTCATGGTTCTGTGAGGTTCTCACTTAATGAACCATGTGGTCTGCACTTAACTACAGCACTCAGGTCTACCTGTCATTGACATGGTTTGCCAACTTACAACAGCATCACTTAATGATGGAGTTTCCAATCCCAGTTAGCTTAATTAAGTGAAAATTAATTGTATACAACTATCTTTCAAGGAATGTATGGCTGGTCTGCACTATACTTTTTTTGAATAACCCTTGGCCTATGTTCTTCATCCAAGCATTTGCAAAAGAACAACCGGTCGAGGATCAGATAGCCTTTTAAAGTACTATTTTAAATATCTACAGGCCCCTCATATCCTGGACATAAATTGTTTCAACTTCTACCCTCAGAATGATGCTATAGGGCACTGCACACCATAATTTTTGTGTTTATATTTGTAGGTTTTTTGAGGGGGAGGGGTTCCATGTTGTACTGAGTTTTTTCAGGAACTTAAATGAGATAACTAAATCAACATAAATCAACTGTTAAATTCCATTAAATGTTATTGTGTTATTTCATTTATGAAAAAACTTGAATCTGACTGATTATATGTTCAGCAAAAAAAAAAAAAAAAAAAAGTCCATTGAGACCAATTTACTCAATTTGTTGATTAAACAAATTCTTGTATAGTAGAAACTGTAAGGTAACCAAAACGCAGACTTGGAATTGAGCACACCGTACCTAACTGGAACAAAGAAACAAATATAGATAAATGTGAGATTAAGCAAACGAGATAAAATAATTTATATTCCAACATCTGAGAAGACGTTCACATGGGTGAATTTTAACTTGGACTAAGAAAAAGAAATCCATGGGCTTTTGGTTTTGAAGGAGAACGTGTTCAGTACTTGAAGCTACTTATTTTTGTTTTCACAGGATGAATGTATCTGCTGCTCTTTCAGTGAAAACAAAAGTGAAATTGCTTGATTGAGCTCAGCTTAGCTCAAGATGCAACTGGCAATTAAATGTGCCTGAATCCTAGGGCCAATGTGACACCTCACTGCACCAGTAGATGTGGCATGCTTAGACTGCAGTATGACAAAACTAGAACTAATGAAGGTGTGGAAATGACACTGTATTGAATTTCAAACAAAATTACATAGCTAAATGTTTTGGAACAGAGCCTAATAGACCTAATGTCTATTAAATTAGCCACCAATATTTCAGCAAACCTCTTAACAAAAGAGTTAAAAGAATCTGTCTGGCTCTAGGGCAGATTAAAGGCCACGGATCAAAAAGCAATGAATACTGCTTGAATATACAATACGACCAGAACTCTCTGTAAACGCCGATACAGTGCAAGGATTTCTGCCAGAGATTTACAGATGTTGATTTCTCTGTTTTGTAAACCAGGTTGCAAAAATTAGAGTAAAATCAAACAACAAGAATAGTATGTAATTGTCACTTTTCCAATGTAAACAAAGCCCTTAATTAGTAGGGTAAGAAGCAAGGTAGTACTTTGGTGCTTTGTTTTGTTTTCTTGTCAATTACAATCATGTTGTTCTGTACAAAATGTGTAATAACCTAATGGCAAGACATCTTTTCACTACATATGCTGTGTATATTCTAGAAGGAAATTTGATTTATTTTCAGGTTCAATATAGGCCAAGGTATTTTCCTCCTGGAATGAATTGGTGACACTTAAAGATGTGAAACATTATTTATGTCCTCACTAAGGCATTAATATTCAGTTCAGTTTCTAAATGCTCTGCTCCCAATTAATGTTAATAGGAGTTGTGTGGCAGGCTTCCCACTGGCTCACCTAAGATATCTGTATGGAAGGCTGAAACTTGACTTGTTGTTACTGGGATTCTATTAATGAAAACATTAGTTGCTAATAATGCAATTCAAGAAAAGTTGATGAGAGAATATATTTTCCATGCATGGCATTTCAATCTCCCATCCGGGTCAATGAGCAAATTTGAGCTTATTTTCATTCCCCATTCTCTACAGAGGCAATTGCTTTAAGTTTCTTTTTAACAGTTAATAGCCATTGATTTATTTGGTGAAAGCTGATCTCCAGATTCGCAAGGTTCAACATAGTATACTAGCTCCTCATGTTGAGGTGCGGAAAGTTAGATCAGGCAAGGTCAGAAGGGTCCGAAAACAGACTAACTCATTAGAATTACAAGGACAAATGTCAGATGCTCTTTCCACCAAAAATTAAGGGCCTCTCGGCCCGTTGTCTATCCGTCTGTCACCTATCTATCTATCTATCTATCTATCTATCTATCTATCTATCTATCTATCTATCTATCTGTACGTCTGTCTGTCTAATTTAAAAACCATCTATCTCCCTCATAGAGCAACATTGGGTGGTGTACGATAGACATAAAATTATGCACAAATATTATAATAAAACAATTCAATCTTTCTCTCTCTCTCTCTCTCTCTCTCTCTCTCTCTCTCTCTCTCTCTCTCTCTCTCTCTCTCTCTCTCTCTCTCTCTCTCTTTCTTTCTTTCTTTCTTTCTTTCTTTCTTTCTTTCTTTCCTGCCCCTCTCCCTCAAATAGGGCCACAAGTCAGTGCAATAAAAATGTAATATATAATATTTATATAACAGTACTGGATATACTAAAGTTAAAAATTAGGAGGAGGCAAAGATGATTAGATCCTATTAAAATTAATTGAAAGGTGAAGGAAGGGTTTTCCGGAAACTAACCAGCTCCATAGCCACGTGCTTCTCTGGGCTTTCCATGTAAGGGTAAAGAGTCATATTTTCACTTCTTTTCCAGAAGGTCAGGAGGGTGGGGGCTTGTCTCACCTCCAGAGGGAGCATATTCCACAGGGCGGGGGCAACAGTAGAGAAGGCTCTCTTCCTGTACCTGACCAGCTGGAGTTCTTTAACTGATGGGGTCTCCAACATGCCTTTTCTGCCTGACTGGTTGGAACAGGTTGATTGAAAGTGAAAAAGTTCAGGAGCAATTATGTACATGAAGTCACTCCTTTTGCTCTCACTACAGTAGATGAATAACGAGTAGTTTGTATATGATTTTAGTTTCATCTGGGCAGAAAATGAAACAAGGAGGCCGGATCATTTTAAAAGGAGGTTTATTGATAGCTAGGAATTACAGCAGAAGTTTCATTGATTCAGTTGAATTAATAATTCATCTTTGGCTTAATATAGAACTGTGTATTCCACTATTAAAATTGAGATAGTACGGTACTTGCCTAAAAATAAATGTGTTGCATGAAGACGTTTTATCAACAGTAATATAAAAAAACCCAGATACGTATTTTTTTAAAAAATACTTTAATTTTGAGTTTTAGGAACTATGGTGTTCCCAAATCTTTCCCCCAATTATGTCATTCTTTCTTAGCTTATATTTGTGAATTATTCTTGTTCTTTATTTACAATTCTGATGTAATTTTGTAATGTAATTTTTCCTACATTTTATATCCTAAGATATAAAAGAAAGCAGGAGATATGCTAGGGAAAAGAAAACATAGAAAAAGTGACTATGAATATTCAAATAAGTGTTGTGGTTGTATTTGTTCCATATTTGCAGGGACAAATTACAATACCATGTTTTAGGAATAACTTTGATCTCAAAATCAAAGTTACATAACTCATAAAGGTGCTAGGTTAAAATACTCTATCCATTACAGATGAGGGTCGGACTATTCTGATGTAAAGCTTGTAAAACACTTTTCAATTTTCTATATTCAGCCTTCGCTTTGTTGTTTTCAAGAGTTTTCCTTGATTGACTTCAATAATAATTACTTTATTATTTATTAATTTATTAATTCTGCTACTAATTAAAAAGTGTATCACTTATGTATTCTGATTCTACTAGATGGTTTTCCTCACTACACAGAGCTTCTGAAAGTAATAAAAAGGCTTTCTTAATAGGATGGATCAAAAGAATTCATCCTTAGCTTTGCCTTTTCCTAAAGAAGTTTTTTTTTTTTTGGTAACAGCTATATAGCAAGCTACTATATGACACTATTTATTTTTTTTTTCAAAAAAAGAAGGCATTAATGTATAAAGTTCCCTTAATTGTTCAGGTAAAATCAGCATTCATGACCAGTGAACTATTTTACCACTGAAATGCAAAGAGCTTATGATGCTTATGAAACTCAGTGGATGGTTATAAGATTACAAGCGAAGTGCAGCATTGAGGAATTTAATGCTTCAAAAGTGGCAGTGTTAAAAAAGATGTAATGTGACACAACTCAGTGACACACAATTCGTTTGTGAAGCTTGCATTAAACCAGAACAATATCAAAAACCCTTTAGAACCTGACTGTTAAATCTAGCAAGCCCATGGGCACCTGGCAAAACCTCATCAGATACACCGCAGGAAATCCCCATTGCAGCCACCTTCCTTGCTGGCTAACTTGTTCCCACCTCTCAGTCTGCCAACTATGATGACTTTAGCCCAGTGACTTGCTAAATCACTTGTGATCGCTTTATGGAACAACTTACTGTAGGATGTTGTAATGAATTTTAAAAGGGCAGAAGTGAAAGAGACTAAAAGGGCTTTGCTGAAAAAGTTTGGCTCTGTGTTTACAAAGCCAGTGACAAAGAGATTATTTTTCCAGTGAACTACACAATGGGTGCCAGTGCATGACTAATATGGACCTGGAGCAAGCAAAAGGGCTTGTGTCAGGGGAAATGCTGCAAAAAACCAAATCTCCTTTTCTGCTCAGATGGAACAATTGCCCTTATTACATTCGCCAGGAAACAAGCCACTAGATTCTCCTTGATCTGAACAGAGCCATGCAATCTGCCGCATTAGATTTGAGATTGGGAGAACAGGAAAGGATGTCCAAAGCCATCACATTGGCCTTTAGTGAGGGAAAAGGAGCAGAATGAGTTGAGTGAATGTTAAGGAGGTCCATTCTCCCTAGAAAGTTTGGGGTTATTCCAAGATAGAAGAAGGGGGCCCAAAGTTCAGGGAACAACCACTCAGCTTAAGGGGATGCGGATTTTGTGATTACTGAGCAGCATTAAAGAGGCTGCTAAAGGTAAGAAACCAGAAGCCTTTCTAGGTTGGAATAGATTATAGGACAAACCCAAGACAAGAAATTATTTTCTTCTCTAACATAGTTTATAGACTAAAGGTGGGAGTTATTTGGCTTATAGTTGCCTGGAAGTTTATTCAGAAACAATTAACCAATTTATAGTGTTGAGTTTTATTTCAACAATTCCATGGCTCCTAGGTAAGTTAAAAAAAACCACCCCTCTTTAACCTCTATGCTCCTTATAGCATAGACACACAAACACAGACTCCTACAACTTCCTGCTCTATTGTTGTTTGCTTATTACTGAATCCAAAGTTTTGCATCCAGTCACAGATTAAATTGAATGATCCTTCAATAACAATTCCTAAAATTAAAATACTTGAAATGTTGCTCATTGTTTGTGAATTTATACAAATGAAAAGCTTCCCCCCGCCATAGTTTATGAAGAGAGAATTGTGATTCTGAGTTTCTAATTTGCTTAGATCACAATAAACTACTGTTTCTTTAACCATGGATTCTGGAAAGCAAAATGGTGGGCTTCACAATTGCTATGCCATGAAACATTGCATATTCACTGTGCTGGATATAGATAACAGGCTAAACAAGAACAAATTCAATCTTTGGCTGTAAGCTCTGTGCAACTGCTCAAAGATAAGTATTAATAAGAGGAGCTGAATAGGGATAGGATGTAGTTCTATGATGTCATACTATTTGGCCCTCAAATCATGGTTACACGTTCTAATTTCCAGCAGCCCTACAAAACTTCAGGCAGCACTTTTTCTTCTCCCCTCTTCCCTGACTTCAGAGGCTAAGATTTGAAACAATGGCACTTTATATGTAAAGTGTCTGTTGCTGTCTAAGCCACGGCTCTTTATTTCTGATGAAAGGGAATTAACAAGTACCACAGAAAGGATCATTACTCAAGTCTTTCAGACTCTAAAAACAAGTTATGGAGAAGGTTCCAACTGTAGCATAAAAAAGCTTGTTTGTATTTGAATTGGCACCACAGTACAGTGGTATCTCCATATTCATTGTTGATTGGTTCCGAGAGGCACATTGAGTACCAAAAACGTTGAGCACCAAACACATTTTTGTCATAAGGAATGATATAGTGAGTCACAAGGCAGACAACATAGACAAGTTCTAGCTTGTGCGTTGAGTACCAAACAAGCAATGAATACTGGGACAAAATTTTCATGTCAAAATGCATTAAGTACCAAAGGTAGCACTGCACAGGCATCTTTGTATACATATGTGATTGAATGTGTATGCTTGTTTCAAGTAGATATTTATTTATTGGGCCTGTAAATTATGAGCACTGAATTTGACTTGTCTTCTGATCAGTGTCTCTGATGATGATTTATCCCACTTACCAGCTGTTCCTTCCTTCTGCCTATGCATAAGAAATTCTTCAGGCTTCTAACTCTTAAAGAAGTGCAAAAAGTGCATTCCCTCTACAACTGGGAATGTAACTGTGTAAGCCCAGACCCCCTGTTCAGAATGTTCTACTCAGGCATTGCTTCTGATTAATGTCAGCAAATATTACAAAATGTAGACCAAGGCAACAGGCATAGAAGAAAATGCATTTCTTGAAACATCATCAGGTATTCTCTGTGATTAATCTGTAATGGTATATGAGAATGGCCTTGGGAGATTGGGGGGGGGGGAATTGATGCTGTTTAGGGAATAATCAGATAAAACAGGAGGGGGAACCCACAACTACAGAAACTCAGAAAGTATTCTTCCTAAACTTAACTTATCAGCCTATACACATAGATGATGGAAGATATTTACTTTCAGACTTGCAAAATTTGTCAGTGTAGCCTTACAATAAAGTAGAATTAACTCATCTAATTGTGAAAGTGCCTCTCAGTTTATCACACATGATCATTTCTCCCCAAAAAGGACTACATCATAGTATGCTTCCCTCCAACTCTGAGAAGTTTTTAGATAACTTAGAATTCTATTTTTTATAATAAGGTCTTAAATGCATGGATTCATTTTTCAAACTGGGGAAGCCATTTGCTATGTATTAAGCCAACTAAGTAAAATCTATCAAAGAGTAACTTGGATTTGTGCAGCCTAGATATCATTGCTTTGCGATAGGTGGTGGTTCCTGTTGATGATTCTCATAATTTAAAGTTCATCATTGTAGTTGATGATGTGAGACAGTCTTCAACATTCCACCCCACCCCAAAAAATCTTTCTCAGAGATCATGAGAGTTCTTGCATAGCTTTATGTCTTGCCTTGATTTGGTCCTTTTTAAATTTCCTGCTGTGGAGACAGAAATATCAATTTGTGGTTCACACTTTTGAAAGTATTTTTTTTCCTCCATGCTTCCAGAGAAGGACACTCAGTTGATAACTCTAGGCAAATTGTGGAGCCAACCTATTTTAGGAGCTGCTAGACATTACAACATAATATGGGCATAAGGTCACCTGTGTAGTACTACCATTCCCTTGAGCATTTATTAAATTGAGAGATATTGGAAGTTGTGAAAAATTAACAACACTTCGAGCTATATCCTCCTGAGACCAAGTGCTAGGTCACCAGGACAGTGGAGAGCAGGAATTAGAAATCGTGAAGGCAATTTAGTCATTTAGATTACTTCTGAACATGGATCTAACTGTTCTTCTAGGAAAGAGCTAAATCAATATCCCCCACAAATAGCTTGACTGACAGATCAATGGAGACCAGAAAAGATGAAGCAGGATGAAATAGTGATTGCCTCATGTCATGCGCTGGGAGAGCTCAATACCTCATACGTACTTCCTCTCTTGCCTCATCCTACATATTTCCTCTCTTTTCCCATCCTGCCAGTCAGGTTGTTTTTGGATATAGATTTAACACTATTACAGAAGAGTGGGAACTCCTTGCTTAGAAACAACCCAGGTGAAAGTTCATCAGTGTGGAAAACCTATGTGCTAACAATGTTTGTAGGTTTGTTTATATCCCACCTTTATTATGTTTACACATACAGTAACTCAAGGCAGTGAACATGTCCACCTTCTTTTTCCTATTTTGCCCACAACAACAACCCTGTAAGTGGGTTGGGCTGACAAAGAGTGAGTAGCCCAAGCCCAAGTTATCTAAGGTGGGACTAGAACTCACCTTCCTCCAGCCCTGTCCTAATTAATGCCCTTAAATTGCTCAGCATAAAGCCTTAGTAAGCAGTGGTGGGCTGCTGCCGGTTCAGACCAGTTCGAGCAAACCGGTAGTTCCCACCAGCAGCTGGGCCTGTCCACGCACCCTGACACTATCATGTCCTATATAATTACCAATTTTTCAATGCTGTGCGCATGCGCTCACATTTTCAGTTCCAGGCTAACCGGTTGTTACAGTATGTAATGCCCACCTCTGTTAGTAAGCCCACACCTGGAATACTGTTTCCAGTTTTGGTCACCACATTACAAAAAAGATGTTGAGACTTTGGAAAAAGTGCAAAGAAAAGCCACTAAGATAATTAAAGGCGCGGAGGCTAAAACATGAAGAACGGTTGCAGGATTTGGATTTAGCTAGTCTAGAGAAAAGAAGGACTAGGAGGGACGTGGTAGCAGTATTCCAGTATTTGAGAGGCTGCCACAAAGAGAAGGGGTCAATTTATTTTCCAAAGCACCAGAGGGCAGCCCAAGAAACAATGGATGGAAACTAATCAAGGAGAGAAGCAACTTCCTAACAGTGAGGACAATTAACCAGTGGAACAGTTTACATTCAGAAGTTGTGGGTGGTTCATCACTGCAGGTTTTTAAGAAGAGACTGGACTGTCACTTGTCTGAAATGGTATAGGGTCTGCTGCTTGAGGAGGGTGCTGGATTAAAGACCTCAAAGGTCCCTTCCAGGTCTATTCTGATTGATTAAAGCTTCAGGATAGCATCAGTCCTTTTCACTGAGGGCTTAGCAATTGGGCAAGTCCAATTTAAATTGATATAATTTCATTCAGACTCAAGTCTGTTATGAGGCAGAGCCTTCTGGGTCTTTCTGTTGCCTATATTCCTGAATGTTCACCCTATTTTGCCTGAAAATTCTTTTTGGTTGCCAAGCAACCATGGCAGTACAGTATGTAATGCAAGTGCAAAATGCCAGCCGGCTTTTTTAGCAGACATCCAGGAGATATTCCTGACACTGAAAGAAAGGTTATTTTCTCTTACTGCATATCTCAGCCAAATACTCTGCATTCATTAATCAAGAATCACATTATCTTGAATTTTTTTCCCCCTTTATGATTTAAAGAATGCCTGCCAGCCTAATGCGATTTACGAACTGCAACACAGAAAATATCCTTGCTTTCTGCAAGTAACGTGACAATTTTTTAACAATACCACAAAAGTAATTATTTAAATAGATTGTTTGAGACAGAAAACTCTAAATATGTTGAAATGACATTTTAGACGTTGGTGAGCGGACTGCAGTTTTACGTAGCTGAAATGTTAGATGGTATCTGTTTTGAGAAGAAGAATTGAGTTTCAGGTAAAAAAGAGTTACTTTTTTATTTTCCAGGTTTACAAATTCAGTAAAGCCTATACTGTTGTGTCCTTTAGCAATACAGATAACATTTCATTTGTTACAGACTGAGTTTACTGATCCCTTAGCAAGTCTTTCTCAAGAATTTTTCATTTCATTGGAGGCAGAGTCAACTCTAGATGATAGTTACATAGTCTACAATGTGATGAGGTAGTTAGCTGCTAATTCTGTGCCCAGATTGAAAAAAACAAACAAAAACAAAATAACTAACGTACAGCAAGATTTGTAATTTTATACCCCATTATTCTTCTTGTTTTCTCTTACACTTGTGTGTGTGTGTGTGTGTGTGTGTGTGTGTGTGTGTGTGTGTTTGTGTAATTTATATTGCTGCCTATTCATACATGGTGACTCAAGGCAGTTTACAGAATATAAAACCCCATATAAAAATAATAAAAATAATAAAATAAGTCCAGAGGTGGGATTAATTTACCTTCCCTACCGGTTCGCAAATGTGAGTGTGCGTGTGATGTCCGGGGCGGGTGGGCGGAGCCTCCTGCAGTCACCACTACCGTTTCCAATATTTGTTAGTATCTAGATTTAGGACTAATAAATTCGAATGAATGATGATTATAATAAAATTATAAGAGTAACTGCTCTTGATAATATGAGCTATAGTAGAAATGTCTGATATTCAGTGTTGAAGATAGTCAATATGTTCTAGCTTCAATTTTTTTTTGTATCCTGCCTTACCTAAGGTACTGTAAAAGATCTATATTTTATTTCTCAATGAAAAGGAAGTTCTTTAATGTTTGACATTCACTACCATTACAGGAAAAAAACTGAAGTGTTATAGCTGGAGATGAAGTAAATGGGGGTATTAAGCTTATTCTCTTTCCCCAGCGATTACATTTAAGCTGCTTCTCTCTGCATCTCAAGGTTTGTTTACCAGTCACATTACCAAATGTAATAAAAATCATTAAATTTTTACTGGTTTTTTTTTCCCAGTTGTCTTTCAACACTTTGTATCAGTGGAAGCCCATGCAGCAGTACAGTACAAATCAGGGTCTATTTATTGTGTTGGCTTTTGGAACAGGGATTCTTTTTCCACCATATCCAATGTCACAGTTGGGTTAAAGGGAAGACAGAATGTTCTGCAAGAGAAAAATATATAATGTGAACATATTTGCAAAAATATGTACATCTAGGATTTCAGAATACAAACTTAAGCTATTGAAATAATAATGAACCAGGATAGCATGGGATGAGAGCTGGATGACATGGTACATTTGAATATTGGAATGTGGTGAACAGACAATTTTATAACATATGTTTGGGTACAGAATCTGATTAGGTTGGATATGCCTTCGCACAGTAAGGCATAATGCTTAGCATTACGATACAAAAATATGTTTTTTCTTCAAATATGCTAGTTCTTATTTTGTGTGTGTGTATGTGTGCATGCACATCTTAATTTGACTCAGTCCTGACTCCTGTTGGCTGCCTGGACAAATCCCTGCATATTTCTTGATAATATCTTAGAAATGGTTTGCCATAGCCTGAATCCTAGGGCTAAGAGAGGGTGGCTGGCCCAAGGCTTGCCAGCTAAATGGTTACTAATGTTTTGAGACATCATGTCTTCATGGAGTTTGTGGAGAGAATTTCTCCTTCACCTTATCTACTGGATTTCGTACACTTTAGTAGTAGATGCTGCATAGAGAATGGTGCTAGCTTGATGGCTTTGCAAAACTGCTCGTATTTTTACTTTCATGGAATGGGTGCACATTCACAAAATGAATTAAGGTTACAGAGGGAAGGTGCATGCCCAAGCAAGTCATTTACTTTCTGTGCTCCTATCTAGTGGGATCAAGGTGTCAACTGTTTGATGGTCTTTGTTCCTCATCCCCAGTATTTCGAGATAAGAGCATGATTGTAGACTTGTCTGAAGCTCTTTCTGAGGCTTTAGTGGTGTGAGGTAATCCTCAAATAGCATAAAATAATCTACAGGGATCATGAGGAAGAACTACATGTCTTCAATATTTTAAATTTTAAGGGTTAAGGTGTATGAAACCTTAAAAGCTCATATCAGATTCCAAGCACAAGCAAACCCACCTGGATCTTATTTCGGCTGAACCAGCCGTGAAAGCTGGTCCTCAAACTATACTTATCTCATTAAAATACCATTTTAAAGTCATTATTTATTAGAGCAGAAATCAAAACTAGGAACTCAAGCATATAATATACATCATAAAGCTTTAATTTACACATCATCTTTAAATAATTGCCAATGCCCTTAAAGAAAAATTTCGAACTTAAAAGTGTGTTCATCTTTTTTTAAAAAAAGAAATATACTATTACACATTCATAGAGGGAGGAGAAAAGTGCCTCATAATGATCTTCAGGAAAATTAAATGCTGGGGGAGTAACCCCCTAAGCTTTCCTTGCATTTCTGACAAATAGCCTTCTCATTTGGTAAGGGCCAGCCTTTTTGCCTACCATTTATTTAAGCTTACCTCCCGTAAGTAAGTGATCTTTCTGACCAGTCATCCAGGACATAGAAATTGGAAACCATGTCATGTCATGCTTCAGTTCCAGCAAGTAGGACAGTCTGATGATCTCTTTAATGGTAGCTTTCTAATCAGGTAATGTGGAATTGGCAACCATACACACAGTCCTTGGTGCCAGAATCCGAAGTCTCATAATATTGTTCAAATTTGCATTTTGAGCACTGTAAACTTCTTTTTACGATCAAAAGAGGTTTTTGGTATTTGTATGTGTGTGTGTGTGTGTGTGTGTGTGTGTGTGTGTGTGTGTGTGAATTGTGAATTAATGGCACATCACATGCTGCAAAGTGTGAGGTAATGCATAATGAATCTCAAATTTAAATTCAGTAATCCTCAAAATAAAAGCATGATTTTTCTAGTTGTAAAATATAGGGGCTATTTTTGTCATATTTATTTTCTTACGTTTCTGGGTTTAGCTGGGTAATGCAAGTTAACGTTCCAAAAACAATTGAACAGGTTGAATTTTGGAAGAAATCCATATAAAAAATAGATATGGAATATATTAAGATTGGACTGAACCAAATACCCTTTGGTTCCCATTGTGAGATAGCTGTGGGGATCATTGGCTACAGAGGGAAAGGAATAAAATGGAGTCACTGCTTTCAATCAAAGGTGCATAGCTGTCAGCTTTAGAGCTCCACTGGAATTTGAGTTTCAGTATATTAAATGCATAAAATGATGTTTTAAACCCTAGCCTATTTTGCCCTCTGTTTTAAAAAGTTTAAAACCCCAGGAAAACAAATTGTACCCCTTAGCCAAATTTGGCAGTTCTTGGGGAAACTATAGAAACTGGAGAGCAACATGGAAGATGAAAGCTGCAGTTTTGTTCCCATAAGTAAATCTAACAAATAATTGTTATTTCTTCAGCCTAAAAGTCACATGCTTGAAAAGCATCTGAGCAAAAGAACAAAATTGTTCCTCAGCACCAAAAACGTACCATTTCTATATTTCATGATTTATTTTCATTTTTAAGTGAATGGCAGAATCTACGATGGTGAGTTTATTTTGGGAATATAATCTTAACCTTATTTCTAGAAAGTACTGTTGGTCCTGTCTCCAGTTGATAATTTTATGTATTCATTTATTTATTGATTTATTCATTTATATGCTGTCCATCTTGCCTAGAGGCAAGCCATGCAGAAAAGTTAATGATATGCCTGACATCAGTATTGTTTGCAGGTATGTGTGTGTGAGAGAGAGAATTAAAAAAAAACATTGGCATACATATAAAAGGGCTGTATCACAATACTCCAATCACTATCTTGCTCATCTCCTTGCAGGCATAGTTGCCTGAAGCAACTTGATTTTTTTTTAACCAAGTGAAAGTCAGCAAAGGTAGAAAACATTATGTTTGCCAGGTTTCAACTGAAAACCTTCAAGGGTCTTGCTGCAGTACGTTTTTGAAATGTCCTGTGTTGCTTTCTGAGCAGAGATAAGAAAGTCCCTCTGTGAGACTAATGGCTGGCTCAGGAATTCTGGGAGTTGAAGTCCACATGTTGTAAAGGAGCCATAGTTGCCCACCCCTGCTATAAACTCATGTACAACATATTGGCTTTTGACATGTTTTTGTGGGGAGCCTGTCTTGGTACAAAAATGAAAAAATACCTCTGAGTCCCCTCAGGCAATCTAGTCTTTGCTGATCATAAGTGCTTATGGATACCAGGCCTGCACAGCTTGATTCTTCCTGTAAATAATTCCATCATGGCTGGCAAGTTTCACAGTCTATTGCAGTAATCCAATCTGGAAATGACTAAGTGACCACATTCAAGGTCCAGGAATGGATGCAATTGGCTCACAAGATAAATCTCACCACATAACCAGTGCTGTCAATGCATTGATATGATATGCATCGTTTATGCCAATGCATCAGGGGTGGGTTCTACTTACCTTTACTACCGGTTCGTAATGGGGCCACGTGTGGGTACTCGCTTTGCTTGCGCCCGCGTGCGTGCTTCTGCACATGTGCAGAAGCTTCCTGATGATGTCAGGTCGGAGCCTCCCACTGGTTTTACTACCTGTTCTTGCGAACCAGTCCAAAACAGTAACACTGCAATGCATGTTACTGTACAGGCAATAGCAATTGTTTCACATAGATTCACAGATTTACATTTTTAATTTCAATTACAGTTATGGCGTCAAAACATTCATTTTAAACTGATCAGTTGGACAAAATTATATCTATTTTTTTCCTATTAAAATGTATGGAGGTGATTGATACATTCTCCCTTCTTTGGTAAATCTGATTATAGATACAGTCAAGTTTCTTCTCAGTATTAAAGTCCTTCAAATTAAAAAAAAAAATTCTGCCAAATTGGGAAAAATATTGAAAATAAAATAACCATAGCTCAATTCCAATGAAACAGTGTGTTGTAAAAGGGGCAGGTACTCTTATACATTAATTTACCTATTGATCATTTTCTTGCCATTTAAAAGAAAAGACAAGTGAATTGAACAACTGGAAGTCAATATTCATGCAATCTAATGATATTCTACTCAGATCAGTGGTGGGTTGCTACCGGTTCGCCCCGGATCGGGTGAACCAGTAGCAGTGATGGGAGGCTCCGCCCACCCACCCACCCGCCCACCCTCCCATCCGCTTCTGTGCATGCTTTTGCGCATGCCCATGAGCGAACTGGTAGCGACAGGTTTTGAAACCCGCCCCGACTCAGATGAACTAATAATAAAGCTACATTTTAGCATGGCAATAGAAACAAAGATTGGCTCATCATTTATCCAACATTTCTTTTTCCCTTCATATGTAATCCTGATGTGCATATGTATATTTATATGCCCAAGGGAAGGTATGTACATGTATGGATTGAAGTTTTCAAAACCCAGTTGCAATGTTGATAAAAAGTAACCAGTAATCTAGTCTGGAGTATTCTGAAATGAACAAAAATATACCCTGATCTTTTTCCAGAATAATGCCTTTTCTAATGCTTTGTTAGGGTTTTTTTTTTTTAAAGTACTGATGAATGTGGTGTGGTTTCATAAGGTACTTTGTACAGCAGAACCTCTGGTCACGAACGCTTCTGACCACTACCAAATCGAGTTCCGACCAAAAAAATTCACACTTCCCCTTCCACACCATCTTTTTTGTAGCCGCCAAATTTCCAAAATTAGGTTCGGGTCACGACCAAATCGAGTTGCGGCCAAAGTTATGGAACGAATTATGGTTGTGATCAGAGGTTCTACTGTATATATTTCCAGTAGACACATTCGCTTGCATTCAGTGATGGGGAAAATACTTCCTACTGAACTAAAGGAAATTCACAGGCCTGGCAACTAAGGAAAGCCATGGAAAACTAGAATGAAAGGTTTGGGAAGTAAAGGGTGGTTCCAGTGGTGGTATTCAGCTGGTTCGGACTAGTTTGGGTAAACCGGTAGTCTGCCCCGTCCCCGCCTGCCCCCCTGCCATGGCACTTTGCTGTCCTATTTAGCCACGTTTTCTAAGCTGTGTGCATGCGTGCAAGTCGCGAGTACAAGCAAAACGTTCACATTTTCAGTGCACGGCGAAGTGGTGGTAAAATTCTGTGAAGCATACTGGGTGTTTCTGAGTGGTTCCTTCTGGGATAGATCTGATTCTTATGGAATGGAATAAATGTCAGGCCCATAGAACCAAGGACACAGGGAGTTACTTCAGAGTAGTTTCTTTATTGTTGCTCACCTACAGACAGAAATATTGACGAATCAAAGAACTTATTTGCATTATATAATTCTGTGAACTGCTAGGGGGGGATTCCCCTTCATTCTTTTCCTGCATACCAAAGACTCTAAGCATCTTTAGTATGCAGAAAAGATTTCCTGCTTGCTAAAAAAAGAGCCCCTCCCTCTGATGACTCTGGCCCACATTCCACCATGCTATGCATTGAGGAACTGTAGTACAGCTAAAATATGCTGCTATTAGTGGATTCCACATTAACATTCTCAAACAATAATGTGAATATGCATACATGCAAAAGTATATTAGTAGATTAATGGATAGTAATAGAGATAGTTTCATAATTGCAAGGTTAATTTCTATTCAAATGTAATGTATGAAATAAATAGCAATGGAACCATGGCATTTAGATATCCCGCCATTTAAATTGCATTATCCTACAATTGTTTTTGAAAAGAGGCCCTACGGAAATACATTTATTTTATTTACAATTAATTAACTGAATGCAGCTAATTTTAATTATTTGTGATTTTTATTAAAGACTCCTACTGCAATCAAGACACTGTCTTTTATTCCAAGGCACTTATTCCAATGCTATTATGGATATACATTCATCCATGCATATGTAGAACTTGCAAACTATGAACTATTGAATCAAAATGCATCATTGATTTAATGAAGTTTTAAGTTTAATCAAAGCCTGAAGCACTAACTTTTTTTTACAGATGTATGAAAAAGAGAATTGTATTTTCACCATGTATTATAATACTTATATTAGCTGCAGATTATATTACATAAATATACATGCACTAAATCATTAAGCATTAAGTATAGTAATCTCTGCTTCTATCTGTCAAATACTGTTGAAGAACTGTTTTAAGAATTCTACCCCTGGTTAGTAAAATACACTTTATCTTTCTACATTGCCTAATTCATTTTCTAGGGTCTCTATGATTTTTCTCGTACTTTTTAAAAAAAAATCCTTTTATTCTCTGCCTAGATCCATGATGGCAAACCTATGGCATGCGTGCCGGAAGTGGCACACAGAAACATCTCTCCAGGCACGCCAGCCATCACCCGTTGCTCTTCCAGGTTCTGACCAGCTGGTCTTCGCGCACAGGGGAGCTCTGGAAAGCGGAAGAGTAGCTCTCTGGTGCACATGCACATGCTGGGAAGCTGAGCTTCCAGTTTCTGGTACACGCATGCACTCCGGCCAGTTGGTCTTCGCGTGTACATGCATGCCAGAAACCGGAACACCATTTTCATTTTTCATTTCATTTATTTAAATTTATATACCGCCCTTCTCCCGAAGGACTCAGGGGGGTGTACAGCCAAAGATAAAAACATAAAAATATAAAATTTAAAACAATTTAAAAGTAAATTAGACAAATTTGGCCCATATTTAATTAAAAAATCCCTTTTTGAAAAATGAATTAAAAACAATTAAAAGAGCTACGCCAGCCCGGCTTGCTGGAATAGAAAAGTTTTCAGGGCACGGCAGGTGTGTAGATCCGGGATCCTTCGTATCTCCGGGGGCAGTTCGTTCCAAAGGGCAGATGCCCCCACAGAGAAGGCTCTCCCCTGGGGGCCACCAGTCGACATTGTTTGACCGATGGCACCCTGAGGAGCCCCTCTCTGTGGGAGCGTACTGGCCGTTGGGAGGCTACCGGTGGCAGAAGGTGGTCTCGTAGGTACTCAGGTCCTAAGCCACGGAGCGCTCTAAAGATGGTAACCAATACCTTGAAGCGCATCCAGAAGACCACCGGGAGCCAGTGCAGCTCACACAATCACCCGCGCAGCTGCATTCTGGACCAGCTGGAGCCTCTGGGTGCTCTTCAAGGGGAGCCCCATGTAGAGAGCATTACAGTAGTCCAGGCAGGAGGTGACAAGAGCATGAGTGACCGTGCGCAAGGAGTCCCAATCCAGAAAGGGACACAACTGGTGAATCAGGCAGACCTGATAAAAAGAACCCCTGGCCACAGCTGTCACATGTTCTTCTAAAGACAGCCGTGTATCCAGGAGGACGCCCAAGTTGTGAGCCCTCTCCATGGGGGCCAATGACTCACCCCCAATAGTCAGTGACAGTGCCAACTGACTATATCGCTGGGAGCCACAGCCACTCGGTCTTGGAGGGGTTGAGCTTGAGCCTGTTTCTCCCCATCCAGATCCGCACAGCCTCCAGGCACTGGGACATCACATCAAGAGCATCATTGGGGTGGTCCGGGCTGGAGATGTACAGCTGAGTATCATCAGCATACTGATGGAACCTCACCCCGAAACCACAGATGATCTCACCCAATGGCTTCACATAAATGTTGAACAGAACGGGCAAGAGGACCAACCCTTGCTGCACCCACACACAAGGTGCCTCGAGGTCAACCTCTGTGCCCCTGCCAACACAAACTGCAACTGGTCAGAGAGAAAGGAGGAGAACCACCGCAACACGGTGCCCCTCACCCCTAACCCCTCCAACCGGCACAGCATGATACCATGGTTGATGGTATCAAAAGCCGTTGAGAGATCTAATAGGACCAGGACAGAGGAACAACCCCTGTTCCAAGACCTCCAGAAATCATCAACCAATGCGACCAATGCCGTTTCCGTGCTATACCCAGGCCTGAAGCCCGACTGGAACGGATCTAGATAGACCGTTTCATTCAGGTACTGAGGAAGCTGTTGCACCACCACACTCTCAACAACCTTCACCACAAAGTGAAGATTGGAGACTGGACGATAATTTGCTAAAACTGCCGGGTCCAGAGAGGGCTTCTTGAGGAGAGGCCTCACCACTGCCTCTTTCAAGGCGATGGGAAAGAAACCCTAACTCAAAGAAGCGTTAATAATCTTCTGGAGCCAGCCTCGTGTAACCTCCCGGGAAGCCAGCACCAACAAGGAGGGACATGGGTCCAATAAACATGTGGCCGCGCTAAGTCTCCCCAGAATCCTGTCCATGTCCTCGGGAATCACCGGGTCAAACTCTTCCCAGATAACTTTCTCAAGACCCGCCTCTATCACCCCCTCTATCACCCCTGAATCTACCCAGTCAGAGTCCAGGTCTTCCTGAATTTGAGCGATTTTGTCATGCAGATACTATACAAAATCCTCAGCCCTGCCCTCCAAGGGGTCCTCCCGCGCTCCCAGATGGAGCAGGGAGCGGGTCACCCTAAACAGGGCGGCTGGGCGGTTATCTGCAGATGCAATAATAGCGGAAAAATAATTAAATTTTGCTGCTTTTATCGCCACTAGGTAGGCCTTAATATGAGACCTCACCAGTGTTCGGTCAGATTCGGAAAGGCTGGCCCTTCAACCGCTCTCCAGCATCTTTTCCGGTGCTTCATCTCCCTCAGCTCCTCGGAAAACCAGGGAGCCAAGTGGGATCGGCGTCGGGTCAGAGGCCACAAAGGCACGACACAATCCAAAGCTCCAGTGGCCGCCCTATTCCAGGTGGCCACCGGGTCTTCAGCCGCATCGTGAGCCAGGGAATGGCCCAAGCTCCGTCCAGAACCTATCAGGATCCATCAGGCGCCAATTTTTCCTGGTATCTGTTCAGTACATTATATTGGTGAGCATAAGGAAATGTCTTACAGTGGTTTAAGATTCCTAAGGCAGAGAAACATGATTGGTTTAATTCCATTTTTCTCATTTTTCAACAGTGGAAGCTATATACTTGTTTATAATATGAGTTTGTGATTTGAGTTTATTGATTTGTCTTTTTTTTCCTGGTTGTTTTAAATGTATCCAAATTGCTGATAATCTTGAAGAAAGAAACAAGCTTCCTCAACTGATAGAAATACATTTCACATATGAATGCTCTGGTAATGCAAAAGTACCCTTGAGAATATCATGAATACTTAATTCTAGCTAGTGAGATTGCAGAAAAAGAAGGGGAAAAACATAATAGCACCTTGACTTCCATCACTTTTTCAATTATAAAAACTGAATGCAAGTCAGAAAAAATAATATAATATCTTAAGACTATCCCATTTCTTCTTTTTTATTTTTTTAAAATCTCTTTTGCAACACAATGACTGCCTTCAGCTTTAATGCTAAAGTATTGTTTAATATTAATATAATAAGGCTAGGTAAACTTTTCTCTCCCTCTTCTTCATTTTTGAGATAAAAATGCATCTTTTGGAACTGAGTGCAAAATGACAGTTTGAGAGCTACTGTATTTGCAGTAGACTCACAAGTATTTTGGATCCCCAATTGTTTCAATTTCTTAAAACTCTGTTGACTCTGAATCAGGATGCTAAAATACAGGTAGTTCTCGACTTACACCACACCTGAGCACCAAATTTCCTTTGCTAACCAAGACTGTTGTTAAGTTAGTTTTGCCCCATTTTATGACCTTCCTTGCCACAGTTATTAAGTGAATCATTGCAGGTGTTAAGTTAGTAATGTGATTGTAAAGTGAATCTGGCTTCCCCATTGACTTTGCTTGTCAGAAGGTTGCAAAAATTGATCATATGGCCGTGGGACACTACCGCTGTCATAAATATGAATATATGTCCAGCATCCACATTTTGATCACATGACCATGACGATGTTGCAATGTTTGTAGGTGTGAAAACCGGTCATAAGTCACTTTGTTCAGTGCCATTGCAACTTTGAACAGTCACTAAACAAATCGGTCGAGGACTATCTATAAAGGAAATAAAATATAGAGTATGTGAAAGAAAGAATGCTGGGGACAGTCCTAGTTACTGAGGCTAACTAACCAATCAACCATGGGCTTTTTCTTAATATTAAATGAGTTTTGCTTCCCTTGTCTTAATTTTTCTGACCTCTCTGGGCTGATTGATGAGTTCAGGTTAAAAAAAAAAAAGACTTTCAAAATAAGTTGTAATAGCCTCAAGTTTGTTATTTTGTATTTTAATGTTAAATAAATATGATTTTTAGGGGGAAGGAGAGAGAAATACACAGCTGTTAGTTTGTAGAGATTAGAACCCAGACAAAAAATGGAACTAAAGGAATTTTCAAATTAGAATTTTACGTACGAAGTCAAGTAGTTCTGATATTTCTTTAAAAATAATAACATACTGCACATTGCACTTTAATTTCTGCAGCTCCCACCCTTTTATAATTGCACACAGCTTATTACTTTCCTCTCTATTGAAAGAACAAAACAGTTGGGGAGTTGTTTGTTATGCCCTCTGTTTGTAGTATTGGTGGTGGATTTGGAGTAGTCTTTATTTAACTTAGCTGTAAGTAGAAGATTTTACTTTTTTTTTTTAATCCATTAAAACAAAACAAAAAAAATCACTAACCCACAAATGCTTTGCCTTATTGTCAGCTGCTTTATTTCCCTGGATTTATAATTTTCTAGCTGTCAAGTTTGTTTTCATCAGTGTAAAAGTAAATACAAAAGGTATGTTGCATTATTTTGATTTGCTTTCTTCTATTCTACTGGGGTAAAAATAATAATAAATTTCTAAAGTAACTTTGAAGGATCAGATTTCCAAGTAACGAAGAAAATGACCTCACACTACCTTAGTTTAATGTGTGTTGTTTGTATTTTAGTAGCAACAATCTATCAATGCTAGTTGAATTCTGTGGGTACACCCAGTGCAAGCTAATTGGAAACACCCACTATTTAATGAAATAAATCAGTCCTCTGAGACAGTCTGGGGAGGAAGTTTTGTATTTAATTACTAAACAATTATATTCTACTTAAAAAAAAAAAAACTTACGAAGTATCTTGAAAATGATCTAAGGTAATAACTACAACAAAGTGATCACTCATTACTAATGCAACCAAAGAGTACAGTCATATATGTTTCAAAATCATAATGAATACATCATTGTAATCATATGGGTGAACTGATTTCTGGATAATGTGGTGTGAAGCAAGGAACATATGCTGATGTTTCACTAACCTTGCTGCTGGCTTCTTCAGAGCAAATGTACAACAACCGAATTTGGCACCCGATGTCACAGCTTTTGCAGCTTATCTGTGTACAATGTAGTAGAGTGTCTATAGCTATTCACTCATTGCAATGTTCATGATAGTTGACAACTTTCCTTCCAATTTTATTACTGTATGTGGATATTGATAAATGCCCAATATTTTTAAACATTTTATCATTTTACTTTGTCCTACCTATTATTATTCTGACATTTCTTTTTGTTCCTTTGAGAACCTTAAGGCCCTCATTTCTTTCCAGGCCCATAAAGGTGTTAGCTTCTCTCTTGGTGATATTTAATTTTTGCTGATAGTGTGTGTGTGTGTGTGTGTCTGTCTGTCTGTCTGTCTGTCTGTTTGTCTACCTATCTATCTACCTATCTATCTTATCAATCATTTATCTTCTAGAGAGTAAAATTATAAAGAATTAAAGATTTGCTGGACATTCAGCAACTCAATAGTTACGTGACGCCTAATTATCTTACTTCAATTTTCACTTGTGTGTGTGTGTGTGTGTGTGTGCGTGAGTAGTGTTCATGTGTGTGCAATTTAGAAAATTCTATTTAAAAAATCCCTTTGGATGCCGGTCCCCAGGAGTCATGTAGGCATGAGAAAAAAAAAAATCCAAAATCCATTCTGAGGGACTATCTTTATTAGACCAGCCAAAGATTTATAAAATAGTTACAAACGTCTGCATTTACAAACTTTCCCACTCACTTTACTCTGCAACATAGCTACCAACTGAAACCAAAAGATAGAACCATCTTACCAAGGGATCCATACATCTACGAGAGGGTAGAAGCAGTTCTGATTTTTTACAGCTGCATCTCATATTTCCAGAATGGGGAGCTGAATGCTCATTCACTTTTCCCCTCATCCCTGCAAGCCCTAGTGCAATATTCTGCCATTTTTGTACCTGCCGGCCAATACGAATGTCTGAAGGCTCTCAGAGGTATGGCTCAGTAATGGCATTTCTCTTTTTCGCTCCCTCTGATCTTTCCCCCTTTATTGTCTTAATGAGGAAGAGTACTTGAAAACTTAAAAACTTTTGACTTATTAAAAATAAATAATTTTGGGGGTTTATTTATTTAGCGTATGTCACGTGTTAGTCAGGGATCACTGAGGTGGCTGCTTGCCTCTGTGAATGGAATTTTTTTTTTTTTGGTGGTGTTATTTTTACCCATGGGACGCCTGAATGCCGGTAGGCAATTGGGGAAGGCTCATTTCTTGTCCCTCCACAGTTTATTCCCTCACAGGAATTCAGCCGTCAACCTCAGCGGCGCACATACCCAGCATCTTAGCACGTGAGCCACCGGACCCCCATTTTTCGGGGGGGGGGGTTTAAAGTGGAATAATTTATATAGTTCCATCAAAACTACAAGTTGATCTGTTGCAGAAATATTCAAGCATAATTTTAAAATATTGCTACAGCTTAATTCCATGATTAAAAACAATGAAATAAACCTCTAACAGCTGACCTGTGAATAGTATTATTTGAAAAAACTGTACAGTGAGTGAAATCCTTTTACATAGGGCATATAATTACAGGAATTTATAATTGAAACATCAATCACACAGTTTTACTGTTTTAATTGTATGTGCTTTGTTTGTTTTCTGCCATCCCTTTAGCGATAATGATGAGAGAAAATCACAAATACACATATTTGCCAGAAAACCGTAGACCTGTCAGCTTTTATTGTTATCTGTAAATGCAACGTGCCTTCAACCTGAAAGCTAAAGATAATATTGCTAAGACTTTAACTTAGAATGCATTTCAGTGGAAAGACAGATTAGACAGCATGAACACATTAATTATTGGCAGTCAGTAGTCATCTTTTAATCCTGCCAAACATTTCCTCTGAAGCATGTAAGAATTTAGGCATTCAGCTGCTCGTGACACCTTTTAAATAACAAAATTAAACAACCCATTTATTACCAGTTTTTAAGATCCTTATGGATGATCCAGTGAGAAAGAAGGTACCGTTTATTGAACTTTTATGGTCATATCACAATAATGCAAAGTCATAATAGTTCTACTTATTTTATAAAACGATCAACACTTATTTAATAGACATTATGCTATAATTGCTAGAGAAAAAAAGACTTGTCATATTTTACCCCCTCTAGTGTCCAGAGAAAGCCCAACAAAATATACTAAAGGACCTCCTCTCTATTTGCTTTGGCATTTATTCACACAATGTGTAAACTTACTGACTCAAGTTTCATTGATTCTGTTTTAACACAGCCGTAAGGAGAAGATCTAAGGTCCAGGGTTACAAATACATAAACCAATACAGATAGTCCTCAACAATTGAGCCCAACATTTTTGCTGCCAAGTGAGACATTTGTTAAATGAGTTTTGCCCCCTTTTAAGGCTTTTCTTGCCCCAGTTGTTAAGTGAATCACTGAGGTTCATAAGTTACTACCATGGTTGTTAAGTGAATCTGGCTTCCCCGTTGATTTTGCTTAACAAAAGGTGGTCACATGACACCTTTTGGGACACCTTGGGACACAGCAATGGTCATAAGTATGAGCCAGTTACCAAGCATCTGAATTTTGATCACTTGATCATAGGTCGTGTGAAAAAGCTCATGCTCATAAATGACTTTTTTCAGTGCCACTGTAACTTTGAACAGTCACTAAGTGAACTGTTTGTAAGTCGAGGACTACCTGTATATGTATAATTAGAAACATATGAATAAGTCTCATATGAATAAGTCATAAATTAATGATTGTCTGTTGCTTTTTTTCCCCCTTCCTGAAGAAAGGCAACCAAGCTGTCCCTAAGCCCACTATGACATACTTAGTGAGAAATCTATGGAATATCAACACAGGAGTCATTATATAAAGGAATTACTGTACTACTACAAATTCCTTACAGGATTCACCTTCATAGGCATATATTTATCTATGTTGTAAATATAGATGTTTTAAATCTGGGCCAAAATTTGTTTAATTCTTTTAATAATTTTAAATTTTGTATTGGATGTTTTTTATTCTTGGCTATTCACCGCCCTGAGTCCAGCAGGAGAAGGGCAGTATAAAAATTTAATAAAATAAATAAAAAATAAAATAAATATGTAAATCTGGTAGGTTTTTTTTTCTTTTTCTTTTTTAGCCTTCAAACCAACCTTGACAAATCCTTGCAATTTCATGACAAGATTTTTAGAAGTGGTTTATCATTGTCTAGTTCCTACAGGTGAAAGAGAGTGGCTGGCCTGAGGTCACTCAGCTGGCTTCATGCCTGAGGCAGGGCTAAACTTCACAGTCTCCTGGTTTCTAGCCTGGTGTTTTAACCACCAGACCAAACTGTTCAAATCTCACCAGGCTCAAGGTTGACTCAGCCTTCCATCCTTTCAAAGATAGGTAAAATGAGGACCCAGATTGTGGGGGCAATAAGCTGACTTTGTATAAATATACAAAAGTATGAAGGCTATTGCTTAACGCATTGTAAGCAACCCTGAGTCTCCGGAGAAGGGCGGCATATAAATTAAGGCAAAATACAACAACAACAACAACAAAAAAAAACCCTGGCTCTTTGAATATATTTTTACCCTTTTCTGATAACGTTTATATTGAGTCAGTCCGTAACAATGATAACAAATTGATCTGCTTCTCTTTCTTCATCTAAGTAAAATATGTTACAGTAGTGGCCAAAATTGTGGAAACCTTTTGGGAAAAGTATACTTTCTAAAACTAGCTAATAACACCACTTAGCAGTACCATAAAATTATATATCAATGGAAAGATAATTTAATCAAGAATGTAATGCAATAACTTTTATGAAGGGTTTGCAATTAGAATAGCAGTTACAGTATAAAGAAGAAAAGTGAAACACGTAGAAAAAAATGAGATATACAAAAATTATCACCATAGAAAAAACGAGATATACAAAAATTATCACCATGTCAGTTAATACTTAATTGGGTAACCTTTAGCATGAATTACGGCCTTACGTCTTCCCATGGAGTGAATCAAGTCGTTTAGTTCTGCAGCTGTTATAATGTGAAACCAAGATGGAATGATTGCTTTTATTAACTGGGTTTTATTGCTGGGTTGCTTCTGACTAACAAGTTTCTTTAGTTGACTCCATAGATTTTCAATTGGGTTAAGGTCTGGGCAGTGGTGGGATCCTTCAGTTTTAACAACCGTTCGGTGATCGTGCGCTTTGCCTGAACTGGTTTGAACTGGTAGAATCCCACCCCTGGGTCTGGGCTATTCCCAGGCCATTCCAGCAGTGGAATATGATTATCTTGAAACTCCCAAAAAAGTGGTGTTACTAGCCATCAAACCTCAAAAATACACTTTTCCCACAAGGTTTCCACAATTTTGACCACTACTGTATATAACTGCCATGTTAGAACTCCAAAGGTATAGGCCTTTTCAGATGAATCTGTTTATCAAAGGAAGAATATTTTTTCCCTGCAGCTATGATATAGGTATACATTACAAAATTCAGGAGAATCGTGTTTAAATTATAATCCCTGGAACGTTAATAAGGTAGTCCTCAATGTATGACCACAATTGAACCCAAAATTTCTGTTGCTAAGCAAGACAGTTGCTAAGTTCATTTCGTCCCATTTTATGACTTTTCTTGCCCTGTTGTTAAGTGAATCGTGCAAAAGTAAGTAACAGGGTTGTTCAGTGAATCTGACTTCCCCATTGACTTTGCTTGTCAGAAGGTTGCAGTAGTTGATTGCATGACCCCAAGACACTGCAACCATTATAAATACATGCCAGTTACCAAACGTCTGGTTTTTGATCATATGACCATGGGGATGCTGCAAAGATCATAAGTGAGAAAAATGGTCATAGGTTACTTTTTTCAGAACCATTGCAACTTCGAATGATCACTTAACAAAAAATTGTAAGTCAATAACTATCTGTAGCTTAATTTTAATAATCTAAAAATCATGGGATTGAAATCTCTTAAATCTTTTGTGATCTCTTAAACATAAAATAAATAAAATTTACAATCTAGCCAAACAGCATTTATAGTTTTATCAAGTCTTATTGGCAGATATTTATCATAAGTCCACATTGCATCAAAGCTGCTCATGATTTTGGGGTCATGAGCAATGCTTGGCCATCAAATGCTTGGCCCTACTAAGCAGGTACTGTATATACAAAAGTCTAAAGGCTATTGCTTAACGCATTGTAAGCCGCCCTGAGTCTCCGGAGAAGGGTGGCATATAAATCGAACCAATAAATAAATAAATAAATAAATAAATAAATAAATAAATAAATAAATAAATAAATAAATAAATAAATGAATGAATGAATGAATGAATGAATGAATGAATGAATGAATGAATGACATACTAGGTAACACACTCCCCAAAGCAGCTAAAACCTGCACAAGGACACCCTTCTTTCACATTTCATAAAATCAATGGTGTGCTGGACCAGCTCATATCAGCTTTTAAGATCCAATTTTTAAATCTTCTGGAATTTGGTGAGCCAATCAAGTTGAGCTGTAACATCTGGCGATTCAGTCAGCTGTTTGGCAGTTAGGCGTGTTGAATGGAAGTGGCAATGGAGTCAGCAGAACAAGTTGTTATACGTCCAACCCTTGTTCAATATAGGAACCCAAATTAAAATAGACAACCAGCGAATTATGGCTGATCACCTCCTTGGGGAATTGATTCCATTGTTGAATTACTCCTGGGGGTATTTTGTTTGGTTTTTGTTATTAAACATTCAGTCAAATCTTGAATTATTAGCTTCTTAGTGGTCTAATCATTATTCTATCATATAAAGCTACAACTTGGTGCCAACCTTTGGAGTGATTTGAGAAGCTGCATGTAAGAATTTCTAGAGAAAGGGATGACCTTTAGGTCCCAAGTTGACTAATACTCAGCCTTCTATCTCAAATGAGACAGCAATCATACTAGATGAATACAGATCTTCCATGCATGTACATAAACTACAGATCTTTTGTGTACATGTGAGTGTATACAGACATACAATTTGGAGATTTTTCAAGGCAAAAGTTGCCTCATTTTAATTTAACTTGAGCTTTTCAAAAATTTTCTTCCATTTAAGTTACCTATTATTTAAAATTAATAGGTGATGTGCAGATAATGGAGAAAAAGTAAAGCGTTTTAGTGCCTTGCTGCTGGAATTATTTTCTTCACTACAAAATGGGGAGGGGGGAACTCTAAAGGCGAACTCAATTTTTTTCAAAAATAACTACAAATATTTTTCAAATCTTTTTTCTTAGGGAAATCTTGTTTCAATAATCTTTAAATGTATTGGTTGAAATACAGATATATCAGAAGAAGCAAGTTTATAAGAGATGAGAAACCCAGTGGTGGGTTTCAAAATTTTTTACTACTGGTTCTGTGGGTGTGGCTTGGTGGGAGTGGCATGGCTTGGTGGGTGTGGCTTGATGGGCAAGGCAGGGGAAGGATATTGTAAAATCTCCATTCCCACCCCACTCCAGGGAAGGATACTGCAAAATCCCCATTTCCTCCCAATCAGCTGGGACTTGGGAGGCAGAGAATAGATGGGGGCAGGGCCAATCAGAATTTTTACTACCAGTTCTCCGAACTACTCAAAATTTCCACTACCGGTTCTCAAGAACTGGTCAGAACCTGCTGAAACCCACCTCTGACATGAACTAACAAGATTGCATTCGTGAATATCTAAGGCAGGATTTTACTGAAGATTCTTTATGAAAATTCTCTGTTTGGAATTGCCTTCTCCTAGGTGTCTGTTTTGATCTCTCAATCTATCACCAGCCCAGGGATTTCCTAAAAGAATCCCATCCAACTTGCTAGCAATGCTGAACCCTGAAAAATTTACCAACACAGATTCGGTTAGGCAGGCCATTATAAAGGAGTTGCTGTGCACTAGCAAACAGGAGGCTTGCAGGTGCTTTCTTCCCAAATAACTGGCAAACGTTTTAAAATTCATCTTTTGCCAGCCAGGATTTTTACACAGTTGTGATGGCTGTAGTACAAATCTAATTGTCTGTTCTGACGTCAGAAATGGAATCCATATTACAGACAGAACATTTTTTCCACTTTCAGTGTATGTTGTTGCTCATTCAAAACCTACAGGTAGGCAGGAGCCCCCTAAACTCTGAATAAACGTTGGCAAGTGGATGACTGAATTGTATTCATAGTTTTCATATGCAGCAGATTGACTTCATTGAAAACCCTATCAAGAACTGTGAAAGGCAGAGAAGCTCTTCAAGTAATGCCTTTGAATTAGCATGTGCTGAATGTGACACAGCCATTCCTAACCAGCTTTAGAGATTACAGCCATTATCTCAGTTGTAGGCAGCTGCAATTTCTTTCCTAAATAAGGCAGAAATAGAGGATATCAAAATAATTGTTAGTAGTTAAGTTAAGGAGAAGGATGAAGTGGAGTGGTAATGCTTGGGAAATTGCAAGGTGTATTCAGAAAACGCATAAAGACCAATGAATCTCTAGAAAAAGCAGATGTTTTAATTGCTCACCACTGTTCACAAAACAGCTCTTTCGGTCAGGGTCAGAGTAACTGGGCCACAAGCCTAGGAACATTGCAGCGTCAGTTATAATTTCTAGTAATAACCAAGGTCTATAAAATAAGTATTACAGAAATTGTCATTTTTTTCCCCCCATTCTAAGGCATGTCATGAAGTTGGGACTTCCTTTACTTTTCTACTAAGAATTGAGAAAGATTGATAGAGATCTTTGATGCTCTCTGAGCTTGGTTGTTTTAATGCAGACATTTCATTATCCAACTAGGTAATATCTTCAGTACTAGAAGGGGATGGGGATTTCTCTCTGTTTATATACAAGTGACTTGCCCTGTCAGTGTTGGTGGGAGCGTTCTTGCTGGTTCCTTGATTAGGCTGTTTTTTACTGAGTTAGTAGTTGGCTGATTTGTCAGAGTGTCAACCTTCCTGGAATTCTCTAGTGTTTTTGGACTTACAGTAGCTTGGTCTAGGATGCTCACTGTCTCCCAGGTGAAACCACAGTGAAGGTCTGTTCATTGTTGGGCAATTAAGGAGTTTTCATTATGTCTTCTGACTGCTAGTTGGTGATCAAGGATACACTTTACCCGATCTTTGCTTGAAGACAAAGAATTTTGTGCTCTAGAGTGGAACACTGTTTTATGGATTCTTGATATGCGTATTTTATACAAAATATACTAAACAATAGTATGTCCTTCAACTTGAGCACAACTGCATGCAGTTTTCATAGAAAAGAAGTTTGTGATTGCCTTTTTCTGGGGTGATGATGGTGGTGATTAAGATGATGATGATGATTTTCCAAAATAATCCTCAGTCTTGAAATTTCCTGGTGGATCTCTCATCAAATACTAAGCAGCATTAAACTTGCTTAGTTTCTCAGCCTAGGAAACATGGCTAAATACTGTTACTTGCTGAACAATTTATATATTTACTTAAGAAATCCCTTAACAGTTTATCCCTTTATACAAATTAAAAATATTGCAATAAATACTTACTGAATATTAAATAGTGATCTTTAAATACAAAGTAGCTTGTGAATAATGTTGTTGTTGTTGTTAGTTGCAAAGTCGTGTCCGACCCATCGCGACCACATGGACAACATTCCTCCAGGCCTTCCTATCCTCTACTATCCCCCAGAGACAATTTATCATGATGTGCTCTGCATATAAGTTAAATAGGCAGGGTGACAGGATACAGTCTGCCAAACTCCTTTCTCAATTTTGAATCAATCAGTGGTTCCATGTCCAGTTCTCACTGTTGCTTCTTGACCTGTATATAGGTTTCTCAAGAGACAAATAAGATGGTCTGGTACTCTCATCTCTTTGAGAACTTGCCACAATTTGTTCACAATGAAAGGCTTTAGCATAGTCAATGAAGCAGAAGTAGATGTTTTTCTGGAACTCCTTAGCTTTCTCCATGATTCAACATATGTTGGCAATTTGATCTCTAGTTCCTCTGCCTCTTCAAAATCCTGCTTGCACTTTTGGTAGTTCTTCGTCCACATACTGCTGGAGCCTAGCTTGTAGGATTTTGAGCATAACTTTGCTAGCATGTGAAATGAGTGCAATGGTGCGGTAGTTTGAACATTCTTTGGCATTGCCTTTCTTTGGAATTGGAATGTAAACTAACCTTTTCCAATCCTGTGGCCACTGTTGAGTTTTCCAAATTTGCTGGCATATTGAGTGTAGCACTTTTACTGCATCGTCTTTTAAGATTTTGAATAGCTCAGCTGGAATACTGTCACCTCCACTAGCTTTGTTGTTGCTCAGACTTCCTAAGGCCCATTTGACTTCACATTCCAGGATGTCTGCCTTGAGGCCACCGGCCACCCCATCGTAGTTATCAGTGATGTTAAGCTCATTCTTGTATAGTTCTTCTGTGTAATTTTCCTACCTCTTCTTAATCTCTTCTGTCTCTGTTAGGTCCCTGCCATTTTGGTCCTTTATCATGCCCATCTTTGCATGAAATGTTCCTTTCATATCTCCAATTTTCTTGAAGAGATCTCTGGTCCTCCCTATTCTATTGTTTTCTTCTATTTCTTTTTATTGTTCATTTAAGAAGGCATTCTTATCTCTTCTAGCTATTCTCTGGAATTCTGCATTTAATTGGGTGTATCTTTCTCTTTCTCCCTTGCCTTTTGCTTCCCTTTTTTCCTCAGCTATTTGTAAGGTTTCCTCAGACAGCCATTTTGCTTTCTTGCATTTCTTTTTCTTTACAATATAATAAATTATACAATATAGTACAGTACAGTACAATAATATACCAATTCAAATTTGGATTGCAAGATGCATGCAAATATTTAGTAGGATTTTAAAAATCCTTTGGAAGTACTTACTATAGCTTACTTTTAGCTATTCTGAGTTGTTGGGAAGTACAGTAATTGCAATTGGCAATTTAGCAAAGATAATTTGGATGATTTAATGAGTTCATTAAGTTGTTTCTTTGGCCTTGGTGAAAACTTAATGGAGGTAACTCACATTCCAGTTAGAGATCCCTGAGGGAGGGGGAGATAATTTAGAAAATTGAAAAAGAGTGATTGAGCTTCGCAAAGACAGCTGATGAACAACTCTGCTGTAAATCATCGTAAATGATGAAGATAAATGCAAACTACTTTTAATTTTCTTCTGAGAGATAGAAGGTGTCATCTTATCCCTTCAAATCAATGTTGGATACTGTTAACTTCAGCAAGATAAGTCATTTAATCACAATGCAATAGACATATTACTCATTCAGTGTTTTTTTGTAACTTTTGAGTTGTCTAATAAGCTTCTACTGTTAATTAGTTTTTACTTAAATATACCAGTGGCTTAATTCAGTGGATTTACTAAGGGCAGCTAATTATGAGATTTAATTTGCTGTTCCGCTGCCAATCTCTTGCAAAGTTATTCTCATTAGTCAGCATATTATACCAGGATAGGTAACACTGATACTCAATGAGTCTGGAGGAAATGCTATTGTTTACATGACCCATTGGGTAGAATTGGGACGATGGTAGAGGGTGAGGGAGGACTTGGAGCACCTACACCACTCAATCTAGAATCATCAATGACTTTAAGGAATCTAGAATCATCGATGACTTTAAGGATGAGGAAGTAATTAACTGCACTTACCTTGAGAGCCAACTTTTCCTGTTACTGGTGTATCAAGGCACGTCAACATCTCACACACTTTTAGAAATGAAAAGTAGAAAATTATCTGTTAACCAGCTAGAACAAGCTTAAGATGGATGTGTACAAAAGCAACATAGACTCGAACAAGGGAGCTTCCTCTCCTCCCACTTAACTGATTGAAGAAAATCTGTTAGATTGCAAAGCCAGGGACACTGTCTACATCTACTTATTGTTGAAAATGTTTGTTTGATGCAGTTGTTTCCACTTCATTATGTATTACTATGTGCATATATTGAGGAAAGTTACTCATCATGTTTGAGGGCCTGGCTTTTGAATAATACAGGTAGTCCTTGACTTACAACTATTTGTTTAATGATTGTTAAGTTGTAGTAACCCTGAAAAAATGACTTATGACTGTTTTCATGTTTGCGACTGTTGCAACATCTCTGTAGTCACAGATCAAAATTCGGATGCCTGGCAGCTGGCATATATTTATGACGGTTGCATGCCCCAGGGTGATTGATCCCCTTTTGCGACCTTCTGACAAGCAAAGTCAGTAGGGAAGTCACATTCACTTAACAACCATGTTATTAATTTAACAACTGCAGTGATTCATTTAACAACCCTGGCAAGAAAGGTCATAAAATGGGGCAAAATTAACTTAAGTGTCTTGCTTAGCAACAGAAATTTTGGACTCAATTGTGGTCATAAGTTGAGGACTACCTATATTGCCTCTCTCCTTCCAACCATGAAAAATATAATCACCACAAACTCAAAGCCAATATAATTTGGGCCTCTTGTATTTTTAGGGAAATCTTTTGTTGTTGTTTTTTACCTCAGCAACTTCAGGACAAATAAGAGGAAGATACTGTAGAATGATTATTATTTTGTCCAATTCACCTGCAAAACAGCTGTCATTTCTCATAAAATCTATTTACCCAGAAAGCTTCATGTCACTTCTTAAGTTTGTTTATTTTCCTTATGGCATGTTTGATATATAAGAAATGCAACTATCCACTGTATTAAAACAAATAGCAGTGAGGTGTAACAAACTGCATTGGATGATATGATATGAAATTCTTCTAGATGCAAGTTCAAGTAAAAGTCTTGAGAGATGGTTAAATAATTAATCTACTGAAAATACTTGAGATGTATTTCAGCAGGTTCCGTTTCAGCAGAAATACTGCAGCAAAGTAATTGGATTTAATCAGATACATAGCCACATGCTGAAAAGTTCCAGAATAGTGGATAATGAACCCATTATCCACTCTCAAGAGTAGCTGGCTTGAAGTGGAGTATGGTAAATGTTATTGTTGATAAAAAAGCATTGGTGAAGGAGATTAATGTTTTGGCTTTTAATATTCATGCAATAGGAGGAAGGAGGAAGTGTTTCTTTCAGTAGCATTTATAGAATTTCAGTGATATAAATTAAGAACTCTTCTATCTGACTTAATTTCCCTTGCTGAATGGAAAATTCACTGACCATATATAATAACAAGAAGATGCTCTGGCATAGGAATTGATCTATTTGTATACCTGGATGCTTACCATTTGCTGCTCTGCGCTGGGTTGCATTAGAATTCTTGAAAAGGACTTCCACTTAGTAACCTGATCTTTCCTTAGGTACTAAATGTGACCGCTCATATCATTTGAATAATAAATGGAAACAAATTTGCTAGGTATAAGTTATCTGGAAATCTTCACTCCACATTAACAAAAAGATTAGAAGAGGGGACTCAATCTAATAATGTAGCCTTAATTACTGTTGCTCCAATATCATTTCATTTGATTACTTGCCTATGCTGTACATGGGGACTGTCCTTTAACATTGATCACTATCTGCAATTATTTCATAATACAATTGCAATGTTACTAAAGTAGGATGACCATGTAAGATAATTAAGACTTGTAAGTAGGTAAAAACTGGTCTGGTTCATGTTCCTGCTTTTTGGCACAGTGCAAAGTGTTGATGCTTACCATAGAAATTGTATGTGTTAGTTTCCATGTGACTTGTCAGAAGAAAGAAAATCCATGGTGCTCTTTTGAATATCCTTCAATATCCTATTTGAGAAGTGCTGAGCTGTTGACACCAGACTCATAGGATTTTCTGTACTAGTGCTTGACCTATGTATGTACCAATAAAGGAGAATATTTGTAGCTCAGGGTTGAAATGAGGGGTCTTTGGTGCTCTCTGAGCTTGGTTGTTTTCTTGCAGATGTTTCATTACCCAAAGTAGGTAATATTATCAGTGCTACCATAACACTGATGATGTTACATAGTTTGGGTAATGAAAAGTCTGCAAGAAAACAACCAAGCTCAGAGACCAGTATCTATGTTACTGTCCTTTCAGTACCAAGTATGATTGATTGTTTCTATGTGAATTGCCTGGATGTACTTATTGAAAGACAACATAGAAAAGCAGTAAATAAATTTTCTGTTCCCATATCATCAAGCCAAGTCTAATTCTGGATTCTGTAAACTCATAACCAAAATGATTATGAAGTCATAATTAATTTACCATTGAGAATTTATTCATTACTCATTTGCGTCTGCAACAATTTTTATCTATTTTATTACTTTTTATAAATAACTCAAGACAGAGAAAATACATAATATTCCTTCCTCCTCCTATTTTCTCTACAACAACACCACTATGTAAGTAACTGGCCCAAAGTCACCCAGCTGGCTTTCATGCCTCAGGCGGAACTAGAAGTCACAGTCTCCTGGTTTCTAGGCCAGCATCTTAATCTCTACCAGACTGTTGTAATAAAGATCTGAACACTAATATACAACAACCTGAATGAGAAAACTAACCTTCCCTCCCCCCCCTTGTGTAGCTATAAAGAAGAAAGAGCTGTAACCAAAAGTATTGAAAAGTAGCAGGAATTTGAATCTGCTCAATAGGTCAAGACTTGTGACCTATTTTCTGTTCCTAGGAGTACCTTGGTCTGTATTGCTACAGAGAGATAAGTTGAATAGCATTATGCAATGAGCACTGCAAGATAATTCTGAATCATAATAGCATCACTGGAATTTTGAGGTAATTAATTCAGATACTTCCCTTGCACAGCATTATATAACACATCCCGTGTTCCCCTTAGAAGTCCTACAAGTTGGTATATTTTTCCTACATGGAAAATCATAAATGCTTAGCTAATAATTATCATCAGTTTAGTTAGCAACATCTCACCCTGAGCTGCAGCTAACATAGCTTTCTTTCCTATTAGCAATGTCTTTTTCAGCTGTTGAAAGAGAATGTTGTTTGTATCTTTTCCCCTACCTTGAATCATTCAAGTCTAAATGGCAAGATAGCTTCTTCCTATTTGGTTTCGGTCCCATCCAATTTTACGCAGGAGAAAACCCGAATAACCAAAGACCTACATACATACATACATACATACATACATACATACATACATACATACATACATACATATATATATATATATATATATATATATATATATATATATATACACACATACATACATATATATATATATATGTTTTCTCATGTTTTCGCGGGTGTTTGTATGTAGGTCTTTGGTTATTCGGGTCTTCTCCCACGTAAAATTGGAAGTGTCTTGGTGATGTTTTGACGAAGTCTCATTCGTCATCTTCAGGCTGGTGTTCTCGGCTTCGTGCTTCCAGGAGCAATGTGAGATCGCAGCTGTCTCTTCCTTTTAACTGCTAGTGGGGGTGTGAGCTGATTGGGTGGGAACTTGGCTGTGTTCTGATTGGGTGGAGGTGTGTTCTGATTGGTTAGGGGCTTGGCTGTGCTCTGATTGGATGGGGGGGTTGGTTGTGCTCTGATTGGCTGGGGGTGTGTTCTGTTTGGGTGGGGGCTTGGTTGTGCTCAGCTTAGTCTGAGTTGCAGGGGGATTTGAGTTGGTGAGCTGCGTTGTTGTTGTTTGGCTTCGTGTTTGTGGCCGTGTGAGCTCTTCATGGTGGGTGTCAGTCTGCTTCATGTATGGATTGGAGGGGTTTAAAGTGGCTAATGATGCAGCTGCATTGACTTTAAAAAGACCAGAACTATCGCCAAAACTGAACACTTTAACAACAGAATAATCAGAGAAGCCATCGAGATAGAAAAACGCCCACACAGCATGAACAAACGAGACGATACCTCTCGCCTACCAGCCATTTGGAAACCTGCCCTTATTGACAAACGAGTGCCTAACACGACGAATGACACCAGACCCACACTCACGAGAGCCACACAGGATGTCACCACCACACATCCACGCAGAAAGCAGACTCAAACCCACACTGATAATGAGCCACGACCAAGGACCAGAAGCCATAATAATATAATACAATACAATACAATACAATACAATACAATACAATACAATACAATACAATACAATACAATACAATACAATACAATACAATACAATACAATACAATACAATACAATACAATACAATACAATACAATACATATAATATATTCCCACCTGTGCCATGATGAATGAAAATGTGTCTAGCGGATTTAGATAATTAATAATCACTAGCCATTCTCTATCAGATGGAGAATAAGAACAACCACAATGTACAATGGCTTAAGTTTGAAAAAGACAAAAAATAACTTAAAGTATTTGGATAAGATAAAGGGTTTGAGACAGCAATGAACTTTGTAAGCAGCCCAGTCACCTTGTGAGACGAGATGGTTGGCAAATAAATTTAATAAATAATAAATGTCCAAGCCAATAATAAATGTCCAAGTCCAAGCCTGAACATCTGACAGACTGTGTGATGGACCACTTATAATAATGAAGAAGTTGCTGAGATGAAAAGGGTCAATTTGGGCTTCTTCACACTGCTATGAGGCTTCATAGCCAGAATGAGGGCAAAAATGGACAACATTGCCTGTTTTTCACTTTCTACTCACCATGAAAGTAATCTTGGGCACATTTTCTTAGCTGTGATTTTAAAATAACATTTTGCTCTTATGCCTTAAGTTATACTCTTTTGGCTGGATCAGTTTATACCCTCAGAGTTAACTTTGGAAGTTCATTGGTTACTTTGGTAGGGAAGTAATCCTAACCCTTATTTCTTCCAAGGATTTCCTTTAATAATTGGTTCTTTGGCAGCTGGGAGTTTGAGTGATTCGAGAAATGATGACATATTGCAACAATAAACCTTTTTTGTTTTTAAGTTGAGGGTGGAAATGGCTAACTCATAGAAATAAAAATAGTACTTTATCTGTCCATATGCCTTACCTACCAGCTGAATTTCAAAGTAGCAACCTGCTATATCTTAGGCAAAGGTCACAACAACTGCACTATTTCAGAACTACTATTAATGGGAACTCTAGAACATATTAGAAGGCAACTGGCTAGCAAGAAATTTTGTTTTATTTTCAAGGTGGTGGTTGTACCTACATATATGAACATTTTGATACTTCAACCTGATATATGTAACCAGGGGTGGGCTTCAAAAATTTTAGCAAGGGGTTCTCTTCCCAGTTGCTGGGTGAGTGTGGCCATGGTGGGCATGGCCTAGTCAGCCTCCTGCACCACGGTGGGGAGGCATTTTTTGAGTCTCCGGGAGGGCGAAAATGGCCTCCCCAGGCTCCGGAGACCCTCTGAAGGCCAGAAATGGGCCTGTTTCCCGAACTTCTGGTTTTTTGCCCTCCCAAAACCCCTGCACTTACCTGCATCCAAAACGGGCTGTGTGGGGACTCCTGGGATGGGTGGGTGGGGCCAGCCAGGAGTGGGATTTGGGGGTTCTCCGAACTGTACAGAATCTTAGTTAGAGGTTCTCCCAGACCCCTGCGAACCCCCAGCAGCCCACCTTGTATGTAACTTTAAAAACTAACTTTATGTGAGTGTATAGATGCACAAACGAAAGTATAAATATTTCTAAAGCTTTGCCCTCCGCAGGAAAAAAAAGATTGGCAATTGTTTTCCAGGAACAGAAAGTTTAGAAAGCACATTAGCAGGGGCCTTGTCTAATGGAAGGATGTAAAAGCATGTTCTCTGGCCAAAAACCTTGCAGGTTATTGCCAAAGTGTCTCAATCCAGATAGGATTTTCTTAAAGTTGCTTAGAATCAAGCCAGTATGAATCAGGACAGGAACAGCTTAAGAGTACAATGTGGGTATGTCCTTTTTCTCCATCCTAGAAAAAACAATTGAATAACTTTTAGTGGAATTTTTCCTCTTACTTCTATCCTTCTGCTTTTATACTTGGATATCTGTAAATTTACCTGAATCTATCTGGCCAAGGCTGAAGAAATATCATTATATGATGATTTTATAAATCCATTAATAATATATTAAGCTTGAACAATTTACTACTATGTTAAGTGTATCCAGATTACAGCCTTGGTCAAGGTTTTTTTTAAAAAATATAATTACTGAGCATATGTATTTTTTTTTAGAAAAATCTGATCCCTGAAGTTCATAATTATCTTCTTAGAATTACTGCATTAATAAAGAAAAGGTCAGTTTTCACAATTTTTATGTTTTCTGCAATCAAGTCCTTTTTTAGTACTTGTGGATCTCAAGTAAATGGCGATATAGATACACAAAGGAGCTACAAAGATATTATTACCATCATTATGACATCAGTCAAGCATAAATTGGTAAAATAACTTGCTACTGGTCATCTTTGTTAAAAGTGCGATCCATTATATTTGGATCGCTATTTCTGCCTAAACTAAGCTATAGGATAGACCAAACATTTTAAAATAAAAAAAATTTTTTTGGATGTAAACAATTAATTAAAGAGATAGCAAAATAACGAGATACTCAGAAATAACTAACATGTTTCAATAAACAAACATTATGATATAAAGCACATATCATTAAAATAGCAGCAGAGAAGAACCAAAAAAAAAGAAAAGCAAAGCAAAGCAAAGCAAAGACCCTGGGGTTTTTTTTCTGCCAGAGTTTTCCAAATGCCAACTTTGCTTCCAGACGTCACAGAAAGAACATCTGGATTTCTTGACATCCTTTCCAGTTTCATCAGCAAAGAAAACTACGTAATATCTATCCATGAAGCATGCATGCATGCATGTACAGGGCTGAAATCCAAAATTTTTCCCTACCGGTTCTGTGGGTGTGGCTTGGTGGGCATGGCAGGGGAAGGATACTGTAAAATCTCCATTCCCACCCCACTCCAGGGGAAGGATACTGCAAAATCTCCATTCCCACCCCTCCTGGGGAAAGGATATTGCAAAATCCTCATTCCCACCCCACTCTGGGGCCAGCCAGAGGTGATATTAGCCGGTTCTCTGAACTACCCAAAATTTCCGCTACTGGTTCTCCAGAACCTGTTAGAACCTGCCGGATTTCACCCCTGTGCATGTATATATATTGAATTGACAGATTCTAAAGAAACATTTTAATTACTGAAATCAGCTATAAAGTGATCTAAATTTCAGGGATTGTTTGGGAAAAAAAAACCCCTCCCCATATTTTGCTTTCTTTTTCTTAAAATATCTTAAGTAGTTTTCTATCTGCAAGAATCTTTACATTAGTGTCAACTTTTCACATTTTTCTTTCTGATTTTTAAAGATGGGAAAAGTCTTCTAAGAATTCCCTGTGTCCTCTTCATTGTTGAAGCAGGAGCCTCCCTAGGAAGCAACTCCAATTTACACCACCAGAAGGAGATGTAGTTTTAATATATTCTTTAATTATGCCATTATTTCTGTGTATCTGTTGTTCGCAAAACATTTCCTAATTAATTTTCAAGAAGAAAAAAAGATAATATGCTTAATGATCATTCTACGATAAGGTTCTGTTGTTCTTGTTGGTTACTCTGAAGATATTTTTTTCCAAGGAAAATTTCTAATAAATGTAAAAACGTAATTATTTCCATGGAAATTCTGTTTGATTTTTAAACAAATGTGCATGCCTTTGCTGCTTTGATAAAGCAAGATGGATTAGTTATGTATTTGAAGGAGGAACACTTGAATGGTGTTGACTCTATTATAAAACAACAAGCAACCAATCTCGGTGTTGGCTGTGTAGCTCCTTGAACATCTCTTCCACAAACTTGGCCACTTCTCACACAATTTATGTTTGAACTTCAGAATTACAAGAAGAAGTAATTAACATTTGGATATTTTGTTAATGCTTCAAAACAAGCGCCTAATCAAATGCCCTCTGACTGGAAGTAGAAAGCATAATTCCGCATAGCTTTTGAAAATGCATCTGGCTCTTTAGATTTTCATAGCTATATGCTCAGTAAGGACTCTTACGTGCCAGAAGCTAGCCTACTGTACATAATTAAAGTCAGGTCTTTTTATTCTCACATTGATATCCTGGATATCAAATGATCTCAGCCAAAATTATAATAGTCATGACTGTAAAACAAGGAGAAAGGAGGTGAATTTCCCAAAGTCACTCTCATTCCAGTTCTACTGGCATTTCCCCCCCAGCAATATTACAATTTCCATTCATTATAAACCTTTATTTTCAGGGGTTGAAAATTGGACTATTTTAGTTAGGTATATAGGTTTTAGTCTTCCCACTAAATAGTGTTAAGGAACAGTTTCAAAGAAATACGGTAGATAAGAAAAATAGAATTTTGCTCCACTCAAAAATTTTAGGAAGTCAAGTTAATTATCATATCACAGCATATACATTTACATTCACATACATTTAATCAATCAATCAATCAGGACTGCCAGTCCTGATTGCCAGTCCTGACAAGTAGTACAGTCATGTGACATTGCACTTTTACAACCAGATCACTTAGCAATAGCAATCCCAGTTCCAGTTGCCAACTTAACCTGAGTAATACCTATATAGCCCCAAGGAGTCCTTATACCTTCAAAAACTGCAGTTGCTCATCACTGTCCTTGGATCAGTTTGATGTAGTGATTAAGGTGTTGGCCTAGAAACCAGGAGACTGTGAATTCTAGTCCTGCCTTAAGCATGAAAGTTGTCTGGATGACTTTGAATCAGTCAGTCTCTTTCATGGGGCTGCCACAAAGAGGAGGGGGGAGTCAAGCTATTTTCCAAAGCACCTGAAGGCCAGACAAGGAATAATGGATGGAAACTGAACAAGGAGATACTCAGCCTGGAAATAAGGAGGAATTTTCTGACAGTGAGAGCAATCAACCAATGGAACAGCTTGCCTTCAGACATTGTGGGAGCTTCATCACTGGAACCTTTCAAGAAGAGACTGGACTGCCATCTGTCAGAAATGGTGTAGGGTCTGCTTGGATGGGGGATTGGACTAGATGATCTACAAAGTCCCTTCCAATTCTGTTCATCTGTATAAATCTGTATCCCAACCCACCTCACAGAGTTATTGTTGTGTGGAAAATAGGAGGTGGAAGGAGTATTAGGTATGTTCACCACCTTGAATTACTTAAAGAATAATAACAGTGAGAATAAAAAAAATCTTAAAAAATTACCCAAGCTTGTTGGCTTTTTTTCATAGTTCAAAGTTGTTTGTTCTTTTATACCAATGATCTAACTCCATTTAGGATGTGCATGCCTGACAGCGTAATATGTTGCCATTTTAATCATGAAGAAAGTAATATTGCAATCTCTACTTGCCAAAGCTACAAAAGAAAGAATAGGGAAGGAGAGGAACACGCACGTCTTTTTAAGGTCAAAAAATGTGGCACTTCAAAAATAGGATACTTATATAAAACGTAACTATGTGTGTCAAAATGCTGCAGGGCTTTGACAAACGCATTTCATGTTTGGCAATAATGCCTTAATGAAAGGATGTACTACATATAGAAAATGAATTAGCAGAGTTAGAGCTTTTCATCTATCAAGTGGCACAAAATTACTGGTATTGTACATAGAAGCGCAGGCACCTGCTATTTGAATATATATTATGAATAAACCATCTGAATAAGGTTTTAAGCCATATACCCCAGGATTATTTTTAAACTGGTAGAAATGAAGTAATTCTCTATTCCAAAGTATTTGACATGTCTTAAAAATGAGCAGAATGATATATAAAAAGAAACTTAATGACGTGAGAGTACTTTTTTTTCATGTCTTATTTGGACGAGAGCTGTGCTAAATGTATAACCTTCTATAATGCTACTATAAAGAAGAAATGGGCAGCTTTTAAGTTATTTTAAGCAACAACTATATAAATCATTAGTTAATCCCAATATTAAATTTTGCCTGGGTGACCCAAACAGGGTTACTGGAAAACAAAAGTAATGACTGTTTGAACCTTACCATTTAATCTGTAAGAGTTAAAAAGAAATCTTTACAGAACAGGAAAAAAAATAGCCCAATATATATTGACTATCCTCAAAAGCCATAGAATATTTATGCATTGTGAGTTATCGTGTGGGCTGGAATCTTGAACAAAATCTTTGGCTGTCATTTCTTTTGTTGAAGTTCATATCTGAAATGTTTTTTTTAAAGATAAATAGATATGAATATAAAAGAGCAAAGCGGGTACCAAGAATCTGTGAATTTCATTTTTCCCAATGAAACAGAATGACTTTCCTTGAAGATAACATATAGAGGCCACCAAGAATAGTTTCTAAAGCAGTCACAAGAGCCAGGAAAAACATGTGGCTGCGTCAATGATTAGAAAAGACAAGTTTCCTATACATTTCTTGAGTCATCTGCTGACTTGCGAGGAGGAACTTACTCTTCCACAATCTTTCATATATTACAGTATAAGCGCTGTATAAACTGTCCCTTAACATGTGAAAAGCAAGAAGAAATTTAAAAAATCATGGGAACCCCTTTGTATTTTCAGATGAGAAGAGTTAAAATATTCTTCTGTTTTAATTTAACATTATCATTATGTTTATCAAAACACACAGGATGTATCATTGGATGGAGAGAGAGAAAAAAGTGAGAGGGAGAGAGAGAACCTCAAAATATAAGTACTTTCAGGGAATTTAGCGACTGAATTTTATTTATGATTAATAGAAGAGAATATTTGTAGCTCAAAGTTGAGCTGTGGGGTCCTTCGTGCTCTCTGAGTTTGGTTGTTTTTTGTCCATTTCTAGCACTGATAATTCCAAAGTGCATAGCTAAATGCCTATGGAGTTTCTCAGTCATCCAGGTCATGGTTGTCCCAAAGGTGCTTCTTTCAAGAGGCAACTGGACTTTCTGGTTTTTCTTCGAAGACGTTTCACTTCTCATCCAAGAAACTTCTTCAGCTCTGACAGCTCTGAAAAAGCACCTTTGGGATAGCACTGATAATGTTACCTAGTTGGCTAATAAAATGTCTGCAAGAAAACAACTAAGGTCAGAGAGCACCAAGGATCCCTGTGAACAATTATTGTTTTTATTGATGTTTTTATTTTTATTGATCTATTTATATTGAATTATATTTTTATCTATTTTTTATTATTGCCAGGTACTTCAAGCACTGTTAGAAAAGGCCAGGCATTATATGAATTTAGTAAATCAATAACCCTTTAGTTTTCCTAAAATTACTAATACTTACTTACTTACTTACTTACTTACTTACTTACTTACTTACTTACTTATTTATTTATTTATTTATTTATTTATTTATTTATTTATTTATTTATTTATTTATTTATTTATTTATTTATTTATTTATTTATTTATTGGTTCGATTTATATGCCGCCCTTCTCCGGAGACTCAGGGTGGCTTACAATGCATTAAGCAATAGCCTTCATACTTTTGTATATACCTGCTTAGTAGGGCTTTCTGCCCTCCCCCAAGCGGTGTTCTTTTTTATACAAAGTCAGCTTATTGCCCCCACAATCCGGGTCCTCATTTTACCTACCTTGGAAGGATGGAAGGTTGAGTCAATCTTGAGCCTGGTGAGATTTGAACTTGCAGTAATTGCAGGCAGCTGGTGTTACTTAACAGTACTTTAGTCTGCTGTGCCACCAAGGCTCTGGTGCAGCAGCTCACTACTGGAGACTCACTCCCCTTTTGGTGACTCCTGAATCCCAGTATCCTCACAACGATACTTCTAAAATGCAGGAGAAAATACTAATTTCTGAGCAGCTACATGTTGTACATATTGTCTCAAGAGCTAGGCTTGTGTTAAGAGAGGGGAAACTCTCTATCCAGGAGAATTAAAAAGAAAAACTCACAATATAGCTCTTCCTACATTAAATGATCCTGACTCAAGAAAATCCATCCAACCCCACTGAGACATTGATCCAAATCAGTCTAAAACTTCTGCTGCTCCTGAACTCAGGAGGAGAATCTAAGTCTTCCAAATTATATTTATTTAATGGTGAGAGAATGAAACAATTATCTATTTAGTATTAGGTCAGCAATTATGGCTTAGCATAATTATGAAACCATCTGCTAAAAGGAATAAGAGAAAGGGAGGCTGGGAAAATGGGAAGTGGGGCATGGATAATACATATTTACATATCACTATTTTTCAAACCTGAGCAACTTCTCAAATCATAGCAGTTTTGCTATTACAATAAGACAAAATATTGATTCTTTAAATAGGAACTGCTGGGGCATGCAGAAGTTAATTATTAGACCATTAATTACTCAACTAATTAAGTTGTTACATTAATTAATTGAACATATAGAATACTGTAGCCTTTCCTGACCTTATGTTAGCTTTAATAAGAAACCTTACATTCTAAGATGCTTAAATGTGAGGTCGAGCACCTCAAATTTATGATTCACCTGACAATTTCTCCTCCTCTTTGCTGTCCTTGGGTTGCTGTTTTTAGTTTTTAAATCCAAAGAGCCTCACTTTCAAAATAACAATTATTGTGAGACTTTGGTATGTGGTTGAGGGTGAAATGGAGAAAGTGAGATGGAGCAGGGGATGAAATACAGAATGAATGGCAACACAAATAATTTATGCATACAGAGACATCTATGAAAGATGTCAAAAAGATGACACTATGATCAAAGCCCCATTCTTTCATATATGTCTTAGGTAGTCTTTCTGGATGGATAAGTAGATGGAAGAGAGAGAGGGGGACAGAGACAGAGATTGTATTATATGCTTAGGCAGAACAGTTTTTAAAATCATTTGACAATTCAGATAAATGATCAATATTTAGGTAAAATCTGTGTTACAAGTCTGACAGATTCCTCTATTTCCTCTTCTATTGTCCAATGACATTTATACCCAAATCTTGGATTTCTTCTTAATGCTGTAGAAAAGGGCTCTGGTCAAACTATTTTCAGGCTGAATGACGATGGAGATAAGAGCTACTTGGGATGCAAAAGTGCTATGTAGCTGCTAATTTTAGGACAAGCACAATGGCAGGCTGCTCATCTCCAGAAGCAGATCAGGCTTGACAGCACTGGGATGTGCTGTATTGTGAGATCCTTGGTGTACTGTAAATACATACATACATACATACATACATACATACATACATACATACATACGCACATACATACATACATACACGCACACGCACACGCACGCACAAATAGAAACATATATACCCAGAAAATGTGCATCTTTCTCTGTCCTGGTGCCTACCTTCGGAAATCATATTCTCCCAGAGATCCATGTTGTTCCCTCCCTGATTATGTTCCAGAAATCTTGAAAAACATGGCTGTTCCTCCAGACCTTAGATTGGGGTGTTTGTGGCCCTATGTTAGTTAAGCTTCCTATCCTAGAAAATATGTTTATATATGAGTCCTCCTTTCTATCCTTTTCTGTTTTTAAGTGTAAGCCACTGAGTTGCTTTGGAGTCAGGCCGCCTCAAAAATATCATAAAAACCAGCCAACCAATAAGTTTGCATGATTTAAAGTTTATCAGACCAAAGAAGCTTGCTAGTGTTTACTATGCATGACACTAATAATTCTTAGAAAAGATAGGAAGAAATCTTGAAACAAAACTTTAACAATGAGATAGCATATAGCACATTATTCTGATCATAAAACAATTTGTCGAAATTACCTCTTGGGTATTGGCAACATAGGCACTGCTCATATATCATACCTAGCTGTGTGTTTTTGCTTCAGGTTTTGCATCATGGGTGAGTCCAGCCATTCTCTCTTGTCAACCATGACTGATAGATTAACAGATGGCTAAGCAACTTTTCTATATCTGTGGGCTGAATTTTTTAAAATACATTTTCAGCCTCTAAGAGATAGTTCCCGGGCACTTTTAAAAAAAAGTTTAGCAGCATTAGGAGAATCATTTTTAGCAAAATTATGTGAAGATTCACACCTATGATTTACCAATGGTTTATACAATAAATGTTAATTAAACAAACTGTGGTTTAATCCACTGGGTGAATCCAACCTTTATATTTCTGAAATATAGTATGTTTTTTTCTATTTATCCTTACAGCCATTTCATAACTTGCTTCACACATTACCTTTTGTTCTTTCAACTACTCACTTTTCTTCTCAATGATCTCATTATTTTATTTATATAATTAAAATATTATATTTTCTTTAATTAGTTAATAACTTTAATAAAAATAAAATAAAAAAGAGAATAAAGATGTGAGATATTCAAGATAGCTGAATGAAGTATAGCTAAAACTGGTTTATATCAGTACCACTCATAATACTTCTCAGTATTTTATCCTTACAGCCACTTCATAACTTGTTTCACACATTACTTTTTGTTCTTTCAACTACTCACTTTTCTTCTCAATGATCTCATCAACCATATCCCATGATTGCTTCTTTCCAACCCATTCATGCTTCCTTTATACTATATATTTGTTACTTTTTTCTAGCTCAGGGTTAAACTGTAGGGTCCTTGGTGCTCTCTGAGCTTGGTGGTTTTCTTGCAGACATTTTATTACCAGATCATTTAACAACTGATGATGTTGCCTGGTTTGATAATGAAACATCTGCAAGAAAACCACCAAGCTCAAGAGCACGAAGGACCTATAGGAACATGCTAACCCATGTTCCTAACATTTCTCTTGGCCTGGTTTGTGGGGGGGGATGCAAACTCTTGAAATGAATATGGACTAGTGCAGTGATAACTAACCTTTTTGCCATCACGTGCCAAAAGCGGGGGGGGGAGCACAGGGTGTGTGTGTCATGCGTGTGCCAAAACCCATAATTATATGCGCCCCACCCCTGCACATGCGCGTGTGACACCCCCCCGTGCTTCCCCCGCTTTTGGCATGTGATGGCACGATGGGCCCGGTATGCCTATTTTTTGCTCTCCCCAGGCTCCAGAGCCTCTCTAGGAGCCTGGGGAGGATGAAAATGGCCTTTCCCACCCCCCTGGAGGACCTCCGGAGGCAGGAAACAGCCTGTTTCCCTACTTCCGGTGGGACCAGAAGACCCGAAAATCAGCTGGCCAGTGTGCACATGTGTGCCAGATCTGAGGTCGCATGCCCACCGATATGGCTCCGTGTGCCACCTGTGGCACGCGTGCCATAGGTTCGCCATCACGGGACTAGTGTATCTTGCCTGGTCTTGAAAGAACTAAGTAGGTTGAACCTGGTGGGGAAGGGCAGGCTGCCTGGGCTATTTGCAAGCACCTGTGCTCCTGCCTTCTCAGCCTAGCATAGCACAGCTTAGCCATCCATGGAAATGCAATGTTGGGGAGAAGATAAGATGTCCACTTTGAAGCTCGGTAGCCATAGGTCTCACAGGGAACAAATGGTGAGCTTAGGAAATGGGGAAGGAACAGCTTTGTGAAACTAGAGTAGGAGGATTCTTTTTCCTCTCTCAGGAATGACAGGAGGCCAAACTACCTCTTGATTTTTTGGCTTTCTATCACTGAGAGGAGAAAACTCAAGAGGTCCACCCATGAACACATAACTATAAAAAGTAAAGGAAAAGCAGATACTTTCATGGAGAGAAACCAAACATGGCAACTAAGATCATAAAAGAGTAACTGAACTCTGTAGATAAGGAGTTCAGCTCTATACAGAGGGACAAGAGGGACAAGATATATTGAGTTTAAAACCAAAGACCTAAATAAGTCAGCAATAGAGAAGTAGACAGTATAAATACAGAGCAGAGAAGTATGAACACTAAAACCTCTATGGATACTGCTGCCATCATAAATATGAGCCAGTTGCCAAGCATCCAAATGTTGATCACATGACCAGGGAGATGCTTCAATGTTTGTGAGCATGAAAAATGGTCATAAGTCACTTTTTTCCACTACGGTCACTAAGCAATGGTTGTAAATTGAGGACTATCTGTACATGCTTCCTGTACCAATTCTCCATTCTGCTTCCAGTTCCATACCTATTTCCTGTAAATTGGCTGGCATTCCTCAGAACTGGATGGGATTATAACTTTTATGGAAGTTCCAACTTTTATGGAACTTCTATGGAAGTTGCCATGCTGGCTGCTGGCTGCTGGGGAAGACTTTTGTTTTCCAAAAACAAAAGGGATAAGTGGTGAACTTTGCATTTCTTTTCATTATATTTATCCTTTAAAAAGCACATTGAAAACTTTCTCTAAAGTTCATCTAGTCACATTCAGAATGATTTGTCATGAAATTAGTGGTTCTATTTTTCTGCTACAGTACCAAATGTTCTTTAGTTTAATAGTTTCATTGCAATAATCATTTACGAGAGAAGTGAAGCCAACCTTAACGTATGAGAGAACACAGAATAACTCTGATGCCTCAGTAGAAATAATTGGTATCTAACAGGACCAATGTGGAAAATTATCCTTGACTCTTCACTTCTCTGTTTCTTCTCATCTATCTCAGATGTCTTAGAAGAATAGACTTAGGGGTGGGATGGGCATTGGGAACACAATATTAGTCGATGTTTTATTCACAGTTAGTGTTGAGTGGCAAGGATACTAAAGGCATTGTAAAAATGTTTCCCCCCATTATTTTGGTCTAGAATTATTGTTTGCATCATCAGTCACAATATTGCTTGTCAAAGCTAGAAGAGCTAATCATGTGATGACAAATTGCATGGTGTAATAGTAGCAGTGGACCTGTTTCTGTTAAGCTGTAGTCTAGACTGTTGCTCTTAAGTAAGACAAAGAATGCTTTCCCATCATTATGTTGAAGTAACTATTACCAAACAGAGTAGATAGCAGAACATTGTGTGCAATATCTAAGTATTAGTGTGGGTTATATTGAATAACCTGCATAATAATTAGCTATTGACTCTTCTGTTCAAAATACCTAAACCCATTTGAGTTAGACTTAGCTGTCAAAGCTAAGTCAACCTTAGTAGTCAACCCTGATGCTTTCTTCTATTTTCCTAGAAATGTCACTATCAGTTCCAAGGAAGTCTAGGGCTGGAGGGCTTTCTTACTTAGGATCTCTTTAGCTTTCCAAATCTCTTTGGTTTTTCAATCATTTAAGAAGAAAACTTAGCAAATTCCATTTTGTTTTATTGTATATAAAAATAAATTGATTTACTTAATTATTTATATCACTCCTCCATTAGGTTTACTAATAACTCATAGTGGCAAACATGTCCAACTCATCTTCCTTCTCCTATTTTCCCCACAATAACAACCTTGTGGGGGGTGGGCTGGACTGAGAGAGAGAGAGAGAGAGAGAGAGAGACAGAGACAGAGACAGAGAGAGACTGGTCCAAAGTCATCCAGCTGGCTTTCATACCAAGGTGGAACTAGAACTCACAGTCTGACTCACAGCTTTCTAGCCTGAATCAAACTGATTCTCTTTAAAACATTGGAAAGTCATAAATATATATCAACAATTAGTGCTTTCAAAGAAATCTTAATAGCCATGATGTAGAGTACACCATGTCCAAAGGGCTGTTTTGGGTAGCATTCTGGTACAAATCTAGAAGTCCTCAGATCAGTGATAACACTAAAATACTTTTTTTTCCACTCTGGGGATGTTTTTTGGGAGGTAATCATTGCTATTAAGGAAAGTCCATCATGAAGCTTCCTGTATCATGAATCTTACAACGATTTCAGTGGATCAAGATTGACACATTATCCTGTTAGTAGATTCCCCCCCTCCCCCAATTTTGTGAGTTAGTCAAGTAAGATAAATCTTCCTTCTCCATAATATGATACAAATTAGTAGTTTCAGATCATGGTAAGAGAAAAAAATTCCTTGCTATCAACTGGAAGAAAATCTTGCTAAATTTAAATGGTAATGTCAAATTCTATCCACTGAACACAGTTATGTGAATGAGGTTCTTGAAAAACAAGAAACAAATATAATCATCTTGCAACACTGAAATCTTCCTCTAGGATACATCATTTAGCTGACTGGCACTTGAAGGTAAATGTTTGAATCATAAGAACTGTGAACAGAGTAAGGCTTCCTGAATTGCACCTCTACTTCCAATTACACATTCCATCCCTTTTGCAAAACTCATCCAGTTAATCATCCACTATCCTCCTAAATAGTGTAACATAAAGTGAAGAGTACTGAGTTAAGAAAATCTTTATGACAGTCACAGAATCCCTTCTTCTCATGGTCATTAAGGCATCTCAAATTACAGATACAAAGCCTAGAAACTAGCCTATTAAAAGGATCAATTGTCTGCATTAGCCTTACTCTACTAAAATATGTGTCTTGAGGATGACCAGCATCATATTTCTTTTTCATTTGAGCTCCTAAGTCAGTGGAAGTATATCCAAAGAGGTATATTGGATGCAGGAATCATAAACAGCCATCTGTTGCATGTACAGATATACACTGCTACTCCTTTGCCAACACAGGTGCAAGTCAGCATCCCAACTATTTGGAATGCAAGTTGGTCCAACTTAAATTATGTGTTGCTGTGCTGCAATCCAAGCCTTGCCCCATAGGAAGTAAAGTATATTGAAATAAGCTGGATGTCTGTGGAGACATGTTTAGGAACAGGCAGTTCTAAATTAGGTCTTCAGCTAAGCAGAGATCTAAGTTGATGCGTGAATATGAAAATGCCAAATTCACCTGAGAATTTAACTTGTGGGTACATTGATTCCTGCAATAGAAATAAAATAATCTTCAGGAGCAGTCATCTGATTTTTCTGTCATAGCCATATTTTTCATTGTGTAGATATTTAACAACCATATGCCTTGCTTACTAAAACAATGCGTTGGCCCCCAGTGTAATGTCATTATTTGTTAATAACTGTTCTGCCAGAAGTGTGATTATCACATTCATTAGGAAATTCACGTTCTAAAATTAGCATGTCCTGTTATAACTCCATTCAACACTTTCTAATCCTTTCCCCCTTGTCCATTGAATCAAACACCTGGAGCACAGGTAATCAAAGCCTGCTTTTCTTCAAATAGGCAACAGAAGGCACACCTAACATGTGTTTACAACTGTTTATTTATGACTTATATGTATATCTAACAGCCGATGGGCAGCTAACAATTGTGTTTAGTTGTGTTAGGAGGAAAATACTTTTCCTCCCTGGGTGGTTGATTTCCAAGCCGGGAAGGATCAGAGAGACTAGATGATTGGTGAAGAGTCAAGGAAGCATTTTATTCAGTCCAAGGTCAGCAAAGGATATTGGCTGACAGCCCTACTGAATGTCCCATTCAGCTCTTTCTATAGGCTTCTATTTCAAAGCTTGTAGCCAATTGTTAACAATACAGACACAGTGGACCATCCAATCATATTCTCTTTCTCCTGTCTACAATCTCTCAGTGTGATCAGCTCATAATGTTTTCAAGAACATGAACTAGCTGGTGCAATGCTTGGAAAACATCAGTGATTAAACAGTGTCTTTAAAGGCAACATCTGTAACTAGCCACAATATATGACTTCATTCAGGAAGTCAAAGTCCAAAATGCATTGCCTCCACTCCAGAATGTTATTTCAGTTCCAAATGGAATCAAATATTTCACAAAGAGACCACATCATTGATGATTTAAACATACCAGCGTGCCTACCATCCCTGTCATAATGTTTCCTCTACTTGTATCTATTTTATGTATACAATTCATGCTTATAATTATATAAATTACCTAATACATTCTTGACAAATAAATAAATAAATATAAATAAGCCATTGGTCTTTTTTGTACTCTTCTTGGGTGTCGCTCACTGGTTCTTTCTTTACATGTTGCTATTGCTTACCATACCTCTTTAGAATCTTTAAAAGAGCCTCGGTGGCGCAGTGGTTAGAGTGCAGTACTGCAGGGTACTTCTACTGACTGCCGACTGACTGCTATTTGGCAGTTCAAATCCCACTAGTCTCAAGGCTGACTCAGCCTTCCATCCTTCCAAGGTGGGTAAAATGAGGACCCAAATTGTCGGGGGCAATATGCTGACTCTGTAAACCGCTTAGAGAGGGCTGTAAAGCACTGTAAAGCAGTATATAAGCCTAGGTGTTACGCCAGCCTTTTAGGCTATTCTAAACATTTTTATTAGTCAGTAAAGAAAATATTTCTGCATACATTGTTTTTACCGTTGCTATTTTATCTAATAAAATATAAGGGCTTTGTGGATGTCAGTTGATGGAGAGACAAGAGAGAGAAAAGGTAGATTAAATATTGGGAGAAAAAAAGATTTTTCAAAAATTGAAGGGAGAGATATTTCTCTTTGGGAAAAAAAAATCTAATTAAACCGAGCAGATACGGAAGGAATGGTACGGTGGTGTTACATTTACTTGATTTGTTCGTCACACTGCTATCAATGAACGTTGCTTAAGAAAGCTAACAATAGTAGCAATAAAATAGTCATTTTTAGAAATTCACAATTGAAAACATCATGAAAGCAACAGCACCCATCTAATTTAACTGCAGACCAATTTACATATCAAAGCTCTGTCTGAATGAAAAAAAAAGTTGCCTTTTCGTAGAAATCAAGAGCACCATGAGCATCATCAATTAACTTCAGCACCCATAAAACATAATAAGAAAAACCAAGTACAATGTAAAATCTATAAATAACATTTTCATTTCAAACGTAACAAAATTAAGAGAACAAACTACAAGGTGACATTGGCGTAATGTAGAAGTACTGTAAGTCTTTTAGTCTTTTAAAAGAAATCAGGAAAGATTTGTTTGAACCATTGTTGACGTGATCTCTTTGTGAAATATTTGATTCCACTTGGCACTGAAACAACATTTTGGAGTGGAAGCAATGCATTTTTTGACTCTGACTTTCTGAATGATCAAAGTCTAATTTCCCATTACTATAACAGTGGCCTGTCCAGAAGTCCTTTTATCTCAGCCAATTGCCATACTAACATCCTGTGCATATCATATTGGAGAGGTTTTTTATTTTTAATCCATGTATGTATCTGCGTATAAACTCATCTGTGGCTAAGCTGACCTGTCAAATTGTCATGTTTTAATTTTCATAATTGGTTTATCCACATTTTTTCATGCATTTGGTTAAAAATTCAAGGGTCTGTTTATCCAAAATGCAGCACATATAGGTACTTTAAATAATGTTATTGTATAATCTTGCAGATAAGCCCTGCTGCCGATAAACCAAACTCAATTTTGGGATGTAGTTTTGCACCTAAAATTCTTGGCTTATCTTCAAATGTATACAGGTAGTCTTTGACTTACAAGCACAATTGAGCTTCAAATTTATGTTGCTAAGTGAGACTTTTGAGTCTTGCCCCATTTTTCTTGCCACTAACTTAACATCATTGCAGTTGTTCAGTTAGTAACAACTGCAGTTAGTTGTTAAGTGACTCTGTCTTCCCCATTGCCTTTGCTTGTTAGAAGGTGATCACGTGACTCTGAGACGCTGCATCCAGCATAAATATGAACCAGTGGCTAAGCATCAGAATTGTGAACAGGTGAACATGGGGATGCTGCAACTGTCATAAGTCATTTTTTTCAGGGCCGTTGTAACTTTGAATGGTCACTAAATGAACTATTGTAAATTGAAGATTACCTGTACAATATAAATGCCTAATCCAAGATGGTTTCTGCCTTTACCTTTACTGGATCTGGCACACTGATTTCATTAATGACTTTGTTGTCTAGTTATCATGGTAGTTTGAAAGAGGAGAATTTACTTTTCTTAACTGGCTTTTTAAATTTCCTCATGGAATGAATCGCTTATACCAGAGGTGCGTTTCAGCAGATTCTGACCAGTTCTGGAGAAACCGGTAGCGGAAATTTTGAGTAGTTCAGAGAACCGGTAAATACCACCTCTGACTGGCCCCGCCCCAATCTATTCTCTGCCTTCCGAGTCCCATCTGATCGAGAGAAAATGGGGATTTTGCAGTAACCTTCCCCTGGAGTGGGGAGGGAATGGAGATTTTACAGTATTCTTCTTCTGGAGTGGGATGGGAATGGAGATTATACAGTATCCTTCCCCTGCCACGCCCACCAAGCCATTCCCACCAAGCCACACCCACAGAACCGGTGGTAAAAAATTTTGAAACCCACCACTGACTTATACTGTACCGCATGCGAATCATGTTATTATAATTTTTAAAAATAGTTTGCATTGTGTAACAACAACTGATTTTTTAAATAACTTTCTCAGAAATTTCCCTCTCAGTGCCCAAAATAGGCAGGTGTTTACACTGCAGATTCCTAAGAATTTAGAGAACAGTTCCATAAATTGAATTCCATTTCAAATGTGCACTAAGAAACAAAAATGAAATGAAAATCTTGGAATTTTCAGAGGCAGATCTGAGAGCCAGAATTGCTAGACTTTATATCCTACAAAGCTATTCTGGGATTTGGTGCAAATAAAATACACAAGGGAGAGAATTGGCTGTTGCCATAGATAAGAAAGAGGGTGTAGCAGCAACATTGGTAAAATTACAGTGGATTGTTTCAATGAAATCTTAAGACACATAGTTGCATCTAAGCAGTTTCATTTATTGTTCCTCACCTGTGGCCAGATATCTTGCCAAACTAAAGCAACTGCTTGCATCTTTAAAGATATATTTGAGAATTGCTAGGGAGGAGCAATTTTAACTCTCTTCTGTCCAAACTATCTAATTTTCACTATTTCTTGGTCCTCTGAAATGCAGCCCCTCCCTCCTGGGAATCCAGACTACGTTCCACCACATAACTGCTCTGACCTAGGCTCCCTTAAAAAGCAGGAAGCAGGAATTGGTCCCGGCAAAACCTCTTTTCTTTACATGACTGTGAATTACTTTCATTCAGCAAGGTTTGTCCAAACAGTTTTTCAAAGGAATATTTCTCAACATACCTTATCTTACTTGGCAAGCTGCCACATAACTTGTTTCCAAACGCAGAGGAAGACAAAATTTGGCACAGAGTCTCTTAGAGTCACAAACAGAACTTTTCACTCTTGAAACTACCAAACAAACAAATTGTTTTCTGCGAAATTCCTCTCCCCGTTCACTCCTCTTTTGTTTCCTATGGGAGAGGCCAATAATTTCCAAGGTGTGGGTTTACTCACAAGTCGACCCTGCTTTCTGAGCTGTTCTTGTCTTCTGGCAGCTCTGCACATGCACACACTGGGAACGGGCTCCAACTGTTCCTCTGCTTCACTGCTGTCTATCTCCCTCTCTGCCTCTGACACAGAGCCCTCATCCGAGTTTCCCCCAGCCCCCAGGACCTGCCCATGTTCCTCCCCAACCTCCTCATTGTTTGACTCTGCTGCCAGCTCCTCTGGCCGCTGGTGGGCCACAACGATAACAACAACTCTGAACACAATTCCATATACAGAATATCAGCAAATATCGCCAAAATAATTGTAAAAAAAAGCTCATCTCTCAAATGTTTAAAGTATATTTTAAAGACTTTGCTTATTTTTGGAGTTAGCTGTACAGTGGAAGTTTTATTTATTATTTAGGAATCTAGAATAAGTTTGACTAAATTATGATTTTAGTTTCATTGCAAATATATGTAATATGTCTCTGTAATATATGTACTCAAAATGTGCATATATATATATATATATATATATATATATATATATATATATATATATCCATATTAGTATATAATATATAGTGTATATATTAGTGTATATGTATATGCATATGTATATGCAAGTCTTGGCGTATTCGGATCTTTTCCCGTGTAAGATTGAGAGTATCTTGGCGATGTTGCGATGAGGTCCCACTTGTCATCTTCAGGCTGGTGTCTTCGGCTTCATGCTCATGCGAGCAAAGCGTGATCAGAGATGCCATCTCTCTATAAATACTGGTGGGGAGATGGGGAGTGCTGGTTTTGTTGTTGTAAGCGGGTTGTAAGCGGGTTGGTTGGCTGTGTTGTTACATCTTGATTAGTTGATGGAGTTGATGTTTGCAGATTAGTCGGCTGTTTCGTAACATCCTGTGTGGGTGAGGTCCTAGCTGTGTGCCCATTAGTCTTTTGTGTTATAACGGCCTGGGTAATGGGTTGTATGGTAGCATCCTGAGCTCTAGTGTTATGACTAGTGTTGTGAGTCCTGTGATGTATTGTCTTGAGCAGTATATATATACTATACTATAACATATATATGTACGAGTGTGTGTGTGTGTGTGTGTGTATGCTTTCGTAGACCTGAATACGCCAAGACTTGCATATATATATATATATATATATATATATATATATATATATATATTCATAATTTCCTTTGTATTGTTCACTTCAATTCTCCCCTTTATTCACAGTTTATATTAGCATTTTAAATGTGCTCACCTTATCTGTAGTTAACTCACCTTATGAATAAATGACTTATCAATTATACAGAGAATGCCCACTGTGCATCACAGGATATAAAGAAGAGAATCTGTATAATTTCTAGTCCAATGTGTTCCTTTTTATAAATACAGGCTTTTCCAAACAGTGTCAGAACAGAGGCTGTTGTTTGGATTAGACAGTAGTTTACATCCCTTATTGGATACTCTGAAAATTGCTTCTCCTCTGTGATAGGTTCCTTTTTGTTGAAATTAATGCCAGCCTTATACTGCAGTATTGTTTACATTGTACATTTGACACCACCTTCCACAACAGTCTCTGCCTATTTCCTGAGTAGAAAGTTGCAATCTTTTCTCAAGTCATTTAAACTCGTAGTAACAAGGGCAAATTTTACATCTCTTCAGTGATGGCTGGGTAATGCTTAGGAAAACAGTGGTTACAAATGGAGTCGTGAGCTCTGTCACTGGATGTTGTGACTAAGTAGGTTAAGTCTGAGGTGATGTGGAAAGAGTCCCTATGGCAAGTTGCCAGATGTAAGTCATTCCCAAAACAGAATCAGGCATCATCATGAACCATTAAAAATGACCTCCAGTTGGCAGCCATTTTCATGCACAGCAGGCTTCAGTCGGTCATGGGAAAATAGTATAATATCCATTTATTTAATTAAACCACTGCTGACAATTTGAACCTTTTAATATACATTTTTGTTCCGATCAACTAACAGTCCATTCCTTCAAATACTTGAATTATTTTATGTGTAATATTCAAGTTGTTCTAGTCATAAACCCATTTGTGTAATCTCTCTGCAAAAAGAACAATTTATTTCATTGGCATTAGGGCTGGGCAATAAATATATATGTCAATTAATTTTAATCATTTAATCTATACATCAAATAAAAATCACAGCACCTTCCAATTTCATAGTCAAAGTGTTTAACTGAAAATAAACCAAATATATTGGAGATTAATGTGTCTTTTTCACAATGACATATTTTTATTGACATTTCAATACTTTTTAGCATAAGTATTGACATTAAGTAGTTCATTTGAAAATTGTGTTTTGTCAGTGTGTTGTCTCATTTACAAAATATACAATTCGTGTTACAGTTTGTCCTTACTTTTTTCCACATTATTATTATTATTATTTTTGTCTCTTCTCCCTCCCAACAGATCTTTGTGGCTCCTTGAGCTACAGAGTGCAACATTGCAGAGTTGTGATACTAATAGTGAAACTTTGTTATGGAATAGTGTTTAAGGAAGGAATCAAGGAAAACAGCACTGAGCATTTTTCTACGGGAATTATGACATTGACAAGAAGATGTTGAAATTGTTGAGAAAGATTAATAATGGTTTTGCTGATAAACACAAGGAATTTATGGAGGGGAAGCAAGAGGGAGGTTTCTATTTTTACAAAGATTGAACATGACATGACTTATTTTCTTGAAAAGGACTTGCATTGAATGCACAGAGCTGAAGTAATGATGGTTTGCACTCATGCATGTTCACAGATAGAAACTTTGTTTTAAAAAGCAAGTTTGGTGCAAACTGGAGACTGAAAATACTTAAGCATCATCTTTGACAAATCAGCCAGAGACTCTTCTTCGGCATTTTGTTTTTCCACAGTGGCCAATCTTGGGTGCTCATGAACAAATTACATTGTATCCTACTCCCATTGTTGCTCCTCTCCAACAATATTTGGAGATGGGTAGTCCTTAACCTGAACATAACAAAAATCTTCAAAAACCGTAGCCCTTGACTGATCTGATCTTCCTGAAAGGATCCAGTCCTCTTAGTGCCCATCCCCATGTTTCCTGCTAATGAATACTACAGATTTAACTATGTGCTTTGTTAAGAAGTGTTCATTTAATTTCACAACTATTTGCATCCTTGGGCATTCCCTTTCCGGTTGTCTTTTTTCCAGGATAAGGAGTTCAGTATTTTTTTTTTAAAGGTGTTTTTTTCATGATAGGTGACATGGTCAAACCAGTGATCATTTTAGTTGTTCCTTCTTCACTTTATGTCCCAGATCTGTCCATAACATTTTAGATGTGTAAATGCCATAAACTGTCGTGTTTCCCCGAAAATAAGTCATCGCCTGATAAATAAACCCAGTCAGACTTTTGAGTGCATGCGCTAAAATAAGCCTCCCCCGCAAAAATAAGCCCTCCCTGAAAATATTTAAACGTAGAGCTGGAAATTGGGTTAGATGGCAAGAGGAGCCCCATCTTGCTTCATGCACCCCAAAATAATAAGACTTCCCCGAAAATAAGACCAAGTGCTTATTTTGGGATTCAAAAAATATAAGACAGGGTCTTATTTTTGGGGAAACACGATAGTATAAAGAAATTATTAGTGTTAGCCCTTTTATTTTAAATATTTTTCTTACAATCTATAGGGTGGGATTTTTCTTTAATCCAAGACATGTTTCCTGGTTGGTAATAAGCAGTATGAAATGGTATCATAAGAGATTATACGTTTATCTTTATCTCTGTTAGTGGAGTATGTTTCAGAAGTCGTATTGTGAGATATTATTGCCTCTATTGACTTATATGTAATTGTATACATTTATTGAAAAAGTGAAGATCTCAGTAAAGGACTTTATATTTTGCTTGCAAATAGTATCATTCTTAACAATTTGTAGAAATCAGTATTACTTTTAAATTTAAGGGGAGGTTGAAATATTGTGCCTTATTTATTTATAAAAATGCAAACAAAGAAGGAAGCATTCTATATTTAACGGCTGCATTATTGGCATACAAGAACTAAACATATAATTTGAAAGTCATGAGATTAGAAAAACAAAAGTAGCTTGCAAATGATAGTGGAGCCTTTAGCAAGATGACAATGTTTCATGTTTACATCTTAGCAATGGCACATTTACTTATGATTTTAGTAATATACATAGCGTGACATAATATTCCTAGAAATGAGGTCTTGAGCAAATTTGACAGTTTAGATTGCCGCTTTTCATGAGCAGATGAGTCAAGTGCTCTCTCCCTAATTTACATAATTAAGCATTCACTTCTCAACACCTGTGGTCCCTTAAAGGCTTGGAATAAATATTTATTTCCTGTTATATTTCAAATGAATGATTTATGTTAAAAGCATTCCTTATCTGCTCTGCGTCACCGATCTCAGGGCAGAATCCAATGAATAAACCAATTATTCATTTCCAACAAATCAAAGGAACTAAGGCAAGTCCAAGAGAGATGGAAGGCTAACTTGTGTTCCAGCAGATTCCTGTGGGTGTCATAACTTCTCTACTTTATTTTGTGACCTTTACCTAACATTTCTCCCCAGTGAAAGAAGGCCTTTAATCATCACAATTACCCTTTTATTGCTATCATGTAACTGCAGGCAAAGCGATATGCCTGACAATGGCACTTGCTCGCTAATCTTCCTTTTATCCTTGCTGATGGGCGCAGGCTTTGCGCATGTTATTCTCAACAGGTTGCAATTGAAGTCCCCAAGAGTCTGGCTGATGGAATTGAAGAAGGACAGAGTTTGCTTTTGTTATGGCCTGAAGACAGAGCAAAGTAAAACAATTGAGTTTGGTAGATTTCTCTCTCCCCCGCACCCCGTTTTCTTTTTTAGAAAGAAGGATACATAAAATAAGTATAGAAGTACAGAGAGAGAAAAAAGGCACAATTATAATTGTAACTAGAAAATAATATTACTAGGTGAAGTCTGAAATACAGCATTTTAGATTTTGAAAATTTATGACCACTTTTATATAAACGTACAGTATTATGATTATTTGAATTTTTTTCACCTCTAATAGATGTAAGTATTTTATGAGCAATACTGATTGGCATAGTTCCTTTACAGCGATCCATCTGGTAGCACTTCAGCTGCTTTCGGATCCACCTACGGACACAGGCATCTGAATCAAGTCTTAATGATTTCATGCACTTCATGATGTCACTCTGCAAATGACACCAATTACATCACTCAGGTCTTTTGCATGACAAAAAAAAAAAGAGCAGATTCAACATCCTTACTCCCCAGGAACCACAATTAAATCTACAGATTCTGAAGTTTTTTCCAACGTGTCTAAATTCCCTTTATTGTTATACAAGCTTTTTAAAAAAAACTTTTTGAACTGCTGAGAATAGTATTACTTAAGGACCAATTTTTAAAATAAGAAAATAAAAAATAATAATATTGACACTCCCATTTTCTACGTAAGAGAGAGCTGGTGTTGATCATGATACCCCTGTCATAATTTATAATAAGGTGGAGGATTGACCCTTGTCAATGTCATTTCTCAGTTCAAATAGGAAAAAAAAAACAGTAACTCAGGGATGAACTGTGGAGTCCTTGGTGCTCTCTGAGCTTGGTGCAGTGCATTGATAATATTACCTAGGTGGGTAATGAAACGCCTGCAAGAAAACAATCAAGCACCAAGGGTCTCACATTTCTCTGTTGTTGCCATCAGAATTAAAAGCCTGGATTCCCAGGGAAAGCCATGGAGGTCATTTGGTTTGGCTCTTCAGCTACCCTGTGAAGATTTGATTCTTCAGAAAGTCCCTCAGCCATGACTGATGCAGTATGTAGTGCCTGCCATGAATATGGATGCACAATACACCTGGATCTATTATCATAATTGCTGCATTCATGAGGCAAACTAGATCGGTTTTTACTCCTTCACTCATCAATCAATCAGCACACCAATAGCACGGCTTCTTTTAAAACTCCTGTTATTTTGCACATAAAAAACATCAGTGCAAAATAATTATTTTCAAATTGGTTAAATCCCACTGTATCCCATATTGCATCATTTCATTGATACCGCAAAGGTGGAAGAAAATCATCTACACTCTCTGACCTCATGTAATTTTGCATGATTTGTTGCCATTGATGACAGCTTGTCAGTGCAACCAAGGGACTGCTTGGAGACCCTTTTAAAATCCCTTGCAGATGCTTTTTATCTTCTGAATTATATTTTCTATCCATTATACTTAACATATAACACTTTAGCAGATATTTTGCATCATCATCATCTATCAATCACCAAATAAATTCAGGTTTTAGTAGAAGAGAGATAAATCATATTGCTCTTTTATTCTTTACCATGCTTAACAACAAAGCCTTTAGTGTTCAGGATTCTTTAGTACAAATGTCAGGATAGGTATTTAATCTATCATGTAATTTGCAAACTTTAAGTAAAGCTGCTCCAAATCTCTCTTCTATATTTGAATTTTCTTTAAGTAGTAGCATCTTTCATCAACATCTTTTGAAGTAGGGAAAATCCTTTGCAGTCGCTTTAAAAAAAGACAGAGACAGCTCATAATCTATTTAGTTAGCCAGAAATGCCACAGTACTTTTCATTAATCTCTGTCTTATTAAGAATGTGTCTAGGTTAGTAACAAATTGAAAGACTGGTGCTGTAAAGTGGAAGAATGCAATGAAGACTAATGGAGAGCTGTGCATTAATGGGGCGGGATTCTGATGTATTTTAATTAATGAAAGCAGTGGGGGTTTTCCCCCCAGAATTTTATCTGCAAATATTGATTTAAAATTTGTAAACTTCAGATGCAATGGTTTATGTAGCAGAGGAATTATTATTTTCAATTAGTTATGAACATAACTTTTTCAGGGGTTGGGATTCTCTAACCATTAGGCATGCCATGATTTGCATGAAACTTTTGGACCATTGGAATCTGAAGAACTAAAGTTGAAAAGTCCCAGGCTTAAAAAGCTTTTGTACTTTTTATTTTATACATTGTATTCACTTAAATAAAAAGTTAGGCATTATCCACTCAATAACTGATCTTTAAAGTAGGACAGCCCTATTCATATATTTTTACAGTCATTGAGAATTTGATCGTTGAAGTACCTCGTTAATTTATCTGAAAGTCAAGGCAATAAAAACAGTTGGTAGCTTCATATTGCAATGAATAAGGACGCACATTTAGTTTCACAGGAACTAAGATCAATGGCCATCCAGACACAAAGATAGCCAGGGAAGTGATTGAAGCCTGGGAAACGGTCCCTTGTCAATTAACAGGAGTGCTGAATTACTACCAGCCTATCAAATACTTAGGAGTCGAGGGCTTGGCAGCACAAGGAAACAATAGCCAATCGCTAGCCATCAACATTCCAATCAGCTAGTAGGAAGGCACCATATAAACAGGATTTACAGAACAACCTGAAGTACATATTCCAGTGGAGAAATTCCCTGAAGATAGCAATAGCACTTAGACTTATATACCGCTTCACAGTGCTTTATAGCCCTCTCTAAGCGGTTTATATAATATAGCATATTGCCCCCAACAATCTGGCTCCTCATTTTACCCATCTTGTAAGGATGGAAGGCAGAGTCAACCTTGAATTTGGTGAGATTCGATCTGTGAAACTGCTGGCAGCAGCTGATCAGCAGAAGTAGCCTGCAGTACTGCACTGCAACCACTGCGCCACTGCCACTCCAACATGAGTCCAAAATCTCGGAAGAATAAATCTCTGGTCCCAGTGACCAACCTAAATTTGGTTTCAGGTTTTGCTTTCTCGTAATATAGTAGTGATGGATCATCTCCATCTGGAAATCAAAATTGAAATTGGATGTATGAAATGAAGCAAATTGAGACACAGTCTGACATCAGCACTTTTGGATAACTCAGTGCTACCGAACCCTGGATCAATTACCCCCAAATTTGGTTTTTCTTTGGGTAATGACACACAAACCCATTATCAGAGGCAGGGGCATTTAAACTGACTTGAGTATTTCATCTGCATTGGTAAAAAGGACATTTTGACAAGCAATTTTGGGTAATGAAAGAAAAGATTTGGGATAAACAAGCATTCATTAGTGACCCTTATAGTAGCACTGGAAAAAAAAAAAGACCGATGACCATTTTTCACGCTTATGACCATTGCAGCATCCCCATGGTCACATGATCAAAATTTAGGCACTTGGCAACAGGCATGTAATTATGACATTTCACCGCCTGGGGTCATGTGATCACCATTTGCAACCTTCTGACAAGGAAAGTCAAAGGGAAAACCAGATTCATTTAACAACCACATGATTAACTTAAAAAGTCTGGCAAAAAAGGTCATAAAATGGGAATAAACTCATTTAACAACTGCCTTCCTTTACAGTGGAAAATTTGGGCTCAGTTGTGGTCGTATGTTGGGGACTATCTGTATATTTTTCTTTTAAGTACTTATTATTAATATTGCTGTAGGATTTAGAACTGTTCTGTCTTCTTTCTATCATACATATTTACACCCTTCCTCTAAGTAGCATCTTGGGACCACTGCTGAATTTTAAATGTATTTGAAGTGATAAATTTAACTTTGACATCTTTATGATGTGACAGTTTCCTATCTTTTTTACTTTCTTTCATTCAGGCAGAGATTTGGAACAAAATATACAGTGAACTGTCATTGGTATTTAGCTTTGCAAATAAGTGCTAAACAAGTGATATAAAGCAATTTTCAAAAGGGCATTCTTATTTCTTTCTTTCCTTTTTGAACATGTAGGACTTTCTGTGAACTTCCTGAAAGAAAAGAAAACAGAAAATAACATTTTTAAAAGTTATATTTTCTCCTCATATATGAACTGACCCTGACTTGTATCTGAGTTTATATTCTAGACAAATTATTAACGGACAAAATCCATTTACAGTCTGAGGCATGATTTTTTGAAATAAGGGCACAGTAATGTAGTTGTGCTGGCAGAAGAATAAAAGATAAAGTACACCAAGATCATGTTTTTAATAGCTCTATAAAACCCACCTGGTAGATGTACTTTGTAAAATTGAACATCTCAGGTAGGGGTACGATAAAGTCATAAAAGGAAGGCACAATAGCACAAATATTATCTTATGAATGTCAAGGGCATTTACTACTTCCCACAAACATAGTTCTCTGACTTCAGTGCCATTTAATTATTTGAAGCTTCAAAATTGGTTTCCTGCATATAGAAGGAATTCACACAGTTTTCATTTTCAGATGACCTGCCTTTGGTCAAGCAATATGTATACATAAGTACAATTATTTTTATTATTCGTACTTCTTCCAATTTTGCAGGGCAGTTTCCCACACAAAAATACATATAGATATAGATATAGTTCCGTTTTGTATAATCTTTTATTACTAAATCTATTCCTTTCTGTAAATCACAACACTTAAGCAATTAAAAATACCACAAAGATTTTAAAAAATATGAGTACAATTAAATATACTGGTTTAAGCTCATTCACAAAGAAACATTCACTTCGCTTGTGAAGATGCCAGCCAAGTTGCTGGAAAAAAAACATTAGAACAAAAGAAAACTGCAAGTTCCAGATCTTATTAAGACATATCTGCAAAAGAGGATTGACACATAGTCATCGGAATCAAATGACTTCTCTTAATAGATGGATTTTTGCAAGCAAAAATGTATATTGTATGCATGGTTTGCAAGTTATCTTCTGAAACATGCATTCTTTGTACTTTTCTTATTTTGAACATCACCACATTTTAATTTCTTTCTTTTTTAAAAAAAGAATGGATTGGCACATAATTGCATTCCAGGTTTTATCTCAGTTTAGGAAATGCAAATTGGGTCTGCTTCTAGGAAATGTGAACTGGCAAATGTTCTTTTATCCCTGGCCTGTCATAATCAAAGAGAAAAGGCTTGCTCAGAGCTACTAAGCTTATACTTTGAGCATTTTCCATACTTGTGATTTATAGTATCACCCAGACATCTCTGTGGTGATATAAAGGCTGTCTTCATTAGTGATATATTGTCATATCAACGGCTGGCTGGTGCTATAAATTGCTAGTGTTGCAATGCTCTTTCAGTTTATTTCAAATAAGGCCTTCTCAGAAAAATGGATCACCATTAATCATGTACACTGCAAGTTAATATATACATATACATACACATACATACACGTAATTGGTTTAAAAAAGAAGAAATGAAATTTTGGAGGGTACGAGCTACATGATAGAATAGATTTCAACTGAAGATATTGCCTCTTTACAAGAAAGCATCTACTGTTCAACTTCTGTTATTAAATGTTGGTTAAAAATGTAATGTATTTTTACATTATATTCTCACCAAAAAATGGATGTGTGGGTGAAGCTTAATCAATACATTTAACATCCAAGCAGGAGAGGGAATGTCATCACTTGTACTATATAAGGTTAATTCCATCTCTTGTACCTATATTACAGGATTTAATCCTCCAGATGCTCTTCATATGGTGACAATACATATTTTCCCATATAAACCTAATACCTGCTGTACAGTATTAAGGAGAAGATGCCAAAGGCCCAGATTCTCAGAGTATATAGTCCACTTGACCTTTGATTAAATGACTATGCTAGGTGTCACAGTATTTGGAAAATTGTGATACGTGGTCTGAGCCTCAGAATGTTACCTATATTTTCTGCCAGTAGTTTAGTTACTTATTATTAAGTGAATAGTTACATTCAACATTACACCCCAGAAGGTGATTAGTAAATCTCTGGCTCACTATAAAACCTGCTTGAGACCAACTGAGATGTAATTGCAACCTGAATCTTTGAGCCAAGATCAATTAATGGGCCTGAGGATACTACTCATCTGTTAGTGTGCCAAGTTAAGGTTGTGATCTGCCAAAAATATGGTTACCAGCAAAAGTATCCCAGGGCTCAATGAATGTACTGACATATTTGCAATCCAGGCAAGGTTCTTAGGATATTATTTTTGATTCAAATTCAGTTTTTGGGAACCTCTGGTCACGAACGCTTCTGACCATGACTAAACCATGTTCCGACCAAAAAATTCACAATTTTTTTTTTCACGGCCAATTTCCCCTTCCAGGCCATTTTTTTTTGTAAACGCTAAATTTCCAAAATTAGGTTCGAGTCACAACCAAATCGGGTTGCAGCCAAAGTTATGGAAAAAAGTTATGATCGTAACCAGAGATTCTACTGTAGTTCCTTTCAGTTTTACTCTGAAAAATAAATAATTTATAAAAGTACAGGAGGCTTAAATTATCAACCACAGAAATAAATTGGAAACTCTGTGGAATGAAAAAAAACTGAACCCAATTAAAAAATAAATAAATAAAAAGAGAATGTTAAAATCTGTAAATCTTCTATTTATCACAGTATCTTTATTTATTGACCTTATATAATATAGAATCATTTTATTTGTGGAATATATAAAAGAGTCATATTTTTTCAAATATTTTAGTGTATGTTTAACTGGTTTATATTTATTTTAGTTTATATATTTATAAATAAATACTATATAATTATTTATAATTATGTGGTGCACTGTGTAATTGATTTTCTAATATGCTGATCTAGATCAGTCAACTCAAGCTTCCTTTTGTCTCAGTCTTTGGAAACTGTTATTGAAGCCCTACTTTAGTGTTAGATTTTCCTGAAAATGTCTTACAAGGGCAATTATATTATGTAAAGAAATGGTACAGTATAAGATATGGCTTTACCGGTGTGTTCTTCCTATTTGTGAGCTGGTTTTTTTTTTTTTTTTTTTTTTTTTAGTATTTAGTCCTTATAAAATTTTTGGAGAGGTGGAGTTGGAAATATGGATTTACCAAAAGAAAGACAAAATGATATTCTGATTTCCATAATATAGAAAAAATGGTAATAGATCAAGATCTACTTTTAGTTTTTTTGTGCTGTACAGATGGCTGGAATTGGTGCCCAATAAAATTAAATAATTAGGATCTATGTACAATGAGGATTCTTTCTTTATTGCTGGGTTTATATACCAGCTTTTTGCATAGAAGTTCTCCCTTCTTGTTAAAATTTGGAAATTTGTAAAAGAAAAATTGGGGTTTTGCTTGGTTTTTGAACTTCAACAAAACTCTTTAAATTGTTATTTTGTCTATTTATCTGTATGCCACCCGTTTTGTCTAGATGAGATTTTGTTTGTAACAATGAATGCATCAAAGTATCTCAGATTAATATTGATAATATCTAGGATTTAAAATCCCAATAACTATACTGGGAAAGATGAATGGTGTGGGGTGGTACTTCCCCATTCAAGAATGGTGCACAATTTAGGGGGTCTTCCTGAACTCAGGGCTCCTGCTCAATGAACAGGTGGCAGCTGTGGCCAGGAAGGTATTTTGCACAGCTTCATCTGGTTTACCAATTTTGCCTTTTCCTAGATTGGAAGGGTGGGATGGGGTGGAATCCTTCAGGCAGTCATGCGTTGACCTCACAGTTTGAGTATGGAAATGTGTTATTTGGGGCTGCCCCTCAAGATCATCCGGAGGCTTCAAGTAGTCCAAAATGCAGAGGCAGAATCGGATATGCCTTACTATGCCCATGTAGCAGTTCATGTTCTCAAGTTGCACTGTTTGTCAATATGTGATTCAAGGTCTCGATTGTTACTTATGAAGTCGGACATGGCATCAATTTTGTATGTGATGTTTTTAATTTTGGCTATTCACCACCTTGAGTCCAGCAGGAGAAGGGCGGTATAAAAATTTAATAATAAAAAATTTAATAATAAGGCCTGGTTACTGGAAGGAAACATGCCTCCCCCCCCCGTCTCCCATAGGACCTGCCTAGCAAGGTTGGCACACTTCAGGTCCTATTGAGTAAACAATGGCATCATTGGGTCCCTGGACCCAATGGACCCTGGACCCTTTTTTGCATCAGTGTCTGACCACTGGAAGGGGGTTCCTCTGAGAACTGAATAGCCTCCACCCTGTTGGGGTTTCAAAGGGGCCTTGACAAATTGAGAAATGAATTGGCTCTTCACCCAGGCCTTTGACAATAGTGAGCCAAGTCCCATTTAGAATATGTGTATTGTCTTCCTGTGTTTCCATTTGGTTTTGTCTTCCTGCCATCTTTGCTCCCTTGTGTTTCTTGTTGTTAATGTTTTAAACTAGTTGTAAACTGTTTATAAACTGCCTAGAACTGTTGGAAGAGAGGTGACATACATTAATTATTATTATTAAATGTAAGGCTGAATATTATTTAAAGATTGATATACAGTACATGTGTAGAGATGGCTTAAAAAAAGTTTTTTATCCAAAGGGTAACTCCTTGATTTTCCTTATCCAAATCATAACCTGGCGCATAATGATAAGGATATTAACTTTCTTCATTTTAAGATTCATCAATGACGATATAGTTTACCCTCAATTTCTGAATTGAATTCCAAGATATATGTCTCTCTCTCTCTCTCTCTCTCTCTCTGTGTGTACATATGTACATATATACATATGTATATATGTACATATATATACATATACATATGTATATATGTGTGTATATAAACTTATATATATGTGTGTGTATATATATGTGTGTGTGTGTATGAAAGTTTTGGTGTATTCGGGTCTTTTCCCGTGTAAGATTGAGAGTATCTTGGCAAAGTTTCGATGAGGTCTCACTCATCATCTTCAGGCTCGTCGAAATGTTGCCAAGATACTCTCAATCTTACACAGGAAAAGACCCGAATACACCAAAACTTGCATACCTCTACCCATGAAAATCTACGAAAACAAATATGTGTGTATGTGTGTGTATATATATATATATATATATATATATATATATATATATATATATATATATATATACACACACACACATATATACACACACTCTATCTATCTATCATCTATCTATCTATCTATCTATCTATCTATCTATCTATCTATCTATCTATCTATCTATCTACCTACCTACCTACCTACCTACCTTCCTACCTCTGTTATCATAGGAGCACATGGCTTTCTCTTTTAGTCAAAATTCTAGTGTCTTCTTAGTATGAAGGCTTCACAACTTTTGTTAACTTGGCACCTAAATATATATTTTAACTCTATTTGCATAATAAGTTTACATGTTGGAACTGTTCCAGTTGGCAAATAGCAAGTCAGTCTTCTTTTGGAAGAGTTGAAGTTCTACAAAAATACCAGTAACATTTTTATTCATAGTGACAGGAGGATAACAAATCATAGAAAGAAGCTGAAAACGCGAGGATGATTTTCTGTGTTTTTCATGGGTTGGCATGACAGTTCCTTTCAGCCAAAAGGAAAGAGCAGCAGAGCATCTTAAAGATGTTCTTTCCCATGAAATTTCCTAACAGTGGGAGAGTAATCAACCAGTGGAATAGCTTGCCTTCAGAAGTTGTGGGTGTGTCATCATTGGAGCCTTTCAAAAAGAGACTAGATAACCATTTGTCTGAAATGGTATAGGGCAGTGATGGCTAACTTTTTTGCCATCGCGTGCCAAAAGCAGGGGGAGCGCAGGGGGTCATGCGCGTGCGTGCCCACACCCATAATTCAATGCACCCCATCCCCCCCAAACTCCCCCGCTTTTGGCACGTGATGGCCTGGTGGGCCCGGTAGACCCGTTTTTCGCTCTCCCCAGGCTCTAGAACCTTTCTAGGAGCCTGAGCAGGGCGAAAATGGCCATTCCCCACCCCCCCTGGAGGCCCTCCAGAGGCCAGAAACAGTCTGTTTCCTGACTTCTGGTGGGCTTGGAAGGTCCAAAAATCAGCTGGCCAGTGCTCGCATGCATGCCAGACCTGAGCAAGGGCAACGCTCGCTTGCTCACCAATATGGCTCCATGTGCCACCTGTGGCATGCGTGCCATAGGTTTGCCATCACGGGTATAGGGTCTCCTGCTCAAACAGGTGGTTGGACTAGAAAACCTCTGCGGTCCCTTTGTAAAGATTCTCAGTCATGGTTGTCCCAAAGGTGCTTTTCCAAGAGGCAACTGGACTTTTTTGTTTTTCCTCAGAAGACTTTTCGCTTTTCATCCGAGAAGCTTCTTTAGCTCTGGCAGGATAGTGGGGGAATGGAAGGACTATCCTGCCAGAGCTAAAGAAGCTTCTTGGATGAGAAGCGAAACATCTTCAAAGAAAAAACAAGAAAGTCCAGTTGCCTCCTGGAAAAGCACCTTTGGGTCTGAGGTCCCTTCCAACTCTATTATTCTATGATCTATGTTTGTATGTGGAATGCAAGTCACTAACACCCAGCTTTTAGCTATTATATCTTTCCAAAAGGCAACATCATGTATCAGGTATAATCAATACCCTTTCTCTTCTTATGATTTTAAATTTTGTATAGAAACAAGCATCTTTACCAGCTATTAAATCAAAATGACCATGGTAGCTGTAATGGTGTTACTTTAGAAGCCTAAACAAAGATTACTTTTTCTTTTTGGCCATATATAACAATTACTTTTCTAAAGTGAAAAATGATGATATACAGGTAGTTCTCATCCTATGACCACAACTGAGCCCAAAATTTCCATTGCTAAACAGACAGTTGTTAAGTGAGTTTGGGACCATTTTATGACCTTTTGTTTTGACCCAGATCCCCAAACATGACAAACCCTCTGAAGCTAATTCAAAGATTCCTTTATTAGGAGCGCCAGCATCCCCGGCAAAAAGTTTCTCTCTCACTGCAGGCTAACAAGTCCGTCTGTCTGGAAGATGAATAGTTATCTGCCACATCTATTCATCTCCAGCCCCTGCCTTTTATCCCCAGAGCTAGGGTGGAGCTTCACTAGCAGCGGTGGCTCTTCCTTCCCAAGGATCAGCCCATGGATTTCCACTGCTCTCCTCTCCTCTGCCTTCTATGCATCCGCGTGTCAGGCACTGGGCCCAGCTGTTCCTCCTCTTCCTCATCAGCCACCTCCAGACCTATCTCCATCTGAGGGCTGACAGACAGCCCAGGCTCCACCTCTGCCTCTCTCTCTGCCAGCTCCACTCCCTCTTCCCCCTCAGAGCTCTCAGGTTGCCTTGATGCTGGCCCTGACTCCCATGCCTCCTCCTCCTCTGATTTGGCTGTTAGAGGAACTGGCGGCTGATAGGCCACAATACTTTTCTTGCCACAGTTGTTAAGTGAATCTGGCTTCCCCATTGACTTTGCTTGTCAGAAGGTCACAAAAAGTGAGACACAGCAACTGTCAGAAATATGAGTCAGTTGTCAAGCATCTGAATTTTGATCATGTAACTATAGGGATGCTACAATAGTCGTAAGTGTGAAAAATGGTCCTAAATCACTTTTTTCAGTGCCATTGTGACTTCGAATGGTCATTAAACAAATGGTTGTACATCGAAGCCTACCTGTTGTCAAGCCTGAATTTGATTGGGTTGTGGGATTGTTTGTATCCTTGGGTACTCTGGCATTAATTCAGTTTGACACAGTTGGAGCTGAAGGGGGGAGAGCCGAGGAGGATAGAGCCTTCAGCCAAAACAACATAGCTAGCGATGAATCAAATACATTCCAACAGCTGGCTAGCCAGAGGAGGAGGAGAGAAGTCGCCAAGCAACCATCTCTCATGTTGGTTGGACAATGTGACAGTTTGTTTTGGAAAATTGAGAAACTATTACTTATATTGGGGTGGAAAGCGCAGGAACTTTCATTACTGGCTTTCCACCAGTAGTGCCAAGATGATGTATCTAAATAAATTTGTTCTTTGAGGAAATGCAATGCCTCGGAGTTCAATTTGTAATGGGTGCATTACTTGGAACCTGACACCTGTACACACTCTGCTACATCATTCTGTTTTCTACATCGCATTGTTGTAGTCTCACTTTAGCTTTGTTAATTCGTCCAGGTTTTTTAAAAATTATTTTTGACATAGAGTCTGTACATTTGCCTAAAACTGAGCAATAACCGATGATGCTTTTTTTCCATCAGTTGTATGGATTTTGTTGACCAATTGACTGTTCTGTGTCTGGGGTCCTCTTTGCATCTTTTCATCTGTTCAGGAGGCTTAGAATACTCCCCAAAGCAGATTAGATAATGGAAAAATAATGGATTCATGAAGGAGGAAAATAAGGGAACCTCCCATTGCAAAAACTAATGTCATTTATTATTGCTGTGAATATAGCCCTACACGCACATAGACCGACAGGGCTTATGCAAAATGGAGAATATTGTACATTTTCCTTGAGAAAATTCTATGCAAGCCATGAAAGTAGTCATTCAGATCAATACTTTTTTCAAAATGCATAGTTTTAAAATTAAGCATGGAACTATGCAAATTGAAATGTATCGTTCTGTGCATTGACTGCTTCCTTTAGAGAAGATTTATGTATAAAAATATTATGTGCATTACTCTAATGAAACATTACCATCCAAATTGTAAATGTTCCTTCCTTCTTTCCTTTATTTATTCCTTTAAATGCACATCATAAGTAGGTACATGGTAAGAGAATAATACAAAATAATAACACTTTGATTTTTTTTTTTCTATAGTAGGGAAGGGATAGCAGAACAGGAATGCGTCTTTTGTAATCTGCTGTTTTGGATGCAGTGTTCCAAAGAGATACTAAATTTAAATATAAATTTGGGTATGTAAGAATCCTATGGTCTCCACAAAAAACTTGAGCCATTCGGTCCAAAGAGCTAATATATTCAACTGATTACAATTGAAAATGAGCTTGCTGTGCAGTGTGTTTAATTATTTGGAACTGTGTTTTACACTTGTCAGATTTTCCAGATAAAATCATCATAAACCATTAGCATATTTTGATTTTATATACCCCACCCCTAGCAAGATGAAGACAACTAAATTAATCAAGACTAAAATTATTTCACAAAAGCACTTTCTTCACTTAGCTTAGATTTATATAATTTACAAAGAATATTCTGTTGAATTTTACAAAGGCTAATTACATTGGAGAAGCTAGGTACATGAATAAGCAAACACAATTTTGATTATTTGCTCATTTATCAGCCTCAGGTTCATTCCATCCTTTTTCTGTATCCTTAAACAATTTTTTTAAAAAAACCTTTCACACACTCATTCACACACACACACCTTTCCCATCATATATTTTTATTAGTAGTCTTCTGGGGAAAAATGGATTTTACCCAGTTTTTTCTAATATAAACATTTTACTGTTAATTTTTTTTTCAAAAACAGTGCATCAGTTCTCCCAAAGGTGCTTTTTTCAAAAAAGCAACTGGGCTTGTTTTTCCTTGAAGATGTTTCAACTTCTCATTGAAGAAGCTTCTTCAATTCTAACTGAATTGTGGAGAATGTAAGGATTTATATTCTCTGCAGTCATTGGATTGTTAGCAGTCTCTCGCATCAGTTCTATAGGGTCTTGATGAATAACTATTCCAGCATACCAAAAATAGAGAGGTGCAAACAAATGGGAAATTTTGCATTTAAATGCATATTGATATAATTTCTCCCATATTGCTATCAAGGAAAGATGCAGTTTATACAATTCAGCCTAATACACTCTTAAGGGAATTAAGCTTGTATTGAGATCCTGTTTGTGGAAAACACATTTTGTTGTTCCCCTTTTCTCTTACATTGTTACATCCATTTTCTTAAGGAGTGTTCCATTTAGTTTGGGGGTTGTGCATGTGTCTTCATGCGTGCATGCATATTTTTACCTAAATGCGTGCATGCATATTTTTACCTAAATTAGTTTTTTCTTAAAAAAATGAAGCAGAAGCTAGATAATTTGAAGACATTTTATTGGATTCACATCCAAGACTTCCACTGGGTGGCAGCAAAGGGGTTAGGAAGAAATTAAGGGTGCAAGTCAAAACAACTAGAGCAGTGATGGCTAACCTTTTCCAGACCGAGTGCCCAAAATGCGCACACCTGAACCCCCAAAATGCAATGCGTGAGGGGGCCCTGCACATGCACCCTGCCACACACATGTGTGCCCCACCCTGCGCATGTGCCCCGACCCATCCAAGTGCACCCTTTGCATACACCCAACCCCACACATGCATGCGCCCCCCCACATGTGTCCCTCCCCCTGCACATGCATGTGCAGCCTGTTACACACGCCTTGCCCCCTGCACATGCATGCAGTGGTCCCCCAGCATGCTCCCTGTGCATGTGCGGCAGAAACTCAAGACCAGCTGGCCAGCAGGAGGCGCACACACATGTGCGGTGGAGCTGAACTGGGGCAACGGCTCACATGCTCACAGAGAGGGCACTGCGTGCCATCTGTGGCACACCTGCCATAGGTTCGCCATCATGGAACTAGAATGTTAATCTCATTGTATTTAGGGGCTTAATTTAGCACAAATATATTGTGATGGAATATAATCTGGATTCTCAGAAAGAAGGAGGGGCAACATCACGGAGGGCAAAGAGACAACCAAGAATGGAATGTTTGGTCTGGAGGAAGAGGATAAATATGGCTGCTTCTTAGCAATCCTAATATCATGTCCATAGCTATGCAAAAAGTTGCTTTAGTTTAGCCAGATTTCTGTCAGTAGATGAGGAATAATAAAGAATAATAAAGAAAACTACTGGGCTGGCCTGTCTCCTTCCCTGCTGAGCCCCAGCCTCTCTCACTAGCAGGCGTGGCTCTCCCCCCATGGCTTGCTGGAATGCCGAACCCTCTTGGATTTCACAAATTGTGCTGCTGCGGAGCTGGAGAACTAAGTGCGCCACCCCCCACTTCCCTAGCTGGTCAAAAGTATTCCTTAAAAATTGCAAGAGGGATTTCCAAACAAACCTCCTTTCCAGCTCCATCACATTTCTTCCAGCAGCTCAAGATGTTCTTCTTTCACTGGAGAAATGGAAAAGCTGGGTTTCAAACGGAAGAAACGTGCAGAGAAACCAAAAAAGTTTGTTCAGACTTTCCAACTTCACAAGTTCTTACTTTTTTCTTGCGAGAAGTTGGAAGGTCTGATTTTACTTTTTGTTTTAGCCCCGCAAACTATTTTGGTTTCCCTGCACATACTTTTGGTGGGGATGTTGTAACTTTGAATGGTCGCTAAGTGAATTGTTTGTCACCTCAAAGATTACCTGTACATATCAGTGGTGAAATCAAAAATTTGTTATTGCCGGTTCTGTGGGCGTAGCTTGGTGGAGGGTGTGTGTGTGTGTAATGTGACCGGTTCGGCGTGGCCAACTTTTTTTTTTTTACTTTTAAAACCATTTTTTCTACAACCTCTTCAGCTGAAGAGGTTGTAAAAAAATGCTTTTAAAAGGCTCTGACAATCCTAGCTGAGTTGCCTGATCAGCAGAGGCTTTTTAAAAAACTCAGCTTGGATTGTCAGATGCATTTAAAAGAAAAATATGGTTTTTTTCAAGCTGAGTTTTTAAAAAAGCCTCGGCCAAAGAGGTTGTAGAAAAAATGCTTTTAAAAGCCTCTGACGATCTCAGCTGAGCCGCGCGATCATCAGAGGGTTTTTTTTTTTTTACTTTTAAAAGCATTTTTTCGGCCGAAGAGGTTGTAGAAAAAATGCTTTTAAAAATTTTTTTAAAAAAGCCTCTGATGATCACGCGGCTCAGCTGAGCATGGGGAGGGCAGGGATTTTTGCTACCGGTTCTCCGAACCACCCGCCTCCATTGCTGCCGGATCGGGCGATCCAGTCCGAACTGGGAGCATTTCACCCCTGGTACATATGTATTTGAAATTTGAAAACCCTGTTTCTTTTTAAAGGAAGTAAAAGTTGCCTGTGAAGTGAACATTAGTTTCGGTGGTATCTTTAAAAATAAAAGTAAATAGCTGAAATACACAAGGAGCTATTAAGAACGCTACTAAATCAACTTGTCAACTTCAAGAATAATTGAAGGCTTCCCCCCCATCCCCCGAACTGGGTGAAAGCCTTAACACATTTCTGAGTGGTGAAATTATTAAAAATTGATTTGTAATTACAGAATTTCTAAAGAATGTGCAATGATGAATTGCCTCCTAGGCATCGGGGTTTCGGATTTTCTTCCCGTTTAAGTATCATTTGTTCTCCTAACTGCCGTGGACTAAGTAGATATCTGCAGCATAAAATCTTGCTAGATTTTTTGATGGCCGAAGGAGAAGAGAAATTTTCATCCTTGTGTAAGAGAAGTCCTTTAGTGAAAGTTGAATAATGACAAAATCCATTTTAGTTCACAGCCTTGGAAGGAAGTACAAAGAATGAATTCTTATGGCTCCATTACAAAACATTATTTCAATTACAATTGTTGACATAGAAATGCCTTAACATTCCTTTTTATAAAAATCTTTTACATTTAAGTCGCAGCATAGAATTGGGAATTACTTTTTCTGATGAGCGATATGTTTCATTTTAAGTGTCATAGCACTTACTCCTGACTTTTTCATGTTAGTTTGTAAATATACAATATTTATATGTTACATACTTGCTGAGTTGTTCCTGATTTCCTGAAAGAAATATTGTGCTATGGGGATTATTGTGCTATTTCTTTATTGGTGGTGGCGCAGTGATTAGAATGCAACACTGCAGGCTAACTCTGCATTCTCACAGCCAGGAGTTCTATCCTGACTGGGTCAAGGTTGACTCAGCCTCCCATCCTTCCAAGGTCGGTAAAATGAGGACCCAGATTTGGGGACAATCCACTTAGAGAGTACTGTAAAGCACCGTGAAGTGGTATATAGGTCTAAGTGCAGTGGTGAAATCCAAATTTTTTTACTACCGATTCTGTGGATGTGGCTTGGTGGACATGGTGTGGCTTGGTAGGTGTGGCTTGGTGGGCTGGCAGAGGAAGAATACTGCAAAATCTCCATTCCCTCCCCACACCTGGGGGAAGGATATTGCAAAATCTCCATTCCTACTGCACTCTCGGGCCAGCCAGAGGTGATATTTGCCGGTTCTCTAGAACCTGTCAGAACCTGTTGGATTTCACCCCTGTCTAAGTGTTATTGCTAAGCCCCCTGCAAAACCTAGAAAGTATCTTCCTTAGATTTTTGACAACTTTCCCCAATCTGGATTATAGTTCCCAGAATTCTTATTCAGGATACTGTTTAAGATCAACAGGTTGAGAAATATTTATTTAGGGACTGTAAGAAAGTCCAATCAATTTGGCACGAGGGGATAGGTGTCCACAGACAGCCAAGAAAATGGGAAAATGATGTGTCATGACATGCAGTGCAGACCACCCATCCTAAATTTTATTTATCTTTTTATTATATTTATAAATCATGCATTCTCATTTTGTTCTTTTTCATTATTTTATTAGTTTTTAGTTCCTCAGGAATAGTCTTCCTGACAACTGATGGAAGGATGTGAGGTGTGAGTAACAAATTTAGCATCATGATGTTGTGACTATTTTGCCACTTGCTTCCCACAGATGTTTAAGTATAGAAACTGTAGAGCAATTTGACCTGGGCTTCAAAAATCCAGACAACCAAGAGATAGCTTTGCTCTAAAATTCTAATAATCCTAAGAAGGGGAATTAGGAAAGATGTAGCTGAACTTGATGGGAAAGTATGATAACTTCTGTAAAATTGACCCGTCCAAACTGAAGCAAGCTATTATTTGTGTATATTGCCCTATACCATTTGAGCATTAAGGGCTTGGAAGGTCCATACACCCAGCGTCCACATCCTGGCTCTGAAACAGCCCACTTGCATTTTTAAGAAAACATATCCTCACAGTGTAGCTACTATCCTGTTGCCAATCACTGTTGAGGCAGCGTGAAGCCAGATCAAAGGGATCATGTCAAAAAACGTACTTTCTGTGAGAAAGGGGAACAAGCTTTGAGGGAGATGGGGGACTTGCTGGGCCCCAATTAGCGCACCACAGAATCAAACCTCCTATCCTGTAAGGAGTTGTGTATCTCTCTGACTATTCCTATTTTGGCTGTCAGATAGAACACCTGGCAACAAAAATGATTTTTTTTGGGGGGGGGGGAAGAGACAGGGGGTCAAATTCCACAAGGTCAATATTTCCATTGCAAGCTCCTGATAGGTAATATTTCTCACCTCTGTTTTCGTCATATTCCTTTCTTCCCAAATTTGATCCAGTCTCACCCTCTGAAGCAACTAGTGTGAAACATAGAAATGGGATTTATCTGAGCTGGTTCTCAAGGTTCCTTCTACTTGAATGGTGAGCCAGACTGTCTATAAATGATAGTTGAGGTTTTAGGGTGAGCAATTCCTGCTTAATTTGCCTTAATCAGCCAAACTGCAGTTTAACTATCTTTCTTTCAAAATGTATAATGGTTCAATCTGATGCTTTCTGAAAATGGTTATATGAAAACTGTGGCAGAACCTCCTGTTTTCTAACACTAGACCAATTTCAGTCTATACTCACAGAATGAGTACAAGTTTTGTCTTTGTTTGTGGATCTTATGTCTTCACCATTTTGTTACTAAACTGTGTTTAGAACTCCAAAATTCTTACCAATTATTGTGTGCGCATCGGTCTATTAAGCTTCAATTTGTGCCTTCAGAACTATAAAAGGAGAGAAAAAAAGAACCCAAACAGCTATACAAGTAGAACAAGAAAAATCTCAAAAGCAGGAAGTGTCTGGTTTTTTTTTCTCGGTATGGTTTGGATAGTTCCTTTATTAAGGTACATTTGGTCTGCTTTTTACATTATAGATTTCTTGAAGTAGGAATTACTTAAAACCAGGGGTGTAATTCACAGGTTCTGACAGGTTCTGGAGAATTTTGAGTAGTTTGGTGAACCAGCAAATACCACTTCTGGCTGGCCCCAGAGTGGGGTGGGAATGGAGATTTTGCAGTATCCTTCCCCTGCCATGCCCACCAAGCCATGCCCACCAAGCCACACTACGCCCACCAAGCCACGCCCACTGGTAGTAAAAAAATTTGAATTCCACCACTGCTTAAAATGTGTTGGAGAATACAGTCATATCCAATAAACCTGTCTCTGAGTTTGTTAGGGTAAACTGAAAGGATAAAATGGATATGAACAGGAAAGTCTATTCATTGAGCATGTTCACTTAATATATTAAACTCCTCCAGGTGCTTAATGATAATACATGTGCTGTCTCACCCTCTTCCCACACAATTCCTTAATCATATTTACCAACTCAGCTCTCATTAAAAGAGTCACATGAAGCCAGAGATTCTTCATATTTCCATTTGATATAATTCAGAATGCAACACCATAGTTAGTTGGCTGTTACTCCATGCTTAACCATAAAGAAGCCACTAACTTGGTAAAGGAACTGAAAGGAACGAAGTTAAGAGATAGCGTGTATATTTATAGTAATTACCGTGGATGGCTTAACATGGAAATGTAACCAATAACATGGCAAACATGTCTGAGTTCCAGAAGCTTCCAAAATTATTAAGTAATCTCTAATGCAATGTTATGACTAGGAAAGTGACACGCAAATTTATAACAGTGTCCTTTTACTCTAAAGAATAAGCATGGCAGCATATTGGTGCATATGATTAATTACTTCTTCCTGCCATGGAACATAAATCACTAAGAAAGCCAATTAGGAAGAAGATAGAACAAACTGAAAATACTCGACTACGCTAAGAGTAATGTTAATAACAGGAGACAGATTCTGATGAAAAAAATTATTAAAGCAGTGAGATCTAAGTTACAGAAAAGAAAAATAAAAAAATAGAAATTATAGTCCATAAATTGCAACAGAATATGCTTGTTGTTTATAAATTTTACAGGCCACCCTAGCCTCTAGGAAGTAACAAATTCATATATAACAACAATCATTAAAAAAAATAGAACTATTCCAGGACCAATGATTTTGGACAATCACACTCCAATGGCCTTTGAAAACAAGCCATGAGAATACAAGCTACCTTTGCTTCATAGGAAAAGTCTTTTCAGCTGGAGTTCCCCATAGAGGTTGCCATTTGCATGGAAATTTCCAGGTGATTTTCAAAGACAGCCTCGCGCACAAAGCAAAAGGCCACAACATGACAAGGGCACAAATAATCATTTCAGGACCTTGAAATTGAAACAGGTGTACTAGGACAGAGGTGGGCGAAAGTCTTCTCCAGAAAGCTAGACCTTTTTATAATGTGTCCAAAGGAGGATAACTGAACCCTGTTGATTCGAACCTCAAGTCAGAAATCTAGATTGATTTGTTTGATGATCAATTTGTGTGTTTCTTTGGCTGTCCATGGTATTCTCAGGAGTCTTATCCAATACCAAAATATATGTACTGTACAGATGTCTAGTATATTCCTAGTATTCCTCCTGTCCTTTAAATGGGTAACTATATGTCCATTAGTGTTGGTTAGCATTCTAGTTAGAGGTTGGAACCTCCTGAGTTCACAAATGTTTTGAAAGACTTCCCTTGTTTTTCCCTGTTTCCATGCTCAACGTTTTTGCAGGTTGTCCTCGGGTTACTATTATGGAACTAGGAATGCCATTGCTAAGCAATGCAGTCATAAAACGCAAAGGTCATACAATTACATTACTTAGCAGTAACAATCTTGGCAGGCCGTGTTGCCATCATAACCTCAAATGAGTAGAGCTCATTAAGTGGAAAACAGTGAGACTCCTAGCTAAGGAATGCACGGGTGCCAGGGGTATGTGTGTGTGTGTGGGGAGGGGGGATCACAGGATTGGATGAGTGAAGGGAGACACAAGGAAAGGAGGGTACAGTTTGTTACGAGAGAATAGGGGCTGGGGAAGCAGGGTGCTGCACCAGGCAAGTGCAGGGAGGATGGGGAATGGATTTACCAGAATGATTTGCAGCCTTCCTTAGTGACCTCTTCATTGACTTTGCTTGTGGGAAGTCAGCAGAGAAGGTTGCATGTGACCGCAGAGTGTTCCAACTATCATAAGTGCAAGCTGGTTACCAAGAACTGAAATCACAATCAGGTAACAATGGGGATGGTGTGTTGGCTTCGAGGACTGGTTCGTAAGTACCACTTGTTTCGTGCTATTGCAACTTTGAACAGTTTCTGAACGAATGGTCATTCATTTAGCAAGAACTACCTGTACAGATGCTGTAGCTTTACTTCTTTTTTCTAACAGCTGTCAGAAACTCTTAAGGTTCCTTTCTGAAATTTTTGCCTTAGCTTTGACTTCTCTTCACTTCTTGGCAATTTCCATGGTTTGTTCCAGTTTATTTTCTTCTCTTTCTTCATTTTTGGAAGTCTCTTCACATTCATCCTTAACAAGTACTTCAAGTTTATTCCACAGTTCCTCTCATTTTCTATCAATGAGGTTCATGAATTCAAAGTGATTCCTGATATATATGGGTATAAGATATATATGATATATCTATGTATGAGATCTCTCTCTCTCTCCCTCCCTCCTATCTATATGATATATATGGCTATATATGGATGGATATATGCTCAAGACCTTATCATGGAAACCAGCTGCCTTTCTTTAACTTTACTTGGAACTTGCACATGAGCAATTTGTGATCTGTTCCCCAGTCAGCACCTGGTCATCTGTTTTGTGCTATAAATGAGCTCCTCCATCTCCTCTTAACAATAATATATCTCAAATAATATAATTTGACATCTGATGATGTCCATAATAGTATAGAGCTGTTGTTTTGGTTGCTTGAAGACAGTGTTAGCTATGAAGATAACATTACAATGACAGAAATAGATAAGTCAATCTCCTGCTTCATTTCCGTTTCCTAAGTCTTGCAAATCTTTTATGCAATTGGTATGAATAGAAATGCAATGTGTGATGCACCTTCCATAAAACCCTATCCTATACCTGCATTATAAGTGAGTTTATGTGTTCATCATGTCAGATAATAATGACATACTATTATAATGGACAAATTATTAAATATGAAGCCTTGTTTTATTTCAAACCATCATGCTGCTGCTCCACTAGAAGATATTTTAGTTAGAAAATTAGGTAATTCTGGTGGCACGCTGCAAAACAAATAGAGAAATCTTCAAATAAGAGATTTACAACTTAACATTGTTATAGAAATCTCTTACTATATGGGGATGAAACACATAGCGTGACATAGAAATCTGTTCATGAATGAATGCTGTCATTAGAGTCTCATTTAAATTTAGGACCAGCTTGTTTGTATTCCTATGTAGGCTCTCAGAAGCATCAGTTGTGGTTTTAGATGAGATCTTGCCAAATCATTACCTTAAGAATTGTTCCTTGACTTATCCAGTCCCAGATAACCCTCCCTCATATCTTACCAGAAATATATTATTTATGTAAGTATATATTTATTTAAAAATCCCAACATTTTAAAAGTAAACAGTACCTAAAACTTTTAAATTAAAAATGGAAGCATGAAACAAATCCTGCAAGCAGCTCAAGCATATCTAACTTACAGTGAAACGGTAAATTAAACAATGAAGATAGCCACTAGGCAGCAGACACTAAAACAGCAGAAAAAAAGTTTAATTAAAAGGCTCCCTTGCAGCCTGAAAAAAATTTGCATTAACTTTATGGGCTGGATTGCTTTAAGCTGTGTTGTCTTTTTTTTTTAGGGGTACTAAGAAAACCCAGGCTTCTTTAATGAATAAAATTGAGATGCTGTGTTTAGATGCAGTCTGAAATATTTCTTACTCAGCATTTTTAAAATGTGCGCAGCACTTTATCTCTAGATTTTATAGCCAACATCTGGAGGATACTAGATTTAGAAATGCTGTTCTAAACTTGCTTGGATTAGCAATACAGTATTTATTGCCATCTTGTCATTTCCCATCACCTGCTTCATGTGGTGAATAAGTCTTTTTGGATGATGAAAACACCGAAAATATTAACCACATTTTTCTTTTTCCATCCTTTCTCCAATACTCATTTTTTTTAAACAACGGGAAGTAAAGGATGGTTTAGAAGGCAGAAAAAATAAAGAAAAATATAATGTTCAAGATAAAATTTAACAACAGATAGTATGATAAGATAACCTTTATTGTCACTTTTTTCTGTGAACACATTCATTAAAATTTTTGATGCTCTCAAAAGTATATATACATACCAGAGGTGAAATGCTACCGTTTCAGGCCAGCTTCCCAAATCGGTAGTAACAAATGCTACCGGTTACCAGTAGTAAAAAAATACTAAAAAAAGTTTTTAAAAAATTCCAATGATCGCGCGACACAGCTGATTGTTGCACAGCTGATCGTCGGAACTTTTTTTTTTTTTTACCTTTTAAGCATTTCTTTACTACCGGTTCCGGTGAAGCGGTAGTAAAAAAAAATGCTAAAAAAAGAAGAAAAAATTCTGACGATCAGTTATATTCAGCTATATCCACATATGCTATATCTTGTATATACATATACATATACATACACATATATAATATGGATCTTCATACTATTATAGCATTTTAGCAGAGAGCCATAAGGCACCAGGCTAGAAATCAGGAGACTGGGAATTTTAGTCCTGCCTTTAGGCATTAAAGCCAGCTGGATGACTTTGGGCCACTCATCAGGAGACTGGGAGTTCTAGTCCCACCTTAGGCATGATAGCCAACTGGGTGACTTTGAGCCAGTCACTCTCTCTCAGTCCAACTCACTCCACATGGTTGTTGTTGTGGGGAAAATGGGAGGAGGAAGCTGAGTTGGACATGTTTGCTTCCTTAAGTTATTTGTAAAAAAAATAAAAAGCAGGAAAATAAATAAATAGATAAGTTCCTGTTAGTAATGCATTTGAAGTGTTCAAAACTAAGATGCTTTGCTAATTTTTGTGATGCATGAAGTATGTATGATCGATTTCCTTTAATTAATAGAAGAAAGCTGTAGAATGCAGCTGCTAAATCTAAAAGGAGAAGGCAAGCAAGCAGAAGCAAGCCACAGCTCTACATTTCTCTGAACCCCAGAATACACTCTCCAAGAGTCCTAAATAATGATACTAAAATTATTGACCTAATGCGTTCTGCCCCAGATAAAATATTTACCAGCTGTTTTCTTTTGATACCCCTATAAAAATTAACACATTAATATTGCAAAAAAAAAAAATATATATCTCTATTGGAGATTTTTAGGAGACAGCTCTCCAAACAAAGTAATGCAATCCATTTAATTGGCAATAGACTTTAACTTTACTCATGACTATTTCAGACTGTTGGGCCTTGAATTTGTAATCCCCAGTCAATTAACTATCAGTGCGATTATTCGCATATTCCATTCACGTATCATTGCTCTGGGATTTTCAATTATGTTAAAATGCAATAAAAATCCCACCGGAATCAAAGCGTAGGGAAATGCATTGGCTTTAATTAACTCTTACCAATTTCGCAATGGTGTCAGCAAATGGATTTTGGATTCCTTGGGATGATCCTATCCTCATTCTAGCTTCAGAGCAACCAAACTTAATAGATAACACAACTACTTCAAAAAAAAAAAAGTAGGCAAAAGAGGATCCTCAGCTATTGGAGTCCATCCATTATGGTTTGTATTTAATGGGTGATGTGGCCAAAACCTGCTCTCGTAAAGCAGAACCTGAGGTCAGGTCCTTTGTGCTCTCTGAGCTTGGTTGCTTTCTTGCCAATGTTTCATTACCCAAACTAGGTCTGGTGCAGTGGTGGGTTCCTCCCGGTTCGGTCCGGTTCGGCCGAGCTGGTAGCGGTGACGATATGACCTCACCGAACCAGTTCTCCCCCCCCCCACATTATTCTTACCTTTTATTTGGTCCCACCCCCAATCTATTGCTGCCTCCTGAGTCCCAGCTGATGACTAGAGGGAAAAATAACTGTTTAAACTCTTGCCGCGGGGCTTCAAAGGGCCGTCCTACAGCTGATCAGTGTTAAAAGCAAACAAATGAGTCGGGTCGTAAGTGTGAGGACTGGTCATAAGTGTGAGGACCTTCCAGAAATGACTCTGTCCAGCTAGCCACTCCCACCTAGTCACATGACCTCCAAGCCACACCCACAAAATAAGCCACTCCCACAGAACCGGTAGTAAAAACATTTAGAACCCACCCCTGGTCTGGTGGCATCAATGCCAGCAGTACTGACCTAGTTTGAGTAATGAAATATTACTGGTGCTTCTAAACCATCCTTGTTGCCACTCAGGGTCAGTTCATCTTGCAAAGTTTGGTGGGCTCCCTTCATACCTTGGTGTGTCTGAGTGCTTGAAAAAAAGGTCTGTGAGAAACAGATCAATGGAACACAACAGAACAGTATTTCTCAACTTTGGGCTCTTTAAGATGGGTGGACTACAACTTCCAAAATTCTCCTGCCAGTGAAGCATCTTAAAAGAGCCCAAAGTTGGGAAATATTGCAATAGAAAATAAATCACTGGTTGCAATGGCTTCCTGTTTATATCCAATGTGCACTCCATGTAAAAGATGTGGCCAACCATGGAAGAAAGAAATGTTACTGTGAATAGAAGGTGGATGCTGCATTGAAGGGGAGGATTCATTGTCTCCATGGCACTTTTTCCATGTCTCCATCCTTCAAAGTGATGAGATGACAGATAGTTTTATGGCTGTTGTTAAGGATGAGGATGAGTTTGTGGGGGCAATAAGATGACTTTGTATAAAATATACAAAAGAATGAAGGCTATTGCTTAACGCATTGTAAGCCGCCCTGAGTCTCCAGAGGGCAGCATATAAAAATAAATAAAAATAAAATAAAATAATAAATAAATAAATATTGTTGTGTTAACCAACCAGCAGAGCGTAGAGCACAGGGAAACAGTGCTGAGAGCAATGAATAAAATACATACAAACTGGTTTATCAAAGTTTTTTCTTTGTAGTGAAAAACAATCTCATAGTCTTTAATCAATCCAAGTCTTTGCCAGACAAATCAGTCCAGTGATACAAAAGTCTTCTTACCATACAAAACAGCAGTAGGTAATAAATAGCAGCACATTCACGCTAGTAACAGATCACGATGGTAGCATATCCACCCACGATGATAGCATATCCACCCACGATGATAGCATATCCACACACAATGGTAGCATATCATCAATGACTACATTTCAGCTCTCTTCTTAAATACAGTTACAACAGAGCTTATCCAATCAGGATACAATGACTCAGTATTACAATGACTCAGCATTACAATGACTCAGCATTACTTCTTAAAGTCATAGAATACATATTCATGTTAAAGTCATAGAACACATATATTGTCCATATATTGCCTGGACAACCCGTTAGGCTTACACCATATCCTAACAGCCATTATATTATTATTCTGTACTTCCCCCTCCCCTTCAAATTCATTGATTTAGAACAATTCTGACAGCAACAAAACTTTTCAATTTCAAGTCTTTACTAAACTGAAACCAAAAAGTCCTTGATGGATTACTATTTTCCCTCTTTCTTTAAAATACATTCCAGATTTTTCTGGACTCTGGTCCCTACTGGCGAATTCAGAGGAAGAAAGTTGTATTGTTTCATTGATGCTCCAGCTGAAAATATGGATTTAGTCCAGAACATTCCAATCACTGGTTATAAATGCATTCCATCATGTATCCAACTTCCTTAGCCCGCTCATTTCATGATTAGATTGCATGGCTGCTTGTCAAAAAGCCAGGCGCTCTTGGCCAACCGGCAAACATACTGACAACTTCAAATTGACAATAAAGGATCTGCTTGTGCCATATGCATAGCAAAGGATTTGTTTCAATTTAGCTTGAGGGGTGTTCAGCACTGCCTTATTGCCATGCATTAATCTCAATTTGATATCAGTTTAATGTCCAGCTGATGTCCACTTTCCGTGTTACAGTGCTAAGAATAGATGCTGCTTCTTTTAGTTCTTCCCAAATTGAGCAGGAATCATATTTTACTACCTGAAGATTAATCTAACCAAGCAGTTATGAGCAGGGTAGTTTTATTACTTCTGGAATTCATGAAAAGATATGAAGAGAAAATATATCTGAAAAACAACAACAAAAAAATTGTATGGAATCTATTTAGAATGGCTGGCTTAAGATCCAATGCAGCCATATCATGTGCAGAATTCCATAGCAAAGGGTATATTATCTAGTCTTTCCATTACAAATAGAAAGAAATTAGCTGAAAGGATCCATTTGATTTAGATGTATTTAAGAATTTTTGTACCCACTACTAATATTTGACATGGGGGAAGGATATTGGCATGTGAATGTGTTGTTAATTAAAAATATTCAAAAGTTTAAAATTCTAGAGATTTTCAATCCTGGCAACAGTAGGTAGAAGCCAGGGGTGGGTTCTATTTTTTTTTACCACCGGTTCTGTGGGTGTGGCTTATTTTGTGGGCATGGCTTGATGGTCATGTGACAATTCTTTAAGATTTAGCAGAGGTCTACCAGGCTTTTAACTGCTTGCAGAGCTGTACCAGTCTACCCATTTATTTTTGCAGGCACCGATCTACTCATGTATTTTTGCAGGCACTGGTTTACTCATTTGTTTTTGGAGGCACCGGTCTATCACCAAACTGCCTTTTACCACTGATCAGCTGTAGGGCAGCCCTTTGAAGCCCCACGGCAAGAGTTTAAACAGTTTTTTTCCTTATAGCCCATCAGCTGGGACTTAGGAGGCAGCAATAGATTGGGGGTGGGGCCAAATAAAAGGTAAGAATAATGCGTGGGGGGTGGGGGGGGCAGAACCAGTTTGGTGACATCATATTGTCACCGCTACCGGCTCGGTGGAACCGGGAGGAACCCACCACTGGAACAAGCTTCCTAATTTATTCATGTGTTTGCCCATGATGTGACACCTAGCATGATTTACAATAGAGGCTTTCCTGGGAAACTGTTATATAAGAAAATAAAGATCAATATGGACCTAATTAAAAGAATCATATGTATTGCAAAATTCTGATTAAGAATTAGGCGGTCTGTGATAACCCACCTTGGTCTGCGAATGTTATACATTAGACTATTCCTAGAGGGATTTGAAGATCTCTTCGCAAATACCAGAAGAAGTAGTTAATAGGCCTGGCTTTGCAAAGTCCACTTTTCCCTGGCAATTAAATTACATCTTGTCTTTATAAGAAAAAAAAAGGGGGGTACCTGGTGCATAGTTTGGGATTCTAGTTATCTGTGAAAACATTTGTTACAATTTTTTTTTTCTAAAACAATAAAAGCCTTGAGTCTTGAGGAATTATTTTCTGTCTTGAAAACACATTCAGTAGACATATTACAGCTATTAAAATAGATATTGATAAGTGTTTGAAGGAGGGTGAGGGTGTTAAATATAAGAAGACATAAGTAATGCTTTGTGGGTTTTAGTAAACTCTGAGAAGTCTATGATCTTTTTCACTGTCCTTGTTTTTGAAAATGTTCTAAGTTATACAAGTAGAAGGAAATAAGAAAATCAATGTAGGTTTAAAACAAAGGAATACATAACCTATGTTGATGTCATTATTTACTACTTTCATCAATGGAATTGATCTCACCAATTCTTCAGCCAACAGTAGCTCACAATATAACCTTGAGCAAGAATGGAGGCAGATATGGCAAGATAATTGAAAGCTTCTGATCAAGGCTTCTAGAGTCTTGCATAGACACTTACTCTTTAAATTAGTGTCCCTCTAGACAGCAAAACCATACCACTCTCTGGATAAAAACAGCATAGTAGGAGATGCTGGCCAAAAATAAATAAATTAAATAAATACTTTATTTGCTAATTCTCATGAGTGGTTCAAGGCATTCTCTTACCCAATGAGCAAGGTAGACAGTATCCAATAGATGATGATGGCCATTATGATGATACCACTGGCATTGACAAAATGTCCCTCAGTCAATTGCAAAAGGTAGCTTTAGTTAGAACAGCTTGCATCCTTATTTCTTGTCCAACCCTATTCATTATTATTATGTTATACTGGATAGAGAATATCAGTTCGATGGACAAATTGACAATATACATATGCCTGGAACAAACTTAAATGGATTGATTTCTGACTAGATTGTCAAAATTAAATTCTTATATACAGCATTTAAAAAAAACCCCTCAGTTATCTTTAGTAGATTAAATCTGATAGATTAACACAGAATTTTTGCAGATTTCATTTTCTTGTATTTTATGTACCATGTTTTGTGGAATTTATGCTTTCTATTTGGTATCCTTTAGTTTTTTTAAAAAAAGATAATAAAACTAAACCTTACAATCTTACAACAGAATCTTATGCATGACACTAATCTGGAACCAACATTTTCCTTCTGCAGTATATATAGCCAGGTATTTCTATTGGTCCTAATAGATAATTTTTAGCAATGCAAATTACTCTTGCAGAGAGTTGGATTTAAAATAAGCTTATTGTGAGAGGAGTGTACTACACTTCAATTGTTTGCACTATTGTCAGATCTTTAAAGTAAACCTTTAAAGTGATGTGCTGTTTGAACATGTTGAAGTATGTTTTAATCAACTTGTGATAGGGACTTGTTACTTTTCTGTAGCTAAGGGGGAAAAACCTATGTTATTCATAGCTGTATGTAAGATAAATGCGGAATGGGAATGGACTATGATCATAGCTTTAATATGGCACAAATTTTGATTCTTTCATCGAAAAGCAGCTCTTTATTTGTTCTACTTTGTGTTCTCTATCTTGCTACTTGCTGGTTGCTAAGCAACTGCAAGACCATAAATACTGTTTGCATAAAGCACCAAGTTTATTTTATATGCTTCAAAAAACAGTAATTGGCAACCTTATGAACAGTAGCTCTGTGTTCAGATGGACTTCATCCTAATTGTAGAGGATGCTATGTCATTCTGACTCGCATTCAGAAAATAAGGACATTCTGTCATACATACATTCTGTCAGTATTTAGCCAAGCAAGGATTTCTACCCCCAAATGATCCAAACTAAATCACAACAAAAGTACTTTTTCAGTCATTGTATCTCCTTTCCATTTATTCTGTGATGTCTTACCAGGGACAGGATTGGAGTACTATAGTGCTGCTTTATGGGAAATGGCCACCCCCCCCCCCAATATATTCATTGTATGTATGTGTCTTTTTCTTCTCAGTCTTTGATCAGGAAGTAGCACCGGCATTATTGAAGGAGGACACCCAAAATCCTCCCAATATGACATATATTCAACTATATAGAGTCTAATTATATTGATGATATCTATATAATAGAATAAGGTAATGGCAAAGTCCAGTCGTGTCTGGGGGACAGTGCCAGCATCCTCTGAAAACATTTCCATGGTCATGTGGCCAGCATGGCTATATGCCAAAGGTGTACAGCACACTTTTACTTTCCCACTGAAGTGGTTCCTATTTATCTATTCTCATTTGCATGCTTTCGAACTGCTAGGTGGGCAGGAACTAAGGCAAGGAACAGGGGCTCACCTTGGTGTGTGGAGCTTGGGTCTTGAACCTGGGCTGTTGGCTTTCCAGCTGATAAGCTCAGCATCTTTAACCTCTTAACTATCACGCCCCCACATAATAGAATATAGAAGACTTAATTGCAAGAGCACTCTTAGACAAATTCCATTATTCTAACATTTAAAAAACATTTTCAGTAAAAACAAATAAAAGCAGACAAAACATTTCTGATTTTTAAATCAGTCTCTTAATAAAAAAATCAAACCAGTATTCCATTTCCTCCCTCCTCTCAACCATTTCAGTGAAATTTTACAATGCCAGCATATACACATCCATGCTGTTCCAAGTAAGTACACTTAGCCGGCATAGAATTTGGGTGCTTCCAAGCTTCAGTTTGCTAGTAGAGAGGGAATCAGTTAGAGCACGGGTCCCCACCCCTGGGCCATCCCTGGGTCACGGCCTATTTGGAACTGGGCTGTGTGAGCGGTGGGTCAGTACACACGCAGCTCAACTTGCATGAGTGGGAGCCAGTGTGCATGCAGACATGTGTACAGCTCAACATGCACAATTTTTTTTTCATGTGCATGTGTGTGTGTTGACCTGCACACAGAAATTGAGTGCATGAATGTGTGTGCATTTGTCCACTGCTCATGTGGCCCTGTTCCCCTCTTTCCTCCCCCACTGGGCTGCCAAGCCTCAAAGGTTGGAGACCGATGAGTTAGAGAATAGTCAGTTCATGTCTATAGAAAACTGCAAACAATAGTGGTGGGTTAATTCGCAGAAAATCCTGTAACTCAGGTTCCAAAAGAAAAAAAAGGTAGCTTTGAATTCAGTCTCCGTTCACCAGTTAAGGGCCCAGAACTAAGACTCAGACTGAAAAAAACACCCAGGGCAATTGAACTTTTGATAGAATATAATTCTTTATTGGCCAAATGTGATTGGACCCACAAGGAATTTGTCTTTAGTGCATATGCTCTCAGTGTACATAAAAAGACAAGATACATTCTTCAAGAATCATAAGGTACAACATGTAATGATAGTCATAGGGTACAAATAAGCAATCAGGAAACTATCAATAACAATATAAATCGTAAGGATACAAGCAACAAAGTTACAATCCTGCAGTCATAAGTGGGAGGAGATGGATGATAGGAACAATGAGAAGACTAATAGTACTAGTAATGCAGCCTTAGTGAATAATTTGACAGTGTTGAGGGAATTATTTGTTTAGCAGAGTGATGGCATTTGGGAAAAAAAAACTGTTCTTGTTCTTGTGTTCTTGTCTTGGTGTGTAGTGCTCTATAGCATCATTTTGAGGGTAGGAGTTGAAACAATTCATGTCCAGGATGCGAGGGGTCTGTAAATATTTTCACAGCCCTCTTTTTGACTCATGCAGTATACAGGTCCTCAATGGAAGGCAGGTTGGTGGTAATTGTTTTTTCTGCAGTTCTAATTATCCTCTGAAGTCTGTGTCTGTCTTGTTGGGTTGCAGAACCAAACCAGACAGTTATAGAGGTGCAGATGACAGATTCAATAGTTCTTCTGTAGGACTGTATCAGCAGCTCCTTGGGCAGTTGAACTTCCTGAGTTGATGCAGAAAGAATATTCCTTGTGCTTTTTTGATGACGTTTTTGATGTTAGCTGTCCATTTTAGGTCTTGAGATATGATAGAACCTAGAAATTTGAAGGTCTCTACTGTTGATACCACCATTTCTATGGTTTCCACCATTTCTATGGTTTTGAGTGTGTTCAGTTCCAGATTGTTTTGGTCGCACCATGAGGCTAGCTGTTCAACCTCCTGTCTGTATGTGAATTAATCGTTGTCTCAAATGAGACCAATCACTGTTGTATCATCTGCAAACTTCAGTAGTTTAACAGATGGATTGTTTGAAATGCAGTCATTGATATATAGAGAGAAGAGAAGTGGAGAGAGCGCACAGCCCTGGGGGGCTCCTGTGCTAATTGTACAGGTATCTGATGTGATTTTGCCTAGCTTCACCTGCTGTTTCCTGTCTGTTAGGAAGCTTGTGATCCACTTACAAGTGTGTTCATGTACCGCTAGCTGATTTAGTTTAGTTAGAAGAATATCTGGTATGATGGTATTGAGTGCTGAACTACAAAGAGGACCCTTGCATAGGTCTTTGGAGATTCAAGATGTTGTAGGATGTAGTGCAGAGCCATATTAACAGCATCATCTGTTGATCTATTTGCTCGGTATGCAAATTGCAGTTTGTCTAACAGCGGATCTGTGATGGTTTTCAGGTGGACATCACTAGCCTTTCAAAGGTTTTCATAACTACAGATGTTGATTTTTGATGATCTAGATCAGTATATCTCAACTATGGTGTCTGGTGAATCCTGGGAGTTGAAGTCCACACATCTTCACATTGTCAAGTTGAGAAACACTGACCAAGACATTTCTTTCCATTTGGGAGGATTTGGCTGCTTGTGTTCTGGAAAATTTTCCCTAGGGCCAGGTTTGTGGTGCTATAAAAATACGCATCTTTAGACTTTCTTTTGAAACTAATCCCTTCAATACTTCCTCTACTGGATCTCTGTACATAACTTAAGAATTACACACTGATTTTCTTCAATAGAGAAAGGAAAAAGGAATACTGCTATATGAATGTCTGTATTTGCTACTGTTGCTGTTCTGATTCCTGAAGCATCTTAATCTGAGTAGATGCTGACCTGGGAGAAATTTACAAAATAAACCTTTGCAGACACAAGTTTGGAAGAGATTGCAATGTTTCTTTAGTTATTTAAACATTTCTATAGACACCCATGTCACAATATAGTGGCATTCTTGTAGTCTGACTCTTGAATCTTGTCTATATGGTGGTGGCATTCCTGTAGTCTATATGGTGGTGGCATTCCTGTAGTCTGACTCTTGAATCTTGTCTATATGCTATTTATCAGTTTAAGTAAGGGAACTAAGAAGATAAAATCTAATGAGAACAATAAGTTGATTTTTACTTAATATTTTTACTTGAAACAATACTTAAAACTTTACTTAAAATTGTTCTTAATAATGGCACCAAACCAAAGCTTTCAAAATGTTTAATATTTCATTTTAAAACATCCATTTACTAGGGTATTTATACATTACTGTTTATGTGAGTTTATATTTGTTATTCTTTTAGAGCTTACTGTGCTGAAAAGAGAATACCTGTATGAATAGAATTTCATAGACACAATTCAATCATGTAGCTCTATGGTGGATGTCTGAACACAGATAAGTTTATTAAAATAGAAAACTGCAATCCCATGTCCCAACATTAAAGATTGTTTTGTCCTAATGTACAGAATACAGATGTTAATATTAGCAATACAATTTCTCTTTTGTTAGTTAATGTCATTTGTTCTACAGGCCGTCACTAGAACAAGATATGGAACAGTATTAGTTTATTGATCTTTTATGGATTCACCTTGGGACCAAGCTTTGCACAGAGTTGAAAGTTAGTGTAGTAGCTTGCTTAAAATGTGGGTAATCTTCAATTTATGACTGTAATGGAGCCTGGAGTTTCCATTGTAAATCATGATGGTCATATGTTGAGGCACCGATGCGACCAATCTGATTTTATGAATTTTTGCAGTGGTAATTAAGCAAGTGCTGCTGTTGTAAAGCTAATGTGGTTATGCAAATATACAGGTTATTAAACAAATCCATTCATTCCTATTTGTGTTTTTTTTCTTTTCTTTTTGCCAGAAATTGTTAGAAAATGTCATAAGTTGAGTTCATGTGGACTGCAGAATGCTGCAACTGGTCATAAAGATGAACTGGTTGCCATCTATCTAAAATGCAGTCATGTGGCTGTATGTGTGCCACCATCGGAATTCAGGACCTGAGTGCTAGGTAGCTTTTCAGGGGTTTGTTGTAACTTCAAACGACTGTTAAGTGATTGGTCATTAAGCGAGAACTACCGTGTTTCCCCAAAAATAAGACCCTGTCTTATATTTTTTTGAACCCTTAGCCATGAGCTCAGAAGCCCAATTGGGCTTATTATCAGGGGACATCTTATTTTGGGGAAAACAGAGTACCTGTACTAGATTTGCACATGTAGTTGTTAAGTGAATCACACTGTCATTAAGTGAATCTAGCTTCCCATATCGATTCCTTGTTGGAAGCCGGCTGGGAAGGTCACAAATGGTGATCACATGACCCGGATTGGCTGCAACCATCATAAACATATGCAGCTTGTCAAGCACCTAATTTTGATCACCTGGCTATGGGGCTGTTCTAATGGTCGTAAGTGTAAGAACTGCCCACTTTTTTTCAGTGCAGTTTTAACTCTGAATGGTTCTTAAATAAATGGTTGTAAGTCAAGGGCTAGCTGTAAATCAATCTCAAATGGTCATGGAAGGACCTGGCAGCTGCTGAAATCCAGCTGCCCAGCAACATGACCAAGCACTCCTTGGTGAAGTGATGCATGCTCTCTCTGAAGAGGAGAAGTGAAGCATTTCCTTTAAATTTCCTTTGCTATGGGCTAGGAATGAATCAAAGGCAATGCCCTGAACACATGGCAGGAAAAAGCAGTTTGGAGGGACTGTTCATGCCAGGATAAAGTAAATAAATAAAGCAAAAAGCCCATCGAGTGCTTTTTACAGTCCTATAATTTTAAAAGAAACCCGTCGCATGATATAGTTATTAATTATCACTTGAGCATATCAAAGATTTGCTGGGAACTAATCTTATAGTTTGTTTTTCAATAGATATATGTGTGCAGAGAGTATACACCCACCAATATAATCAGCAACATTTTTTTTCTACTTTCTTCTACAGGGTTACATAGCATCACACAGGGCCTAGAAAAAATAAATGTTGGGCCATTTTCATCCAATTAATGGGAGCTTAACTTTTAATTCTAACTTCATATCTTATTCTATTATAAGGTTCTGTCCAACTGTATGAACAAGTCAGATATCTGAACCATACCGTACCGTACAAAATTCATTTATTAGGTCAATGACAAAAGGACGCAAATGTGTTTTAACATCTTAAATAGAAGGTTAGGGATTGGTAAGATTATTCTTTTAAGAATGAAAGACATAAAGAGCCTGCTATTTCAAGAAAATTCCTAATATTTTTTTAAAAAAATATTCTATAAAAGCACACAAATATCCTCGTTTTCATTATCCATCGATTTCTCCTGCCAGCCAAAATCACAAGGTTTTCTTTATATTTACACATATGTTTGAATAACATGTTGATACTATTCTTTTCAAGAACATGTTAAATGTAATTTTTTTAAATTTTATTTATTTATTTGTTTTTATCCTGCCTTTATTTTTTTTTTTATAAATAACTCAAGGTGTCGAAAATCCCTAATATTTTTCCTTCTCCTATTTTCCCCACATTGACAACCTTGTGAGGTAGGTTGGGGTGAGAGAAAGTGATTGGCCCAACATCACCTAGCTGGCTTTCATGCCTAAGGCCAGACTAGAACTCACAAATCTACTGGTTACTATCTGGTACCTTGCGCACTAGACCAAACTGGCTGCCTTTTTTGCAATCTCATAATGGGTCTACCAAGTAAATATGATGGTTAACTTTTTTTAAAAAAATTTCCCATGAATTAATTATTTTACATCTGGATGACATAAGCATACTGTAAATTGTTTATTACTCATACCTCTCATACACATGCACAAATTCCCAAATTCTTAATTGCTAGGAAGACTTTTCTCTGTGTACAGAAAGGAAGGAAGGTGTATTTTGTTAACCAGGTAACTATGGACTTCCCTAACTAGGCCATTGCTTCATCTCTTCACCATCCTAGAGCAATTAAGCCGGGGTGGGGTGGGGCAGGGGGGGGGCGGACAATTGGTACTTTTAAAAAACCTTTTTCATCTCTGATTATTGTACAGGTGATACACATTTAAACAGGAAAGACTAGCATTTCTGTATTTTTGCAACCCTCTTTCTTCCTATCAGTGGAAGAGTTTCTTTAGCCACATGGAATGTAGTACAAGGAAGTTTAGTGTCTAAAATGGCATTGATCTTCAACATGAATTGATTTGCGTTGGAAACTGCAATTAAGAAAACCCCTGAAATTGCCGGATTCTAGGAAGAACTTTGTAAGCAAAAACAACTATTTAAAATAGTACAGAAAGCAAATTCAATGATGAGCTAGGGATAGATAAGATATTTAAAAAACAAAATTCTCAGAGAATAAAGTAGTATCTAACCCTCAAGAGATCTGATTTAAAATGAAGCATGTGGGAGTGTTTTTCCACATTTACAGGTTGAAAGTACCTCAGAGCCTTATTTCAGACTTCCACAGTTCCCAGAGGCTGAAACAAAAGCACTCTTTTATTTCTCTAGAAAATTGAGCTTCTGCAGCTTTGCAAGTTGCAGATGACACCCTTAGGTGTATGAACCATTTTCCCCCCAGATATTTCTTTAAGGTTCGATTACATTATCGGTGAGAAAAGCCTAATTCTTCTCTTCTGCCTTTTGTTTACTACATTTTCATCCCACCTCCTTTTGGAAATTCAGGCTTTAAGAAAATAAATCTCTTTTAGTGAGAAGAGTTGCCGTCCACCCCACCCCTACAAAAGTTAAGCCAGACAAGAATGGAATGTCATTCTGCACTGTACCACATTATATTTATTTATTTTATTTATTTATTTTAGGATACACGCACACACACAGGACTTGTGGACTTCAACTCCCAGAATTCTTCAGCCAGACATTCTGGTTGGGGAATTCTAGTAGTTGAAATATACCAGTCTTAAAATTGCCAAGCTTGGAGATTGCTGATCTAGAAACTGACCCAGATTAACAATGGCCTAGTCTTAATATAGGCACAAGTGAAATTCTATCAGTGATAACTGAATTCCACTCCAAGTGGTCTAACTCTAGAACCCATATGTGTCCTTTTCTTTTCTTTTTTTCTGGCCCTTCCTCATTGGCTGGGTTCATATCTTGTGCTGATATGTTTTAACTATAGTTTGTTGAAGTAGTGGCTCATAAACCACTCATTTGGTCATAAGCCACAGTTTGTGAACCCCATGGCTCAATTCACAGAAGATAGTAAATCCTTGTGAAATAAACCAGATTATAATTTAATATTATAGCTAGTCGCTCACCCCAATTACAGTATTTCCTGTATATAGAGAACTTGGTCATTCAACTTGATGCAGAAGGAGTATGTATGAATTAATTTTCATTTTCACTTAGCCCCCCGATCTTCAGTTTCCTTAACAAAAAATCTTGCCATTAACTTGCTGGTTCTTAACACACACGTTTGAAATTTATTAAGCCTTTCCTATCCCCCATTCCTCCCCACCCCCCAAACAAATCCTAATGTGTAGTATTTTACAATCAGCCCAGATTCATCACTTTATGTTCTAGTACAAGGGTGTCAAACTCTAGTGCAAGGGTGCTTAGAATTGGCCTGCGGGGCCATCCTGCAAACAGCGAAGGACTGGCCTGCCAGCGAAAACAGAGCTGCCAGCGAAAACAGAGCTCGTGAGGGCTGCATGTGGTCCTCCTAAGCTCCGTTTTCGCTGGCAGAGCACTTGGGCCATCACAGGCACCCTTGACAGAAGTGACATCGAGCTGGCCATGCCCCTCCGGCCACCCCCCCACCCCCACCCTGCCAAGGTCAAATACAACCCTGATGTGGCCCTCAATGAAATCCAGTTTGACACCCCTGTTGTAGTATATCTGCATTTCAGAAATGATATATCTAGTCAAGCATTTTCCTCCAATAAGATCCTTGCTAACAAGAACATCCAGTCTGCCTTCAATAGAGAGTATATGCAGGCAGTCGAATAAATCAAATAAATCGATTCCGTGATGAGGCTTGCCAGAAGGATTACAGTTCTCCTCACCAATTTCCAGTCATCATAAGAACACTGCTTTAAAAAACAAAAACAAAAACAAAATAAAGCTGACTGTGCCTAGATTTTTTTTTCCAATTTGCAATAAGAAGGAAGTATTAATAAAATGCAACTAATGAGAGTTTCCTATTGCCAGTTGAGTGTGGATTTGTCCCCTCTCCCAATTTAAGCTATGTTTAATAGGTTATAAATACATCTTTGGGAACTACTTAATTATAAAAGGCTTTACATTTAGAGAAAGAAATGTGGCAATGTCTGCATTATAATGGTTTGGTTTGAACAATTGGCAGATATGCTAGGAAATCCTTCTCTTTTAACAGGCCTACTGGATTCCCACAGCTTTAATATCTACTCATTAGAGTTGCAGATTTAAACTCAGTAGAAAATGGTAATTTATTAGGCCATAGTTTTAACCTGCAAATCCTTTTTTTAATTAAATCTTTTATGTTAGGATTTGGAAATTCCCACAAGCATTTGACAGCATTTCAAGTTAATATTTAAAGTCAGAAATCTATTCATAGGTATTTGGGACATAATAAAAAGTTGCCTGAAATAATCTTTGTTGTGGGCATAACAGCAAGTGTTAGGAATATATTTATGCCAAAACTGCTTCTGAGTCCAAGCATTGTGCACAAAAATGCCTCCCCCAACCTTTTCTCTTTGCAGACATTTTATTCATTACGAAACAGATTGATTTTATGCCTCAATGTAATTCTGAGCTTTGGCATATCTATATTTGAGGGATTAATGAGCTCAGCAAGATGGATAGAAAAAAAAAACCCTGCTTGTCATAAATCAAGGTTACTTGTTGTAGAATTGCCTATTTAATCAGCAGCATGCCCCCATATGGTTCAGTAGGATATACTAATCAAATTGGGAATAAACATGTTCTATGTTGAATCTTAGAATTTAGTCATAAAAGAACCAAAGGAAACTGAAACATTTCCTGTTGATCTAATTTAGATATTTTTGTGATCTAATGTTCACTCATGTCATGCAGGGGGGGAAAAATTGTGATATTTCAGAATTGTTTCTTTTTTAAAAAATGTTCACACAACTCTCCAATGTATTCAGTAGAAGAGAATATCTGTAGCTCAGGGATGAACTGTGTAGTGCTTAGTGCTCTCTGAGCGTACATGTTTCATTACTCACCTAGGAAATATCATCAGTGCCTCCAATGGATGTTGAACATTGGCTCTCTAGTGTACCTTTTGGACCTGGGACTAGACCTCAACAAAACATTGTGGCTAAATAGACATTTGGATGCTGTTTCCCAATTCAGTTCCCTGGCACTCCCAGGCAGCATACAAAATGCTAAAATAGTGGATAGTACAGAATGAAGCAGCTCAAGTAGCTATAGACAAATCCTAAACTGGTCATAGTTTGAAAGTTGCATTGATGCCTAGTTGGCTTCCAACTTAAGTTGCTGTGGTAAACTTTAATGCTCTTCATGGTTTAAGGTCTGGATAACTGTGGAATTGCCTTCTCCCACTAACACCTCTCACTCAGTAAGGTCTAGTAGAGTGGACTCTTCACCTGTCCCTGCAATCAGAGATGTCCACCTACATGCTTCAATAGTGTCCTGTCACATTTAAGTGCTATTGTCCTTTCTGGTCTTCAAAACATCTATGAAGACTTGTCTTTTTCACCAAGCCTTGAGGGAAAGGCTGCTTTGGTTATACTCTGGATAAGTAGCCATTTTTAATTGTCAAAATCATTCTGTATACTGCAACTTAATAATACATGATTTTGGTTTTAAGATTTAATTTGATTCTTATCTATTTATTTTAAGGCAAATTTCAGATTTGAGAAGTTGTACATCACTCAATTGATTGGAGAAGGCCTGTAATTTTTTTAAAAATGTAATAAATAAAGACATTATCAAACATTTTATTTTATACATATTTTAAATATGCATTTTAAATATATATATATATATTTAATAATATATTTAAGGCTTTTATTTTATTTCCCAATGTGGAAGTCAATAACAACAAAAAAAAATCCTTAAGTTCCAGCTGTTCCAGGAACAAAATATTCCCCATTAGCAATATTAATGATCCCATCAAGACAAATGATTTTTTTCCCCTGTAACCATTATTTATTTATTTAATCAAACTCACATTCCACTACTATCTAATCTATCTTGGCTGCTTCCAAGATTTACATTATAATAACAATTTAAACATTCGCTGTAAACGCTAACATAAGTGGCAAGGAAAAAATAAAATAAAATAAGGAGGTTTTGATGTTTAGAATTTAAGTTCTAAAACCCATTATTTTCAGTGGAAAGTCTTATAATAAAGAAAACTAAAGGAGTACATTGTAGTGCTCATGAATCAAATTCACCAGTGGTCACCACTGGTGGATTAGGAAGCATGCTTTCTAGGATAAAAATGTGGCTCTGGTTTATGTTTATTCTGTATCCCTTAATGTTGTCTTTGTTAAAAATGCATTATTTCAGTGTACCCCATCTATTCCTAATGGTTATCCCCTTAAGAATGAGGGGAAAGATGGCTTAGTGAAAATCAGCAGGAACTAAATTTGTTGCCATTTACTCTATTCAATATTCAACACCACATGAATAAATGGAATTACATCTTAAAATTCTAGATTTTCAGTCTCAAGCCTGCTTTGTGTGGATATTACTATAGGACAGGGGAAAAAATATGATTGAATTTCTCCTTTCCCTTCTTGTCTTCCAGGTCAGAACTGTGGAGGTTTAGTACAAGGCCCCAATGGGACGATAGAAAGCCCAGGATTCCCTCATGGCTACCCAAATTACGCCAACTGCACATGGATCATAATCACAGGCGAACGTAACAGGATACAGTTATCATTCCATACTTTTGCCCTCGAAGAAGATTTTGATATTTTGTCTGTTTATGATGGGCAGCCGCAACAAGGGAACCTAAAAGTGAGGTAAAGTAAAATCTAGTCACTCCTTGTAAATTATATAGAATTCAATGTTGTGTTGTAAAGATGGTTTATTCACTGCTCTGTTTGGCTGCTTCACATATGAACGTCCCTATAGAAGACAAAAAGCTTCTGCTTTGCATAACAGCAAAGAGATGTTTCCTGAAATCATTCTATTTTTCCTTCATGATATCAGACTTGGACCCAATCTCTGTTAGGCTGCTTGTTTCTTGCATGCATGCTTATATATTTATTATTGTTCTGAAGCAATTGTGGCATTCCAGAATAAACGTATTGTTGGAAATGTTTTGTTTCTGTTCAAACGAAGAACTTTTGGTATTTCTAAAACCCATTTAGCTTTGCTATTAAAAATTGAGGGGGAAGGCATGGAGATGTCCATATTGGCTTGCTATTCAGCTCACAAACCCGCCTGTAAGAAAATGTATTTCTTTCTGGAAGTCTGCTTATTGTTGTTGAACAGAACAGATAACATCATCACAACATTAGAATTCCTTTTATATAAGGAATTCTTTTAAGGATAAAAGAATTTTATGTTCTTTTTAATATTTATATATTTTATGCATTATTTTATATTCCTTTTATATAAAGGAAACAAGTTCTGCTTCAAAGACTTCTTATTTAGAAGAATGTTATATATTTTCATTATAATACATTTTGATTTCAATGTGTTATAGACTTATTTCTTATGGATGGTCACATTACATTAGAAAAATCTAAAACTTTCCTTAGTTGATATTTATATGGATCCTCAGAGCTTTATCAAGGACTAAGAGCCAAGAACAAATAGTTTTCCCTCATTAGAAAACTTGTTGCGTTGGGGAAAAAATTGGGTGTTAATCCACAATGCAATGAATTAGTATATAGGCCAACCCTTACCCACTGAAAAGTTTGTGTAACCTGTATTTGAAACCAAAACTATATGTAAAGTAGGAGATCAGACTTCAAGTGGTTCCCCATGGTTCCTCAAACCATATGTGGATCACTTTTATTTGAAAAGAACTGTAGAATTTAGATTTGAATGAAATGATTGTCCTGAGAGAAAACTTAATTAAGCCTCTTTTCTGAACCACAACATAGGCAGGCAAGGCAGCCCAAGAATAACACTGGACTTCTAATTCTTAAGCTCCAGATGCTTTATTATTGATTCAGTTACTTCCATTTTTTGAATCACACTGGAGAAAGAAGGACTTGCAGTGACCTAGCATGATGAAGGATTTACTGTGGGAGTTCATGTCCCCTTACATGACCCATTTTCACTAAAAATCTTAAACATTCTGTCCTGCCTCTACTTGAGCCGTGGATGGGGCACACAAACAAAATAAGAAGATGTCTGCCTCCATTTTGTATCTCCTAGATTCTACTTCATCTTGGAAAGTTGTTACATGATTCCTTTTCCCTTTCAGTAACGCAACAGCATCTCAGTCTGCAGACTCCAGGATCTTCTGTTATAACAGCGCTATGTAGGTTGTTATTTAAAAGTATTGTGTAAATGTATGATGATCTGTGACTCAGTAGTGTCTTGCTGCCACATTCACTGTAATGAGCAAAACAGTCCTGATAATGAGTGCCATCACTAAAATAGCAAGTTCTAATTAAACAGAACAAAAAGCTCTAAGGAGACACTCTTCACATTTTACACTTCAAGCGGTTTATTTTAGACAATTAGCAATACTTATGACAATGCTGAAATATAAATATAATATTGAGGTCAGGAACGATGATATCTGTTGTGCAATTCTATCAAAATGTATTGCTCACTGCATAATGCATTATACACGTGTCTTAAAACTGTGAAGTTCCCTTCGAGACTAAGCTTACATAATTTTAATAGTAGAAATAATTACTTAAAGATATTATCATTTTTGTTTTAAATGGTCATCTGCCAAAAACTAATTTTTTTCAAATTGAATACTTTTGTGTAGTATTTGGCTCCCATTTTATTGATATAGACATTATTTATTTATTTAAAATATTTATATAGCCACCTATCTTATAATCAATTGTGGGCAGTTCCCAATTACCTTAAAGTAAAGTTGCCTAGGGTAGCTCACTCCATCTGAAAGTCTGAGCGACTTTTCCCTTTAGAAGAAGTGTTGGCTTTGTGCATATATCTCACATTTGTGCATCTATGTGAATATATGTATCTGTCAGAAGCAGGTTCTAAACAAAACCAATGGTATCATAAGAGGATATTCCAGAAGTTAATTGCCTATCAAACAAAATATTCAATTCACACAATTAATTGATCCCAATATACATTTAAGAAATATTTTCTCACCAATTGCTTTCTGCACAAACTTACAAACAGCAAAAAAAAAAAAAAAAAGTGGGAGTGTTATTTATTCCAATTTTTTAAAAATTAGAAATCATTGGAGATCTTCATTCAATTGTTTAAAAGAAATACCTACTTTATTTTACAAATAACAATTTAAACAAATAGTGAGAATTATTTCTCGCCATAGGAATACCCAAACTTTCGTTGTCTAAATATTGTTATCCTTGTTAGCTTTAGGTTGTATCTTTCTGCATATAGATTGCTACATGGCAATGTATAACTTCCAAACAAATCACAAAATATGAACCACAGCGTAAAATCAGTATAATTAGATGGGATGAGACAACTCACTGTGACCAACTCACCCGGCTTAAGGAAGGCAAAAGTTCCTGTCAGCCCACATTCCTTCTCCAAAGGCTTCCTCGCCTCGCTTTCCAGTGCCCCCTCCTGTGTAAGGCAGGGGAATAATTGTTCCAGGCTGGACACATCAGCAAGAAGAACCTTCATGGCAATAGCCATCAGGAGCAAATCATCCTGTCACCATCCCTGCTTGACCATCTCTCTGCCTAGGAGTCGTCAGGGTCCAATGGAGCAGGCTGAAGGAGAGGTCCTTCTCCTCAAACCCAGGCATGATTGGAAGCTTGGCTATTGGCTAGTGGAGTCAATCAAGAAGCTTCCTTGAGCAAGGGGAGACAGTTTCTGCTCTTGCACGACTCCAGGTGCCAAAGCCCTGGTCCTTACACCTATTGCAAGCTGCCCTTTCCTTGCTCTAGAACCTTGGGAGGAGAAGGGAGAAATAGGGGGAAGGACAGGAGACAAGGGAACCTTTGGAGAAGGAGTTCGGGCTGGTGGGAGCCCTTAAGCTGGGCTGGCTTTGGAAACCAGAGTGGAAGACTTAAGTTTAGTTAAATAGATGCTGGTGCAACCATGTCCTGCAACTTCAGTGCAGCCAGTTCCAATTCTCCCAATATCTGCCTAGGCAGTTTTCACAAGCGGCACTGGTTCTTCTAGGGATGAGAATCATGTACTACTGATTTTAATAAAACTAAGAAAGGTGGAAGAGGCGGCTGGTCACCCAAATAATATTAAGAGAGGAATGTGTCCAGTTATCTCACATTAAGTTATTCCATATTGAATTGTCCTATGGTGAGTTAACCCATGTCAAGTTGATATATCAAGTTGTCCTGCAGCAAGTCGGCCATGGCGAGTTGTCTTAGACCCTAATTAGAATCACAGTATGATCAAAATTAGTTAACAGTTAAAAGCTCAGGAAAAGAAATTAACGATTTGCTACTTTCTTAAATACTGGGGATGGTGGGATCTAAACCTACTTCTAGTGAAATAATTCCATAGCTCAGGAATCTCAAAGGAGATGGCCTTGTCCTGCATATCACATAAATAAGATTTTACAGTGTTACTCAACCTTGGCAACTTTAAGACAGGTGGACTTCAACTCTCAGAATTCTGTAGACGCTCATGCTGGCTGGAGAATTCTGGGACTTGAAATCACTTCTTCAAACTGGAAACAGGAAAATGTGTCTAAAGGCTGCATTCATGGTAGACCAAAGGTAAGAACAGGATATCATCTCTTCATATCCTCCAAAAATGGTTGCTGGACCGTACTAGTAACAGAGTAATTTGGCAGTGCAGATAAACTCTGTGAGAACATTTTAATATCAGAATGTTTTGCACTGCCTTTGCTTAATGGCTGATGTTACCGTTTTCAGTAGAAGAACAGGATGGAGCTCCCAGTCCTTTTACACAAAACTTTCCTCAAGTTTTCTTCATTTTTGCAGTCAAATTTAGATTGGAAGCCTGATTTAGCCATTGCTATTTATATTTAGCTGTTGTTATTATCTTATTTTAAAATTTTTCTGACACATAGTCTTCTAAAAGTCATTTCAAATTCTAGTCTATTTTTGACTATCCCTCTATTAGGATATGCAAGATTGTGGTTTATTTGGTTATCTTACATTGAATATCAGACAGGATTTCTGTTGGTTGCTCAGCAACAATACTAGAAATGGTGCTCCATATGGAATTCATTACCTGTTGTCAGTCTTAATTGACTTAAGCCCTGTGCAGATGTCAGCGATGTGCCTTGATGAGCACAGGTAAATATGGCTAGCATTGCAGCCAACTGTCTTGTACCTGATGCCCCCTGGCAAGACCCTTTTTATATAAGGAGCTATGCCCATAAATGTGTGCTCTAGACCAGGGCTGTCAAACTCACAGCCCACAGGCTGAATGCGTCACACACTGGCAATGCCTACGCCCAGTTTAGCAAAGGGGGGGAAAGTTCTGATACGTCACATGATGCCGCCGTGATAACATGAGTTTAATACCCCTCATCTAGACCCTTCATTTTAATTTGGGCTTTTAGGTCCAGAGTTATTGCAAACATATTAATGCAAGGTCCATGGGCATGGAACAAAAAGGTGTGTGGCACCTTTTTGTTCTAAGCTTGGAAGAAAACAGCCCACTAAAATAATTGTTGAAATATTTTGTTCCATGTTTCAGAAAAAGAAAAATGGAACAACTGCACTGCCTGAACCCCATGTATAACATATCCCATATATCCCTTGGGAAGGGCTATATAAAGTTATGGGGATGTGAAAGCATCTCTACCACCAGTTGTACAGTGTTTAATATTCTTCTTTTGGTAGTTCAAACTAAGCAAAAACAAAGCAGTTTTCTTTGGAAACGGTCCCTGCATTTTTTTTGAACATTTATTATCTTGCTTACATGGTCATTTATTTGATTATTCTGTCCGTTTGTTTATTTAGCAGCATTTTTAAATTGCCACAGCTCAAATGAGGCTGGATCATGTATATGAGCAAGCTAGAAAGCAAATATCTGAACAACTTTAACCAGAAAATAATCAGCACAATATCATTCAAGGGCTAACTCTCTTTCTTTTGCAAGTCAAGTCTTTCTTCATTCCAATTAAACATTACCCCAGCTAGGTTCATGCATCATGCTCAGCTAAAGCTGTTTATACTTCGGTTGATGTTGGGTTTTTTTGAACCATAGTAGTTAGTTTTACTCCCAGCTAAGCCACAGATCAATCATTTGTTTGCATGCGATTCTGCCAAAAGTTAAGAAACCACAAGAAACTACACAAAAAGCTAGCATAATGGATGAAGCTAGCCAGGTAATTTTTCCACATACAACTGTTTAAAAATGCAAAAATTAATTCTGTTTCTTTCTCTTAGTGAGTCAGAAGCCTGTGCTCAGTCACAGTTTGCCTCACAGAAGTATTAAATCTGTTCTCCAGCGAACTACTTTCCCGTTTTAAATAGCATAATAAATAACTGTCTCCTTCCTAGTGTGGGTCTCAGCTGCCCTCAGAGAGTTTGCTAATCTGCCTTGTGATGTTTCATTTCTGTTATAAAGCCTTTTCTTTATTTGCTGGCTCTGGATGGCAAGCAGTGTATATTTAGAAGATAATTTCTCCAAGTAAGCAGCTTTTTCTTACCTAGGATGTTTCTTGAATTCTTACTAAGATAAAAGAGAAATAGAGTACCTCTTTACTCTTTCCATTTCTACAGTTCCTTCTTCAATGTATAATGATTGTAGAAGGTTTTGAAAATGAAAAAGAACTTTTAATTTTTTTGTACTTTCCTGAACGGCTTTATAAATGCTTGTTGTTCCCTAAATATACAGATATATCATATGTAGTATAACTATATTAAATAGTTATAATCCTATTGTGTCTAAATCAGTGGCGGGTTGCTTTTGGGTCACCCCGGTTTGGGAGAACCAGTAGTAGCAGCAGCCGGAGGTTCCACCCACCCACCCAGGCATCATTAAATATGTTCTGCACATGTGCAGAAGTGGCGCGTGCAGGAGCAAAGCAAGCGTGTGCACGCGAGCAAATCAGTAGTAAAGGTAAGTGAAACCCACCACTGGTCTAAATGATAGCCCAAGAAAATGATAAACAATTGATACAGATAAAAATAGCATTCTGAGAAACTATTACAGGTAGTCCTTGACTTACAACCATTCATTTAGGGACCATTCAAAGTTAGAACAGCAATGAAAAAAATGACTTATGACCATTTTTCACATTTATGACTGTTGCAGCATCACCATGATAACATGATCAGAATTTGGATTCTTGGCAACTGGTTCATATTTATGATGGTTGCAGTGTCCTGAGATCAAGTGATCACCTTTTGAGACCTTCTGACAGCAAAGTCAATGGGGAAGCCAGATTCACTTAACAACCGTGTTACTAACTGAACAATTGCAGTGAGTCACTTAACAACTGTGGCAAGAAAGATCATAAAATGGGGCAAAACTCACTTAACAAATGTTTCACTTAACAACAGAAATTTTGGGCTTAATTGATCTCAAATCGAGGACTACCTGTATGTGTTTGGAGTCTCTGATTCAATTCCTTAAGCAATTAGATTGCCTGGTAGGATTAAGCCATTATAATACATGACCTTTCCTATAAAGAAAATACATTTAGAATAACTATTGGCCTTCCTATGCTAGCCTCTGTCAAGCATAGGAAGAGGTAGGCCCCTGTAAAAATATAGGTGTATTGAGTAGGTCACCTATCAAGAGGTGACTTCTGTAAAAATATAGGTGCACTGAGTAAAAATTAGGATTAAATCAATACAAATCACCTAAAAATATAGCATGAGAATTCTTCCCTCCTGCAATGTGCAGGGGGAAGAAACCCTTTTCCAGCACCTTACATAGAAAAAGAAACCAAAACTCCAAATTACCCATTGTTGAATATGGATTCATTTGCTATTTTATGGGTATTCAGCCCAAATTAGTTTTCTACATAATGCTCAAAACATACTAGATCATAATTCTAGACACATTTACTTGGGAGCAAATCTCCTTAAGCTCCCTGAAACGTATATGTGAGTAAACATGCTTAAGACACAGATGCATGGCAGCGGCATGCAAAATCACATTCGAATGAGGAACAAAGGCTCTGGTTTAGCATTGATTTTTTTTTCCCACCTTCACAATAAATCCTAAAACAGTCAAGAAAAAAAAATACTCCTAATGTTGCCATTAAATTACTAATGTATATACTTTTTTGCATACAGGAGAAAATCTTGCATTAAGTAGGATACATGTGTTTCCATTAGGATATTATTGAATTCAGTAATTGCTTGCTTTTGGCTACTTACTATTAAGATATCCTGTACAACTGACATGTTTGTAGCAAAAAGGTTCTGGGGGATTTCTTTTTGCTTTATGTATATGAAGAAAGAAAGAGAAATCTTTTTTACTTATTCTATAGATCTGCTGTTAGGAGTGGTGTTCCTGCAGTATTCACTAATGGTGACAGATACAGCTGCTTAGAAAATGCACATAGGAATCTGGTACATATTATCATAATGAGAGAGTGTACCACAGATAAGAAGAAATGCTTCCATAACCTTTGATTTGCTAAAATAATACTATTAATTATTCAAAAGACTAGAACTTTATTTTCTACCATATTCAACCAGGGATGATGATCCATCTGTATATAATTGTATCAAACAAAAGTTTTAATATTTCAGTACTATATGATTATTAGAAAATATAAAAACAAAACCAGGCTTAAAATAATTGGCTGCAATTAACATTCTATACATGCATTCGATATTCTTTTATTTATGCATGCATTCCTGCTCTGATAGAACTTTTAAAATCAGTGGATCCCATGAAAAGGCTGATTAATATATTTGTTATGAAAATAAGGAAGGCTTGGCTCCACCCATCCACCCACCCACCCATCCATCCATTTATGTAACTGTTCACCAGAATTATCAGATACTTTGTGGGCCTAGTGAACATAGATGAATGTGTCATTTAGACACAAGCTCTCTTCAAATGATGGGGAAATATGCAATAATAATAAGATAGTGTGAGATGTGAATATGCCTTCAGGTTGCATACAGAATTACTATGATCATTTTGTCTACTTGTTTGTTTCTTTTTTGGTATTATCAAATAAGTTTAAATTATATGCTACATTCAAAAGTAGTTCATCATATAACTTAATTCAAAAAAAATAAAACTAATCCTTACATTTGTTCAAAATACTTAGGCTTACCTTGGAACTATTTCACACATTTTGGAAGGCATACCACTTCTCTTTGCAGGATTACTCAGTTTACCTGAAAAAAGAAAAGAAAAGCATATAATATCACTGATTTTCAGATTGGTGTATGGATCTTCTCAATTATTAATGAGATAGGTTTCAATGAATCTAAAGATGCTTCAAGAAGTTCTCTTGAAGATGTGAAGATTGAAAGTGGGCAGAGGACAGAACACACACAAACCTTGCTACCTAGTCTTCTCAATCTGTGATATTTGTGCCCCTATTTAATACAGTCCCTGATCCATCCCTTATTTCCTGCCTGCCTGCCTGCCTCTATCTTTCTATCTTTCTATCTTTCTGTCTGTCTGTCTGTCTATCATCTATCTATCTATCTATCTATCTATCTATCTATCTATCTATCTATCTATCTATCATCTATCTATCTATCTATCTATCTATCTATCTATCTATCTATCTCTATCTATCACATTTATATAGCTTCCCATTTTCAACCAACTCTGGATGGCTCCCAATCAAAGACCAAAAGACACATTAAAATCACATTAAAACTATAAAACCAAACCAATTAAAATATTAAAAACAATTAAACCTGGGCATCAAATCAAAGTTCTAAAGTGCTAATCTTCTACCAGAGTTCTTCAAAGTGTCACAGAAGGTTAGGAGGGTGGAGGCCTGCCAAATCAGGGGCAGAACATTTCCTAGGGTACAGGTTTCCACAGAAAAGTAATATAAAACTCCCATCAGATGGCAATATTTAGAGGAAGGGGCTAGGAGTGTGCTCGCCTTATCTGAACTAGTAGGATGGGTAGATGTCCTTGGTCCCACAGATAACCCTGTCCTGTGCTATATGATTATGTGGAAAGCTATATTTGCATTAAAGCATTTTGGAAATCTGGGTAATTTACAGGAAGATCAGAGAGAGAAAGTGAAGGGGCTATATGCTGGCTGAATTCTACATCTACCATCAAACCCCCATGCATGCAAGTGAATGCTTGTATAAGACATGGACTATTAGTCAGTTCTACCAACATCTTGATGAGGAAAGCCAGCACTATCTGCTCAGAGATATACTGTAGTTACCTTATATTTTACCCTCAATTAGCTCTTAAAACAAAGGAACTGGCCATGAAATATTTGATGAACATGATATGTTGTTTTCCTAAACCTGGCTCCATGTAGATGGTCACAAGAATGATTATTTTAAAAAGAATCCCTTGAGTTCACTCCTGTTCTATTTGTAACAGAGACTGGGAACAGTGTCACGAAAAAGAAAAAAGAATAGCAGATGGCAATTTCAGTATGTAGCACTTAGCTGTCAAAGCAGTTGGTGCTATCAGGGCTCCTTTTATATATATATATATATATATATATATATATATATATATATATGTGTGTGTGTGTGTGTGTGTGTGTGTGTGTGTGTGTGTGTGTGTGCGCGCGCGCGCACACACACACACACACATAATCCTTTAATATCCAGAAAAAATGATTTGTACTTTTCTTTTTAAAAGTAGAAAGGCACATAGCAATGCAAAGCATTTTGAAACTCAACATCAGGAGTTATTTTTTCTTGGTGCTTAAAAGGATGGGATGGGAGAATTTGATGATATGGGTGCTCGAAATTTATAACTATTAATGCTCTAGACTACCACCACCTCAGTCTTGATGCTTCCAGTTGTGTGGATTTCATCTTTCTGATTTCTCAACTACCCACTGCAGTGTCTGAGATTTCTGGGAGTTGAAGTTCACATAATTTAGAATATCCCGAGGTTGGGAAAGACTGGTGTGCTGAGGTTATTGGTATCTTTATAGCTAAAACACATCACTTTTCCTTCACAGATACTCAGAAAAACTGATTGAAATCACTCCATTTATAGGCCATTTAAACGTGTTAGTTCTTATGCTCAAAAGACAAGTTGATTGGGAAGAGTCCATTAAATGGCAAAGTACAATGTACTTTGATATACTCTGATCAGTCTCTAGATCTCGATTGGAAGGGGAAGAAAGGACTAATGGCAGAAATCATGTTATGAGATGATTGTCCTCTGCTGCCTCCATGAAGGACAACAGTTCTGGAATGGATGGAACTCTAGGAACACCTTCATGGCATCATCTCTGTTCTCTTTCAATATTTCTACAAAACTCAGATTCTGGAGGTTTCTATAAAGTCTTTGACCTAATGCCTTAGGCTGCAACGTAAACCAATACAGAGTTTTAGCTATTTGTATTTGTTCACATTCTTACTGTTTTTTCTCCTCTTTCTGCTTTTCTACCCTTCTACCCTTCCTACAGATCAAACTCTAGATTTGTAGATCCTTGGCTGGCTACATTTATTTTGTAAAATGCCATGTTTATTGATGGTTCCATGAATGTTAATGTTTCACTTCGGTCAAATATTTCTTATTAGCAATAATGATGGATGGATGGATGGAAATCCCAGCACACTGGAGGAAGGTCATATGCAGATGGAGACTACAAAATATCACAGTATCTTTCAATTTAGGGAAAAAAACCTAATTATGCAGAATTGTAATTATTAAAATGGCACTGACTAGCCCAGGTAGTCACTGGGAGTCAACAATGTCTTGAAGGCACAAAAATAAATATGTTTACTCAGAAGTGGACCTTGATATGTTTAAGAAGGAAGAAGTGAAAAAGGATACCACATGCCTATGTTTCTATTCATACATATTGTAGCAGCTGTGTAACAAATTTAGCCTAAGAATCACATACTTTAGTAAGAAAAGAAGCCACATATAAGAGATAATAGATAAAATTGTTCTGCCTCGGGGAGAAAAGAATGCCAAAGCAGGATGAAAATGTTCTAATTTTATAAAAATCAGCAGTCTCATCTTGAAAACAGTTTGGTCTCTAACACAGCAAGAAAAGTTAGGAAAAGGTCGAGATAATCAATTTATTATTTCCTTGTAAAGAGAAAGTAAAGAGAGATAAGACTTATTTTCATTCCCAAGACAGGAGAACAAAACAAAAACAAAAATACCTATGTATAAAATAAGAAATATTCCAAGAGAGGTAAACAAGTATTAGAAAAGAAAGGAAAAAACAAAGCAAATGAAGTGTAGCAAAATATAAGACAATTTTGCAAATATGTAGAGTTAACTGATTTGGAAGCTTAAATCCTCAGATTTAAAATAACAACTCTATGTTAGAGTCACGTTGTAATAAGTTCAATGTGATTTGCTTGTTTTCTATTTAGTAAGAAGGACAACTATAGTGAGTTAATAATCGATGAGATATAACAGGAGACAGAATTAAATGTGACTCCTATCATTCATTTTTGTGGATAGTTTTTATTTTAACAGATTATCGATTCATGAATAAGTGGAGAGGAAGCTCAATTTTATTCTAAGTAAACCACCAAGTATACACTTTTACCCTACCAGAAATAGATGCAGAATCTTGCATGCACACATTTTTTTCTACTGCATGTCCATTTAAATTCTTTTGCTGGTCCATTGTTATTTCTGCCAGAGAATGATCTTGATAATGCTAGTCTCTTGAAACAGAGAAGAATATGAGTAGCAGATTATTTGGCTCAGATTAAACATTAAATGTGTTTTGATTTTTAACATGCAAACTGGCTTGCTTTGGGGAATGATAAGTATCAGCAGGATGTAAAGTAAATTACAGATAGCTTGATAAGTGTTTATAATTAATTCTAATGCCAAGGGTCTATCCCAAAGTTTAATGGGTCATATAGTACCCACTGCCTGGCATCCATCCCCCAGATCATCACACTGACAACAAGGGAGGAAAAAATATCTTCCTCCTCTCAATGAAGAGCTCATATTTCTAAAACAGCCCCCATTGAAGATCTCCACAAATATTTATGTTACCGCTGCTGCTGATGGCTAGTCCCCCCCTCCCCTAAAAAAGTTATATTGCAAGTAAAACTCTGCCTCATTCCTACTTCCTACATCCTTCATCTCTTATGGAGTTCTGCTTTCTCATTTGTTGTCATGATACTTTGGTGCTTTCATAACATCAGTAGCAACTAGTGATAGCACACTGAAGGATCTGTCTGGTTGATCCAATAGCCCACATAATGGCCTACTGATTATCTGACAATACGTTCTTCCTTCAATTTTTGGCATCTTAAGTGTTATGGAAAAATGATCTAAAGAATTCTTAATGGACTGGAGTTGGTTCTAGTTAAAGATTGGGTACATTTAAAATGGAGTGACATCTGATTTATTCTTGAAGAGAAATGGATATTTTAAGACAGATCTCTTCCTTTTCAAAGCATCTGTAATATGATCTGAGTTACATGATTGATAGATTGATCAACTGATCCAAACTATTTTAAAATATAAAATGAAAATGAAAAAAACTTTTTCAATACAATTTTCTTTCTTTCAGTTTTTAGTTTGCTGAATTAGCCATAACTATTTATTTCACAGAATAATTGAAACATATAGCAGTCTAATAAATGTTAGTTTTGTTATACATATTTACTCTAATGTAAACACCACAATGAGGTTTATAATAAAGGACATGCATTTACAACTAGAAGTTTAATGATGTTTCATTGTTTTTTATTTTCATTTTTTTCAATTATATAGTTTTTAAAAGACTATAATAAATAAATAAATCCAGAATAAATTATGAAATACAAGTAGATAACAATAGATCTGAAATATCATACAACTAATATATTAAAATGCATCATTAAGAGCTTATAATACTATGACATATTTCATATTCATTTTCTAATCAAACAAGTCTTTATTAAACTTTTAGTTAAAGGTACTTTCCAGTTTTCGGCAAAACCAGCCCATAACAAATCATAACAAAGTCTTGGACATTTGCTCACTTTATTGCATTCTTTTGAATTTAAATATGTATCACTTAGGACTGTTGTGTGTAGGTACTGCATTTGTAGTTTTAGGCTTCGGTCTCACTTCTTACTTCAGCATTTTAATCACAACATTTTTTTAAAGTTTCAATATTTCCTATAAGAAAAAAAAACAAATAAAAAGTACCTATGATAATAAGATCTGAAATATGCTAGAGAAGATAATCTTTTATTTTAACATAGCATTTTAAGCTTGCTGTACTAGTATTTTTTCTTCCCTTTTTTTATGTTCAGTTTGAGGATTTCTTCCCAGAGCCCATCTGAATAAATCTTCACAAGATTGAAATCGCACAAAGAGGTGATGACATCTTCATCTTGAGAGAGGCTTAACACATCCTTGTCTTTAAGGCTTTAAGGGTTTCACACTTATTGCTATTGTTGACTTAATTCTCAGTGCTGAGAGACATTCCTCATGTGTCAAGAGACAGTTCCCATAAAAAGTGTTGCATATGCTTTGTGTTAAGCTTAAGCAAGGCCTGCTTCATCCCAAGAGAAAATTGTTTTAAGAATAGTTTTGTGGAAACAATTGTTGACTTTAAACAGGCAATTTCTCTTAAATGTCATATCAGAAAGTAAATACACAGGGAAGAACAGAAAATGCAGTCAAGCATCAGAACCGGACACAATTTGTTAGGAATAATTGATAAACAGGAGTTTTTCAATTCTTTCTGCAGCCAGAAAGAATTGAATTGATTCTTCTTGTCAATTTGTTTATCTTTTTGATCTTCATCCCTATTGAGGAAAATATTTAAAATATGTTTACATTTACTTTTAATGTAATATCAATATAGTTTTCTGTTTTTCATTATAGTTAGCATAGATATAGATATAGCAGTATAATATCTACATGCCCCCTTTGTAAGGAAGTAATATGCATTGGAAATACAGTATGTTGTTACAGTTGTGGCTAATTAAAAAAAAAAACAAGTCTTTTCTGTCTCCATATATAAAATGTGATATTGTTTTCCATCCTTCACCCATATAACTCTAGGCTCTGTTCTTGCTGTTCGGTTTGCGTACTGATGTCAACTGAAAGAAAATCCATGCCAGATTTAAGGCTCATGACTCTTGAACAAATTGAGACATTTGGCACTGAAACTGTGTTTCTTTGTTGTATATTGATATTTTATGATTATATTAATCATATGCCAGAAATTTAACTTTGGTGCCAGGTTTTTAATGTGTATGATTTTTAATATATTTATAAATATACTTTTATATAAATGTACTTTTATTATTAATATTGTATTAATTGCTGTTTGGGACTTGCATGGAGTTTGATATGTGATGGGCAGGTATCTAAATATTTAAAATAAATAAAATATATCTCAGACGTTTATAATTTGAGGAATAAAAGAAGCTTGAATAATGCCAGTTGCCCCTCCATTGGCTTTACTAGGTTACTCAGTTTTTGTATTTTGTGTGGTCTCCAGATTGGTGACCTTGACCATCAGACTAATCTATTGACTAATCCATACTTGCTTTGCTTGCTTCCCATATGTATGATCTGGTTAGCCATTGAGATACTCTATGACCTTCACCAGAAACTAAAGGTAGCCTTTCTTTAACTGTTTGTGCAAGTCATAAATATTATTGTACACCACCCAGGATCCTTTAGCATTGCTTTGAGTCTCAGACAGATTTTTTTTCTCTAAATTTCAGCAACACCAGGTTGTCTAAGTCTTTTTTTTCCATCTCTCTGCTTATTATTTCTGTTTTACTTTCTAAAATTTCCACTTGTAATTAATTTGTTTAACTTCTCTTGAAAGGGGACTTATAGATTCTTCAATGTTTTTGTAACTGTTTCAACTCCTATTTCATTTTTACAAACCTCTTTTCCATTCTCTCTTAAAACACAACAAACTTATTTTTAATAGATTTGATAGATAACTGCTTTTGCAACTCTTCAATTTTTTAATATTTATATATTTATAAATATATGTATATTTTTATATTTCTGGAGTATTTCCCTTTTCTGTCAGTTTCTCTAATGAACCTCTTCATCCGGATTTGCAGCTTTTCTGGTGATTGCCATTTTTTAATTCATTTATAATCCAGTAAATAAAAATGAAAGTAAATTGGTTACAAAGCTGAAAGTAAAAACAAGCATCCCACTTTTTCCCTTTGTTCACTTTCTCTTTACCCTTAAGGCTTTGGTCCTATCTGTCTTTCATAGTTGTAATGACACAATCTGTCTCATACTGCATTTACCTTTTTATTTTGTAACTTGCAGTGATGATCTTTTCTTTTTGATATCAAACAATCAACATTCCCAGGAAATCTGGCCTATTAGTTAATTAATTTCATGTAATGTCAAATGTACTTTTGCCAAAACCTTTATCTTTCAAATTAATACTGTCCCCTTTTTATATTTTCTTAGTTAAAATCTTGATTGAGTTCTTTGCTGTTCTTTTAATGTCTTCCATATTAAGCAATGTGGTCATGGATTCTTTGGCTAATTCGGGATCTATAGACGTGAACAAGGCAGCTGACACTGACAAGTTCTAGCTTGTGCGTTAAGTACCAAATAAACTATGAGTATTGGGACAAAATTTTCGCATCAAAATGTGAAAATTCAAAGAGTTTCAAAGCAGTTGAGTACCCAAGTACCTCAATTCAAGCAAATTGTTTTCCCATGATCCTCAGCCATTTTAGTTACCAGAAAAATTGTCCATCTCAGAGCTTCCTTCCAAGTAGTTCTACCCCATAAGACATGGTGCATGGCAGTCAAAAAGATAGAGATGGGGGGATATAGGCGAGTTGGGAGAGTTGGAGGCAGTCCCTTATCTTACTGAGACTGTGAGGGACACTCACTCACTATTTTTGGTTAACAGCAACTGGGAGTCATTTTACGATGGAAATTCTGGTCCCAATTGTGGTTGCAGGTCAAAGGTAAGAGCCTTGGTACTACAGTGGTTTAAAGCACCCTGTTATTAACACAGCTGCCTGCAATTTACTGCTGGTTCGAATCTCTCCAAGGCTCAAGGTTGACTCAGCCTTCCATCCTTTCTAAGGTAGGTTAAATGAGGACCCAGTTTGTGGGGGCAATAAGCTGACTTTGTATAAATATACAAAAGTATGAAGGCTATTGCTTAACGCACTGTAAGCCGCCCTGAGTCTCCGGAGAAGGGCGGCATATAAATCAAATTAAAAAAAAAAAAAAAAAGGTTATCTGTAAACCTACTAATTTAAAGAAAGCATATGATAAATAGAATTGATCTGAATTATAAAATGCATGAGGGCATAGTTTTGCATAAGTAGGGAGTTCAAAATTGATTGCTGAATGTTGTAAGATTTGTGTAAGAGGGAGTAAGGTACGTGTAAGAAAGAATGCACTGTTTAGCAAATAGGTTAATGTGTAAAAGGGAGTAAGATATGGATGTATAATATCCCTTTAGCTGTTTAATCTATGGATAAATTTTTTAAAAATATTGTGGGGACATTAAAAATGTGTCAGTTGGAGGCATGGATGCACATGTGTTTCTGTCCCTTTTTCCTGGAACAGTGGATTGTTTCCATACTTCTTATTGTTTTTGTTTGTTTGCTTTGAATATTTTTGCTTACCCCAAGAAGAAATAGCATGATAGCTGTACATGTATATACCTCCTACGTATTGTTGCTCTACTCTGTGTCCTGTAAAAGCCCACTATATATAATTGGGAAGACTTACATCAGTAATACAGGTAAAGGTGCAATATTCCAATTAAAGGGGAGGAGAAGATGAGGTTGACTGTGGCGACATCCCCATCTGCTTGTCCAGTATGTAGAGGATAACTTTAGTTGATAACAAAGAGGAAGAAGGAATACTAGAAACTAGGACTATTCTTGGAGAAAAGCAAGATAAGTAATAAAATCAGAGGAGGAAAATAAATATTCCCTATCCCAAAAGTATTTTGTCTCTGCTGTGAGTTAAGGAGGTACGAATCATCCTTCTCACATGACCATTTTGGGTAGTCCAACAAGAAATAAGAGAACCAGTATGTGGTTCAAGGATTTGGAAATCTTATACTTATATAATAGGTATGTATAAGTAATAGCATGCTGTAACAGTATTACATTTGAACAAAAATTCTGGGATTCATAATTGCCTTTCACACATTGTGTGATTTATATTAGATCCAGAGTGAGTGAATGGATGGAAAACAGAATAATTCTAGGTGTCCTTGTATTCAGAAACTGTAAAATAGAAGTTGACGATAAGCATGTCAGTTTCAGGCCTCTGACCAAGTATGTGAAGTATTTTCATTTGAATGCAATCTTAATCTTCTATGGAAACAGGAATCTGGCACCATTGAACATTTGTCCTTTATTGAACTGATTCTTCAAGGTCTCACCAAACATTATGTAAGAGTATATAATACCTTCACAGGTAAAATAAACACCTTTGTTTGTCTCTGTTACAATTATGTAATAAGTTATTCAGTCAAATTCCTGAATAAAATCATACATTAAAGTACAATCTCCTGAACCACAGGGATATGATGGATGTACTTTTGAAGACATTTAAAATGTTATACAACTGGCAAATTTCATACTTTTATACTGAGGAAGGAAGGGCCCACATAGATGCCCACTGGCTAATAAAATAATGGCAACCTATAGAATGGATAATTTTACCAATCTCACAGAGTATTTCATGCCAGTCAAGCAGCACAAAACACAAAGAAATCAGGATTCTGGAATAGAGGGATTTACTGCTTTACTGATAGGGTTGTTCTATAAATTGGAAAAAAAGGGCAAAATCATTTCAGAGAGTTTATTTATTTAGCATATAACAAATACATGGACTTATAGTAGTTCAAATGTTAATGTCCAGTCCACCCAGTCATTCAAGGACAGTGTGGTCTATATTGAAAAAATCAGACGTTGGGCCGATGTAAGCTCTTGATATTGTTTATCTGTTGCCATGTATTTAGAGAGCCAGGAGTTCTACAAAGATGTCTGACTGCCAACTGTCATTAACTGCCAATTCTTCAATGTAGTCTGGCTGCCAATTGTTGCTAGTCGTTTGGTTCACACTTCCGTGCTATCCAGGGTACACCACGGGGAGACGAACTAGCATCACTCCCCATTTCAGAGAGTAAATGATTGTTTTGCCAAATCAAGGGCCAGTTCTTGTTTCTGAGTGAATTTTCTATGGAAATGATGGGTCTGTTGATCAAATAAGAGTTTAAGCCCTGATGGCAAATATTGAAAATATTGATTGCTTGTTGTCACCAGGGGTGGAGGTGGGGGAGGAGTTATTGTTTTTACTCTTTATATATTTGGTTTTTATTTTTTTGTAATCCACCTAGAGTCCCTGAAAGTGAGTGGACAATATATATATATTATCCATATATATATGGATGGAGAGAGAATGAAATGGATCCCTTGACGAAAGACCATCCAGAGTGACCGCAGGTCATAAAAGAAGGCAACTTCTCCTCCCTGTCAAATAAGTGAGGATGTCTTTACAATCTATAAGGATGTTCCCTGCCCAATCCAAAAGATAAAACAGCTTGTCTGAAACTATTGGCCAATGATTTTAACAGTCATTCTATTATTGCCATTAAATATATTGTTCTCATTACATATTTTATTTCTGTTCTAATACAGTATCTACCCAATGAAAATTGAAATAAGAGATATTCATGGGAACTTAATCTTGAAGTAAACGATATTCACAGGAAGTAAACTTAAAATAAGAGATGTTAATAGGAAGTTAAACTTCTGAGGTAAGATATTTGCAGGAAGTTAAACTTGAGGTAAAATATATTAACAGCAAGTTAAACTTCTGAGGTAAGAGAGATTCACAGGAAGTTAAACTTCTGAGGTAAGAGATATTAACAGGAAATGAAATTGAGGTAAGATATATTAATAGGAAATTAAGGTTAAAGGAAGACATAATAATAAAAAGTAAAATTTGAAGGAAGAGATGATCATAGGAAGTTAAGGCTGAGGTAAGGGATATTTGCAGGAAGTTAACATTGAACTAAGAGATATACCCATAGAATTGGGCATGTAGAAGAAGGAAAAAAAAATAGTTGTCATTTAAAATGTTCCTGACAGTTTTATAAATATGGCATCAAGGAAAACTTTCCCTAAGCATCATCATTTGTTTTGAAGCAGTTATATAATAAATGATAGAAGATAATGACATAATATAGTATTCTTCACACAGGTGTGGAATATATGGCCAGAAACAGCAGCTGAAGGGATTTTGAAAAAAAAGTTATTTCAGAAAATTGAAGGCTTTTCCTTCAAGAAGGAAAAGAGAAAAACAATATCAGGAATAATTCCGTGAAGCAAATTGGTGTAACAAAATTAAGAACTGTATAAAAAAACCAAACACTTCAGAAATAAAAAGCCAACTGGGGAGACAACATGTTGGATAAAAAATAAACTACTAAAGAAGGCTTTAGTAGTTAATATGTTTCTTCAGTGCAGAAGAAAATGGGCAGATATCCATATCTGAATTAACATTTTAGAAAGGGAACCTGGTGAAATGAGACAAATAGAAAAGAAAAATGATGAAGTTTTAGAAAACTAAAGCAAAATAATAATAATGATTGGGTCCAGATGGTATCTCTCTGGAAGTTTTAAAAAACTTAAATGTAAAATTGTTGATGTTTTAACAAACAAATATAAAATGCTGACATAATCTAGCCAATGTACCAGGAGACTAAAAAAGTGATAAAAGTGATTCTAAGGAGGAAATCTTGCCAGTAACTAAGAAAAAATAAATATTAAATAAAAAACTAATGTATACAAAGACAAATATGTCTGAAGATCAACCAATGCAGTTCTGCAAAAATAAGCCCCTTCTCTCTTATTATTTAATGAAGATTATTGTAACTAGGTAAATATTATTTCCTTGGACTTCTTATATCACTTAGCAACTATGAATTATATAGCATAAAATGAGATCGAGAGCCAGTTTGGACTAAATGTTAAGGCATCAAGCTAGAAAATGAGAGACCATGCATTCTTTGCGTCCACTTTGGACACAAAGGCAACTTTGGGCCAGTCATTTTCTCTCATCCCTGAGAAGAAGGCAATGGCAAACCACTTCTGAAAATCTTGCCAAGAAAAACTATAGAGTTGACAGGAGTCAACACTGATTTGAAAATACAGACATTCCTCCCACCCCACTCTCACACATACAATTTGCAAGTGTTTGACCAGAAATTGTGTGTGTGTGTGTGGGGGGGAGATGAGTGATAATTCTTGCAATAAGTTGGGGGAGAAAAAGAAGTGTTGTCTTGGGATCAAAGAGACCTGTTCCTCCATGAAGTGATGGTTCAAAAGTTTTTTCCCCACTTCTTTGCCAATAGGGGAGTTAGGAGTAGGATGAAAACAATTCTTCTATTGCTCAACCATCACTGTAGAACTGTCACAGCTTTTCTGGGGTTGTGGGGAAACACTTTCTGCTGAAATAAAAAAAAACACTTTAAAACAAGAGGAAAGAAGAATAAAAAGAAACATTTTATTTCTTTGCTGAAAAACTGTCTTATCAGTTTAAGAAGGGGGATTTTTAGTTTTGCTTTGCTAACCCAACCAGTGCATATCCCATAAATATATTCTAAAGAAATGGGGGGAAATAGAAGAAATCTGAAACAAAAAGTTTCCATAGAGGATATTTTGCTGTTGCTGAATCTTGTAAATTCCTTTTTAGGCTGATTTTTTTAAAAAAATTCTACAATCACAGCAGCTAGTCAAACTGTCCTCAGCTGGTCATGTTGCTCAAAATATGTATTTCAAACAAATCTTGGTTTTTCAATTCTCAAATATTGATTCCCAATCTCACATCTCACAGCTGGTCGCTCTGTGTTCCTTGACAGCACTTGGTAATTTTTTGATAGAATCTTATTTGTCCATGTTTATGTTGATTTATGTAGACTACCTTGCTGTGAGAAAGAGAAACCATGAGAATAAACCAACTCATTTTGTTGTCTTCTGATAGAAATTTATATTGGTGGAACAGGAAGAAAATAATCATAAAAAATTCATTTCACACGATGTCTTCATTATTTTAGTAAAAATACTGCTTTACTTCTGTTTTCAAGATTTGGAAGCCAGGAGAGGGGAGGGGGACATTGGTGAAAATCATGCCCCTCTTTGTAATGATAGTATTCATTCATTCATTTATTCATTCATTCATTCATTCATATTTATTATCAATAAATTCTCTTAAAGAGGAAAGTCATTTTCTGATCTCCTTTCTCTGTAGTGGTTTACATAAAATTGGAGACTCTAACAACAAACAAACTACTTCTTAATTTATCACTAAGTTGCTAACATATAAAATAAATAAATAAATAAAATTCATTCAAGAAAAATACAGTAAACAATAAGACAAGCGTACACATGCATATGTATATATAAACATACATATTTCTCCATTTTAATTCATCCTGTCTTGCACATATATTCCCTAGCCTGAAATAAATATTGCATCTTGGAACTTCTAGGAAGAATTTCCAACCTAATCACTAAGGTGGAATCTCTGAATAATTGGAAAGTTTTCTCAGGTTTCTCTCCCCTTGGCTAAATTGCTGTTTATGAGATGAGCTACCAACTGACTTACCCTGTCTCTTGACTCTTTCTTTGTGTTTGATTTTTCTTCCATTTCTTCCCAGCCTTCCCATAATGTTTCACACTAAGTGTGGGAGTTAATGCTTCAAGGTTGTCTCTGTTCCCATTCTTGATGATTGTATGTATGATGTATGATGATTACAGCTCCATTTTTCATCAGATAAATAAGTTATCCATTCTGAACTCCAGATTACAAATCCTATACAGATCTGGATCCTGGAAAATTAGAGAAGCTTTCTACTTGGAAATTCTTTAAAAAAATACTAGGTTATCTAACACAAAATGATAATGGTTTCTTGTCAATGCAAGATGTATATACAATAATTTGTTGCATATAAAGAGAGATAAATGTAATAATAATAATAATATTATGTAATAATATGTAATGATATAGAAATATCACAGACAAAAATAATATTTGCATTATATACATTAGTATAATATTTACAAAAAAGTTACACCTGCAGCTTTGGTAAAAGAAGACAAAAACTGATTATGACCAACCATGGGTATGAGCCCAAATTTGAACCTACATTATGATTGTGTCTTTTATAGCATCTGTGAACAGTTAACTAGCAGCTTCATATAGGGTTACCAATACCCCATTAGGAAAGTATATACCTGATACATTTTTCCCATCCACCATCTTTTTTCATGGTGTAGGATGGATAATCTCCTGTTTTATTTCCCATCTGTATTCTGTTATGTGCATAAAAGGATTAAGACTGGAGGAACCCAAGGCCTTTGCCTTTGGGTCTGTCCATTCTGATTAACCATAGTATTGTCTCCAAAGGCTCTGGGAAGTTCTGTGCCTGTTTGCTGATAACAGCTACAGATAATGAATTTTTTTTTATGTGGAGCTTATCTCTATCACTCCAGGTGATAGATATTGTCTCATTTTTACAATTAACAGCAATAATTGCTGATTCATATGTACCTGATGTGTGGTACACATGTGTATAACTGACTGACTGACTGACTGACTGAATAAATAAATGTGGCATGGATACCTGCTGTAATCTGGATGTAGGGATTGATTGGGATGTGCTAGTTGCAAACTAAACTAAAAGTTGCCTAATAATTTGTGCAAGGTCTCATCTGACTAGATCCAAGGACCTGTTATTGGTACCTGTGGTTTTGGAAGAGGCTGTAGCTTACCTCTTCAGGGAGTCTCTTGATCTGGCCACATTTAATTACTATCAGCCTGTCTCTAACCTTCCCTTTCTAAGGAAGGTTATTGATCCAGGGAGCAGATTATTTGGATCCCTTTCATTTGGCACTATACTAGCATTGGCCTCATTGCTGGAGGACACTTTTTGGCATTTGGAGGTGGGCAGTGTATTCCTTTTGGTCCTGTTAGAGCTATCAGCAGTTTCCAGTACTATCAATCATAGCATACCTCTGAATTACCTGAAAGTTGGGAATTGGGCACTATTTTGCAGTGAGCCCACACCTTCCTTGGTGAGCATTTCCAAATGGTGGCCAGGCAAGGAGAGGTCAGACCTCTGTCCGCTTGTGGCATACTGCATGTTTCAAACACTTACTCCCCATTATTTAGATTCTGTATGGGATGTGGTATCATAAGTAGCAAATCATACCTGACTGTACATCATCACACTGTGCTATGCCAATTATGTCATGAAAATTTGGTTGCAATGAATGAAGGCTATGAGTGTTTAGATGTGAAGAAACAGCCTGAAGTTCAACCTAAGCAAGTCAAAATTGCTGGTGGTTCAATTTAATTCTCAGTTTGTGCCAGTGGTATTTCTCAGAGCAGCAGGTCTGAAACTTGAGAGTTTTCATGGACTCACAGCTACAACCTGATAGATAGGTGAAGGTTGGGGCCAAGAGGTCCTTTCTACGTTGTGGCCCTACCTGAACCCTTCATTACTTTGTGTTTATATTACTCTAGGACATTCTACACAAGGCTGCTTTTAAAAAAATACATTAAAAAATACATACACAACTGAAGTGTAAAATGAGCAGTCCAATTGCTGGAAGGTAATGGCTACTGGCAACAGAAAACCTCAGTGCTGTGAGTTCTAAAGTGGCTACCATTAAATTTCTGGATGCAATTCAAAGTGCTGGTTTTGACAGCACTTAAATTTTGTAAAGCCGAATCTAGGTGTTTGCAGGACCATATTCAACCTGTCTTATCCAGTCATCTTGGAAAAAGCTACTGTTTATTTCTGACTTCAATTATGTGAAGGGTCCAGGATCAGGGAGCACTGTTTCCTTTACAAATAAGTTTAACATCTTCTGAAAGAATGTTAGAAAAGGAAGAAAACAAAAACAGAACTCTTTCAGATCATCTTTGTTGATTAATTTTTGCCATCAATGCTATTTTTATTATGTTTGTTGGTTGATTTTATTTTTATTATTGTGTTTGTTGGTTGATTTTAATAGCTTATCACTTCATGTAATTATGCTTAGATTTTTGTTAATTATTTTAATTATATTTATTGTTGATATTTTTAATTATTGTATTATATATGTTTCATGGTTAACTGGAACCTCTGTGAGTCTTGGTAAATTCGTTGGTGTAGACATATAATGTAATACAGTTCAGTCCAATGTAATGTAATGCAACATGTATAATATATAAAATTTAATTAGTGCTATGAATGGTTTGAAATTCCTATTAACATATAGCCATAAAATCTGTTCCAGTATTTAAAATGTTAGTAAGTTTATATAGTGCTTTAAAAAGTACAATTCCATAAAACTGGAAGAACCCTATATTTTCTGCAAAAAGCTCTTAAAATACCCGATATAGCCTGAATATTTATGGAAACATACTAGAATATTTTTTTTTTCTGGAATAAGCAACCCATTTGCCTTTTAAAAATGTCTTCAATGTAAAGAAATACGCTGCCAAGTTTTTACCTATCTTACTTCTCCATTTCACCATATGTTATATAACATATATATATATAACATTTGATAACAATTATAGATAAAAGAAAACCATATTTTCTATTATTCTCTTGGAATAAAGGAAACAGAAGTCACTTTTAAGGTAAAATTAATATTGCTAAATAAGAGGCAAAAGTGTTAGATATTTTTGCTACTTTGAGTTGACCAAAGTGGGAAAAACAACAACAATAATAACAATAATAATAAGGTATCCTATAGGCAGAATCTCCAGTTTCTGTTGAATCAGAAACTGGAAGCGTTTGTACCAAACCATTAATGGAGAGATTGCAATGAACCAGTCAAAACCTGACAAAGGAGAAACAATGCAGTTCTGGTTGCAGCTATGAGATAACCCAAAGAAATACAACATGAATGCTGCTTAGATAAAATTGGTGGATAAGAATAAAAAAAAAGAAGTTGAAATGAAAGAACTTATAATAACAGCAGAAATAGAGGAGAAAGGGGCAAGGAAAATCAAGAATTGGTCAGCATCAGGTGAAGATGAATTGCATGGTATTTTGTTAAAAGATGTTTGAAAGAATCAAACTGCCCTATGAAATAACGCTAAGTGTCTGGATGAAGAAAATATAATCAAGTCAATTAATATCTGGCCAATTCCAGTCATTAGACATACAGCTGGAATAGTGGATTGGACTCAAGCTGAATTAGAAGCCCTGGATAGGAAGACTAGAAGAATAATGACAATGAATCATGCCTATATCTGCACAGTGATGTTGATTGATTGTACTTATCAAGGAAAAAAGGTGGACATGGAATATTGCAAGAAGACCAGACATTGAAGAAGATCAAAAGGGCATTGGATGAATATCTAAAGGACATGAAGAAAATGCCCTGAAGCTAGTACCACCATGAAGACTTACTGAATACCAAACAGACCAACTGGACCTAGAAGAAAGACCAAATGAACAATAAAAGAGAGACATGGCAAGGCAAAGTATTACATGGCCAGTACATTAAAAAATAAATCTAGCAGGCAAAACAAATAACAACAACACCTGGCAACAGCTAACAGCGGGAAAGCTGAAGAAAGAGACAGTGGAACTAATTCTGGCTGCACAACACCAAGGCTTAAAATACCATATTTTTCGGAGTATAAGATGCACTTTCTCCCCCCTAAAAGAGGGTGGAAAATGGGAATGTTGATGCATCTTATACACCAAATACAGCAATTTTTGGCCTCCCGAAGCCCTGCCCTGCTCGTCCCATTTTTGAGAAAAATGGGCCCGTTTTTCACAAAAACAGGGTGTGCAGAGGGTTTGGGAGGCCTGCAGAGTTCTCCAGGGGGCTGGGGAGGGCAAAACTGTCTCTGTTTTTGTGAAAAACAGCAATGTTGCCCTCCCCCAGCCCCCAGGAGCATTCTTCAGGCCTCCCAAACCCTCTACACACCCCGTTTTTGCGAAAAACGGGGCATGCAGAGGGTTTGGGAGGCCTGCTCCTGGGGGCCAGAGAGGGCAAAAACCTTTTTTTTCTTACTTACCTCTTTGAAATCTTGGTGCGTCTTATACACTGATGCGTCTTATAGTCCAAAAAATATGGTAAATGCATAAAAAGACAGAATTGAGAAAACAGCAATAGGCAGTAAATGCCACCTCTGCAAAGAAGCTGAAGAAATGGCGAAGCAACTACTTAGCTTCTGGAAGAGGATCATGCAGACTGATTACAAATGATAGCATGACAAAGTTGCAAACAATGGTGCATTGGAATATTTGCAAGAATTACAATTTGCCTGTACTGGTGGAGGAATCACAATTTGCAAGAATTACAATTTGCCAAGAACTGGTGGAGGAATCACAAAATAGACAAAGCAATAGAAAACAAAGAAGTAAAGTGTTCCGGAACTTTAAGATTCAGACAAGAGTGATAAGAATGATAAAAAATTTCTCAATAGTGGACATCGCAATACCTGGGGCCAGAGAAGAGAAGAAAAAGAACTGGAGAAATTCACAAAATATAAAGATCTTGCAAATAGAAGAAAAACAACTGTGCCAAAACTAAGCAAAGATAGTATCAATACTGATCGGCACCTTGGGTACAATCCTAATACATCTTCACACCATTGGCATTAACAAAATCACCATCAGTGAAATGCATGAGGGAGCTTTATCTGGAACAGCTTGTGTCTTGTGATGATATCTTTAATATTATTGGACAACAACATCCGCCTATCCTAGAACCTTTGGAAGGACTTGATAGGTAGACAAAACTGCCTGATCCAGTCTCAACATTTGACTGATTGTGTCACCAACCACAATATTTAGAATGTTTCCCTAAATGTATTAGAGAGAAGTACTGCTTAGAATAATTAAGTAGAAACCTACAAGAAAATTTACTGGATAATTTTTTTTATCACAACAGCAAGGCAGGGAGTCAGTGGTGCACATTGTTTAATTAAGCTATAACACAAAGTTTAAAATAAGGATATTAATGTAACAGTGATTATACAAATCATATTAACATTCAGACCCTGCAGAGATTCTATTAACCTTGCCTTGGAGCATACGCCAAGATGCCCCAACCCCATTTGTACACACATATAAGCAGAATTTTTCCAAATCTGTAAATTTGAGTCTCTAGTTTAAAATAGGGGTGGGAAAGCTCTAGCTTTCCAGATGTTTCTTGAATTCAACATCTGTAGCAACTGCAAGAAGGACTAATGGTAAGGGATTCTTTGATATGCTCTAGAGGACTTTTAATTCCCATTTTTGACACAAATCAAGACTTTGCTTTCTGAGATGGCTATTAGACAGCATGAAATATAGTATAACATTAACATTTACACCATATCAGCAATATGAATGGAATTAAAATCAAAGCGACGGTACTATATGTGCTTCTTGAGTATATGTGTTTATTACCTTTTTAAAAGAAAATCAATGACAAAAGATTTTTAAGAGTAAAAAGTTAGATAATCTGACATTTCTCACCTGGGAAATGTGATAAAAGTGGTGGTATCTCCTCCCAATTTTAAAGAGGGATGCATTTTGTCTAAATGAAAAAAATATATGAAAGAATCATATTTTTTGGAAATGAAATCCCCTTCATTCTCTTATGTTATGAAATGGAATCAAATTAGCTTTATGTGTGTGTAGCCCTATTCAGAATTTGTCTCCAGATTTATCCCAAACATTAAGTAATGATGATCACATAGACTGACCTCTAATTTAACAGTCTGACTGTTACAGTGACTCTGGGTAACTTACAATGTGATAAAAAGGTAATATATATATATATATAATAAGGTTAAACAATTAAAATTAAAATAATTCAATAGAAAGCTAAAAATCAAGAGGTTGGGCAATGAAGGGCTGGGGATCTATTCTCCACCCAATAACCACTCTCAACATAGTGTGCCCCTATTGGGCACAAGGCCAGCAGGCAGAGACAGGTTTTAAAGCTCTTCTGGAAGGCCAGGAGGATGAGGTCTAATCTCACCTTCAATAGGAGAATATTCTGCCACAGCAGAAAAGTCTCTTCTCTTTGACCCCACTGGCCCAAATTCTTTGGCAGACAGGATTTGAAGTAAGCCTTTTCTGCTGGAGAACATGGAAAAGGCTAGTCCCATTGGAATGCGGCAATCCTGGACCATAATTTTAACAGATGTTGAGCAAAAAAGAGACAGGCAGAAGCACTGCCCTTCTCCCTGATTTGGAAACAGTTGTCTAATGCATAATCCTTCCATTACGTGGAATTCCTTACCAAATCTCTATATATTTCTTCCCAACAGATGGAAATGAAATATATTTTTATTTAGAATATGGAGTGTTTTTTTTTAAAATAAGTCGACACAGCATAATGGAATCCTGCTTTTGAAGTGCCGACATCCATCTCAAAGGAGACAATATTCTGAGAGCTTGCCCTACTAAAAATAACATGATAAAGCATTTGGTTGTTGGGAGGTGTCACTGTGTGACCTATAACTAATTATTTCTTTAATGTTTTACTTAGGTCACTAATTTACACCATCAGGCTGATAAGTGTCAAAGATTACAGTTCCCTGGGGTACTTTATTATCCATGCAATTTCTTAAAAAGTCTTGAAATGTTAATGTGCCCTTAATGTGGATTGTTTATGCTGAGACAATCTGCATTCTGTGTGTCTTAACTGCCTTACTACGTGGCTCTAAAAATAGAATGATATAAAACAAGTTTAATCAACTACTAAGATTTATTACTGTTCAAATGCAGTTCCTGCACTGGCTATTAAAGACAAAGGATTTTGAAATCAAAGCCTCCAGTACTTCATGAAGACCACAGCTGCAGGCAAATATGTGTTCCTCAAGTCAGTCTACTATTGTTTCTGAACCTTCCCTTAACCATGACTGATTTACTTTTAATGATATGCATTATGGTTTTTTTTATTTTTATTTAATGGTTTTGTATACTGGTTGAGTTGGGTCGCCATATAAATGTTCTAAGTAAATAAATAAACCTCTCACCCCATTCCCTAAAACCAATCCTTCTTGGTAGGATATTCTTTTGTATGTGCATATTATGTTTATCTTCTTCCAGATATTTGTCTTTAGAAAGTAACTATGTATGTGCACACACATGCACACTTTCAAATGAATGTTGGCTCCTAACAACTGTCTGAATAAATCCCTGCAGTTTTCTTGGTATCAGTTTTGTAACTGGTTTGGCCTTACTTTTTTCCTAAGGCTAAATAGACTGACTGGCACAAAGTCACCCAGTTGGCTTATGCCTAACATAAGACTACAACTCACAAGCTCCCAGTTTCTAAGATTGGGCCTTAACCACTACACCAAATTGGCCCTCTTTGCTAATTATCCATAGAAATGTATTGCGGAGAGAGAACACTTTTGCTATTGATGTTAAAAATATTATGTAGTTTGGATAATTAGTTTTTTTGTTGTTTGTGTTTGGTGTTGGCCTGAGCTTTTGTGCTGTAAGAGTACCTTTTTATTTATTTTACAATTACCTTGGTTTTTTTGGCTGTTGCTCCCACTCAAAATTGTATATTTTCACCTTAATAAAAGAAAAGATCAGCAGAAATCAGCCAAGTTAAACCTTTTGAAACTCCCATTTTTTTCAAGAAAAAAATCTTGTTCTGAACTCTTTACAAAAGCCACTGTTTGAAATGCAGATAAAAAAAAATGAAAGACAATGTAGATAAAAAAATAAATGTCATTAGTTGCCTTCTTTTCCTAGAAAACAAAAACTCCATGTTACAGCATGAGACAATTTGGTTTACAATAAAAATGTGTTTCTTGGTTATGCAAAAACTCTTCCCCAAACATTTGGATTGTTTATGTATGATGCCCCAATATTTGCAGAAGACAAGAATGTAATTATCAAGAAATCATTTTCTAGTGATTAATTAATTAGTATATTAATTATTGCTCACATTTATATGTCAGATGTTAATATTTTGAGCTCTTTATCACATACCTGCTATGCATGGAAAACTCACAAAATGTATTTCATAGTGTTATTTAGTATTCATATTCCTGAAATCACTGTTCTAAATTTTAAAAATCAAGAATCAGTGAAGTAGAATAACATTATTTAGTCAAAATTCGGGCCATTTTAACTCTAAATTAAAAGATCAAAGGGGCACAGATCAGATATTTCTAGTGATTTAAAAGTTTAATAGTTAAATTTATGCTTAACAAAGTATTTTTGAATCTTTTTGGTTTTAATTAGAGAATATGCATAAACCACAGCTTTAAACCAGAGGAAGATAATTTTGGCAAATTTTGAAGTTCTGAGTTTTGAGAGAATGGGATGAAATCATGAACAAAATGGTCACCATGGGAGGCTTTCTTAGTCACAAAAGTTGTATGGTGGGGTGAATTAATCATAAAACATTCATTTATAAAAGGTTAACTTCTCAGTTTGGAGGTGCTATAGCTTTTCATTGGGGAAGTGTTGAGTAGTTCGAAAGGGGTCAACATCTTAATTTGTGGAAGTGCAGTTTAAAAAGGCTGAGAGGAGCTGGTGAAAGCACTTCCAGGCTGGGAAACTTCAACTAATGCTCCAAGCAATCCCAAACCTGACCATTTTGGCCAGCATTGGAGAAGATTGAGAGGATGCTTCTGCTGCAGCACTAGACATAAATGACCCAAGGCTTGAGTTGCTTTAGGAAGGCAAATTTGATGGCCTTGATTAGCTTTGGCAAATGAATCACGTCACCTTCATATCTCCAGTGGTTTCATTAAAGGCAATCTATACTACTTCACAAAGTATTCTTGATTTGTTTTCTGTGTCTTTTAAAACAAGCTAGTCAATTTGAGAATCTGTATAGTGTTGAATTACAGACATGTGCTTGCCTACGTGTTGTTCAGATAACACATACATTATAAAATAGGTTGCATTTCTAGTCAATGAAAGAGGAGGAGAAGCAGGAGGTTATATATAGAACAAGTAATGAAAGATAAATAGGAAAAATGAGAGATTACAGGGACAATGCTAGCTAGAAAATGAAATATGAAAATCATAAATATGTTTTAAGAATATTTATTAACACAATAATAGGGAAATAAAATGGCCAAGTTAAAACAGTTGCAAACTCACATTTGAAGATAAAGAGAAAAGGGAATAGAAACTCTCCTAACCTATTAGACATGGTATGCATGGCTGGCCAGGCATAGAAAAATCATGACATAAAAGCTGTGACTGGGGAAAAAAATCCTCACTGGTTATGGTATAATTAAAGAAGCTGTTGTCACCTTTTCAAACCTATCATTAACTGTGCTAAAGAAGAATTTCTATGTTCACTGATTGGATAGTCATAACATTTTCTTTAATGATACTATAATTATTCATTAACATTTACTTGATCAATCCTCTCACAGCATTTCATGACTATTGAGAATTCCTACTGATGCTTAACCATCCTTTTGAGATAGAGAGTAAGAAAAATGTTATTGCCTGCTGAGAAGCTATTCATATTTTTCTATTTTTACCTGCTTCATTCTTTCACCTTCCTTACCTCAGGTTGTGCAACGTATCTAAAACAACATACATGAAAAGATTTACTTTCAGTTTGAATGATGATTCATAAATATTTGCATAAAATGATCTAATTCTGACTTCTCCCCCCAAAAAAAGATTCACATCAAACGACCTTGGTTTATTAAAACATATGGAAGCAGGAGGACAGAGTGTTACAGAATCTAGTTTCCCAAATCTGTCATAAGTATTTAAAGGACAAGTCAGAAGGATGCAAAGGTAGGACAGCCATTTCTCTGGAAGGGTTTGAAGATTGCTGGCCCGGAGTAGAAGTTCTTCAAGGTTCCTTCCAAGCCTATGAGTCTATCCTAGTCCTGGATCTTGGATCTTGGTTTGGGAGCTAAATTAACTAAAAATTGAGGGATAAACCTTGGAGATCACTTAACAGAAGTCTGTGTACTAAAATGGACAAATATGATGGTTATAAACCAGCATGGAAGGCCTAGGCAGGGAATTCTGTTATCATAGACATGGTGTTGAAAAGACTACTGGATCCATGCTGTAAAGAAATTCTCATTCTTTGCTGATATTTAGTAGATAATTTTACATTCTGGTCTGCCTCAGTTAACAGAAATCCAGGTTCTATGTATGAACCCTTTTCCAGGGCTACAAGGGCTGTCAGTGGCAAGACAGTTAACTTTCTCTAACTTTTCTCTCTCTCTGTTTTTTCCCCACATTCTGGATTTAATTGCTCTCACAAAACACAGTAGAGGAGAGTTTGCTTCAATGTTAGCAATAGGCCCAAAATAAATTTCTGTAAATCAAACTTTAGAGTAATTGTTCATTTTTTTAGTGTCATTTGCACAAATTGTGAATACTTTTCAGCCATTTTTTTATTTACTGCAGATGCCTTCTGGATAGTGCAGTAATAAACCAAAATATGCTTTTGTAAATCTAGCTTTAAAGTAATTATATTGTTGTTACCAAAAAGCAAAATTTGTTTTGGTAATTTTTGAGATACAGTACTTTTCATATTAGATTGTGTACTGTCTTCTGTATTGCTTTACTAGAGAAATAATTTTAAAAAGATGTGCATAACAGTGTATCTAATCACTGAATTATACTAAGAATACATTAATACAACTTACAGGCATTTTGGAAAGCAAACACATATTATATCAGCTTCACTGTGTTTCTGTACTGAAAGGAACTGAAAGGTGAACTATGTATTAAAGAGCAATATACTTTATTCATTCCAAGGAAACTGACTCTCTCTCTCTCTCTCTCTCTCTCTCTCTCTCTCTCTCTCTCTCTCTCTCTCTCTGTGTGTGTGTGTGTGTGTGTGTGCGTGTGTGTGTGTGTGCGCGCGCGCACGTGCATGCCTTCGAGTCAGTGTTGACTCCTGGTAGCTGCCTGAACAAGTCTCTGCAGTTTTCTTGACAGGACTTTGGAAGTGGTTTGCCCTTAGCTGCTTCCAAGGTAGCCCAAGACTGATCCTGATGGCTTGGTGTCTAAGGCAGGACAAGAACTCATGGTCTCCTAGTTTAAAGCCAGATATTTTCACCAGTACATCTAAATGGCTTTTGTAACAGTTGTTGGAAGAAATATCCATCTGGTTCAGTTCCAAGCGGGGAGAAAGACATTGGAAAAATGGAGGGTGATTGGAAAGATAGTTTATTGATGAACAGGACTACATGGGTTTGAGGTCCTAGGCAGCTGACCACATGGAGTTGAGAATGAGGGCTATTTATACCTTCTCTTGGACCTTGCCTTGAGCTTCCTGTTCCTGTGCAAGAAATGTATTCTATTGGCTGTAGTCAGTCTCCCATGAGGCCATGTGGAGTCATGTTTGTCTGAATCAAGTTTGGTTGAAGTGTGCTGATGCAATGAAAGGGCTTGTTGGGCAATTTCTATTGTACCTGAGGGCTAATCCTACCTTTGTTCAGACCTTGCTGCTGGGAGTAATAGATTACCAAATCTGCATTTCTAAAAGCTGGCTTTTCAGCTTAGTATCTGCTTGGGGACAGGGAGGTGAGGCTCTAAGTTTCTGTCTTTAGAAACATGTTTCTCCTTTAGGGAAATATAATATTCTGCTTTTTTAAAATACTTCTCAAAATACTTCATTCTTCTAGGAGGGGAAAATTTAAATGGACCTTTTAAAAAAAAAAGGCTCATTCAACCCCTGAACATTATTGTAATAGTTTCTATGTGCCCCTTTGTTCACATTTAGTCATATTTTGATGTTATGCTGAGGTACTTCTTTTCTCCAAATGGCTACATGCAGCCTATTCCCTGAGTAAACCAAGATCTATGCATGTGTACCAGAACAAGACAATGGAGATAACTCCCTAAAAATACAGTATTGCAGCTTTACTTCCCCAAAGCCATCTTTTCTCTTTTTGATCAAAATAAATCTTGATATACCAAATTATTTTGTCACTTTTTAAACCAGGGTCAGTAGCCTTTAGGCACCCATCAAGCACTAGGTTAGCTTAGGAAGAGTTACCCAACAGCCTATGAAGACTTAAAGGTAATATATGAATTGTGACTGAACATAAGAATAAACATATGGAATGTGGGAAAAGGAAGCCTGGCTTGCAGTGATACAAATTTCTGAGGAAGCATAGTGAATGATGTTGGTGTAAACTGAGTTTAACTATTATTTTCCTCTTTTTTTCTTATCCAAGCTGCAATTCATTTGGTTTACTGTGTCTGACTACCTTTTTGCTTACCTAACATTGCTCACCTTAAGGGGGAATAGCATAATAGGTATGTAGGCCTATTTGCATATAACCTGCAGGTAGAAATAAACACAGAAGTAATCACTTTTGGATAATCCCATATCCTAGCCTATATGTGATCTCCGCATGGGCACGCTCAGTTACCCTTCTCATAAAAGAGGATTTTGTATCACATAAAAGTGATACAAAAACTTTTTGTAAAAGTAGAGTTGGTTTTCAAACATAAATTGTACTGGCATCAGACAAAATGCTCTGAACATTCTCCTACGCAATCATTACTCTTCTTTCCTCTTCTGATTTCATTGTTTACTTAAAAACAGTTGAGAGATAAAGATGCCAGATGACAGTCTATCTTTATTTCTAAAAATGTATAAAGGCCCATAGGCATTCTGGGAAAATAAGCAGGGTACATTAGTGCTGCACAGTGCTCACTGTACAAGCTCTGTCCTCACATCCTTACAGGTTATCTGTTTAAAATAACTATTCATAAATTCAGCACCAAGTTCTTTAGGGAAGCTGATAACATGCTCAGATTAGCACACATACTTTGGTATAGTTTTCAAACCCATATTCTGGTACATTATTTAGTGTTATGCATGAACAGGCAACAAAGTTGCTTTTGTTGTTCTTGTTGATATTATGTTTTTACGGTTTTCTCCTTTCATCTGTGCCTCTAACTGATGGGTTCTCCTAATTTCTAAAAACCTATTTGGAAAGAAATTAACACATTTCTTTTTTTCCATTGCCTATTGTGACATTAAAGGTACAGATACTTAATTTGCAGCCATGGGAATTGTTGTAGGAATCTAAGCCTCACATTGTTTTATATATTTTTACATTTGGTTTTCAATCCTCAGCAAGGTTATAGGATGCACATACCAGTGGAATGCCCATTTCAAGATTTTAAGCCTTTACATCTTAAAAACTAAAATATAATGAAAATCCTTAAATGTTGAAGATGACAATAATCACATTTTCTTGATACACTTAAATAGCAATTCTGAATAATTGTGGAAGAGTCCTGTTCCACTGGCATAAATTTGCATACTTAAACAAATATTTTTTTTCTTAGTTATAGCTGTATATTTCTCTCAAATGTTAAGCATTCTTAGGAGATGTAGGGGACAGAAATTTGATAAGACAAACAATTGCTTATTTTATTTAAAATGTAGTTTGGATATGATTGCCAGGTGGATATCCCGGGAAGACAGTTAAAACAAAATCCAAAAAAGAAATTATTACTCCAGACGTCAGAAGTAAAATAATTACTGATGAGTCACAGATTTCACGACAGAAATGTGAAAGTCAGTGTGCTCAGCCAACCTTTTCCAGAAACTTACTGCAATAAATCTTCAGCTTAACACATTTGTATGAACTAAGTTGCTAAGACATTTGCACAGTGAAATATTACTCAAAATGTCCCATTTGTAGCTCTTTCACCTTGAATGAACCAAATTCATTTCACATCTGGAAAGCAAAGAAGAACATTAGAGATGTTGGATCTTATAAATTTGATTTGTTTTGCTTAGTTTATCACAGGTTTAATCTTCTCAGCTCCTGGCTTGGCTTTTAGATATTTTTCTTCCTTTTACAACATATAACTTCTGGTGATTTGAAAGAACAATGCAATATTCTTTTACAATGTGTTGCTTTATTATAGCTTCTACTAGCATTCATGTGCTGCTGAGTATGAAAAATGTTTTTCCTCCTCTCTATCTTGCTGTTTTTTAATATTAATACATTAATTAAAAACTCACAGCAGTGATGCTTACCTCAAAGGTATCTCAGATTTCTGCTTTCATTAACTTGTCCTTTTAGAAGCCAGTTTCTCAGATAGGTGCAAGAGTAGTAGAGACACAGCTTAACAAATTGGAACTGGGATTGTGCATTCACTCCAATAACCCCAAGCTTGTACAATTAAAACAAAACCAATCCCATTAATAAAATCATCTTTGCAAATGCAAGGCATTGTTGGTACTATTGAAAGTGCAGAGGAACTGACAGCTGTAATTACAACTAACCATGTGATTGAACCGAATGAAACTCCAGGATTGGAATACAAGGTGTCTTGTACAGAGAGTGGTTGTTAAGAAAACAAATTGGCTTGCTGGCAAGGGTAATTAAATTAAAAACTTTTTTCCCCTTTCTAATATAGAATAACTAATGAGAAAATGAGCACCCTGGATCCAAGAGGATGAACTTTACCTCTTTTGAAAGCTCCAGTGAATTGGTGTGAAGTGCTTATTTGTTTATTGTAAATATTTTCTGCAGATGAAAGTGCTTTGCCTTTCAATGAATTTAACAGAAAATTACTAAGATTTCAACACTGTAATGATCAACATTCTAGACCGGTGATGGCTAACCAAATATGTGTATGTGCGCCCGACCCCCCAAAATGTAATGTGTACGTGCCCCGTGCATGTGCCCTGAGCATTCACACACTGCCCCCTGCATGTGACCAATCCCCATGCATGCACATGTGCACCCACAAGTGCCCTGCCCCTGCGCATGCACGCGTGGCCCTCCCGCATGTGCCCTACCCCCTTCACATGTGTGGCAGAGACCGATGACCAGCTGGCTGGAGGGAGGCACGCACACATGTGCGGCGGAGCTGAACTGAGGTGATGGCTCCCATGGCCACAGATAGGGTGCTGCGTGCCAGCTGTGGCACGCGTGCCATAGGTTTGCCATCACGATTCTAGTCTAAGGACAGAATTGGTTTTTTGCCATCTCTGTTCCCTTTTGACTACTCGGGAAAATGGTAAGAGATCCGTGAACTGTACCCATGGCAGTTTCTCAACCAACCTAATCTCTCTGTTTAATAAACAGATGGAAAATTCCTGTTTTTCTTTCTCTATTGTGCTTTCCTCTCTTCAACAAGCAGTTAAGGTAGAAGTGAGATTCATTTTTCATATATTTCTTTAAAAATGCAGCTTTTACTTCAGATATGGTAAATTCCAGCATTTATTGATACATGGGCTAAGCTTTTTCTTTTTGAAACAGTAGTATTACTGTTTTAATGAGCATTAATTTAATGAGTTTTCCTGCTATCTAAGTAAGTAGATCAATAAGCCTTCAGTACTCTGCATATGTTCAGAAGCATATCCTTTGAGAAGAGCTCCTGCTGAATTCAGGTCTCCAACAGGCAGTGTTCATTCTTTGATTATTGTTTCTGATGAATCAAAGCACATGTTTGTCTTTTTATGTGTTAATATTTTGTTTCCACAAAACAAAAACTTTGGTTTTCTTTCTAGAAACAGAATGTAAGTTTTTACCTGATCAATGAAAATTAATTTTAAAAGCAACCGTCTTGCTATTTTGAAGTTACTTACCAATTTGACATGTGTGTTATTACCCATTTATTAAATTGTTACATATATTTACCTTTGAAATTAATTCACTAGTTATAATGTAGAAAAGACAAATATGTACTTTTGGGAGGACTACAATAAGACACTGCATCTACTGAAGCACGTTAGTTAGAACTAAAGTAGCTCTGCCTTTGGTAGTAATAGAGGTAGCAGTGTTGTATTCTGAGGTCTATTATTCATTTTGTCAGCTGATCATTCCTTTGTAACTCAGCTGTTCCACTAAAACACAGTTGCTTTTTCATTTCTTTCCCTGGAGGAGCATTTCCAGCACTGAATACTTTTTGTTTGCTTATTTTCCTGATGGGTTTGTTGCTGATTGTAAGTTTTGTTTTTGATGAGTGCCATCATTTCATAAAAATAATGGGCTATTTTACAAGCTCTGCCCTTTATAAGAATATTTTCATCCTCAAGTATAATTTATGGGGTTGTATTCTAATGTATATTTTAGAAGTTTCACATTGTTACCATTGCCAAATGTAGCTTAGTTACATTAAGACTCTATTTTTCTGAAAATGTTATTGTAGCATTTTGGAAACTGAAAAAGTAAGGCTCCAGAAAAATTGTTTAGTTTTCATACCACTGCAAGACACCTCTTTATCATTCTGCGCTATAAATTATCTTGCCTTGCAAATTTTTGTAGAATATTTATAGAAATGTATGAAATTAGGAGATACCCAATGTAATTTCTTTCACAGAAGACAAATAATTTTTAAAGTGAGGATGGATCTGGTTCATTGCATATTCAGAATCAAAGTTGTTGCAATTGTAAGAAGGTAATAAATGTTTATATGGGACAATGATTTTCAATAGAAAGCAAGAAATACTTTCAATCTTATACATGCACATCTAACAAAAACTTTTGATCCATAATTTTACACTAAGTGATCTGAGGCACAACTTCGTTGAAAATCAGTAGAGATCAAAAGATTATGTGGCATGTGTTGGATTAAGTTGAACTATATATTTTGCATGCATTACTGTTGGATATCCCCCACAAATTTGACAGTATTTGGGTCACAAAAAAGATAAGGAGAGTATATTTATGAGATTCATTAATATAATTAATATTCGTCACCCATATTCTCTGTAGGATTGTGAGGTCTAATTGGATGGTTTGCCTTAAGCACCAAATGGATTGTAGAATGAATTCCAGGCAGTTATGGAATTTCTCAGCTCTACTGCAGCTAGTTCTGTTCTGTTTGGGAACAACTGGCAAAAGGAGAGCAAACTGGACATAATTGATCCCAAATATCTACATATTGGAACATCATCTTGTATGGTTTGCCGATGATCACAAATAGTTCAGTCTGAAATTAAGAAGAGAATCAATTTGTTTTGTATTTAAGTAAGTAATAATAGTGTAAGAAAACACTAAAATAAGAGATGATATAGGCAGTGAAGTAAATCCAGAAATCTGTCATAAAAGCTATCCTGAAAATAGGAAAAAAATAAAAAATAAAAGCAGCAATACTGTGATATGAAATGTTGTGATAGATAAAATTGTGCTATATTCCTTTCACAACTATTTGGTCAAAATGAACGAACCTAATAATTGAAGGTAGCTCTGAATATTAATGTCATTGTACTGATTATATTAAATATAGCAGCACATTACAAAACATTATGATTTTTATTGTTTCTCAAAACTCAAACATGAGGAAAAGAGAAATTAAACAAGCATAAAATTGCAAATAGTATCCTTACGAGTTAACTGTTATAAACCACCCCATTGTTTATAGGATATTTTAAGATTACCTTTATAGTGTAGACATTGAATGATCATTATAGATAGTTGCTAGTATCCTTTGATAAGAATAGACCCTTGCTTTGTGGAACCAGGGCAGTCATCACTACAAATTTGCATTCTGGATCCAGTCTCCAGTTCCATTTTTCAGTGCAATCTTCAATCCACTGTATTGAGTTCCATTTTCTCTGATTAGCAGCCTCATTACTTGCTTATTCTCACAAGCTGGAGTTTCCTGGTACTCTCTTCAGGGAGCACTATGGCAGGCAATCAGCAGAATGTCCAAGAAGATCAATCTGCCCAACTCACAGCTAATAGCGATCTGATTTCCACCACTATTGAGATCCCAAAGACTAGGATTTAATGGGCATCCCTGAAAGGAGCGAAAGAGTTCAGTCCCTGACTTCCTTTTGTGATTTTTCTCAACTGCTCTTTTTACTCTCATCAAGATGTATCTTTTCTTTTATGTACACCGAGAGCATATGCACCAAGACAAATTCCTTGTGTGTCCAATCACACTTATCCAATAAAGAATTCTATTCTACTGTTCTATTCTATGAGGTTTTAGACAAAAGAGCACAAATCAAATCTAAATAAAACTTCCAGTTTCAGCATTAAAGAGTAAGAATTCTATAGTCCTCATCTGTTTAAATTAGGGCTAGGATCTCCTAGTTTTGTTGACTGTCTCATGTTAAGAGAAGAAGAAAAAATGGGTCATTTTAGAATATGGGTTGGCCATATTCTTTTCCTTGAGTATAATCACTTCCTACAAGTGTTGTTTGTTCTAGGATACTAGGATTCTAGGATTGTGTGCATATGAGAAGAGTATACAGTCAAAGTTAAATATGAGTGGAACCATGCATCTTTCCATCTAACAACACTTTCTCTCCTTTCTCTGGCTTCCTCTTTTTTTCTCACATTCACAAAGATAGAACTGACTTACAGCAATTCATTTAGTGACCGTTCAAAGTTACAGTGGCATTGAAAAAAGTGACTTATGATCATTTTTCACACTTATGTTCGTAGCAGCATCTCCATGGTCACATGATCAAAATTCAGATGCTTGATAACTGACTCATATTTATGATGGTTGCAATGTCCTGAGGTCATGTGGTCACCTTTTGCAACATTGTGACAAAGTCAATGGAGAAGTCAGATTCACTTAACAACTATGTTACTAATTTAACAACTGCAGTTAGCAATTGCAATTCTCTCACTTGGCAACATAAATTTTGGCCTCTATTGTAAGTCAAGGACTACCTGTAATTTATCTAAATAGCTTATGTGAGATTTTTGAAATTAGACCAAGTGTTGTTATTGTCTATGGGTTTCAGGTGCCTGCCCTTTCATTCGAAGAATGTTAAGCTTTTTTTTACTTCTTTATTTCACACTACAATTTCCTCCCTTTCAGAGAACTATAAATAAAGCCATGCTGAAATATTATTGTTGCAATATCCTATCTAGATTTTCTTGCTGGCTTCTATCTATTGGCAATGTTATTGATATCATTGCTCTTAGGAAACCCCCACTGCTTTGCAAGTAATTTTCTGTTCCACGAACTGAATGCCGATCTCACCATTATGGTTTTTTAACATCACTGAATGCTGCTATTTTATGTCTGTGGGAGTGAAAAATGAAAATGGCAGATTTATGACAACATGATTCATTGACTCTACCCACATGAATATCATTTGTGTCATATTCCATCTTCTTGTCTTGTGGCAAGTTGAATTTTTTAGCAAGCACAAAATTAATTGAGAAGCCTTGTTTTATTTTTGCTTAGATGATGTCATTTTTGTTCTTTAAATTCCAATTATAACACGATTCTAAAAGAAAAAAAAAGAGTAGTGCTGTGTATTTGTGCACAGATATCACATCGGAGATACAAGAGGTTCTTCAATTTATGTCTGCTATAAATAGTGTATCATTATTCTCTTATTATGCCTTCTTTTCTGTTTTTCCTTGCATAAAAAATTAAGAAAAAAGGAAAAGAAAATATTACTAAAGTTTCATAATTTGCCAAATAGACAAAGCACTACATTCCTGCTAATTTTAATCCTCATCACAAATAGAGACAGCAGAGTAGCTGCAAATATTCTTTCCTTTAGAGTTGCTAAATTTCTGTCTCATCTACATACCCCAGAAGAAAGGAATCTTTGTCTGCCATTAATTTCTTGAGCTGATATATTCCATTTTCTCAGTCAAAGCCAGGTCAGTGATTCCATTTTCATTGTCTTGATTCCTGGATGTTCTTAGAAGAAGACATATTACTGAACCTTCCCATACAATTAGGAACATATAAATTACAGGACTGCTGATATGTTTCCATTCTATTAGATAAACAAAACCATGTATATATTTTCTCTTGATGCATGTAACAGCTATTGAAATGCAACAAAAGAACACACCACAAAATTTGAGCTAACATACATAATGTTTAAATGTTACCTAGGAGACATGAGTCACTTTTTCATAACACACAATTAAGCTGTGGAACTTCTTTATTCAACCTGACAGCCTCCTGTTAAGATTGCAGCACCCAGAATTCCCTCTTAGCATATCAGGACTTTAACAGATTGTGAAATATATATATATATCACAATCTATATATATAGACTCAGGGCGGCTTACAATGTGTTAAGCAATATTATCTAAGGCCTCCTTGATGATATGTTTCAGCAATCAAATCATTGAATATTTTTATTTTTTTTTGGTAATAGCCTTTAAAACATGACTGCTTTGCCAAGTAGCAATGGATGATTAGATCCATTTCAGATGAATTTCAAAATCAGTGGGTTTTCTGGATCAGTCAGATTGTTGAACCAAACTGAAAATACTGGATAGGTCTTTTAGACAAGTAGGACAAGGTTAAGTAGGCCTCTCTCCATTCTTTTTCCACATTGCCTAAGTACAATTCTTCCTATTTCCCTATCTCTCTGCTGCTGCTGCTTTTATGTTTAAATCCCAACACAATATAACCTAACTGATCTGCCCACTTGCCTTCACTATCCCCATACCTTCCTTTTTCTTCCCTTGCCTTCCCAATGTTGCTACTATGGCACATGCACATCACAACTAGCTTTCCCTCTTTGTGTACTTCAGAACACCTCTGCTTGGAAGATTTTGTTTTTTCTGGGTCCATCCCCAGAACAAACACATATGGAAATCCACACAAATTCCCAGACCAAACAGACTGCAGCAACCTTGAACATCAGCAAAAAGGAAACTGATCATCTATACCACAGTTTCCAATTGATTTTTTTTAAAAAAGGATGCCCATGCGACTTTATCAAAAACCACTCAATCCATTACAACAAACCAGCACAAGCTGTGAAAAGGATAACACTATCATATATCGTATCAGCAGCAATCAATTATTACAACCACATGACTTTACTGTAAGCACTGTTTTGCTTAGTACATCATTCTAGTGGACTCAGAATTCATCAGAAATACAACATTTCTTATATTAGTATCTCACATAGCTTTAGATAGAATTTAGATTCAGTAGTGCTCAGGTAGAATCCTAGAAAATATTTTCTTACTTTATATTAAGGGTTTTGTTTGTTGTTCTGCTTTATTATCAATTATAAATATACTGCCACACTATGCAATACAACTCTATATGTATCCAATTACTATAGCATATGGGAGGAGGAGGAGTTGCAGTGGTATAGTGGTTAGAATGCAACATTGCAGGCAAATTCTGCCCATAGCCATTTTGATCCTGGTGGGGCTCAAGGTTGACTCAGCTTTCCATCCTTCAGAGGTTGGTATAATGAGGATCCAGATTGTTGGGGGCAGTATGCTTGCTCTGTAAAACCACTTAGAGAGGGCTGTAAAGCACTGTGAAGGGGTATATAAGTCTAAATGCTATTGCAATATTGAATTCAGTGATGTTTCCTCCCAGACATATAGCCTTAGCAGATGATTTGCATTCAGCTGACCTTGTTTGAATTCAGGCGTTAAGTAGGATTGGCCCTGATTAGTACTTGAATGGAGAAATATCAAAATGGGAAATTAGGTTACAAAATCAAAAACACTTGGAAATAAGTAATACTATAGTATTTCAAGGAAACACTAATGTACGTAACCATGAGGCCATGGTAGTCAACTTTAACTTGAAGGAGATTTTATCTTTAAATATGCATGAGACTGCTGCATTAACGTGTTGATATTTGATCTATTTTTTACCCAAGTGTTGGATACTAGGAAAAAACAGTGCAAACACTCTCATGTGCTGTTGTCAGCTTGTTGGAACAAGGCAGAAGTGAAATCCTTGAATTTATCTTGCCAAGATCAAAATCTGGCTTCCTCCTTAATTAACATTTGGGGGAAAAAATCTTCTACAACTTTCACCTAGACCGTCTTCAATCTTGTTTACTTTCAACAGAATTTGGGAGAATATGGCAGGACTTAATATTTGCCAGAGGACTGTACTTGTGGATCTATCTGTCTGTCTGTCTGTCTGTCTGTCTGTCTGTCTGTCTGTCTGTCTATCTATCTATCTATCTATCTATCTATCTATCTATCTATCTATCTATCTATCTATCTCTATCTATCTATCTATCTATCTATCTATCTATCTATCTATCTATCTATCTATCTATCTATCTATCTTGCATATTGATAAAAAGGATTTTGCTAATATACTGTAGGTAAGATAATTAGGTGAATAATTTTTTTCTGTTTCTATACAAACTCAGCAATTGCATATAGCTGCTTCTTTCAAAAGCTTAGGCATTTTATTACATGATGCCATTGGTACTATTTTTTCTTAAAAACAAATCCTTAAGGATTTTTTGTATAGAGTATGAGCTGTTAATTAATATCCAGAAAGTCTATGTAAAACAAACAAAGAAAACACTATGGAATCAATTATCCTCCAAGTTTCTCTTCATAAACAAACTTGGGCATGTATCAAGACACAAAATATATGTACAGCTGTGTTTTTAGTCTTTCCTGAAGAATAAATCTCTTGAAAGAATATGTCTTAATTTTAGTCATTTCACAAATAAAATGTGGATGAGCTCAAGCTGGGTAATTGGATCAGGACCCATCTGGTGTTTTTTCTTTTCATCTTTTCAGAATAGATTTAAGGTCAAGTAAATAATTTTCCATGGTGAGTATGAGTCATTATACCTCTAAAGTAAAATTCTAAAGTATTTCCTCACCACAAATATTTTAGAAATGTTATGGATTTTTATTAGATAAGTCTTCAGTAGAGTAATTCTTATTTGTGAGCAAGGAACCTGAACTAACTGGCAAATTATTCTTTGTATGGAGCAAGATATAATTTTATAAGCAGATGCACAGTAGCTTTAATAACTTTCTACTTTATTTGATTCTACATTGCTTGAAACACTTAAATGCCAATAGAATATGTAATTAGATCTAATTTTTCAAAAGCTAAACAAAGGATGCATGAATTTATCTTCATGTTCACATCACTTTCACATTCACATAATTCTGTTCTGTACCATTTTATTAGTCTATAATTATAAAAACTGCACAAATCATTGGATTAAAATATACATTTCTGCATGTATTTTCTCTCAAAATGATATATCTAAACATTTTCTTATAAAGTAAAGTTTTACTAATGTGTTTTTTGTAGCAAAATATGGATTTGCTTTTACATTTTGATAACTTTTGAGATGAAAACTGTTGTAATGTGAACATGGGAAATGCAAAAGTATGGAAATTGGGAACAAATCAACACATGCATTTTTCAGTTGTGAAAGTCAGATCAATTTATGATACCGGTTACCAAGATCCACTTTATCAACCAAGCATAAACTGTTGAAATATATTGCAGTATTCATAAATATAGATGTTGAAATGTTGAAATATATTGCAGTATTCATAAATATAAATATAGATGAATATTTCTATTCATTTTGTCATTTTCCAATCTTGAATTCATATCACGTATACCCATTGGTAATAAATAATAAAGTATACAGTAAAGAGCTATTGTGGTGCAGTGGTTAGAAATGAATGCAGTATTGCAGGCAAAGTCTGCCCATAGCCAAGAGCTCAATCCTGACTGGCTCATGGTTGACTCATCTTTCCATTCTTCTGAGTTCAATAAAATGAGGACCCAGATTGTTGGGGGCAATAGGTTGAGACTGTAGATTGCTTAGAGAATGCTGTAAAGCACAATGAAGAGGTATATAAGTCTAAGTGCTATTTCTATTTCTATTTGAATTAACAAAATAAAGAAATTAAAAAAGCAGAAAACATTTTCTTAACAAAGAAAAAGGGAAACAAAAATATATTTTAATGAAGATGTTGGAATATGTGAAATTGAATGTGTGAATTTGTAGCTTAAATTATGAATGAAAGGGCTAAAATATTCTGTATGTCATAAAGTATTCACAAGTATAATTCCGATTGTTTGAGAAGATGTCATAGATTGGTGATAGTTGCATGTTATACTCTAGTAAATGGTGATAAAGAATGAAATGAATCAAAAATGAATTGGTGACAATTATGAGACATTCTGAATGAGTGCATTTGAGGAGGTAAATATTATTCTGCTACGTAGAATGAACTGATAAATGGGAAAAAGACAAGAAATCAGAGAAAACATATTTCAATTATGTGGTGATCCAAGAACAAATAGAAGTACTTTTGAGAAGTATCTGCATCAAAAGAAAGATTATTTTTCAAATTTCAGGTTTAAGCATAAGCCTATTTATGCATCCACATGGAAAAGACATTAATCAGAGTGATAATACAAAAATATAATTTAGAGTGCTGCAGAACTATGAAGGGTTACGCTAATGGAAAATATGGAGAAAAAAATCTTTGCTGAATTATGTGAAAGAGGTTGTTGATAAGAAGAGCATGCATATAAGAAAATTATTGCTGCAATAAATAAGAATGAGATAAAACTATTGCATAATGTATGCATGGATTTAGAATGTTTTACTATTCTGGTATTAAACTGAATGCTCAATGAATGTCTCAACAGTGATCAGAGTATAAGACTAGAATGTGTGATGTTCTTTTGATTATTTTATATATTTTTCAGATCAATCTATAAGAAACGCTTGTGCTGACATTAGAGGATGTGTTACTTTAGGATGGGAGTGTATGTGTATTTTTGTATGCAGACCCTGTTGTATTGTTATCTAAGAACTCCAATGATCTGTAGAAAAGGTTAGATTGCATTACTTATTTATTCATCCATCTGTCTATCCAATTTATATAGCCATCCATCTACCCAAGAAATTCTAGATGCCAAATAAGAGAAAAACAAAGAATTCCATTAACTAACTTATATAAAAGCCCCATATTGAGTCTTAATAAAAATATAACACAGCTAATCACATGCAACCAGTCAGAACCTCCATGCTGTCATCCCAACTCCAAAGACACCACTCCACATGCAAATAATACAGGTATGATTATCAATTATACATACATAGTGAAAAAGGAGAGCTGGTTGAATAAATTTTTGTATTTTGGTAGAAGGTTTACTGAAACCTACAAAATTAATGAAATGTTAAGAAGGTAACTGCTGATAGAAAGAAGTACACATGATATAACTGAAAGAGAGATGGTTAAAAACAAATGAATTATGAATGAGCATAGATTGAATCAAAAGTAACAAACCATTCTCCATAGTGGTGGAAATAGCATCCAGGAATGGGTTGACTTTGTCTGTTCAGTTGATTGGACTGAGTCTGTCAAAGTTGTAATGCCACGCCTCTGTTGCTAGGGTTTCCCAGCTTTTGACTCAGTCCTTCAGACTGGACAGGCGTGTCAAAGGTTTCTCTTCTGACTAGGATTATTCCTGGATGCTTCTTCACTGCTGAAAAGGATTATTTTTGGATATTTATTCACCTTTAAACAACATTGTGAGTTTAACAGCAGACTCCCATTCGTGGTAGAATTGCTGGGAGTTTCCCAATGGCAAGGGCTTCAGCCCTTCATTGGAAGGGCCTCTCTGCTGTCAGGCTAGTGTCAGTATCCTGTCATATGGCCATTCTGCCATCTGTTGAGCTGCAGGCATTCTGGACAGGCTGTGGAGTCTAGTGCTCCCATTTACAGCAGGGTCAGCCAGACAGAGGAGCTCCGCGCTCCCAGTTGTCAGCAGGCAAGCGAGCTTGGAGGAGTTTCACGTTCCTGAATTGGGCGAGTCGGGCGGCCATTTCAAAAACTGGGACAGTTGCCATGCCACCCGATGATTTAAGAATATTTGCTGATAGAGCTCCATGTCCCATTCAGGCCAGCCTGCATATCTGGCATTCACAGAGCACTCGCCCTGCGTTAGGCAACGGCGGCTAGAAGTTTCAGCAACTGGTCGCCATTTGCCTCACCAGGAGCCTCACACTCCACAGACTACTGCACCTCCACTGACAGGAGCTTCGCGCTCCCAATTTTACCTTAGCAGCTGAGAGTGACATACAAGGGCTTAGAGCCTAATTTCATTTGGAACTGCTATTTGAGGAGCCTCGTGCTCCTAACTAAATAAGAGTGCTCCTAACAAGCCAGGATGCTTGAGGAAGCAGCCATAGTCCCAATGCCCAAAGCCTTATTTAAGACAAGAAAGGGCAGGAAAAACAAGGCAGCCAATATGGCGGATGCAGCAGCAGTTGACAGCTCCCCTGAGACATCTAGGGCTGGAGCCACAGAAGACAGAGCCATAGCTCACAACTCCAAGGGTCACTGCAAGGCTACCAACCACATCAAGACCTCCAAAGCATCCCAAAGGGATGGGAGGTGCAGAGATCAGGCCCTCCAAATAATTTGCAACAGGTCCAGTAAAGACAAAACCTCTGCTTCAGATAGGCAAAATGAGCCCTGTGCCTCTGACAGACAGCAATTCCAGGAGCTCTCACCAGACCAACTCTCTATTCAAAGCTTCCCTCTGCCTATTTCCAATACAGAGCTATGGGGCTCTACATCAGACTGGCCCAACTCATCAAAGGGTATTGAAAGAACCAGTAAGGGTCCCTTCAGCCACCTTCACTCCAACAGCTGCAGGCTTGCACCCTGAGATAGGCAAGGATCTTGTATTGCCTGATAATATTCAGGACATTATCTCATAAGTCATTAAAAAGGGCATTTCTGCTGGATTACAACCACCCAGACGGGCATATTCTGAAGTCTCTGCCTTCTCAACCAATCGCATAGACCCTTTCCAAGAGGAATTTTCTCCATTTCAAGATCCCGGGTCCCCTGCTCCTTCTCATGAGAGCCAGCCATCGCTTTTGGAAGAGTAGAGCAAAGGTAGTTTGCTTGTCAGACGATGAGGGTCTAATGCCTGAACAGCCCGCATTTACCGGGCTATTTCCTCCTAGCATTTTCAAATCCATCCTTTTTAAGGCTACAAATGTGGCCTGCCTAGGGTCACAGACTGAAGGGCCAGAAGCCCCAGAGCCCCAGGAGCCAGCTGATCCACTCTTTTCAGAACCTGACAAGACAACAGATGCCATCCCTTCGCCTTGCCTATTCGTAGACATAGTCCAACAGCAGTGGACGGCTCTGGGGACAGCCCCAATTCCTTCTTCGACTGACAAACGGTTTTTTAATATCGGCCCAGAGTTGGCTAAGGTGGTCCAGACTCCATCAGTGGATTTATTTTATTTTATTTTTATTTTATATTGGATTTCTATACCGCCCTTCTCCTGAGGACTCAGGGCGGTGTACAGCCAGATTAAAAAACATGCAGAACAAATATTAAAAACAATTAAAAGATATATAAATTTGGCCCAATTAAAACTCATTTACCAATTAAAAACGTTTAAAACATTTAAAAACAGTTAAAAATTTCATCTTAAGCCAGCCCGGCTTGTTTAAATAAATGGGTTTTAAGGGCGCGACGGAAGGCACTGAGGTCTTGGATTCTCCTTATGCACCTGTGGCTGCTTTGATGTCCTCCTCCAATATACCTGGAGAGCTGGAGGAGGGTCTGAGACCAGAGAATAGGCGGTCGGATCAGTCACTACAGAGAGCTCACCAAGGGGCCGTCTGGGCAATCCGACCGGCCACTACTGCATCCTTCAGGGCCATGCTGCTCTGGCTCTGCCAACTGCAGAAAAAGATCCTGGTGGCAGACATGAGGATGCATCAAAATCTCAACAAAATCGTGGTGGTGGTACAGTTTTCAACTAATGCAACTCTGAACTCAGTCCATTTTGCCTCCAAGACCATGGCCTCCTCTGTGGCTGCTCACCACCTACTCTGGCTACAGCAATGGCAGGTGGATGCCCGCCACAAGTGGGGCCTTGCCTCTATCCCCTTTACAGGGGACAAGTTATTTGGGGAGGCACTGGAACCCTTGTTAGTGGAAACAAGAGACAAGTGCAATGTTCTACCATAGTCTCAGTGCAGGGGTGAATTTTGCTCCTCTCCCTTCTTTCGCCGTCCACCATTTCGGGGACTCGAATTGGGCGTGAGGTCTTCCCGATTGCAGGGGTTTTTTGGCCCGAGACAAAGAGGTCATCAAGACAGACTGGCTAGAGGTAGACCCTTTCAGACTAAATGGCCCTTTGAGGGAGAGGAAGTCATTCCTTTCACTGCCACAAGTAACTGCATGTCCATACCTCCCATCAGGGGCCGACTGGCCCTCTTTGCCGACCAATGGGAGGAAAAATTTGATATGACGCCTACACACCAGAGACCTCCAATGGTTTCTTTTACCTTTCCAGAGGACAGGCAGGAGCAGCTTACCAGCCAGGGTCTTGGTTCCCAGGGAGGTTCTTTGTTTCCTTAACTCATGGAGGTCACCAGCCATCTATAAAGGATGCCTCTTCCGAGAACCCCAAGGCCTAGTTGTAACAATGGACATCAGCCTCTTCGGTTGGGGTGCACATTTCCAATCGCAGATGGCCCAGGGCCAGTAGAACCAACTGGACCGGAAACAGAACATCAAGTGGTTAGAGATGTGGGCCTCCATCATTTCCAGTAGTCGGTCTCAGACAAGCACATTCTAGTGCAGTGGTCACCAATTGGTGGTCCGCAGGCACACCTGGGTGGAGGAGCTGCAATGGCCAGTCCTGTGACTAGAGCTCTGGCCAAGCAGCTCATAGTGGAGTTGTAAATCTCTGCCATAGAGGAAGGTTTGTGCAACTTTGAACTTTGCAGCACAGCCCTCGCTGGCCGGAATGAGGTATTGGTGCAAGGGGGTTGGGAGACAGAGAGAGAAAGGGAGGGGGGAGAAAGAAAGAGAGAGAGAGAAAGCGAGAGAGAGAGAGAGAGAGAGAGAGAATGAAAGAGAGAGAGAGATGAGAGAGAGAGAGAAAAGGGAGGGGGAGAAAGAAAGAGAGAGAGAGAAAGAGAGAGAGAGAGAGAGAGAGAGAATGAAAGAGAGAGAGAGATGAGAGAGAGAGAGAAAAGGGGAGAGATATGAGAAAGAAAGAAAGGGGGAGAGAGAGAAAGAGAGAGAAAGAAAGAGAGAATCAGAGAGAGAATCAAAATGAGAGTGTGGGAGAGAGAGAGAAAGAGAGAGTGGGAGAGAGAAAGAAGAATAAGAGTGAAAGAGTGGGAGAGAGAATGAGTGGGAGAGAGAGGGGAGAGACAGAGGAAGAAAGGGAGAGTGAGAGAGAGAGAAAGAGAGAGGAGGGAGAGTGCCTGAAGGACCCCATCCTATCACTGGGAGTCCAGGCGCTTCAGCAAGCGGCGTGCTGGATTCGTATTAGTGGTCTGAGGGATTTAAAATTATGAACTTGGTGGTCCCTGTGGTCCAAAAGGTTGGGGACCCCTGTTCTAGTGCTAACTGACAATGTGGCCACAAAGGCACACATAAACTGTCGGGGGGCACTAGATCCAGTTCCCTTATGCTGGAGGCCAGACGGCTGGGCCTTTGGGCAGAGAGACATCTGAGGCCCATAACTGTGGAACACATCTCCGGGGTGTCCAACGTGCAGGTAGACTGGCTTATCAGAGCAGCCATCAACCACATGGAGTGTTGCCTGTATCCGTCCTTTTTCCAGGAACTGATGGACCGTTATGGCATCCCGGAGGTGGACTTGTTTGCCACCCAGAAAATTCGCAGCTCCCAAGATTCTACTCCAGGTTCCCAACTCAGGGGGTGGAGGAAGTTGATGCTCTCTGCAGTCCACGGCCTCCAGGACTTCTTTATGCCTTCCCTCCTCTTCCCCTTCTTCCACGGGTGATCAGGAAAGTCCTGGAGGAAAAGGCGGAGGTCCTGCTCCTGGCCCCACATTGGCCCAGGAGGGCTTGGTTCACTGACCTCATGAATCTCTTGGTGGCTTAATCCTGGGGGATCCCTCAGGGCATGATCTCCCTCAGCCAGGGGGCATTGGTCCACCCAGACCCACAGTGGTCCCAACTGACCACCTGGCTCTTGAGTGGAGCACTCTGAGAGAGGACAATTTTTCCTCCAAGGTCATCAGGACTATTCAGGCCTCTCGGAGACCTTCCATCAAGCACATATACTCCGCTACTTGGAAGTCTTTTTGTAACTGGTGTATCAAGTCGGGGCTTTCTCCAGTAGAGGTATCAATTGCCAAGATCCTGGAATTCCTCCATGATGGACTAGATAAAGGGCTATCGCCCAACACCATCCAGAGGCAGGTGGCGGCCCTGTCCTCAGTATTAACTTGTGGATTGCTGGAGTCGCTCGCCTAGCATCAAGCAGTCCAAAGATATATCAGAGGCACAACTAATCTATGTCCCCCAGGAGTGTACAGGTACACTACCTGGGACCTGTCCAAGGTATTGAAATCCCTCACTGGGGCCCCATATGAACCCTTACAGTCTGCCAGCCTGTGCCACCTCTCCTGTAAGGTGGTGTTCTTGGTGGCTATTACATCATCCAGGTGGATCTCTGAGCTTGCTGCTCTATCAGTAAGGAGTGATCTGTGTGTTTTCCACACAGATCAAGTATTTTTGCAGTTGGACTCCTCCTTTATACCCAAGGTAAACACTTGGTTCTGCAGGGTACAGGAACTGATCTTACCCAACTTCTGTCCTAACCCAGTCCATCCCTTGGAAAAGAAGTGGTACATCTTGGACATGAGGAAGGCCCTCCACAGTTATGTTAAAAGGACTGCAAACCTGCAGAAAACAGAGACACTGTTAATTTCCTTCCAACCAGCTTCCTTAGGTAACAGGGTCACACCTTCCACAGTGGGCTGGTGGCTTCAGCTGACCATCGCCAAGGCATATGAGATACAGTCCCTTCCTAGACCCACGTGAGTGACAGCGCACTCAACCCAGAGCACGGCTATGACAGCGGCATAGGCAACATAGGCCTCTCTAGAGGAAGTCTGCAGAGCGGCCACTTGGTCTTCCCCTTCTCCATTTGTTAAGCATTATAAATTAGACATATTTGCCTCGGCGGAGGCAGCATTCAGTCGCCGGGTCCTTCAGCATTTCCATACAGAGTGGGAGACCTCTGACAAGACTGTAGCCCACCTATAGGACAGCAAGCTTTGGTATGTCCCATTCCTGGATGGTATCTCCACCACTATGGAGAAGGGGTGTTGGTCTTACCTGATACGTTGGGTGGAGATAGCATCCAGTCCCCCTCCTGAAAACTGTCTGGTCCTCAATCAGCAAGAAGGATCTTTGAAAATGACATATTGAGTCTGTCACTTAGTCTTCGTCAAAAGCTGGGAAGCCCTAGCAACAGAGGTGTGGCATTACAACTTAAACAGACTCAGTCCAATCAACTGAACAGATGAGGTCAACCCATTCCTGGATGCTATCTCCTACCAACGAGCATATCAAGTAAGACCAATGCCCTGTCTGAAAGTATGTTGCAGCAATTTGGACATACATAGAGAAGGAACAAGGACTGAATTTCTATCTGTTTGTCTGGAAAGGCTAAGAAGGTTATAATTGGATAAAGTTGATACTATCCCACTCAACTGATGAGAAATTTAAGGAGTAAATTATATGAAGCAATGTATGATCGTGATAGAAGCAAGGATAGTTACTAATGTAAATTAGAATTATTTGGCTTATTATCCTCTTGCCCTATTTCTGCATAACTTTGCTTGCCATGAAATAATAAAATAGTAATAGACAAGTATCTATGTATGTACATTTTTTACATAGCATACTTCTCTCTCTCTCACACACACACACCCTCCCTCCCTCTCCTCTCTTGCTTTTTTTTTTTTTTTTTTTTTGCATATTGATTTTGTGGTTTGCCCAAAGTCCTGCAGAATACTGGCCTGGTGCCTTTCTTCTGTGAGGTTCTAAGATTAAACCACAAAAAAATATACTACTCTCATTCCCAGACAAGCTCATCATTCTGCAAGCAGCCTACTGAAATATTTCAGTTGTGTTGCTTCAGACTAGATGAACAACTAACTGAAATGTGTTATATTTGTATATAGAGAATTGCATTCAGACTTAGTCATCCTTGGACTAACGAAAATTGAAGAGACCTATTGAAGTTATATTTTATTTTTATTTTATTTTATATCAAATTTATATACCACCCTTCTCCCTGAGGACTCAGGGCAGTGTACAGCCAAATAAAAACATAGACTACAAACAATAAAATACTATTAAAAAGATATATATATAAATTTGGCCCCGTAATTAAAAAACAATGACAAACCAATTAAAAACATTTAAAAGTGTTAAGCCAGCCCGGCTTGCTGAAAAAAGAAAGTTTTAAGGGCATGGCGGAAGGCACCGAGGTCTTAGATTCTCTTTATCTCTGGGGGCAGTTGGTTCCAGAGGGTAGGTGCCCCCACAGAGAAGGCCCTCCTCCTGGGGAGTCACCAGCCTACATTGTTTGGCTGATGGCACCCCGAGGAGGCCCTCTCTGTGGGAGCACACAGGTCGATGGGAGGCCATCGGTAGCAGCAGGTGGTCTCGAAGATATCTAGGTCCTAAGCTATGGAGCACTTTAAAGGTGATAACCAACACCTTGAAGCGCACCCGGAAGACCACTGGGAGCCAGTGCAGCTCACACAGGAGAGGTGTTGTATGGGAGCGCCATGCAGCTCCCATAACTACCACGCGGCTGCATTCTGGACCAGTTGGAGCCTCCGGGTGCCCCTCAAGGGGAGCCCCATGAAGAGAGTGTTGCAGTAGTCCAGGTGAGAGGTGACGAGGGCATGAGTGACTGTGCGCAGGGAATCCCGATCAAGAAAGGGCCGCAACAGGCGTATCAGGCGAACCTGACAAAAAGTCCCCCTGGCCACAGCCGTTAGATGTTCCTCCAAGGACAGCTGCATATCCAGAAGGACTCCCAGATTGCGAGCCCTCTCCAAGGGGGCCAAAGGCTTGCCCCCAATAGTCAGATATGGAGTCATCTGACTATATCGGGATGCCAGGAACCACAGCCATTCAGTCTTGGAAGGGTTGAGTTTGAGCCAGTTTCTCCCCATCCAGATCTGCACAGCCTCCAGGCACCGGGACATTACTTCAAGGGCATCGTTGGGGTGGCCAGGGGTGGAGATGTACAGCTGGGTGTCATCAGCATACTGGTGGTACTTCACCCCAAAGCCATGGATGATCTCACCCAGCGGCTTCACATAAATGTTGAACAGAAGGGGCCAGAGAACCAACCCCTGAGGCACTCCACATATGAGAGGACTCGAGGTCAACTCTGCCCCCCTGCCAACACAACCTGCGACCGGTCGGAAAGAAAGGAGGAGAACCACCATAGCACGGTGCCCCCCATCCTCAACTCTTCCAACTGGTGCAGCATGATACCATGGTCGATGGTATCAAAAGCCGCTGAGAGGTCTAACAGGGCCAGAACAGAGGAGCAACCTCTGTCCTGAGCCCTCCAGAGATCATCTACCAACATGACCAATGTTTCCGTTCTGTGCCCGGGCCTAAAACCCAACTGGAACGGATCTAGATAAGACGTTTCCTCCAGGTACTGCGGAAACTGTCGTGCGACCACACTCTCAACAACCTTTGCCACAAAGCGAAGGTTGGAGACAGGACAATAGTTGGCTAACACTGCCGGATCCAGGGAAGGCTTCTTGAGGAGAGGCCTCACCACCGCCTCTTTCAAGGCCGTGGGGAAGTAACCCTCACTCAACGAAGTGTTGATAATTCCCTGGAGCCAGCCTCGTGTAACCTCCCGGGAAGCCAGTACTAACCAGGAGGGACACGGGTCCAGTAAACATGTGGCCACACTAAGCCTCCCCAGAATCCTGTCCACGTCATCAGGGGTCACAGAGTCAAACTCTTCCCAGATAACATTCTCAAGACTATTCCTCGTCACCCTGCCCAAATCTACCCAGTCAGAGTCCAACTCCCCCCGGATCTGAGCGATTTTGTCATACAGATATTGTCCGAAATCCTCAAATATTGATTTCCAGGCTCCACTGTCTACATGTCTAAGGTATCAGACACATATCCATTTAGCTAAGAGAACAATCCCACTGAATGTAATGCAATATACTTCTAAGTAGGCAAATATAGAATTGCAGTGTATATTAAAATCCAGCCAAATTTTATTATCTTATCGTGCAACCCTTAAGACTTGAATCTCCATAAATGCATTGGAGCCACAGGAACAAGAATGCTTAACTTTCTGCAACACTCTCAAGCAGTTTCGCAGAATCATGCAACAGCAGTTGCAGAGAGTAATCACTTAGTCTCAGAAAGAGATAACTGCTTTAAGGTGTTTTGTTCGGTGGAAAATGTACTTCTGCATGCTGTTAAACACTTTTTGAGGATTGAATCTGAAGTGCTTTGCTGCCCTAATTATTGTCATTAGTAATATCAATATTCTGATTAATGTTTTGCAGTACAGTTTCCTAAATTAAGATATTCAGGGTAAAATATGAGCTGAGATCAATTATACTGCTATTTCTAAGCATTGCTCTATAGAAATCACATATACTTTATAATGATTTGGAATTACGCCAATAAGTCTGGTAGGGGCTTAAGTCATGTTGTTCTAATACGTCAATCTTCCTCTTCTAAAAATCAAACTAAGTATTTTTTTAAAAACACTTATTTAATTTATGTCACTTGCTTGGTTAAATGTTTTACAGCACATATGGAACTCAATATGTTGCCCAATCTATTGAGCAATTCCTTCTTATATTATTATCAAATTTATTTATTTTCATATTTATTATCAAATCATTCCTTGATTACTTGCACTTTAAAGATTTTAAGGACCGGAAAACAGCTTTTCCCCCCAAGCAGCTGACTATTTCTTTTCTTTCATGTTTATCAAAAGAATTACATCATTTGAATTTTGTGATGGGCAAGTAATCAGCAGCAAAGATCTCTAGAACTTTTTTGTGATATCCATAACTACCCTACAATGCACACTATAGAGATATAACAGTAAAACAACATTTAGTAAAGGTCTTCTCCTATTTCTTTTAGAAACAATCTTCACCAAGCCTCCCCTGAAAATTTTATCAATATGCCTTACATGTCCTTCAAAGAAAGAAAGAAAAATATATCCAACTTTAAAAGAGAGCCACTATTTTACTTCGAGTTATTGGACAAATTTATGCTAGTCTTTGACTGTAATGAAGATTTGATTTCATAAAATTTGACAAGTTAATATGTAGCTTTCCTTTCTGTTGTGGATAGTAAAACCCTAAAAGAAGAGATTTTGTATATGCATCAAGCTCATATTCCCCTCTAAGACAGGTTGGCAATCTCTTTTTTCCAATCCTATTTTCATTTTCTTTTCACACCTTATTTTATACTGACCATTATTGTTTGTTTCAGCAAAAATTGTAGATAACATACCTATAAAAGAATTACATAGACACTCTCACATTAAAAGAGAATGCAGCCCATTGCAATCTAATGTCTTGTTAACTATCAGAAGTTTGCCTTTGTAATGTGACTTTTAATTGGTTTTGGTCATGTACTTATAATAAGAGCACTCGGGTATAAAATTAAATTCTTCAATCAATTTATTAGTTTTGCTGTATGAATATGCTCAACTAAATAATCAGTGTGACTGCACTTTAGAAATTCACTGCCTATGTATTGCCAGAGGGAGGAGGTTTCCCTTGTTGTCTCTAGATATGAAAATTATATTTTATTAGCTAAATGATTATATTACTTAATATCAGTGGAAGAAACATGCAAAAAATACGTGTTTTTTTAATCAACTACATTTACAGCTTTCCAAGCATTGAAACTGTCTCCCGAACAAACCTACAATATAAAGATTTCACACATGCACATACATAATATTAGAGTGGAGGGTGATTGTTTGGCTAGATAGCTTCTCCTTAGGGAGCAAGATTGAAGTACATAAAAATGTCTTCTTGCAGTTACGATGAAAAAAAATAATAAGGAAGGAAGCTAATTTGATTTTAGATATATTCTGGGTAGAAATGTTGAATTAACTTTCTGAATCCGTTCAGAAATACATTATTCAGAATCTGAATACATTATTCAGGAAACCAAAACAAAATGAGCAAAGGTTAAATTTTTGACTTTTTTTAAAAAAAACCAATATACAACAGATGGCCAGACAACCAAAATTACTTTGGCAAAATTGACTGTGAACTTGAAATTTGAATTTGAAAACACTCTTCATTCTGTTTATTAAAGTATATATTTTTGCATTGGGAGAGGACTATCTATGAAACATGAATCACTTAATTCCATGAGGATGCCATCCCTGTAATTGGTACATCATCATGTGCAACCCTGGACCACAGTATTTAGGGAAACCATATGGGGGGGAATATAGTTGGATTCAGGGTGTAGTACACAAGCATTAGATGCGCATAAAGATTAACTTGGCATGTACATTGGTGTTTTGGTGGTAATTTTTTATTTTAATATCAAGCAATTACTTTTTTAATAACTTTTTAATTTTATTTTTCTTTTTAATTAAATTAGTGTAGCTTTGAATACTGCTCAGAAATTATATTCAGTTGATATTATAACACCAAAGCTGTTTACTTGTCTGTGGAAGGTAACTTATGAATCGTTAAAAACCTTCATGTCTACTTTACTTCTACACACACATACACATACACATACACACGCACACGCACACGCACACACACACACACACACACACACACAGAGAGAGAGAGAGAGAGAGAGAGAGAGAGCATATTATTTCAACTATTAAATGAACATTCCCATAAAAATGCCTAAATATTAAGATTCATTAGAGATTATTGTCAGGGTATTCTCACGTACCACAACGAGGAAAGTAGTAACTAGAGACAAACTTTTTAGCTGTGGCAATTCATATATGGAATTCCTCCCCTTGTCTAGCCTTCTAGTATGTATGTTATGTTAGACACAGTAACCATGTGCCCTTTATTATAAAGTAAATTCTTTGTTCTATTTTGTATCGGTAGCTCTTCGTTGTTGAGTTTAAATAATGTTCAAAAATTTCTACAAAGTGATGATTATTTCCAGAAAGTATTGTCTAATTTTTCTGGTGTGATAGAACCAGAACAACTCTAGGCCAAAGCAGTTTTTTTTAAAAATTTTTTATTGTTGATCACATATTTATAAGAATCTTGATAGACTGACTGCCTTCTCTTGGGAATTGGTAGATAAAGGCTTCACTACTCTCTCCTCTCCTTTCTTTCCTGGAAAAGACTCCATGCTGGCATACATTTTTACTCCTTCCCCTGTCCTTTAGCCAGTGATTCCACCACAGTTTTAAAGGATCAAAGAGCCTCAGGTTCAAGTCTGCTGTTCCTCTCCTCCAAATTGGGACTTCATGAGATGACTTGGGGTTATTTGTGCTGTGAGAATAAAACAACAAAGAAGCCCTGTGTGTATCAACTTGACATCCTAGAAAAAAATTAATATGTATTTAGTTTTACCAAATTTATTAAGTAAAATCTTATGTGGGAGTAGGGAGAAGGTGTGGGAGTAGGGTTATGTCAAAAAAGTCAAGATGGTATGTAAACAAACCCTTGCCCCAAAGTATTCATCATAAAAAAGAGGACAGTAGAGTAATTCTGCCCACCATCCTGATTTTTTACTACCCTCCCATCCAAAAAATGTTTACTGCTGCCATCAAAATAAATATTGCATTATACACATTCCATAGGGAGATATCCCATTCTGGAGGTGGTTAGTAGATTAGGGGAAGATCTCATCGCCACCTTGTTTACATATTGGTTCTTTTTTATCCAGTTTGCTGTTAATTCCAATATTTTAACATTTAATGCTCAATGTTTTAATTTAATTTAACCTTCTAATTGTTTTATATTGTCAATTTATGATGTTGTAAACTATCCAGAGTTGGTTGATGGGTGGTATGGGTGGTATATAAATTTAATAAATAAATAGTTGGTTTCTTTAGTATAGTCATGGAGTTAAGAGTGTTGCAGTAGTTAGAAATAGAAATAATCTAGACAGATCTTTATTTATTGAAGTATTTAGTATCAGTCCAGATCAGAACGCTGGAGAAGAATTCAGATCATACCCCAGATGGAGCCATTCTGGTAGCATTTTGATGGTCCATACCGAAAAATGGGACCAAGGAAATTGTCTCTAATACCCTTCCTATATGAAGAATTCTGGAGACATATCTATCCCCCTGCCTGGCAATGTTCAAAAGAGCTCTGAACATGATTTGCCCGTTCCTAGGCCTTGGGTTAGACCAAGGGTCAGCAACCTGCAGCTCTGGAGCCGCATGTGGCTCTTTCACCCCTCTGCTGTGGCTCCCTGTAACTCAAAATATGCATCACAACCGCCAATGTGCGACACCCGCCACTCATGCAATTTACTGAGCTTTTCAACTCCCAGTAGGCCAACCATGGATAAATCCAAGAAAAGAAAAGTTTCAGAAGAAAACAGAACATTTAATTCAACTACATATGCTAGTTTTGTGGTTGCTCAAGAAATAGTCAGTCACCGGAAGGGTTTTGTGGCTCCCAGTGTTTTCTTTTCTGTGGGAAATGGGTCCAAATGGCTCTTTGAGTGTTTAAAGTTGCCGACCCCTGGGTTAGACTCCGGTATATTTGTTTGTCGTTCAATTGTTGTTTCTTTTGAGTGTTTTGTTTCTCAGTTGTATTGTGTAATTATTTTTATGTGGCAACACTTGTTGCTTGGGTAATTTCATACACTTATAAATTTAACAGAAATAAATACCTTAAAGGTTTCAGATACATTTGGATCTTACAGGATGAGTGATTATCTTGTAAACAAATGTCAACTCTGTGTCACAAACAAACAAATAAATTTAAAAGGCATAAAAATCTGGGAATGGTTAGATAGAATAACTTAAGTTTCTCTGCTTATCTGCTTAGGGGTCTTCCACTTGTTGTATTATTAAAAATACATATACAAACTTTGTTGAACATTTTAAATTTCAACAAGTGTTTACTGAATTTTTATCAACCTTTATAGAGATTAACATTGTGTTTTTTATCTGCCTTTAATAGAGGAAAAGAACAGTTCATTTGACATGGCTGTCTAAGAGCAAGTAAATTCTGCTTCAGGTGTCAGATCTCAAGAGTAAAGTACTAACAATTGGCAAGAGTTATAAAAGTCAAATAACCATAAGACATTTTTTTTTTATTTTTGTTTTTACTGCTTTAGTAACCAGAAAAGAAGAAATAAAAGGAGAATCATTATGAGTTGGGCAGCCTATAAATTTGATTTATAAATAAACAAAATAATTCAAACGAAAAGGGAACAATAGTGAGATATATGAACATTCCATCAATTTATATTTCAGTCATGATGAAATTAACAATCAGCCCTTTTTAAAATTCTTGGAGATGTCCAATAAATATGAAAAAAATGCTTTCAATTAGTTTCATCTAAAGGTCATTGAAACATAATTAAAATTCCTTGAGACTGTTAACCAATTAATAAGGGATATTTCAACTGTTCTAAAATTCTTTCAAATAACTCATATTAACCTTATCAACACTTTGTAATTGTCTATTAAAAATATAGATTTAGAAACATTCAAACTACATGTAGTAGGCAATTCAGGAGATTTGGAGAGCACTGGTCAATTACATCCATTCTAGATTTTCATCTACAGCATGTCAGTTGGTGTTTTTGAAGTCTGAAACCAGACTGAATTATTCATAAGAACTATTGTGGTTGGAAGTTTAAAAAAGAAATTGAAATCTTGCAAGTACAATTTTTCATTCAGTGAAATGCTTTTGATTTCTCAGCTTCATATTAAAATATATATAATTTTGCTTTCAGCATTTATACATGACTGATGAAATAATTTATGCATTTAATAAAAGCATATGCTTTACACATTCAAAGAATGCAGTTTCTTAGGATTCAGACACTGAGCTTTTATTACTCTTGAACAATGTTTTACTTGGGCTGAAATAGATCTTTCATATCTTTTTCCTCCCTAGTGAATAGATTCATGAGCATCCAAATGTATGCTCCCTATCAGGAGGAACCCCCTGAATTTGTTTTTACATAAAAGCAAGGTGTATGCTTTCTAAACCCCTGCCTTTGCAATATCTACAAGGTTATGAAAGTCAGCGCCCTTTCTATCAGGTAGGCCCGCAGCTTTCTTCTATGTTATTCAATAACTAAATAAATCTGCTGGGGGAAGTCCAGAGGTGGGTTTCAGCAGGTTCTGACCAGTTCTGGAGAACTGGTAGCAGAAATTTTAAGTAGTTCGGAGAACTGGTAGTAAAAATTCTGAGTGGCCCTGCCCTCATCTATTCTCTGCCTGCCAAGTCCCAGCTGATCGGGAGGAAATGAGGATTTTGCAGTAACTTTCCCCTGGATTGGGAAGGGAATGGAGATTTTACAGTATCCTTCTCCTGGAGTGGGGTAGGAATGGAGATTTTATAGTATCCTTCCCCTGCCATGCCCACCAAGCCACACCCACCAAGCCATGCCACGCCCACCAAGCCACACCCACAAAACTGGTAGTAAAATTTTTTGAAACCCACCACTAGAGAAGTCATCCATTGTTTGGTGTTAAGATATCAATATGCTGTTAGGAGATGATGGGGACAGCCTGAACCAAAGGGCCAGTGTGGTGTAATGGTTAAGATGATGAATTAGGAGGAGGGAGACCCAAGTTCTAGTCCACTCTTGGCCATGGAATCTCACAGGGTGACTTCGCACTAGTCACTCTGCCTCAACTCAACATACCTCATAGAGTGGTTGTTGTAAAGAAAAATAGGAGGAGAGAGCACTGTGATGCCACCTTGAGGTTCAGTTTAGAAGATGGGATAAAAATCTAAAAAATAAGTAGGCTATCAAGGACTTCTAGGGCAGTATACATCCAGACTCAACCTATCCAAAACTGCTATTTATCAATAAACATCGAGATAATATAGTTATCTCCTAGTAATTATTCTAAGAAAATGATGTGTAAAGAATATGTACATTATCCTTCAAAGTCTTAGCAGTAAAGAGAATTCAGGATCATTCTCTCTTTCCCCTAACCACCAACACATTTGAACAATGCTATTGGTTATCCTGGACAGAGACATTTTTCTTTTTCTGTTGCTTATCAGTTCTTCAGTTTTACAAAGAAATCTGCTTTAGAAATTCTTTAGAAGAAAAAGAGAATTCTAGTGAAATGGGTGAACTGTAGCACTGTTGGGTTATAAAGTGGCCGAAGGCATGGCAAGATTATCATCATGTCTCCTACAATCACTACTCCAATAGCCTGTCGCCTCCCTTGGCTTCTCATCCATACATTGAATTCCAAGGGAAAATATCATGAAGAAACCTCTCCAATTGGGTTGTGTTCAGTCATGATGTCATTGTTGTTGCTAAATGGGGAATTGTGCCCTTGAGAATCTCTCAGGAGAAATTTAGACAATAAGTAGCATCTATTCAGTTTCTTTGCTTACAAAGTTGGTGGTGGATTTCAAAGGAGTGTCTGGTGTCCAACTACTTAGAAGATAAAGTTGTATCCATGCAAGCAATACCAAACTAGATCTCAGGTTTTATATCAATTTAGGGGAAATTGATATACAACAATACTGTACAATATACAAATTGATATACTTTGGGCAGAGCAGCAATACAGAGCAGCATTGGGGATTTTATTTCAACCATTTAACTTCCAAACTGGTTTATGATTAATATAAGAAAAAAATTCTTTTGAAGGTGTGTTTCATATCAGTGCTCCTAATTCATTGCTCTTAACATACAAATTATTTGCTCAATAGGCGAAAGCAGCATCTCCAAAGGACTATAAAGGTCTATGCAGAAAATCTTTACATAGATATATTTCTCTTTAAAAAATTAACTTACGGCAGCTTACAATTGAATAGTGCCCCAGGAGCCATTACAGAAGTGCTTGTCATGGATGCCTGCCATTTGTTTTATCAATCACTTCTGTATAGCTGTTCTGAGGTTAGTAAAAAAAACAACACATTAATGAGTACGATTAGTTTGCTGCCTTAAAATAATGAAAAGGGGGGAAAAACACTAGTTTCATTGGAAATAAAAATTAAATAGATTCACTTTGGTGTAGGATACTGGGAGTTCTAGTTCCACTTAAGGCATGAAAACCGACTGGGTGACTTTGGGCCACACTCTTTCAGCCCAGCCCATGTCACAAAGTTGTTGTTGTGGGAAAAACAAGGAGAGGAGAATGTTTCAAGGGTGACAGTAGATTTTTTCTTCTTCTGCATACTATCCGGGTCATGGTATCACTGCAGCTTCGATTAATTTCATTTATTAATTTCATACATTTCAGCAAAAACTAAGCAGGATTGGATTTAGTACTTAGGTAAGGATGAGATGCTTGTTTTCTTGCAGATGTTTCATTACCCTAATTAAGAAACACCATCAGTGCTAGTCCTAGTATCGGTATTTAGATAGGAGACCATCAGGAAATTCCAAAGCTGTAGGTGTGATTAGAATACACTTCCTCAAAAAAGGCAGCAATAAACAGTTTCCATATGTTTGCTAAGAGTCAAGCTTGATTTTATCTGTTCTATGCAAATGTTGAGGAGGAAGGAATATAAATATACTTATAAATATTACATTGATGATAAAGCTTTTTTTTATTTTTTTAACCTATTGCATATTATATTAGAATAAATTTCATCACATGTCAGGAGCAATCTGAAAAATAAAATGGATTATTTGGCTATATTTTATATTTTCTTTTGAAGCTGCAGAGTTGTGGCTTCAAGACAGTACTTTTGTCATCAAATTTGAGATGGCTTAATGAATTTTCCTCCCTTAATGAATGGATGAGTGGATTCAATAAATTTTTCTAACCTTCCTGACTATCTCTGAGTTTTCCCTCTTCACCGTGGATGACTGCTTTTTAACCAAGTTATAGGTGACAATTGCAATCTATGTTAGCAAATGGTTGGTCAATTCTGGCGAATAGTACAGCGATTCAACCATCTGTGTGAAGGGTCTTTGACAACTAGGGGCTTCAAAATTTGCATTTGAATCAGTGGTGGGTTTCAAATTTTTTTACTACTGGTTCTGTGGGCATGGCTTGTTTGGTAGGCATGGCTTGGTGGTCACGTGACTGGGTGGGCGTGGCTTGGTGGTCACATGACTGGGTGGGTGTGGCTTGGTTGTCATGTGACTTAGTGGGCAAGGCCAAGTAGACATCACTGACTTCTTTGCCCTAATGCAGGGGTCAGCAACCTTAAATACTCAAAGAGCCATTCGGACCCATTTCCCACACAAAAGAAAATACCGGGAACCACAAAACCCTTTTGATATCTAAAATGAAGCTAACACTGCATATATTATTATTATTCAGAGTGCAAAATATAAGGGAGAATTTCACTACACCCTTAAAAGGGGGGATACCTCCCCACGGATTGTACCTCTTCCTCCAAACTGATTTCTCACAACTATCTTGTGTGATATGTTATACTGAGGCATCATGATGGAATCAAACTCATTCATTTACTAGATGATTGGTGTCATGCAGTATTCAGGACACCTTTCAATGGCCAGAGTGGGGTCAGCTGAGTAGACATGCAATGTGGGTAAGATTAGGATTCTCTGGTTTTAGGAGGACATGGGAGGTATTCTTTAAAAAAACATTGTTAGGCCTTACATTACATTTCTGAGTCCAATCAGAGAGAAGAAGAAAGAGCCCTGTGAGGAGACACTGCCAACGCTGCCGCCTGCAGAGACACAAACAAATAGAGCAAAGTCCATTGAAAACATTCCCTCTCCGACCAGCCCACAAGACGCTCACCCCTGGGGATAAATCAGATGCTTCGCTGGAGAAACTGCCCCATGCCAGCCCAGGCTTCCTAAATCTCTCGCTCCCCAGATCATCCCCCTCACAAAGAAAGCCCAACCTGACACAAATGCTGCCTCCAGTCACCTCTTCGTCCTGATGAAACTCCTCTTTGAAAGGATGATCTGCAAGTGTGTGGGGGAGATTTCCTGCACATCAGTAGCAGCGTTTCCTCACAGGGCTTCTTTCGATGTCCCAGGTGTATGGATTTCCATGCCTTCCTTTATGAGAGGTCGCTTCGCACCTGCATATTCACATTGAAGGCTCGGAATGGGGCATTTTTGTGAATGGCTTGAAAATGGGGAGGGGGGATTTTGCCTCTTATCCTGTTCACAGTCTGTGCTGAGCTTCAGAACAGGGTGAGAGGAAGGAAAATCCCCCCTCCCTATTTTCAAGCCATTCACAAAAACGCCCCATTCCGAGCCTTCAGCATATTCTAGGATTGCAACATTAAAGACTCCAAATGGGACATTTTTCCAAAAGGCTTGAAAATGGGGAAGGGGGATTTTCCTGCCTCTCACCCTGTTCTGAAGGAAAAGATGGTGTGTGTGAGAAAGAGAGAGAGAGATGCCGGTGGCTTCGGAAGATGCTAGCCTGACGGGAAGGGGGATGGCGGCCCAGCAAGCTTTGCAGCACTGCAGCTGCAATGCCAGTGGCTTCAGGAGATGCTAACCCAGCAGGGACTAGCCTGGGGGGGGGGGTAAGCTAGTGCAAATACTTACCTGTGTGTAGGCAAGAGGAGGCAATTCTATGGATGCGCGTGGTGAAGGTGAGGCAGGGCAAGTGTCAAGTGGGCGAATGAGCATCAACCGATTCGGGGGTGTGGCCAGCCAGCGGTCGCTACCGGTTCAGCAACCCAGGCCAAATTACCGCTACCGATTTGTGCTAACCGGTGCAAACCGGTAGAAACCCACCACTGATTTGAATGTTTGAGCATTCCAGTCAAGAGCTGGGACTTTATTTTTGCTGACTGGGTCTCATCTCAGACAGCTGAAGAGACAGTTTGGGCTGTTCCACCTTAGAAGACCTATACCTTTGAACAGGGCCCATTAGGATACACTTAATTCTATTCATTGCTTGAATAGAAAAGAAGGGGAAAAAAGCCTTGGTGATTTTTCTATTTTTAAAAAAAGAAATTAAAACTAACTGAACTTTCTAGTTCTACTAAAGATGAAGATAGATCCAGCTGCAATACTGCATAAGCAAACTTATCTAATCAATTTCTTAAAAAATAAAAGACTTAAGCAGTGTGTTGCTCTTAATTGCAACGTGGTTGATTATTCTTGTGCTACGCTACCTAAAATAGCTTTGCTGAGCAGCAGTTATGCAGAGAATTATTTGTTTTATATAGGTATTCAGGCACTGTCAACGCTCTACAAATTATTTTGACACAATTGATCGCCCCTTAATTTCAGTTTGTTAAGATTTTATATTAATGAAGAAAAGGAGGTGTCACCTGTGCAAAAAAAAAGATCTAATTTCTAAGGTTTCATTTTTATTATTACATACTGTATATTCAATAATTCAACAAGCTTTTTTCTAAAGATAGTTTTTGGGGTAGTAGTGAAATTGATTTTTAAAAAGATTAAGAAAAATGAGAGGGGAAAAAAATCACCAGTCAACATTATTTCAATAGCATTTAACCTTTTTCCATTTTGTTCTGATGTACCATTATTCCTGTATTAAATGTGTGATAGTACAATTATATCTATTTTCTATCACAAAGACTGGGGCTACCATAGTATTAATGTTAAGTGATTCCTAAAGCTAGTGAGATCCAGTTGCCCTGAGCAGGAAACTGCTAGTGTTTGACATTTAAAACGACCTTAAACATAACTCAAATATGTGCTGACAATCCAAACACAACTGAGTCGAACTCCTTTTCTCCCTTTGCCCTGACTGAATCTTTCATTAAAAACATTGTCAGGTTAAGAAAATAAGAAGGTTGGACTCTAAACAGGCTAAAGCAAAGCTGTTTGAGTTTATAGGCCAACTTGTTGTATGGCCTGATACAGAAGTCTTTTTTGTCAATAACACAAGAAGTGCAGCCTATGTGTCTGGAATAACAGGAGGAAGGGGCTCTTTCCTAGAGAGCAAAGAATCAGCTGAGCTCGGAAGGTAGACACCCCCATCCCAACAATTCATAGAGTCATGTATATAATTGCTTTAATTTGTCAAGATTAATGTCTGCCAAGACCCAAGGAACCAAGAAGTGATGTTCAGGATGCTGACGATTCTGATAATTGGTCAAAAGGTTCTTATGTAGAAATGACAGAAATAAAATTCAGGCCACAGCAGGCTTTTAGCCTTGTAGAAAAATTCCATAAGAAACCACAAACCTGTAAGTCATACCACCTTCTAGTATTATACTTACATTTATTCTGATGTAGGTATTTCTTCAATATATTTTTCTCCCATGTGAGCATGGTATAGTGCAGGGATCTCCAAACTTGGCAACTTTTTAAGATTTATGGACTTCAACTCCCAGAATACATCATCTGGCCAAACTGGCTGGGGAATTCTGAATTGAAGTCCACAAGTGTTAAAGTTGCCAAGACCCCTTCAGTACAATGGTTGCAGCATTGCAGAGTCACTTGTTATGGGGTCAATCATATAAAAGGAATGAATAAATACATGGTAAATATAGACTAAGATAAGACAGTTCCCCACCTGATCACATCTAAAATTTGCTGATATAGTGACTGACCTAAAACCACCCAGAAGTGTTTTTTTTTGTTTGTTTGTTTTAAGGAAGCTTCCTTTGGATTTATATTTTGTATTTACTTTTAACTCAAAAATTATATCATAAAATGTTGAGAAGAGTCATTGCTGGAGTATTGCTGTTCATCTCTTGAATACTGGCCTAGAAACTAGGAGATTATGAGTTCTAGTCCTGCCTTAGGTATGAAAGCTAGCTGGGCGACTTTGAACCAATCACCAGGAATCTGTGAATTCTACTCCCACCTTACTCATGACAAACTGGCTAGGTGTGTTTGGACCAGTCACTCTCTCTCATCCTAATCCACTTCCCAGGGTTGTTGTGGGGAAAATAGGAGAAAGAAGTATAGTATGTTTGCTGCCATGACTTACTTATAAAGAAATACCGTATTTTTCAGAGTATAAGACGCACCTACCTTTTTTTTGGTTGTTTTTTTTTTAAGTTTTTTTTTTTAAAACACACATACAAACATACAATGTATTTTCTTTGAACAGAGTGTTTGGCTGGTTCATAAATTTAAACAGTGTTTAGTCATTTCAATTAAATTTACAATTTCTATATTTCCTTTTTGCCATATTTATTCCTTATCTATTTTTTTTAAAAAACCAATATTACCCTTCATTCTCATCTCTAATCTTAATCAAATTCAATTTTTCCCTTCTATTCTATATTATATCCCTTCCCATTGTCATCTATTTTTATATCCATCCTCACATTGGTTAATTATTTAATATTACAATTGTTTAACACAAATTCAACATTTTTATATAAATCAATTAGTTATAACTATGTTTTTGTATATTCATCAATATGAACATGAATATTCCAATTATTTCCATGCAATCCAATTTCTTACAAATCAATTAATTATATTTACCAATAATAATAAACCAAATAATTTCCCCCATGTATTCCTCCAAACCACAACTTAACCATTTCTGCTTTCAACACAATATACAATTAATAGTATCTCAATTATTACAATTCCCTTGTTAAATAGAGCTTTTTTTCTTTTGTGTTTTAAAATCTTGAACTCTCCTCTTTTGCCCTAAATTTCCGATTGTTTGCATCTACCTTTTTTGGTGAGAAAAAAGAAAAAGAAATCTCTCTCTGCCTTATTTTGTCACGCTGCAGCAAAGAACCTGCTTTACTTTCAGTTTTGTTTTTTCAGCCTAGCTAGGGAAAAAAAATCTGCTCCAGCACTTTTTGCAGCAAGCAGGAGAGCCCTGCGCAAAACAGCTGAGAGCAAATCAGCTGAGAGTCGGGAGGCCGATCTAATCAACTTGTGCTAATTAACCTTTGCTGAAGCTGAAAGGGGCTGTTTTTTCTTGCTGTTTGCTTGCAAGAAGGTAACTGCTGCGAGGCCCAGGCCAAAGGGTTGAGGCCAGTGGGTGGGCAGGGCTACATTCGGTGTATAAGACACACCTAAATTTTCACCCCCTTTTGGGGGGTAAAAAGGTGCGTTTTATACTCCGAAAAATACAGTAATGATGAGATTAAAAATAGTTAATATACTAAAATAAATAAAGGCTATAAAGTGCACATTAGGCACATGCTCAGATTTTATCATGATAAAATCAAAGATGTTGATGGAACTTGGAAAAAATAACACATTTTTAAAATCATCTTACTTTAGAAATTTCATCATCTCACATTTCTGTGGGTTTGGATGTTTACAATCAGAGAATACCTTTAATAATAAAATCTCAGTATTTCCTTATAAATGTATTCATTATGCATCTTAAAATGACACATAAATTTAGGTGCTTCTTTCAGAAGCTGCACATAGAAATTCTAAAGATGAATTTCTAGCAGAAAGCATTCCAGCATTTTCCAAATATACAGTGAAACAGGAAACATTAAATTATCATTATAGCAGGTTGCCAGGAAATATAGGATAAATTATGCAGCTTGATAATTATAAATATTATGAAAATTGAAGGCTTGACAATATTGCAATTCATCACTGTAAACATTCACCTTAAGTACAGGTTTGAAATTATTTTATCCCCTTTAGATAGTTTCATTGCTGGCTAAATTCCAAAAGTAGCAAATGATTCCCTTTGCTGGTATGTAGAAAAAAAAATTCATACAATGTTGTGTGCAAAACTTTTGTAAGCAAAAGTTTGCATATTTTTTTTAAAGGTTATAACTATTTTGTAACTCATTGGTTAATTAGGAAATGTTTGCTAATGAATGCTACAAATTTGTGGGCAGTTGGTCAGATTTAATAAAAGGCAGAACAACATATGAATAGAATATTTGTAGCTTATGGTTGATCTGTGGGGTCCTTGGTGCTCTCTGAACTTGGTTTTCTTGAAGTTGTTTCATTACCCAACTAGGTAATGTCTTTAGTGCCAGCAAACTCACTCAGATAAACAAGGATTAATACCAGGATTACTACCAAACCCACAAGCAAGCAATAAACAATACCCCAATCTAGGAACTACCAATTCAGACAAACAGTAAATCACAGCCTGATCAAATAACCACCAAAATTACTCTCATTAACACAGACATGGCAAGTCACTCAGTAGTGGGTTCTGCTTATCTTCGCTACCGTTTGGAACTGTGAGCATGCGTGCATGCGTGCTCATTTCGCTTATGCGCGCCACTTCTGCGCATGCGTAGAACCTTCTGCACATGTGCAGACTGTCTGTGATAATGTCCAGATGGGTGGGCGGAATCTCCCGCCGCTGCCACTACCAGTTCGCCTGAACTGGGCCGAACCGGTAGAAACCCACCACTGAAGCCACTGTGATGTAAACTGAAAGCAAACATCACTCCCTTCTACCAATGATGACGTTACCTAGTTGAGCAATAAAATGTTGGCAAGAAAACAACCATGCTCAGAGAGCACCAAGGACTATACAGAAGCCTATGTTTCCCTATGTAATATTTTATCTTTTGGAAGATATTAGGACTGTATTTTATAATTGTTTTCTGTGCATGTGACTTAGATTTTAGAAAAAGGAGCCTTTTTCTAGCTCTAGAAATGAAATCTCAGAAATAAAAAAAAAATGCTATATATGCTCACTGCTTGCCTCTTATTATTTATTTATTTATTTATTTATTTATTTATTTATTTATTTATTTATTTGGACTTACATGCCGCCCTATCTCCAAAAGGACTCAGGGCGGCTCACAACAATAAAACACATACAGTCCAATCCTTCCTTTAAAAATACCCAATAAAACTATAAAACTATAAAAACCATTAAAATCCCCTCTAAAACCCCTTCAGTCCAAGCCGGCCAGGCGAAATAGCCATGTTTTAAGGCCACGGCGAAAAGAGCGAAGGTCGGGGGCCACCCGGAGCCCCAGGGGGAGCTGATTCCACAGGGTAGGTGTGCCCACAGAGAAGGCCCTCTCCCTAGGGGTCGCCAGCCGACATTGTCTGGCCGATGGCACCCCAAGGAGGCCCTCCCTGGGGAACGCACCGGGCGATGGGGAGCTGTTGCTGGCCGCAGATTGTCTGCCAAATACCCCGGGCCTAAGCCATGTAGGGCTTTATAGGTGATTACTCTTACTGATTCTGAGCAATGTTGCCATGCATAATGTATGTGTAGCCAAATATATTTGGATTATACCTACAGTAGTGCTGAAAAATTTGTGAACTCTCTTAAATTTTCAGTATACAATTTTCATGACAGCAGACAGTGAGGTTCTAACTCTGGAAATAATTTTGTAAGCTTTTCCAAGTATATACAACTGTTTGTTTTTTTTAAGGTCCTATGAAGTCTTTTTTGTTTCAGCCATGGTACACATTCACATACCGGACTGCGAAGATCAGCATTTGACAGGGAATACACCAGAATTCTGTTCTTTAATTAAGGCAGGATCTCCCACACTCACATCTGGTTATTATACTATTGATTGAAACATCTGGCTGTAATTTTCCTTTCAAATGAACTAATAATCCTAGAGATTCACATACTTTTGCCACAAACAAAATTGTAACCTTGGATCCTTTTCCTCAATGAATAAATGAACAAGCATAACTTTTTTGACTGATTTGTTTAATTGGGTTCTTTATACTTAGTTTTAGGACTTGTGTAGAGGACATTTCATATTTTAGGTCATATTTGGAAGGCTAAATTTAAGGGAACTAGGTATGTTTAACCTAACGAAGAAAAGGCTTAGGGGTAACATTATAGCCATCTTCCAAAACTTGAAGGGCTCTCACAGGGAAGAGGGCATCAGCTTTATTAAGTAATGGTCTTTCTTAGCTGCTGACAACATCAACAACAGCCACTATTTCTTTAAATAGGGGTATTTAAATAGGGGTATTTTGGACTTTAGTCCAGCCATGTGGAACCAGTGTTTTGTGGAAAACACATCCATCACTGGATGTACCCAACTGGCAAAAGGATAAACATAATAGCAATAAATAACCGCACAGTGCTGAACTGCATGTCTTAGAACAGGGATAAATAATCTACAGGTTGGTATAGTTCCCCAGTTACTTTATTTGTAACTGATCAAGTAGTTTATTTTATTTATCATATTTAAGAACCTCCCATTTCCCTCACAGAGGGACTCTAGATGGAGTACAATAAAATATCAAAAGCATAAATCAGTATACAAAATTTTAAAGTCAAGGGATTTTAAAATTAAAAGGCAGGGTGAGGGCATCAGGCATCAAACAGCCCCACAGCTGGATACTATTCTATTTGTCCCAAGCAAGGCTGCAGAGTCATGTTTTTACAATTTTGTTGAAGGCCAGGAGAGCGTTCCACATGGCAAAGGTGACGGCAGAGAAGGTTCTTTTCCTGCTCCCCTCTCTCCAGTTCTTTGGCTATATCTTTCCTGCCTGACTAGTTGGGATGGGATGGGCATAATGGGATGAAGATGATTGCATTGGCAGCCTGGCCACGTGATTTGTAGGCTTTAAAAGTCATAACCATCACCTTGAGTTGGACCCAGAACCAGACCAGTAACCAAGGCAGCTTTTGCAGCAGAGGGGTTACATGCATTCAGATGCACAAGGAACATGTGTACATGTATAAAGTCCTGACATCTGGAATGCTTTAGAAATGAAATTGCCCAAATAACAGTTATCCAGATGACAGGATGTCAGAACATTGTACATGTTTTATCATTACCGTGCTTTCTTTTGTTTAATTTTTCTATATTTAATAAGAATGGCTAGATACACATGCAATTTTCATTTGAAATCTATGATTTAGATCCTTGGAATCTTTGCCATAAGTTAATAAGCTGCCCTTCCTGTGTTGGAAATAACCTTTCTGAAAGAAGGGAGGGAGGGAGGGAGGGAGGGAGGAAGGAATCAAAATTAAACAGGGGCATCTTCTGCATGGAAAGATTTGAGTGGGAGAGGGTGAAAATATCTCATTCTCAAATCCAGCTTCCTAACATCAGTACAGAGTACAGAAAAATACTGTAGGGATCAAATATGAAGAGCCTTGATAGTACAGTGGTTACGCACCCTGTTATTAACACAGCTGCCTGCAATTTACTGCTGGTTCGAATCTCTCCAAGGCTCAAGGTTGACTCAGCCTTCCATCCTTTCTAAGGTAGGTGAAATGAGGACCCAGTTTGTGGGGGCAATAAGCTGACTTTGTATAAATATACAAAAGGATGAAGGCTATTGTTTAACGCATTGTAAGCCGCCCTGAGTCTCCGGAGAAGGGCGGCATATAAATCAAATTTATATATATATATTATATATATATATATTTATATATATATAAGACCCGAATAACCAAAGACCTACATACATACACACATATATATATATATACATACATACATATATATATATATATATATATATATATATATATATATATATATATATATAACATACGTCTTGCAGTTTTTGGTTACCACTCATACATTATGAAAACAGGATCTTAATGCATACTAAAAGAAAAATAATAGAATCTTAGTTGTCACTCGGCAAGCTGGTGTACCTCCACATGATATACTACTTCAAGTCGCTAATATAGACTTTCATGATGGAACCACCTTGCTCACAAGTTGGCGCTTCCATGAAGGCATTTTTTTTAAAAAATGTAACATCTATGCAACTAGGAAGCCAAGTTTCCTTGATAAAGTTACTGCTCTCATCAAGACTTCCTTTGTGGAACATTTGTTCATATGATTTGAAGTAACTAGCTACATCCTGCTCAATATTATACATGTTTAGATATTGTGAGATGACAATTGGACCTCACACAGAAATAAATGTAGATGTACTGTAGATATGTACATCTGTACATGTACTGTGCATGCTTCAGAAATGATTACCAATTATGTATTTGTTGCTGCAAATGCTTATACATAGTGCTAATGATATTTAAATTGCAGAATATATTCAAAGAAAATTTTCCTTCTGGGATGCTTGAATGCAAAATTAATTCTTTGGCTCAAATTCTAAATAAAGTTTGTGATTTTTCCTCCCTTCAGGACCCATCATTTGGAATGTAAAATAACTTACATCTTTTATTAATAATATTTGTTAATAAGGTGAGTGTACTCAGAGGCTTTACATGCCAGCTATTTTTCTTTCCTGAGGCTCTATGATTATAACTTGCCTTCAGCAGTTTGTTCAAGTTTGTTGAACAACACTTGAAATACTTCTGTGTTACAGTGTCATCAATATTGCTCAAGAGAAGTTTATTAAAATGAAAATTGTTGTGACAAGGCTTGATAAAATTACATTTAAAAAGAGAAAGGCCATATCTGACTTTCTTGCAAAGAGCCTTTGAAGTGTTTTTCATCTAAATAAAGTCACAAGTTACAGAATCAACTTATTACTAGCAACTGTTGAATGTAGATTAGAACATCAAGAAACAGCTTGCAGTCCCCATTCTGATTAATAGACTGTTTTATTTCAGGCCTTATCTGCTTTTCCCAACCCTAAACATGAGTTCGCTGGCACAGGGATGCTTTGTAGAAAACTAAAAGGGAGAGAGAAAGGGGAGGGAGAGAGCGAGAAAGAGGGAGGGAGGGAGGGAGGGAGACAGAGAGGGATCCAATTACAAAATGTATCTAAATCACATTATTCTGAATGGTGGAAAGATGTATGTGTATGTTTTGTATTCCTTATACAACATAAATAACATAAACTTCACCCTATAAAACATATGTATCTACCATTGTCACAGTGTGCCTGGGATTGCCACAATTTTCCAACTGCAAAAGCATGCCCTGAAAAAAAAAATCCAGGCCACAATATATTCCCCTAGACTACATTAATTTTTCCACCTCCGGGGTTTCTTCTGGGTCTACTTATTGAATCGTAGTTTCTTAATTGAGCATTTACCTTCCTCCTGTTGCTGGAAGCAAGATCTGCTTCAAGCCAATTAAGGGTAAAATTCAACCTTATAATGGTAAATGAGCATGCTTAATCAATTGCTCCATCACCTGCAAAGTGGAGTTTTCCTGATGATATTCACCTAGTAAAAGCTAATGCTAAGACATGGGGAGCAGAAGTCAAGGTAAAGGAATGTTGTCTTTTTTCAGAAACTGCTAGAAAAGTTGCAAATACAGAGAGTGCTAATTCTGCTGGTTATGTTGGGTTTGGAAAATGCGCTTCACTGAACTCAGTTGAACTCACATCTGAATTGGCATGTGCAAGATCATACTTACTCAGGCATTAAAAAGAATATGAAAAAAATGTTCTTGTGCAGATGGTTTTGTATTGACCAGATAAACAGTTGTAGTAGTGTTGGTGGACAAATGTTCATGTGATGTATTGTACATCTCTATTAAGGAAACTGCAATCTTATATTCATTTATTTGGCATTAAGCCTCTTTAGTGAGACTCACACCTGCTATTCCCATATTAAAGATCTCCAAAGGTAGAAGCAAATAATTTCAGTAGATATTATGTGGTCAGTAGAAGGACTGACCACAAGTCCTTCATGATAGCTTTTACATGATGGTGTTTACATTTTTTTTTACATTATTACATTATTTTTATTTGCATTATTAATTCTCCAGATGGTCTCCAATATCCCCCATGACACTAAGAGTTGAGCAGAATTTATCACTATCTCAAAAATTCCCTTTCCTGTTCTAGATCTTGAGAGATAGAGTAGATCCCAATGGGTGGGAATGGGGAAAACCATTGATTGACTGTGTGCCATCAAGTTATCTTGACTATGAAGCAGAAAAAATGCTCATTTTACTATGTTAGGCACATTGAAGTAATAATGTCCAATTCAGCCTGAGGGATAATACTATTTATTTACACACACTCTATCAATTCTCAATAGTAACACAGAGGGCAGTGTTTTGTACTCTAGTTCTGCAAGTCCAATCTACTAAGACTTGTTTCTGATCTAGTTTCAGAAGCAAGGAATGTTATTAAGGGAGCAAGGCTCTTGACAGACATGTTATCCAAGAGATGAAACTAACAGTATCAGTTTATTTGCTTTTTCAGTGAACTTGAATACACTTAGTGTAAATCTAACTACAACTTCCTATCAATTAAGAGTCTAGAACCAATTACTTAATACCCATAGTAGCCAAATTCCTCACCTGATCATTTATGGCCCCTTCAAGACAAATTCAGCATTCGTACCCATTTTTCTGACACAAAGCCCGTGGAAGGTGACTCTTTTTGAAAGTTTTGAAAGCATTTTTTATTTTTTAAATAGGCAATTCGGTTCATGAATTGCTCTGTAGCTGTCAATGACTGCTTCTTGGCAGTTTCAGAAAATACGTCAAATTTCTTTTAGAAAATATTGCTGTCGGGTGAAGCCAAACTTCCAGTTCATTTTCTGCCTAGGTTGTTACTTCGTATTTTAAGTCATTAAAAGTGGGTAAAGTAGAAAGTTCAGTATTTGGAGAAATGACATTGGTTTCCTTGTATGATCTCAATCAGCCCAGTTCCTAGGAGTAAAGCAAACCAAAATGAGAAAATGGGAGATGAATGAGTCTTCTATCCACCTGCTTGCATTAGCTTCTGCAGCTCATTTTGGCCAAGAAGAGTGAAGGATAATATGCTATGAAACCATAATGCACCTCAGCATTTATCCCCAACAAGATTGGTGAAAATGTTCCCAAATAGATCAGTGGACTGCTGGAAATGCAAGCACAGCCAAAGTGCATTTTTTCATATGTGGTGGACATGTCCAGAAGCCAAGAAATACTGGACTAAAATAAGAAGATGGTTAGAGGAAATTACAAAACAACAGATTGACTTAAAACTGGAATTATTTCTATTAGGTATAATAAGAAATTGTTGTAAGAAAAAAAAAATATTGAAAAAGTTTTTCAAATACAAATTTTTCCCCCTTCCCCCCCCCACTCCCTAACCCCCCTCCCCCTCCCCTCCCCCCATGGCTTCTGCAAGATGAAATCCAAATTAATATCACATTATATAATACTTTACCATCCTTTTACACCACCCCTTATGTGCTAAACATTTCTTTCTAACATTATTATTATATCCCCCGCATACTATACGTTTCAAACAACATTCGGCTATGAAACTATATAATAAATCCTGATTTGGCATTTATTCTACTCATAATCCACCCCCATACGTATATCTCTTAACTCAAATCTTTTAAGTATATTAATATCTAAACATAACATCCCTTTTTCTGAACTAAGTAATCAGTAACGTTACCTATCACCTTGTACCATATCAATTTTGTTTCACCCACTTTCCTACAGGTCTACCATACATAATATATTTAATATCTTTATTCTTCTGCCCATATCACTAAGAAATATTTCCATATATAAATAAAACCCTCAAATGACTTTAAATTTGTATTCCATATAGTATCTTCTGTAATGTCTTTCAACTAGATTGTTAATTCCATCGACCATGTTAGGGTAACATCAAGTCCTGCTTCCAACAGTATATTCAGTATCTTCAATTACCATCTGCCCCCATCATTAATAAGTATTTCTGTATATGAACACCCACCCCCCCCGAGTGACTTTATATTTATATTCCATATGGTATCTTCTGTAATGTCTTTTGTCTAGATTGTTAATTCCGACAACCACGTTAGGGTAACAGCCAGATCATCTGCATGCCCCAATTCCATAGTTCTCTTGCCTTGTAGCTCAACATATACGTAATCCATTTTTCAGAGAGTCCAAATAGAAAGTTCCAATCCGGTCAATCACAGGCCATCTTCCACATCCCAAAAGCACCAGCACTGCAGAGATCTGTTATTCTTCTCAAAATAGTATAAGTCTGTAATTTGCCTCAGCTATATTTTCATGTATCAGCCTTCTATAAATCCCGCTTATTATATTTAATCATCTCTTAAATAACTGGCATTAATCTGTTGGCTAAAAAAGAATTGTAGTTTAAATTTTTTTAGATTTGTAGAACCTGCTTCTTCTTTTCTTAACTTGTTGTGGTTTAGATCTCCACCCTGGTTGCCTTCCTAGGACTTGTATATCAGCTGATTGAGTTACATGCTGGTCTTTAACTTGATAGGACATCAAATCGAGATCCGAAGCTGCCTCTCTTGTATTTATAAGTGATCCAGCTATAGCCTCTGAAGGAGAATCCAAAAGCGGCTCATCCAAAAAGCCCTCTATAACTTGTCGTTTTTCCATTACCTCCATCTCCATCTGCTTAGCCTGAGTTTCAATCTCTTGTTCATTTTGCTTTTCTTTATCCCCCTCCTGTATTCCTGACAATGATGACATACGTGGAGATGTTGGGCCCATTTTAAAAACCTTGTAGTAAAATTCTTCCACTTTTTCAACAGTGTTTAATTGATATCTTTCTCCTTGATATCTCAATATTACCAACTGGAGCATCCCACCTAAATGGGATGTTTTGTTTCTTTAGCTCAGTCACCAAAAATCCAAAGTCCTTTCTATCTTTTAACATCTTGGACGGCAGCTCTTTATATATCCAAATCTTCTTTCCATTCATTTCTAGAGTGGAGTTAAAAGACTTTTGCACAATATCATTTCTTATTCCTTTATCAGTAAAATAAATCACCACATCTCTAGGCAATTGTCTTTGTTTTGCCACCCAAGAATTTACTCTGTAGGCCTTATCAATCTTACAAAATACTTCTTCAGAGCTGACCTTTAAGATCACAGCCAGAACTTCAGCAGACATCTTTCTCAAGTCCTCCCTGTTATTTTCCTGTATTCCTCTCATTCTGATCGCAAATTCCATGGATCTAAATTGCATCATTGTAACTTCATTTTCAATCCTTTGCTTTATATTATCTGCATTGTAAGTCTTGTGATCAGCTTCCTTCATTTTAGACTCTACTTCTGAGCTATTTTCTTGAATCATTGTCAAATCATTTTCAATTCTTTGTATTTTTTTATCCAGATTATGAATCTTATAATCAGCTTCCTTCATTTTAGAGTCTATTTTTAAATTAATATCTTTATCCATCTTTATAACTACTTCTGAAAAGCTTTTCAAAGCTGTTATAATATATTGCTTCAGGTTATCATACTTTTGTTGAACCAACTCTTTAATTTCCTGTCTAAATTTTTCAAGATTCTGGTTCATAATCTCATCATGTCTTGCCAACTCCTCCACAACAAATTCCTTTAAAACCATTCTTCTGCATCTGCGAGCTCAAAAATTGCTCTTGTGATTTATAAATGGGGGAGCCCCCCTCCCCCACAGCTTGGTTGTCTGGCTTTATCAGTTTTAACGCCATCCTGCCACACAAACAGACTCTTTTTAAAGAAAAAGTCTTCTCTCCACACAATATCAATATCAAGTCTCTAAGAAAGGAAGAAGCATGAAACAGAAATTTTTCTCTTCCCTTGTAGCTAGCGCTATTGCTTCAGATACTTTGTAACAAGTTAAACCATTCAAACGGAAAGACTTTCGCTTTCAGCTTTCTTCTCAAGCTTCAGCCAGCTGCCATTTAAAACTTTTTCCCCCTTTCCACTCTTTCTTCATTCTTAAACTCAATCATAGGGTTGTTACAAATACTTGCGATTTAGAGTCCCAAATCCAGATTTCATCCTGCTTATTCGAGTAGTCTGTTAGTTTTCGCTAATTAGGTTGGTCACATCGTCTAACTCTGCAAAGCGCAGAGTTCTCCTGCAGCCCGGAGCAGCAGCGAGCTGGATAGGGAGCCTCATCCTGCTTCCTCCCCAAGAGTAAAAAAAAACTCTGGGGACTTCGCAGAGGGCTCTACCTGCTCTCGCCAGCTCACCTCACATTTCCTTAAAGGAAATGGAGTTTTTCGAGCCGCCTCTCAACTGTAAAGGCGGCTCTTTATGGGCGGCGGGGGTGGCGGTCCCAAGAGACCGTCTGGCGACGACGGAAGCCAAACCGAAGCCACTGTTGTAAGAAAATTTGATATATTATATTGCACATAATAATTTTGGCCAGAATTACCTATGCACAAAACTGGAAAAATGAGAGCACTCCTTCTGATGGAATGGTGATAAAAAAGGTGCTAGGATGTGTGGAGATGGACAGGCTAACAATAGAAATAAAAGAAAGAGGAGAAACAGATTATTATTTGATTTATTTATTTATTTATTTATTGGTTCGATTTATATGCCGCCCTTCTCCGGAGACTCAGGGCAGCTTACAATGCTTTAAGCAATTTGGGACATATGGTATAATTGGTTAGAGAATAGAAGTAAAGAATAAGAACATAAAGATAATTTAAGAAGTATTGTTAAGTTAAAAGGTAAAATGTATAGTTACGAATAATGATATAAAATATAGAACAGATACGTATTTAAAGAGTAAGGAAGAACAATGAAAATAACTGATATGTACTTATGATACTGGTACTAGAGTGCTATAAAGATTGAAAATGTGATATAAAAGAAGAAAAACGTATACACACACACACACGACACTCAACAGAAGGTTGGAAATAATTTACGTAAAAGTGGCTTGCATTCTATCTGCATATCCATCTGTTGGTGAGCAGGATTACTCTCAAGAAGCTAAATTCAACAGGACAAAATGTGATAGGACAGGAGAGGAGCCAAAAGAAAGATGGAAAATGGACCAAATGCAGAAAGAATCCAGAAAACTTCCCCAGGAGGGCATTGACTTAGAATGCTAGTCATTGCTTCTTCAAAACTCTGCCCTTTCCTCCTGGTCCAGTGAAGTGGAGTTTATGTTAAAGGTTGGAAGCAATTCTGCAAGCCATTCTCTACATAATTTCCCTACCTGGTTTAAGGACGTAACAGCATGAAGATGCAAATGACCTCAGTCCAACATTCAACATGTCTATTTTCATTTTGATTTTCATTTCAGAAAACCAGTTTGGTCAAGGTGCTAGCCTAGAGTCAAGATTGTGAGTTCTAGTCCAATTTTAGGCAAAAAGGCAGGCAGGGTTACTTCCTCTCACTCCAACCCATCTCAAAGGGTTATTGTTGTGAGGAAAATAGGAAGGGGAAGGAATATTGTGTGTTCACTGCCTTGAGTTATTTATAAAAATAATAAAGCTGAGATATAAGTAAATAAGTTGTTCAGTGTACTTCTTTTTTGTGTCTATCATAGGAGAAATCTTAATTACTAAAATCGGTATCAAAGTGTAGGGTAGGGGATGTTCTTACAACTGTATTTGCCTCAGAGAGGATTTTGTTTTTCAGGCAAAATTACCAGATTTGGAATACATTATAAAAAGTATACACTGAGTATATTGTAAGCATTACACAGTTGTGTCTTCATCTTCCAAGTCAAACATGTTTCCTCCTGGATAAAGCACACAGGAGAATGCCCCATCTTCAGATTTTAAAGAGAAGATGTATTGAAAAGCCATAGCAGGCATGGCTGCAAATCAGGAATTATTGGGACTATAGGCCAGTCTTCACAATCTTCAAGACTATAGTCTAATTTTCAATCTTCAATCCCTACTATAGCATTTATCACATGATTTGCTGCCCTTGTGAATAATATTTCTTCCAGAAATCAAAGAAATATACATTTCCAGTATCAGGTAGCTTTGGCTTTAGCATACATGCTTACTTATTGAAAGAAAACACCTGTGCGCTCCCACAGAGAGGGCCTCCTCAGGGTGCCATCGGCCAAGCAATGTAGACTGGTGGCCCCCAGGGGGAGGGCCTTCTCTGTGGGGGCACCTGCCCTCTGGAATCAACTGCCCCCAGAGATACGAAGAATTCATGACCTCGGTGCCTTCTGCCGTGCCCTGAAGACCTTTCTTTTTCTGCAAGCTGGGCTGGCTTAACACTTTTTAAAATGTTTTTAATAGGTTTGTTATTGTTCTTTTAATTATGGGGCCAAACACATATATATCTTTTAAACTGTATTTTAATGTTTGTATCTATGTTTTTTACTTTGGCTGTACACTGCCCTGAGTCCTTCGGGAGAAGGGCGGTATATAAATTTGATAATAAATAAATAAGTAAAAAATTGAACCTAATGAATATTCATCCCCAACTCCAGTTACAACTAATCTGACAATTCTTTGAATTGGACCTGCAAAGAAATTGGGAACACTACACTGTCATAATCAAATTTGGTAATAAAGACTTAGCAGATAGTTAAAAGCCATTTGAAATAATAAACAATTGTCTAGTATTAGGATTTATGGTCTCAATTTGGGGTTGAATTTCTCTGGGTTATTGTACAATATTCCTAGACATGGATAAAATCATCTTGACAGCTACAACACTGACCCTGTTATAATGCTTTCAGTGTCCTGCTATAATTTCTCCTCTGCAGCTCGAGCACATGGTATTTCTGTGCTAATAGCTGACAAGTCTTGAAAAGCTCAAAAGCATGACAACAGGAGCTTGTTCTGAATTTAATATGACTTTGCTTGCATTGCGCACAGTAAGCGGTATCCCTTTTTCATGTCCATTGAGAACATGACATACAAGATACAGAGACAAGAAAGAGGAGAAGTAAATTATTGGGGGGGAGGGGAGATGTGCATGTACTCTGTGTGAGTCTGCAATTCTCACTCCAAACTCTTCCATGAATAAGGCAATTCATGGCTGTAGGTGGTGTAGTGCTTGAACATTTGAAGAAGAGAAGGGATTTTGGGCAGTTTTTCAGTTTTGTTGATGGGCATGAAAAGGATTCCCCTGATCCTGGGAAAGAGGGCTTAATTGTTCTTAACAAGAGGTGCCGTTCAACAGCAGGAGCATAAACTTCAGATGGAGGGTGGTCATAAAATATGGATCACAACTTCATTACACAAACTGTATCATCTATGTACTTGCCTCCAGTGTTAAAATACAAATATAGAAGGCTAGGATTGAATTTGACATTGCAACAACTGCCTAGTCATTTTTTTGTGTGTGTCTTTATGATTTGTACCTGTGAGAAAGGGCTTGGTTCTAATGTTCAAGACATAAATCATGATTAATGATATTACAAATACTGTATTTGTTTTATTTAATTCAATGTTATAACTGTAGTTGTTTGAAAATAAAACTAAGCTTCAATTGTGGCCATTTTCAATTTCCTACAAAACCTGGTTCTCAACTTTGTTCTACTCATAGTTTCTCATGCCCTAGTCATCTCCTGAGTGGACTACTGTAACACTCTCTACATGGAGCTTCCTGGAAATATCCAGAAGCTTCGGCTGGTACACAATGCATCAGCCTGGGCAGTTATAGGGGTCTCTAGAATGGTTAGATTTGCTTTAGAATGAGATGGGTTGCATATAAATTGAATAAATTATAAATACCCTACTTCTTTGCTCAGCGAACTGCATTGGTTGCTAGTTCAATTCTGGGTCCAATTCAAGTTGCTGGTTTTGATTTTTAGCCCTTCATGGCAGGGGGCTGGATTATTTGAGGGACCACCTCTTCCCAATTATAACTGCCAGTCCCTTCAGATCCAGGTGAATTACAAATAATAAACCAAGAGGGTGACCTGGATAATTCTTCTATATCTGAAAAAACCTTTTCATATATTAAGTTATTGAGTTATATCTTTTGGTATAAATATTTGATTCAGTACAAATTCAAAATTGATATTCCTGAAATGAATGGGTAACCAATTTTTTACCTATTGGCATCAACTCTGATTTGGACCAGTGAATAGAATATCCTGTTATTTTACTAAACACATCAATCATTTGCATTAACACCAGAATAGAAGTATGAGGTTTAAAAATAAACAGAGTAATATCATCTGCAAATAAAATCAATTTATTTTCAACTAAATTATTTACTGCTCTATAAATCTCCCTATGTTGACTAATAGTCAAGGGTTTCACACAAATATCAAAAAGCAAGGGTGAAAATGATCATTCTTGCCTGGTTCCTCTAAATAACTGAGAATGTAGCAGAAAATATGCCATTAACATTTATTTTAGATGTGGGTGACTCATATAATATCTTGATCCATTTGATGAATTTCAATAGGAACCTTTTTTTTTAATACAGCAAACATGTACTGCCTGTATATTTTGTCAAATGCTTTTTCAGCATCTAACTATAAGAATACAAATTGGTTTACGTTTTTGCTTGTCTATTATTTTATTATTATTATTATTTATTATTATTATTTATTGAATTTGTATACCGCCCTACTCCCGAAGGACTCAGGGCGGTGAACAGCCAAAAGATAAAATACATATAATACAAATGTTAAAAAAACCATTAAAATACAATTAAATAAATTGGCCCAGAGAACAAAATTTAAAACACCCCACATTTACAAGACAAATTTAAAATTTAAAAAAATTAAAAACAGTTTAAAAGAGAGGTTAGGCCAGGCCGGCCTGCTGGAATAGGAATGTTTTGAGGGCACGGCGGAAACGCGCAGATCCGGGATCCTCGGTATCTCCGGGGGGAGCTCGTTTCAGATGGCGGGTGCCCCCACAGAGAAGGCTCTCCTCCTGGGGGCCGCCAGTCAACACTGTTTGACCGACAGCACCCTAAGAAGCCCCTCTCTATGGGAGCGTACTGGTCGGTGAGAGGCTACTGGTGGCAGAAGGCGGTCTCGTAGATACCCCGGTCATAAGCCATGGAGCGCTCTAAAGGTGGTAACCAAAACCTTGAAACGCACCCGGAAGACCACCGGGAGCCAGTGCAACTCGCGCAGGAGGGGGGTCACATGGGAGCGCCATGTCGCTCCCATAACCACCCGCGCGGCCGCATTCTGGCCCAGCTGGAGCCTCCGGATGCTCCTCAAGGGGAGCCCCATGTAGAGAGCATTGCAGTAGTCTAGGCGTGAAGTGACGAGGGCATGAGTGACCGTATTTAATGAGTCCCGATCCAGAAAGGGATGCAACTGGCGAATCAGGCGAACCTGATAAAATGCCCTCCTGGCCACAGCTGTCAAGTGCTCTTCTAAAGACATCTGTGAGTCCAGGAGGACACCCAAGTTGCGAGCCCTCTCCGTGGGGGCCAACGACTCACCCCCAATAGTCAGTGATGGCACCAACTGACTATATCGGGATGTTGGAAACCACAGCCACTCGGTCTTGGATGGGTTGAGCCTTAGTCTGTTTCTCCCTATCCAGATCCGTACAGCCTCCAGGCACCGGGGCATCACTTCAAGGGCATCATTGGGGTGGTCCGGGGTGGAGATGTACAGCTGAGTGTCTTCACTGGTGGTACTTCACCCCGAAACCACGGATGATCTCACCCAGCCGCTTCACATAAATGTTGAACAGAAGGGGCGAGAGGACCGACCCCTGTGGCACCCCACATACAAGGGGCCTCGGGGTCAACCTCTGTCCCCCTGCCAACACAGACTGTGACCGGTCAGAGAGAAAGGAGGAGAACCACCGCAGGGCGGTGCCCCCCACCCCTAACTCTTCCAGCTGGTGCAGCATGATACCATGGTCGATGGTATCAAAAGCCGCTGAGAGGTCTAATAGGACCAGGACAGAGGAGCAACCTCTGTCCTGGGCCCTCCAGAGATCATCAACCAATGCGACCAATGCCGTTTCCATGCTGTACCCAGGCCTGAAGCCTGACTGGAACGGATCCAGATAAGCCGATTCATCCAGGTACTGAGGGAGCTGTCGTGCTACCACACTCTCACAAACCTTCGCAACAAAGCGAAGGTTGGAGACTGGATGGTAATTAGCCAACACTGCCGGGTCCAGGGAAGGCTTCTTGAGGAGAGGTCTCACCACCGCCTCTTTCAAGGCGGCGGGAAAGACACCCTCACTCAAAGAAGCATTTATAATCCCCTGGAGCCAGCCTTGTGTAACCTCCTGAGAGGCCAGCACCAACCAGGAGGGACAAGGGTCCAATAAAAATGTGGCAGCATTCAGTCTACTCAGTATCTGTCCATGTCTTCAGGAGTCACAGAGTCAAACTCTTCCCAGATAATATTCTCAAGACCTGCCTCCATCCTCCCCCCTGAATCTACCCCATCAGAGTCCAGCTGTTCCCGAATCTGAACGATTTTATCATACAGATACTGTACAAAATCCTCGGCTCTACCCTCCAAGGGGTCCTCCCGCGCTTCCTGAAGGAGCAGGGAGTGGGTCACCCTAAACAGGGCGGGTGGGCGATTATCTGATGATGCAATAAGAGCGGAAAAATAGTTACATTTTGCCGCTTTTATCACCACTAGGTAAGTCTTAATATGAGACCTTACCAGTGTTCGGTCAGATTCAGAATGGCTGGCCCTCCAACCGCTCTCCAGGTGTCTTTTCCAGTGCTTCATCTCCCTCAGCTCCTCGGTAAACCAAGGAGCCAAGCGAGATCGGTGCCGAGTCAGAGGCCGCAAAGGCACAACCCGATCCAAAGCTCCAGCGGCCGCCCTGTCCCAGGCGGCCACCAGGTCTTCGGTCGAGCCATGAGCCAGAGCCTCAGGAAATGGCCCAAGCTCTGTCTGGAACTGATCTGGGTCCATCAGGTGCCTGGGGCGGAACCACCTCATTGGTTCCGCCTCCCTGCGGTGGGGTGTAGCGGTTCGAAGGTCAAAGCGAAGGAGAGAATGATCCGACTACGACAAGGGTTCAGTCACTATATCCCCAATATCGAGATCATTCAGCCACTGACTAGAGACAAAAACCAAGTCCAGAGTGTTTCCCCCTGTGTGAGTAGGGCCATGCACTAACTGGTTCAGGTCCATAGCCATCATGGAAGCCATGAACTCCTGCGTTGCCTCAGACGTTTCACCGACGGATGGCAGGTTAAAATCCCCCATGACCATAAGCCTCGGGGTATCAACCGCCACCCCGGCTATAACATTGAGCAGTTCGGGCAGGGCTGCTGCCCCGTGGCAGGGAGCCAGGTACATGATCAGCAAGCCCACCTGTACCTCATGACCCACTTCACCAGGAGGGACTCACATCCGCCAATCTGAGGAACAGTGGCCTCCCTCGGACCGAGACCTTCTTTTATAACAACCGCCACCCCCCGCCCCTACCCTGTGACCTCAGTTGATGAAATGCGCGGAAACCAGGAGGGCACATTTAAATGAGGGGGACCCCCCCTTGGCCCAACCAGGTCTCCATAATTCCTGCCAGATCCGCTCCCCCCTCCTGAACAAGATCACAAATGAGGGGGGCTTTATTTACTATGGATCTGGCATTGCATAACATCAGCCGAAGGTCCGGGCCCTAAGAATCTGGACTACATGGTGAGTAGATCTATTAAATCTACAACTAACTTAATATTGTCTGCTTGCCTAATTTTCGTAAAACCTATTTGATCATTCTTAATATACAAAAGGATGAAGGCTATTGCTTAACGCACTGTAAGCCGCCCTGAGTCTCCGGAGAAGGGCGGCATATAAATCAAATTAAAAAAAAAAATAACAGACTTTAACACTTGCTGTAATCTATTTGCTAGCACTGCAGTTTTAAACTCTGTATCAACATTAATTAGTGGGATTGGACAATAATTAGCACATTGAACATAATCATTACCTGATTTTGGTAGAACTGTAATATAATAAGATAAGTCTGATTAAATCTGATTAAGTCTGTAATATAAGTCTGATTAAATTCCTCTGATAATATTCATTTATCAAATATATCATCGCACAATTGAAAGTATTGGCACCAAAAATTCTACCAGTCTGTAGAGAATCCATCCAATCCTGGTGTTTTCCCCACTTGCCATTTTTAAAATTATTTCTTTAAATAATACTTCAGGCAAATGAAAGTTGTTGTGTATCATCTAAATGTTTATATTTATAATATAAAGTTTATATTATTTTTGAATTTTTGGCCTTTCTGTGATGCTAGAAATCGTATGTCACTCTACAAGATATCTGGAACTTCTTGTGGTTTTTTTTTCTAGTTTAAACATGCAGGCATGCAGGCATCAAAGTTCAATAGTTCACAAAACCCAGGGGTGAAATCTGAACCAGTTTGCTACCGGTTTGCTGGCCGTGCATGCACACTGCACACCAAACACGTGCTGCATGTGCATGCGCAGCGCACAGCAAATGGAGGCTTGGGAAGGTAAGTAGAACAGCAAGGGGGGATCAGCTGTGGCGCGCAGTTTAGCTTCACTAGAAAGCAGGAAATCCTGCTTTCTAGCAAAGCTAAACCGTGCAGCACAGATGATCAGTGGATCGTAGCTTTTTAAACTACCAGTTCGACCAAACCGGTAGCTTTTTTTTTATTGCTGGTTCGCCCGAACTGGAGCAAACCGGTAGCATTTGACCCCTGACGAAACCTAGTTATGCAATAACACTTACTGTCCAGTGGATGACTTCTGAATAGGTCTCTTTGAATGAATGAATGAATGAATGAATGAATGAATGAATGAATGAATGAATGAATGAATGTTTATTTCTCTTTGACCATAAAGGAAACCTGTAGATGTAAATGATAGGCCAGTGCAAAGGAGCATTTTGCAAAGTGTGTTCTCAAACCATTAAAGAAGCTACATCTTTTAGAAGGGACCTGTGCTACTTTGAAAGTTTTTCCTGGTAAACGTGCATGTGTACATAGCCTCTTGTCCAGCTCTCTCTGCAGGAATGTTTTCTATGTATTCATGGAAACAGCAAAGGAAAATATTTGAAGATTGCAAACATTTTCATAAATATTGCACTTTTTCACATGCAATTTCAGAATTCATATCATTTTTTGGATATAAACTGTTGCCTCTTTGGTTTCCAGTACTTCAAGGGGGTAGCTATTTTACAGTAACTGCACTGTAATTTTAACAATTATTTAAATAAACCCATTTCTTATAAAAATATGCTTTCAAAGTTTTTTTTTAAATTTACATTTATCAATTACAATCTTTTGAGATAACTGAGACTATATATATCTATATATCTATCTATCTATATCTATCTATCTATATTTATCTGTCTATCTATCTATCTATCTATCTATCTATCTATCTATCTATCTATCTATCTATCTATCTATCTATCTATCCATCCATCCATCCATCCATCCATCCATCCATCCATCTATCTATCTATCTATCTATCTATCTATCTTTCTTCTCAGCCGGGTATTTTCCTATGTAAACCAAGATTTTCAAAATGCTGCCATAGCTCAGTGAAATCACAATTCACTAGTTCTAGGCTTTTCCAGACAGCAAGTAAATAGTTTGCTGCCCTTTGGGAGACTAAAACTGTTTGCTTGCTGTCTGGAAAAGCCTAGAACTAGTGAATTGTGATTTCATTGAGCTACGGCAGCATTTTGAAAATCTTGGTTTACATAGGAAAATACCGGGCTGAAGAGAAATACACATAAAGGGCCTACGATAAGAGAAGAAAACATTATATATGTGTGTGCGTGTGTGTGTGCGTGTGTGTGTGTGTACACACACACATATATCTCAACATGTGTAAGAGCAATCCAGAAAAAAGCTATCCCTATACAGTCACAAATAGATTTAATTCTGTATTAAATAAATACATTTAATTCTGCACGTGAATTTTGCACTATAGCTTCATTGTTTTCAATGAAAGCTACTTTCAGCAAGGACATATGGTGTTCTTATTATGCATTGGTTCTGCCAACATGTGCTTGGTTCTCACCTCTATTTGTAAAATAATCCTTTATCCTGGCAACCTTATATTGACATCTGGTTATCTATGCAGAAATAGCATGTTCTGTAAGTTTCCAGTATAAGTGTGCTGAGTGCATCTGCCAAAATGTATAATGCACAGTTATTGTTAGTCATGTTCTTAATGTTAGAATATGTTCTCCTATTGAATGAACAAGCTGCAAAGATGTTGATTGCATTGTTCTGCCTTTTCATGGATTAATATGGATTTCCTCAACTGTTCCAATAACTGAATATTGCTACCTTCATTGAAGTAACTGTACAGAGAGGTAGAATAATTATGTAATATGCCAGCAGTATCCAAACATGCTAGCAGACTTGCTCCCATTCCTGGGAGGAAGATTTAAAAGAAATCATTAAGAAGGACTGCTATAAGGATAACCTTTTGATGTAAATAAAAGTATCTGCTCCAAATACTGTGACTAACAGTTGTCTGGAGTGATGTGGAATAAGTTCCCATCCATGCATATTTAAAGGATAATACCAATGTTGCTTGAACATCAGAATATTGGAAGCTGTTTTATAATATCATGATAGTCTCTGCTTCAAGGTTTCATCCAGAATTTCCTGTTTACTTGCTGGTTTCAGGGATTGAAGGTGAACCTTTCTGTATGTAGTACCTATAGTACTGAGCAAAAACTGATAACCACATGAGAAGAATCATGGTTGATAGTTGTCCCATCTACACTGGATTTCCACAGGAGCCAGCCATTTGCATTCACAAAGTACATGAATATGGACCCAAAGGTGCTTTGAAAAAGCACTTTTGGCACAACCATGACCTGGATGACTGAGAATCTGCATAGATATGAATATGGACCATTGTGTGATAGTACCCTTTTGCTGTCATTCCTTACCCAGGTTTGCTCTTTTCTTATAATTCACCAGAAGGGTGAGTGCATCAGTCTTGGGATCATACTAATCAATCGTGGTGAAGAGCAGAGTCCAGGGGAGGTGTGAGTTTTAGCTACATTGTCATGAGAAACCCATCTTTCCAAAGTTTCATTGAATTGTTTTGATTGTTCATTTTGTTGTTTGGGTTTTTAAGGAAGATGCATACATTCAGATAACACTAACAGGAGGTGTGATGGCAGAAAGGTTAGGGACCTCTTCTCTGTGGGAACTTTATTTCATCTCCGAAGAGAAAAATCTCTTCTGTTTTGCATAAACCTAGTTTGAATGCAATTCATTATGAGAGGTAGAGAAATGGAGAGACAGAGAGCTGGAGAGATGATAGATAATACTGACTGAGTTAAACACAAAGAGAAGTACTGTTTTGACACTCGTGACATACGTAGAACTAAACTAGGAAAGAGATGTAACTGCACAGGCCAAGCCTGCTTCCTGTCTTCCCCGAGGCAATGCATTCCCAGATGTCTGAAACTCATAGAGATCTAAAAATCACTTTAAGCATGTTTAGCTGAGAAAGGAGAGTTCTAAAGTACAGAGAGCTTTTAAAGCATGCTTAGAAAAATGCAGCTGCACATTTACTTCCAGTCACTCTGTTAAATCAGTGCAAATTTCTAAAACAACATTCCTCCCAAAACCATAGGACCGTAGTAGTACTACTGTACCACATACCAAGTAGTAGTAGTAGTAGTAGTAGTAGTAGTAGTAGTAGTACCAAAGCTGTAGGACTGTTGTAGTAGTACATAGTAGGACCGTCTCCGTCCTACTGTCCCCATTTATATGTATTCATTTCCTTCGTTCATGTCCATGTTCATATTCATACCTGCTATCTTATACATGTTTGACAAATAAATAAATAAATAAATAAATAAATAAATAAATAAATAAATAAATAAATAAATAAATAAATAAATAAATAAAAAGATGAGGATAGGTCTCATCCTATTGGTTTTTTGGGAAGCCATTAAAAACTTGAAGAGTAGAAATGTGATGAGGGGTTCCTCCTATGATGAAGTTGGAAGCTGTGAACTGTTGCTCAGGTTGCCATTGTTTTGCCTTGACTTTGTTTTTACTGTTATTCAATTTTAATGTTCATATTATTTTATAAGCTGCTTAGAGTCTTATTTAGATTAAAGCAGCATGTAAACAAAAACAGTGCCTGGGTTGTATTGAAGCAACTTGAGTCTGTGTTCCTACCAAATATTTAGCTGAAATAATGAGTCTACTTTTCACCTTAATTGTTTCACATATTCATAGAATATATTACTTGCATTATGATCAGTAATGTAGGTTAGGTATTTTTCTTCTTTGGGATTGTTTTGGTTTAGCAGGATGAGTCAGACTTTTAAAAGAGTGTGGCTTAGTTTATCTTATCTTGAGTAGGCTACAAACAAAAAGGTGCAATTAAACATAGTAATTAACAATTCATCTGGGGGATGATAAGTAGAAGATTAGATCAAATCAAATGGATTTATAGGGATTTATATTTATATTTACAAGAAATTATGAATATCATGGTTTAATTGTGGCAATAAGATGTGTATCAGCATATTTCAATAGTCCTTGTCATACTGCCGTCATCCATGTTTTATGGTGGAGTTGAACAAAGAACATTGGTAACTTCTGTAATTATTCTGATTAACAGTTTCTTTCGACAAACAAAGTTCTTTTAAAAATGGTTTAATAATGAGTTGAAAAAAGAAAAACAGTAAGTAAATAAATCAGAACATGCTTTAACCCTGTGTGAATCTGACATTGTTCTTCATGCCATTGGACAGGTAGCTAGTGAGGAAGGAGATTTATTTTTTCCCCTATTTCTCCTTCTCTATTTGCAATTTGCATGCAATTTAGAGAATCCTCCAGTCTCCATAACCAATTTTCAGGTAGCAGAGGTGCCTGATTTATTGGCTTTATTTGTATTATAAGGCCAATAAAAAACACTTGTGTTGCACATATAGCATCTGTAATAGAAACCCTGGACCCACAGAGTGAAAGACTGGAGATTTCAAACCTTTCCCAGAGGCTATTGAGTTTAGATACTCTGGCCATACCTGGACATCCCAGACCACTTGGGATAACAGAAGTGGTTGGAGAGATGGTACAACCCAGGGGTGAAATTCAGCAGGTTCTGGAGAACCGGTAGCTGAAATTTTGAGTAGTTTGGAGAACTGGCAAATACCACCTCTGGCTGGCCTCAGAGTGGGGTGGGAATGGAGATTTTTCAGTATCCTTACCCTGCCATGCCCACCAAGCCACACTATGCCCACCAAGCCACACCCACAGAACTGGTAGTAAAAGAATTTGAATTCCACCACTGGTACAACCCACTTGTTTTCCCATCCTAGACCAGTAGTTCTGGATGTTTTTTTTTTCATCTAGGAGGGAAGAACTGAAGGAATCTCAATATATGTTAACGCCCATGCTGCACAGACACACAGACACACACATATATATTCAAATTGAGATGTACCTGATTATAGATCATCAAGGAGACCACAATATTCACAAAACCTTATGTTACCCAATTAATCTAGTTACCCAGGTTCACACAAATGCTAAACCTTATCATCTTAACGAAAGCCAATCCAGACATTTTCAGAAACCACAAATCACTTCTTCCTTCTCTAGTGTTTCCCACATATTAATTTAAAAAATCTGTTTCAATAACTGCTCCTTGTTAACAAATCTGTAGCACACTTTATTTTGATTCATAGCAAGAGGTACCCTGATATCTCTTCCCCCCCCCTCTTTAAAATTGTTGGGTTTAAATACTTAAGTTCTTAATTTCCACAAGACAATTTTCAGCCCCTGTATTGCCTTGATTGCAGACATTTGGAATTGCTTTCTACAGGAGTTCTCTTTATCCATTGGAGTCTGCAGAGAATTGACGAAGATACAGTATAGCTCTCTCTTCTCGAATAGTTGATGCTGACTTTCTCATATTTCATTACAATGCAGAGAGACAAACTCCTTCAGGAAAGAATCACAGGGTTACAGAAATGTTCCTGAAGATTAAAAGCCCATGAAGTTGCCTTGCAAAAGGCAAAGACACATATTTTTAATCTAAAATTAAAAGAATCTCTAAAAGGAATGTCAGCTGTGTGTATTTAAATCTTAAAATCATGCATCTTTTATAACCCAGGCAGTTAACCTCAGAAAGACTAAAACACCTTAGCTTTATCGACAAAACAAACATGAATGTGGTGCCTTTCTAAAATATTTGCATTCAAACAAGAACTAATTGTTCCTATAGGGAAAGCTCTTTTATTTTGAGGTAAACATCTTCTTTACTTCCACTTTTATCACTTCTTTTTTTACCAGACAGATGCAAAATTCTGATTTTTGCTCTTCTGGCAGCCTCAATCATTGTTATTTGATAGCAATAGCAACAGCATTTATATACTGTTCCATAGTGCTTTACAGCACTCTCTGGGCAGTTTACAATGTCAACATATTGCCCCCAACAATCTGGGTCCTCATTTTACCGATCTCAGAAGGATGGAAGGCTGAAATCAACCTTGAGCCAGTCAGGATTGAACTCCTGCCAGTGGGCAGAGTTAGCTTGCAATACTGCATTCTAACCACTTGCCACCATGACTGTTGTAGTCACTAAAAGTTTAATTTGTTCAGCTGTTCCATTCCAAATATATTGCATATATGTATATATACATACATCATTTGACAAAGCATTAACTGATGTGGATCTTTAAAACATTTACAGATTTTCAGTTAAAAGCCTGAATAGAAAAAACTATAATTGATGCTTCTTAAAATATTTGCTTTGCATCCCCTGATAATAAGCCCAATCGGGCTTTTGAGTGCATGGCAATAAGGCCAAGCGCTTATTTCAGGGTTCAAAAAAATATAAGACAGGGTCTTATTTTCAGGGACACATGATAGGAACATTGGGAAAAAAACCATATATTGTATTAAAAAAATATTTAAATTAATTTCAAATTATGTGTCTGGACAATATGAATCATATTTTCAAATTGCTAAACAATACAAGTGCTGCGATATTCAGATCCGAAGGGATGTTATTTTGAGAAAACCTATTTTGCTTCTTAGTGATCTTATTTCTATCGCTACTGTACTTCTTTCAGCTGCATTGCCCTGTCACATCATTTTGCACATGTCTTATTGCTGCTTTGGGACACATTAAATGATGAGCTTGATTGCTAATTCAGTGCTCTGCAATGATTTATCCTGAAATAGATGTTTTTTTCCCCCTCCTTCCCTTACCATCTTCAGAAGTATAAATTCTCTCTTAAGTCCCTCTCTCACTATGTCAGGATGGGTGGTGGTGATTGAGGAGAAACTATATTTATCTACTATCAACAGTTTTTCTCCTCCACCACATATCATTACAAAGACTGTCCCCTAGGTAATAAACACTGTTACATGGAATAAGAAGCCAAGCTATTTATGTTTATTTAGGGTTTATTTTTTATCTCTTTTTTAAAATATGTGATTTGAATTGAAAGTTTTAAACAAGACAAAAACTAATATAAGGTAATATAAAGTAAAGGGGAAAAAAGTAAGAGAAAGGAATAAAAAAAAGTGCAAGAAAAAAAATGAACATAAATAGGAAAGAAAAAAGATATAAGGAGGCTTCTGATATTCTTCAGAGCAGTTATAAGTACAAATCTATTTTGACTCGAAAGTTATATTATACTACTCTTCCTTCTATAGTCTGTCCTGTCTAATCATCAAAACCAAAAGTCACAAGTTCATTTTTTCCTATTTGTATGCAAGAAGTCCACAAGAGGCTTCCAGTCGGCAATAAATGTAGGTAATGTCTTTTCTTTTGCCAAAGAAATTAATTTATTCATTTCAGCAAAATCTTTCAACTTTACCAACTTTTCCTCCATAGTGGATAGTGTGGAATCTTTTCCATTTCTGCCTATAGTAATATCACTACAGTAATCCTATATTGAAATAATGTAGAATGCCAGGCTGAGCCCGAGGGAGGGGTCAAACCAGTGGTGGGATTCAAATAATTTAACAACTGGTTCTCTGCCCTAATGATTTCTTCCAACAACCAGTTCACCAAACTGCCCAGAAAGTTAACAACCGGTTCTCGCGAAGTGGTGCGAACTGGCTGAATCCCACCACTGGATCAAACACATCAGTATTAAGTCCCTTTAAGGGACCCATAAAAGATCTAAACCCACCCCACCTTGAATCCCATTGACTCTTATTTACCGCCAATTTGCTTTGATCTGTTAGTAGTTCAGGTTCTTGTAGAGAACATTAGCATACAATTCATTTGAACTGCCTGGACTCCTGGTATCCTGTGCTTGACAAATAATCTTTCATGGTATTTAAAAAAAACTTTTTATCTATTAATCCTAAAAGGAAAACTTTTTCCCCCGGTTGTTTTCAGGAGGAGACTTCTTTCTTTCTCCAGTTAAACTCTCTAAACTTTGCTGCCTCTTTGCCCTCTGGAATGCAGCCCTCCCTTCTGGGAATCCAGACTCCATTCCACCATATTATCCCATTATTATCTGAGCTCAAGGCAGACATGGATTTTAATTTCTCCACAACTTAGTAGTATCCAGGAGATATTGAATTTCTTAAAGCATATTTATTCAAGTGCAGAACCAGGAACAAATATAACAGAGGTTCTTTTCATGAAGCTGATATACAGTATATTGTTTTGTTAGTGCATTTGTGTCTACTCGTTTAGCCTTCTTATATATATAAAAAAATCCATATATGTAGCAACTGATATTTGTGACACATTTACCTGTCATTGTCAAAGATAAGAAACATTTTATTTAAAAAAATGTACAGCAGAACTTTCAGCAACCTTATCATTATTTCAGTTCTGTATCCCTTCTCAGATTTTTTTTTTATTATAAGACTACCTGTTTGATAGCCTCAAAATCCCCTCGAGCTGTATAATTGTTGTCAAAGTTACATCAAAATGAAAGAGGTAAAAATAATGAATACATTGGCAATAGAGGAATCCAAGGCCTCACATTTTATCGTGACAGCACACTATCAGATTGTCACTGTGCCCTTGTGGCAAAAAAATAAATAAATTAGCCATTAGCATTAACAGAATGGCTCACTCATAAAGTCTGCCGTGTTCCCGAACCATTTAAAATAGCCATTCAAAATCAGTCCCTCACCTTTATTATCCAGGAATGATCTCAGTATAATTCTACAACATTATTTTTCTCTGAATTGCTCTGTAAAGGAAATGGCAAAACAGTTCAGGATAAAGCAAGTTAAAAGATAAAAGTGAAGGAAATTAATGAAAACAAAAGTCAGCATTTCAGAGAACATTCTTCAAAATGTAGCACATGGATGTCCTTGCACATGGTTTTTAAATGTTATGACCTTATGATGTTGTCTTCCTTTCATCCCCATCTTATAAAAGAGACAGTTTTAGCTGCTTTACTTTCAATATAATATTTTTTATCTCCTGAGTGTTGCCATGGACATGGACTGATATGGTGGATGACATACTCAAGGTTCAGAATTTGCCTAGCTTCAAAATCTGCTTTAGGCTACTGAGAATACATCCAAACCTTTCGTTTGATGGGCACTATTTTCCTGGGCAATTTTGCTGGAAATCTGGTTGCTTCGGCTGGGCTTGCATCTGATCCACAGAGCAATGAATCAACCACATGCCTCCTCAGCACCTGTCATCTAGTTTTCAATGTGTCTCTAGTGTATTTGTAGAAGAGTCCTACACATGCATTTAAAAATAGCTTGAAAAACAATTGTGGGAGGCGGGGAAATAGTTGAAGTGGGAAAAAGATTTGCAACTGCAGCAAGAAACTGCTCTGTGTCAATTATCAGCCAGATGGTTCTGAAATGCAGGTTCAGCCATCTTCTGAAACGGCATAAAATCTGTATCCAATAATAGCCAAAATGCCCACTTTCACTTTCACTTCACTGTTGTTGTCACTCTTTCAGAAAAAGGCTAAAGCTATGCTATCTGAAGAAGAAATGAGGGGCACTAGGAGGACCACATGTGAACTGCGAACTCTCCGTTCTTTATTGCACTAGTGCCTGGCAATTGTTTCTCAGGTTAGCTAGCTAAGTGGTGGAAGGTCAAGTCCAGAGGTGGGTTTCAGCAGTTTCTGACCAATTCTGGAGAAACGGTAGTGGAAATTTTGAGTAGTTCTGAGAACCGGTAGTAAAAACTCTGACTGGCCACACCCCCATCTATTCTCTGCCTCCCAAGTCCCAGCTGATAGGGAGGAACTGGGGATTTTGCAGTATCTTTCCCCTGGAGTGGGGTGGGAATGGAGATTTTACAGTATCCTTCCCCTGGCACGCCCACCAAGCCATGCCATGCCAAGCCCACCAAGCCACACCCACAGAACTGGTAGTAAACATTTTTGAAACCCACCACTGGTCGAGTCCCCACTGACAGGAGGGAAACTCTTTTGCTTTTCTATTGTGGAAGACCTACAGTAAACATGCTATTTGCCACTTGACAAGTTTTATTTAGAAACTGACCTATGTATAGTACTCCAGTACTCAAATATTTAGACACATAGTAATACCTTCTGCTTGCCAGTAAGCATGAAGACCTCCAGCTCCTCATCAACTCAGTCTCAGAAATATCTGAAAAATATGGCTTGAAGCTTAACACCTCAAAAAGCAAGATCATGGTCGTCAGCAAACAACCCATTAATTTACCACTGATAAATTTGGAAGGAATACCACTAGAAAAAGTTGAAAGGATCACGTACCTTGGTTTTAATTTACATACAAGATGGGACATGATCACTGAAGTAAAGACAAAGATAGAGAAAACTCGAACAGCATTCTTCAAAATGAAAAAGGTCTTCTGCAGTCACAACATAAGCCTAAAACTGAAAATCAGGCTTGTCAGATGTTACATCTTTTCTATCCTGCTCTACGGAGTAGAGAGTTGGTCTCTGACAGAAAACCACTTGAAGAAACTAGAAGCATTTGAAACCTGGATTTACAGACAGCTGTTATGTATAAGCTGAGTTAGCAAAATCACAAACGAGGAGGTGATAAGCCGCCTGGGAAAGCAAAGGGAAATCATCAAAGCTATTAAAAAGCGAAAGTTAGAATATTTTGGACATGTGATGCGACACCCAGAAAAATACGGCATCCTTCACTTAATCCTCCAGGGAAAGATTGAAGGCAAATGAGGTCCAGGCAGAAGAAGAACATCATAGTTTCAAAACCTAAGGGACTGGTTTGGACAAAACTCAGCAGCACTTTTTCATGCAGCTGTTGACAAAAATAGGATTGCCAACATGATCACCAACGTCCAATGACGGATATGGTTCAATAATAAGGAGAAGTAATACCTTGTATATGGGATGGGACAACTCGCCACGGCCAACTCACTATGGGCAATTCACCACAGCCAATTCATGATGGCCAACTCACTTGCTGCGGGAGAATTGAACAATTCAATTTAATTACTTTAAATAATTTAAAAATATTTTCATTCACATTCCATTTTGTCCTTACTTTGATATCCTTTCTTTAATTATTCTATTCCACTACTTCTTCGATATTAGTGAAACTCTTGTCACATGGCAAGTTGTCTCATGGAGAGCTGGCCATGGTGAGTTGTCCTACAGCAAGTTGGCATAGACCTCCCTCTATATTCACTGTATAGGTAATCCTTGATTTATGACCACAATTGGGACTGGAATTTCAGTCACTAAGTGATGTGGTCTGCATGATCAGACTTTATGTTATAACCATATCTACAATGGTGATGATCACATTAAGTGAATAATGTGATCATTAGGCAAATCATATGGTTATTAAATGGATCTGGATTCCCCAATTGATGTTGCTTTTGGAAATTGTCCAGGAAGGTTGCATATCACAATCATGTGACTATAGGACTGTCAGGCCCTAGCCCAAAGATGACACAATGAGATCCAATCAAGTCCAATCCTTTATTTGCTTATACCTAATGGACAGACTATATTTTGCCAGATTATATCTATAATCTTATTGCTACAACCATGTACTAACTTGGCAAGAAAGGTTTACTTGGCAAGAAAGGTTAATTTCAAAATCTTATTTCAAATCCATGTGGCCTCCTAATTCATTTGTAATTTTATAAAATCAAGGTTCTAATCCCTCCTTTTGCTATTTAATCCAAAAGCAAAACTCCTTGAATTTGTATTTAAAACTTCTTTTGGTAAGGGTTGAAGGAAACTCGCCTGGTGTTTTAAGATTCTTCAATCAAAAGGTTCCTCTTTGGATGATAAGCAATTAACAAGCCATTTCTAAAAATGATTAGAAAAGGAAGTATGCAAACCCTACGTCTTTAAAGGTGTTGATTATGATTTGAGCAAGATAGACATCCCATCACCTCCCATTGCTCTAAATCTGTCAAAGACTGCTGCCTTACAGACTCCTTGCAAGGAACAACTACATGACATGCTTGTGGATGATCTCAAGTCCTCTCCTTGTCTGGGAGAGAAACTACAAAGAGCTAATCTACTCACCAGCTCTTCATTTCGCCATCAGTGCCGTCGGTTGTCAGCTCTGCTTCTAGCAGAGACATCTTCAGTTCGCTATTTCTTCCTCAGGAGTTGAAGTCGCATGCTACTCAAATTCTAATTCATGTTATTGTTTTCCAAAAAAGCGTTACATTCCTTCAGAATAGTCACTTAATGATCATTGACTGGATATACATTTCAGTGGCATTATTCCACTGAGCTGGTTAATACCACAATGATAATATGTTAATCTGATTTCTTTAAAATATATATATATATATTTTAAAAAAACCTTTTTTAACCTACATTTTAGCAGTTAATGGAAGGGCAACTATTCAGTAGTGGAAATTGTAAGAAATTCTGCTTTCATCTCTTCCAACTTTGCTAGAGAAATGCATTTTGTCTTGAATAAACATAACTAAACCTTCTGAAAGGTTATTCTGCAAATGCCTCTGGTACAAATCATATCACATTCCCATTTCCTGTTATTTTCTTACGGAAGAAAAAAAGTGAAACCATCCCCATTGACATATCTAGCTCTACTTCAGCAGTTAATTAGTAATAAGATTTTGAGTGCTGCATGGAAGGCGAACTGTAGTTCTGCTTGTCATCTAAATAACTTGTGTAAATTGCACTATCTATTGATTTTTAGATGATAAGATGTACTTCTATACTTTAAGCTTTGGGTTCAATCAGCATCTCATGTATTTTAGATTAATCCATAAAAATGTGAGTGGGTTGCAAATTATATTCAATTTTTTTTTTGTTGCCATGAATTGCATTGGCTGAAAGCCAATCATATGTTTGTGCAGCAACCAGTTTAAGCACTTTCAATTTCTTCTACACAGCAGTGGCATTTTGAAGTGAATTACCAATTCATTTTCAGTCACGGTGGGCTTTTGCCAATATAATATAAAGACCAGAGCTGGCAAGGCATCAGGAGTTACATAGTTCTCCAGGATTTTCCTTGACTGTGTTATTGTCATCATATTTTAGTGAGCAACCTTCTATGCCATATAAATCAAACCCTGTCCTAGTCTCCCATGAAACACAGCAAAACGGACATCAAACATGTCTTCATTTATCTTAATTCTCAGTTTATCTTACATGATGGGAGAGAAAAGCTACAAGAGATTCAGGTTAAGTAGAGGAATCTTTCATTATTGCAAGGCAATGTTTAACTCATCCATCATTTTTCTGCCCTGGCTTGACCTAAGCCGGTAGCATGAGTAAATAACCTGCCATAGATAGAGATACAAGAAAAGACATATTGTGGCATAAAGTAACAACCCACTTGTTCTCCAAATACCTTACCTAGCCAGTAAGAGAAATGAAAATTAAATGGCAATAAACAAAGATTGCTCATAATGTTTAAAAGATTATAATTTTTATAAGGAATTGTCCCCAGTGTGAAGACTAGGAACTAGGGAAAGACATACGTCTTTGAGATAGGATTTTGAAATGTGGCATGGACTGACCAATATGTACAGAGGAGACCTTGAAAATTATGAAGCTGGGCCTTTCCAAGGATCAACATTTATATATTTGTTAACTTTATATAGCCTCCCATCTTATGCTTGTGAGACCTGTGGAGGAGAGAAGACAATCACGTAGTTCCTCCAATCTTTCTCAATAGAGTTGCCATTTTCTGAGAGAGCCTTCCAAGTGTCAGATATGGAAGTAGCCTTCATATACATTATAAACCTATTGTATTTGAGCAATCCACTTCAATATTCTTTTCCAGTTACACCTTCTATATTTGCAGCATTACCATTTTTCAGCATTTTGATAAAGTAGTTGGCAAGTGGTTGTAACTAAATAATCTTCCATCACTTTTTCCCCCTTAGGCATTAACATGATAGCATTAGTTTTCAATTCTATTCTGTAACACATTGCTACTATTCCAACACAAAATTTCTAAAATCCTTCTTCCAAAATTCCCTCTCTTTGACGTCATTTAAATAATTTCCTTCCTTTGTTTTTAATTCCATTGACTCTGCTGAAAGTTTCTTGTTAGTCTTTCTAATTCATTTCCAAAAAGTTTAAAAAAAAAAAAAAAAAAAATCTGCCAACATCACTCTGCATTTTCTTTCCCTCTTTTAATCTTAACTTGTTTTTAGTCTCTTTGGATATATTCTTTGTAGCTATCATTTTCTCTATGTGTATTTTATATATAAAATGAACACATGATCCTTATGTGGCAGAATATAAGGAGAACAAAAGAAGACTGTAATGTTATATCCAATACATTTTTTCCACATCAGTGCCTTCTAGAAGTTTTAGACTTTAACTCTTCTAATCCCAAATTGAGTTGTTCAACATATAATGTTGATTATATAATGCCATTAGATCCAGCAAGGTTGAGTAAGGATCTAAGGAAAGCAACATGACTTGAACAAATTAGAGAAATTAGGAGATACGGGTTTGATCTTACTCTTAGGGAAAAAAGAGATAATCTAGAACAGGTGACAGGACAATGGACCCCTCTAGGGCAGAAAGAAAACAAAAAGAATAGGCATTGTTGAGAGTTCACTAATAAAACTGAAATGAAAATGATCTTTAACTTGATATTAGTGGCAAGATAAGTTCTATTTGGCCCTTCTAGGAAATTCAGACTTGCTGATAATCTTTTGAAACATGGATAGAAGGCACACTCCCCAAATCAAATCAACACTCCTTCATTTAATACTAATTAAGGCAGAACACTTAATTGACGAATGCTTATTTATTTATTACCCTTATATGCCCATTTCTCTTGGAAGCGACTTTAGATGGATTACAATAAATAAAAGCCTTAGGTGAAAGATTAAAACATTAGAACAATGAATATTAACCTTGAAATTGATTTGAAAATTAGCAAAGTTGGGGAGGTAGGGAGCAAGATGCACATAGGGAGGCGGTGGAGTTCTTATCTTAGTCCATTAACCACCTCCAGAATAACATGCCCTCAGTTGGCAGAGTCAGGTCTTCAGGTCCTTTTGGGTGTGGATCTGACCTTGGGGTCACAATGTTCCAGAGAGCAGGAGCCATGGCAGTTCTTTTCCTGGACCCCACTCGCTGGAATTCCTTGATTGACAGGGTCACAGTTGGCATAGGTGGGGCAGACTAATTCCATTGTAGTGAGATGGTTCTTCAGATAACCTGAACCATGCATAAAGGGCTTTAAAGGTTAAAAAACATTATTGCAGAAAATAACCCATAATGCTGTCATTCTTAATTTTAAGAGAAATTATAGCTGAGAGTAGCTAAGAATAGCAGATTTTAGTAAACTCAGAGCAAGAATAAATTGAATTTCATAGCAGTAGGTGCTAAATAAAAAATGGTGCTGAAGGTGGATTGGCATTTCTGATTGCACATAAACACAACTGCAGAAAGATTTCACAAGTTTTAAAAATGGAGAGCAGCAAAAAAAAAAAAAAAAAAAAAAAAAAGCTAATGTGACTATACTAAAAACATAGCCAAAAACCAAAGGCAACAGAAAGAGTATAAATCAAAGCTTCTATAAATATATTCAAAATAACAGGAAGAGAAAGTGAAGATAGAAAAATCCTAACAGGCTACGAAGCAAAGGCCAAATCTATTCAACTATTCGTTTTGGTTCAGTTTTCATCAACAAGGAAATACAACTCATGCATGTAACTTTCTTAACAGAGTAACAGTGTTGGAGAGGACCTTGGAGGTCTTCTAGTCAAGCAGGAAACCCTATACCATTTCAGACAAATGGTTGTCCATTATCTCCATTGTTGTATCACCCACAACTTCTGGAGGCAAGTTGTTCCACTGATTAATTGTTGTAACTGTCAGGAAATTTTTTCTTAGTTCTAGGTTGCTTTCCTCCTTGATTAATTTCCATCTGTTATTTCTTTTCTTGCCTTCTGGTACTTTGAAGAATAGGTCAACCCCTCTTCTTTGTGGCAGGCCCTCAAATATTGGAACACTGCTATCATGTCACCCCTAGTCCTTCTTTTCATTAAACTAGACATACCCAGTTCCTGCAACTGTTTGTATGTTTTGGACGTCAGTCCCCTAATCATCTTTGTTGCAACCATCTTTGTTTTAACAACAACATGGAGGTCATTTGGCAATTCTTTCTTTGGAGTTTATGTTGGAAAATAATTCAGAGAGAAGCAGATGGATCTAGATGCTTCAGAAAAAAGTGGTAGATGTCAAAATAGTTTCAGTTTTAAAGTATTGGTTGACATCTGATCATAGAAGATCAAAGCAATCAACAGTCCTTGTCCATAATTCAGATCCCAACAGGTGACTTCCTTGTAGAATTGAAAATATTTACCAAAATAACAAGAAACAGACAGTAGAATATTGCATAAATATATCTTCAGATTAAAATTACCTGTGCTAATGTGAAGTATATCAAACAAATACAAAACACAATGAGATTATAACATTGTCTGTGATCTCATCAGAAATGTATTAAGTGAAGAAAATACTTTTCTGGATCGAGAATAAGCTGTTGTGTTACAGATAATGATCTTTGAATTCTGTTGGGAAAGGTTTGGATCACAGAGAACAGACAATAGTAACAGATTTTTCATATAGAGAAGACAAAGGGAGTCAGTGAGTGATATATAGAAGTAATTATTTTAATGAAATTTTGGAACAAATATCAATATGTAGAAACATTGACAGTTGAACCAGTTATAGCAGCTCATAGATTTTTGTCAAGCCTATCTTTAGGGCTATTTCTCATGCTGTGAAACTCTAAATAGGAATGCACTACAAGAGGGTCTATGCCCGTGATGGCGAACTGGTGGCATACATAGCCATATTGGTGGGCATGCGAGCTCAGCTCCAGTGTGCATGTGCGTGCCAGCCAGCTGATTTTCGGGCCTTCTGGGCCCACCGGAAGTAGGGAAATAAGCTGTTTCCTGCTTTTGGAGGGCCTCAGGGAGTGGTGGGGAAGGCCCGTTTTCTCTCTCCCCAGGCTCCAGAGCTTTCTAGGAGCCTGGGGAGAATGAAAATGGCCTTCTCCACCCCCCCCCCAGAGGCCCTCTGGGGGGGGTGGAAATGGCCCATTTGCCAGCTTCCAGTGGGACCGGAAGGCCCATTTTTCTGTCTCCCCAGGCTCCAAAGCCTTTCTAGGGACTTCTATCTGTATAAACTGTATCATTGTAGGACCGGAAGTTGGCAAATGGGCTGTTTCCGGCCTCCGGAGGGCCTCCCAGGGGATGGGGAAGGCCGTTTTTGCCCTATTCAGGCTCCTAGAAAGGCTCTGGTGTCTGGGGAGAGAGAAAAATGGGCCTACCGGGCCCACCATGCCATCGTGTGCCAGGAGCGGGGGAGCGTGTGGGGGTTGCATTCGCATAAGCGGGGGTGGGATGCATAGAATTATGGGTGTGGGCACGTGCGTGGATGATCCCCTCCCCCATTGCTCCCCCTGCTTTTGGCATGCGATGGCAAAAAGGTTAGCCATCCTGATCTATGCATTAGTTCTGAAAATAAATGACATACTTGCTTTGCTGGGCTTTTCACTGTACCTTTAAAAAAATGGTTATAATTTTCTATTCTTGTATGCATATGGACCTGTCACTAACCAATATCTTACAAAGGAAATAAAGTAATAAAAATGTCGTAGGAACCAATATCACAAGAACTTGATAATATGGGATTACAATTCAAAATTTATCTGGCAAATGCCTTTACATATTATTTCTTGGAATAAGACAAACTTAAGCATACAAAACAGTCCTGTGACTCACAATTCATCACTATCCTGTGTCTCACTCCGTTTTTGCTGGCAGAGGCACCATGGGCTGGTCCTTCGCTGTTCCCAGGGTGGCTCTGTGGGCCAAATCTAAGCACCCCACAGGCCAGATCCGGCTCCCAGACCTTAAGTTTGACACCCCTGCTCATGACAATCTCTCTCAATGACTTCATAGCATACAACAGGGTCCCCAACCCCCAGTCCACAAACCGGCCACCAGTCCACAGCGTGCCAGAAACTGGGCCACACAAATGAGTGAAGCCCCATCTACACACACCTGTGTGAATGGCGTTTAACTGGATAGCATATTGCCAACACTTTGCAAAGGGGCAAGATCAGAGATGCAAAGACTTCATGGTTATCAATTAGGTATTCTTAATATTAAAAAATAAGGTAAAGGTTTTCTTGTCCAGTTGTGTCTGACTCTAGGGCATAGTGCTCATCTCTATTTTTTGGCCAAAGAAGCCAGTGTTGTCTGAAGACAGTGTCTGTGGTCATGTGGCCATCATGACTATAGGCCAAGGGCACACAGAAGATGTTACCTTCCCACCAAAATGGTACCTATGAATCTAATTGCATTTGCATGCTTTCGAACTGCTAGGTTGGCAGGAACTGGGGCAAGAACGGGAGCTCAATCCGTTGCATGGTGCTCAGGTCTCAAACCCAGGTGTCAGCTTTCCACCTGACAAGCTCAGCATCTATAACCACTGAACTATTATGCCCCCTATTCTTAATATTAATCTGAAATAATTGTGAAATCTTGGGAACTGAAATTGGAATTTCCAAGCCTCATTTATAGTGAGTTGATCAAGCGTCTCTTTGAATGCTTTTTGAAATGCTTTTTCCCAGGTACAGTGTTTGGCAACCTGGGCTAAATTGCGTTTCTTGCCCTCTACTATCACATGAGTGTTGAAGCTTGTTATTTTTTCCTTTCATTTTCCCCAACCTGTCACATAAATAATATTTGATGGTGTAGGAATGGCTACATGTACAAATGCTGGTTTCATTTCGCTTTTGTTTTATTTTGGGAGGAAAAGTTGAGCTGTTTCTGTTGAAACAGCTGTTGAGCTGTAATGATTCCTGAGTTATTTTTTTCAGACAAGATTCAAATTTATTTTTGAAAGTGTGTTCGAAGTGACACTTAGAACAATTGGTCTTCAACCTTCCAAAAAGTGCAAGCGTCCCATTCACTTACTGTATATATTTGTGGATAAATAAAGAATCAAGCCTGAAAATACTCCCCCCAAATTGGGTTCGGTTTATCTGTAGACCAGAGCTCAGATTTTCTAAAGCCTGTCACGACCTTAAAATTGCAGAGTTTTATAAATGATGATGTAACACTTTGCAGCTTCCCCCCTATTGTTGTGGTTAAAACTTGGAGGATGAGCTTATCTGCAGGTGACACATTTTTTTCATGGTTGAATTTTTGAGGGTCAGCTTATCCATGGATGGGCTAATCCACAATTATACAGTATATGGTCGATCACTACAGCTAGTTCCACTATTGGTGTCTGCAATCTGTGTTCATTTATTTGTTTGCTTCTTTGTTTTGTACTATCCTTGTTTACAGAATTTCAGATGGTGTGTACGGTGGTGCTTCCACGTCATATTTAGCTTACAACGGTCCTCTGAAGTGGTTTGATATGCACACTCATACATACTTCTACGCATACATTTAGAAAACTATTTTCTCCTCAGTTTCTGTTGCTCAGAGATAGTTCTCGTTGTGGAATCATTTTTGCACTACATCATTGGAGGGAAACTGTGATGGTTTGGTTCCTCTGTTGTCAATGTAATTGGCTCCCATAGCGAAATTTCAGTGCTGCAGTAAATTCTATCAGATTCAAGAGTGTCTAGAAAGCAACTGTACGTAGGATTCTATTCCTTAGACAATTTCCTTCATTATTTTTTTAAATCTTCCTTTTCATAAAGAACAAAAGGCGTTCTATAAAGCTCCAAGGAAAAGCAAGCATATTTGACTAAAGTAGATAGCTATGTAGACAGTTCTGTGGATAAGGAGATACTAGTTTTAGTTATCTTTCCTTTTTTTCTTTACCCTTTTCCATAATTCCTTTTTGTAGATCTTGCTCTTCTGTCCAATTTGCAGTGTATTGTTTATTCCAAGACTGGAGAAGCTGTCTATGTATGCATGAACGATTCTTTATTATGGTTCAGATAATTTTTAAGAACTGAACTGTGCTGAACCACTGGTATTTCTTTCTTCTGACAGAATTTCTAATGAATCCTTTTGTTCTATTAGTTATGCTAGGTAGCTAATAGTTTGGTTGTTTCTGTTTTTTTTAAAAAAATCTTGGTAGTTCCTATATATTGTACTGTTATACAGTGCTGTTTAGCTCAGTAAATGCCAGCAAGGGGACCAGTACCCTTGACACATATTGATTGCTGCAGCATTAAGGAAAGCATAGAAGCCTGAAAATAATGAGAATAAAGGATACACATGCTACTGCCAAAGCCAGCAGCCCAACGTAGGTGAAATGCCATTCTGCGTTTGATAACTCAGCTGCCTATTAGCAACCTCCAAGCAGAGATGTCTGGCGAGTGAGCTGCTGTATCAATTGAACAAACAAGCAAAAAAACAAATGGCTTACTATTGGTGGGAAGGGAGGGGGAGGCAGTCATCCCCAACAGCAAATGTTGTTGTCAAAAAGGGAATAACAAAACTTTATTATTCTTTAGTATAAGCTTGTTATACCTTGAGGGGTCCTTGGTACTCTCTGAGGTTGGTTGTTTCCTTGCCAGATGTTTCATTACCCAACCTAGTAACATCGTCAGCACTGATGATGTCATCTAGGTTAGGTAATGAAACATTCGCAAGAAAACAACCAACCTCAGAGAGCACCAAGGACTCCTCATTTCAAGCCTGAGCTACAAATATTCTCCTTTATTGTTATATCTTTATGGGCAGGAGGGTTGAAAGGAAGGTACTTTGGTTTTGAGCCACAGCAGAAGTTGCCCTCTGGGTCAGTTGTGGATTACATACGGAGAGACGGAAAGTCCATGTTAGAAAAGTTTTTAGTTTAGGTTGTAGAGGTCAGTAAGATCTTGGAATGTCCCAGCAGCTACAATTAAGCCAGATTTCTTTTATCAAGAAAAACTTTGTTTATTTAAAATCAATAAACTATTTACATTTTAAATCACAGAACATTGTATCTTGGTCTTTATTTATTTCTGAGGTAAATGTGCCTAGAGCATAATCCCTTCTTCTCTCTTTTTTCCTGTGTGTCTCCTCTTTGTCTCCCATGTGTCTCCCAATATATGTGGGTAAAGGGGGCCATATTTATAGAGTGGCTAAGCCACTCCCCCTTCAGTCTCTTAGACAAAATGGAGGGAAAGTATAAACACAAAACCATCCTTCCAGTATAGACAGTGTGGTTCAGTGGCACTGTTTTAGATAATTATCTGACAGTCCATGACATCCTACACAATTCCAAAGGTTGTTGCAACTCCCAAAGGTTTAGGTTTCCCTTCTTCTTTGGGAGAACTAACATAGAGCAAGTGCTCAAATTCCCCAGAGTTCCTTCACCTATGGGATTTTGTCTCTCGGAATTGCAGATTTGATGCAGCCTTTGACTAAGAGGGAAAGAGGGTAGCACAAAGAACACAGCCTGGATCATGACACTTCTAGTGTTATTTTTAATAGGTATACCTGCTGCTGTCTCTTGGTCTAGCTGTGCCCTCAAGACTGTCAAGGAGACAGGGGAAAAAATAGCTACAGCCCAGAACTTCCGTTTAAAACGGGGTTCTTTGTGAGCTGTTTTGGAAACCAATTGAGCTTTAAAAGCAATATAGGAATGAGTACAAATACATGCCTTTTCATGCATGTAGAACTATACTTGGAAAGGCATAGAATTCTAGAAACAGCAACAATTCACTCTGGCTTTATCCATTCATAATAGTGCTGAAATGGGAGAACCAGTTTTTCAAAATCATTTGTCAAACTATAAAGCATTCTCCATTTGTGGTTTTCAAAAACTTACAGGGGAGATTTTTTTTTTTTCCTGCAAAGAGGGAGAAAAAGTCTTCGGTTGTCAGTTGTCACTTGATATCGCTCATCAGATGATAGCGTTCAGAAGCTGTTATCTTCTATGATATGGGACTTTCATGAGCCTTTGGGAACATCAACATATTGCTGATCCAGAAATAACAACTTTGAGTTTGCACATTAGTTTTGAAAGTCCTAAACAGAACCCAAATTGACTTTTCTTTCCAAAAATGAATTTTGCGTAGCATTATTTTTTTCAAGTTTCAGTTTATTTTTTTTCTCACCAAAGAACACAATTTAGGTAGCCAACAGGTTCAGTGGGATTGTTTAGTTTCATTCTTATTTTAATAAATAAATAGTCACATTCTCCTCTGCTTTCCCCCCCAAAATCTCTTTCATTTGTTTATCTTGCAGGCTTTCTGGATTTCAGCTGCCATCATCTCTTGTTAGCACAGGTTCTATTCTGACGCTTTGTTTTACGACTGATTTTGCCGTGAGCGCCCAAGGATTCAAGGCTATCTACGAAGGTAAGATGCTATATTTTAATATGCAAAAAGACTTACAACTTGAATGGCATGGGTGCTTTCATTGTTGATAGATTTGAATCCCTAAGAGAACTTGCATAATTGTTGTGAGAACATTGAATATCTTGTTGAAATTATATTGGCAATGATTGGATTGGTAGTTTTGGAATGGTTTTGGATTTGTTTTAAAAAAGAGAGTTTTCCTTAGAAGTTTAGTTGTGCAAAATACTGACTTTGTTTTATGGTTTATTTCATTTTCCAAATAACTTGAGTTGCAAAAATATAGCTTTAAGTCAGGTGTTATTTCTACATTCTTGTCAGAGGCAGTGTATACTTTCTTATGATACAACCCTGTATGTGTGTGTCAGTGTGTGTGTGTATGTGTGTGTGTGAAAGAGAGAGAGAGAGAGAAAGAAAACACTACATGTAAGTATTTTTATATTTTATTCATTTTACTTGCAACTTCTGTAAACTGTCCTCATAAAAAGATTTGGAGCAATCTAGTATAAATAGCACAAATAATCATCAGTACTTAGTCATCATTAAATCAGATGGCTTTACCATCATATCACCCTGTGAGTCCAAAATTTATTATCAACCAATGTGAAATGGTTTTAAGGGCCTTTAAAGGCTTGGAATAATTCTGGGGCCACCATATTCCCCACTGAAATTAATGCTGTTCAAGGCATCCACATGGACGTATCCATTTAGATGCTTGTTAAAATATAGAGATACTTACTCAGCATTTCAATACAACAGCCATTCAGATGCTTATCCAAATGTGGATACAGTAGCTCTGTATTGCATTGCTTTTCAGTGGAATATACATTTGTGTGTATGTTAGTAGTCAGATTGTTTTGACTGTCTCTGATAATGTCAAAACCTAAGAAATAGTAAGAAGCAACTGATAGGGAAGTAGCTTACTCCATTCATAAATAAAAACAGAGAAGCAAAAAGAGAAAATAAGGCTATACTGCAAGGGTGCAATGTTACATTTATTTATCTGAAAACATTAAGCTTAGTTGTGTTAACACACATTTGAATTGACCTCAATGGAATTGATTTTACATGCATAAGTTTGCTTTGTTGTAATGAGATGTTCATGCATGCTTTCTCAAAAGTATTTTTTTATTAAATGAACACATTTATAGATAAGAATGCTAATAAATTCTCAGGAGATTTTGAAAGATCAGATAGATTCTCTCAGTATATACCTTCTTGAAACCAGCATGCCAAAGAAATGTCTAATTCAGAGCTGTTTGTCAAGTTTTGTTATATAGAGATATATTTTTTTTATGAGGGAAGTTTACAGGCTGATGAAACGAATGAAATTGAATAATACGGTAAACTACACACAACAATTTTTGAGAATCAAAAAATAAATATTTGAAGCACATTTAAACGGATAGAATTCCCCTCTTGTGGCTGAACAGAATCAAACTAAAGCAGAGTAAAAATTCTAAACTATTTTTCCATTCTGTACTTGTCTTTATATATTAGCATATGGTAAACTTTAGAGATCAGTTGAATCTTGTGAAGTTCCATTCTGGAGGCAAAACTGTAGGCCATGAAAAGAATCGACTGCAAAGTGAATGAAAGTCAAATGTATTTCTCTGTTTTTCTTCTAAGCACTTAATTTTATTCATCCTTTGTAATACTAGAAGTCCCAAACTCTTTGAAAGTCCTGAGCTAGTGAGAGAAATACATTTCTCTCACAAAGTGAGAGAAATATTTGGACCTTCAAAAGAAAACACTGCTTATCTCTCATTAAATTTTCTTCCTGAACCTAAAACTACCTTTTACTATTAATGCTGTAATATCACAGTGGTTATAACCCTTGCCTTCCAAGCAGTAGATTGGTGGTTCAACACCTACCAGGATTGTCTTAATAACTATTTTTTTTAATACTAATCTTCCTATTTTTCCATTTTTTAAAAAATACCCTGTGGTTCTCTATTTCATCAATTTTCTTTTCTATCACTGAACCTAGAAGGATTTCACCCTGAGTTCTCAAATAGCAAAACAAAAAATACAGAAAAGCATAGAAAGCACAGGAAATAAAAATAGTAATTCTTTAAAAAAAAACAACAACCTGGATTTTGAACCATCAATCTGATGTTTATAATGCCAACATTGCAACCATTGAGTTATTATAGGCTTCATGGTAAATGCAGCTCTAGGAAGTATGAGAGAGCATGGAAGCATTGACTGTGTTGAAAAGCTGTTCCCGCCTCTGTGAAAATGCCAAACAATTGCTGAGTTCATCCCGTGCACTCAAAATGACCTAACATGAAAAGTGTACTTTGGAAGTGAAGCAGAAAGAAATGGATTCTGAAGTATGCTAGACAGGAACTACTCCCTTGGCATGCTCAATATTTTAGTGGGATGAATTTCAGGTCCAATTTGATCCCTATGCATTCCCTTCGCAGGCAAAGAGGTAAAGGCAGATGATGGGAAGAAGAGGGAAGAGGCACACCCACAAACAGTACAGTATGATCATGCCTTATAGCACTCCAGTCTTAAATTTAGTTTCAGAGAAAGTGAGAGGGCAAAGAGTGAATGTTCAAGCAGTATAATTCCCATTCTTTCTTCTATTGTCTTTGGTACAAACCTCGCACCTCTCTGTCGGTCTACCGGCCTACCTAACTTACAGCATCTACCAGTATCTATTTAAGCTTCTTTGTTATATGTTTACTGAAAAAAATATCATTTTGTTTTTTGTCAGATATGCAATCCCCTAGAATGCCTTTGTCCTGATCATTTTTTTTTTTTTAGCAATCATCTTCTTAGAATTTTACGATTCTTCTACATGTAAACATGGAGCCATTAGTATGGTGTTACATGTGATCTGGGTATCTATCCACGGTTTGGAATTTTTGTTACCAAAAAATAATATATTTCTAGGATTCAGTCATGAGGCAGGAGAGGGTTATAGGATAGATCCGCAGTTACATTTTAAATAGTTTTTTTTCTAAATCATCCTAAATAAAACAGTATTTTTAAAAATTATCCCTGGCATTAGTTAACTTTCAGTATGCACAAAGTATATAGTCACTGTACATTGGGAAGGAAGGGGTGATGAGTACCTACCTCTATACCATATAAGTATCATCATTTTGTATCCATAGAAATTCTTAAAATGATTAAAAATCTCGAAGAATCAAAGTTCTAATTGTAAGGAACATCTCTCTCTCTCTCTCTCTTTTTCTTCCTCCCTCTCCTCATGAATTATGACAGGATGATAGTTGCCTCCATTAGCCTACGTTCACAGACACATGTTATATGAACCCAGGTTTATATTCCAGTTGTAGCAACAATTCTATCATTTATTTCAAGCATGTTGAGAATCAGCATCCTTCCTTGCTACATTTATTTAGACAAAATGTTTGCTACTAAATTCTCAGTGGCGATGAGGGGACTGTTGGGAGATAAAAAAACAACAGATTTGGGATAGACTGTCATGGAGAAAATCTATGTTATCGTTAGGAATTGAAAACAACTTGATGGCACATAATCAGCGGTGAAGTGCACTTACCTTCACTACCGGTTCAGGAGTGTGAGCGTGTGCCTCTTCTGCGCATGCTTAGAGGGTCAAAAACGGAACGTAATGATTTCCCGGTGGGTGGGCGGAACCTCCCACCACCGGCACTATCGGTTCACGCAATCTGGATAAATCCGGCTGGATTTCACTGCTGCACATAATCAACATGTCAGGGTTCTAACCAGTGCCTTAACACAATTAAGAGTCTCAAGCCATCTGGCAATAAAAATCCAGTCTTTTATTAAGAGCACCATGTCAGCATTACCTAGGTGAAGCCAACTCTGACTTCACCCCCTTCATGCCTTGTCTCTGACTCTGTTTCCCCGCCCCCCAAAGTGTGTCACTCGGTCACATTCCCCAAAGAAGTAATTTTGCGGGTTGTAGAAGTCACTCCCTCCGGGCATTGCTGGTATCCACAGAGATGGCCTTGACTTGCTCAGCCAGTATGCATCTTGTTATGACTGAGGGGTAAATTCCTTGGTGCAGCTGTGAGGTGCAATTTCCCATCCCCCTGAGGATGGCAACCCAGGAGCAGGTCAGGGAAGCCTCACGAGTTGACACATCAGTTCTAAGACACAGGGACAAATCTATCTGCCACAGAAATGAAGTCCATTGGGCCATGACTGACAAGGTTAATACATGCTGGAGCTGATGGAATTAAAACAGTAGGCAAAAACATTAGGAGGGCTCCAATTTAATAAAGGATGCCTTAATAAACATGCACGGGTTTAATGTTCAACCCTCCAAATGCAGTTGAAATATACGTTAATATTTTTTTTTAATTCTTCTTTCTTTACTGGTCCTTCTATCTTACTGATTACATGTCTCTATTAAATGATTTTAATGAGTATAAATATTATTAAGTATTCAGATGTTGCTGAAAAGTTGTTTATCATGTGAATTATGTAAGAACTGTCCTCTCTGTAGGAAATGGGCAGTTCCTACATATGATAAATACATATATAATTTTTTTAAAAAGGTTACATAATATATTTTACCTGATTCTTTTCATTAATGTGCTCCAAAATGTTCCTCAGCTCTTGGAAATGAAAATGAGCCATTATAGTAGGGGTCCGAGGAGAGTCTGTTTTGCAACTGTAAGTCATTCCTCCACTGGATGGACAGTTAGATGTCTCCCAAACTATGTCCATGGAGATTCTCAGCTCATGGTTGTCTTCTTCAGAACTGAAGAAGCTTCTTGGATGAGAAGTGAAACATCTTCAAGCAAAAACAAAGAAAATTCAGTTGCCTTTTGAAAAAGCACTTCTGGGTCTCCCAAACAATGGAAAAGAGAAGTCATATTTGAATGGTTCTCTCTGAGCATTCCAAAGTCTTCTCATATTTTCATACAAAATTCAAATTTATAAATCTGTGGAATAGCCCTCATTTTACCCTACTGGCTGGATCAGTGGTCTAGAAAGTCCTTCTTAGCATAATGAACTTTTTGGTTGTTCAGCAAAACCATGGTTCTGTTTGCCAGTTTTTAGCTGTTGATGTGCTCAGTAGATTCCATTTCTGAGTTTTATCTTGGCAGATTTGTCCTGTGGCACAGTATGGATTCACTTAACTGTGCAATAGGACCACATTTGATGTCTGTAAGCATTGGCTTGTAGTTTTAGGATTTGTATTTTGAAAGGATGCTAGAAGAAATTATTGCCCTTGAGCTTCTTCAGTGTCCAACCTGGTTTGTGTTTTCCACTACAATGATTAGCTAATCTGAACTTGAATTAAGTTTTGCAAAGTGAAGCACACACTGGGCTGAAAATGTATGTCACGCTCTGTTTTTTAAAAAAGACATTTTGAGAAAGAAAGGCAAACCTACTAGCTCTTTTCAGTCTTCTTTAATTCTTTCCATTAGCAGCTTTAGTCCTTTTGTTATCTTGATTGCTACTGGGGATTTTAAAGTGACTGGTCTTTCTAAACACCTTCAGGAATTATTTATTGGAATCAAACAAAAAGCTCAAAGAAAAACAACTGTGTCTTAAGTTATATCCCCCCTCCCGTTACATAGGATCATTATTTCCTAGATTTGTTTCAGAATTGCTGCAAAGTTGGCTGATGGGTTGACTATGTACCATCAAGCCAGTGTTGATTTTTAGCAACCCCACAGATACACCTTCTCCATGATGACCCTAACCCCAATCTGCATCCATCCCTACTTTAGTTGACTTCTTATTAGTCATCCTCTTCTTCTCTTTCCCTTTATCTTTCCAACCTTTAAGGACTTCTGAAGAGAGCTGGTTTTTTTCATAATGTATAAAAAATATTCATTTTCCAGAACATATTAAACTATAATATTACTCACAAACTCTGAAATGGATGTGAACAAACTTCCTTGAACATATTGAGGATTAATTCTGCTATTTTCAGATTGTGATTTTATCTATGTACTACCGAAACTCTCATTGTGTTTATCTATTTGTTAATCCTTAAATTAACCCAAATGGTGCATCATACCACAATGACTTTTGAATCAAGGTACCTAAAATACATTAACTTAAAGAATGCATTAAAAAAATCTGAGACTCATTACTCCCATGGAATTGAAATTTATATAGCGTTCAGAGCAGTTTTATTCACAAATATATGGCTATTATAGGATCCATGCAGTCACAGGATAGTGATTTATGCTGCTTCCTGCCAGTTTCCCACAAGCAATGTCATTGGGGAAGCTGGCAGGAAGTTAGAAGTTTTTCCCACTCACACTGCTTTTGCTCACCTATGGTCATTTTGTTTATTTGTTTAGGTAAATACATATTGACATATTATTGAAGTTTTTTTATCATTGCTATTATTTTTCTATTTATGATAATACCCTTTTTAGATAATCACAGGACTGCTCAGCGCTGGGGTAAAAAGAAATATGATCAGCCTAAAATTTAATGTTCATTCCAGTCACATCAGACTGCACTGTCTTCCTCTCAAAAGAGTGACCCAATGGGTCAGAGGGTTGTCTAGAATCTAATAATTAGGAGGTCAGAAACAGTAATGGGCAACCTCCCTATAGCTCCATTTAGAAACTGGCCATATATTTCTTCTGCATGAATAGAATTCCTTGTTTTTACCTTCTGACCTGATGGAGAATCAGTATCTCTCCAAATGTTGCTGAAGTACAGCTCCTGACTTCAGTTTTATGGCCTGTCATGAGCAATATTGGGAGCTGTATTTCAGAAATACTTGAATAGCCAAAGTTCAAACCCTATTTTAGAGGGTTATCTCAAGGAAATATCACATATATAACAGCAATACACACACACACACACACACACACACACACACACACACACACACACACACACACCATCTATGCATACTGTGTGTATTCTACACATACAATAAACATAAAAAACACAATACATACATTTATACAGAAAGATAAACCTGCAAATACAAAACTAAACAGCTACCTTAAAAACAAACAAACATATACTCCATTTCCACTCTTCATTTTCCTCATGGATTCATTAACCATTTCTTATTCTTTTACACCATTAGAGTTACAATTTAAATTTCCATTATCTCCCCTTATTTAATTTATAAAGCCCTTTACCATCAAGCTATTTTTCTCTATTTTTGTACCATAATACATGAATGGACTCCACTCTTTAATAATAATAGTAAAAGCCTCTGTAGATTTCTTTCTCAATGAATGTGCCAATTTTGCTATCTCCTCCAAGTTGATAACTAAAGAAAATATCCCTACATTATGGGCACATGCTGAACTCTGAACCTGGAAGTTACAAAGCTGATAACATTATAAATGAGCAAAACAGACTGGCTAAAGCTCTAGATTAAATTCACTGCAAAATATTATGCTGTCCCAAAAATCCCATGGCCAAACACTCTGTGTACCCTGCTTTCCCATGGATCAAACCACATTTCAATTTCCATAGCACAAAGAGCAAAAAGGGGCTTCCTAGGCAAGTTAGTTCAACTAGCTAGAGAATGGTTGAGGAAGGGTATAGGGAAGCAAGGAGACAACCTGTTCTTAATGACATCTGAAGGTATCCAGCTCCAACAAACTGTGAATTTGTAACTGTGGAGTAAATAACTGAAGAATTCAATGGCACGGGACATGCTGTTACCTAGTCCCCTACTGAGTTCTCTTACAATTGGCCCCATGTAATAGATGACCTTTCCGCCACTCATTTTTCTTGTTGAAAATATGTTTACTTTGAAGTACAGATCAGTTTCATAAGAAAAAGATTTTTTTTAAAAAATGAGGTGGGTGAACAGACAGCTGCTGTGTGTAGGATGTTAGACTCCTGTTTGATGTTGGTATGCCAGCAACGCTGTAGGAGTACAGCACATGGAGCCACTGTAGAAGCAGAATACAGCTTTAGCTCTAGGATGACCAGGTATTATGCTGGCAATTAAAAAAATTATCCCCTGGCTTTAAGGCTTCTTTACTAAAATCCCCCTGAAGCACTGAGGCTACCCATACAACTGATAGACTTAACAAACATAACTGGACATTAGAAGGAGACTTCAGCATTTTTCATCAAAAGTACTGATGCCAGCAACTCAGGCAGACTTTGGCTTAGGTAACGTGACTGGTGCATCAACATGAATCAAGTTGTTATACATTTTTGTTGGTTGGTTGGTTGTTTATTTATTGGCCACCCATCTTACCACAAGGTAACTGTGGGCGGCTTACAATCATAAAAATGTATTTATATAGTACATTAAAAGATGAATAAATTAAAACCAGCCATTCAAATCTAATGACACATGGGGAGGGTGGGGGAGGGGTTAAAGTGGAGGGAGGTGGGATTTGTTGTTACTTAATCAACCACCCCCATTGCTCTGTTTCCCCATTGGAACCCCAAGGCAACTGACAGAGCCAGGTTTTGAGGCCCTTGTGAAAGGAAAGGAGGATTGGGGCCAATCTCGCATTGGAGGGCAAGATGTTCCAGAGGGCAGGAATGACACCAGAGAAGGCCCTCCTCCTGGACTCCAGGACTAACAGGAATAGTCGGGCTGATGGGACCAGCAGGATGCCTCCTCTACCGGCATGAGTGGCATGGGCCTATCCCAGTGAAGTGAGATGGTCCCTCAAGTCGCTTGGACCCATGCCATGAAGGGGTTTAAAGGTGATCACCAACACCTTACTTTAAGTCATGCATAAATTTAATACATGTTTCTTGAGAAAGGAAAGAAGTGGCTATGTTATACATCACAGTGTAGGTAAGGATATTCCTGGAAACAAGTAATTTATATGTTGGAAGACTGTAGGAAGTAGGCAAATAGAAAAAAAGAGTGAAAGAGGCCTCTTGCTGTGGCATCAGCTTCTACAAAGACTGAGACTGATCCATACGTACATGGGTTCAGTGCAGACAAGGAGAACCTCTAGTCATCTTGAGGTAGTCCTTTATACCCATAAAATTTCATATCACGGCATCCCATGGAGTGAGATAACTGAGGTAGACTCTATATGGAAATAAATCACATACGCCAAAGAAAACTTGGATTTATATTTGAGCTTTTGCACTTTACATTTCAGTTTGGAAGAATCCATGAATTGAGGGAAGGATGAAGGATGAAATCACTGACTTCACCACCATAATCAGTGTTGTGTGCAACCTAGTTCCATCCAAGTTCAGCCCAGTTTGCTATATTGATACTTACTTATTTACCTGCCTGCCTACCTGCCTATCTATTTACTTAAATTTGTATGCTGCCTGACTTCTTATGACTCTAGGCAGCTCATGGGTAAAAACATTTTTAAAAGGATACAATCAGAAACAAAAATGAGGAATAAAAAACTAACAACTCTGTTCTGTGATGTATTTGTACATTGCTTTACAAGTAGACAAGCTCTGAAATTCTAAAACCTTATTCACCAACTAAAATCTCATTTGGGACATGTTGCAATTATTTTGATTGCATGAACAATCTTAACTTTCAGACATTTATACAATGCTGCTTAAAGCTTCTGAACTCCAATTTATTTATTACAGATCGAAAGACTCCTACTGAAAAACACGGATGTTAATAATTCAGTGATTGTCATGGCCTTTGCATTGTTATCCAAAGTGCATTGGCACAGATTTCAATGAAGATTTTTTCCCCAAATTAATATATTTTCTATATCAACAATATGAACATTGGTAGACTTCACAATTCACGAATCCTGCATTGCTTGGAGGTGGTAGAAGGATACAAATGGGCAAATCAATTATACACTGGAAAAAACTATTTAAAATACTCCATGCATTATGCACTACAAAAGGATAATATACCATGAAAGTTCAGTGAACAGGCTTTGCCTCATAATTTATTTATTAATATTGGCTTGCCAATGGACACAGCCTTGAGGCATTAGCCCAAAGCAAAATGCTACATATTAAATTTTGCAGCGTCAGATTTACTTCTTATTTGCAATTATTTAAAGTGGCAAGAGAACTAAATATTCAGGTAGTCCTTGACTTATGACCACAATTGAGCCCGAAATTTTTGTTGCTAAGTGGGACATTTGTTAAATGAATTTTGTCCCATTTTATCACCTTTCTTGTCACAGTTGATGTGAATCACTGCAGTTGTTAAGTTAGTAACAATTGTTAAATGAATCTGGCTTCCCCATTGACTTTGCTTGTCAGGAGGAGATCACATGACCCTGGAACACTGAACAATCATAAATATGAATCAGTTGCTAAGTATCTGAAATTTGATCATGTGACCACGAGAATGGTGCAATGATCATAAGTGTGAAAAACAGTCATAAGTCACTTTTTTTCAGTGCCGTTGTAGCTTTGAATTGTCACTAAAATGAACTGTTTTAAGTCGAGGACTACCTGAACCAACATTCAAAAGTGAACATATTAACTCTTACGCTCTTTCCTTTTTTCTTTTCTTTTCTTTTCTTTTTTTGATAATTTTAATTATAATAATATAGAGGTAAAATGAATGAGAATGAATAAGAATAGACATTTTTCAAAGGTGTGCATTAAATTTTGTGGATATCTTTATGTTTATGTATGTATTCACCAATTAGAAGGAGATTTAATATGCCCTTAACCCATATGCTTCATGAAAAACTGAAAGTATCAGACTATAGAGAGACACATATTCAGGCACTGTAAATCCATAAAGACTCTACAAGTGAGGATGGCATATATGGACTGCATGGTGTTTTGGTGTCATACTTCTTATTTTCCAACTAGAGAAGATGGTTTTGTGCATCAAAGTCTTTTTTGTCCAATGATGGATAGGTATAGAATAGATGGATTCTATCAGGATTTAGACTAATAAATTTTTATAGTGCTTGATAAACTTTCAAGAGACTGCTGTAATATGGTTGGGTAGAGATCTGGATTGAAGGGCCAAATATGATTTGGGCTGCTAATTCTGTGCATAGAAACCCTGGTAGGAATTCCTTAAAGACACATTCTGCTTGGTTCATATCTAGCTGTGGATCTATCATAGGAGTCACAATAAGAAACATCAAGGTTTACAGATGCTTGATAAACACCAATTTACATTCAAAGTCATTTACCCATCTAATTTTACTTAAGCTATATGCCATCCTTTTCTATATACAGACCGTGAGAAAAATGACAGGGTGACAAGAATTAAGATATTCTTCTAAGTTTCTTCTCATGTACAGTTTCTGTCCTTTTTGTAACACTGAATATGCCTACCCTTTTACGGGTAAGCCAGATCAATCTACGAGCCCTTTACAACATCCAAATCTTAAATGATCCCTAAGACCAAAACTCCAAGTTGCACACAAAACTGCAACTCTGGAAGTGCCTGATATATACATCCGGTGTGAAAAATGGCCCTCTTTGACATTCAAGTAGTCCATGAGTCAAATTGCATGTAACTTAAGAACATAATTACATGGGGCCAGGCTGCCTACAGAACTGCCTTTGGCCCATTACACTGGTCAATGCCACCAGGTCAGGGAGGAAAGGTATGTTGCAGACCAGGGGTGGGTTCTAAATTTTTTTACTACCGGTTCTGTGGGCGTGGCTTATTTTGTGGGTGTGGCTTGGTGGGGGTAATGTGACTGGGTGGACGTGACCAACTTTTTTTTTTTTACTTTTAAAAGCATTTTTTCTACAACCTTAACAGGTTGCAGAAAAAAATGCTTTGAAAAGCCTCTGATGATCAGGCAACTTAGCCAGAGGCTTTTAAAGGCATTTTTTTTCCTACAACCTCTTCGGCTGAAGAGGTTGCAGAAAAAAAATGCTTTTAGAAGCCTCTGATGATCAGGCAACTCAGCTGGGATCGCCAGAGGCTTTTAAAGGCATTTTTTTTCCTACAACCTCTTTGGCTGAAGAGGTTGTAGAAAAAATACCTTTAAAAGCCTCTGACAATCCCAGCTAAGCTGCCTGATCATCATAGGCTTTTTTTGTTTTACTTTTAAAAGCATTTTTTTGGCCGAAGAGGTTGTAGAAAAAATGCATTTAAAAGTAAAGAAAAAAAAAAGCCTCTGATGAGGTGGGTGGGGTAAGCGAGTGGCGACCGGGCCAGGGATCGGTTTGGGGGCATGGCCAGCCAATGTTATTACTGGTTCTCTGAACTACTACAGATTTTTACTACCGGTTCTTGCGAACCCACCCAGAACAATCCACCACTGTCGCAGACCCCATCAGCCAAAGAACTCCAACTGGTGGTGTCCAGGAAGAGAGCCTTCTCTGCCATTGCCCCACCCTGTGGAATATACTTCCCCAAGAGGTGAAGTGGGACTCCATTCTCCTGACCTTCTGGAAAGGTATGGAAACATGGCTCTGTGGCCTCACATGGGGACCCCAGAGGAACATGTAGCCGTGGGGCTGGTTAGTGCCCTAAGAACCCTCCCTTTGCCTTTTAATTTATTTTTAACAGGATTTAATCACCCTTGCCTCTTTTTTATTGTTTTTATATTTTAACATTTCATTGTACACTGCCAAGAGTCCCACTCTGAGGAAGATGGGCAGTTTAAAAAATGTGAAAAATAAATAAATAACAAACTAGATGTGGCATTCCCCCCCTTCCTCTTTCTCACAGGGATCTAGTTTTTCTAGACTAGTGAAGATAAAGCAATTGAATTCTTTTCTGTTGCTTTGACTCAGTTTGTGTTTCCCTTTCCTATCTCAAATGTGCATTTATTTCTAAAACCACATTTAAATAAAAGCAAAGGGCTATAGGAATGCTTTGAACTAGACCATTAAATCCCCCGATTCCATATCACAGATTTGGTCCCCTTTGGAATTGCTTGCCCATGCTTCCTTTTCAGCTGCTAGGTGTATCTTTACATTAATATTCAGTTTCTGCCAACACTATCCTCAGTTCTGATTTATCTCAGTGATGCCCCAAACTAACAGTGCATTACTACTGATGAATAAATATTTAACTCCCTTGTTATTATTGCTAAGATTTAGCAATCACTTTAAATATGCTAAAAATGTTGCATTTTAATACCTATCCTATTGCTCTGAATACTTTAGCTATATAATTTGACATGGGTAAAGAAAGTGATGATAGATAGAATTACATATTCTGGTTATCTCCCAGTTTAGGACAGGAACCTTTCACTTTAAATTTCTACTTCATTAACATGTATTTTACAGATAATCTGAAAAAAAAACATTGCATATATATTGTGTCCACTTCAAATTGCATGCCTACCTTTAAATTGTTGTTTTCCCTAGCAAAAATTAACAGAAATAGGAGCAATTTGCAGGATGGTAGGTCAGATTGGAGAATATGACCTCCATGTGATAATCCAACATCTAAATGGGAAGCAATCATTGAATTCATGTGTGTGATATCATAATTAATAGGACTGTTCCAGGGAACAAGACAGTGATCAGGACAGTAATTTTAATACACCCAATAACTCTTTCCCCATTGAATTTCTACACCAACATGAGAACAGCTGCCCACTTCTAAGAGACATTAAAATGTTTTTGTTAGAACTTTTATTAAAAAATATGTATACTTTGCTATGTTAGAGACTACAAAAGATGACAGAGAAAATATCCACAGTGCCTTAAAGTGATGATTTATGAGGTGTCATTGTAAATTTGCTCAGAACAGATTACGGACAACTGTTTCGGCAATGATTTGCAATTGCACTATGTCCCCATATAAATGAGAAACTTAAGAAGAAGTTAAACTTTTGACAAAAAGATTACAACCCAAGGGCATGGCAACATGAATGCATTTTTTTTTTCCTAAAAAGGGAATTGTTTGTTCATCGTATGCAAATTAGAACTTTGCAAAACATATAAAGCTCAGCCTTGGTTTAATCGGTAACTCATGAAGCCTATTCTAAAGTTGTTTGGAACGTCCAATCCAATCCAATCCAATCCAATCCAATCCAATCCAATCCATGTTATTAAATCATGTATTGTCAGGCACAAGAAACCAGGAATGAGAATAGAGTTCAAAAACACTATGAATTTATTCCATGCAACATATACACAAGAATCTGGTTTACTAACAGTCAATGAAAAATTGCGCCAGATAAGAGTCAATGGACTTCAAGGGGGCTGAACATAGGACTCTTTTGTGGGCGTAGGAACTCCAGACTGATGATGTAATTGACTCTGCCCTTGGGGTCAAGCCTGGTTATCTCCTACATGTATTAGGTGATCTTAATAGACTTTATTATTTGCAAATAGCAGTACTGTATACTGTACTGTGTATTTCTTTCTTTCCTGCCTTTATTATTTTTACAAACAATTCAAGGCAGTGAACAGTAAATATGAATCTTAAAAAATGCTGACTGCAGAAATTTTACTGAGGGACAGCATAATGAAAGTATGTTAGTGGGGGGGAAAGGCAATGAAGGAGAAAATAGCAATCATGGAGGAATAACATTTAAAAATATAGTCTATGTTTATTTATGTATTTAATTAAACTTATTCGCCACCGGTTTCCACCAATTGACTATCGAGATTTACAGCAAAAATATAAAACATCCATAGTGAGGAATGCTAAAACCTCCATGATAACAGGATTCAAACAAATCCTGCATTAAAGCTTGAATGGTGAGTTGAAAAATAAAATGTTTAAAATATTTAAGAAAAGAAATATTAAACAAACAAACAATCCAAAGCTAGCTTATACTCAGAAAAGCCTTACAGAAAAATAGATCAAATGTCTTTAGTTGTTTCCTGAATGTTTTGGGGGGCAGATGAGGAAGAGACAGGCTGATATCAGTGGGGAAGGCTGTTCTAGGGGGTTCAGCACTGCAATTCGAAAGCAGCACTTCCTGGTTTCAGCCCCAATGAAATATCTTGGAAGTGGAGTATCAGCAGGAGTTTCTTTTGAGATGATCTGGTTAGTTGGGGCAATTCTGGCTAAGAATGGCTGATACTTAGATGCTAAGTCATGATATTGATTAGCACCGGCACTTTAAATGGTCTCTGGGGATCATCTGGAAGCCAAGGTAAGGTCAGAAGGGCAGGTGTGGTGTTTTGCTGACCGCAAATGCCAGCCAGAGCCCCCAATCTGCTGAATCCTGAACCAATTGTAAATTCTGAGTAGTCTTTAAGGGCAGACCCACACAGGGTGGCATTGCAGTACAGGTAATCCTTGACATGACCACAATTGAGCCCAAAATTTCTGTTGCTAAGTGAGACATTTGTTAAGTGAGTTGCCCCACTTTATTATTTATTTATTTATTTATTTATTTATTTATTTATTTGTTTGTTTGTTTGTTTGTTTGTTTATTAGTTTGTCAAACATGTACAAGATAGCAGGTATAAGTATGAACATGGACATGAACAAAGGAATGAATACAAATAAATGGGAATAGTAGGACAGGGATGGCACGCCCCCTTTACGGACCTTTTAGGAATGGGGTGTGGTCCACGGTTGAAGTTTGAAGCTGTGAGGGTTTGAGGATGTAACAATGGAATCGGGTAGAGCATTCCAGGCGTTGACCACTCGGTTGCTGAAGTCGTATTTTTAAGACCTTTCTTGCCACAGTTGTTAAGTGAATCCCTGCAGTTGTTGAAGTTAATAACATCAACAAAGGGATGAAAATGCCAATTCAGTCTCCTGTACCCGTGCCATTATACAATCCTCTAAATAATAAATAAAAGTATTATTCTCCGCCTCCTTAAAAATTTGCCTTCCCTACTCTATCGCAGCTTTATCGCCAATGGTGCACTTGATATGTATTTCAGGATTATTATCTTTTTAAAAGAAACTCAGCATTTACCACTCTGTTATAGATAAACAAGCCCATGTTTGTGTTCTGTCTCTTTGTCTAACTCTCACTCTCACATGCCTAAATAGAAAGCATGTTGACAGAGCTAATCAGGGACTCATTGTTATCTGATAGTCACTCTCTCAAGCATGTGTTATTATGAGATGGGAAATGCTCAACAAAGATTTCAATACTCATAAACTATGGATCAACAAACTCAGCACTCCCAGTCAGTCCTGCAAAAAGTCATGCTGGTGGCAAATTTGGGAAGAGGGATATCTATTATACCCATATAGGCTTCTAGGATGTTACTGCTTTGGGCTCCTTGGTGCTCTCTGAGCTTGGTTTTTTTCTTGCAGACGTTTCATGACCAAACTAGATTTCACCATCAGTGTGCAGAGCACCAAGGATCCCACAGTTCAACCCTGAGCTACAAAATATTCTCTTCTATTGGTGCCTTACTGCTTCCATATTTTTTTTAAAAAATGACAATAAAATAGATAGCAAGCACGGATCTATGTATTTTTGTTGGAAAAAAGGAGGTAGAAACCTGTCTTCTTAACAATTTGCCTTTAGCATATCAGTTTAAGAAATCCCTCACTGGTAATTGTAATGAAATCTTGGCACTTTACCTTTTTTTGTCTGCATTGACCTTTATGGCTACCTGAATTTTGGCTGCTGCATCTTGGAAATGAACAGCGGTTTTGCTTTAAATCCTCATGCTATCAGTTCATTTCAGTGGACGCTTGTACAGGTATTATGTGTTTCATTCTGGGCACTTTGTAATGCTCTAATAAAGATAAATTATCTCTGGAATGTTACTGTTATACTTAAAACCAAAACTGTCTCTCTGATCACAAAATTGCAATGTCTCCATTTAGACATCCAAAATTGTCTTACACTTTAAGCAATCTGTAGTCTTTATAAAATGTAAATTATTCCAAGTATAACTGCATGGTGCTCAAAAGAAACGTGAACTTTTCCTCTTATGATTTGCATTTTTCTTCTGTCATAGAAATCAAGGAATATTGGAAAAAGAAAAATACAATGCTTAATACTATTCTCTCTCCCTCCCTCTTACTCCCTCTCTCTTTCTGCCTCTCTTTTATATATACACACTCACACTCATACACAAATATACATACATTAATCAAAACACAGATTTAAATATTTCTTGTTAAGTTTCTAACTAAGGAATTAAGTCAGGGTATTCTTTAGTCTTGATTAATCCTTGCTCATACCTAGACAGGGCAGTTTTAAAATGGTTTGATAGGCCCAATTCTGTATTTCCAAGTCTATCTTTCTAGAGTTACAAAAACTTCAGAACAGAGCAAACAAACAAACAAACAAAATTAAAACAGCAACTCTTGTGAGCTATTCTCTTTCTTCACTTAGACATGAATGGAATTGAGGGACATGATTAGCAAAATATAATCAGACATTGTTTAGAAAACATACATAGAAAGCTTTGTTCCCTTTTGCACTATTTTACCTACTTACATCAGTAATCAGTTGCAAAAATGTAACTCCAGATTGTGTATAACAATAAAAAAAAAAAAAGAATTGCACTATCCCCTATAACAGTCAACATTTACCTGTACATATAGTGCTGATTTATTGATTGTTTTGTTTAGCAACCATTTGGAATTATGACAGTGATGATAAAGTAATTTATGACCAATCCTCACATTTATTATCTTTCCAGGACTATAAAGCAAAGGAAAGCTGAAATAAGATCATAAGCAGTTTCACTTAACAACAGCTTCACTTGATGACCAGGTTACCAGTCTCAATTGTGGTCACTAAATGAGTACTACTTGTACATATAAATGCAGTGTGATCTGCCTGGATGTACCACACCTAGTCTTTTTTCTAGTCTTCTAAAGGATAAACCACTTAGAATTGCTTTGGAGTCAGGCAGCCTCTAAACACACTCTCCAAAAGGCTCACTTGGTATTATTTCCTTAAGAATCAAGGCATTTTGTGACTGTAATCTCACTGCAAGATAATTTACTATATGTGAAAAGTTTCCTGTGGGCCTCATGGAGAGGCTAGAAACCAGGAGATAGTGAGTTCTAGTCCTGCCTTAAGCGTAAAAGCCAGCTGGGTGACTTTGGGCTAGTCAGTGTCTCTCTCAACCCAATCTACCTAATTGGGTTGTTGTTGTGAGGGAAATAGAGGGAGGGAGGAGTATGAGGCAGTGGTGAAATCAGCCAGTTCTATCCAGATCGGGCGAACCGGTAGTGTCAGCAGCAGGAGACTCCGTCCACCCGCCCGGATGTCATCAGGCTTCCCCCAAAAATAAAATGTTAAGATACTACACTGAATTACCAAAAGAAGACTGTAGTTTATTCTGTCTGTCTGTTTGTCTATCTATGGTCTGTAAAGGTAGGATGACTACTAACAGCTTGAGAGGCATTATTTCCCTCCTAGAGATTTTGTTCTTAGGACGCATGTAGGAGCAGGTGGTTGTAAACAGGCATGCTCAGACATTGTTTCTTCCAACAATTGGTAACATCTCAACTCTAACTGATGCAGCCAAGCAAGCTTCTGGGTTGTTCTTTTAGTGTACCTCCAAACTAGGAAGGCTGATGAATTGGTGTATTTTTTTTAAAAGTACCCTGGTAAGGTCATTCATGGTCCATAATCACACAGAATATCGTAGTTTCTCTCAGATGTAGCTTTCACATTACTACAGATGGGTGTGGATGGTGGCATTTAAAACAACACTTGTTTTAAAACCTCTCCCCTGATAGCCTTGTGTGAATGGATAATGAATCTACAACTTTTCACTTGATTTTTACTGTGAAACAAATGTGGTGAAATTTTGTTTAGAAAATTGGGAAAAGCAACCAGTTTTGACCAAAAAACCCTAGTATTCTCTCAAGAAAAGATACGGTATGTACCGTATTTTTCGGGGTATAAGACACACCTTTCCCCCCCCAAAAGGCGGTGAAAATTTAGGTGCATCTTATACATCAAATGTAGTCCCGCCCACCCACTGGCCCCCACCCTTTGGCCTCTGCCTCGCAGAGAGTTACCTCCTTGCAAGTAAACAGCAAGAAAAAAAGAGCTCCTTTCAGCTTCAGCACAGCCTAATTAGCACAAGTTGATTGGATCGGCCTCCCGACTCTCAGCTGATTTGCTCTCAGCTGTGTTGAGCAGGCTCTGCTGCTTGTTGCAAAGAGGTAAATTGCTGGAGCAGATTTTTTTTCCCTTGTGCTAATCAAGCTATGCTGAAAACGAAAATGAAAATAAAGCAGGCTGTTTGCTGTTTGCTGCAACAAGGCAAAATTACTCAGAGGCAGAGGCCGAGGAAGATTTATTTTTCTTCTTTTCCTCACCAAAAAAGGTAGGTGCATCTTATACTCCGGTGCGTCTTATACTCCGAAAAATACGGTATTTCAGGTTCCCTCACCTATTATCACTACTCAGGGTTAGTATATGTTTTTTTTTCCTTTGACTTTCCTCTATTTCATCCTTGGAATTAAGTATAATAATAAAACATTATATAATAAAATCAACCACACATCCCACTTAACCTGCCCCTAAATATCCTTACTTAGCCTTCAAAACAACCAACCAATCAGTTCAAATATTTAGCCATTACATGGCTAAATTATTTTGGCAAAATTATAGCAGCAACATTAAAAAAAAAAAAAATCAGTTTTAAGAACACATTGCTTACACATGACAACATAATTGCTAGGTTCCATATTTCTACAATTAGTGGTGAAATCTATGTTTATATATTGTTGATGATTTAATTAAAGAGGATAAACAAAAACATTTACGCCTACATGACAAATAGAAGCCCATTAGAGACCATTCCTGTTTCTAAAATGTTAGAACCACATTTTCTGCAGTTGTAAACTGTTCTTCCTATACCCAACTTATATTCAACATTTTGCAACGAAGAAAAAAAAAACTTTAAGTCTTTTGCAAGGTGATTGTAACTAAGCATACAATATAGGTATATTTATAGAGTCTTAAAGATGTAAGTATAGATGTATAAAAATACTGAAGCCTTTTGCCTCTTTAAATCGGGAAAAATATGACAAGAAGATATATGTTCATGCAGAGATTCAGCACGTCACTCTTTCTTGGCATATTCTTTTTTTTTTTTATTGCAAAAGTTTTACAATTACATTTTCACCCCTTTTTTTTCACCCCCCCACCTCCCTCCCCAAACTTCCCGTCCTCCCTAACCCTCCCTAACCCTCCCCCCCCCAGACTTCCCTATTGTGTACTCATAACTAATAACACTGATATATATACCTGAACCCATCCCTCCCCCTACATAATTTTCCCTCTTTGTCTCTTTATATTAAAATATTTCTAATACATTGTTTTCAAATAAAAGCTATTTGATACTTTCTAATTTGGTATTTGTTCTGAACATATTCTATCCACCTTTTCCATTCCCATTCATAAGTCTCTTGTGAACAATCTTTTAAATATGCTGAAATCTTCGCCATCTCTGCAAAACTGGCCATCTTCGAAGTCCATTCCTCGATAGTAGGCAAAGCTTCATTCTTCCAATATTTACCTATCAACAATCTTGCTGCTGTTATCATATACAATATTAATTTTGTTTCATCCCGTGTAAAACCCTTAACTATGCCCAATAAAAACAATTGTGGAGAAAATTGAATTTTTTTCTTCAAAACATTCTGCATGACCCACCATATTTTTATCCAAAAAGCCTTAACTTTCCTACAGGTCCACCAAACATGATAATACGTAGCATCCAAGCATTCACATCTCCAACATTTTGGCTGAACATTAGGGTACATACATGACAACTTTTTAGGATCTAGATGCCATCTATAAAACATTTTATAGAAATTTTCCCTCAAATTCTGCGACTGTGTAAATTTAACATTCTGAACCCAAATTTTTTCCCATGTTTCCAACATCACTGGTTCTTCAAAATTTTGTGCCCACTTAATCATACAATCTTTAACTAATTCCGTTTCTGAATCCCTTTCTAGCAAAACATTGTAAAGCCTTTTAATATGCATTGGACCTTTCTCTCTTATATGTCTAACCAATTCTTCCTCATGCAACATAATACCAGTTTTTTGGTCCTCTTTCCATCTCAGTTGTAATTGATTATATTGTAACCAGGTTAAATTAATCCCTTCGTCCAACAGTGTCTGCAATGTCTTCAACTGCCATCTGCCCGCATCTGTAAAAAGAACCTCTTTGTATAAAAACCCCCCGAGTGACATTATATTTGTATTCCACAAGGTATGACCAAGATCCAGCCATAGCGGTATTTTATAATCCCATTTGAGTCGGTGCTTCTTCCAAACTCTCATCAAAGAGTCTCTAAGTATATGACTTTTAAATACTTTATCGACTTTGTCATCATAAAATAAGTAAGCATGCCATCCAAATTCAAGATCAAAACTTTCTGCATTCAATATTCCAGCCTTTTTACTTCCAAACCAATCACTTGTTAAAGTTAAAGCTGCTGCATCATAATATAACTGTAGGTTTGGAAGTTTAAGGCCTCCTCTTTCTGGAACATCTTGCATAATTTTCAATTTCACTCTCGGCTTTTTCTCGTTCCAGACAAACTTATTAAGTCCAGTTTGCCAAACTTTCAGTTGTTTATCACTTTTAAGCACCGGAATCATTTGAAACAAAAACAGAAATCTTGGCAAAATGTTCATCTTAACTGCTGCTATTCTTCCAAGTAAAGACAGTTGCAGCTTTTTCCAAGTCTCCATGTCTTTCTGAGCCTCTCGCCACAACACCTCATAATTATTTTGAAACAATTTCATGTTTGATTCTGCAACCTGCACTCCAAGATATTTTACCTTAGGTACAATTTCAAAACCTGCCCTCCTTTCAAACTCATATTTACGATCTTGTGTCATATTTTTGACTATCATTTTAGTCTTTTTTGAGTTCACTCTGAAACCTGAAACTCTACCATAGTCTTGTATAATGTCGTTCATCAAGATTATTGATTCCATTGGTTGTGATAGGGTAACCACCAGATCATCTGCAAATGCCTTTACTCTATAATCCTCTTGCCTTATCATTATGCCTTTCAAAATTTTTGAGTCCCGTATTGTATTTAGCAAGACTTCCAATGTTAAAATAAATAAAAGTGGGGACAACGGACATCCCTGTCTTGTTCCTTTTTCACATCCCACTTAACCTGCCCCTAAATATCCTTACTTAGCCTTCAAAACAACCAACCAATCAGTTCAAATATTTAGCCATTACATGGCTAAATTATTTTGGCAAAATTATAGCAGCAACATTAAAAAAAAAAAAAAATCAGTTTTAAGAACACATTGCTTACACATGACAACATAATTGCTAGGTTCCATATTTCTACAATTAGTGGTGAAATCTATGTTTATATATTGTTGATGATTTAATTAAAGAGGATAAACAAAAACATTTACGCCTACATGACAAATAGAAGCCCATTAGAGACCATTCCTGTTTCTAAAATGTTAGAACCACATTTTCTGCAGTTGTAAACTGTTCTTCCTATACCCAACTTATATTCAACATTTTGCAACGAAGAAAAAAAAAACTTTAAGTCTTTTGCAAGGTGATTGTAACTAAGCATACAATATAGGTATATTTATAGAGTCTTAAAGATGTAAGTATAGATGTATAAAAATACTGAAGCCTTTTGCCTCTTTAAATCGGGAAAAATATGACAAGAAGATATATGTTCATGCAGAGATTCAGCACGTCACTCTTTCTTGGCATATTCTTGACAAGAGCTGAGCAGAGAAGCTACTCAATGGTCATTTTTTTAAAAAAGAAAAAATAATAATGTTGGTACAAAAAAAGCAAATGGATGCTCTTCTGCTTCAGATTCCAGGCAGAAATTTGCCTTGAAGAAAATTGCTCCTTTCTAATGTCTGTTAGGGGTCATAGCCTCTAGATCTAAAACAATTTCATGTCTGAAAAGACTCAGAAAGTGGGGGGGGGGAAAGGGGGAAAGAATTTTCTAAAATAGTGCTGAAAAAAGAAGAAAGGATTTCTGCTTTTTCTCCATCTGACTCATCTTTTCCCTTCACGAGAGGCAGAGCAAGGGAAGGCTACTACAAGTTATTTGTTTAGATTGTTGGAAAAAATAATCCAGCAATTTGTGTCATACAGTAGACTATTTGGTTTGCTATCCTACTTAGATGTGCTAAACAATGGTATCAGGTAGGATTACTTGCACTATTAAGGCCACGTTTCACTGAAAAGGGTTGAATCTGATGCTGATACATCATCCTTGGTCCCAGACCACACAACAAAGAGAGGAAAGGAAGATTCAATTCAAGATTTAGAACTAAGAATAGAACTTAGTACTAAGAATAGAAATGATGGATATATAGTAGTGGAAGGCATTCTTTGTTTTGATCCTTCAATTTGTCACTGGTAACATTATAGGCATTAACGGAAGGATTATCTCCCATCTTTTTCTGCCTAAATGGCCAAAATGAAAGATCCTCTGGGTTTTCAATAAAAGATAAATGCATCTTTTATTATTAGCTTGATATATTTAGTAGGGCTTTGAAAAACGTTTGGAAGGAGTGCTTTGGCTCTGCTAGTGATCAAAACAGCTGTACCTTTTTTCCCAGTCTCAAGACCGACTGCTTGGATTGAAAAGGTGCCCTGCTCATGTGAAACCTGAAGCATTTTTCCAAACCTTTTCTGAGTTTGCACAGGTCTAATATCTAGTGCTAAATATAGATACTTTGACAAAAGAGGTGCCACTGGAGAAGCATGGCAGTCACACAAAAGTCACCTACTAAAAAGAACTTGTTGTAATTGCTCCTTCTCTTCTAGTTGTCCACGATTTTTGCCGGCAAAGCCAATATATCTTTCTCTTTCTGATCTAGAAAATGGACTCACTACAGCTCAGCACTCATTTTGTTTTCAAAAAATGCTACTGGGGACTTGATGTTCCTCAGGTCATTCCTGTAAATAAATGTGATGCTAGAGGCTGTCATTTTATTGTAGGATTGAGTTGTGTGGGCTGAGTTTATTTTATTAAGCTTTATTAGTTTTGTTTTTTGTTTGTGTGGGTTGACTCTATTGAGATTTGTTCATCCATTGTTATCATTTTTCTGTGAGATGGTACATCTCACACACACAAAATGGTTGTTGCGATTCTTCCAAGTAACAGAATATAGTTTAATCTTCTTTTGTTGTTAATTTTGGACAAGCCTCGGTTAGTGAAACATGGTCTAAGCTTTTCCAGATGCCCGGAGCACTTTTCAAGCTTTAAGTTGCTTTACAACAGCAGACAGGAGAAAGTAAAAGGATACCGTTGCTGGGCAGAAAAAGCTGTGGTTTTTTTTTTTCCCCTCTCTCTCTCCAAAACCATATGGCTAAAAAGTGTTCCACCTGTTTTGTGCTGCAACTTTTTCCTGGCTTCCTCATCAGAATTTATTTTCTAGTCCTGCCCAATTGGTTGTTAAGAGATGAGCCCAATTTATTTCATTGAAAGTGAATACTGATGAGGGTTTAATTTAATTCAAATTTATCAGATTTGTTACAGCTGCCCACTTCATTAGAATCTGGGTGGCTCACAAAAATCCAGAAAACAATAAAAACAGACATAAACAGGCAGCTCTGACTAAAACAACCAGAACAATAAACTATATAAATACAATGCCCCGTCCCCCCACAATACATCAACAAACACATTCACCCCAGGCCTGGGAACTGAGTTACAGCTTCCTATAATTCCAGGAGAATAGAAGCAAATCCGTAAATCTGGGGAAGCTGTTTCAGAGGGCAGGGGTAGTGACAGAGAGGGTCCACTTCCTTGATCCCACAAGATGGCAGTGTTTAATAGCAAGGACCAGAGCTGGGAATAAATTAGATATGTTTGGTTAAGATGAATAGATACATGTATTCTATTTCTTATAAAGAATCGGACTTTACAACAACAATCAGTTTTTCATTTTGGCACAGTTCTTTTAAGGAGCGGCACCCCATTTTTGTAGGTTGTAGGATGTAATCAAATGATTAAGGGCCTGGAGACTAAAACATATGAAGAATGGTTGTTAGTCTAGAGAAAAGAAAGACTACGGGTGACAGGATAGCAGTATTCCAGTATTTGAGGGGCTGCTTGAGCAAGGGGTTGGACTAGAAGATCTCCAAGGTCCCTTCCAGAGCTATTCTGATTGATTGATTGATTCAAACAGGCAACTATGCAATCCTGGGGAAAGATGAAACTATTTCTCAGCTACAGAAAGATGCTACCTTTGTTCTCTTGTCAAATCCAAAGGGCTGCCCAGCTCTAACTTCTGCCACACTTTTTGCTCCTATTTTTTCTCTCTGAACAGCTCTAAGGCTACCATAAGTCTCATCCAATAACAGAAATACAGGTCCATTTCATTAACAGTGGCTGACTCCAGTATTGTGCCTTTTCCATGCAACCTTTGGAAAGTGAGTGATTTAACTACTGCATCTATTCCTGATCCAAACAAATGGCTGGGAAGTCAGCTTTGAAGGATCTCTCTGAAGGTGCACAGCAGCCGGTTTCCCTCCTGCATTGACCCACCTACAGGCTCTTTGAATTTTCATATTTCCCTCTGAAATCCTGGCACTGCAGTGTCTTGATAATATCAGCTCATATTACAATAGCCTTTTACTCAGTGCTGGAGGAAGAATTACCAGAAAAAGAGAAAGAGAGAAAACATGTCCAGTTACCAGAGTCGAACCTCAAGAAGGAGCAGAAGACAGAGAGAAAAATAAACATTAATGCTGCAGCCAAAAGTATGGGTTGTAGAGACAGATGGAGAAATGGCTGAAGCTTATGAGTCCTGAGTGCTCATTCAAGATAAAGCTACCTTAAAAAAACAAACAAACAACAACAAAAAACAGTGCAACTCTCATCACAATATCTCAGCAAGGCATATTACCAAAAGGCAAGTGGCATATTACCATAAGGCAAGTGGGATGAGATCAATAGCCTTTCTTTAACACCCACACACACATACACACACAAATCTTGAGTATTTATTCTCTCAATGATTTCCAAAAGTTATTCAAGTTATTTAAAAGGTATCATCACCATAAGTTTTTCATTTTCTATGTCTATTAAAAAACAACAACAACAAACTCTAAAGTAACTAGCAATCTTTTGAACCTTTGCATCATTTTCAGGTTCCTTTGAATCACAGGGAATTTTTTTCCCACTTAGTTCAAATAGCTCTGCAATTCATGTCTTGCTGTGGATGGGCAGGTAGGGAAGGGGAAAATGTATATCAAAGTGATTTATAGAGTCTTTAGGGAGAGCACTTTAGAAGATGCAAACCAGCATATCAAGGCAACAGAAAAAAAGAATCTGTTGGATACCAATTAACATCACAAAATAATTCCAGAATAATTGAGAAAGAAATTAATTGTAATGAGAATATATTCAGCTCCATTTTTAGTTATCAGTGAGGTAAAGTCTTAAGATCTGTATCACATCTGCTTCATAAACCGTTTATGTTTATGATCAATAGATAGATAGATAGATAAAAACCGTTCATACTGTTTATGATAGATAGATAGATAGATAGATAGATAGATAGATAGATAGATAGATAGATAGATAGATAGAAAGATGTGATATATTTCATCTTTATGTATTGATGGATGGATGGATGGATGGATGGATGGATGGATGGATGGATGGACAGATGAATAGATAGATCCAACAATTCACTGGTGTAGAATTTAGCATATATGGATATAATAATCCCTAGTCTTTATTATTCCAGAATAAAAAGAGACAAAACCCCCTGCATATTCCTGACTATTAGCTGTAATTGGAATGTTTCTCCATGTGATTTCCTCAAAACATGGGTGTTGAGTAGGAACAATTTTATTTATCCTTTATTTTGAGAAACACATGTTCCTTATTATGTAGATTTGTACTTTAGCAAAGACACGAATAATCAAACTGGAACAGTGGTATCTCATTGCTGGATGCCCCAATTCTCCTTGGGCAAGGTGCACATGAAAAAAATAGATTGCTGGGCTTTGTTGCTTAGATGCTATTGGACTTTTAGCCTACTGAGAACAGATCAGGAGATCAGTTTATGCTCACAAGGTAAAATGCAAGGGTAGTATTTACCATTCTATATACATTAGGGATTTCAGAGGATTTCTAGATCAGGATATATTCTGACTCTGGGATCAGTTTAAGTGCAATGATTTTAAATTTTCACTGCAAACTCTGTGTTACAGCAATTGAAAAAATAAAATATATTTTAAACAAACACTGAATTTAACTGAACTAAAACTATACCTGGTCTTAAAACTGCTGTATGCCTCAATTGGTAATACCTGCTTATACAACTATAGTAAAGGAAATTATCATTGGAGGCACATTTTAGCTTTGGAGATTTTATGGATGTGTTGATGTCATTTTCCTGGCACTGCGGTATGTTCAGGTAGTCCTCAACTTACAACAGTTCATTTAGTGACTGAAGTTGCAGTGGCACAAAAAAAAAGTGACGTATGACCATTTTTCACTCTTATGCTCCATTGCAGCATCCCCATGGTCATGTGATCAAAATTCAGATGCTTGACAACTGACTCGTACTGATGACTTTTGCAATGTTCCAGGGTCATGTGATGACCTTTTGTGACCTTCTTTCAAGCAAAGTCAATGGGGAAGCCAGATTCACTTAACAACCGTGTTACTAACTTAACAACTGCAGTGATTCACTTAACAATTGTGGCACGAAAGGTCGTAAAATGGGGCAAAGCTCACTTAAGAAATATCTTGCTTAACAACATAAATTTTGGGCTTAATTGTGGTGGTGTGTCAACGAGTACCTGTAAACTGTCCTGTGTCAAACATATTTTAAAATATGCCCAAAATTAACAGGCTGATACTTTTCCTGCCTGAATTTCCAATGTGTTTCCTCTTTTAATCAAAGGAGGAAATTATGAGCAGCTTTTTAACAGTCCTAATAGGTATGCAAGACCACCACAGTTATTACAGTGGCAAATTCAATCTGTTTTATTCCAATTCAAAAGAATGGCTTGTTTCCAAGCACGCCAGCCATCTAATTATGCTGCTCAGAGGCTCCATGGCAAACACTAGGTGCGAGACCAACTTTTATTTCAGTTTCAAATGACTACTGTAACACAGAGTGTGATAAGATACCAAGGACAACAATGTTCCTCTCTCCACCCCCTCCCCCTTTTTTCCCCCCTGTGGGCTGGACGCATTGCAGAGATATATTATATCTCTGCAATATTATATCACTGTAGCTATTGGGGTAGCAAATTAATTGAGTGATATAAATGGATTGTTTCACATGATTTACATCCTTCTATTTTTAATGTCTGTATTTCTTAGTTGTAGTATGTTAGAATTGTGCTGATTTTATCACCGTGTTTCTATTAATAGTTGTAATTTTATAGTCTGCTTAAAATTGACAGCATCCAATGGTTTTATTATTCAGAGAAAATGGGAAATATTTGTGTGTGTGAGAGAGAGAGGAGAGGAGGGGAGGGTGGAGGGGAGGAGAGGAGAGGGATAATGTTTATCTCTATGTGATCTCTACCCTTTTTATCTGTACTGAATTTTATAAACTCTAGAGGAGGAAATGTATGTATGCATCAGAGGTGGGTTTCAGCAGGTTTCCACCAGTTCTGGAGAACCGGTAGCGGAAATTTTGAGTAGTTCGGAGAACTGGTAGTAAAACTGTTGACTGGCCCTGCCCCCATCTATTCTCTGCTTCCCAAGTCCCAGCTGATCGGGAGGAAATGGGGATTTTGCAGTAATCTTCCCCTGGATTGGGGAGGGAATGAAGATTTTACAGTATCCTTCCTCTGCTACACCCACCAATCCACGCCCATCAAACCATGCCACGCCCACCAAGCCACACCCACAGAACCGGTAGTAAAAAAATTTGAAACCCACCACTGGTATGTATGTATGCATGTATTTATGTACTGTATGTATGTATGTATGTATGTATGTCATTCCAGTATACCAAAAATTGCATCTGTCCATTTGATCTAAGTGTTTGTTCCCCCCACCTCCTGAAAAATGCTACACACACACACAACTAATACACTGGGACTAAAATGTTTTAATCTCATATTTATTAAAGGTGCATGATTTTCACTTCTGAAGGTTTTACCAAGGTTTGTATAATATGCTAAGGGATGCACTCCCAAATTGAGTGAGCGTCTATTTTCTGAATTTCTAGAAACCTTAAGGCGCTAATTTTGAATTTTGTGCCTCTCCAATCTGTCACAAGTAAAAATAAAATCATACTGTCATCACCCACTCTATGAAGAATCTATGAGCTGTACCACTGCCTTAGGGATTTAACATGTTTTTGCTTTCAATGTGCTCATATTATGTAGGATTTTCTACAATTTTGTCATCATTCCAAAATGTTAACATGTACCATGCCCCAAATCATAACATAATCAGAAATTGACAAACTTATAATCATTATAAGTTAGGAGAATATAATGTGAAACAAAATAAAAAGTCTTTTTAAATAAAGTTTAAGGCAAGTATCTGCAATCTTATCCGTATCAATGGTCTGCATATTTTACAACCATCCCACATGTATACTAATATGAGGTTAAAATCAATAACATTTACAGCAAACCCTGCTTTATCTTCTACCTGTCATGTAATGGTCTCCTTCAATTTTTCTCTTTTTCTTCAATACAAGCTCAGCTGCTTACATTATCCCAAGGTCATCTTTGCCAATTGCTAAATGCCTTGTTACCAAAGAGGTATTAGAAGAAGTAGAACATTTCTATTAATTTCCCACATTGAGTTTGTTTTGAAAAGATCCTCAGGAACATAGCAGATGGCTGTGATGCTCCCAGATTTCATATATTAATTAAGAAGTCCATGGGACTTGATATAACCCTTGTAAGGATGCATAAGGAGGGCAGGATGGGGTATGTAAATTAATCTTGCTATAACCTAACCATAATCTCAATTGTACATGACAAAATACTCCACCTCTGAGTCCACTTGTAAATGCAGATATCCACATGTTGTGGGATCTTAGACTTAGAATAACTTTATTGTTACTTTAAATGTACATTAATCGGCATACATTAAAATGAAATTTTGTTTCATACAGCTCTCAAAGGGTCACCACCTCCAATATATACTACATAAATGCAACAAATAAATAAGTAAATAAGTAAATAAGTAAGTAAATAAATACATACATACATACATGCATGCATACATACATACAATCCACATATATTATATGTCACAGAGAAACAACATAGTCTAGTTCAGATGTATACATGCACATGGCAAGAAAAATGAATCTTACAAGTTTACCAGACCGATGGCATAAGGAACAAAGCTGTTACAGAATCTGGTAGTTCTGCTAGAAATACTTCGAAACCTCCTCCCAGAGGGGAGCAACAGAAACAGATCGTAAAGTGGGTGTGTGTGGTTGTGTAACAATGCTTTGAGCTCTAAGCACATAGTGCTTATAAACAGTAACCTGAATAATGGAAAGTGGCTTCCTATAATCTTCTTGGCTGTCCTTAACACTCTCTGTATGGACTTTCTATCCGAGGCACTGTTGCCACCAAACCAAACAATGATGAAGTTTTGTTAAAATGCTCTCAATCGTGGCTCTGTAAAAAGTGGCCAGGACAGAAGGAGAAAGATCTCCCAATTCATAAGCAAGTAGCATTCCTTTCATAGGAAGAAATGATGATAGTTGGGCAGGGCAACTAAATGAATTGTTGGAGGGTGCTTGGCCCCACATGTACCATTATGTACAGAAACTAAATGTGACAATTTCAGTCAGAATAATTTTTTTTTTACTTCCTTCTGATTAATGTTGCATGCATAAATGCTGTCTTGGGAGCCCTGTGAAATAGTGGGTTATAGATCTGGATTTTTTTAATTTATTTAACAGTTTATTTCTAAGCATTAGTAGTAGATTATTTCATGTATATCCTGCCTTTTCTCCAAGAGCTCATCTTTTCATCTATCTCAGCATCTCATCTTTCCTACTGCCTTCCCCTATTGGTATCTTATGATTTATCACTTGTTTGTATCTTATGATTGATGATTGTATCTTATAATTTATGATCTATGACTTATCACTTTGTTGTTTATATGTACACTGAAAGTTTTTGCACTGGAGACAAGTTCCTTGTGTGTCCAATGACACTTGGCCAATAAAGAATATTCTGTTCTGTTCTGTATAGATGATCATTTTCCCATTTTCTTTTCTCAACACCAGAAATGATGACTCCTAAGAGTGTTTTCCTGAAACACTTTCTAGTCTCCTTGACATTTTTCTGGTATTTTAACTAAGATGGAACCCCCAAAATCACGTTGAATGTTGTTTTTATGTGAAATTCCAAAGGCAACACTAATTGCCTTGCTATTAACTTCAATCCGCATGAATTCTAAAATAAAGTTCATACTTGAAACAGCAAAAGGAGGCAGGTGCTGCTGTAATTATTTTAAATCTTGCAGATTAAGCAGCAAAACCTGATTCTGTATAATTGTTTTGAATTCTGAATAATGACAAACATTATAGATGCAAGTTTAATAGATAATACTCATTTAAAGTGTAAAATAGGTTTAATTGCATTTAATTACGGAAAAGATCCATGGAGAAAAACACTGCCTGACTGGCTACAGTGTTGCTCCTAAAACTTACTTATTGCAGTAGGCCATCCTTGATTGTTATGATTTCTGCTGATAATGCTTTGTTTAGATGAGCAATTTAATCTTCATCAGTAGCATTTGAGTGTGCAGTAGGGGGGAAAAAGCACCTAGGATTTATAGGAATTGCAAATGGCAAATTCAGAAAGCAGTTAGCATGCATGAAGTCTCTCCTTCTCCTTCTCCTTGAGATACCTCACAAGATAAAGAGAGTACTGCATCCATGGTAGTAAATCTACAATAGCGATTCAGGCATACAGCCTAAGTACCTGATCATTATGTTCAAGTAAGTGCCAAAGCAGTCAGAATCCAAGGGCCTAGCATTACTTTTTATATGCATTCTTGACTCTCTTGAGGTCCCCTCCCACATCGGCCATTTCTATATCCAAAGTGGTGCTCCTTATGGACCCAGCAGCAACCTTTTGCAATCCAAGGACTTTCCAAATAGGTGGGCATTAGTTCTCAGATGATCTCAGTTCCCAAAAATCTCCAATATAACCAACCAGAGTTGGTCTCCTCCGGGTCCCGTCAGCTAAACAATGCAGGCTGGCGGGCCCGCGGGGGAGGGCCTTCTCTGTGGCTGCCCCAGCTCTCTGGAACCAGTTACCTCGCGAGATCTGGACCATCCCCACCCTATTGGCCTTCCGAAAAGCAGTGAAGACCTGGCTTTTCCAGCAGGCCTGGGGCCGTTGATCTCGCTTTGCAATCTGATGAGATCCGGCCATGAATGGTATGAATGGGTTTTAATGACTTTAATGTTTTTAATTTTTAAGTGTTTTTATAGTGATTTTTTGAGTGTATTGTGAGCCACTCTGGGTCTTTGGAGAGGGGCAGCATATAAATTAATTAAATAAATAAATAAATAAATAAATAAATAAATAAATAAATAAATAAATAAATAAATAAATAAATAAATAAATAAATAAATAAATAAATAAATAAATAAATGCCTTGGAGTTGAAATCCACACAACTGCAGGATGCCTTAGCTGGGAAAATCTTTCCAAAAGATACAGTAGTTAATCCCAAAATTGGATGGATTCTTATATGCGGTTGTCATCGTCGTGGATTTTTGTAGAACAGGATGGAAATTTATGTCAGATGAGTATTTGTGTACTGATAAAGGAAAATATTTGTACCTCAAGGTTGAAATGAGGGGTCCTTGGTGCTCTCTGATCTTGGTGGTTTTCTTGAGGATGTTTCATTATCTAAACTAGGTAACATCATCAGTGCTAATAAGGAATGAGAAGGAGTATTTGTGCATATAAGCAAGAAAAGAACAGTGGTGTGTGTGTATGTTTGTGTGTGTGTGTTTGTAAAACACTGAATGTCTTCTTACTTATCTATCTTGCTCTGTCCTTGTGGAAAAGTAACTATAAAAAGCCTTTAAAAGAAATACTGTAATAAGAAAGATTTTTTTAAAAATTAACCATAACGCATGCATGATTATGCATTTTGATGCTTTAACTCTGCATATATAATTCACTTTAACTCCATATAAATATATATATGGTAGCCTGCAATCTGGCATGAATATCTTGCAAGCATCTCAATCAAGTCAGTATTTTCTTAAACCATCTTAGAGGCCAGCTGGCACGAGCACCGGACAGGAACAGCTTAAAGATTAAATGTCAATATGCCCTTCACACCTTCAGACTGAAGTGGATTATAAATTTCATAAATGGAATAATCATATAAGTTACTTATATCAATATTTGTCTGTATTTTGATTCATGAGTAAATGTAAGTTAGAAATGGTTAGCAAAAGTGAGTCTGCATTGTGTACTGAAGGAAATGGAACTAGGGAACAAAAATGCATCACAACATGATGCCATAAATACTTCAACTTGTCCCTTGCATCAGACATGATTTGTGCTCTGATGCCATCGTGCCAGGATTGTCACTTTTGCATCATTATAGCTAGCTGTGGACATTACTACTAGTAAATGAGATGTTCCCATTTCAATTAGGAAAATCTTGTTTCTGAGAAAAAAAGATGAGGAGAAAACGCAGACTTTTCATTTCTCAATAACATCTTGATGAGTAAAAGCCATTTAAAATGTAAGCAGCACACATATATCTTTTCACTGCTGTAAACACTAGTTTACAGTGAGGTAAAACTTGACTGACTCCTGACATAATGCATCAATTATTTTTCTTTCAGTAAACATTTCTATAAATGACAGCTTTTCATAAGGTGTATACCAGGTTGAGTCAATATTCATTCTGCTTTCTGTAAATAATACAATGCTCAAAAATTTGCTAATTTAACTTAACATATCTTTTTTCGTTATTATCCACATTGGCTCACATGGTTCATTAGGGACATGATTCTTGGAAGGATGTCCATGGAGATTCTCAATCATCCAGGTGATAGTTGTCCCAAACATGCTGGACTTTTCTTGGTTTTTTTCCCCTTGAAAACGTTTTGTTTCTCATCCAAGAAGCTTCTTCAGTTTATACCTTGTTTCAAATTACATAACTCATCTGGATTGAGCTGAACTCAAGAATTGAAGAAGCTTCTTGGATGAGAAGTGAAATGTTTTCAAGGAAGGGAAAAACCCCCCAAGAAAAGTCCACTTAGCTTTTGAAAAAGCACCTTTGGAATTCTTGAAAAGATTATTTCCAGGAGGGCTATGAAGATCTTCAGGTGTGTTGATTCTTGTTTGGCTACCTGAACACAGTTGTCCTTCAAGCATATCCACAGAGCAAAGTAGCTTTCTTGCTTCAATGAGTGTAGAGATGCAGAGCAGCCACAACTGTAGCAGGCTAATCTACCTTGCCCTGACTCTTTGCACAGTGGTGTGCTTTGTTTGGTGCTTAGCTGTGTCAAGATGGCACAGTGCGCTTCCGTGAATGAAATGCTTCCATGGAAATAAAAGGCAAGATCAAGAAAATTGTGGTTGAACGGAACTGATAACCCCACAAAGGGAGCAATGAGAATTTTATAACAACAAGAGACAATGTATGAAGCAGTAGATGGATAGGATGGGAAGAAATTCAATTTGCATGGAGATAACATTAAGGGGAGGTAGTTATATCTCTTTTTCTGTTTTCTTATTTCCTGACCCCAGTTTCATTTCCTTACTTGTTATCACTCGTGTTCTGGGCTTTGCAAAAAAGGAGCTTATCTCGAAAGCAATAGCAGGGTTGTTACATGTATATGTTAAAATTAAATCCATAATTTTAATTAATTAGGAGCAGCAACACAGATTCATATGGTATCAAAATTATTTCAAGTGTGTGCTTCTCTTTATTTTTAAGTAGAAACGGAATGTTTTATGTTGATCATACTTTTCTTATGAAGTCTGTGTCAGCCCTGGATCCATCTTTGGTCAGACTTTACAGGGCTGCCACAGTGGGCATGAATGTCATAACAACATTCTTTCACATGAGATCAAGGTCAGGCTGCTGCCACCTGGAGGGGAAAGAACGAAGTTTGGCGGCAGCTGAGACAAAGGGTTGATTGGGTCATGTGATGTGAATGTCACTGGACAGGGCAGGGTGTGAGTTTTAGTGTGGGTGGGGGAAAATGCGGGATTTCAGATTCAGGTTTTCCCCAGATGTGCCAATATGACTTCTCTAATAAAATCTTACTTTGATGGACTTTGTCTCAGAGTTCTGAATTGCAATGAGGAATTGGAACGCTGACAGTTTGATGATGGTTAGTGAGCTGGAAATTTGCAATAGGATCACACACCAAAGCAGAGAAAGAAACAGGCTAGTCTCAAAATATGAAAAAAGATTCTGCCAAACGTTATCCTGAAGCTTTCCCAATTTTATCTGAAATGGGATTTCCTGTATGAGATAGTTAAAAAGTCAAGAGAGGAACTACCGTATTTCCCTGAAAATAAGACCCAACTGGAAAATAAGCCCTAGCATGATTTTCATAATATAAGCTCTATCCCAAAAATAAGCCCCAGTTAAGATCATCATCCAGATGGACACATTTAATACTTTATTTCCTTGAAAATAAGACCTAACCAGGAAATAAGCCCTAATGTGCCTTTTGGAGCAAAAATTAATATAAGACCCGAGCTTATTTGTGGGGAAACATGTTGGAATTGTCTCAGCAAAGCTCCATCTTTTTTTACTTGCAAACATACTTAGAAAAAGGATAATATTTGGTTTTACTCCTTTCTAACATTTATTGCTTATTAATTAAATCATTTATTATTAATTTAATTAAATTGATTAGATTTATGCCAGTCGTCTCTCTATCCAAAGCAACTCTGGACAGTTCTTAGTAACATGGTTATGACTATCATTTTGTCTATTTTTTTATCTACCTCCCTGCAGAAGCCTCCTTGTTTATGATGGTGCTTCTACAGTCCCTGTTCTTTTGTGAAAACACTGCATTTTCTGCTTTCTATTGCACACAGCAATCTTTCCACAGCATCCCTGACTGCTTGCACTCTCTGATTTGAAATGTCCTTCTAAGATGCTCCCTCTGAACTTTCCCCCTGAGGTTTAATTAAGAAATTAGCAGCCAGGAAGGCTGCAGGCAGACAGAAAAGTGTCTGCAATGAAAACTAGGGCCTAAATTACCTTTAATTTGCTATCAGTGAGGTTTTCACCTCCATTTACTTTTTTCTTTGGAGAAAAAAAAATGCAGATATGTACGAAGGAGACACATTGAATTTAAAGATTCATGTGGTTTCTAGCTGGCCTATTGCACCATATTATCAGTCTTCCTGTACGCATCTGTAATTGCTCCTTCAGTTTGTGTGATTTTAAATTTGTGTTGGCTCAATACTTTAAGCCTGAATTCAACACTCCATCAAAGGGCTTCCTGTTTCAGGAAATACTGCTTTCCAATCTGCTGTAACCAAACTGAAGTGGTTTGCTTCGTGCCTGCAAGTTCTAAAAGACAAAAAAGAAGTGAGAAGATTTGGAAGCTCTTCTTCCCGCTGTCTCCTTGGAAACAGCAGGCTGTGATGATTTTTTTTTCTCCATTGCATTTTGAATTCTCCAAATTACCAAATAAACCAAGTTTAACACTGCATTAAACATTTGTATAGCGGCCCACTTGCATAGACCGAACTTTTGCTACATAAACCTTCTTAAGTTTCTTATTTCCTGGAATTATTTGTTTCTGTTCATATTTAGGAACTTACACAGTTCTGTTCCTTTTGCTAAATGACTTTGGGCATACCCCATAAGGCTATATTCACCTGCCCACTGATTTACAGATGCTCCAGCATCTGTTTCTCTCCGAGATGTCTCGAACTGTGTAGACGTACATTATTTATTATAAATACAAATAGTCTGTTTTGTGTTGTTTGTCTTTGACTTATTAGATGTGGCTGCTGCTCTGTAGCCAGTGGGAATTCTGCTTACAATAATCCAGAATGAATTGACAGAAAGGCATAATTTTGCTTAGAGTAACAAATTACTTTATTTGGATTTCTGCACCTGCCAAAAATTGTTGTCCCTATCATGCAAATAAGTTTTTGCTGGAATGGAAAGTACAGATTTTAGGGGCCTACATACAGCAAGAGAAGAATTTGATCACCCAATTCTTTATCCCTTTAAGATCTAGTTAGTGTACCAAAGTCAGAATCATTTGGAAACATACCAGTTTTAGGTGGTTACTAGTTAGTGTTTGGATGGAAGATTGGAAAGAAATTCCAGAGCAGTATGCTAAATTGAGAGATTGAAAAGAAAAATTCACAATAAGATACTGGCAAACTACTTCATCATAGTGCTAAGAAAACTACACAGGCGTGTTGATATAGGCCTCAGAAGCTGAGTTTGACTTTATCTAGTGGCGTGACATTGCAATACTTGAAGCTAGACTCAAATGCTGATAAAGAAGTTCTTAGGTCTGTATCTCATACAACTTTTCAACATTCATTCAATTGCTTTTGAATTTTGGAAGTTTGATTTCTGATATGTGCTGGTCATTGTGATCCCTAATCTTCAAATTTTAAAAATCTCCCTTTACTCCTATTCACCCAATTTTCTCGTGACTGATTAAAGCTTCTTGGGAAGTGATGTGTGTTCAAGTTCTGGCAGTGGTTAACTCCTCTTTGAGGGAGTGGGTAGTTCCACCATCTTTTGAGGTAGTGGTTTGCCCCATTCTTAAGGGGCCATCACTAGACCCCCATCATTTTATATAATTTTCATCCAGTTTCCAATCTTCAATTTTCAGGGAAGGGTTGTAAGTAGGGTGTGTTGCAGCTTCAGAGGATTTTGGAAGAAGTCCTGGACCTCTTTCAGTCAGAGTCCATGTTGGGATATGGGACCAAAATATCATTGATGACACTCATGGAAGATACTTGGTAGTGAACCCTTCTTTGATTTTTTTTTTTAACTTTAGTGGATAGCATCAATCATGGTATCCTTCTGGACTGGCTCTGTGAGTTAGGAGTAGGTGGCATGGTGTTCTGTTGGTTCTCCTTCTTCCTCCGTCCTCTGGAGTTGGTTCCAGTTGGTTTTGATGTGGTAGGAGAAATCCAGCCAACAGGTCTTCCTTTGTGGGGTACCACAGGTCTAAGTACTTTATCCCCTCTAGTGTAACAGCTACATGAAGCTTCTGGATGAGATCATTTAACAGTTTGGGATGAAAGATCATCAGCATGTTGATGATAGCCTGGTTTATACCAGCACACCAGGTCACCTGAGTGATGCCATGGAAGTTCTGACACAGTGCAGACCTGAATTGGGACGAATAGGCTCAACTCAAGATGGAGTGGCTCTGGGTTTTTGAATCTCTTGATTCTAGGACCTTTCATATTGGTTTTGATGGAGTGGCACTACCTCAGATAGACACAAAGTGCAATCTAGGGTTCCTCTTGCACTCACTGCTCCTGCCAGATAGCAGTTATAGCTAGTAGGGCATTTGCACAGTTTATGACTGTTTATCAATTGCCCCCAATCCTGGACCAGGGGGCCCTGCTCATAGTCACTCAAGCACTTGAACAATCCAAATTAGACTAACACAATACTGGATTATTTTAAGGGCTATGTCTCCCCAATTGTTTCAATACATCTTACCCTACCTAGCAGGCAGGGCATGGTGCAGGTACTGTCTGTGAAGGAGTGCAAGCTAATAGGGCCCAGAAGGAGATACCTTTCTCCTATAGCATCACCCTTTGGAACATCATATTCCCTGATACTAGTTTAGCCCAATCCCTCTTGTGTATGGACTGGTGTGGGACACTGGGCATGGGCAGAGACAGTCTGATGTTTGTATAGATGATAGGTTAGATTACACTCAGCTGCTATGTGTTTTTATTTTATTTGTTTTTATGCTGTTTATTTTGTGACTTGCATTTGTAATCTCTCTTGATTTATGTGAAAGCAGGCAGTTATATAAGTCAAACAAGCAAACATGCTGCTTTCCCATTTTATTCTCAGGGTGGATTGATTAACTTGGAGTGATGTTGGGTATTGAAGGACCAGTTATGAACAGATTGTGAAAATCTATCAATGTGGTCACCAAGGGTCAACATCAACTTGATGGCTCATAGTCAGTCAGTAGCCAGGATAATATGATGGGTTGCAGCTACATACCCATCATATGCTCAAGATGAAGTCATGTTTGCCTTGGTGTGTTTTACAAATGGACACTCAGATTCAGATAGCTAATTGAATTAATTAAAAAAAATCAAAAGTTGTCGTCAAAGCGTGTCTTCTCGTTTGCTGCCTCCTATCTTGTTGCTGAATATGAAAAATGTTTTAGTGCACAATCATTTCCTCAATTAGTTTATGGAAGAACATTACATATATATAATTTGTTAATATCCAGAGCCATATTACAAAGCTAGTAAAAAGTTTTCTCCAGTGTGGTGCTGCTTAAGTTATTAAGAGCCAGAAACTCCATTTGTCTACTGTCAAACTATGGAAAATTTACTAAATGTTGTAGCTGATTTTTCTCACATAGAAAGACAAAATATGGAAATATATAGGTAAGATTCCCAGGATTTAGCAGGGAAGAAATATTGCATAATTGGAGTAAAGCCCGTTATCTGTTATATTAAGTGTGTATGTTACATAGGCATATTTGATACAATACAATATATAATTATAATATTATCACTTATTATCCCAGCTAAGGTTCTGAGAATTACATCTGTGTGTATGAGAGTGAAGGGAGGGAGGGAAGGAGAGAGAGAGAGATTTAAATTCACAGTCATTCCGTCATGGTACTTACTTTATGGAACTTCTATTTATATTGTTAAAAGTAGCCTTTACTTTTGTAGCACAATCTAATGTACTGCTAATATGCACCTTCAGGAAAGTCTTCTGATGAAAAAGCACAGGTCTCCAGAGAATAATTTACAGTTTAAATTTTGGGAGAGAGAAAGGTGGAATGGATACAAGGATAAAGTGGAAAATACAGATAGTCCTTGTTGAATGAATACTTGTTCAGTGGCCATTAAAATTATGATGGTCCTGGATTGGTCCTCATTGTTGTGGCTGTCACAGGGTCCCTGCAATCACATGATTGCAATTCTGACTCTTGGCTTGTAATTGCAACGTGACAGCCTCTTGTGATCTCACGCTCACCATTTGCGACCTATCTTTGCACAAGCAACATCAATGGCCAAGCTGGCAGGAGGTTGCAATTGGCAGGATTTGCTTAACAACAGCAACTGGGACTTCTACAACTCCTGTTGTAAGTTGGTCCGGTCACATCACATTGCACTTTGCACTTTGTAACTGTGATGCTTAGCAACACAATCATGGGTCCCAATTACCACTGTTAAGCAAGGACAACCTGTATCAGCCAGGTGGTTGAATGCAGAAAAGCCTCATATCACATTAATTAGAACACAGATATTTAGAAGCAGCTGAACAGGAGAAATAGCAACGTATGAGAGAGAAGGTCTTAACTGAGATGGCTTGCACAGATGATGAGCTTTGCTTGGTGTTCCACATAATTTAAGAAGCCAAAAGTTACTAATGAAAATTCACAGTGGAAGCCCAGGTGGTTAAAAAAAAAAGGACAATATACCATCCATCAAGCTGCTGTAAATCCTTAATGTACCCAATACAAGAACTGTATACAAGCAGCTTGCTAAACATACCCCTTTTCCTTGACAGTGTTTCTGTAAAGAAGATAAACCATAATTAATTGAGGCTCACAAAGAAAGGCAACAATGGATTTAATAATCAAGCCATTTATATTACTCCAAATCAGAAGACTTGTGACATGTAAAGGGATTTTTTTCTAGTCAGTTGAATGGATGTATACTGTTTCTTTGGGGTTAAAGAATAGATTTGCTGGGGTACAGGCAACCGTACAATAAATATGATGCTCATTTTTTTCTTCTTCTTCAGAATGATTTATTCTTAATCCCCTTGTTCAAAAAGAGGAAGGCTAAAAATACAGCTGCTTCTAGTACTCTTTACCAGCAATCAGAACCCATTAACTATCAGTAATCTGATAGACACATGCTGTATAAAAGCTGGGGATAAAATTATGGAAGGCTATCTGTGAAAGATATGCAGAAGATTTCAGGTCAATCTTGAATCCCATCTATCTTGGTCTGTATGTCTCTGATATTTGGTAACAGTAGAGACTATTTATATTTTTAGGTTCACAAATCATATTAAAACATAATGTAGCTTTGGTTCTATGTAGGTTCTATGAAGCCAGATGCTGTGTCTTAATGAACAAACTGGCTACAAGCAACATGGTCAGCCCACCTAATAAAATCAAAATGCATTTGAAGGGCATTTTGTAGTTGTCATGTACTAATTCAGAGCCTGAGATGTGGCACCGGTAGTCCTCAACTTACAACCAGTCACTTAGTAATAGTTCAAAGTTACAGCAGACTTCCAAAAAGTATTTACAACCCGGGAAATTCCTACAGTCCAGAATCTGAGTCATGTGGGCAGACTGGTCCACATTTATGGCTGGTTGCTGTATCCCGCAGTCACATGACCACAATTTTTAATATTTTTGTTGGAAACCAGTGTTTATCTCTAGTTTCCAGCAAAAAATGGCCATAGCAGAAAATGGGTTGCTTAATAACTGCATTGTTCACTTAATGACCACCACAAAAAGATTGTAAAATTGGGCATGGTCACATGATGATCTGCTAAACTACTGTCCTGACTTCATAATTCTGGGCTCAATTACAGTTGTAAGTTGAGATCTACCTGTAATTCAAACTTAGGTAAGGACTTGGCAACCTGAATCTCTGAGTTCTACTTTTTGCAAGCTTCAGAACTCCCTCTGACCACGACTACTGAAATTTTAGAATAGTTTTCTACCATTCTCATTTAAGAACCATATGAGAACTGAACTGTAAGCTCTAAAATGAGTATACCACAATAAAAACAAAGAAAGGAACCCACATTATCCAAATCCCTACCAAACCCACCTGTGTTCTCCTGTGTGCGATGAGTCTACCCATGCCTAACTTAGATAATGCCTATATTAGATATAATATATTATCTAATATATTCACTAAGTATTAGATAATACTTAGTGAAAGATATTTCAAACTTTTGAAGAATTAATTGTGCTCTTTTGCAATATATTTTATCCGGCCTTCCCCATTTTTTTGTATTTCTATAAAACAATTTAAGATAATAAATCAATTATTACAATCATTCCACATGTTTTTAGGAATAGTAAATGCAGGGATATAGCTTTAAAAGATAGTCCTTCTGTTTTACTGCTTACTATTTTTAAAATTTTCCTCACTATTTTTGAAATTTTTAAGGGGCGTGCATAAGTGCACCAGCGTGCCTACCATCCCTGTCTTAATATTCCTTTTTACTTACTCTTTTCATGTATTCAAATTACGTTTATACTTTTACCTGTTATCTTATATATGTTTGACAAATAAACTTATGATTATGACTATAACAGGTGTGTCAAACTGTGTTTTACATTATCCACCTATAAACAAGGTCCTTATTTTTTGTTAAAATGTGAAGCACTGTTTCCATTTTATTTGATTACACATAAAAAAGGTAAAAGTTTCCCCGCACATGCGTGCTAGTCATTTCTGGCTCTAGGGGGCAGTGCTCATTTCCGTTTCTAAGCTGAAAAGCCAGCGCTATCCAAAGACATCTCCATGGTCATGTGGCTGGCATGACTAAATGCTGAAGGCGCATGGAGGGCTGTTACTTTCCCACCAAAGGTGGTCCCTATTTTTCTACTTTTTTTTTTACGTGCTTTCGAACTGCTAGGTTGGCAGAAGCTGGGACAAGTAACAGGAGCTCACTTCGTTACATGGCACTAGGGATTCGAAGCGCTGAACTGCCAACCTTCTAATCGACAAGCTCAGCAGCTTAGCCACTGAGCCACCACGTCCCTTTTTGATTACACATATTATATAACTATAATATATTGCTGAACTACTAAAGCTGTTTTATATTTGATGTTTCAGTGAGCAGCAACATGGGTTTTATATTCACTTAAGGACATAAAGCCTGGATGAACATTCTGCTACCCCTCCAAGCAAGCTAATCTTCCATGCACTAAGCAAAATCTGCAATGTTTTGTTAAGGTTCAGGCATGGCTGTCCATGGTTTTTCCCCCTGGCTGAATTCTCCTGACTATATTCGAAGTCAAAGTTTCAATTGCAATTTGAGGTCAGAGAAAGCCAGTCAGATAACATGGATAAATTGTGGAGTGTTAGTATCACTTTATAATGCCCTGGTAAAAAACCCACTAGGAATGTTGCATCCAGTTTTGGTTGCTACAATATAAAAAGATGTTGAGACACTGGAAAGAGTACAAAAAAGAGCAACAAAAATGATTAGGGGACTGGAGGCTAAACTAGACGAAGAAGGGTTGCAGGAATTGCGTATATCTAATTTAATGAAAAGAAGGACAAGTGGTAACATGATAGCAGTGTTCCAATATCTCAGGGGCTGCCACAAAGAAGAGGGAGTCAAACTATTCTCCAAAGCACCTCTGAAGGCAGAACAAAAGCAATGGATGGAAACTAATCAGGGAGAGATCAAACCTAGAACTAAGGAGACATTTCTTGACAATTAAAACAATTGATTAGTGGAACAATGTGTCTCCAGAAGTTGTGGGTGCTCCAACACTGTGGAGGTATTTAAGAAGAAACTGGACAGCCATTTGTCTGAAATAGTAGACGATCTCCTGCTTGAGTAAGAGATTGGACTAGAAGACCTCCAAGGTTCTCTCCAACTCTGTTATTCCTAAATTTCTTACTTAATTATGTAAACAACATAAGCAACCAGTAAGAGGAAACAGAGCTCTTTTTATTACATTGGATCCAGATTTGGCCTCTTATGCACATATCTTATTTTTTCCAGAGAAGGCTTCTGATTGTCCTCTTCCATTCAATTTCACTGTTTTTCTTGCCTCCTGAAAGTTGGATGATCCTTTGCAACAGTGTGAGAGGAGCTGTTTCCAAATGTAGGAGAAAGAGCAATCTGTGAAAATGTATGTGCATAGGTAAGGGAAATCTGAACCAAATTTGACTCATAGAATGCAACCAACAGTAGAAGAAACTTTCTCTTAAAATCACTGTGGTTTTGAGACTTATTTGAACATGATATCAGATAATATATATACATTTCTTGTTGTACATATGTTACTTCAGCTAAGATCTCCTTCCTTCCTTCCTTCTTTTCTTCCTTCCTTCCTTCCTTCCTTCCTTCCTTCCTTCCTTCCTTCCTTCCTTCCTTCCTCTGCCCTTCTATGCTCTTTCATTCTTTATGAATGTCTATTTCATCAGAGGAATTTCTAAAACCAATTACATTAAAGTGCATTAAAAATGAAGCATTTGCTCTTCATCAAAGCTTTCAGTTTATTCAGTCATCACTGTGTATCTATGGGGCACATTTTTCTCTAAGCACTTGAAACATCTGTGTCCATCCTCATGTAATAAACTTCTCTGGAATACAAATTACCGGTTAGCAAATAATATGCTATACCTGATAATATATGCACAGAGTTTGGATCATAATTCAGAACATCAACACTTGCCTCTATTTGAAATTCTAATGTGGTAGGAGTAAGAGGTAGAGGACACTGCAAAATATTTCTAATCCAAGCACTTTAGGAGACATTCTAGCAATTAAGAAAGGAAACTCTACTGCAGTCTGAGGCACTTGTTCCATTATCAAGCATCTTGTAGCATCAGGATATTCTGATATTTAATTAAAAACTACCATCTTCTAATACCACCTAAAGTACTTGCTTGTAATTCATACTCTCCTGTAGTGACTTAATTGTTGGGGAATTGCCAGCTAGGATGGAGGAAGGTATCAAGTGAGGGCCTAGCTTGCAGTCATTGCACAGCCACAAATGGCATAAGCATAACTTCCCCATGAAACCTTATCTGGTCATTCCTGGAGGAAAGCAAACAGTCCGGTGAGATTCTTGTAATATAGGTGATAATAAAGTTATAGACTATAGATATTCACAAGTATTGATGTTTGGGTAATTGGTCTATAGTTTCCTGGGTCTGGTTCCCCCCCGCTTTTTTTTTTTTTAAAGATGGGAAGCATATCAGCTCTCTTCCAATCCTCTGGTAGTTCCCTAGTACTCCAGGATTTTTTAAATATATGGTACAATGGTTCTGATTACATCTGCAAGCTCCTTCAGAACTCTGGGATGTAATCCATCAGGTCCCAGTGATTTCTATTCATCAAGGTCAGACAGGTATTCTTTAACCATTTTTTGCTTATTTTAATTTTTATTTCTAGTCTGTTTTTTACAGTTATGTTTTTGATAGATTGGACTATAGTTTCTTTTTTCATGAAGATTGATACAAAGAATGAGTTAAGCAGCTCTGCTTTCTCTCTACTGCCTGTTACTTCCTTGCCCTTTTCTGTCTTTAGTGTACTGACTGTTTTCTTGACTGTTTTCTTGTTATTTATATTTTGAAATAAATTTTTAAAATTATCTTTGACTTTTGTTGCAAGTCTTTGTTCATTCTGCGCCTTTGCTTTCCCGACTTCATCTTTGCAGATTTGGGCTATCTGTTGATATTCTGCCTTAGTTGTTTTTCTTTTTCAGTGGCATTATGTTAGACTGGGCTTTTATGATCATATTTTTTAGTGTTTTCCATGCTTTTTGAGTTGTTTTCCCCTTTAGGATTTCTATCCATGAAATTTTTCTTAGGCTCTCTCTGAGTTTGTTAAAATCATCTCTTTTAAAATTTAAGACACTGGTTGGATTATACTTTATTGCTTGTGTTTGCATTATATTGAATTCCAATATGATGTGGTCATTCTTGCCCAAGGTTCTGGCAACTTCAACTCCTTCTATCACTTCTTCTCTATTAGTAAGAATTAGATCCAGTATAGCTTTTCCTCTAGTTCCCGCTACCTTTTGGATGACAAAGTTGTCAACTAAATGAGATAGGGATCTTTTCAATCTCTTACTTGCTGCACAGTTTGTCTCCCCATTGATATCAGGGTCTCCCATTACTACTGTGGTATGTTCCCTACATACATTTGTTAATTGATTAGCAAAGAGTTCATCTATTTCTTCTGATTGGTTGGGTGGCCTGTAGTATACACCTATAGCAATGCCATTTCTTTCCTTTTATATTGACCCATACATATTCTAGGAGGTTTTCATCCTTGGTTTTGTGCATTTCTGTAGAGATGTATTGATCTTTTATACTGTATATAATGCAATTCCACCTACTCTTTTGTTAGGTCTGTTTATTTTGAATAGTTTGTCTTCTTCCATCAGTACATTTCAGTCATGAATTTCACCCCACCAAGTTTCAGTAATGGCAACTACCGGTCTATCATATCTGCCTTCATGAACTAATACTTCAAGTTCACCTTGTTTGTGCCCTAAACGTGATCATTTTGGAGGCAGTGCATAACTCTGTAGATAGCCAAATGTACCATTGGTACCGTTGGCTTTAAGGAACAAGCTGGAGATTCTGCTGTTATACTATCTTCTAGCTTTACCTGTGCTTAAACTGCTGGCCCTCATTGATAGATTATCCCAGTTTCCTTGTCCTAGGTGATTCTGAATCCAGGCCAGGGAAAATTATGAATCATAGAATCTATGAGAACCATGGCCTTTTCCTAAACTTAGGACCCAAATCCATGTGAGAGGTTACATGCCATGTAAATGCTAGCTTGGAACAATTCAGATGTTTTTTTTTTTTTATTTGATTTATATGCCGCCCTTCTCCGGAGACTCAGGGCGGCTTACAATGCGTTAAGCATTGGCCTTAGAATCAGAAACTTTAATATCAGTTCCTTTTCATGGTCAGATCATTCTCTGGTGTCCATGCAATTCACTGGTGGCATTAACATCTAGAGGAGATTGGACCCATTTGACTGGTATGCATCAGATAACTGATCCATTTGATTTCCAGGAAATGCCTGGCACTCCAGAGTGCTTTGTAAAAAAAAAAAATATGTGTGTCACCTATGGCTTTAATCACATAATCCTTAAACAGAAATATCTTTCTACCCTCCATAAAATGAGATTTACAACATATTGTGTTTCTTGTTGCTGGGCAGAACTAGAAAAAAAATTGCAGGAAGTTTTTATCACCCGAGAAACCCCTTGGTTGATGACTAGATTTTTTTTTTAAAAAAGAACCTTAAGTTAGATCTGATAAAATATTATTTATTAATATGTATTTATTAATTGAATTTCACTAAATGTATCCTATGGCTACCATTCCAAACTATTAGTTTGAGAAAATGTATCTGGGGACTTAATTTTATATAAATGTGTGTGTGTGTGTAAACAAAAACTATAAATTTTTTTGAACATACATGCATAATTCTAGACATTTCCAGTAACATGCTCAATAATAATCAATTAACCTAAATTTAAATGCTTAAGTATTGCACTGTGGTTTGCACTTTCATTTTCATCTACAGCTACTAAATTTACTTACTGCTCAAAGTCCTTTTATATTTTACTCAAGAAAGGTACTGTTACGCTGCTACAATCTGAAGAAAGTTGTACACTGCAAAATGTAATAATAATTGATTTAAAAAGCACACAATCATGCACACAGACAATTTCCATTATCCTAGGAAAAATCATTCAATTGAGAACAGGAAGTTTCTGGACTCAGAGTAAGCAATTTATTAAAAGTTAATGAAATGAAACTATTGTTCCAGCCTCCCTGTCCAACCTGCCAATATGCTTTTAAAATTTATCCAATTCAGCCCTTATTAAACTATACAACGCCTCATTGACTTTCACCATAGAGCTCATATTTTAGAAGGGTACCATATTATGCAAAATCATTTGTACAAGGTGTATCTAAATAATCAAAACTGAAAATGAGATCTCATGGTAGGATTTGACCGGAAGTGTCTAATGAGCTCCATGCAAGGCAGAGCTTAGTATATTCCAAAGGTCTCCCAAAATGCTTCATGCCTTAATTCTAAAGTCTTCCCTTTCCAAGCATTGTCAATCTTTTGAAATCTCAAAGACATGTGAAGTAAGATTCTGATACATCCAGGCCTGAGTAGGTTAAAATGATGTTCATAACTAGTTTCAGAAGTCTGTTTCATTCTGAACACACTGGTTACACTGAAGACAAATTCAGGATGCAGAGATATTAGGAGAGCCATTTTGGTGTAGTGTTTAAGTCATCAAGCTAGAAACCAGGAACTGGGAATTCTAGTCCCGCCTTAGGCATAAAGCTGACTGGATAACTAAGAGCTTCTCACACTTTCTAGAAAGCATGCAGCACCTATGTTTTTTTTTGGTACTCATATAGTTGCATTTCTTATTGTGCTCTTTTTCATTGTTTAGTTCATTGCTCTATTATCTTTCTTCTGTTCACACACTTTTCATTTCTTTTTATTGTTGTAAGCCACCTAGCATAATTCCACAGCAAGATAGGTGGCAGATAAATTTAACAAAAAAATAATAATAAAGAAAATATGTGGTCTGTGAATTGAATCCTCTTTCTGATGGAATTTCACTCTACCTTTGAGCAAAGGGCTTCTATGGAATTTTCTCATTCTGTCTTCACAACGTATCAGTGAAGTATGTGAGGCTGCCAAAGTAACTGGATTCATACACTATATTAAACCATGTTGCTTTTTTGGGGTCTTAGGTCAGGATGTTATGTCAACACTGGTTGCAAATTATATTGTACAGCTTATTGTGATCTGTGAAACCCAAACAATTGTGGCAGAAGCAGCAAAACATGAATAAAAACATGTCTTAGTATTATCTTTGAAATCAAACAAAGACCCACCTGAAGTCAATCTGATATGACCCAAATGAATGGGCTTGACTGGGACTAGGAGCATCAAATTTATAACCAATCTCAGCTCCCGTAAACTAACTGGGTAATTTTTTTTTTTGCCACTCATTCTCCCTCAGATCAAGTCACTAGAAGCTCATGGAAGTAAGGCAGGGTATAATCGATCAAAGAAAAAGTTGAGCAAGGCTTTGAATTCTGGGTCAAAATTACATTCTATGTCTGCTATACTAAAATTCACCTTATATACCGGATTATTAAAATAAGACGTCTGATATATAGAAACAAAAAAAAATAAAAAAATTCTTTATTGGGCCAAATCATATTTATCCATGAGATTAATTTATGGAATGGAAATAAATATTGAGGCATCCTGAAAGGAATTTTCCACTCAACTTGTTTTCATTCTCTCCTCTACATCATGGTTCGCTTCTTCTTTCCTCACCTAAAATTTTATCAGAAGACAGGGCAACATTGTTCCAACTAGTATGAAAAAAATATATATCAAAAAGTGGATTTGAAAAGTAAAAGTAACAGTTTTGATATTTCAAATTACATTGAGCTCAGGATTCTAGAAGGATAATTTTAGTAATCTAATGATAATTTTAGAATCTTTTGATATCTCTTAGAATTCCCCAACTTGTATAAGTAACTCAGATGTATAAAATTAGGCTTTCTCAGGGCAGAATTACAGTAATGCAGGAAAGTATTAAATGTTTTGCAGTACATAGGTGAGAAGCAGGAGTGTATCTTTGCATTGCTACCAGAAAATTGAAAAAAAAAAAAATAGCGGGAACTAAAACAGCAGAACTTCATTAAATATACTGTGTGATTCAGTATTCGTTTTGTAGCATTGGGCTGATGAAACACATACCTTCAGGTGTTTGAAATGTGGAATGTTTTGAAATAATATCCAAAATGAAAGTTTTAATTAACAATCTGAGAGTCTGGAAAAAAAACCAAAAGCAAATGAAGAAGCTTAATGACAAGGAAAACATTTCCTTGTTCAAAACATTATGAACTCCTTCAATGCTTTGCTAGCTATTTCTGATATAAGCTTAATTGTCTGGATACTTCCTGAATATAATAAATTGTTATTGTAGTATTAGTGTAAACCACTATGGCTGCAAGCGATCTGGAATACCAATTTCAAGGTTACTTGATCTTACTTGTGTTAGAACAATAGATTTAAGAGAGGTGGAAGGGACTTTGCAGGTCTTCTAATGGGACACCCTGTTCAAGCAGGAGACCCTATACCTACTGGTGGGATTCAGCCAGTTCGCACCACTTCGGGAGAACCAGTTGTTAACTTTCTGAGCAGTTTGGCAAACTGGTCGTTGGAAAAAATCATTATGGCAGAGAACCGGTTGTTAAATTACTTGAATTCCACCACTGCCTATACCGTTTCAGACAAATGATTGTCCAATCTCTTCTTAAAAACCTCCAGTGTTGGAGCACCCACAATTTCTTGAGGCAAGCTGTTCCACTGATTAATTGTTCTGTCAGAAAATTTCTCCTTTGGTTCTTCTTTGGTATCTTTGGTTTACCTTGATTAAAGGTGCAATTTGGGATATATGTATCCCTGACGAATGCTCCATTTATTTCAATAGAGTTTAAAGTGAAATAAGTAACTGGAGTTGAGTTTCTTTGATGAAGTGGAATAGAGCAGGAAGATGTCCAATTTAGACTGCTGTCCTTCCAGACAAAAAAGGAAACACATTCTCTTCATCAAGATTTGTGCATGTGCACAAGCAACCTAACTCAGTGTTCAGGGAAATATATTTGTAGAATAAGCTCAGTAGTCTGTGACAGGCTCTCCATCCTTTGCTCCTTCCACCCACATGATTAACACTGAAGTTTGAATTGTTTGTATCCCCACCTACTTGATCTTGTTATTTACTCATTTTTATCTATACAGTTTCTCTTTCAGTTATGAAAGGATCAGAAGCATGTGGTTTTCCATAATTATTTTCTGTCACTGATCCAAATGGCTTTAATTGAGCTGTCAATCACCATTTATGTCAGGCACAAGCAACCAGATCCTCTCGTGAAGGTCCAAATCAGCAGCTTTATTGTGTATTATCTGTATTACAAGAATCTTACCAGACTGCAGGACTTTGCTTGGGAACAAATAGATGAAGTATAATGGATCAGGGGTGGGGTGGGGGTTGGTAATTCAGTGTTATGCCTTTTCTGGCTGCGCAAGGACTCAAGACTTGCTTCTCACTTGACCCCTCCTCCCTTTCTGGCTCTGCTTCCCAACATCTATCAACATTTGCCCAAGTATTGTGTAAAATAAATTGCATTCTAGGAGAACACACCACACTCAACTATTGCTATGGTTTGAGAATAAGAGTCCTCCTATTGCACTAGATTGATGCTTGGTGCCATTTTTCTCCTTTGTGTTTGTCCCAGGTCCCCCAACTCTATACACACAAATATGTCACATATCCAAGATATGTAGACCATATCGTTATCAATTTCTATTTTATGGAATGTAAATTGGAGGTACACATGTTGTCTGTAAAGACTGAATTGTGATTCCAAAACTCCTACTTGCTGGCTCCCCATCTTGAGTCACATTGCACCACCAGTTCTATAAAGATAGGAAGCCTTAGTGAAGGAATACAACCCTACCCAACATGGTGTCTGCCAGGACTCATTGTTTAAATGGGGTCTTGTCTTTACCCTCAGTGTGACTATGGTGCTCCTTGACAATATATCCATCACATTGTGTCCGAATGTCCATCAAGAGCTTACACTGACCCAATGTCTGCTTTTTTCAACATAGACCACCTTGTCCTTGAATGGCTGGGTGGACTAGACATTAACATTTGAACCACTATGTCCATGTATTTGCCATATGCTGAATAAATAAACATGGTTCCAAAGTCACTGCAACAAGCACCACCATGTGGTAATGCTTAGATGAAAAAATGAGGACAAATAATATCTCCTAGTTAATTTTAATTAAAATGAAATTGAATCAAATTTAAGTTCTCACCTACTGTGAAGAATGTGGTTCAGGCCCCACCCAAAAGACAAGACATAGATCTTGGCCTGAAATTTTTTTTTGACTGCTGTTATAAACAAACATCTTAGCATATGTTTTTACATTTATTCAGTTCTGTTGAAACTTCAAAGTGTAATTATACTTTGATGCTATTACAGTATTTTTGAAAGTAAAATTCAGATAATTATATTCTGATACAGAGACTGGAAATCTATGAATTTCAAGGAAATAGCACTTATTTTGTAACTGCATAGTTTTGTTGAAAGAGCCTTCTAAAATAATTTCTTATTTCTCAAGGCTTTAATGACAAGATCGACATGTGTTGTATAAATATATCAGTTCACCTCGATTACCTCTGGATAGAAAAGTAGAATATAATTCACATGAATGAATGAATGGTTGAATAAATAAATAGTTCATACTGAGCTATCCAAACTTAATAGAATTTATGGTTTCAGCAATATACAAATCACATTTAACTAGGGTTGCTAGTCGCTAATAATTTTTATATTTATAGTTCTACAGCTCTTCTTACAATAACTAGGAATATTGTTGTGCTATTTGTGCACATTGCTTATTTTATGATTTTACTGGGTATATTTCTAATTCAATCTGAAAGTACAATAAATTTTGTATTAATGGCAAATTATTGACAATCTGTTCTCCAGTCTGATGAAATGAAATGGCATTTGCTTCATCAGCGTACAGAAATCTGCATTGCCATAAATTTCAACATGTCAATCTTACTAGATACAGACATTTTCATTTTTAGACAATAATTACACTGTAGATATGATATAACTAATAGTGGATTATCAGTAAATAAGCATTTTAAAAATTAAAAAGTCATATGTTTGTAAGCAGAGTTAATAAAACCTAAAAAAAAAAATATGTGAGCTGAATTAAACACATTCCAGTCACCTTTACTATTAAAGATGTTTTAAAACAGAGTAGTTGTTTCAGGATGCACATTCACACTGGTGATATTTGTGCACATTTCAGAACACCAAAATGAAACATCTGTATATGTTATTCACATACATGTGTTAAATCAAGAGTTGAAAAAAAATGTATTTGAACACTGAAAGGTATTTGAGGACTGAAACCACACATCTGGAGAACATCTAAAGCTGGAGAAGATTGCATTAGCTCATTCATTTGAGCTTACAAGGCTGTGGTGCAGTGGTGGGTTTCTACCAGTTCGCACCGGTTCAGGTGAACCGGTAGAGGTAATTTGGCCTGGGTTGCCAAACCGGTAGTGACTGCTGACTGGCCACACCTCCGAACCAGTGGCCTGCTTGGATGCTTGCCCTGCCTCGCCTTCGCCATGTGCATCAACGGAACTGCCTCCTCCTGCCTACACACAGGTAAACATTAGCGCTAGCCTATGCCCCCTCCCCCCTGAAGACACCAGTGTTGCAGCTGCGGCGGGGACGGGGGGCAGTCTGGCAAGCCTTCCAGCTGTGTGGCTCTGAAGCTTGCTGGGCCGGCGGCCCCCCCCCGCCACTAGCATCTCCCGAAGCCACTGGCATTGCAGCCACGGTGGGGGCGGGGGGGCAGCCCGGCAAGCTTTGCAGTTGCATGGCTATGAAGCTTGCCGGACTGGCAGCTTTGGGCTAGCGGAGATCTGGGCGAAGGCCGGGTGGGGGGGTGGGAGGAGTGCAACATGTGGGAGGTTCCCTGAAGTTCCTCAGTTCATCTGGGCTGCAGCTGAGCCTGCTGCCCTGAGCCAGTGGAAGCACCACTGGGAGCGTCTTAAACTTGCCCTCCCCGAGCATCATCAGCATGCTGCCCATCACCAGAGGTGCTCTCCGGGAAGGATGGGAGAGGCCGGCTGCTGGCTGCAGCCCCCTGGTGGAGTGTCTCTGCATGCCCAGAGTGCTGGACTTCACCGTTGCCACCACCCCTGCCTGGCTCGCCCCTGGCTGGCTCCTAGCTAGGAGGCAGCGGCTGGTTCCCCCTGACCTCCGTATTGCCAGCATGAGTATGGCTCTCCAGGAGCTCAGCAACAATATGAGTAGCAATGGCAGCCGCTCACCCACCCACCCTCTTTCAGTCGAGGGCGGGCTTGTTTTGCAAAAGCGCATTGCAGCCGAGGGCTGTGCTCAACCGGGCTAGGCCAGGCTAGGCAAAGAAACCACCTGATCTAAAGGTGGGTTTTGGGTTGCTTCTCTCTTTGTTCAATTTCCATCCATTGTTTCTTGTTTTGCCTTCAGGTGCTTTGGAAAATACATTCCTCCCCCCTTTTTTCTGACAGCCTCTTAAAAACCTGTTGCCTATCACACTCTTGGGCAAAGCATGTGAGCCATTTCCTCCTTTCAGTGGTCCATGAAAGTGCATCTATAGTATGTAGATAATAAAGTTGAAAAAAGGTGAACAACATTTTTACAGATCTATAGATGCGTTGAGACTAGGTGTGACAAGGAATGGCTGGGAGGGGAGGGGCCAGGCAAGGCACCTCTTGATGTGAGTGACATTGAGTTGGCCACACCCACCCAGTCACATGACCACCAAGCTACGCCCACTCACCCACATGACCACAAAGCCAGGCCCAAAGTCATATGACAACCAAGCCATACCCACCAAGCAAGCCATGCCCACAGAACCGATAGTAAAAGTTTTTGAAACCCACCACTGTCGTGGTGGATTGATGTTGTTTATAAGCAAGGTATTGGAGAATTCCCAGTTGTGACCTGTTATATTGTTCCTGTGAGTCAGGGGTGTCAAACTCGATTTCATTGAGGGCGCATCAGAGTTGTGTTTGATCTTGGTGGGTCAAACGGTGGGCATGGCCAGCTCGATGTCACTCGTGTCAGCGGCACCTGTGGTGGCCTGAGCGCTCTGCCAGCAAACATGGGCTCCCAAGTTCTGTTTTGAGCTGCGACGGCTTCCTGCAACCCTCTGCTAGAGAAAATGGATCTCGGGAGGGCTGCCCGCAGCCTTCCTGAGTTCCGTTTTTGTTGACAGAGGCACCACGGGCTGGTCATTTGCTGTTTCCAGGGCAGCCCTGCGGCCCAAATCTAAGCACCAAGGGGAGGATCTGCCCCCCAGGCCTTGAGTTTGACACTCCTGCTGTGAGTGATTAATTATAATAATTATTCTACTAGTCCTGCTTTTGACATTTCAGCAATCTTGTTACCTTTGATGATTTTGCATGGGTATAACTTGGAACTGATTGCAACATCCACAATTATATCATTTATTTATGTGCGAAGGGAAAACAGTAGGCATTCAATTCTCCTGCTATGACTGGCTTGGTTTTTTCCAGAAATAATGCATTCATAAATACATAGATGCCGAATGCACTACGTTCTTTTGGGATAAGCAACATTATGCAAAATGCAGAAAGAAATAAGAAACCACAAGCTACAGAAATGAAAGGCATCAGATAAGAGAAAGAAATGAAGCTTTCCCCATTTGGGGATAAATGGATCAGAAAATCTCCCTGCTGGCTGTTGTGACCAGTTTCCTAAACATTTTGTCAATATTTTGTGCTTATTCTGATTTTTATTGTGTGAAGTGAGGACTGTGTGAAGTAAGTAGTGCATATCTAGCCTGGTGGATTTCCTGGATTTCTCTGTCTTGCTTTCTCTCTCTCTCTTTGGTGAAATACAACAACTAAAATATAATTCCACCAATAATATTAATACCACCGATGCGAACCAGTAGTAAAGGTAAGTAGAATCCACCCCGAGGTAGATATTCTACTCCCCCTCCCCACCTGAAAAGAACTCTGTTCCAACTGTCAGTTGCCTTATATTAACAGACTCTGATGCTACCCCTTCGCTAAACTGGGTATGGACGTGGCCAGCACGTGGCTCATTTGGCCTGCAGGCTGGGACATTCTACTCCCCTCCCCCTCTGTTCCAACTGCCAGTTGCCTTATATTAACATGCTCTGATGCTACGGAGTTACACATTGTACATTAAATTTCAGGCTTTAAGTGTCAATTTATCACACCCGATCACATTGTTTCGTAGTGAAGCACAGGCGTCCAGCTAGTTACTAATATAACAGATTTTAAGCACCCTAGATGTCAAGGCAGGTGAAGGCTATCGTAATAAAATCCAGCAGGTTAGGGTTTGCTTGTTTGTTTGTTTGTTTGTTTTTTGCCTGAAACAAAAGCTTGCTGGGAACAACAGGGACCCCAAATTTCTATTGATTGTCAAGGTTTAGTTTCCTATTCCTGAGAACTAACCATGCAATGCAGATCTGAGCCAAACCAATTTACTGTATGATCAGAGATGTCATCATCAAGTTGTCTTCAGCATAGAAAAGAAAAATGGTTCAAATATTAAAGTTGCCGGATTGGAAAGATAATAATCCATGTTTGCAGAAGATGTATAAACTTTTGTTGTAGAGATGTGAACTTTTGAAGGTAGAGTATCTATATACTTTGAATCTTGAACAATACTATTGCTATTAATTAAAGATGGGTTAAAATAGCAGTAAATATTCTTTGATCTATATATGTTCATTCAGAGATGAATGGATTGAAACTTTTATTTTTTTTAATCTGGCTAATGAAATATCAAATACTAAATATAATCCCCAGAAGAATGTAAAAGCTACAGACTTGCCAGACAAAATTGTGTTTTATAACCAATGGAATAGATGTACAAGTTTTCCCATTTATGGAAAACAAAACTTTTAAGACCTGCATTTCTTTTTATCTTCATTAAATTTCAGTCCTTTTAGCAAGAGAGAAAGGGAAAAGATGTCTCTTCATTTTCTCCACACCACCTCTTGTGTCTTTTATTAATTACCTTTCCTAAGCTAAAAAGCCTTTGCTTTTGTGACCTTTGCTCATAAAAAGCCTTTGCTATTTATAAGCAGCCCTTGATGATTAGGGTTGCTCTTTTCCCCATCTGCACAAGCTGTTTGGAAATGTGTAATGGGAGGTGAGAATAACCTTGGGAGAGAGGAGGAAGAGCCACAGCCTAGACAACAGTTGGATAAAAGCCCAGAGGAGGATTGGGCATGGAGAACCGTGTTTCAGAAGGGAACCTCCCTAATTCCCTGGAAAGTAAAAGAAGAAGGAAATGCTATCAGACTTGCAAGATTCAATTACTGTAAGATTACAACACAAGTAATATTGTACCTTATGTACAACTTAGTACATTTTTGGTTTTGGTTTTCTGTCTAGACCACGTAAAAGGGCTGACATCAATTTTTACAAAGTAAAAATTGATGGCCAATCAAAACGGTGGATTGCACAATCACTTGTGTAGCTGATAATCTTACATCAAATACTCTACATCAACATCAAGATCTACACATTAAAAAAAGACAAGTCTTTGTCTACTTATGCTGGATTAGTTCTTATACAAGCCAACACATTCTTGTCTCTGGCTATTGCAGAGTAGGTTTAATTTTTACAATGCCATGCTGGTGCAATGACTCCCCGTTTGATGGGCCGGGGATGGGAGTCACAACTCTCCCCTGGACTTCTTCTTCTATAATAGAAATTCTAGTCTGGTATAAATTGAGGACAAGATTTTGTGTTGGATCCCCAATGATGTGGGAGATTAGGAAAAGACCTTAGTCGCAAATAGAACACCACAGTGAAAATATGAATGAAATATAATGATCTATTGTTGCTTTGCATATTAAGACTATCTGGGGGAATAGGATGATAAAGTCAAAGTAATTCCTTTAAAATAATGTAATAATAAATGAAAAGTAATCATGTCGCAAAACATAGAATCAATCTTTATATTTCCAAAGATGCTTCTTGATCTCTCATAGATTCCAGAAATATTCTTAGACAATACATAATGTTAAGGGAGTATAGTAGGCCTCTGTCTGGAAGAGTTCGCTTCTGCTTGGAAAAACAAAAGGATAAAGTTAAGCTCAGGTGGTAAAAAGCATCAGTAGAGAGTGTGCCAGAGGGCAAATTTATCAATCTGAGTATACAGTAAATGCTCTATGACTGGACAAGTCCCTCATGACAGCCATTTTGTCTGATTACCATGTTGTGTGCCCCCCCTGACCAAGAACTGTCAGAATTCAGCTGAATTAATATTGTTTTGATGCAGAAGGTTAGAGTGCCTCCTAAACCCATCAAGAAATTAGAGAAATATGGCCTCTGATATCAGAGGTGATACCTATCTTGCAATATTTTCAAGTTTCCATTAAGATAAGATACAAGATAACCTTTATTGACATTTGTCTGTATATATACAATGGCACACATTTAAAATGAAATTCCTATGTCTGCTAAACAACACAATTTTATGACATTCTAAGGTTTTTCCCCTAATATATTATACCCTTTTTCTAAATCAGAAAAAAAGATCGACCATTCTGAAAATTACACCCATAGCTATTCTAATGATATAGCTTCTCCAATTTGTGTGACATAGCCACAGTTATTCTAATCTGCAGAGTAACTTCTGGCCCTCTATATGTATTACTAGGGAATATTTCTAGCTCAGGGTTGAAATGAGGAGTCTGTGATGCTCTCTGAGCTTGGTTGTTTTCTTGCAGACGTTTCATTACCAAACTAAATAATATCATCAGTGCTAGAAGTGGGAATTAATCTCTTTATATATACAGCCACTTGCCCTTTCAGTGTTGGTAGGACAGTTGGTTTCTTCTTGGCACTTCCTTGATTAGGCTGTTGTTTATTGTTTGAACATTCCCTCCCCCACCCCCAAAAAATAAACCCCCTTATTTGATGTCAATACTGCAGTTGTCATTTAATGTTATTTCAGTGTTTTTTGTTTCTATCAAGTCTTTTAAATATTTGATATTTGGCAGGCCCAAAATATCACTTCCTGCCTTTTAACACTGGCTTTTAGTCCTATCTATATTTTCATTTGCATTTTATTATGCTGGCATGTGCTTTATTTACTTAAGTATTAGATTTATTACCAGATTTTATTGTGATGAAGCTCTATGTTTAAAAGGTTGTATAATGCCTAAGCAGCTAGTTTTATAGACCTCTAATAAATGCTAAATAATTCATGTTATAAAACGAAATAAAGCCAACAAAATCTATCTGAATGTTACATTTCTAATTAAAAAAAAAAAAGAATAACAGAGCAGCTGAAATTCATTTGTGTACTGACTTGGCAAAAGAACTGAGTTTGGAAATTACCTCTGGGTTTTTCATCAGAGAGAGGTTTGACTTCTGGGCTTGAGACCTTTTTGCTGCTTGCAGTTTCAGTAGCCAATTTGGCTGTGAGATACTGGCAAGTTCTTGAATAAACAGATAGGGTCAACTGCGTGTTAGGACAGGATCAAAGACCTGGTCTCTGGCCCTGCTGTTTCTGGATAAGTTGTAATCAAGGCATTCCTACACAATACAGCATGCACACGGAGTATCTTTCCTTATGCATAAAACCAGAGCCTTGAGGCACCTGAACCTCCTATCCTCACTTTTACTCTCAAATCATCTTTTCCTTTAAAGTTTTCATTTTCTTTTCCTTTGTAGTTGCTAAACTACATTCAAAAGCAAAGATACTGTACTGGCAGTGGTGGGATTCAGCCAGTTCGCACCACTTCGGGAGAACCAGTTGTTAACTTTTTGAGCAGTTTGGCAAACTGGTTTTTGGAAGAAACGTTGGGGGCAATATGCTATTTAGTATACCGTCTTTGGTGTAAGCCGCCCAGAGTCCTTGGAGAGTGGGCGGCATAGAAATATGAATAATAAATAAAATAAAATAAATAAAATAAATTACTTGAATCCCACCACTGCGTACTGGCAAGACTCATCCACACAACAGGTAGTCCTTGACTTATGACCGCAATCGAGCCCCAAATTTCTGTTGCTAAACAAGACAGTTGTTAAGTGAGTTTGCCCCACTTTCTTGCCATTGTTGTTAAGTTAATCACTGCAGTTGTTAAGTTAGTAACACAGTTGTTAAATGAATCTGGCTTCCCCATTGACTTTGCTTCTCAGAAGTAGGACCAAAATAGAAACTCCTACTTTTTCTACTGAAAAAAAAAGACTTTTCAGTAGTGTTGTAACTTTATCTGTGCATGGTAGTCTAGGTCTAAAGGTATATATTAATGGCTGGCTTCAGACATTACATTAACTAGAGTTTAATATAATTCAGGTTTATGGAACAGGTTAGTATGACATGTTTCAAAGAAACAAAATAAGATTTACCACTGTATTTCCTGAATTTAAACAAGCATGTGTGATACAGTGTGTTTCATCATTTATTATACTTTAATATTTGAACCCAAGCCACTGTTTGCAAGCAGTTATAGGCCAAGTAGAAGGGTGTTAAGACAGAGTCAAAAAAGTCAAGATGGAACAGTTATTAAGTGAATGGTTGCAGGTCAAGGACCACCTGTATTGACATGAAAATAAAAACGGGCAATACTTACATCCTTAGTTGATGAAACTTTTAAATGTATTGAAGCTCACCTCCTCCATCCCAATATAAAGTTTAAAACCCTGCTACAGGTAGTCCTCAGTTAACTGCAGTAATTGGGACCAGAATTTCCATCACTAAGCATCTAAAAAAAGGATCTGTGCTTTGAAAAGGTGACAGTTATGCCGGTCTTAAATCTTTTACAAAAAGAGGATTAAAGGTAGTATGAGTTTCTATTTTGCAGTACAGGTAGAGTTTCCTTAATGACTGCCCTGCTTAACAATCATCCAAACTTGGTTCAACCAGAGGTGCTTTTCAGAATGAGATGTGCAGCCTATTAATTAATTAAATAAATAAACAAATAAACCAACACACAAACAAACCAACAAATAATAGCACTGAAAAAAATAACTTTACAATCTGAGCACTTTCCACCATTGCAGTTTGCGGGTCATGCAACTGAAAATCAATCACTTTACAATCTGGTGTAATGGTGGACATTATGTAATTTATAGACACGCACATCAAGCTAGATTTGTCAAAATGAAAATGAAAGAAAAGAACATTGAGAAATATAAGAGCAGTACACATTCACCCATAAATCTCTTCTGCTGGGTCAGTGTGTTTAGTATAACCCAGCCGACTATAACAATACTGAGAATTAATAAACATGAACAGTGTTAATTTCATTCCTGTGTGAAGTCTAATTTTTAAATTTTTCTTGTAGAATTAAATTTATGTGGCAAGAGTTTGCATTAATTTCCTAACTAAGGGAGTCATTATATACCAGCTTAAAAACAACAAAAGTCTTGTGGCCTTCAAGAATAGCACATTTATTGTTGCATAAGCTTTTATCCATCAGAGGCCATTTTGTCAGCTTCATGGAATATATACTGAGAGGAAAGTGGCCCAAGGGGAAGTGAGGAAATGGTAGAAAGAGATGAGAACCACTGACGGTATTTTCACCTTTAGTGCAAGAATGTCACCTAGCATATTTCACCAAAAGTTTCTTTGGGTCTACAGGTAGGCTTCCATCAGATCCCCAAACTAAGAAATCAGGTCCCCAAGAAAGGTAAAACTACTTTTATTAATATTGGCTAAATAGCCAAACCTTCCAAGTACAAAACCCCACCTCACTTTTTACTTGTGCGAATTGGGGAGGTATCTACCTCAGACTTTTCTGCGTGCTTTCCTCTTCTTTTGGACTTAAGCCATGTTTGGGCCGTTGTTCCATTGGTCACAAATCCAGCTTCAATCTGTCAGAGGTATCTTTTTTTATTCTCTACTCTTACATTCACTTCAGTCTTGATGATACGTACCAAATCAAAACAGCCAATGAATTTCAGTAAACAGAATAAATAACTGTACATTCACTTTGATATTTCATCTCAGACAAAAGATGCTAACAATCTAGCTGGAGAATGTATGATTTGATAACATTATTGAACTTGGGTTTTCTTTTCTTCGTGTGCTTGCACCTATGTAGTTTTGTTATGATTTGTGCCTTTGACAAATAAAAAATTTATCACACTCAAGCTGTTGACGCACTTGGCATCTGTTTCAGTTGCATTTTTACTGACAGCAAGCTGCTACTGGCAAGCATTCAGACTTTTTATCATCAAAAACACACACACTGGCATGCCTGGCACCGTCCTTTATTCAGCACAAGAGCACACAAACACTACATTAAAATATGCGATGGATAACAAATGTTGAGCTCCGTATATACAGTAGTTTTAGTCCTTTAACTATAATTGCTAAGCCATACAGTATTAAAATTGTATGGGGATTGCCTTGCAACAAATGGAATAGAACATTTCCACAACTGCTATTTTTCTAAGTCTCCTTTATCTTAGAGTCCTAACAAAAATCCTGTAAGATACAGTGCTGAGTGAAGACTGAAAGATAATGGATGGCCTGCTGAGTTCACAAAGGAAGATCTGATGTGAGGGTGGTGATGGTGGTGGGGGGTTGTAATCTTAATTATTTCTCTATATCAGCTCTCAATAAACACACACACACAACACAGAGAAAGACAAACATGCATACATGCATATAGCTTTATTTATAAAGGTCAACAAGCAATATAATGATTTGCATTAATTCTTCTCTCCCTTTCAAAAACAAAACAAAAAAGATAACATATTTCTACTTCCAGAGTTCCATGCTCCTTCACAATTATTTTCATTCAATTTAACATTTCTAGAGAGGCTAGTTCCAGAGACGAAAGCAAAAGAAAACACCCAAAAACCTATATATGAAGAGAGGAATAGTTCCATTGCTTGAGAGAGAGAAAGAGGGAGTAAATGATAATGATAAAAGGTGTCTATAAATTTTTCGATTGTAGATTCTCAAATAAGTTTCAGCAGTGAGTAAAATATCCAGAATATGTCTTCTCAGTCTGGCAGCAGAAGGGGCTAATTTATCTTGATGGAATTGTGGAATTTGGCAGCAGAATCTCACTATTCCCCAAATATGCCAGCCACAGAGGCAGAACAAAGAGAAGGGCCTCGCTTGAAGACTTGGAAAACTTGCAGTGCTGCTTAGGCCATAACCAGCCTACTGAATTGTTCCAATAGCAGAAAATATATGAAGCTCAGGATTGAACTATGGAGTCTTTATTGCTTCCTAAGCTTGATGGTTTTCTTGCAGACATTTCATTACCCTGCTGAGTAACAGCATCAGTGCTGATGAATGTGGGGTTAGCTGCCTGTTTACACAGAATAGCTTGTCTCACTAACACTATGATTGTTATCTGGCTGTGCAATGAAATATCTGCAAGCAAAAAAAAAAAAAAAAAAAAAAAGCCCAGAGAGCACCAAGGAACTCTACATTGAAGAATGTTCAGAAAAATGGCATGGGTATGGTGAAACTTCTGTGATGACCAAATTTAATATTGGGCCCATAATTGTCCTACGTTGCTCAGAAATGGCACCAATTAATAGTCTGAATTTAGCATTCTAGATTAATTGAACATTCAGAATACTTTGTCCAGATGATCAGAGAATGCAGCATGTCAAAAAAAAAAGGAGTGAGGTTGAGTGTCATTCCCACTCACCCACCCTTGGAAAACCTCTTGATTACTATGTTGTCATGTAAAGCAGGAAACTCTATTTCCTGGAACAGTATGGAATGATAACAGCCTACTTATGGAAGAAAGCCTGGCATCTTGGTCCTTAGGTAGATTCTCTCTCTTTGTAGTGGATATGCATATTTCTGTATTACACATAAATATAGCACATACATTTGTGTAGGGGAGAGGACGGGCTACTCAGACATTACTTATCACTAATACAAAGCTTCTAGTCACTAGGACTCTATTAAAGATTACTGTCCATCAATATCATTGTATTATGGTTGATTGTACAGATGTTTAAACTGGATTTAGCATTTTTATCCACTTATTGAGTCCTTCCCAAGGACCTGGGATAGGCAGATGTTGACATTTGGTGTTGCTAGAAGTATCGCCACAGTATGTAAATTGTTTCAAGTAAAGTTACCTTTTGCAATTGACTGATGGTGATTTTGTCAATCTCAATAGTTTCCCCACAAATTCTGCCAAAATTTCAGGGTATTTTCTTTGTTAGAACTTTCAATTGTGGTAGCAACTTGTCCACTTTCAAGGGTCTTGTAGAAATGATGCTGATTTGCTCAAAATTGTGAATTTTGCTGAAACTGCTTTATTCGGTTATCATATTGCTTTATTTTCTCTGCAATAGACACAACTCTTTGTTTCAGCTTTTCAATCACTACTGCAATTTCCTTGTTTTTCAGGTCATATCTTTCTTTCAGGCTAATTCTGATTTTTTTATTCTTCAGATTTCCTTGCCTCAAATACTTGAAATTACTTAAATTCAATTGAATTTTCTTTATTTTTAGCTCCAGGCATATTTTCAACTTAGGCTTTCCCTTCTTAATTGCTTTATTCTTTCCAATTTTCAAGCCCAATTGTTCATTAGTAACATAAGCTGCTGCATACATTAGCTGGTTTGTTTGAGCTAATGTTTTTGTTGGAATAATCTGGATAGCTTCATTCACATTCTTCAATAATTTAGCCAAACTTCTCTTACTAGCTTGATTCAGTTTTGGCAATCAAATTATTTTCATGTTTTCCATCTGAGCTAATTCGACACTAGCTTTTGGTCCTTCAAGATGTAATCCAGCTCTTGCTTCTTTTTCCTCATCTGCTTATCTAGTTTCCTCCCTTTCCTCCACTACTTGTTGTTCCACTTCTAAATTATCTCTATTATTAGTTATACTTGAGCCTTAATCTTATGCTTCACTCTCTTGATGTATTCATCTCTAATCTTTTTTCTTCATTGTGCTTGATGTTGTCAGCTTGAAGGATACTCAGGTATTTGTAGTAATCATCTTCATCCAGACTCTTAATGTTATTTTTGTGGGGCATCTTGATTCCTTCAGTTTTCACTATTTTTCCTTTTTTGACAGTGAGTATGGCACATTTGTCCAATCCAAACTACATTACAATATCTTGTCTGTATACAGTATATGGACAGTGTTGAACAACTATTTTATTTCAGAGGGTGTTTTTCCATACATCTTCATATTATCCATGTAAAGGAGGTGGGATAGTCTGGCAGATGTTTTCAATGTTTGATAGCCATGGCCTGAGTTATATAGTATGGTTGATGGAGGAAATAGTGCAATGACAAATAGTAGTGATAGCGAATCTCCTTGAAATATTCATTTCTTCATATTGTGCTGGCTTCTTCTACGGCCAATTCCCCTAGTTTGCCTTTACAGTTTGATTAACTTTGGGCAAGGCTGCTGGCCCTGGTCACTTTGCTGGTAGACGTGAGTCCTAAACTCCGGGAACTCCAACACCTACCTTGCAACTTCAGCGATGACTGAACTGGTATGTGTTTCTGTAAGTTATGCCTCACCATTATTATTATTTTTTTATGGGAGAGACACTGTTCGTCTGGCTGTGATCTAAACACATCTAGAGTAGATTGGTGTTCTCTTACCATTTTATTCTCTATTTTGACTTGTATTCCTATTTTGCTTTTATGATATTGGTTGGACTAGTGTGTGTGAGTGTGTGTGTGTGTAAGCAAATAAAAAATTAGGCAGTTCTACTTTCTTGCTGCTACCTGTCACCTCCTTGCCATCTTCTCCTATTAGTGGCCTGGTTTTGTTGTATGTTGAAAGAAACTTTTTAAATTATTTTTGACATTTGTTTTTAGTTTACTCTGACCCTTAGCTTTCCTGACTTTGTAGATTTGGACTTTTTGCTGGTATTCTGTTTTAATTTCTTTTTAAGGGTTTTATTAATTGTTCTGTTTTGCTTATCGTTTTTAATTAATGGGGCCAAATCTATATATATTTTTAAATGTGTTTTAATATTTGTATTTGATGTTTTTATCTGGCTGTTCACCGCCCTGAGTCCTCAGGGAGAAGGGCGGTATACAAATTCAAAAATAAAATAAAATAAATAAATAAATAAATTATGTATCCCTCTTTCGATTTTTGATACTTGTCTTTCTCTCAATTTCTCAGAGAGTTCTTTAGGCAACCATGCTGGTTTGACCTGGGGTCTCTTATTTTTCTTTCTCAGTGGTATTGTGGTAGACGGGTCTTTTATAATCTAATTTTTCCCCAGTTTCGTGAGTTGTTTTCCCCTTTAAGATTTCCATCTATGGAATCCTTTCTCATCTGTTGCTATCTTGCTGAATAACTAGGCAAATTTCCTGGCAGTGGTTCCCAGTTGGCAGATGAAAAATGTTAACTTGGCTGGCAAGGCTTGGTGTCTCTTCCTCCTGAGGTTTTTTTTCTTGAGGTTTTCTTTCTTAACACCCCAACTTTTGAGAGCAGAAGCTCTCAGGGCATGACCATCCTGCCTGGCATTCAAATTGCTGGAAGCCTTTTCCTCATGTTGACTTTGAAAGCAAAGTCAATTTTTTTAAGGAACATCATCATCATCATCATCATTCTAGTCCTTATCTATCCACTGCAGGATGAAGGCCTCTTCTGCATGTTGCCAACCAATACCGTCTTGAGGTTTCCTTTGCCAGTTGGGTCCGCAATACTTGTTGATGTCATCACTCCATTTCATTTTAGATCTCTTTCATGGATGGTTTTTATCAAGTGGAATCCATTCTATGACTGCCTTAGTCTAGCTGCTATCAATTCTTTTTATTATGTGACCAGCCCATTTCCATTCAATTATTTTACTCTTTTGATCGCATCGTATATATTTGTTGGTTCTCTAATCCATGTGTAGATTTCTATCTTGTCTTGTGATGCCAAGCATGCATTTTTCAATGGCTCTATCTGCCACTTGTTGCTTTTGTATTGATTGTGAGGTTACTGTCCATGTTTCACTGACATATGTTGGAACAGGCAGCACACACTGATCAATTTTTTTTTTTCAGACATAGGGGCAGTTCTTGAAAATTATGCTTAGGTTGCTGTATGTCTGACAACCACATTTAACAAGTTGTTCAATTCCCTTTTTTGTATCACCTTCCATTGAGAGTCATTGGCCAAGATATATATAGCCAAATATATAGCCTACTGTGTCTAGTTCTTCTCCAGATATATATTTTGTTTTCTTTGATGAATTTATTAAACATAACCTGGCTCTTTTTCAGGTTTATTTTTTAAGCCAAATGGTTCTCCTGCTTTGAGCTACTCTTGTGTGTGTGTTTGTAATTCTTCTGGGTCTTATGAGAAGATCACAACATCATCTTGCAAATCATAAGTGGTTTAAATAGGTGCCATTGTTTATATTCCATCTTTTGCCCAGTCTAGTTTGCAAAATATTTCTTCAAGGCAGGTTGAGAAAAGGATAGGTGATATTCGTTCACCTTGTTGCATACCTCATTGTATGTTATTTCCATTTTAAGATCATTAAGGCAATTTGTCACTATTGTTTTCTCATATATTGATTGTAGTAAGTTTACGTAAGCAATGTTTATACCTTGGTTGAGCAATGCATTCATTGTTGCTTGCTGTAATACTGAGTCAAACACCTTTTTGTAGTCAACGAAAGTCATGCATAGAGGCACGGTGTACTCATTGTGCCTTTCAATGATTTGCTGAACAATCTGGATGTGATCCATAGCGCTGTAACCACTTCTGAACCCTGTTGGCTCCTTTGGTTCTGCATCATTTAATGTTCTCAGTATTCTTTTTGCTATTATCATGGTGAAAATCTTGTAGATGACTGAAAAGAAGGCTTGTTAGGCAATAGTTCTTTAAATAATCTTGGGCTCCTTTTGTGTGTGTAAGAATCACTTCAGCATTTTTCCATTCATCAGATATTTTTTCTTCCCTGAGGCATCTTGATTATACTTTTGTTAGCTTCTTGTGTAAACTGTGACTGCCAGCTTTCAGCATTTCAACTATAACACATCATTTCCTGAAGGTTGGTCATTGTTCATTGATTTTATGGCACCTGGTACTGCCTCTACTAGGATATCTGGCATTTCCTCTTTTGTGGGTGTTGTTACTTTTGAGTGATCTTAATCTTTGTGCAGCTCTGAATAGAATCTTCCAATTATTTCTAACATTTCCTGTCTTGTTCTACCCACAATGTGATATCTCATTGCACATTGTTGAGTTCAATTAATAGTTCTTCTAGTTGAACATCCATTTTCATTGTTTGAATGTTGAGCATTTCTATGTCCAAAGGCAGTCTGATTTTGCCCAGTGATTCTTAGCACCCTCTACCTTCGGGCATGTCTTCCTGCTGTCGTGGGTAGTTTCCCTAGGGGTTCCGGGAAATGAGGTTGTATTGACATGTTTGAGGAATAGACTATAATTTGCCACGCTAGTCCAATTCAGGTTGGCAGATTGGTCATAGTCTGGGGTATCCTTCATGGTCTGTTCACCTGGGGTGACACTTCTGCACATATACATGTCTGACGACACAGCCCACAATTTCATTTACCTACATGAGCCCTTTTGGCTCGTCAGGGCCCCAATCATAGAAGGAGCTTCTGGAGCATATTTAATGGAGAATATTCATAATAAAGGTTGTCATCATGTTATGACTTCAATTGGGACCAAATTGAGGCTGATTGCCATTGTTGTTGTTAAGTGAAGAGGTGTAAAGTGTGATGTCACATGATTGCATTTCTTAGCCACAGCAATCCAGCCAGTTCTGATTGTCCCTGATTGGCTAAAGCAAGAAGTGGAGGGAGTCAGTGGTGGGTTGCTACCAGTTTGCACCGGATCGAGCAAACTGGTAGCAGTGGCAGGAGGCTCCGCCTACTCACCCAGACGTTTCTGTGCAGAAGTGCCCTGTGTGTGCATGCAATGAGCGAACCGGTAGCGACGGGATTTGGAAGCCGCCCCTGGAGGGAGTCCCAAAAAAGGACTGCAGGTGTCTTTGAAGTTGATAGTCACTGAAATAGATTAAAAACAAAGTAAATTAGAACAGAATCATATTAGTTCAATCCTATGTTTGAAGACTGTATTTGAAGAGAAACTATGTGTTCCTTTTCTGAAAAGAAAATATAAGTATTTCAATTAAAACACTAACACATTAAATTATTTATCAAATAGCATTTTTGTCCAATCAAAATTTGCCACATTGAAAAAGACAACAATTGAAGCTCATGAATAACTTTTTGGCGGAAATTAGCAGGTAGAATATTAGCAAGATTTTTCATCACATTTGCTTTTGGAACAATTCAGTCAAGCATATCAAGTCAAGCCATCTAAATTCAATTTCTAATGCACGAGAGAGTGCATTTTGTCTAAAATTTCTTATTTCATGGCTGATTATATAGCCCAATTATTGGACACCCATGGCTCTTCTATAAGCGCGTGCACGAAGAGAACCAGTAGTAACACCGGTTGGAACCCACCACTGATGTAGATGTTATTTATGTCTGTGAGTCTATTGATCACCAATTTGTTAGTGTGCCAGGATTCCCGGAATTCTCGGGCATTTTTGGATTTGGTCTAAGATTGTCAATAATATACATGCATAAAGGCAACCTCTTTTCTGCCCCATAAGATTGCACAACATTTGTAGGCAGAAAACCAAGAATTGCCTCATAATCTTTTTCTTATAAAAATCTCTCATAATTAGTGGCCAAATTTAGTGTCACTAGTTCAGTATTTCTCAGCCTTGTTCACTTGAAGAGGTGTGGATTTCAACTCTCAGAATTCATGCTGGAGAGAGAATTCTGGGATTTAAAATCCATACACATCAAGTGGCCAAAGTTGAGAAACACTGTCCTTGTTAGTGGAGAGAGAGAGGGGGAGAAAGAGTAAGAGAGAGACAATTCCCTCCCCCGTGACTACATGCATGGTTTCACTAATTTTTGTGGCAACACATGTTAATGATTGGCCAATGTCTTCTTTCATTTTTTTTGAAAAAAAAAAGATATTTCTGGGAAATTACACTTTTAAGGCTTTTCTTCAGATGTTTTTTTTGCTATTGAAGTCAAAGCAAGCCAACTCAACTTTGAAATCAAGGGTTCTAGACACAGAAAGCCAATTGGATTATACAGCTGGTGAGAAGTACTCTCTGAGGTTGGTTGTTTTCTTGCAGACTTTTCATTACATCATCAGTACTAGCATCAGTGCTAACACCGTCTGGTGAGAATAATGCAATAATTTCCCATTAAGCTAACATTCAATATTTTCTTCTATTTAACATTCATTTCTTAATCTTAGATGTCTCTCCGGAGGTTTAAGCAAATAGATTCTATTATATTAATAGAACACCGGTGCTATAAATATCAGAAAGAAATATACTCCCCATATGATAGGAATTCCCAGTTATGGAAAAAAGATTAACAGGAACAAAAGTTCCATTGGATCCCATATGCTAATTTTATTTAGATTGTTAGAGTGAATCTAATCGGGTACTCATAGCACTCTATCCAAAGCATGAAGACCTTCACTAGCCACTGTTAACCACTGTTATGCAACAATCCTCATGACATCACTTGAAGTTTGCCTCTAGCGGGGACTGCTGAAGTTGCCTTTAGCTGCTCTGCTGTTAAAATGATGTTATAATGGCTCTCTTCTTCCAACATAAACCTTGCTGTATGAACAATTGACAGTGCCTCCAAGATAGTGTTGATGACAGTATGATCAGAGGCTCGGATCCTACCATCTCTAGTTTAGTGTAAGGTGACTCTGGGCCTCCCTATTACTAATTGTATGGCTTTTAGGCAGCTATTTGTAAATTGTCAGGAATTCATATCGAGTCTGCAGTACAAAAATAGTATTAAATCAGCCAGTCTGTGCCAGTTTCTATCCCTCTTTCCTCTGATATATTTCTGCCCTGATTATCATAGAAGACTTTGGTCATGTACTGTTCTGGTTCTACTGTTGTGTGTAGTGAATTATTCTAAAATATTTTTTGCTTTTTCCTACCAGTAGATTCCTTTGATTCCTATTTTACTTGATTATCAAGTTTTAATATAGTTCCTTTCAGATCCCATTTCTTATGTTATCTTTGAATCCTAAATCCTAGAGTTAGACATGCAAGTTGACAAGGAAATAAATAAAACCAAAGATCTCTTACCTCAAAGAGGGCTTTCCCTGCATAATACAGGAACGTCTCCGTGAGAGATGAGAGGTAAACCTTAACTAAGCTAAACTAAAGTAATCCTAACTAAATAAACAAATATATTATATATGATAAATAAAGATATAATATTTACAAATAAATAAATAGTATGTGTAAATAGATGTGATGTTAAGTAAACAGATGAATAAACAAACAAATATTGTAAAGTAAAGTGATGAAATCAAAACTGACCAACCAATCCTGAATAACTAAGTAAGCACCCACACAGATATAAAAGCTCTGGTGAATAAAACCAAAAGTTTTAGTTACTTCTCCTTTGTGAGCTCATGCACCTGTCAGCAGTATTATGAGAAAAAGCAAAGCAAACTGATTAGCTGAATGAATGTTACTCAGAGTTTTATCTATTTTTTCAATATTGGTAGAAAAATAAATACAAAATCTTGTTGATGCATTTGGTGGAATCAGAGGATGAAATAACAAGAAAAATGCAAGAGAAAAATTAGTGTCCCTGAAGAAAGAAAAATTGCAGTATGGCTCTTGCTCCACTAAACCTCAAGACAAACAGAGTATTTGAACTTAACCATTGAGCAATTTTCTGTCCTGAGCTTTCAGTATACATACAGGTATCCCTCAATTTAACCACAATTGAGCCCAAAATTTATGTTGTTAAGTGAGAAATTTGTTAAGTGAGTTTTGCCCCATTTTATGACTTTGCTTTCCACATTTGTTATGTGAAATAGTGAAGTTATTAAATTAGTGACATGGTTAAGTGACTCTGACTTCCTTGCTTGTCAAAAGGTTGCAAAAGGTGATCACATAACCCTGGGACACTGCAACCATCATAAATATGAACCAGTTCTCAAGCATCCAAATATAAATCACATGACCAAAGGATGTTGCAATTGTCATAAGTGTAAAGTGTAGTTTAGAAAGTTATAGCTTGAATTTGGCAAGATCCTATCGATTAGGTTTAAGCAAATAAAGGATTGAACTCAGTTGGGTTTCGCTGTGCCATTTCTGGTCTTGAGCCTGACACTGGGTTCCCTTGGAGTCAGAGACCTATCTCATTGGCTCCATTGTTGAGGGGGACATTTTTATTTCCTTCAACTATGGGATTTCTAGTTTTTTTAGGATATTCATTATTGTGATCTTTTATATTTGTATTTGCTATTTTCCCTAGTTTTTGAGAGGGTAAAAGTGAGGGATACTTTTGGACTTGCACGATTCTTTTAACATAACCACTAACTTAGATAAAACTAGCATTTCTGGATGTGCTTTCATGCAAGCCTAACATAAATCTTGCAAATCAATTTGATGTCAGTTTTTCATGCAAGGATATTATATATTCTTACTGGAAAGTCTTTTTTGTTTCCCACCTTGGAAAAATGGTTAACCAAGCTGAGGAAGTTTGTTTTGAGGTACAGAATAATTGTGTACCTTACAAGTAAATCTGAGGTATAAATTCAGTTCTCACTGGAAACTGTCCTTGGACTCTACTATAACTGGATACATGGATTTGCGGCTCATCCAAAATTTGGGTTTTCCAAGGATATAATCTATATTTTAATTTCATGGGATATCCAAATTTGGGAAGATTTGCTGGTCCCATTTATTGTAGTTTATAATTCCAGCCAGTGATTTCTACAATGTTGAACCTATTGATGGCTTAAAGCTGAATAGTGATCCTTATTTTTATAAAAATAATATAATATATTTTATAATTCATAAATACTTAATTATTGTTTGGAAAACTTGAATCCCCAGGACATTCTAGATCCCCTTTTTACCTATTTGTAGTTAAATCTTTTATATTTTTGCATATCTTTTTATCTCCCTTTACTTATATCCTTTCTCTAAAACATTTAATCGGAAAATATTTTTTAGAATCTTCCTCACATATCTGTGAAATAAATCTTACAAGATATAGGAAATTTCTCTCTGTGGGATCAGAAAAGTGTCACTCCTTCTCTCCCTTTCAGACAATAACTGGCACCAAATCATCCATTCCTTATCCCATCTCTTCTTTTCCCCTATTTTGATGCTGACTGAAGCCCTGCTTGCTTTGTGGCATACATCAAATAGGGGTCAGATATGCGGGCATCAGATTTTTACTTCAGCATGCTTTTTTACTGGTCCCAGCACTACAGAACAAGGTATTTAATACTGCTGTGAAGAAAACATCTACATCTAATAGAACAATATGGAATTTATATTGTTGAAACAACAGTATATATTCACAAACATATTGCCTTATATCACATAAGATACATGTATATATAATATATAGCAAACATAATGTTTAGTTTATTGTCCTCTTACTACCTCAGCTTTTGTGTTCCATATTAAACAGGGTCCATACCAGTTTGCTGTTAACTGAAACAGATTGGCCTGTCTGGGGAAGAGGGGCTGTGAAAGGAGGTAACAGTTCCTTTAGAACCAGCTTCAGTACAGGCAACCTTATTCTGTGTTTTTGTGCTCTTCTTGTTGCTCAGTTATTCTTTGTTTCAATTCTTCTACCTCTTTAGTTACAGGTTTTTGTTCTTTCTGAGGCGGAGGAGAGTGTGCCTGATTTCCAAATGAAAACAATTCTATATCGCTACTGGATTTCTCTAATACCAACTCTCCCTTGTTTATTCTACAGTCTGGGTTACATCTGGTAAAACTTTGATTTCTCTGCCCTGGGTAGACCTTTGCATTTCTTCCAATTCTGCTTTTGTGAATACTTTATTTCGTACTATAAATTGACATTGATCTGCTAGCCTCTGTTCTGTTATTTCTGATTCTGGATGTTGTTCTTTCCAGAACTGGTGCATTCATGTCAAATATCCTCTTCTTGTTGGACTTGATCTGTAATAACAGGTCATTATTTCTTTGTTTTCAATCACTGTGTATTTATGATGGGTAAACACCTTTCCTTTCAGTGGTTCTGCAGCTGCTGGCCCTGGTTGCTCAGCCAGCTGCCCTGAGACCTGTAGACCATTTTTCATCAGATTCCCATTTTTCTGGAACTCCAACATCTAGCGTTGATCTCGTTAACCCAGGGGGCATAGGGGCCAGTATGGCTTTCTGTAATTTATGTCTCACCATATATTTTTATGGGAGAAACACTCTTTGTCTAAGTACTTTGATGAGACTTGTCCAGTATGGTTGAACCTCTGGCACACAAGCCCCACAACCAGGGGTTAAATCCACTTAGCCTTCGCTACCGGTTCGCAAATGTGAGTGTGCACACATGCTCGTTTTGCTCCTGTGTGACACCTCTGCACATGCACAGAACCTTCTGCGCATGCACAGAGCATCAAAAATGGAACATGATGACGTCTGGGCATGTGGGCAGAGCCTCCCGCTGCCGGTGCTACCGGTTTGCCCGAGCTGGATAGAACCAGCTGTATTTAACGACTGTCCAACTATGTCAAGGTAGTGTCTCATCAGGGGATGATGATGATGATGATGATGATGATGATGATGATGATGATGATGGAACACCACTAGTTGTGATAGTTTTCAATGTTGTTTTGAAAATGTTTGAATTTTTAAAAATGAATGATCTTGACTCCATCTAATGCTCATTTTCTAAAACTGGAAAAGATTAGATTATATACTTTAAAAAATTTCTATGGGAAAACATTGAAAACTGTTTCTTATAAGTTTATCCTACTCATTCAAATGAAAAAGGTTGCAACGTGCCCTACCCCACATCTGGGAAACATCTGACAGCATGGAACTTGACTCTTGTAACACAACTGTAACCTTACAAAAGGAAATTATTGGCTTGTGAAGCAGAAGATACCACAGTAAACAAGGCTTTTCTCTCTGCTTAGTGCCTGCTATATTTTCTGCCAAATCCAAACATGAAAAAGCATTTACTTCACCTCTTGACTTGACTACGGGCAATTGAGAACCACAACTACAATTATCTGCTTCTATTTTATTCACAACAATGAGCAAAGAAAGGGATAGCTCCCAAGGTGATGTTAGTACAAAGGATCTCATATTGAGATGTACATTCCCATTTCCAGGACTCTTGTGAAGTGGGAATCAAGCCATTACTGAATCATCACCATTGCCTTCAGAGTGCAACCATCTTCTTTTATTTAGGAAGTCAGCCTATCTTTCTCATTAAATTCTTTTCATCATATCCTTTATACTGGATTTTAGGTGAGCAGTTCCACTTATCTAACTTCTTGAATAACTGATATTCTTCTCTTATTTTTTTCCTTCCTTCCTTCCTTCCTTCCTTCCTTCCTTCCTTCCTTCCTTCCTTCCTTCCTTCCTTCCTTCCTCCCTCCTCCCTCCCTCCCTCCCTCCCTCCCTCCTGATTTTAGCCTAAGTTATGACCTTTGTGCTTGAAGTAAAACAATCATTGAATAGAAAAATCATGAACTTAGATGAAAATGCATGTTACATGTTTATCTACTATTCTGTTTAAACACTGATTATGATGATTTAAAACTGCTATACATGTTTTCAGAGAGTATTTCAAAGTTTAATAATCCTTACTGCAATAGTGCCCATAGTATTTGCCCTTAGTAAGTGTTGTTATTATTTTATCAACATGTTTCAGGTAGTGGTGGAACTGGGAAAAAAAATTACTCAGGCACCTAGAGAACTCAGAGCTTAAATGTACTCTCGGTTTTCAGCCATAGGGCTTACAGCTAATGCTCTTAACCATGTACTTCAACAGTTCTTAGTTACAGATATTACATTTTATTATTTTTCCATTAGGAAAACTTTTTCCCTTTAGAAAAGTTCATAATTATATTTCTGAAAAACCCATTCTTCTCCCTCCCTCCCCTGCCCTCAAAATTTTTTTTGTTATTCTAAAGATTCTTATATTTGCTTTGGGTAGTGAGATGGCATATGAATGTAATAAGTAAATTAAATAGATGCCACATTTTCTTGCTTTCCCCATATTCCTCACTTGCTCATGACATTCTTGGCATAATTTGGCATTTCCCAATAACTAGGCTTCCTCACAGAGTGGATTGACATAAAATCAGTAAAAATAAATATTTCTCAAGCAAAAGTATCAAACTATGTCCTTGATTTTATACTGAATTTCTGATTTACTTAGTTATTTCAAAGATTTACATTCTGCCTTTCACTGAATAATCTTTAAGGTTGTTTGCAAGACACTGCAAGCAATATGGAAATAAACCAAACCCTCCAGAGCAGTGGTGGATTGCTCCCGGTTTAGTCCGGTTCTATAGAACCGGTAGTAAAACCTCTGGGAGGCTCCGGCCACCTGCCACAACGTCATCATGGGTGATCTGCGCACGCGCAGAAGCGTGCACGCTCCCATTGCAAACTGGTAGTAAAGGTAAGTAGAACCCACCCCTGCTCCAGAGTACACATACAAGCAAACATAAAACTCAACTCATGGAGTACATTATATCTGCAAAGTCCTCCCAATCAGCCCCAAATCAATTGATAGACCAAAATACTTTTTTTATTACAAGAAAACAAAGAAAATACTTTCTAAGGGCTTATCCACATGGTCTGATTGCCTCATCACCAGAAGACACAGTCAACTTTTTCTGGATAGCAGAAATGGATAACACTTCACTCTGTTAATTTTCCATTCACCTTCAAAGTGATTTCAAGGCACGTTTAACTGCTCCATTTTTAAAATACACTTTTCCTTGTATCTAGCCTCAAGTGCTTATAGGTTTGATGTTTCAATTTGTTGCAAGTAACCTCAGCAGTTGATTGGTTGCTTTGCAGAGGAAGGTCTTCAATTGAGCCAGTGCTTATCATGCACTCTAATTATTTCTATGCTTCCCATTAACAGCAATGCTGAAATAGCACAGTAGCTATGATCTATACTTAGCATGGGAAGGTTGCCATTTTGAAAAACAGCAATAATAATGATCTGAGATTCGTACTTCTCTGTGACTCTCTATATATGGGGCAGCATGCTGGGTTTGTTGGCTGGAAAGCTGCTAGCCCAGGTTCAAAACCTGAGTACTGCAAAACCAGGTGAGCTCCCAATCTCATCCTAGCTCCTACCAACCTAACAGTTTGAAAGCATGCAAATGTGAGCAGATAAATAGGTATCACTTTGGTGGGAAGGTAACAGTGCTGTCATGCTATGCTGGCCAAATGACAGCAAAACGTTGCTCTATTTATTTGTATTCATGTCCATGTTCATATTTATAGCTGCTATCTTCTATAAATAAATAAACAAACAAACAAACAAACAAACAAACATCTCCAGACAGCACTGGCTCAACAGCCTCGAAATGGAGTGGAGGAAATAGTCGGCAACAAGTAGAAGGAACTCATTTTTCTTTTTATATACCAGTACATATACACCTATATACATACATACATACTATTGCTGCTGCTGCTACTACTCCTAGTACTACTGTTGCTGCTACTATTACTTTAGGAGTTTATTGTTTCAGCATTTTTCAAGTCAGCTGAGATAAAAAGATTTCACCCACAGCTTCCAAATAGTCCAAACCTTTCTATCTCAGCTGACTGTAAACATGCTAAACAACAATCTTATCTGTCCTAAAAGAAGGAAGACCAATTTAAGGCAGGAAGGATAACTAACTTCTCCTGGATGTGTGTAGGTAATTTTCTATTGCTTTTGCTGGCAAGGAATTTCCACTTTTTTGTGACATGGAGGTGGCAACATTTTGTGTATTCAATTATGGCAGCACTATTGGTGGCTGTAAGTGTCATGGTGACTACTCCAATGACAATTGTGTGGTCTACTGTCTTATCACCAGGAAAGAATTTGATTCCTTGCAATGCTTAGTTAGGCAACTTTGCAGGTCGTTAAGCCTGCCATTTTAAGTCCACAAATCCAGTTGTCTGATCCTATCCAACTCCACTTTAGGGAAGGTGATTGCTGGCTATTTTTCCCGCTATCAGATGGAAGAAAAAACAAATCAGAGGAAAATCTACTAGTCCCATTCATTAACTTGGTCTGTAATAAGTACATCACCTTTTACTAGTCTCATTAACATTGCAGAATAGGTCTCAACAATAGAAGAAGCACAGTTTGTTCCTGCATAACTTTGTTTTAATTGGATGGCATTTTAAGCTGGCTGTTTGGAAAAGCTTTGACAGATGTCCTGAGTACAGTAGGTGCTTAATGGCAGAGCTCAGATGTCCCAGAGCATCAAGTAGAGTGACAGTATAAAGAAAGGATTCATCCAAGTAATCCTGGCTTCACAGCGGGTTAAGGCTATTATTAGATCAGTATTACTGCCTATGCAAGCCACTTTTTTGTATAATAGTGGCTATGGCACCAGGCTAGAAACTGGGAGACCATGATTTCTAGTACCACCTTAGGTACAAAGCCAGCTGGATGATCTTGGGCCAGTCATTCTCTCTCAGCCCTAGGAAGGAGACAATGAGAAAACACTTTTGTAAACCTTGCCAAAAAAACTGCAAGGACCACTCTAGGCAGTTAGCAGGAGGGGGGGGGAACTGACTTGAAGAAGCATGTGTGTGTGTGTACCCATGCAAACCATTTCCAAACCATTTTATATTTCCAAACCATCTTATGATCAGATGAAGTCAGGGAGATCATATTAAAGTCAAAATCAACTCCTCTAAAATTCTAGAACCAATTACAATGTCAAAGTATTATTTGATTGGAGTATTATAGTAAAGGTAAAGGTTCCCCTCACACATATGTGCTAGTCATTCCCAACTCTAGGGGGCAGTGTTCATCTCCATTTCAAAGCTGAAGAACCAGTGCTGTCTGAAGGCGTCTCCGTGGTCATGTGGCCGGCATGACTAAATGCCAAAGACGCACAGAACACTGTTACCTTCCCGCCAAAGGCGGTCCCTATTTTTCTACTTGCATTTTTTACGTGCTTTCAAACTGCTAAGTTGGCAGAAGCTGGGACAAGTAATGGGAGCTCACCCCGTTATGCAGCACTAGGAATTCAAACTGCTATCCTGTCAACCTTTCGATTCACAAGCTCAGTGTCTTAGCCACTGAGCCACCGCGTCCCTTCCTGGAGTATTATGCCAATGCTAAATAGGTATCCCAAGATATGTATTATGGAAGCAGTTCTCATGTCCTCAAGAAGGCAACAGTTAGTGTGCTACAGAAATACAGAGGAAGGCTCTTTTGGAGTAGAGAACAATACTGCCAACTTGATGTTCAGCAGGGAGTATAACCACATCCTTATAATTAATATACAATCATGCCCCTATAATTAACAGTTTTACGCTCCTAATTCAGCTAAAGCATTACAGTCTAAATCATTTCAGCTGCTTCCATAATCAATTGATGTAATACCATGGAATATTAAGCACATACATTGAATTATATCATAGTACAAAAAGCTTTTTTTAATGTTTTTCTTATGTTTTATTTTAAAGTAAATGCTACTGTGACCTAACAAAAACGACATTTTTTAAAAAGCAAGGATTAGAATTAGATATTATAAAGCGCCTACATTATATCACGGTATTTCCAGTCAAAATATGTTTGGACTGTTTTGAGCATAATATAATTTTCTCTTGACTATCTGTCAAATAGAGACCCTTTCAGTAATTAGAACCCTTGGGCATTTCTGCTCCCTAATTGTCATAGTGAAATTCAGAAGAAACAAGGAACAACTTGGAGCAAATGTTCATTTTTTTAAAAAAAGTAACGCACAGGGAAGTAATCTAATTGCTCAGATGTCTGAAAGGGTAGAAGTATAAAATAAGAAGCAGGAAGAGCGTAGCATATAAATTACTTCACTAACATTTTCCTTTTGCAATCATTTTTGTACCTGTGCCATTTAATAATGATCATTGGCAACTGCAGTTGATGACTGTTTTGGCGTGGAAATTCCCCCCCCCATTTGAGATGGAAATGTGTAATGGATTCAAGGCTTTATCACAGCATTGCTCTTTTTTTCAAGAAAGAAGACAGGAATTCCAAACTGAGTGTCATCTATATTTTTATAGAATTGGAAATTATTTTTCACATAATATTCTCTCTCTGTGTGTGTATGTGTGTGTGCATCAGAAGTGGGTTTCAGCAGGTTCTGACCAGTTCTGGAGAACCGGCTGTGGAAATTTTGAGTAGTTCAGAGAACCGGTAGTAAAATTTCTGACTGGCCCTGCCTCCATCTATTCTTTGTCTCCCAAGTCCCAGCTGATTGGGAGGAAATGGGGATTTTGTAGTATCCTTCCCCCAGAGTGGGGTGGGAATGGAGATTTTACAGTATCCTTCCCCTGCCACACCCACCAAGCCATGCCACGGCCACCAAGCCACACCCACAGAACCGGTAGTAAAAAATTTTGAAACCCACCACTGGTGTGCATACATACATACTGAACATTCACACACTTCCTATATACATAGGAAGGGTGGAAGAGTAAATGAGCTGAAAGAAAGGGGAGGGTAAAAATAGTCATTGTATATTTAATTAAGATTCTCAAAAAGAGATGAACATTTAAACAACAAAAGGCAAATAAGGAAGTGATAGATGGATTAGATGGGCAGAATTTCTTTTTTTATCTCATGCCTTTCATGTTTGTATGCCAAGGAGAAAAAAAACCCCCACAAGTTGAATCTAAAGTGTTATGAGATGTAAAGGAAAAAAAAAAAGTTTTGTTTTACCTGTTTGAAATGGTACAGGTAGTCTTCGACTTACGATCATAATTGAGCCCAGAATTTTTGTTGCTAAGTGAAACGTTTGATAAGTGAATTTTGCCCCCTTTTACGACCTTTCTTGCCACAGTTGTTAACTGAATCACTGCAGTTGTTAAATTAGTAACACGGTTGATAAGTGAAACTGGTTTTCCCATTGGGTTGTCAGAAAGTCACAAAAGGTGATCACATGACTGCAGGATACTACATTGGTCATAAATGTGAGTCAGTTCCCAAGCATCTGAATTATGGTCATGTGACTGTGGGGATGCTACAACAGTCATAAGTGTGAAAAACAATGATAAGTCATTTTTTTCAGTACTGTTGTAACTTCGAATGCTCACTAAGTGAACTGTTGTATGTAGAGGACTACCTATGTTTTGTAGCTTGCTGTTTGGTTTGTATAAAAGAATGTGTGTTTCTGAGAAATAAAAGACTTTTGGAGTTAGAAGAATATGACCTGAGATTTGGATGGCATGGATTTTTGTGGTAAATTTTGTGGTAAAATAAAGTCACAAAATAAAAATAAGAATGAATGTAGATTTTAAAAATCACAGAGGTAATATATTGAGAATAAGGAATACATATAAATCCAGGTTGGGCTCCAAAACAACAACTCAGCACAACAAGTATTTTATAGATAAGAAATAATACGCAAACTCAAATGGTAGGCATATCATATTAGAATTCTGTCAAAGGAAATGCAAAATAAATCAAGAGATGGGTTTTGCACTTCTAGGAAGATTGTTTGCATTTTATTTTCAACTGAAATAATACAATTTTGTATCAACTTAATTGCTGCCCGCTACAGTAAACTCTCACAATGCAATCTGATGGGGAGCTTGTGCTTAATTAAAATCAGCCTTAAATACCTAACAGAGTAGAAAGGCAGCATATTGAAATAACAGCAATACACTGCCCAGGATTTCAGCTTTAATTATTGTTTTAGGCCATATTATTCAGCATATAGGAGACCATATTTTAAAAAGTAGAAAATCATAGAGCAAAACCTATTTAAATGAAAGTAAATTATTAATAGAAATATTTGGTATGCATGCAATATTTTTTTTTGCCTTGCCTATTAAAAATAAGCTACTCCTAAAGCTTAATGATAGCATACACAGGTCAAGGATTCCTGGTGTACATTCTTGTACATTCCTGGTTAAAGTGGTGTATAGACATTGTCTGTGAAGAATTATTCAACAAAACACAGCTAATACAACTGTGGCATAACATAATATGTATTCTAATATTGCTAGCTGTATAGCTTTGCCTTATAAATGGTTATAACAGGAAATCTTTCCAACTTTTTTAAAAAAATCAAGAAGAATATTGTATACAGCATCACAGAGTATGGGTTATTAAAACTTTATGTAATATTCCTTGTAAATGAAGGTATCACTTAATAAAGCAAACAATATGTCTTTCAAACAGTGTTTATTGAAAATATTTTGTGGGGAGAAAGAGTGTATAGCTTGAAATAATAAACTATGGGTATATTTGGAGGTTACAACATAATTCTACTTGTCAAGACATTCAGGATTTTACAGTTTTGTTTCAAAGATGCAGCCATTACAGTATTTTAAGTTCTAATGGAGTTAGAACATCTAACAAAGTTCTCATGAAGTTCTAAAATTAATGACCAACATCATGGTGAGCAGAGCTTCTCGTGGAATCACAGGAGACCTCCTGAGGCTTTGACATTCCATGAATGCCTTTCAATGCTCCCTCCTTTTGGAGAACTTGTTTAGCTTTCTAGAGCATTCTTTAGCATCACACAAGTTCAGAACACAAATGTCTACTTTTTTGTGTCTGTTCAGTGTGTCAGACATGGCAAGTAGAAAGCATACCCATCTCAGTACAGAGGCTTGTGTATTAGCTCAAATAACACAAAGGGGATGATTGGTGTGTTAAAAACCTCAGTCATGCTGAATCATCAAATTGAAGCTAATGAGGAAAGGAGAATTTGTGAGAAATAAGGCCTATTAAGGCTGCTGGAAATATATAATGTAAGCAAACAGGATTTAGTTCCCCAGTCCATCTGGACTGCTTTAATTCCGAGTGTGTTACTCTGATCACTTTTGACAGAACTTTTAATCTTATTAAAATCTTATTTTATTTTATTTTGCAAAATAAAAAGAACCTGGAAATTCCTAGAAGAGCTACTACGTTAACCATGGAAGGCTAAAGCAAAGCACTATATTTAAGAAAGCCCACTAAAAAGTGATCTAAAACTGAAATACTGGTAAAATTTTTCATTTACCCAAAAGGATGCTAGTTGAGGAACACTCATTCTTTTTCTTGCTGGGAGACTCAGTGCTATGGAAAATTAGGGAGTAACCCTAATCCCAGCACTAAACTTCTGACTGACATTTCAATCAGGTGGGTCCAGTAATTAATCACAAAATATTACAGCATCATGTAAATTATGTAAGAGGCTACAGAGTATCCCCCCCCCCGTCTCTCTGTGGTACGTCTGCAAGCGTATATAATACCATGAACAAAGGAATGCTGCCATAGCTCTTTTGATTTTTTAAATTTTAGATTAAAGTAAATGTTGGTTTTAATGTTTTTTTAATTGATAGAAATTTTTATGAAACAAAATGAAAATTGTATTCTGATATATTAACATAAATAACTTAAAGCCTGATTCATATTCCTCTAATTAGTATGTACTTCCTTTAATTTATACCTATACATCCTTATAGGGCAGAGAAGAGATTTTCATTCCAGAAAATCTTCTGTCTGCAGAGCCTGGATAGCTCTGCAGACAAGACCCTGTAATTTAACACCAGCTGTCTGCAATTAAAGTAAGTTCGAATCTTGCCAGGCTCAAGGTTGACTCAGCCTTCCATCCTTTCTAAGGTAGGTAAATTGAGGACCCAGTTTGTGGGGGCAATAAGCTGACTTTGTATAAATATACAAAAGTATCAAGGCTATTGCTTAACGCACTGTAAGCTGCCCTGAGTCTCCGGAGAAGGGCGGCATATAAATCAAATTTAAAAAAAAAAATGCTGAATGTGGGTTTGCTGCTGAGAAAGGATGGAATTGAAACATGAGAAAAATAAATCCATTTTTTTTTTGTATGTACTGTAGTTTATTAAAGATAGGCAATCTCTTTGATTGGCTGGTTAGAGGGAGGATATAATTGGGGAAATTACCAATCTGAAACAGATAATGGGGAGAGGAGTATAGTTATTTGCCATGTGTGAACATGAATTCTGGCTTTCTAACAGCAGGAAATGAGTGATCTGCAAACTAGATTGCTATGGGACATGAAGATTAAATATTTTATATGGGATGGTAGTGGAGGGGGAAGTGAAGGATACTTACTAATATGTCTCTGTTTTAATGCTTCCCTGGGAACTGCCTGGAAGAAATATTAAAGACTATCTATCTCTCAGTTCCATTTTAATAGGAACTAAGAATAAAACCATGGCATGAGCTGATAGTTAGAATGCCAAATGAGAGAATTTGACATGTCTACCTTTGAATCTGTACCTCCAACCCACATCATGGTTCCATGATAGTGCCTTTTCTTCTCACTAACTAAATAAACCAACATCACCAATGCTTTGAAAATTAGGGATTTGTATTCTGAGGATTATCTCAAGCCCAGACAGTTAACCAGGAGAAGTGTGTGTGCGTGCGTGCGTGCGTGCAAGCATGTCTTCAACATGCAAATACGTTGACTCCAGGTGACTGCCTGGAATGGTTTTTGCAGTTTTCTTCTCAAGATTTTGGAATGGTATGCCATGGCCTGCTTTTGAGGGCTGAGAGAGAGTGACTGGCCCAAAGTCCCCCAGCTGGCTTCGTACTTAGGGTGGGAGTAGAATTTACAGCTACCTGGGTTCTGCGTAGTACCTTAACCACTAGATCAAACTGGTTGTCATGAGTGAAAATTATGGACATAAGAGACATAGTGATGCAATGATTAGAATGCAATGTTGCAGGCTAACTCGGCCCACGTGCTGAGGTCGATACTGATTGGGTGAAGGTTGACACAGTCTTCCATCAATCTGAGGCTGGTAAAATGAGGACCCAGATTGTTGGGGGCAATATGCTGACATTATAAACTGTTCAGAGAGTGCTGTAAAGCACTATGGAGCAGTATATAAATCTAAGTGCTATTGCTATTGCTGTACACTAAAATTTAGTTGGGGGACTAAACTATCACTTTTTCTGCTATTGCTTACTACTTAATTGCTATGTGCTTTGCCTGGGAGTTTATGCATTTTAGGAAAGTGGAGTAAGACCAATATTAATAAGAGATAGGATGGCACAAAGCTACTAAAGACAACCAAAACAGGGAGACAAGAATGTCAGCTCAGGCTGGGATGATCTATTTGGAAGACATCATGTTGTATAATCCTTATTTCCAAAGGTACCTCCAAAAATCCAATTTTTGGATTGCTATTAGAGAAACAAATAGATAAATAAATAATTTTGTTTGAAATATTAAGTTACTTTTTTAGGCTAACAAGTTTATTTATTTATTGGTATCCTGACTTTATTATTTTTTACAAATACCGATAACTCAAGGTGGCAAACATATCCAACATGCATAGTGCTGTAAAGCACTATGGGCCAGCATATAAATCTAAATGCTATTGCTTTACCTTCCTCCTCCTATTTCCCTGACATGAACAATCCTGTGAGGTGGATTGGGCTGAGAGAATGACTGACCCAAGCTCACTCAGCTGGCTTTCATGGCTAAGGTAGGACTGGAACTCACAGTCTCCCTATTGCTAGTCTTATGCCTTAACCCAGTGTTTCTCAACCTTGGTAGCTTGAAGTCCACCCATCTTCAAGCTTCCAAGGTTGAGAAACACTGCCTTAACCCCTAGCCCAATTGACTCACGACTCAAATAATATGTGATCATTTGCTTTTTTTTTTTGGTGAATAAAAATTGGTTCCAGATTAAATATTGTCAGAAGAAATGAAAGCATGGGCTTTTAATATAATGAAGCCTTAACAATGCATTTTTATCAACATGAAATAATATCTATACATATCTATAAAAGCCTGTCTAGGCATTTTTAACCAAGATTATTTATGGCACTTCTTTTTCTTTAAAAAAGTGTCTCGTTAGCCACAGGAAATTTGGCAAAACAGTTCATTAGTACAGCATTTCAGAACCACCTGCAGTCCCTGGTATGATTCCCCAGTTGCTATAATTATGCTTGTGATTAGCAGTGATTTAAGAGCTATCACTGTCTAATCAATGCAGTCTGCGGCATTTGGTTAAAGGGAGATATCTAAGGAAAATGCTTAGCAGTGATTAAGGCCACATTGTGCGAGAGCCATTAATGCAGAGAAAGAAGAGGACATCCTATAAACGGTGGCATTTACAGTCTTAGTTTCTTTCCTTCCCCTTCCCTCTCTCTGAAATCCTCTGAAATGAAACCTTTTAAAGGATGATTGAACGTGGAACCCCAAACAGTTCAAATATTAATTTGGCTTTTTACATTTTGCTCTCATTTGTGGCTATTGTTATGAGGTGGTTAAATACCTAATAGAGCTTTCAAGTGATGTTCTCTTTACCAATTCCTACCAAATCAATATTTTTTCGGAGTTGTTTTTAAAAAGAGCACTAGCAGTGAGATTTCCTCTGACTTTTTTATTATATAGCTAATGGGTCAATCATTCCTAAAATGCTGCAACCATTACTGTTATTCAGCTCAAAGTGAGCCATAATGCCGATAGAGTCATAACAAGAGGCATTGCTAAATGACCAGGTTTCTGAAAGCTCAGAGTAGTCTAGCCTTTTTCAGATGAATTAATTTATTAACACTGCATTCCAGCATCAATAAGTTGGATTTAATAGCCTAAATGACTCTTTCCAGCATTACTATGCTAAGAGTTTAAGTATAACTACAGATAGTCCTTGACTTACTACAGTTCATTTAGTGACCATTTCAAGTTACAATAATGCTGAAAAAAGTGAGTGATGGCCATTTCTCACACTTATGATCATAGCAACATCCCCATGGTCACATGATTTATATTTGGGTGCTTGACAACTGACTCACATTTATGACGGTTGCAGTGTCCCGGAATCATATGATCCCCTTTTCCGACCTTTCAACAAGTAAAATCAATGGGGAAGCCAGATTCACATAACAACCGTGTTACTAATTTAACAACTGAAGTGATTCGCTTAACAAATGTGGCAAAAAAGTTGTAAAATGGAGTAACTCACTTAACAAATTTCTCACTTAACAACATAAATTTTAGGCTCAATGTGGTCGTAAATTGAGGATTACATTTTTTTTTTTTAAATTTGATTTATATGCTGCCCTTCTCCGGAGACTCAGGGCGGCTTACAATTCGCTCAGCAATAGCCTTCATTCTTTTGTATATTTATACAAAGTCAGCTTATTGCCCCCACAACTGGGTCCTCAATTTACCTACCTTAGAAAGGATGGAAGGCTGAGTCAACCTTGAGCCTTGGCGAGATTCGAACCTGCAGTAATTGCAGGCAGCTGGTCTTAATAACTAGCTTAATAACAGGGTGCCTTAGACCACTGAACTACGAAGGCTCTTGTGTTCGGGTACATCACATTGCCATTTTGGATTCACAAACTATCCTAAATCATGGTTCGTTTAATTTTGGTTTGTTCACTAAGCCAAATTAACTAAGTTTATATCCATTGCTAAGTTGTAAATCATGTTTTACAGAGTTGAGTGGCTGGGCTCACAGATCACACCGCGACTAAGAATATGGGGTAAATTGAGTTGCAGAATTCAGTTCTGTAACTCCTGAAGACAGTGGGGATTTTTCTGAAAATTACACTTGAATGGATCCAGTGGCATGGTTCATGTCTAGCACTAACCCTAACCTTTGCACATTAAGCTAAAGGCAGACTGACCACAGCATAGGTGCATACTTGCTGCGTGAGGAGAGTGCTTGTGAATGGGAGAACATGCTGGCAAAGAGGGTAGAGGGGCTGTCAAAATTACAGAGGGACAGCTAGGGAAGGAATCTGGGCTTCCTTTATAGATTATTAAGTTTAACTCCCTTGACTTTGGAAAAAAAATGATAAAATAATTTAGTCAAAAGAAAACAATAGAGAGCCTTAAAGCAGGGGTGTCAAACTCACGGCCTGCAGGCTGGATTTATCACACACTGGCAACGCCCATGCTCGGTTTATCGAAGGGGTAAAAAGTCACAATACATCACTTGACCACACCGTGACGATTCAAGTTTGACATCCCTGCTTTAAAGGAACAAAAGCTTTAACTAAGTCCAGGAGTGAAATCCAGTAGGTTCTAACAGGTTCTGGAGAACCGGTAACAAAAATTTTGAGAATTTTGGAGAACCTGCAAATACCACTTTTGGCTGGCCCCAGAGTGGGGTGGGAATGGAGATTTTGCAGTATCCTTCCCCTGGAGTGGGGTGGGAATGGAGATTTTGCAATATCCTTCCCCTGCCACTCCCACCAAGCCACGCCCACAGAACTGGTAGGGAAAAATTTTGGATTTTACCCCTGACTAAGTTCCTTATCTTTATGTGATTTGTTACAGATATTTAGAACAAGATAAAGTATTTTAATCTCATTTTTATTTTCCATAGTTTACAACACTTCTAAAATAGGCTAAAAGCAACTGGGTAGTTTCTGTGGTTTACTGTTAAATCAAACTACAATCAGATTGATTTATTCGGGCACAGCAAGTTGCATGAATACAGCTATTATGGTTTCCAAACTGGAGTAAAGTTTCAGTGTGTTATGCAAACTCGGATAAAGCAAATGATTATTCATTCCCTAAACCCTGGGAGAGCAAAACTGTGTGGCATAAAAGAAAGCTTTTGAAATAATTTCTTATACTTTCCAACTGGAAATGATTTGGTTGAAATGTTAGCTATTATGGCGAAAAGAGGATTTGCTTGCATACTGAATTTATATTATATAAATCTGAGTACATACACTGAAACAACATGACAATATATAGCCTAATTGTAAAAGGAGACATTTGGAGTTATTGGTTTAAAACCATTTAACGGCACACTTTTTGCATAGGATTCTAGTTTTTCCAAATCTGATATGCCAGATGTAAGGAACATATGCAGAGATCTTGGCAACTGTCAGCTCCAGATGTTGAAATATTAAATGTTTTCACCGCAGGAGGTCAGGCATTTGTAATTTTGAAATGCAATTATTGTTTAATTGGGGAGAATTTTTTCAGTGGTGTGATTGGGAATGTCAGTTACAGGATGGTTCTTCTTATACCAAATTTTATTAATCATTCATTCAGCTAATTTGGTTTTGAAAGAAATTAAAAGAATGCATACCTGAAACTGATCCCGAAAAAGTTAAACCATCAGTTCTTTCAATTTCAGGTATACTTTGATTAGAGTTTAATATACACTGACAAGCAGCATTATGTCAAAATATGCCCTCCTACCAATTTTCAAACAGGTTTTGCCCAGAGAGATGCCCTGATTTTCAAGGCAATTTATGATGATGTATGCACTTCTTTTGCTGGTGTTTTCGATCCTCCCTTTGTGAAGTGGTCTAGAGTGACACACTGTGGCCTCTCTGGCTGCCTAAGATTCATAATCATAAAACTGCACAAAAATAATATCTTCCTCTACATTTGAACAGAAATATGTCAAGACTGTAATCAATTCCACAGAGAAATGAATGAAAGTCTTCTATCATTTGGGTAGAATGATAAAGGCAGATGTAAGAATTTCATGGCAGTTTGAAGACTTATTTTATACAGTTTTGGATTAGAAAGAATACAAGTAGTTCTCAATTTATGACCAGTCACTTAGCAACCATTTGAAGTTACAACTGACCAAAAGCGAGTACGTATGATCAGATTTGAAATTACAGTCAGGCCCCCTCTATGGTCACTTGAACAAACTTTGAACACTTGGCAACATGGTTGCATTTACAGCAGTGGTGAAATCCAATTTTTTTTACTACCGGTTCTTTGGGCGTGGCTTGGTGGGCATGGTGTGGCTTGGTGGGCGTGGCTTGATGGGCATGGCAGGGGAAGGATACTGCAAACTCTCCATTCCCTCCCCATTCCTGGGGGAAGGATATTGCAAAATCTCCATTCCTACCCCACTCTGGGGCCAGCCAAAGGTGGTATTTGCCAGTTCTCTGAACTCTTCAAAATTTCCACTACCGGTTCTCCAGAACCTGTCAGAACCTGCTGGATTTCACCCCTGATTTACAGCCATTTGCAGTGTCTCATGGTCACATGACTGCAATTTATGATTGTTCTGCAAAAATCTAAAACCTATAGTTTTCAGCATAACCATGCCAATAGTGAACCATTATTTTGCTTTACAACCACAGTATTTTTGCTTAAAGACCAGTGCAAAAAGGGACATAAAATCAGCTTGGTCACATGACTGACCCATTATATAACTATTACATCTGACCACAATAGACAGGCTCCATTATGATCCTATGTCAAGGCTTACTGTGACCCATTTTGAACTCTATCCTGAGCCATGCAAACCATGGAAAGACGTTTTTTTCCCCCAAGAGGCCAGTTATTCTTTTTATGCCCAATTTATTCCACAATTCGGTTATGGAAAAATCTGGAACAGTGCTATACAGGGCCGGATTTTCCTATAGGCTAACTAGGCTTCAGCCTAGGGCCTGAAGATCAAGAGCGGCCTACATTCAAATTGTTAGCAAAGTTAAAATTACACTTTCACTATAGGTGAAAGGGTCTCATAAGTGGAATAGCCTAGGGCCTCTTTTCATCTAAATCCGGCCCTGGCTGCTATACATAATATCTTAAGTTCTTGAGTATGTCTGGGGGTGGGGAGTAGCACCTCTCTGTCTCTCCCTCCCTCCCTCTCTCTGTTTCTCTCTGTGAATGAATGAATAAATGAATGATAGAAAACTAAGACCTAAAAGCAAAATATCACTATTCATACATTAAATAAGATTTTATTTCCTGAATGGCCTCTTTACTTCTATTGATAACAGGTGTTTTTAAAGTAGTGGCAGTCTGTATGAATTTTCTCTAGTATGTCATTGCTGGAAGATATTTCATAAAGGTTATCTATTAAAAAGTTCCTCGATCCTGAACTTTAAGCATTACTAAATTGCTAGATTCTTAGGAAACTGCAAAAGTATGCCATAGGCCTTCCTTCTTCAACTAAAAAGAAAGAAAAATAATATTTCAGAAGCCATAGTAACACAGCTAACAATTAGTTATTAAAGGAAATTCAGTAATTTAAAGCATTTTAGGATAATATAACATAAATTTGTAGCTAAAGGCTGACCGTGTGTTTATTTTTTATGCTATCTAAATCTGATAATGGCAAAGCCATTAAAGCTATGGAAATGGAACATTCTTCATTTATGCCTATCAGAATAATGAATATTATATATATATATATATATATATATATATATTCTCAGGTTTTCGCGGGTGTTTGTATGTAGGTCTTTGGTTATTCGGGTCTTCTCCCACGTAAAATTGGAAGTGTCTTGGCGACGTTTCGACGAGGTCTCATTCGTCATCTTCAGGCTGGTGTTCTCGGCTTCATGCTCCTGGAAGCACGAAGCCGAGAACACCAGCCTGAAGATGACGAATAGAAAAGACCTACATATATATATAATTTTCCTCTCAGTATTGGCCTGGTAATGAACCTCACTATTTGCAAATGAAGAATAAATCAGTAGCAGTATGGTACTGTATGAATAGTGTGAGAATCAAATAGATAATTTATTACATAGTTGAAACATTGAATTAACATTGAATCTGGGTGTATAATTTATAAGAAGAACTGATAAACATGCAATAGATAAACTGTTGGCCAATATATCTAGACTATCTATGTTGATGGTTTGTTCGAAAGCTGTTTAGAACAATTGCAATGCCATTCAGTGTACTGCACATGCCAATTAGAAAAGGCAAAGTAATTTATTATTGTTTGTTATATCCTATTTTTCTCTCCAGAAATGGGAAATACTGATGCATACTACTTCTTTTAAAATTTATTATTTCAACAATCTATGGGAAAGATGGCCTTAGAGGGGGTAGCTGGACCCAAGTCATCCAATGATCTTGAAAGGTGGACTTGAAATTGGGGTGCATGGTTGTGGCCCATACATCTTAGCATAGATAGTCCTCTCGGTCTCCCTCCCTCCCTCCCTCCTTCTCTTTGTTTGTATGTGTGTTGATTCAATTTTGATGACTGCCACAACAACTTCCTGAAGTTTTCTTGGCAAGGTTCCAATGTAACTTTGTACATTAATCATTGCATGATGGAAATACTATTAGCACTGAAGTCATTTATGTTGACTTTTACTTGGGTAAAAAATGTGACAGGGGAAAGTATTTATTTTATTTTATTTATTTATCAAATAAATTCCCACACAGAGGAATACAGTATACAAATAAAATATATAAATCAGAAACTTGCCAATGAAAATAATGTCAAATAAACCCTTTATATACTTTATTCTTAAATGCACTCTAATATAGAAATATATTTCTATGTATTTTATTCTGAGAGAAAATTTTAATTTTTTTTTTAAAAAAAACCTATTGCTGATTTCCACATAAGGCAATTATATTTTCTTGGCTATTAGAAAAGCATAAATGTATATTTCAGAGAAACTATATGCTTTTCTAGTTAGTCTGTCACCTAATTCCTCACCATCCAAATGTTAACCCACTTAAAGTCCAAACAAGGTCAGCCAGAGGCTACCATTTGATCAGATGAGGAAAAAGGTGGGTTCCAGTTTTGGGAAATGTTTCAGATCATAATAAATATCACCCACAGTTTTTTGTTATTGTGGTGGTTGTTTTTCCACTAGTTGACCTGGCAGACCTAGAAAACAGCCATTGGCCCAATGTTTTTGGCACATTTGAATTGCTATACTGCCAACTACCAGACTAAAGGAACAATGCCTAAGTATTAATATTTAACATGCACATTTATCATTTCCTATGAAAAAAAATGTAGTTCCATAAAAGCCTGATTTTTGGCTATGGTAAATATTCTTTCAGATTATAACTTTCTACAGATAAATCCCAGCTTCGTATAGACATAGTGCAAAGTGACACTAAACCCTTTCAAAGAATGTAATTAAAATTGGCCTGCATTTCAATTTGACCTTTGATTTTCTTTGTATATGAGTTTCTGCCTCACTTGGACAATTCAGTCCTGTCAAGAAGAGAGCATGATACAAAGTGGAGATTCTGAACTATTACAGTTATTTAACCTGTATTTAATATAGGCAATCCCCCATACAATGACAGAGTTAATAAATTACCATATTTTTCGGAGTATAAGATGCACTGGAGTATAAGACACACCTTAGTTTTGGGGGAGGAAAATAGAAAAAAAAATTCTGCCTACCAGGTACTCATCTGGCTAGTCCTTAGCCTGGTCAGCTTCAGCACATTAGTTCGCTCGCTGGTTTTGAGGTTGGGGCTGGTTGGGGCTAAAAAACAGCTTCTAAAGCATAACTGCTCGTCCGAGGGAACAGCAATTGGAACAGCAAGCAAAGCACGGAAGATCGCTTCACTCGGTTGGGGCTGAAAAACAGCTTCAAAAGCACAACTGAGCTCCATTGACTAAAGCAGGCCAAGCGCGGAAGGAGTAAAAGAAGGCAGCAGCTGTTCCGGGTAGTCGCGCACCACGCGGGATTACCTTTGCAGTATAAGACACACCCAAATTTTCAGCCTCTTTTAAGAGGGAAAAGAGTGTGTCTTATACGCCAAAAAATATGGTAGCTGGGAATTTGGGGAGATGCTATTTTAATTTTTTTTCCAGTAAATCTGGCCCTTTTTAACTGAGGCAGCTTGAACATTTATAGACCTTAAACAAATACTGAGGAAAGTGTCAGAGGACTGCGGAGAAGCCTTAGTGGCTTCTGTCACTATTCTATAGTGAAATAGGAAAGGTGGCTTGCTTGTGCAGCCAGCATCAATCACAGACTCTAGAAAAAGAGAGAGACAGTTTGTTATAGTGGTTAAGCTGGCAGCTAGAAACCAGGAGACTGAGTCCTGGTCCCACTTTAATCATGAAAGCCAGCTGGCTGATGCCCAACCCACCTCACAGGATTTTTTTAATTTGATTTATATGCCGCCCTTCTCCAGAGACTCAGGGCGGCTTACAATGCGTTAAGCAATAGCCTTCATACTTTTGTATATTTATACAAAGTCAGCTTATTGCCCCCACAAACTGGGCCCTCAATTTACGTACCTTAGAAAGGATGGAAGGCTGAGTCAACCTTGAGCCTGGGGAGATTCGAACTTGCAGTAATTGCAGACAGCTGGTGTTAAATTACAGAGCTCTGTCTGTTGAGCTATTCCAGGCTCCAGGATTGTTATTCTTGTGGGGAAAATAGGAGGAGGAAGGAATATTAGGTATGTTTACTGCCTTGATTTTCCAATAAATGGAAATAAAAATGTAAGAATCTATCTTTTGGGGAGATGGGCAGCATATGAAATAAACAAAACAAACAAACAAATAAATGCAGTTCCTCTCCCCCTTTTAAGGCAATCCATCATTGTACTACAGAAGCTAGAAGAAAATTACCTCTGAGGAAGATCTTAAATAATCACATGGAAGAGGAAATGGCTATTCACAAATCTTAGCCATGGACATCGAGGCTGGAAAAAAAGGATAGCGCCAGGGATATATATGACACATCGGGCATGCTTTTTATGACTTCCAGAATCTTTCAGAATTGATGGAGCCTGAAATGTAGATCTTTCTGTGCATTTGGGGAATTTGCAGGGACAAAAGGAATGTCTTAAGGTTTGCAGGGGAGCCATTGCAAACTGTAAATTCTTGTATATCTTTCCCCAAATGGACCTTTTTGCAGTGTACTTTCGATGGGTTTTTTTTTTAATGCCTTCAAGTCAGCATTGACTTCTGGCGACTCTAGAAAAATCACTGCAGTTTTCTTGGCAAGATTTCAGAAGTGGTTTGCCATTGCCTCCTTCCTATGACTGGTCCAAGGTCACTCAACTGGTTTTGTATCTAAGGTGAAACTAACATTTGTGGTGTTCTGGCTTCTAGTCATAGAATTCTAAAATAGTATTTTGGCTGTTTTAAAACTGAAAATGCTTCAGATCTCCCCTCCCCCATTTCTCCTGAAGATAAAAGATGAAGAAAAGGAAGCACTTTCAGATTTTCAAGATTTTGTTATAACAGCTGTTTTAATAAAAGCGGCTTTATGTCCACATAGTGTCTATTTCTTAGCCTGGTTTACCTTATAGTTGATACTGAGCATGTAAATCAGAGATGATGGGGAAATGCCTCTAATAAATGCCTAGTTTGCCTTTGGTTCAGTTTTAAGGTGTTGATACTCTCTTATCATACGTACCAATTTATGCTTGTAACAGCCAATTATGGAAACTTCGTAAGTATCCTTTAAGCTCTAGCTTGCCAATTTATGAATAGGGGCTACTTGCAGACTCTAGCTACAAGTATAGCTCCACAAAACTGTGGAGCTTTGGCCCCTTTTAGCTGGCCAGAAATAGCAATGAGAAATCCTAATTTCCTGCAGCAATTGCACAACTGGCAGGGATCAGATTATTTCTTGCTCAACTTGGTAGTAAGAAAATCAAGATTTTTCACCAAAAGCAGAAAAAAAGAAGTGTGAATCTGTGAATGGTTGCAGTATATGTGTATCTATGATGGGCATAATGGCAACGTGTGTTAGCCATAAAACTTTTCCAGAAGACTGCCAATATTCAGTGGGGAAGTACTTCAACATATTTGAGCCCAGCATTTCTGCAGCTAAACAATTTCTGCAGTCGTTTTGCCCCATTTTATGATCTTCCTTGCTATGGTTGTTAAGTTGATCACTGTAGCTGTTAAGTTAATAATACAGTTGTTAAGCAAATCTAGCTTCCCCCTTGACTCTGCATGTCAGAAGGTCGTAAAAAGTGACCCCATGGCCCTAGGACATTGCATTTGTATATAAATATGAACCCGTTGCCAAGCATCTAAATTCTGATCATGTGACTATGGGGATGCCGCAACAGTTTTAAATGTGAAAAATGGTCATAAGTTACTTTTTTCATGCTGTTGTAACTTTCAATGGGCTGTAAGTCAAGGACTACCTGTAGTTAATTTTTTTGAAATGCAGTCTGATTTACGATGTGTTTTAGGGTTGGAACGTGTGTGCTTACTTATCATTGAGTGAACTGTGCTGGAGATAGAATTGCCAGAAATGTTCATTTTAATAGCACATCAAGTAATGAATGTATAAATTCTGCAGTAATATGTGTTTTTTATTTAAATCAGCCTTCATATAATTTAGAACGCTTTTGATAAGGCCTAATAAATATGTAGTAACCATATTTGGATTGGATTTTTCATAATCACTCACTACTTTTATTCCTTTTTCTCTACCCTTTCCTCAACTTTAATTTCTTAAACGACATTAAGTGAAAGCATATCCATTCTCAGTAAGCTTCTCTGACTTTTGTGCAGATATACGAATGTATTTCCAACAGTGCTCACAAATGTTCAAGTAATGGAATGAATAGTTAGGGAAATGAATCTCTTTCCAGAAAGCTGTTTGATAAAAAAAAAAAAAAAAGTCTAGAAAGCAGGCAGCTCAACCTTCCAGGCTTCTACAGATACACAAAAGAATAGCAGGTATTATTAGGTGATTACATCCCATTTTTGAAGCAGGCAACATAATATGCAGGGGAAAGATTGGATTTCTGCTCCTCTTTTTCAAATCTCAAATTGCAATGCAAAAGAGTTTGCATTCCAATTAAACAGGTAACTTTAACATTTTTCCAACTGAACTTTGGTGTGTACTGGATATAGCATTCTGGTATCCTTGGTGCTCTCTGAGCTTAGTTAAATTCTTGCAGTCATTTCATTACCCAACTAGGTAACATCATCAGTGATAGCAGGGAGTGGGGTTTGCTCTCTTTTTATATACTAGTGGCTTGTCCTGTCAGTGTTGATGAGAGTGTTCTTGGTGGTTCTTTGATTAGGCTGTTGTTGAGTATTAGCTTATTTGTCCAAGTTGATCATTCCTTGATTGGGGTATTGTTTACTTATTGTAAATTTATAACAGTTTACTATTGTTAATCTTGGTGTTAATCTTTCCTCTTATGAGTGTTAGTTGCTGGTCGGGATGTGTTCTCTTCTATGGAATATAGAATTCTTCTGCATTTAATGGTCACTCCAAACTCACATAGAAATCTTTTTGAGATTTTGCTGTTGTTTGGAGGCTGTAGGGTGACAAAATATCTGAAATATTTCTTCTATACGCATAAAAATTTCTTCTATACCCATAAAAACTGTTTTGACTTGGCAGAAGAGTTTTTCATGGGACAAGTGAATTCAAATCTTGATTTTCCAATTTGATCAGCCGTTGTGTTTATACAAGTATATTCTCTTGAGGTGTTTTTTTTCCTTTTCTTTAAATGTCAGCTTTACATTTATACAAATTAGCCTTTATTTTACTGCTTCTTCCCTGGTGCTGCCTTTCCTGATCTACAGTACTATGACATTCCCCTGCAAAATGTTTTTCAATAGCTCTTAGGCAAAGCTCATAGAACATGCTGATGGCATTTCCTTCTATTCATAGTTCTTTGGATCCGAGCCATAATAAGCAAGCCTTAAAATGGGATTACTGTGCTCGATCTGATTTCCTGAAAAATTGTGTTTGTGATCATAACTCATTAGTGACACTCAGTAATGTAGGATTGCAGCATTCTGCTTAATGGTATGTAGTAGCAGTGAAAATGGATAATGTACTGAGTGTTTCAAATGCTGTTGCAAATGCTACTGGGCACCTTGCATTTCCCTCATTTAATGGTAAAGAAACATTGATGGAAATTAAGAACTATATTCCAATTTGCCATCTGAAAGCAATAATTCTTCCTAAGGTGGTGTAATGAAGCAGTTTAATGCCTCAAATAGCTATTGGGAAGAAACACTTCAGAGACTTCAAACACCATGGAAAAACTACAGTGGATGACCTTCATATGTCTGGTTTGGAAACTTTCCCTAAACAGTGAAATTATAAGCATACTCAAATAGCAGAGGCCAGAACAGGCACCAACAAATCTAAAATATGTTTTCAAATACAAAAAAGGAATTTAGATTATTGTTAAATTTGCACCATCTAGTGGGAATTATAGGTATGAATTTTGCCTGACCTATCTGGAATTCAAGTGTGTGTGATAAACTTTGCAATTAAAGATGTATAGCCTTATGGCAGTACAGTATTTGCTTAACAATGTTCAAGGGAAACCTGAGTGCTGTGTTGGATAACATGAAAAACAATTAATGTCAGTGCCTATGCACTTGCAATCAGAATAGGAAAACAAGGCAGAAAAATGGAATTCAACCTCTTTCTCCCAGGATCTTGGATCTTATTGACATGGGTTAGTTAGAATGACTAATACAGTGATTGATTTAATTATTCAAACAAAGTTCAATATATACAACATTAATTATTTAATTACATTTAATACCTGACATACGGAAAGTGTGTCATGCTTTCCCAACCATACATGCTAGAGGAGCACAAGGGATCCACAATTTTCTGCAATGAGATAGGGAGATGGTACTTTATGGTTCTTCAAGACCTGTGCATCATGCTCCGTAGATATAGAATGTTGATTGATTGAGTGAGGCTATAGAGTTGGCCTTACAAGCAAGACAATGCAGAGCAATTGAAACACTTGGCAATTAAAAGCAAGGGTGCTTCAGAAAGCATGTCTGAAGATTCAATTGATGTCTCTGGAAGCTTCACACACATGTTGAGAAAAATGTCCAGCCCAGACCATAGAAATAACAATTGGTACAATACGATTGTGTGTAATTGTGAATTTCCTATGGTTACTAAAGAAACAGAGAGACAGAAAGAGATAAGAGAGAGAAAGATGAGAAAGAGAGATAGAGACATTATTGATACATGTACAGAAAATACACACAGATACATACACACTATATGTATATATACTATGTCTGTCTATCTCTCTCTATCATCTCTCTATCATCTCTCTCTCTCTCTCTCTCTCTCTCTCTCTCTCTCTCTCTCTCTCTCTCTCTCTCATCTATCTATCTATCTATCTATCTATCTATCTATCTATCTATCTATCTATCTATCTATCTATCATCATCCATTCATCCATCTACCACTCCCTATAATCACAAACTGGACTAATTGAGTTTCTCCGACAAATTTCTTTTTTATAAGCATCCATAGGAATTTTCAGAATTCCATTTAACTGCAGCATCAGTATTTATTTATTTTTACCATCAATACAAAAATTGAGATATACTCAGTTGAAACATGTCTATGTTCTATTTCAGAATCCAGGCCTCCTTTTTTCTCTGTTGGAAGCTAAAGGAACATATCGATAGCATGTCTACAAGAAGCTAGAAATCAATAATTGGAAACACTAGTTTCTTTTTTTTGTCTAATGAGCTCAAATTTTGAAGAACACTGAATGTATGTCCTATGACTTAAATCGGGGGTCCCCAACTCCTGGGTTGTGGCCTGCTACCTGGCCTTGAGTCATTCGGAACCAGGTTGTGGAAATGGCGGGCGAGTGTGCTTGTGCATGGGCACCCCACTTGTGTGAGCAGGGTGCGCTCGTGCACTCTATTTGCATGAGTGGCGGATGTGCTTGCCCATGATCATGATCAGAAGAAAGATAGCATTCTTTTTTTGATATAGTAACAGGAAAAAGATATAGAATTGATAATTATAAATACTATAATTACAGTAGTATTTATAATTGGTAACTATAGTTCTATAAAATACTATAATTTCAGATATCAAGGATTATATTTCAGAGCTAATTGATTTTGCAATTTTTGAATATATATATTCACACACACATACATACATGCATACTGTTAATTCGAAAATGTGACCTTATCTTTCCTTTATCTTTGGGATTTTTGGAAAACATTCTTGGACAGATTTCCGCAATGTTGACAGTATTTTTTTAAAGACTAATAGGGACAAGTGAACTCAATATATAATTGTAATTACAGCTTGTTTGTTTGTTTGTTTGTTTGTTTTTGTATTTTCTCGTGTAAAGTTGCTTTGGAATATGGTAAACTGTTCGTTTTTATTTTATGTTTGAAAATGGCTTAAAATGATCCATTTATTTAAAAGAAGCAGCATGATGCTATATTCTGAAAACAATTGCATGGGCTTTTAAGCTTCACACAATGTCGACATTTTTTTTTTTTTGTCCTCCAAGACCATCCTCTTCATTCAATGTAGCAATTATTTTTGTACCCCTATTAGACTTAGGAGACAATCATCATCCATGACTGTACCCAAAGTAGGCTGGTCAGGAATTACGAGAAATCTAAAAACATAGATGATGATGATGATGATGATGATGATGATGATGATGATGATGATAATAATAATAATAATAATAATAATAATAATAATAATAATAATAATAATAATAATAATAATTTTATTTCTATACCGCCCTTCTCCCGAAGGACTCAGGGCGGTGTATAGCCTATTTAAAAACACAAGACAAAACAACGATTAAAATTTAAAATGATTACATAGATTTGGCTCAATTTAAAACCCCAGAAATTTTAAATACCCCAATTTAAAATTATTATGTTGATAGCCCAGCCTGGCGGAATAACAGGGTCTTGGCTAAGAAATCCAAACAACAAACCTGGATTCTTGAGCAGGACAGGAGTGGACAGGTAGATATCTTTAAATATAGCAAAGTAGCAAAGTTTCATGACAGGTGTTCCTGAAAAGCTCGTCATGAATATGTAAACCAAGTAACATCAAAATCTACATAGGCTTTCAAAGCATTTTTTTTTTTAATTTCAAAGCACGAGAACTGTTGCCGCCAATGCTAAAGCTTTTTGAAATTAACCCAACTACTTTTTGTGCCTCAGATTTGGCTATGTATGAAGAAAAGCAGCATAAAGACAATACAAACCAAGTTCTTAAGATCTTTAAGAACCCCAATACAGTACAGTATCCATGTCTGGAATGCCCAAATTTAAACAAAGAAAATGGAGACTACCCAGGCATACCAGTCAAATACAATATATTATTTTCTTAAAGGCTTGGTATTGCTGGTTTTAATTGACCATTACCTTTTGTTATAGACAAAGGCAATAGAGCAGAAATTATATAGCTCTGGGATCCCCTTAGATCTTTATTAACCAGGCTGAAAAACTGGTGCCAAAAAGATTGAATGACATCAAATGTCATGAAAACTCAACTTACTCTCTCAGAGCTCTAGAAGTAGAGTAGCGATAGACTCCAGAGATTCTGCAAGGGATGATGTTTCCACATCCCTACGTCTTCTGCTTTGAGGAAAGGATTTGTCCTTGTGGCTTCTCTATAGTAACTTTGATAAGGTTCTTCAAAAGGACATCATAACCAGGGGTGGGATTCTACCGATTCAGACTGGTTCGGGCGAACCAGTAGCTCCGACGATCAGCTGGGAATGAACCGGTTCACTCTGACGATCAGCTGGGCCCGCCCATCCCTGCGCTTTACTTATCCTTTATTTTCGTAGCTGATTAGCGCGGCAGAGTGAATTGCCATGACTCAGCTATTTTAATTCCCTAAAACTAATGCGCAAAGCGCGCAATCACCAAACCGGTTGTTAAACCAGAAGGATCCCACCACTGACTATAACCCCTCATAAGTGTCTGGGTGAATGGATGATTTTTACACTCATCTTTTACTCTTGGCCTCAAATTGCAAAACCATCTGCACGGCAGCTAAATTTATTACAGGTATCAGTGAAATCAAGGTTAGCATCAATTATAATCGGGCAAGCTTTCCTCTCTCCTTTTCATTTAACTCAGTTTGATTTTACTTGGTTGTTACTATTGCTGATCTCTCATCATAAATAGAGTATGCACAAATTACATGTGTATTTTGGACACAGTAGAGTAAGAAGCCAATCTTACAAAAGCTCCATCCTTATTCCCTGAGGTATTTTATAAGAGTAGGTCAAGATACAGTGAGAAGAACAGGGAATAACATTTCCAAATTTAAGCAGTTAGTTTAGCCATATTATGTGTAAAACACACAGCTCTTTGAAGGGCAAGAGGGAAAATAGATCTAGTGACAATTTCTGTCTTTCCAATGAATAGGAAAACAATCATGCAGTAGAGGTTTTCTAATTGGTTGTTATCCAGAGAATACTTTAAGAGTCTCTATTTTATTTTCTTTCAACAGCAAGCATTTGTACCACACCGGCGGGATTTATGGACAGGTGTATAGAGGAGTTGTTTGAAATAATTGTTTGAATTCTAGTGTCACCAGTTGCCTGGAAGGTGGTTCCTAGCTATTTTAGTTGGAATCAGGAAATAGGTTACTATGATTAAGCCTCCATGCAGCTAGTCCTGTTACTAAGAGATAATTATCCAATTAATTGAAGATTTAATAAACCTTAACACATTTTTTGTGTCCCAAAAAATTATGATGGCTAAATTGGAATCAACAACTGCTAGCACTTTCTGTTGTATAAATTCAAGTCAGTAGTATTTTGAAATCCATAAGTATATGTTCGTATTCAGAAACTTTGCAAATAACTACTTGAAAAAGAAAGGATCCATCTGTAATTCCTTACAATATTATGCTTTCAATACAAGGTTACCCTGCTGTTGTTGTTTGGTTTGGTTTGGTTGCTTGGTTGCTATGCAAAATCTTCTAACACAAATCTAGCTTTGCATCCAAGGAATTGAGCTTTTGTTCACTTCATGAAATAGCCAGTATTGTTATTTTGCTGGCTTCGCACTTCTTGTGCCATCTCAGCAAAAAAGCTGTGCAACTAAAAGAGAATTTCATCTGGCTTTCTTGGCTATGATAGAATAGGTCTTAGTCTTGTCTATTATGGTAGACTTAGGGACTAAGTCCTTCTACAAAGTATTGCTTTTTGTTGTTGTTGCTGTTTTGTGCACCTTTAAAGATACCAAATGGAGCCAGGATAAAGTACATTTCTCCAAGAATTGTATTTTGGCTGTTTTAAAATATTTTTCATTACAAATACCTCTTTTTTATTTTAACAACTACGGTAGATAATTCTGCAAATTTACTGGAGATATACCAGTAGATATGATTACAAGATTGCACTGAAATTTGCTAAAATAATGTAACAGTTGTATGTAGGGGATGATAGAATAGATATGGATATAGTTATCAATAAAAGTAGGAGATGTTCTTAACTTACATGTTAATTTTTAAATGTCATGTATTTTCTCAGGTCATTGGTATCTAATGGATGTGTCTTCTACTTTCTTCCTCTTGTGAAAACAATAATGCAAAAAAAGAAAATTAAATATTGGTTCTCTAAATTTGCTAGTAGTTGCAGTTTGATAATATCTGAACAAAAAACCTTATATGTTTCTCTTTGGTTTGGACACAACAGAAGGGTCTTCAGTTCATCCAAATTTTTCTCTGACTGTTCTGGGGGTCCAATATTTAGGCACATCTTTTTTGTTTCAAATATGTTTGTACAGTATAATCACCTCTATAGTTCTTTTATGATTACTTGATTAATTAAATACCATTGCAATACTACTCATGTTCCAAGTGAATGAACTTGGGATAATTGGAGTGCCATATAGGAGTGTAGCCAAGAAGTGGGAACTCAGTAAGTTTTGCTGTGACACATTTTGTCACATTGCATTCTTCATATTGCCATGCTATGTAGCTGAAAACTATAGTGGTTCCTATTGCCTATCTTCTATTTCAGTTCTCTTATTGAAATCAGCCAGTTAGTAATTTGCTAAACTTAAGATCCACTGGATTCACTTATTTCTGAGTAGACAGGCCTAAGATTGTTGAGACCCCCTTTGTAAAAATGAATATTTTAACATCAGTGTTTATGTGTATGGATTTCTTCATTGATAACTAGGACCTATTGTAGAAGTTTGTTTGAGTTTTCAGAATAGCAAAGTATTAATTATTTTACCTTAACATTAATTATTTCGCCATCTGAGAAAAATATCAAGAACTTACAGAGATCATGTTGGGAGATTTCATTTCAATCCATGAGAAAGGGAGTTCATTCAATATTCCAAAGGATAGCTTTGTTTAGTCAATTTGACAGGATGGGAAAATAAACCTTTCAAACAGGATTTGTGTCTTTAATATACAAGGTCTGTTGTATATTAACTTGAAAGTGTGTGATTTGTCTTCTTTTTTATTAATTGCTCTGAATTTAAGACTCCTTAAGAGGCTGAGTAGACTGGCATTTGATAGATGTTTGATTTTGCTTCATGGAACATGATAGAAAAGAGGAGCAAATCTGCTACTTCACTACTTCTTACCTACCAATATCAAGCTCAAGACTATTGTGTCTCACTTCAGATAATTTATCTGGCCTTTTCTCCAACCAGTTTCAAGAACCCTAAAATAGTACCATATGCCAGAATTCATTACCAAGTTTCTTTTCTTTTCTTTTCTTTTCTTTTCTTTTTTCTTTTCTCTTTCTTTCCTTCCTTCTTTCTATCTTTCCTTCCTTCTTTCCTTCCTTCCTTCTTTTTCCTTTTTCCTTTTTTCCTTTTTTCCTTTTTTCCTTTCTTCTTTTTTGCATTTTTGTGGATTCTAGAACCAGGTAGATCTCAAGTTTAAACTGAGTAGGAAATCCCAGTTTTTTGGGTTTTTTTAATGAAATCACTTGTCTCTTGATGAATTAGCATGAGGACATTGTGATTACTCCAGTTAAATTTATTTTACACTGAAAATCATTGTGATTTTGAAATATTGTTTAACCACCTAAAGACAAATGCATTAAAGTAGTCAATTTTTATCTCATTGCAATACTATTACTTGTGCATTCTTCCGGCTTGGCTAATAACTGTTCTTTCTATTTTCATTCACCTCAGAAAAATCTAACAAACCTTTTTTTTTTTTAGCTTCTGGTATTTTTTGCAACAAAAAAAATTGTAGGGCTTATTACTCAGGTGGAAAAATACAGATATATGACATCCTAGGTTCATCTATCTATTGGTCTCAATCTGTTTTTAGAACAATTTGAAAATTCTCCTAGAAAACTTCAATATGCATATTTGCCCTTTTAATATATATAAAAAAATATTATATTTTCCTCCAAAACAAGCAGCAATGGAAAATCATCCTGATGGCTTTTTCATGTGGTTTTTCATTTATTCCTTTAATTGGGCAATGCTGTGGCCACTGAACTATACAAAGGGCAAGTGTCTATGAAAAGGTATTAGATAGCTGAATTTCTAACAATTTTCCAGCCACACGATTCTCTTATATCGTTCTCAGAATAATTATCCTTCTGCTTTTCATTTTCACAGATGAAAAAATAAATCTTCCCTGAAACATTAAGGCTGCTTAGGAGTCTTTTGTGTTGATTCTTGGCTTCTAAAATTTTGCAAATATTATATGAATACTGTTAATCATTAAAAAAGGTTTTTGATTTGTTTACTATTCTTGTTAGGCATTCATAGTTGATGACTTTTTTCAAAATGTAAGCATCACAGCTTCTAATGTTTACAGGAAAACACCCTGAATATTCATGTATTTAATCAATGTGCCAATATTAAGGATAAGCTATAGCAGAAAGCAATTAGCAGCCTGAACTTTTCTTCCCATAGAAACTGTTTATCTTGCTGCCTGCCTGCCGCATCTGTCTGTCTGTCCGTCCGTCCATCCATCCATCTATCCATCCAGAGTAGCATGGTGAAGACATTCACCTCCCACTTGGAAGGTTGAGAGTTCAATCCTAGGTAGCAGCAGATGTTTCTCTCCTATGATGTGAAGAAAAAACATCTTCTGCAAACTCTGTGTTTGCAGAACACAGGCATCAGGAAGGGTAATTGCTGCGAGGCAGAGGCCAAAGGGTGGGGGCGGCCTGAGTCTTCGGAGAGGGGCAGCATACAAATTGAATTAATAAATCCAGTCACCCTGATAATACCCTGAACAGAAACTACAGGATGGTAAATAGGAGTTTTTAAATCTCTCTCTCTCTCCCTCCCTCCCTCCCTTTCTCATCTCCCTTATCTAGAGCCACATCATCATCTTAATCACCTTCTCATAAAATGACATGTAATGTTTTAGAAATAGGTGTGGCAGTGAGAAATTTGGGGAGGACAAATAGTTTATCTACTGTATTTTTTGGAGTATAAGACACACCCTTCCCCCCCCCTAAAAGGGGGTGAAAATTTAGGTGCGTCTTATACACCAAATGTAGCCCCGCCCACCCACTGGCCCCACCCTTTGGCCTCTGCCTCGCAGCAATTACCTCCTTGCAAGCAAACAGCAAGAAAAAAAACAGCTCCTTTCAGCTTCAGCACAGGCTAATTAGCACAAGTTGATTGGATTGGCCTCCCGACCTTCAGTTGATTTGCTCTCAGCTGTTTTGCGCAGAGCTCTGCTGCTTGCTGCAAAGAGGTAAATTGCTGGAGCAGATTTTTTTTCCTTGTTCTAATCTAGCTATGCTGAAAACGAAAATGAAAGTAAAGCAGGCTGTTTGTTGTTTGCTGCAATGAGGCAAAATTGATCAGAGGCAGAGGCAGATTTCTTTTTCTTCTTTTCCTCACCCAAAAAGGTAGGTACATCTTATACTCCGAAAAATACGGTATATGCACACTGGAACTAATTAAAAAAGAAGGAATAAAGAACAACACCGAGTCTATTCATTTATTTATAAGATTATACAATTTAGTTAGCTTTAACTTTTAGTCAGACTAATAACTAATAACTAATGTATAATATCTAAACCCAGATAAGCCTCTATAAACATACATGTATCAGAAAATAAGTAGCATGGATTAGCAAGTAATTTCTATTTGTACATCTTCAACTCAGTAATTTTTTTAAAAAACTTCAATAATACTTTATTGGGGCAACATTCTTTGATGGGCAAAAGGATTTAAAATAATGGATTTTTGTCAGAAGAGACATAATGGCCCCCATGAAGTAGGCAGGGAAAAAAAGGAAAGTGATATTGTAGTCAAGGGGACAGTATATCACCCTTTCATCATCCATGATCTGGTGGTGCAGTGATTAGAATGAAGTATTACAGGCAAACTCTGCCCACAGTCTGGACTTCGATCTTGATGGGGCTCAAGGCTGACTCAGCCTTCCATCCTTCTGAGATTGGTAAAATGAGGACCCAGATTGTTGGGGGCAATAT